>NC_141696.1:994406201-995699201 GCF_964263255.1 Lissotriton vulgaris | reverse complement strand
GCTTCATATGTGTAGTGGAAAAGGATTACACAACACTCCTGTGACTCAGAAATTGGTAGTCAATTGCTAGACATACATCCCACCCTTTCCACCATCAACTGCAAGATCTGTCACCCTAGGTATGGATTATTATACAAACCCTATACCAGGTGACAAATAAGGTTTCCTTGACTGAAATTATGTTGGAAAAGCATAACTTTTTAGAAATTAGTAATCAGCACACATGTGTACTGAGATTTGACAAAAGTTTTATTAAGTGGTAAAGAAATTGAATTGCACAGTAATCACACCCAGCCCTGTGAAAGACTGATCCTCAGCGGGGCTCCTCTGCTAAGGCACAGAAGAGCCACCCCACTGCTCTTTGAACAGTGGAAAAAGGGAAAATAAAAATAACACTATGTTATGTTCATTTATTTTTTTTCCGAGGCAATTTTATAGGACGGTCGGGGTTGGGCTGTCATCATAGCCAGAAGTAGGAAGAGTGGTTCAGGTACTCAAGTGCGCATGAAGGTTTGGCCTGCTGTCTTGGGCCGGCGAAACAGTCAGGCACACTTAGCATATTTGCCACCGGACTGTAGTGCACAGCCTGGGTGGAGAACATGCACAGGCTCCCACTCCCTGGCTGAGCGCCGAACTACGGCACCAATCACGATGCTGTTGTCATGCCGGTGACAAACGAGTTGGAATTGGCTTAGGGAAGCCTGTGGGCGTCCTGCTCGTGGTCTAGGAGGAAAAGAAGAGGAAGGGGGAGAGGCAGTGACTGGCAGCCAGGTAAGTGTCATTTTATATTTTTTGCCCCTCCCTCCCACCCCTGCCCCCACCCAGCTGGACTACTCAGTGGCAGCTGCCACTGCTAATCGTTCCAACAGGTGGAAGGATCTGTAGTCATATTTCTTCAGGCAGGATAACATTAGTGTATTATTTCCTATAAGGATTGTGTTCCTCATATTTTGTGAATTGGGGGATTTCCCACTGCACAATAATTGCAAACAGTACATTTTGAATATATAGGGCCTGATTTGGATGTCGGGCGGAAAGCCATCCAGCAGTCTGTTGGAGACTCTCCGCCCAACATCCAGGGTTTCCCTCCGACTGCTGTATTATGATGACGGCGGTCAGAGGGAAACCTACGGGGAGTGGAATTGTAATCCTTTGAATGACGGCAAAACCAGTTCTTGGCTCTGAAGTCGAGATTACAATGTCAGTTTCCAACAGCCTTACCATTTCAGCTTTTCCAACATGAAAAGACAGACGGAAAGTGACTTTGGGGGCTCCTAGTCGGCCCCCCTCCCCACCTGGCCCACTGCATTGTGACTACCACACGGTGCAGGGATGTTTACAAAAAAGTTCAAAGGAAGCTTGTGCTGCAGGCCTTTTCCGCCGCCCGGACAAGCTTCCATTGAAAAATGGATGTTTGCCTCCTTATGCTGCGGGCTGAACCGCCAAACTAAGTTTAGGCGGTTGCAAACTACAATGCACGCCCGACATCGTAATGAGGCCCAATGTGTTCAGTGTTGATAATTTATAGTTTTGTTTTGTGGTTTCTTTGTTTTTGGTGTAGGATTTAATGACTAAATACATTTAAGGCAGTCAGGAAGTCCCTCTTCATTGCAATTTTTCTAACTTTTTAACACTGTTCCTTGATTTTTCCTTTACTCTGCCAAACATAAACTTTGGGCCTTATTACAAGTTTGGTGGTCCATAGGAATGCCGAACCCATGGTGCTAGTCCAACCATCGCCACTTTGGAGGCTCGCCCGCAGTATTATGAATGTGGCGGTCGGACTGCGACAGGACCACTGCGACCACCGGGGATCAAGGATCCGACAGTGGCTGTGCAGCAGTCAGGAGCATTAATATACAGGTGGTGCCGCTGCAGCACCACCAAGCATATTAGGAGCTGCCTCTCCCCCACCCTTTTTTCATGGCTTTGAGTCCACCATGAAAAGGGTGGCGGGAAGGCAAGAAAGGAGGCCCTAAAAAGGCTCCCTTTCATTCCTGGTCCTGGGAGGGCACATGTAGTGCCCATCTGGTTTTCCACCCCCACTTCCTCCACGGTGTGGCATGTATGCCACACTTTGCAGGAAGGTGCAGGTAGCACTCTGAGAACAGCAACCTGCATGTCAGGCTCTTCAATGAGCCTAGCAGACCACTGCCTTAGACTGCCACAGCACTGCCCACCAGACCAGGATTCAACTCCTAATCCGGTGGGCAGTAGCACCACAGCTTTGGCAGTCCTATAGTGGACAGTGATGTTGCACTATCTGCTTTAGGGCAGCCAAAGTCACAATAAGGCCCTAAGTCTGGAGTGTTTAGTCAAGCTGCCCCATACAGTCAAGGTGGATTTGGAGATGCAGTTTGACATCTCAGCCAAGATACCAAGTATCCTGTTTAGTAGGGAACTCATTCATTCTCAAAATAAATATTGACAGTCTCTATAACTTCAAGTATCTGAGATATAACCTGCAGTGAGATAAGAATTTGACCAGAAGATTCACATACAAACGTGTTCATAATAAGTATGTTGGTGGGTAATTTGCCATTCTGGAAATAAATTCAAGATGAATCTTTCAAATATTGAAAACCTGCTTTCAGGTGGCCACAAAAGTTAGGAATAAATCCAGATATGTTAGAACTGACCAGCACTTATTAGAGAAGAAATGTGCCGCTAGGAGGTTCAGTTTTGGCAGACTGCGAAGACCGGCAGCCCGCTTGGCACATTACGTCCTCTTCCCGCCCCCACTGCATTTGGGAAGTTAAATTAGTGCCTCGCGGCCCCCCGCTACGCGGGAGCCGCTCGGAGGTTCAGTTTTGGCAGAGACCTTGTTTGGGGCATTTCACCGGCGGGACTGCGAGGACCAGCAGGCCGTTCGGCAACGTTACGTCCTCTTCCCGCCCCCACTGCATTTGGGAAGTTAAATCAGCGCCTCGCGGCCCCCGCTTCGCGGGAGCCGCTCGGAGGTTCAGTTTTGGCATGGACCTTGTTTGGGGCACCGGCGGGACTGCGAGGACCGGCAGCCAGCTCGGCAACGTTACGTGCTCTTCCCGCCCTCGTCGCCATTCCCCTATATCACTGTGACTCCACCCCGCTTCGCGGGACGCGCGCGGGCACTCGATGGGCGAAGCCCAGGCCAAGGGCGGGCCCGTTGTAGCCCGTTCGAGACCGGCAGAGACCGGACCGGGCCATACCCCTTGGCTCCTCGTAAACGTCAACGAGGTAAGGAGATCTACAAGTGTAAGACTCTACTCCTGGGCATCAGCATTGGGTCAAGATGGCTGGGCGCGAGCTGAGAAGTAAGACTACATCTACGGCTGCCAATACAGTGGGAACATTAGACAATTTTATTATTAGAGCCAGCTCACTTTTATCCAACGAAATCAGCATCTTGGAAAAGAGCCTCTCACAGGAACTACTAAATGCTAGGAGATCGTCCTTGGGACACATTATGAATGCTAAGACGCCGGACAGGGGATTGCTCGTAAATATTACAGGTTGTGCGGAAATGACGGACACTGCATTACACGAAAGGGTAGACTTGGTAGGGGGGGTCAAGTCCACACTCCAATCATACCACAGATTCAAGTGTATTGCAAGTTAATCCTGTGTCAAGTGTTATTGCTAACGTTAATGTTGAATCCGCCAACACTATACAGGAGAAGCAGAATGTTAGCAATCAAAGGGGGTATCGTGAGGGGGCCATCCCCAAAAGGAAGCGCATCACCCACAAGTCTGGTGGACGAAAGGCCAAGCTCGCTAAACAAGCGAGTGGCCCTAATCCCCATGAGATATCCCCTCCAAGGGCTCCGGTGGTGGCTGTCCCCACAGAGGCTACTCCCCCTATTTTGATTATGGCTGATCTAAATAACAGTAATTTTACATCTATGCAAGAAGACCCAATGATTGCTAAACTAAGTATGGTCTGCAAGGCCCTGCTTGGTCCCTTGGAAGCCAGACTAGCACAGAGAGAGTCGAGGCTGTCCACCATAGAAAGGGCTACGGTTGAAGGTGGTGAAGATTTGGATACCATTAAAACGCTTCTGATGGAGGGCGCAAAGGGGCCAAAGAGGGGCCAGTGGGAATCTCTAATTGAAATCTCTAATACCCAAGCAGGTGTAGGAATAACAGCACAAAGGCCCCCTGTAAACACTACTAACGCCCTGATCCAACCACTGGCAGAGATCCCAATGCCAGACAGTGATTCTGATCAAATCTCCTCAAGGGGAACCCGTCCAGTTGCCTGCCCGCCAAGCAAGTTGGCAATAAATTTACCCCCGGAGGCAAATCCCCTTGTGGTTGTATTAACAGGGGTCCCCGTGTTGGAGGCTTGGGCTAGGGAATTCTTCCAGTCTTTGAAAAATAAGGTCATCAGCTGGCTGAGTAGGAATAGGCCTCCCCCCCCACCCCCCCCCAAATCTCCAGTGAGATTTTGATGGTTCGCAGGGTCGAATGGATAGGCAATACGGTTAAAAACATCAATGGGAACTGTGTTTTGGTTAACTTTCGAGATCCGAGAACAGTCTCACATATATGCTCCTGGCAATACCGAGATCTTAATACTACCATACAGCCCCTTCCCCTATCCTTCTTTTACCGGCCTGGTCCTTGGAGTTTTAGTGGGGAGGTGGAGGATGGTTGGACGAGAGTGGGTCCCAGGGGAGGGAGTGGGGGGATTGGTGAAGGGATTGCCAACTTTCACCCATTAGGTCCCTTCCTGAGCTGTAATCGCTTTAGTCCCCTGGACATGGTCGACTGACTTCCTCCCCATGGGGTGCGGGAGCGTAGTTGGGAACCACTAGACTGTAGTAATATGACAAAATCTAGGGGGCGTTCTAGCACAATTGAATGTACTAGACAGGGTGAGAGCAATAGTAAAAAAATTGTAAATACTATAGAATTGCACCTGAGCTCCAATGCCCTTGTGCCCACTCAGTCGGAAGGTTCATTCTCTCCTGATGTGGCACGGGAGATTGTGGAACCTCACGTGGGAGATTCTAATGGGGCTGGGAGGGATACTGCCAACTATGTAAATCAGAGTCCTTTTACAATACTGTCATGGAACCTAGCAGGCCTCTGCAATAAGATCGATTGCCCAGAGTGGGGAGCATTTATAGATGGAAATGACGTGTGTCTTTTCCAAGAAACATGGGCCAGAGAGGATAAGAGACACACTGGGTATGCCTCCTTCACTATACCAGTGAGATGGGGGGGAAAGGGTCGCCCTTCGGGGGGCTAACAGTCTAGGCTGCACAGCTAGGACCCTGAATACGCCATCCGATGACGTCCAGTGCGTATTGTTTGAATGGCCGAATGGGTCCAAGCTTGCGCTGGTCAACGTATACTCTAGACCAGTGGGTCCCACCGCGAAATCTAAAACAGTTGAGGAATTGTCTTTATTTTTAAGCTCTATTCCTAGCGGTGCCCAGCTTGTTATTGGGGGTGACCTCAACTGTCACTTTGAGCCACTGGCAGGCCTGCTAGATGGAGGCCTTTTGGAGGAGGATGCGCGTTGGGCAATACCGCCATTGAAGGCTCCATATCCTAGGCCATGGACCCCACTTGCGGTCCAAATTACGTCCCTAACACTTAGGCACTCCATTAGGGCGTGTAATGCGCGAGTTAAATCAGACCTACCTCCAAAATGCACCTTTAATAAAGAAGGCCATGAGTCCCATTTGGACTACATATTTGTGGAAACCCGATGCTGGGCCACAATAAGAGATTTTCTTGTAATTCCACGAAATGATAGCGACCATAATGCCCTAATCTTAAAAATTACAATGCCTGGTGTCGTAGGGGAGAATTTGGATGCCAGTAGCGTTCCGGACCCGAGAATGCTCCTAACCAACGCTAGGTGAAGAATAAAGTGGGCAAAAATAGTGAAAAGACCTGAGCGACTCTCAGAGCGTTATGCTCTAATCCTCCCTACCCTAGAGGACACAATTGCTGTAATAAATGATGAACACAATGCTGACACTTTTTGCAAGTTAGGGACTCTACATGAGCAGCTAATACATAGATTGTCAGATGTGTTCTCTCCTTGTACCGCCAAACGCTCAGCAAACGGCACCAGGGTGACATGGTATAACTCTGCCTGTAGAAGACCAAAAGCCGAACTTGTCTCTGCGATAAAACTCAAGGCTGTTAAGCTAGTAGTACAAAGCCGGAGAGCTAATTATAAGCGCACAATTAAATACTCAAGAGAGGAATGGGACCACGACAATTGGACGGGCCTATCCAATGCGCTGGCAGCTAGAGACCTACGCAAATTCTGGTCCATCGTGAATACAGGCTCGGTAGAGCCACCTGTGGTAGTGGAGGCAAATATAGCTGAAAGAGTTTGGGAGGAGCACTTCTGAACCCTCTATTCAGTAGGATCCACCAATTTGGAGGGAGACTTAGGAGTGTCGATGCCGGCTCAAACATAGGACCTAGATGTAACTGACTTCTCTGTGAAGGAGGTCAGTGATGTAATTATTAAACTGGCAGCGGGAAAAGCACCTGGGCTGGATAAGCTACCAGGTGACCTTTTTAAACATCAACCCGCAGTATGGGCCCCATACTTCTCAGTTATCTATAACGCAGTCCTAAGAGGGATGCCAATACCAGGTACTTGGCTGGGCGCAGAGATTGTCCCTATCTTCAAGAAGGGTTCACCTCTGCTCCCAGCCAACTACAGGCCGATCAGCTTGATCGATGTTCCCCAAAAGATCTTTGGCAGGTTAGTATTGGACCGTCTTCAGGACTGGATGGAGGAAAACTCTATACTAAGCTCCTACCAGGCTGGTTTTAGAAATAAAATATCTACAATGGACCAGATCCTCCGGCTGAATATGTTGTTTTGGAAGTCTGTTAAGATTGAGGGGGGCAGCCTTTACACAATCTTTGTAGATTTGCATGCAGCCTTTGACTTGGTCCCAAGACACAAGTTATGGGCTGTACTTACCGAATTGGGCATTCCCCATCAAATCATGCACATTCTGATACGGCTTCACCAAGACAACTTCGCACGGGTTAGGTGTGGAAGAAACGGTCTAACGGGGTAATTTCCCACTTAAATGGGATTCAAAACATTGATGCTCCCAAACTAGCCGGCAGCAGGGTGCCTGCGATAATGTTCGCAGATGACACCCTCCTGCTTTCTAAATTACCAATGGGGATACAGAAGGTTCTGGATGGTTTTGTTGGGTTTTGTGAGGAAAGGGGTCTAGAAATCAACGCTGAGAGAACTAAATTTATGATTTTTAATCCCCTGTATCCACAAGACCGAACCCCCTAATAGGTTCAATCAGATTGGAAAGAGTCCATGTCTTTGATTATCTGGGGTAACCCTTAATGAAAACATGACATGGGTTCCGCACCAAATCAAGGCCCAACTTAGGCAGTCCCAGCTTATAGGGGGTACCCTAAAACTCTCCAATACCTCCACAAAAAAACCTTTACGACCGGTTGTGGAGATTTATAAAGCACAAGTGAGAGGGGCTGTTACCTATGGGGGTGAACTCTGGGGCCAGGTCTGCAGGCCCGAGATTGTTAGCACAGAAAATAAGTTCCTCAGGCAACTGCTGACGCTGCCCCCTAGTACCCCATTGCTACCCATTACACTTGACATGGGACTTCGTCCAATAGATGAGGTCGTGGGCCTGAAGCCGCTAGCGTTTTTGGCGGAGGTTATGGAGCACCCCGGAGCTCTCTGCCTATAGAGAGGAATTGGCGGAAATTTTAAGGTTACCAAATATGTCGAAAATCCTATGGCTTGTATACATTCAAAATGAATTTATTAAGCTAGGGCTCCCCCAAATGTGGCACAATCCAGAAATCGCCTGCCCTAAGACTTCAAGAAAAAGTCTTTCAAAACTTTTTTACGAAACTAGATCAACTGCCTACATACATAGTGTACATACCGGCACTCTAACACACTGTTTTTTAAAGGAAAAGGATTCTTATCAATTTGAAATTGTCTTGGATGACATCTTCCCTGTTTTTACGAGGAAGTTGTGGTTGCAGTGGAGGTATGGCACATTACAAATCAGAGCTTTTACATGTAAGTGGTGTGCAGCTGCATTGAAAAATTGTCCTAATTGCAGCTGCGACCTGGAAAATGAAATACACATTATGTTTTTTTGCCCTGCTTATCGAAAATCGAGGAGGCACTGGTTAGTTCCCCTATGTAAAAATATGCGAATTACACACTGCATGCAAGCCTATCGCATACTTAAAACTGACTTGTCATCTGTAGTGGTTTTCTGTGTGGCAAAATTTCTTGCGGCGATTTGGCTTAAACGAAAGGGTGTGCTGAACAATGTACAATCTTGCCAAAGCACACGCGCTTTATTAGGAAAATTTTCCAGCTGATGATGTAGCTGTTATCTCCTGATTGAATTACCTACCACATAGATCTTGTACCATGAATTTTTCCTTTTTTATCTAAATGTTTTTTAAGGATGAGAAATGTTGTTTTTATAATTGTATGTACATCTTTTAACACCATCACTGCTGCAGCAATTCCCCTCCTGTGCTGAGAACCTTTGATTACCATTGTTCATGACGAGCTCAGCTTGTCATGAGCACACGACCAGTGTACTTCATGACGAGCTGAGCTTGTCATGAGCATCGAAGGGGTTAAGGCATGTATTGCCGAAATAAAGATTATTACATGAAATGAAATGTTTAGTGGAAACCATTTTAGATCTGAAATTGAGATAGCATTTTCATTTTGAGATTTGAGGTTTGGTGTTGAATGAAATAAGAATACAATAATGGGTAAAACTATAAGGGTGTGGCCCAAGAGTTAAAGACCAGATGTGATTAAGGAGTAGGGAGATGATTGGAGATGAGGATAACGCCTAGGAGATTATCATGTGAGTAGGTTGTGGGAGTGTGTTTTTATGGGCAAGTGATCAGGGAGTAGTTTAAAGACAGGAGTGGTGTGCACATAATCTTTTACATTTAAAGTAATGTTTTTGGGCAGAATAAATGTTGAGGGACCAGTTCCTAATTTGAACCAGTGGTTGCAGGTGGGTCCCACTTGTGTTCCTTTTTAGGCACCGGCACTTTTGTTTCATTAACAAATGTTTGATCCAAGGCTAGAGAGAGAAACAAAAAAGGGGGAAGAAGCAAGAAAAGAAAAGCAGAAAAAGAGTGACAAAGCGAGAAACAGGAATGAAAATGAATATGCAAGTGTCACATATATAAACAGAAAGTGTTTGGTAGTAGATTAAAGACAGATTACATGGAATCAAGACTGCACAACCTTAATGGTCATCAACTTGATAGTCGATAGAGCCAACTGTGGGAATCTAACCAACAACATGGGCCCCTACACGTATTCTTTTTTACAATCTAAGCACTGGGATTGACAATACATTTGGACAAGGACGGCATCCATGTGGCTGAAAAATAGCTCAGTGGAACTCATAAGGAAAACAAAGTGCCAATCTCTGCTTTTAAAGGTGGCCTGTTTGCTGGGTATTCCTGCAATAATGTAGGGTGCTAAAGTGCACAATAGGTAAGGACATCTGAGATATGTTTAGGAAGAGTCTGACTTCATTTTCTCTGTGAGATGAGTGAGGTGCACAGGAGAAGGTTATGAGATTCAGTTATAGAGCCGCTGGTGTTCCTGAGTCCTTGGTCTATAAACATAATTCAGTGATAACAGTGAAATAACGAGGGACGTGTTAAAGGCCAGTTGATCAGTGACAACCACTGTTCAATTGCAAATGCAATTTATCGTCCTGAAGTAAGAGTGAAAATTCTTTTATTGTTGGAAGCTTGACTGTAGAGCTCACAAGTCTGGTGAGCATTCAGTCAGGATCAGGCGCCTTGAGACCCTCTGGGTGAGTAGTGCGCTATACAAATTCCTGAACTTGAACTTGAACTAGGTGTTTTGCCACCCTAGGCGAGGACTGAAAAATGCTGCCTCCTCCCTTTTACTACCATCACTCTCTCCCCCTGTCATCCAGGCTAGAAGAATCAATGCAATAGATATAAAACAACTTGTATTCAACATTAAACAATAAAACACATCAAACATTAAATAACTAAATAAGAAATGTTCATGATAAGTTATTTTGTTTTTAAATTTCTCTCTTCTAACTTAAATGGTGTTTTGGGTTGTTTCTCTTAATCTGAGGGTACCTTCTTTGCCTTTATTTTAGCAAAGTCTTTAAGAAGATCTCTAATGTCAAGCTGGTAAGTGCTGGATAGTGAATAGTTTAATTTACTATTCCAACTCCAGTTCTTCGTGGACACTAGGGAAGGTGTTGGATAGTAAATTAAATCTATTCCCTATCCTAGAGCGCCCCCCAGCGCAATGCGTTGTAATGGTTTTCGTTGTAAAACCTGCGTTGTAATAGCACTGCGTGGTAAAAGTTGCGTTGTAAAGGATGTTTCCTGCTGGTAAGGCATGTCTTTTCTAATGAAATTGTGGTTTGTCCCATGAGTCTCTCTTGGCTCATGGAACTGCACAGATAGGTTTTTATTAATTTGAGTTTTGAAAAAATCCTCTCCACACTTGCCACTGATATCGGTAAAGTCAAAAAGGATACGAAGAGCTACGAACAAATTAGGAAAACCATTTTAAACTAAACAGTAAAAAAATATAATTCCTATTAAACTTTTTAATCGGAGCCTGGAGCGGAGCAAGGAGTGGAGGTTGAGCAAGTACTTTGTTGTGGAGCGGAGCAAGTCAAAAAGATTTTGCTGTGAACCTCTGCTAAACATCTTTACACTTTACACTTTACAGACACAGACACGGTCATACATATGTGTCAGACCTGGTACCATTGGCGTGAGTCTCCCTTCTATTTTTCGCTGTTGTCTCCTCTGTTTTACATATGTTTTTGCTGGTTAGATGCTTTGGGTACTGTTCCACTGCTATTCAGTGCCAAAGTGCAAGTGTACCCTATTGTAAATTACTGTAATGGATTAGTGACTCCATGATTGGCTTATTTGATTTACTTATCATACCCTAGAACTGTGCGCCATGTGTGCTCAGGCCCTGTAGATCAAATGCTGCTAGTGGGCTTGCAGCGCTGATTGTGCCACCCACAGAAGCAGCTTGTAAAGTGTGTCTCAGGCCTGCCATTTCAGAGCCTGTGTGCAGTCTAGTACAGCCATGTGACTTGGTAAGTACACCCACTTACCAATCCCTAAACCATCCCTTTTCTACATGTTAGCCACCCCTAAGGTAGGCCCTATAGCAGGGTGCATTGTATGAGAAAGATAGGACATGCCCTGAGGTGGGTAGCATGTCCTGATAGTGAATTACAGCCCATTTAGTTTTTCACTATTGCAAAGCTACCTGTCCCCATAGGCCAGAATGAGCAGTTTGATTTTAACATCTAATAATCCTAAATGACCCAGGGATCATGGTAAAAAAATGAATTTAGTATGCCTGAACTCAGAATGCAAAAATACATATTTTAGTAAAAGTTGGTTTTAACATTCTGTGTTTCAAAATACCCCTTTTAGAAAGTAGGTATTTTCTTGCCTAAACCATCCAGCCTGCCTCTGTTAGGCTGTGTATTGCATGTCTGGTTTGTGAGTGACAGGGGCTGAGGGGGCTCCACGAGGCAGGGTGAGTCAGCACTAGGTTGAATAGACCTATCAGCATTGGGAGTGGTGGGAGGAGTAGCACCTGGGCCTGAATAGGGCTCTGCCTGCCTTCCACAATGCTGGCTCCACCTCCTGTGGTGCGTCTGATGACCCTGGCCCACACTGACAAAGGAAGAAGCTGTGCACGGGCAGAAAGCACCCAAAACTGGTTTGGACTAGGTACAGACACTCTCTACCTTCAGAGACAAATGATTTGTGTGTATAAAAAGGGGGACCCAGACCCCAGAACTTTAGATCCCTTCTGGACATCAAGATGGACCTTTTGCCAAGGAGAAGAAGCAAAGAATCTGCAGGTGCTTTTTACTTCCCCTGTGCCAGTGTGTTGCTTTCTGGGGTTGGCCTGCAGTGGTTTCTTTATTGCAAAGGAAATGAAAAAGACTTTTATTTGCAACTTTCATCATCTTGAAGAAGAATCTCCAAGGGCTTGAACTGTGCTTGCCTCCTGCTGAAGTCTCGGGGATACAAGACTTCACCACCAGCTCCCCCCTGAATTTCCTTGCTGGAAATTCTGTCTACAGAAACCTCTGTGTTGTTGGAAGCTGGAAGCGTGACTCAACAAGAAGAAGCGTGTCGCATCCGCAGCTGTTGCCATCGCATCATCAGAGAAGCATGTCGCCATCGCAAGGGTCCCTGTCGCATCACCGGAGAAGTGTGTCTTTGTCGCAGCTGTTTATCGTCGCATTCCCGGAGAAGTGTGTCACCACCGCAAGGGTCCCTGTCACATTCTCCTGGGAAGTGTTTCGCAGGGCCTTTCGTGACAGCAAAGTAACAGAGTCGCAGCACAGCCGTCGGGCGTGCACACATCGTCTTCACATCACCACATTGCATCAAGGGCGCCATCTTCTCGCATCGCACCGGATCGTCGCATCGCATCGCATCAAGGCGCCATCTTGTTGCATCACAACCGGGATGCACCACGAGATCGTCACATCACCTCCTCTCCGGTAAGGAACAGATGCATTGCCTACTTTGCTCAAGCACTGAGGAACAGACGCATCACCTCCCCGAAGCAAGAAACCAACCCATCGTTCTCCCTGCGAACCTTTTGTTTATCTTTTGTGACGCATCCAAAGGTACTTTGTGAGAAATGTGTCGCATTTACCTTCTAAAGTGAACTGAGTTATTTCTACCATCTTAAAGTCATTTTCTTAATACTGTATTGTGGATTTTTGTTGTTTGGGTCTTGTGTTAACCCTTACCAAAGTTGAACACTTCATTTAGTGGTTAGCCTGTTTTTTTATAGCATTAGAAGGCAATTTTATGCCAATTTTAGAATTCAATAGTGTTCTTTTTGGGAAGGCTAGTGCATGAAGACTACTGATATGTGAGTGGTACTTCTTGAATACTAACAGAATACTCATCACATACTTATTTGTAATCACAACGTCTTCATTTACAATCAATCAATCAATCAATCAAGCATTTGTATAGCGCGCTACTCACCTGGAGGTTCTCAAGGCTCTTGGGGGGGGGGGGGTGGTCTGCTACTGCTCGAACAGCCAGGTCTTGAGTTGCTTCCTGAAGGAGAGGTGGTCTTGGGTCAGGCGGAGGTGGATGGGGAGGGAGTTCCACGTTTTGGCAGCCAGGTAGGAGAAGGACCTTCCTCCCGCAGTGGCTCTTCGGATGCGTGGAACGGTGGCGAGGGCGTGGCTGGTCGATCGCAGCTGGCGAGTGGGAGTGTAGAAGGTAAGTCGGTCGTTGAGGTATCTGGGGCCTTGTTTGTGGAGAGCTTTGTGTGCGTGGGTGAGGAGTCGGAACGTGATTCTCTTGCTGACGGGGAGCCAGTGCAGGTCTCTCAGGTGTCCGGAGATGTGGCTGTTTCGGGGGATGTCCAGGATGAGTCGTGCTGAAGCGTTCTGAATGCGCTGGAGCCTTTTCTGAAGTTTGCCTGTGGTTCCGGCGTAGAGGGCGTTACCGTAGTCCAGTCGGCTGGTGACGAGCGCCTGGGTGACCGCCTTCCTGGTTTCGGTGGGGATCCACCGGAAGATCTTCCGTAGCATGCGTAGGATGTTGAAGCATGACGAGGAGACAGCGTTGACTTGTCTGGTCATCGAGAGGGAGGAGTCCAGGGTGAAGCCCAAGTTGCGTGCGTGGTCCGTTGGTTTGGGTGCGCTGCCCAGGGCAGGTGGCCACCAGGAGTCGTCCCAGGCGGAGGGTGATGATCCCAGGATGAGGACATCCGTCTTATCTGAGTTCAGTTTCAGACGGCTGTTCTTCATCCACTCGGCTACGTCTTTCATCCCTTCGTGTAGGTTGGTTCTGGCGGTTGCGGGGTCGTTAGTGAGGGAGAGGATCAGCTGGGTGTCGTCGGCGTAGGAGATGATGTTGAGGTTGTATTAGCGTGCGATGGCCGCGAGGGGGCTCATGTAGATGTTGAACAGTGTGGGGCTGAGCGATGATCCTTGTGGTACGCCGCAGATGAATTCGGTGGCCTCTGAACTGAACGGGGGAGGGGGACTCTCTGTGTTCTTCTGGTGAGGAAGGAGATGGTCCACTCCAGAGCCTTCTCTTGGATTCCGACGTTGCTGAACATTTAGTGAATACAAACATTTAGTGAATACAAACAATTTGAATACTACTGGACTTTGAACAGACTACTATCAACATTCTATTCAAGCTGCATGCTGAATGGTAGATCGGTGCCTTATTTATTAAATTATTTTTATGCCTTATTTAACCCCTTTAGTGCTAAGGCAATACTATTATTTTACTCTAATTTCCATTGAAATGAATAGTCAGCGCATGACGAGTTACCCTTGTCATTAGCATCCAAGGGGTTAATATACTATTGTGGTATTTGTGTAGTGTAGGGCAGTGTTTTATGGTTTAGGGTAGTGCTGAGGGATCGTGCAGGGTAGTTATTGAGTTTAGGGACCGGACTGGGGTTCGGGGAGGGTCATGCTGGGGTAGTGTTTTAAGGTAGTGTTGTGGTGTTTAGGGTAGTGTTTCAGGTTTTAGGGTATGATTCACGAGGGTCATACAGGGTAATGTTTGAGTGTGGGGACCGTACTGGAGGTTTGGGGAGGGTCGTGCTGGGGTAGTGTTTTAGGGTTTAGGGTAGTGTCGTGGTGTTTTTGTAGTGTAGGGTAGTGTTTTAGGGTTTAGGGTAGTGCTGGGTGGTCGTGCAGGGTAGTGTTTGAGTGTAGGGACCGGACTGGGAGTCAGGGGTCATGCTGGGGGTAGGGTTTTAGGGTATAGGGTAGTGTTGTGTAGTGCAGGGTAGTGTTTTAGGGTTCAGGGTAGTGCTGGGGGGTCGTGCAGGGTAGTGTTTAAGTGTGGGGACCAGACTGGGGGTCTGGGGAGGGTCGTGCTAGGGGTAGTGGTTTAGGGTAGTGTTGTGGTATTTGTGTAGTGTAGGGTAGTGTTTTAGGGTTTAGGGTAGTGTCGAGGGTTGTGCAGGGTAGTGGTTCAGTGTCGGGGACGGACAGGGGGTAGGTGTAGGGTCGTGCTGGGAGTACTTTTTTAGGGTTTAGGGTATTGCTGTGTAGTGCAGGGTAGTGTTTTAGGGTTTAAGGTAGTGCTGGGGGTTGTGCAGGGTAGTGTTTGAATGTAGGGACCAGACTGGGGGTCGGGGTCATGCTGGGGTAGTGATTTATGGTTTAGGATAGTGTTGTGAAGTGCAGGGTAGTGTTTTAGGGTTCAGGGTAGTGCTGGGGGGGTCATGCAGAGTAGTGTTTAAGTGTGGGGACCGGAATGGGGGTCGGGAAGGGTTGTGCTTGCAACCCTACTTTATATTAATTTTGATGAAATGTCTCACACTATGGCAGTAAATCTAAAATGCAAAGGATGGTCTTATGCACTGTCATGAATGATCAGATTAATTAGATCATATTCAGACCAGCTGCAGTGCCAGCCTGCCCTCTTTAATTTATAACAGCAGTCTGTGGCAGTGCCCTTCCATTTCTAGTGCTTTCAGCGATTTTAATTTCTTCTTTGAGTTTCTTGTTGCTCAAATGGATGCAATTTCTGCTATTTATATGTTACCCTTGTCTTCATTGCTTGATGTTGCTTGCGAGAAAGTGTCACTCAAAGTTGTTGAAATGTCACTTATTACACTGAAATTATAAAAAACGTCACTCCCAGCAATCTGAAACCTTGGCAGCATGCCCGTGATTATGAATACGGCGGGTGCCTACATTGCGTATTGCTGTCTTAATTGCAGATGACCACCCTGCATTATGGTGCCACTTGGAGTGGGTGCCCACCCTGCGGTATACTTCTTACGCAGTCCTGCCAAGTATCACACATCAGGTGTGACGCTCACGCATTTCACTGCGGCGTTCCGCATCACCGCACTGAAAAGCATTGTCACGCATTTTGCCGCCTGCCAGCGTGCGCCACCAGCGGCGCCTGCACGTGATCTCTGCTGCTTCCAAGAGATGTCCTGCGTCGCTGGGCTAAGTCCCTAAATAGTTAAACCATCTGCTCTCAGCTCTGGAGTGGCTGGGAGCGTGCCGCTACAATGTATCAAACCTCACTCTGCCCAGCAACCTGCTGTGTCCCAGCGCCAGTGCTGTGCGGTTTACACAGTCCACCCTACTGCCAATTAGGATGAGGGGCTGCCCTCTCAGCAGTTGATGATACTGCTCAGTCCGAGTCACTGTGGCACACCATGGGGGCCAGGATTATTAATCCAGATGTGCCAGTAGAGTGCCGGTCACGTCCGGAAGAAGAAGAAGGCCGAAGTGGCGGGGGACTCATCTGAGTAGTGTACAAGACTCAGTCTCTCTCTCTTCATGACATGACAGGCATGATGCTGCATAATCGTAGCGGGCAGCCTGCAGCACAAAACAATACTGCAGGCAGCTGGCTCAGTCAGCTCAGGCTGGCCAGTGAGCAGAGCCCGGAGCCAGGGACGAGTGGCCATCACCATCGATTCAGGGAGCAGTGCAGTCACAGACCGTATGTCTCTGAACTCTACAAGTAAGTAGGGATTTAGTCGGTGTCCATACTGGTTTGGTTAGCACGTGCATGCATGCAAAATTGTTATTGGTAGCAAGATAAAATTGGCAGAACTGAAGTGGAAAGTAACCCTGTGGTTAATCAGTAGCACCCGGATTCAGGTGAGGCAGCAAAATCTATCAGCGCTGCTAATATTGTGGTCATTTTCTGGCCTGGGCATACAGCGTCAAAATAATTGTTGCCCAGCCTTGCCTGAGGGATAATTACGTGCAGTGTATGTCGCCAGAGAGTAAGGGCTGACCGACCGTCACACTGACACTGACTGACCGTGCACTCGGTTGCAGCGGCCTCCTGGAGAGTCACAGGACTCACAGCAAAAGGCAGCCTGAAAAGCGGCGGCATTACAAACTAGCCGAAACTTGATTGATGATCAGGGGTGGTTTGTAGCCTGAACCTGGAAGCCTGTTTCAGGAGAGCCGCCACCGTCTCGCACCTGACCTGGACAATTCGTACTGGTGTTCTGGCTTTTCTGCATTTGGCCAATCCTCGGCTCGGTAAATTTTCTATGTTCTTTTAATTGAAGAGTTGAGTCGGTGGCAAGCAGCCGCCCCTAATCCTGGTTTTGCAATGCAGAAAGTGACGCCTGGGGGCTTCCTACAGTGAGTCTGCACCTGCCTATCATGCAGCCTTGGGACAAGGGGGCACTAAAGGTGGGCATAGATGTGTCAACTGAGCTGTTGTCAGCTGTAGTGTTTGTCTCCACCCGGCCTACTTCTGTTTTCAGTTTGAACTGTTCTGCGCTGAGTGCTGTCATCAAAGAAGCAGGTGATTTTTTTATTTATTTCGCGGTGGGAATATTATCTCTACCAAACGCTCAGTGGGCAATGTGGTGTCTCAATGATCTGCAACAACCCCGACAACCCCCTTGCTGTACCAGCACTTTCTTTCTCCTAAAGCTCTGCTAGGAGCCCCTGCAGCACTGTGACACCACTACTGTGGTCCCAGGGTGCCCAGTGATGAACCATTTTTTCCCCAACCATTGTCGTCCAGGTCACTGGCTCCCTGGCGAGGCAGAGTTGCGGCTGCGCTGGAAGCAGCCACAGCTGTCTTGCTCCCTTGCCTCACTGTTCCTTGGCCTACCCAGGGAGGCTGCACCCCCCCTCCACACACATCGCTTCGATAGTCTGACAGACAAAGAGGCTGTGCACCGTGGGCTGGGGCAGGCAGCCCTCTGACCAGATTAACTCCAGCGCCACTATGCTCCGCTGCAAGCCCTTGCTGTTCTGATCCTGATCTCTGGGAGGCCGGCGGGGCTGGGACAGATGGGCGCACAGTTGGGCCCCTTAAAGAGGACCATACAATTGCAGGACAGTCGAGCTGTCAGGCCAGGCCTGGGAGTTGGGGTGGGGCTGTTCCGGGGCCAGCTAGGGGAAGCGGAAGATAGCCGGAGCGAGAATAACAATTAAATGCCCCAGAGCTATCCTAGATATTGGCTTACATTATGCTTTTATTTTAGCCATGCTCTGTTCTCCAATGAAGCAGGTTTCTCTTTGGCATTCACCATTTGAGTTAGTGCACTCACAGGTGCAATTTTCTTAAATGTACTCTTTAGGTCCTCTTTACCCATACCCTCTTGATCCTTAGTGAGCTACTCTCTACATGCAGGAGGAGGGGTCTCCTGGTACAATCCCTCCATGTTAAAGAATAGTAAATGTTTCAACACCCAGGCTAATGTTCTGCATAGCTAAATACATATAAGGTCCAAAAAGGCGAGACCGGTTGCATTGCAAATGCTTGTTGTATCTTTCTTTTCCTTCCTGTCTTCCCCTCTTCTTCTGCTTTTGTCTCATTTGCACTGAAGCAAAGGCTAATGCTGAAAAATGTGTCCCAGTCTCCAACAATAAGTGCCAGTGCCACCACCAGCAGCAACCACCGGTACAAATGAAGCACTGCGGAATAGGAAGTCTGGGGCAAAAAAGTGAAATACATAACTGAGAATAACAAATCTACCAAAACAGACATTATCCAATGTATTTTGAGTTTCTAAGTATAGTGATCATTAGACCAAAGAGTGGGTTTTTCGAAGAGATCACCGACCCCTGCGCGCCACCCACCCCGAAAATCGCCCCGCACGTGACCCCCCTGAAAATCTGCCCCCGCGCGTGACCCCCTGAAAATCTGCCCCCGCATGTGACCCCCTGAAAATCTGCCCCCGCGCGTGACCCCCCTGAAAATCCCCCCGCGTGACCCCCCTGAAAATCCTCCACGTGACCCCCTGAAAATCCCCCCATGCGCCCCCCCATGAAAATCCACCCCGCGTGACCCCACTGAAAACCCCCCGCGACCCCCTCAAAAATCCCCCCGTGCAACCCCCCTGAAAATCCCCCCGCACCCGCGACCCCCCTGAAAATCCCCCCGTGTGCGCCCCCCTGAAAATCCCCCCATCACGATCCCCCCAAAAATCCCCCCTCACCAAACCCCCTTCACAATCATTGCCGTTAGGATTCAGATATTGCTCACAAAGAATACCACTAGTCTTCAAACAGTGGTCACAATCAATGAGACTAGCCTTCGTTTTGCTCTTGAAATAGCACAAGAGCTGCAAATAAACCCTAACAGAATACAACTAAGCTTCAAATACTATTCTTCTTGAATACTACTAGTCTTATTTTAGCAATCAATTGAAGTGTTCATTATGTATTTGAAGGGTAGTTGAGTAGAACTAGTATTCCCTCATTTGCATATTTCGGCTTGTGGGCATACTACATAGTCTTCATGCATACTAAATAAAAACTATATTTTAATAGTAAATGAATACCGCTGTAACCACTGGAATCACACTAAGTGAAAATCTTCCATTTTGGTGAGGGAAGTCTATATAAAGAATACTTATTATTATAAACCCCTGTGTTGTGTCCATCTGTAGTGTTTTCACTGTATTACTGTATGTGTTCACAAATGCTTTACACGCTGCCTCTGAGATAAGCCTTCCTGCTCGTGCCAAGCTACCACAGGGTTGAGCAGGGGTAATTTAGGAGTGTAGCCCCCTCACTCTGACTAGAAGCAAGGGTCCCTATTTGGACAAAGGTGCAAGCCATTGCCAACTAGAGACCCCCAGTTCTAACAATATGTATGAACACAATGTGCTTCAGAAAGTCAGGGTTTCCTCGTTTTACATCTTGCTACACAGAATTTTTCAAATCGGCTTACTGTTCACAAATTAATTATTTTCCGCTGCTTGTTTTCTGCCGGCCATCACAAAATCTAAATTATTAAGCCAGTGCCATTTTGTTTCATGCAGCCCTCACACTTATTCAGAATTATATAGGAAGATTGATAGTAAATAATATAACATTAATAGTAATTTATCTCTTTTAGATTAAACATAAATTGCACTTACCTTTTTGAAATGTTGAAAGAGAAGTACAAAACCTAGCTCTAGCACAACAACTGTGTCTCAGTTTAGACCCCAAAACCGGTCCTAGGATGCTTGTTTTCAGTCCAGGGAGGACCTGGCTTGGCAGTTTGGGCTGGGCCAAGACTGATTTGCAAATGGCCAGGTCTAAACTGGGGTGGCATGGTGAGCAAAAGAATGGTGGATTTAACCCAGATCTCTTGACTGGGGATGAATGTTTTGATTTTTTTCTGCATTCCGTCCATCAATTGTGTGTCTTTTGCTGTTCTTGTCAATTGCCTGTTTAAATATGGCCATGGATTGCTCTTGAGGAAATTTCAACCAATCCCACTAGATGAGGCAAGGCAAGAGATAACCCGGTGCAAGTCAGGCTCCCCAGAGGACCCATGTCCACCTAAACTGTGGGAACCTTTAGCGGACGCTATTGCACCTATGCTTCAACACATCTGGAACACATCCATAGACACTGGGGAATTTCCAGAGAGTTGGAAGCATGCGACGCTCCTTCCACTGAAGAAGTAGCCAAACGGGGATGCGGAGGATTTAACTAACCTCCGTCCTATCTCTCTGCTGGCAGCTCCCGGGAAAATGCTGGAAAAACTAATTCAGCGCCAGCTGAATGCTCATGTCGAATCTAATAACATCCTTCATGAGACTCAGTCCGGGTTCAGACCCGGCTTCAGCACGGAGACGGCGCTGATTGAGGTGGCTGATTCTTTGAGGTGGTCGTTAGATTCAGGAGACTCGGCTATGCTGATGCTCCTGGATCTCTCGGCCGCGTTTGATACGGTGGATCATGCTAGGATGGTCCAACGTTTGGCAGAAATTGGTCTACAAGATCAGGCACTTGGTTGGATGCAGTCCTACTTGTCAAACCGAATGCAGAGGGTCACTCTAGGCACATGTGCCTCAAAGCGTAAGCCGCTGAGATGCGGGGTCCCGCAAGGATCTGCCCTAAGCTCCCTTTTGTTTAATGTTTATCTTGCCCCTCTTTTCTCCCTCATTGCCAACTGGGGAGTCACCGCAATATCCTATGCCGATGACACCCAGTTGGTTTTTCCCTACTCAGAGGTTTCAGAAGCGGCATTTGCAAACTTTAAGGGGTGCCTTCAGGATGTGGCATCCTGGATGAATACTAATAAGCTGAAACTGAATCCGGGAAAAACAGAAGTGATCTTCTTTGGCAAAGGCAGTCACCCTCCAACTGAGCTCTGGTGGCCAATTGAGATGGGTACACCACCTCCCCCCTCCCAGTGGGCAAAAAATCTGGGGGTCAAGTGGGACGAAAATCTCTCTTTTGTTCCCCAGATCCATCAGGTCACAGGGTGCTGCCTGAGCAAAATGAGGAATCTCCGCCCAGTCCTGAAACTTTTGCCTGAGTCATGCCGGAAAACCGTGATCCATGCCACCATCACATCGAGACTGGATTATGCTAACGGCCTGTATAGCGGTCTCCCGAAATACTTGGTCCAAAGGCTGCAGATGGTGCAAAATGCGGCAGCCAGGCTGCTTAAGCATATTCCTTTCAAAGAGCACATTTCCCCCCATCTTCGGGCCTTGCATTGGCTCCCGATTGCCAGTAGAATACAATTTAAAACTCTTACTCTGGCCTACAGGTCCCTCTATGGTACTTGCCCTAATTATCTGAGAGCCCGTCTGCCCAGATACACACAGACCCGCTCCCTTCGCTCAAATGATCAGGTGCTACTGAGTGTGCCGCAAGTCAAAAGGGCTAGATTGGGCGGCCGGACCTTTTCAGCCAACGTGGCCCGTCTCTGGAACTCCCTACCTCCTGAGCTGCGAAAGGCCCAATCAGAAACAAGCTTTAGGAAACAGCTTAAGTCGTGGCTGTTCTCGGAGCCTCTCTAAGCCGCAGACTCCCAGCTAGCTCTCTTGCCATGCCCTCACAGCGCCGGGACGCCTCCTAGTTGAGGCAGCTGTTCGCGCTATATAAATACCAGTATTATTATTATTATTATTATTAATATTGTACAGTAAAGTGTGATTGTTGACATAGTAATAGATGCAAACAGGTGACATCCTTATGATCAAGCATGTGGGGATTGATCTATCCTTTAAAAGTATATATGTGATTTTAATAACATATTGATTGGGGTAATATTTTGCCTTATATTTCCCAAGCAGTTGTGGAATGTACAAATCATGTAATTGTCAATTGCCTTAATGGCATTGTCATCCACTAATATGGGGGTCATATTTGGTGCCCTATTATGGCCTTTAGATTATGATATATATGAGCAACTATTGATTGTTTGTGATATTGTGTAATAAAATGTTGTATTCATTTACTTATAACCGGTTTTGATTTAGCCCATTTTCACATGTATTGGTCTTATATATCTGTTGAGGTATTCAGATAGATTTAAAACTTATATGAAAAATTGCTTTTAAATTGTGTTTTTAGTTTATGTTTTGTTCTTTTTCTGTGTATACCTTTGATTTGTTTTTATTTTATCATACTGCCCAGAAGAAGTTCTGCGTTGTCAAAAAGGAATGAAACACATTGACTGTTATGTTTCATTTGATGAAGAATCAAGAGAAATTTTAAATGGCTATTTGAACTGCTTGTCAATTCCTTACATTTTGAAGTCTGCCATTCCATAAATGGACATATGGATTACATTGATTCTGTGTTACCACTGTCTTCTCAGAGATTATACCACCTAGCGTTGTGTGACTGAGTGCCCCAGTGTACCCATTGTTCAGTTCGCATCACATCTTAGTACAGTGGTAGCTTTTATGTCAGTGGAAGACAGGCTGTGTGGTGGGGTTCAGTAGCCTGATTTATATACAACAGGAATGTCCTTAAGATCTGGAATATCCTAAAACACTAAAACAGTCTGATGATATTTTATTCCCAAGACTATCTTTTATGAGTCTGCTTTCTCACCCATCTAGGTTCAATCAGTGTTCTGAAACACACTGGACTTCATTGAACTCAGAGTGGTGCACACCCTAATATTGGAGGTTATTCTACCTTGGCAGTAGTGCCACATGAATCATTGCAGGACACCATTAGTGGGATCATGATCACCATCATGGGTGGCAACTCTGCAACCTTCCTTCCTTTCTTACTTTTCCACCAGACTCTACTGGTAAATCAAACATTTGCTCTTTCTGACTGTGTAGCGTTCCGGACCCGAGAATGCTCCTAACCAACGCTAGGTGAAGAATAAAGTGGGCAAAAATAGTGAAAAGACCTGAGCGACTCTCAGAGCGTTATGCTCTAATCCTCCCTACCCTAGAGGACACAATTGCTGTAATAAATGATGAACACAATGCTGACACTTTTTGCAAGCTAGGGACCCTACATGAACAGCTAATACATAGATTGTCAGATGTGTTCTCTCCTTGTACCGCCAAACGCTCAGCAAACGGCACCAGGGTGACATGGTATAACTCTGCCTGTAGAAGACCAAAAGCCGAACTTGTCTCTGCGATAAAACTCAAGGCTGTTAAGCTAGTAGTACAAAGCCGGAGAGCTAATTATAAGCGCACAATTAAATACTCAAGAGAGGAATGGGACCACGACAATTGGACGGGCCTATCCAATGCGCTGGCAGCTAGAGACCTACGCAAATTCTGGTCCATCGTGAATACAGGCTCGGTAGAGCCACCTGTGGTAGTGGAGGCAAATATAGCTGAAAGAGTTTGGGAGGAGCACTTCTGAACCCTCTATTCAGTAGGATCCACCAATTTGGAGGGAGACTTAGGAGTGTCGATGCCGGCTCAAACATAGGACCTAGATGTAACTGACTTCTCTGTGAAGGAGGTCAGTGATGTAATTATTAAACTGGCAGCGGGAAAAGCACCTGGGCTGGATAAGCTACCAGGTGACCTTTTTAAACATCAACCCGCAGTAAGGGCCCCATACTTCTCAGTTATCTATAACGCAGTCCTAAGAGGGATGCCAATACCAGGTACTTGGCTGGGCGCAGAGATTGTCCCTATCTTCAAGAAGGGTTCACCTCTGCTCCCAGCCAACTACAGGCCGATCAGCTTGATCGATGTTCCCCAAAAGATCTTTGGCAGGTTAGTATTGGACCGTCTTCAGGAGTGGATGGAGGAAAACTCTATACTAAGCTCCTACCAGGCTGGTTTTAGAAATAAAATATCTACAATGGACCCGATCCTCCGGCTGAATATGTTGTTTTGGAAGTCTGTTAAGATTGAGGGGGGCATCCTTTACACAATTTTCGTAGATTTGCATGCAGCCTTTGACTTGGTCCCAAGACGCAAGTTATGGGCTGTACTTACCGAATTGGGCATTCCCCATCAAATCATGCACATTCTGATACGGCTTCACCAAGACAACTTCGCACGGGTTAGGTGTGGAAGAAACGGTCTAACGGGGTAATTTCCCACTTAAATGGGATTCAAAACATTGATGCTCCCAAACTAGCCGGCAGCAGGGTGCCTGCGATAATGTTCGCAGATGACACCCTCCTGCTTTCTAAATTACCAATGGGGATACAGAAGGTTCTGGATGGTTTTGTTGGGTTTTGTGAGGAAAGGGGTCTAGAAATCAACGCTGAGAAAACTAAATTTATGATTTTTAATCCCCTGTATCCACAAGACCGAACCCCCTAATAGGTTCAATCAGATTGGAAAGAGTCCATGTCTTTGATTATCTGGGGTAACCCTTAATGAAAACATGACATGGGTTCCGCACCAAATCAAGGCCCAACTTAGGCAGTCCCAGCTTATAGGGGGTACCCTAAAACTCTCCAATACCTCCACAAAAAAACCTTTACGACCGGTTGTGGAGATTTATAAAGCACAAGTGAGAGGGGCTGTTACCTATGGGGGTGAACTCTGGGGCCAGGTCTGCAGGCCCGAGATTGTTAGCACAGAAAATAAGTTCCTCAGGCAACTGCTGACGCTGCCCCCTAGTACCCCATTGCTACCCATTACACTTGACATGGGACTTCGTCCAATAGATGAGGTCGTGGGCCTGAAGCCGCTAGCGTTTTTGGCGGAGGTTATGGAGCACCCCGGAGCTCTCTGCCTATAGAGAGGAATTGGCGGAAATTTTAAGGTTACCAAATATGTCGAAAATCCTATGGCTTGTATACATTCAAAATGAATTTATTAAGCTAGGGCTCCCCCAAATGTGGCACAATCCAGAAATCGCCTGCCCTAGGACTTCAAGAAAAAGTCTTTCAAAACTTTTTTACGAAACTAGATCAACTGCCTACATACATAGTGTACATACCGGCACTCTAACACACTGTTTTTTAAAGGAAAAGGATTCTTATCAATTTGAAATTGTCTTGGATGACATCTTCCCTGTTTTTACGAGGAAGTTGTGGTTGCAGTGGAGGTATGGCACATTACAAATCAGAGCTTTTACATGTAAGTGGTCTGCAGCTGCATTGAAAAATTGTCCTAATTGCAGCTGCGACCTGGAAAATGAAATACACATTATGTTTTTTTGCCCTGCTTATCGAAAATCGAGGAGGCACTGGTTAGTTCCCCTATGTAAAAATATGCGAATTACACACTGCATGCAAGCCTATCGCATACTTAAAACTGACTTGTCATCTGTAGTGGTTTTCTGTGTGGCAAAATTTCTTGCGGCGATTTGGCTTAAACGAAAGGGTGTGCTGAACAATGTACAATCTTGCCAAAGCACACGCGCTTTATTAGGAAAATTTTCCAGCTGATGATGTAGCTGTTATCTCCTGATTGAATTACCTACCACATAGATCTTGTACCATGAATTTTTCCTTTTTTATCTAAATGTTTTTTAAGGATGAAAAATGTTGTTTTTATAATTGTATGTACATCTTTTAACACCATCAATGCTGCAGCAATTCCCCTCCTGTGCTGAGAACCTTTGATTACCATTGTTCATGACGAGCTCAGCTTGTCATGAGCACACGACCAGTGTACTTCATGACGAGCTGAGCTTGTCATGAGCATCGAAGGGGTTAAGGCATGTATTGCCGAAATAAAGATTATTACATGAAATGAAATGTTTAGTGGAAACCATTTTAGATCTGAAATTGAGATAGCATTTTCATTTTGAGATTTGAGGTTTGGTGTTGAATGAAATAAGAATACAATAATGGGTAAAACTATAAGGGTGTGGCCCAAGAGTTAAAGACCAGATGTGATTAAGGAGTAGGGAGATGATTGGAGATGAGGATAACGCCTAGGAGATTATCATGTGAGTAGGTTGTGGGAGTGTGTTTTTATGGGCAAGTGATCAGGGAGTAGTTTAAAGACAGGAGTGGTGTGCACATAATCTTTTACATTTAAAGTAATGTTTTTGGGCAGAATAAATGTTGAGGGACCAGTTCCTAATTTGAACCAGTGGTTGCAGGTGGGTCCCACTTGTGTTCCTTTTTAGGCACCGGCACTTTTGTTTCATTAACAAATGTTTGATCCAAGGCTAGAGAGAGAAACAAAAAAGGGGGAAGAAGCAAGTAAAGAAAAGCAGAAAAAGAGTGACAAAGCGAGAAACAGGAATGAAAATGAATATGCAAGTGTCACATATATAAACAGAAAGTGTTTGGTAGTAGATTAAAGACAGATTACATGGAATCAAGACTGCACAACCTTAATGGTCATCAACTTGATAGTCGATAGAGCCAACTGTGGGAATCTAACCAACAACATGGGCCCCTACACGTATTCTTTTTTACAATCTAAGCACTGGGATTGACAATACATTTGGACAAGGACGGCATCCATGTGGCTGAAAAATAGCTCAGTGGAACTCATAAGGAAAACAAAGTGCCAATCTCTGCTTTTAAAGGTGGCCTGTTTGCTGGGTATTCCTGCAATAATGTAGGGTGCTAAAGTGCACAATAGGTAAGGACAACTGAGATATGTTTAGGAAGAGTCTGACTTCATTTTCTCTGTGAGATGAGTGAGGTGCACAGGAGAAGGTTATGAGATTCAGTTATAGAGCCGCTGGTGTTCCTGAGTCCTTGGTCTATAAACATAATTCAGTGATAACAGTGAAATAACGAGGGACGTGTTAAAGGCCAGTTAATCAGTGACAACCACTGTTCAATTGCAAATGCAATTTATCGTCCTGAAGTAAGAGTGAAAATTCTTTTATTGTTGGAAGCTTGACTGTAGAGCTCACAAGTCTGGTGAGCATTCAGTCAGGATCAGGCGCCTTGAGACCCTCTGGGTGAGTAGTGCGCTATACAAATTCCTGAACTTGAACTTGAACTAGGTGTTTTGCCACCCTAGGCGAGGACTGAAAAATGCTGCCTCCTCCCTTTTACTACCATCACTCTCTCCCCCTGTCATCCAGGCTAGAAGAATCAATGCAATAGATATAAAACAACTTGTATTCAACATTAAACAATAAAACACATCAAACATTAAATAACTAAATAAGAAATGTTCATGATAAGTTATTTTGTTTTTAAATTTCTCTCTTCTAACTTAAATGGTGTTTTGGGTTGTTTCTCTTAATCTGAGGGTACCTTCTTTGCCTTTATTTTAGCAAAGTCTTTAAGAAGATCTCTAATGTCAAGCTGGTAAGTGCTGGATAGTGAATAGTTTAATTTACTATTCCAACCCCAGTTCTTCGTGGACACTAGGGAAGGTGTTGGATAGTAAATTAAATCTATTCCCTATCCTAGAGCGCCCCCCAGCGCAATGCGTTGTAATGGTTTTCGTTGTAAAACCTGCGTTGTAATAGCACTGCGTGGTAAAAGTTGCGTTGTAAAGGATGTTTCCTGCTGGTAAGGCATGTCTTTTCTAATGAAATTGTGGTTTGTCCCATGAGTCTCTCTTGGCTCATGGAACTGCGCAGATGGGTTTTTATTAATTTGAGTTTTGAAAAAATCCTCTCCACACTTGCCACTGATATCGGTAAAGTCAAAAAGGATGCGAAGAGCTACGAACAAATTAGGAAAACCATTTTAAACTAAACAGTAAAAAAATATAATTCCTATTAAACTTTTTAATCGGAGCCTGGAGCGGAGCAAGGAGTGGAGGTTGAGCAAGTACATTGTTGTGGAGCGGAGCAAGTCAAAAAGATTTTGCTGTGAACCTCTGCTAAACATCTTTACACTTTACACTTTACAGACACAGACACGGTCATACATATGTGTCAGACCTGGTACCATTGGCGTGAGTCTTCCTTCTATTTTTCGCTGTTGTCTCCTCTGTTTTACATATGTTTTTGCTGGTTAGATGCTTTGGGTACTGTTCCACTGCTATTCAGTGCCAAAGTGCAAGTGTACCCTATTGTAAATTACTGTAATGGATTAGTGACTCCATGATTGGCTTATTTGATTTACTTATCATACCCTAGAACTGTGCGCCATGTGTGCTCAGGCCCTGTAGATCAAATGCTGCTAGTGGGCTTGCAGCGCTGATTGTGCCACCCACAGAAGCAGCTTGTAAAGTGTGTCTCAGGCCTGCCATTTCAGAGCCTGTGTGCAGTCTAGTACAGCCATGTGACTTGGTAAGTACACCCACTTACCAATCCCTAAACCATCCCTTTTCTACATGTTAGCCACCCCTAAGGTAGGCCCTATAGCAGGGTGCATTGTATGAGAAAGATAGGACATGCCCTGAGGTGGGTAGCATGTCCTGATAGTGAATTACAGCCCATTTAGTTTTTCACTATTGCAAAGCTACCTGTCCCCATAGGCCAGAATGAGCAGTTTGATTTTAACATCTAATAATCCTAAATGACCCAGGGATCATGGTAAAAAAATGAATTTAGTATGCCTGAACTCAGAATGCAAAAATACATATTTTAGTAAAAGTTGGTTTTAACATTCTGTGTTTCAAAATACCCCTTTTAGAAAGTAGGTATTTTCTTGCCTAAACCATCCAGCCTGCCTCTGTTAGGCTGTGTATTGCATGTCTGGTTTGTGAGTGACAGGGGCTGAGGGGGCTCCAGGAGGCAGGGTGAGTCAGCACTAGGTTGAATAGACCTATCAGCATTGGGAGTGGTGGGAGGAGTAGCACCTGGGCCTGAATAGGGCTCTGCCTGCCTTCCACAATGCTGGCTCCACCTCCTGTGGTGCGTCTGATGACCCTGGCCCACACTGACAAAGGAAGAAGCTGTGCACGGGCAGAAAGCACCCAAAACTGGTTTGGACTAGGTACAGACACTCTCTACCTTCAGAGACAAATGATTTGTGTGTATAAAAAGGGGGACCCAGACCCCAGAACTTTAGATCCCTTCTGGACATCAAGATGGACCTTTTGCCAAGGAGAAGAAGCAAAGAATCTGCAGGTGCTTTTTACTTCCCCTGTGCCAGTGTGTTGCTTTCTGGGGTTGGCCTGCAGTGGTTTCTTTATTGCCAAGGAAATGAAAAAGACTTTTATTTGCAACTTTCATCATCTTGAAGAAGAATCTCCAAGGGCTTGAACTGTGCTTGCCTCCTGCTGAAGTCTCGGGGATACAAGACTTCACCACCAGCTCCCCCCTGAATTTCCTTGCTGGAAATTCTGTCTACAGAAACCTCTGTGTTGTTGGAAGCTGGAAGCGTGACTCAACAAGAAGAAGCGTGTCGCATCCGCAGCTGTTGCCATCGCATCATCAGAGAAGCATGTCGCCATCGCAAGGGTCCCTGTCGCATCACCGGAGAAGTGTGTCTTTGTCGCAGCTGTTTATCGTCGCATTCCCGGAGAAGTGTGTCACCACCGCAAGGGTCCCTGTCACATTCTCCTGGGAAGTGTTTCGCAGGGCCTTTCGTGACAGCAAAGTAACAGAGTCGCAGCACAGCCGTCGGGCGTGCACACATCGTCTTCACATCACCACATTGCATCAAGGGCGCCATCTTCTCGCATCGCACCGGATCGTCGCATCGCATCGCATCAAGGCGCCATCTTGTTGCATCACAACCGGGATGCACCACGAGATCGTCACATCACCTCCTCTCCGGTAAGGAACAGATGCATTGCCTACTTTGCTCAAGCACTGAGGAACAGACGCATCACCTCCCCGAAGCAAGAAACCAACCCATCGTTCTCCCTGCGAACCTTTTGTTTATCTTTTGTGACGCATCCAAAGGTACTTTGTGAGAAATGTGTCGCATTTACCTTCTAAAGTGAACTGAGTTATTTCTACCATCTTAAAGTCATTTTCTTAATACTGTATTGTGGATTTTTGTTGTTTGGGTCTTGTGTTAACCCTTACCAAAGTTGAACACTTCATTTAGTGGTTAGCCTGTTTTTTTATAGCATTAGAAGGCAATTTTATGCCAATTTTAGAATTCAATAGTGTTCTTTTTGGGAAGGCTAGTGCATGAAGACTACTGATATGTGAGTGGTACTTCTTGAATACTAACAGAATACTCATCACATACTTATTTGTAATCACAACGTCTTCATTTACAATCAATCAATCAATCAATCAATCAAGCATTTGTATAGCGCGCTACTCACCTGGAGGTTCTCAAGGTGCTTGGGGGGGGTGGTCCGCTACTGCTCGAACAGCCAGGTCTTGAGTTGCTTCCTGAAGGAGAGGTGGTTTTGGGTCAGGCGGAGGTGGATGGGGAGGGAGTTCCACGTTTTGGCAGCCAGGTAGGAGAAGGACCTTCCTCCCGCAGTGGCTCTTCGGATGCGTGGAAAGGTGGCGAGGGCGTGGCTGGTCGATCGCAGCTGGCGAGTGGGAGTGTAGAAGGTAAGTCGGTCGTTGAGGTATCTGGGGCCTTGTTTGTGGAGAGCTTTGTGTGCGTGGGTGAGGAGTCGGAACGTGATTCTCTTGCTGACGGGGAGCCAGTGCAGGTCTCTCAGGTGTCCGGAGATGTGGCTGTTTCGGGGGATGTCCAGGATGAGTCGTGCTGAAGCGTTCTGAATGCGCTGGAGCCTTTTCTGAAGTTTGGCTGTGGTTCCGGCGTAGAGGGCGTTACCGTAGTCCAGTCGGCTGGTGACGAGCGCCTGGGTGACCGCCTTCCTGGTTTCGGTGGGGATCCACCGGAAGATCTTCCGTAGCATGCGTAGGATGTTGAAGCATGACGAGGAGACAGCGTTGACTTGTCTGGTCATCGAGAGGGAGGAGTCCAGGGTGAAGCCCAAGTTGCGTGCGTGGTCCGTTGGTTTGGGTGCGCTGCCCAGGGCAGGTGGCCACCAGGAGTCGTCCCAGGCGGAGGGTGATGATCCCAGGATGAGGACATCCGTCTTATCTGAGTTCAGTTTTAGACGGCTGTTCTTCATCCACTCGGCTACGTCTTTCATCCCTTCGTGTAGGTTGGTTCTGGCGGTTGCGGGGTCGTTAGTGAGGGAGAGGATCAGCTGGGTGTCAACGGCGTAGGAGATGATGTTGAGGTTGTATTAGCGTGCGATGGCCGCGAGGGGGCTCATGTAGATGTTGAACAGTGTGGGGCTGAGCGATGATCCTTGTGGTACGCCGCAGATGAATTCGGTGGCCTCTGAACTGAACGGGGGAGGGGGACTCTCTGTGTTCTTCTGGTGAGGAAGGAGATGGTCCACTCCAGAGCCTTCTCTTGGATTCCGACGTTGCTGAACATTTAGTGAATACAAACATTTAGTGAATACAAACAATTTGAATACTACTGGACTTTGAACAGACTACTATTAACATTCTATTCAAGCTGCATGCTGAATGGTAGATCGGTGCCTTATTTATTAAATTATTTTTATGCCTTATTTAACCCCTTTAGTGCTAAGGCAATACTATTATTTTACTCTAATTTCCATTGAAATGAATGGTCAGCGCATGACGAGTTACCCTTGTCATTAGCATCCAAGGGGTTAATATACTATTGTGGTATTTGTGTAGTGTAGGGCAGTGTTTTATGGTTTAGGGTAGTGCTGAGGGATCGTGCAGGGTAGTTATTGAGTTTAGGGACCGGACTGGGGTTCGGGGAGGGTCATGCTGGGGTAGTGTTTTAAGGTAGTGTTGTGGTGTTTAGGGTAGTGTTTCAGGTTTTAGGGTATGATTCACGAGGGTCATACAGGGTAATGTTTGAGTGTGGGGACCGTACTGGAGGTTTGGGGAGGGTCGTGCTGGGGTAGTGTTTTAGGGTTTAGGGTAGTGTCGTGGTGTTTTTGTAGTGTAGGGTAGTGTTTTAGGGTTTAGGGTAGTGCTGGGTGGTCGTGCAGGGTAGTGTTTGAGTGTAGGGACCGGACTGGGAGTCAGGGGTCATGCTGGGGGTAGGGTTTTAGGGTATAGGGTAGTGTTGTGTAGTGCAGGGTAGTGTTTTAGGGTTCAGGGTAGTGCTGGGGGGTCGTGCAGGGTAGTGTTTAAGTGTGGGGACCAGACTGGGGGTCTGGGGAGGGTCGTGCTAGGGGTAGTGGTTTAGGGTAGTGTTGTGGTATTTGTGTAGTGTAGGGTAGTGTTTTAGGGTTTAGGGTAGTGTTGAGGGTTGTGCAGGGTAGTGGTTCAGTGTCGGGGACGGACAGGGGGTAGGTGTAGGGTCGTGCTGGGAGTACTTTTTTAGGGTTTAGGGTATTGCTGTGTAGTGCAGGGTAGTGTTTTAGGGTTTAAGGTAGTGCTGGGGGTTGTGCAGGGTAGTGTTTGAATGTAGGGACCAGACTGGGGGTCGGGGTCATGCTGGGGTAGTGATTTATGGTTTAGGATAGTGTTGTGAAGTGCAGGGTAGTGTTTTAGGGTTCAGGGTAGTGCTGGGGGGGTCATGCAGAGTAGTGTATAAGTGTGGGGACCGGACTGGGGGTCGGGAAGGGTTGTGCTTGCAACCCTACTTTATATTAATTTTGATGAAATGTCTCACACTATGGCAGTAAATCTAAAATGCAAAGGATGGTCTGATGCACTGTCATGAATGATCAGATTAATTAGATCATATTCAGACCAGCTGCAGTGCCAGCCTGCCCTCTTTAATTTATAACAGCAATCTCTGGCAGTGCCCTTCCATTTCTAGTGCTTTCAGCGATTTTAATTTCTTCTTTGAGTTTCTTGTTGCTCAAATGGATGCAATTTCTGCTATTTATATGTTACCCTTGTCTTCATTGCTTGATGTTGCTTGCGAGAAAGTGTCACTCAAAGTTGTTGAAATGTCACTTATTACACTGAAATTATAAAAAACGTCACTCCCAGCAATCTGAAACCTTGGCAGCATGCCCGTGATTATGGATACGGCGGGTGCCTACATTGCGTATTGCTGTCTTAATTGCAGATGACCACCCTGCATTATGGTGCCACTTGGAGTGGGTGCCCACCCTGCGGTATACTTCTTACGCAGTCCTGCCAAGTATCACACATCAGGTGTGACGCTCACGCATTTCACTGTGGCGTTCCGCATCACCGCACTGAAAAGCATTGTCACGCATTTTGCCACCTGCCAGCGTGCGCCACCAGCGGCGCCTGCACGTGATCTCTGCTGCTTCCAAGAGATGTCCTGCGTCGCTGGGCTAAGTCCCTAAATAGTTAAACCATCTGCTCTCAGCTCTGGAGTGGCTGAGAGCGTGCCGCTACAATGTATCAAATCTCACTCTGCCCAGCAACCTGCTGTGTCCCAGCGCCAGTGCTGTGCGGTTTACACAGTCCACCCTACTGCCAATTAGGATGAGGGGCTGCCCTCTCAGCAGTTGATGATACTGCTCAGTCCGAGTCACTGTGGCACACCATGGGGGCCGGGATTATTAATCCAGATGTGCCAGTAGAGTGCCGGTCACGTCCGGAAGAAGAAGAAGGCCGAAGTGGCGGGGGACTCATCTGAGTAGTGTACAAGACTCAGTCTCTCTCTCATCATGACATGAGAGGCATGATGCTGCATAATCGTAGCGGGCAGCCTGCAGCACAAAACAATACTGCAGGCAGCTGGCTCAGTCAGCTCAGGCTGGCCAGTGAGCAGAGCCCGGAGCCAGGGACGAGTGGCCATCACCATCGATTCAGGGAGCAGTGCAGTCACAGACCGTATGTCTCTGAACTCTACAAGTAAGTAGGGATTTAGTCGGTGTCCATACTGGTTTGGTTAGCACGTGCATGCATGCAAAATTGTTATTGGTAGCAAGATAAAATTGGCAGAACTGAAGTGGAAAGTAACCCTGTGGTTAATCAGTAGCACCCGGATTCAGGTGAGGCAGCAAAATCTATCAGCGCTGCTAATATTGTGGTCATTTTCTGGCCTGGGCATACAGCGTCAAAATAATTGTTGCCCAGCCTTGCCTGAGGGATAATTACGTGCAGTGTATGTCGCCAGAGAGTAAGGGCTGACCGACCGTCACACTGACACTGACTGACCGTGCACTCGGTTGCAGCAGCCTCCTGGAGAGTCACAGGACTCACAGCAAAAGGCAGCCTGAAAAGCGGCGGCATTACAAACTAGCCGAAACTTGATTGATGATCAGGGGTGGTTTGTAGCCTGAACCTGGAAGCCTGTTTCAGGAGAGCCGCCACCGTCTCGCACCTGACCTGGACAATTCGTACTGGTGTTCTGGCTTTTCTGCATTTGGCCAATCCTCGGCTCGGTAAATTTTCTATGTTCTTTTAATTGAAGAGTTGAGTCGGTGGCAAGCAGCCGCCCCTAATCCTGGTTTTCCAATGCAGAAAGTGACGCCTGGGGGCTTCCTACAGTGAGTCTGCACCTGCCTATCATGCAGCCTTGGGACAAGGGGGCACTAAAGGTGGGCATAGATGTGTCAACTGAGCTGTTGTCAGCTGTAGTGTTTGTCTCCACCCGGCCTACTTCTGTTTTCAGTTTGAACTGTTCTGCGCTGAGTGCTGTCATCAAAGAAGCAGGTGATTTTTTTATTTATTTCGCGGTGGGAATATTATCTCTACCAAACGCTCAGTGGGCAATGTGGTGTCTCAATGATCTGCAACAACCCCGACAACCCCCTTGCTGTACCAGCACTTTCTTTCTCCTAAAGCTCTGCTAGGAGCCCCTGCAGCACTGTGACACCACTACTGTGGTCCCAGGGTGCCCAGTGATGAACCATTTTTTCCCCAACCATTGTCGTCCAGGTCACTGGCTCCCTGGCGAAGCAGAGTTGCGGCTGCGCTGGAAGCAGCCACAGCTGTCTTGCTCCCTTGCCTCACTGTTCCTTGGCCTACCCAGGGAGGCTGCACCCCCCCTCCACACACATCGCTTCGACAGTCTGACAGACAAAGAGGCTGTGCACCGTGGGCTGGGGCAGGCAGCCCTCTGACCAGATTAACTCCAGCGCCACTATGCTCCGCTGCAAGCCCTTGCTGTTCTGATCCTGATCTCTGGGAGGCCGGTGGGGCTGGGACAGATGGGCGCGCAGTTGGGCCCCTTAAAGAGGACCATACAATTGCAGGACAGTCGAGCTGTCAGGCCAGGCCTGGGAGTTGGAGTGGGGCTGTTCCGGGGCCAGCTAGGGGAAGCGGAAGATAGCCGGAGCGAGAATAACAATTAAATTCCCCAGAGCTATCCTAGATATTGGCTTACGTTATGCTTTTATTTTAGCCATGCTCTGTTCTCCAATGAAGCAGGTTTCTCTTTGGCATTCACCATTTGAGTTAGTGCACTCACAGGTGCAATTTTCTTAAATGTACTCTTTAGGTCCTCTTTTCCCATACCCTCTTGATCCTTAGTGAGCTACTCTCTACATGCAGGAGGAGGGGTCTCCTGGTACAATCCCTCCATGTTAAAGAATAGTAAATGTTTCAACACCCAGGCTAATGTTCTGCATAGCTAAATACATATAAGGTCCAAAAAGGCGAGACCGGTTGCATTGCAAATGCTTGTTGTATCTTTCTTTTCCTTCCTGTCTTCCCCTCTTCTTCTGCTTTTGTCTCATTTGCACTGAAGCAAAGGCTAATGCTGAAAAATGTGTCCCAGTCTCCAACAATAAGTGCCAGTGCCACCACCAGCAACAACCACCGGTACAAATGAAGCACTGCGGAATAGGAAGTCTGGGGCAAAAAAGTGAAATACATAATGAGAATAACAAATCTACCAAAACAGACATTATCCAATGTATTTTGAGTTTCTAAGTATAGTGATCATTAGACCAAAGAGTGGGTTTTTCGAAGAGATCACCGACCCCTGCGCGCCACCCACCCCGAAAATCGCCCCGCACGTGACCCCCCTGAAAATCTGCCCCCGCGCGTGACCCCCTGAAAATCTGCCCCCGCACGTGACCCCCTGAAAATCTGCCCCCGCGCGTGACCCCCCTGAAAATCCCCCCACGTGACCCCCCTGAAAATCCTCCACGTGACCCCCTGAAAATCCCCCCATGCGACCCCCCATGAAAATCCACCCCGCGTGACCCCACTGAAAACCCCCCGCGACCCCCTCAAAAATCCCCCCGTGCAACCCCCCTGAAAATCCCCCCGCACCTGCGACCCCCCTGAAAATCCCCCCGTGCGTGACCCCACCCTCAAAATCCCCCCAGGGGGCGACCCCCCTGAAAATCCCCCCGTATGCGCCCCCCTGAAAATCCCCCCGTCACGATCCCCCCAAAAATCCCCCCTCACCAAACCCCCTTCACAATCATTGCCGTTAGGATTCAGATATTGCTCACAAAGAATACCACTAGTCTTCAAACAGTGGTCACAATCAATGAGACTAGCCTTCGTTTTGCTCTTGAAATAGCACAAGAGCAGCAAATAAACCCTAACAGAATACAACTAAGCTTCAAATACTATTCTTCTTGAATACTACTAGTCTTATTTTAGCAATCAATTGAAGTGTTCATTATGTATTTGAAGGGTAGTTGAGTAGAACTAGTATTCCCTCATTTGCATATTTCGGCTTGTGGGCATACTACATAGTCTTCATGCATACTAAATAAAAACTATATTTTAATAGTAAATGAATACCGCTGTAACCACTGGAATCACACTAAGTGAAAATCTTCCATTTTGGTGAGGGAAGTCTATATAAAGAATACTTATTATTATAAACCCCTGTGTTGTGTCCATCTGTAGTGTTTTCACTGTATTACTGTATGTGTTCACAAATGCTTTACACGCTGCCTCTGAGATAAGCCTTCCTGCTCGTGCCAAGCTACCACAGGGTTGAGCAGGGGTAATTTAGGAGTGTAGCCCCCTCACTCTGACTAGAAGCAAGGGTCCCTATTTGGACAAAGGTGCAAGCCATTGCCAACTAGAGACCCCCAGTTCTAACAATATGTATGAACACAATGTGCTTCCGAAAGTCAGGGTTTCCTCGTTTTACATCTTGCTACACAGAATTTTTCAAATCGGCTTACTGTTCACAAATTAATTATTTTCCGCTGCTTGTTTTCTCCCGGCCATCACAAAATCTAAATTATTAAGCCAGTGCCATTTTGTTTCATGCAGCCCTCACACTTATTCAGAATTATATAGGAAGATTGATAGTAAATAATATAACATTAATAGTAATTTATCTCTTTTAGATGAAACATAAATTGCACTTACCTTTTTGAAATGTTGAAAGAGAAGTACAAAACCTAGCTCTAGCACAACAACTGTGTCTCAGTTTAGACCCCAAAACCGGTCCTAGGATGCTTGTTTTCAGTCCAGGGAGGACCTGGCTTGGCAGTTTGGGCTGGGCCAAGACTGATTTGCAAATGGCCAGGTCTAAACTGGGGTGGCATGGTGAGCAAAAGAATGGTGGATTTAACCCAGATCTCTTGACTGGGGATGAATGTTTTGATTTTTTTCTGCATTCCGTCCATCAATTGTGTGTCTTTTGCTGTTCTTGTCAATTGCCTGGTTAAATATGGCCATGGATTGCTCTTGAGGAAATTTCAACCAATCCCGCTAGATGAGGCAAGGCAAGAGATAACCCGGTGCAAGTCAGGCTCCCCAGAGGACCCATGTCCACCTAAACTGTGGGAACCTTTAGCGGACGCTATTGCACCTATGCTTCAACACATCTGGAACACATCCATAGACACTGGGGAATTTCCAGAGAGTTGGAAGCATGCGACGCTCCTTCCACTGAAGAAGTAGCCAAACGGGGATGCGGAGGATTTAACTAACCTCCGTCCTATCTCTCTGCTGGCAGCTCCCGGGAAAATGCTGGAAAAACTAATTCAGCGCCAGCTGAATGCTCATGTCGTATCTAATAACATCCTTCATGAGACTCAGTCCGGGTTCAGACCCGGCTTCAGCACGGAGACGGCGCTGATTGAGGTGGCTGATTCTTTGAGGTGGTCGTTAGATTCAGGAGACTCGGCTATGCTGATGCTCCTGGATCTCTCGGCCGCGTTTGATACGGTGGATCATGCTAGGATGGTCCAACGTTTGGCAGAAATTGGTCTACAAGATCAGGCACTTGGTTGGATGCAGTCCTACTTGTCAAACCGAACGCAGAGGGTCACTCTAGGCACATGTGCCTCAAAGCGTAAGCTGCTGAGATGCGGGGTCCCGCAAGGATCTGCCCTAAGCCCCCTTTTGTTTAATGTTTATCTTGCCCCTCTTTTCTCCCTCATTGCCAACTGGGGAGTCACCGCAATATCCTATGCCGATGACACCCAGTTGGTTTTTCCCTACTCAGAGGTTTCAGAAGCGGCATTTGCAAACTTTAAGGGGTGCCTTCAGGATGTGGCATCCTGGATGAATACTAATAAGCTGAAACTGAATCCGGGAAAAACAGAAGTGATCTTCTTTGGCAAAGGCAGTCACCCTCCAACTGAGCTCTGGTGGCCGATTGAGATGGGTACACCACCTCCCCCCTCCCAGTGGGCAAAAAATCTGGGGGTCAAGTGGGACGAAAATCTCTCTTTTGTGCCCCAGATCCATCAGGTCACAGGGTGCTGCCTGAGCAAAATGAGGAATCTCCGCCCAGTCCTGAAACTTTTGCCTGAGTCATGCCGGAAAACCGTGATCCATGCCACCATCACATCGAGACTGGATTATGCTAACGGCCTGTATAGCGGTCTCCCGAAATACTTGGTCCAAAGGCTGCAGATGGTGCAAAATGCGGCAGCCAGGCTGCTTAAGCATATTCCTTTCAAAGAGCACATTTCCCCCCATCTTCGGGCCTTGCATTGGCTTCCGATTGCCAGTAGAATACAATTTAAAACTCTTACTCTGGCCTACAGGTCCCTCTACGGTACTTGCCCTAATTATCTGAGAGCCCGTCTGCCCAGATACACACAGACCCGCTCCCTTCGCTCAAATGATCAGGTGCTACTGAGTGTGCCGCAAGTCAAAAGGGCTAGATTGGGCGGCCGGACCTTTTCAGCCAGCGTGGCCCGTCTCTGGAACTCCCTACCTCCTGAGCTGCGAAAGGCCCAATCAGAAACAAGCTTTAGGAAACAGCTTAAGTCGTGGCTGTTCTCGGAGCCTCTCTAAGCCGCAGACTCCCAGCTAGCTCTCTTGCCATGCCCTCACAGCGCCGGGACGCCTCCTAGTTGAGGCAGCTGTTCGCGCTATATAAATACCAGTATTATTATTATTATTATTATTATTAATATTGTACAGTAAAGTGTGATTGTTGACATAGTAATAGATGCAAACAGGTGACATCCTTATGATCAAGCATGTGGGGATTGATCTATCCTTTAAAAGTATATATGTGATTTTAATAACATATTGATTGGGGTAATATTTTGCCTTATATTTCCCAAGCAGTTGTGGAATGTACAAATCATGTAATTGTCAATTGCCTTAATGGCATTGTCATCCACTAATATGGGGGTCATATTTGGTGCCCTATTATGGCCTTTAGATTATGATATATATGACCAACTATTGATTGTTTGTGATATTGTGTAATAAAATGTTGTATTCATTTACTTATAACCGGTTTTGATTTAGCCCATTTTCACATGTATTGGTCTTATATATCTGTTGAGGTATTCAGATAGATTTAAAACTTATATGAAAAATTGCTTTTAAATTGTGTTTTTAGTTTATAAGTTTTGTTCTTTTTCTGTGTATACCTTTGATTTGTTTTTATTTTATCATACTGCCCAGAAGAAGTTCTGCGTTGTCAAAAAGGAATGAAACACATTGACTGTTATGTTTCATTTGATGAAGAATCAAGAGAAATTTTAAATGGCTATTTGAACTGCTTGTCAATTCCTTACATTTTGAAGTCTGCCATTCCCTAAATGGACATATGGATTACATTGATTCTGTGTTACCACTGTCTTCTCAGAGATTATACCACCTAGCGTTGTGTGACTGAGTGCTCCAGTGTACCCATTGTTCAGTTCGCATCACATCTTAGTACAGTGGTAGCTTTTATGTCAGTGGAAGACAGGCTGTGTGGTGGGGTTCAGTAGCCTGATTTATATACAACAGGAATGTCCTTAAGATCTGGAATATCCTAAAACACTAAAACAGTCTGATGATATTTTATTCCCAAGACTATCTTTTATGAGTCTGCTTTCTCACCCATCTAGGTTCAATCAGTGTTCTGAAACACACTGGACTTCATTGAACTCAGAGTGGTGCACACCCTAATATTGGAGGTTATTCTACCTTGGCAGTAGTGCCACATGAATCATTGCAGGACACCATTAGTGGGATCATGATCACCATCATGGGTGGCAACTCTGCAACCTTCCTTCCTTTCTTACTTTTCCACCAGACTCTACTGGTAAATCAAACATTTGCTCTTTCTGACTGTGGCAAAGAGGGTGTTCTTCACGCAGATACGCAGACTTTTCTGAATTCAGCTCCTTCACACCATGACAAGATAGAAAATCATTTAGGGCCCTATTTATAAAGGGTTTGCATCGCATTTGCACCATTCAACATGGTGCGTGCGCGATGGAAAAGCTAAAATGTGATTAATCAACCCACGCAAGGCCACTTTCCATGGCCATGAATGGATTGATAAACCAGGAGTAATGCAACACAGTGCAAATCGCTCTGTTGCATTACTCTGCCCTGAGAAGGCATTGCGTGGGTGTTCCCCCGCAATTCCCGTGGGTTTTGATGCATTCCCAGATTTACCATCACTGGTAGACCTGGGAATGCTCCAAAAAGATACGCCTTCCCAGGGGAGGCAGAATGCAGAGAAATTTCTTCATTTCTCCTTGTTACTCCCCCTTTTTATGTCTGCTGCATTCTGCGAAAAAAACACCAGTGGGTCTGGGCTCCCAACAGCAAGGCTTCAAGAAATCAAGCTAGGCAGTCTATTCCAATTTGAAAGTCCTTCAATTTCACAAACAAATTCTTTTAATCCTGATTTGACTGGTTTTGCGCCGGGTTGATAGAAAGCAACCACACAAGTTCAGATTAATAGAGCTGTTTGTCCTAATGAGAACTCCAAAAACACCGCGAGTTCGAAACGCGTAGACTGTAAGAGCCATTGAACCACAAGGAGTCATTCTAAATTGCTCTAAACAATTGTCTAATCTAAGAAAATGATTTTTCTATGTCATCCTGTGAATATTGTAATTCCAGTGTAAATATATGAATGTCTGATGTATGTGGGTGAATGAGAGGGTATGTTTGAATGAGTGACGAATGGAAAATGTACATAAGGTAATGTGTCTAAATGTATTTTTTATGTGATTGTATAAGTTGTGTACAGAAGGTCTTGTAAATTGTAAAAAATTGGTGAAATAATAACCAAAATCATGAAGTAAAGAAATTTTACAAAATAATAAAAACAATTGAATCCAATATAAGTTTAAAAACAAAACATAGTGTTTAACTCATATGTCTTGAGCTTACTGAGAGGCGAATCATAGTGCTGCATTCTGCAGCACACATAGGTAGAGCAACATGTCTCTGAGGATCGTTTTTGTGCAGGACGGTCCCCTTCCTGCACAAAAGCAATCCTGCATGCAACACAGGCCCCCTTGTTCCAAGGTGCAAGGGTGCCTGTGTTGGCGCTAGGCAGCCCTTGTACGTCAGCGCTGGGGAAAGGACAGGAATGCGCCATACTGTAATAAATAAGTTGCATTCCTGCCCTTTCCTTGTAACGCAGCGTTGCAGGTGACTTGCTGTGCTGCATTACTTTTTAATAAATAGGCCCCTTAGATTGGATTGTACATACTGCAACAGAGGTGGTAACCGACATGTTGATTTTTTTTATATTACAAAAAAAACGCAAAAATGTGCATAGTCCTTTCAATTATTTGAATCACACCAGTACACATTAAATGCTAAAGCAATACCAAAGAATGTGCCTTAATTCGAATGGGGGCGTGGCCCCATGAAAATAAGAGAATCCTTTTCATTTGTGCCTGCGCTATATTACAGACCGGATGTAGAGGCACAGAGACCATCAGGAGGCCCACTGACGGGGTGTCACCTAGAGATGGCATCCAGCCATACCTAAGGGTGCCTCTTGTGGGAGGGAATGGGGTGTCACTTCCTGACCCTTTAAATATGAGGCTGGGCGCCACCTCAGCAAAACAAGACTGGCGGCTACAAACAGCTGGTCTGTCTTTCATTAATGTCCTGTTCTCAGTGCACATGCAAGTTTACACCTCCACTCTGAACAGTGCATTGTTTGCAATAAGGTGCCTTGTCCTGGTCTACACCAGTAGCCCTCAGTTAAAGGTGCACGATGGGGGGCAGTAGGACAGTGTGCTCTTTATGTAGGACAGACCTTGATGAGCCAATGAAGCCTGTTCCAGGTTGTGATAGTTTCAGTATAACCTCAGATGATGTGTCAGAGTTTTCTGTACTATCACTATGAGAGCACTTCCTGCATTATAGTGGAACGCCATTCTGATTTGAAACAGAAGCCAAGATAATCGCAGGAAACAGAATGCTAAAGAAAATAACTCCTTGTAAGTTAAAGAAGATTTTACCCATTCATATTAGGAAAGCGCCTTTCTTTGCCATATGATAAAATACATTATATTTAAAAAAAAGCTTTTCACCGAGTGAAATGCAAGACCGGTCTATTGTGAGAATGCCTGTAACAAGCCTCTTGTGCTGGAAAGAAGATCGTTGAAACATTAATTTATTCCCAGTTTGTATCATGCTAGCTTTATGAAATAACACATTACCAAAGGCCTACTGTGCTTCCCACAAATCATGTGGAACATAAAAGCGTGGTCAAAATTAATTTGTGATATCTTTTTTTCAATTGGAACTTATCCCTGTAATTTAATTAGCGAGCTTCCAATTCAGAACGTGTCTTTCTATCAGCAACAGTAAATACAGCAAATCACTCCCATATGTTGAGTCAATGTTGTCTTTATTTATTTATGTTCATGAAAATAATATGCTTCTTGACAAGGAGAGGCATAATTAATTCTAAAAAGCATACACCAGCAAGCAAGTCTGCAGCTCAGAAATACAACAGAGAGAAACAATTCTTGCACAGTTGACAGCAATTGAAATAAGCATCTCAGGAGGCACTCTGGAAGGCAAACATTAATGTGATAAAACACAATACGTACCACAGTACATTTGTTTACACCAAAAGAACAAAAGCACCACCGAATAGTAATTCAGTCACCTTAAAAATCACTCAAAAAGAAACAGATGTTTGACAGGGCACAATTTATCCATGAATACAAATATTACATTATTTCTCAACTTCTTATTAGCACGAGCCTGGTCAGCTCTTACTCTACAGTGAAAATGTAAACTTCCTCAAGATATATGAAAAAGTTAACTCTCCTTGAACACATACACCTTGAACTAGGTATATGTTGTTTTGTTTCAGCGGCATAATAGGACTTGTGGTTTTACCAGCACGTTGTTACTTTGGTACATGTTTTGATCCTCCCTTGTGCATATAAAAGTTATTTTTTTTAATAGATTTGCGTTTAATGCAATAAAAGGAGCATTCCGAACGAAAAAGAACAAGTACAATAATATTAAACATCTCTTATAATAAAATTAAATAAATCACAACTGCAGTCCTCAATGTACAAAAAAACAAGAAAAGTGAAGAACTATGTTAATAAACATGGAGGATAGTGTAAAGTATTTTACTAAGTTTACACAGAAATGTACACCAGGTAATAGTTAATGAAAATAAACCGTAAATATTAGATGCCATGCAGTAGCATTACTTGCAGTATTTAAGCGTCATTGGGGTCGAAATCGCATAGAGTGACTGTGACAGTATGTGCTTGGCAAAACCGAAAACAACTAGCCCCCCTTCGAAGAACTGTTTTTAAAATTTAAACGGACATGGTGCTCATGAAATGCAATAGCAATAGATGACGTAAATATTTACGTTATATACGTATGGTAGGCAAACGCGAATTTGAAAAGATGTGAAAAGTAACAAGTTCCTAGAAATTGCTTAGACTTTCAAAGCTATTTCTGTTGAAAATCAGAAATGTTTTCTGTGGGAGAGTTACAGTCAATGTTTGGCATCTATTTGCCTGTAAAATGCACGTGTTGACCTCTGATGGAGCAGGATTTTGCAAAAAGAAACCTGTTCGAATTAACAACCATAATACATACAAACAGTGTACGGTAATATACTAACCTACACCTTACATGAACATGAGGGGAAACTGCTTTACGCATGCATGCACTAATGTGAAATAATACATGAAAGAACTAAAACCGTAATTACATTGTGCTTTGAAAGAAACAAGAAATAGTGCATGACCATGCCGCATGTGCATTTTTGTAGTCTGCATGTTGCAATCTTGCTTTGAAATAATGAATAATGCTGCTTATGCTTAAATGTTCTGCTAGGAAAAACCCATAAAAGGGGATAGTGCTAAGGTGGGTGGTAAACAGTGAAAATTGCATTTCTATATAATTAATGAATGCTTATGTTCTATTCACCATAATGAATTGAATGGCCTTCCGTGTTTTCTTAACTTGGCCGGATAAAGGAGGGGCAGGATAAATGAGTGAAATTGATCTGTCAAAGGCAGACAGAAGCGCTGAGCACAGCAGAAGAGGCGCAAAGGTTGAAGGCCAATATGCTGTTCGACTGCCTAAGGGTGTGACCGACTGTGGGACTAAAGACTCCTTCTGCGGACATTGCTTAAAATTATGTGCAAAAATGTTGAATTGTAACATGTATTAAAACGTGTGAACTGGGCAATGACGAAGTCATGGAAATGGGTGTAGAACAACAAATATGCCCAAATTCTGAATGAAGTCACAGTGGTGTGACACACCACCTCCCAAATCCACCAATCAACTTGCGTATTTTTGTGAAATGTTTCAATTGATGTGGGACGGACATGTAGGTTTTAGGGTGTAAATGGGATGCCTTTAGGGGAGTGGTTACGCTTAGGCTGGCAGGAGAGAGAGAGAGAGAGGGGAGATGTGTCGCTGTCCGCCAGTTTGCAGAGAGGCCTAGCTGTTCTTGTCCTGTCCCGTTCCTGTATTTGACATCGTTGTTCCCTGACTCTATTTCAGGGGACCCTCACCACCACTTAGGCCAAGGGGGGATTCTACAGATCCTTTGGGTTTGTATTATTATTCTGACTCGTACTTTGCATAATTATTTGCAAATGTATTTACGTCTCTGAAACTTATGTCTCTTCACCTATCCACTACATCATAAATATATTGATTTTGCATTGTTTTTTGCTGAAACTTATGTCTCGTAATCTATCCACTACTTCATGTGTATACCGCGTATTGAATGACGAAGTTTACTCTGGATTGAATTTATTGATGTTTTTCTCTCCTTTAGATGATTTTCATTGTTTGCATTTGTAACCTATGCATTGAGCATTTTCAATCATTATTAGATAAAATGGTATTAAACTTACTGAGAGTCTGTAATTATTTAGCTGACTTGACAGTTAGTTAGATAGTTTTATCATTACCATCAACTATTCAACCAATTGGTTCATCCACCAAGTAGAAGGAAAGTTGATGTATAACTTAGATATGTATTTTGAGATATCGCACATGAATCTGTGAAGGAAAGAATTTAACGTCTATATAAACTTGAACCCCAGCGCATCAGGGATTTTGGTGGAAGTGTATGGGCCATTGTATTATGTTGTTATTGAGTATTGATCCCTGATTAATTATGGTGAGCGCTGGATCGCCTTCTTTCAGTACCACGTGGGTGTGATGTATGTTTTTTCATTTACATTTGTTTATAAGGACCAGTGATCCAATAAACTGAATAATGATGATGATGATGATAATGAATGAATGATGGGGTTTGTAAAGTGCACAGCTACTCATACTGGGCCCGATTCACAGAACTAACTTAAGACAAAATCCTAAACTTACTACTTTTGGTATTCACAGAAGTTAGGATTTTGTCTTAAGTATGTCTTACGACAGACTTAAGACTGACTTAAGTTAGGATTTTGTCTTAAGTCTGTCTTAAGTCTGTCTTAAGACAAACTTAAGACAAAATCCTAACTTCTGTGAATACCAAAAGTAGTAAGTTTAGGATTTTGTCTTAAGTTAGTTCTGTGAATCGGGCCCAGAGTGTCTAGGTGCTAAGCGCATAATGATTTGTACTAATGCACAGAAGCCCTACTCCTTAGCAGTGCAGAGATGAGTTTTCAGATGCCTTCTAAAGACATCCTTTAAAGGGATCCTCCAAAGGTCACATGGAATCTTTTTCCATGCTTTGGCTGCAAGAAATGAGAATGCATTGCCTCTCTTCCTCAGGGGTTTAATGCACGGAACATCCACCAATGTGGTAGATGCTGAGCACAGCACTCTAGTGGGGAATTAGGGCACAAATCTCCTAGCGAGGTAGTCTGGGCTGGCTTAAAACACAGCCTTGTAAACCAAGACAACAGATTTAAATAAGATAATTTTCCTGATCGGCAGCCAGTGTAAGCAACTGAGAACAGGAGAGATCGAAGAACGACTGGGCAAGAGCATAATGATCCTTACAGCGGCATTCTGAACAACCTGAAGGCGACCAAGCAATGCTTCCGATGCTCTGAGATAGAGAGCATTGGCATAATCCAGGCGCCATGTAATCAGAGCGTTGATCACCATCCTCCTGCTATGCTGAGGCAGGAGATAAAGACATTTCCTAAGGGGACGGGGCATCCCGAAGCATTGACCCACTACTGCAGAAGTCTGCAGTTGCAAGGACAATACGTTTTCCAGCTTCATTGCCAGATTTTGAATCACCAGAGAAGGAGGGGCTGGGGCACAAGGCCAAAGGCAAAATGTCTTCCCACTATTTCATGGAGTGAGAACGGAACAGAAGAATTTCCGTTATGTCTGTATTGCATTTGAGCTGGCTGCTCTGCATCCATTCAGAGACTGCAAGCATGCAGTCATTGAAGGTCAATTCAATCGAATCTGAGGATCCCTCAACAGCAAAAAGTTGTTGGTTGCCATTGGTATACAAAATAATTTTCCACTAATGAGGCCAATGGTGACATGAAAACATTAAAACGGGTGGTATTCAGCAAAGAGACTTGGGGGATGCCTTGATTGGCTGCTTTGACTTCAGAAGTGAAAAGTTCTGTCCAGACAGATTGTCCTCTAAATTCCAAGAAGGACTTAAGGCATTCTCATACTGCACCAGCCACATCCAACTTGGCAAGACTATTTAAAAGAATGTAGTGGGAGATGGTATCTTAAGAGGCAGACAGATCAAGATGTATGAGTGCTGCATTCTTGCCCAGGTCTAGTGACGACTTGATGTGGTCAGGAACCCCCAAAAGTGTTGTCTCCGTGCTAAGACGGGGACGAAATCTGGGTTGACTCAGGCGCAGCAGCTTGCCCTGCTCCAAATAATCAGAAAGTCAGACATTACTTAACTTTTCCAGCATTTTCACAAAGGCAGGCAGCAAAGTCGGGGGCCTATAATGGCTGTAGATTTTATGATCAAGAGAAGGCTTCTTGAGGAGGGGGATAACTTTAGCAAATTTCCAGGTGTCTGGCAATACACAGGAGGATAAGGAGAGATAAACAGTCTATTAATCACTGGGTTGATAACATCTACCACAGCTGCCAACAATGCTGGAGAATGGGCCTCTAAATTGGATCCAGATTTACACTTTAAAATGTCTTTGGCCGATTGCTCAAGGGCAACTGGCCCAAACGGGTCAAGCTTACTGGCCAAATCATTAGGTTCCACAGGCGGTTGAATAATACAACTAAGCATGCCTAAATCATGCATGCATAAACAACGCAGCCTGAACCACAACCATGCCTTTACCACGCATGCCTTTACAACACATTTTGTTGTAAAGGCATGATTGCTAAAGGGAAATGTGTGGTAAATTGCACACCCCCGCACCCCCCACTCCCTAACACCTGATCTCCCAGCCCTGCAATCCACACTGCCCCAGCACTTAAAACTACTCAACTCCTCACCCCGAGCCCTAACACTTGGCCCTTGCCCAAAACACTAGCCCAGCCCCCCCCCCACCTTGAGCACTAAAACTGACTCCCAGCCCGACAACTGCCCCTCTCCCTCCCCCACCCTGAGGCCTAAAAATCTGCCCCCTGACAAAAAACTATCCTGAACCCAGTCCTCGGAGCTTGGACCTAAAATTGACCCCCACCCCTAAAAACTTCTCCCCTGACCCCCCTCTCCGCCCTGAGCTCTAAAAGCTTGCCCCAACCCTAAAATCTCCCACCGCAACCCAGCCCAGCGCCACTTATCAGGTAGTGTCCTGGAGCTTGCTCTTCCAATCATACCTGTTCCTTACCCTGCTCATCCGCACATCTAAACCACTGACTGCCTTAACCACGCATATGAGTGGTTAAGGCATATCTGTGGTTAAGGCAGATGCGTGGTTAAGGCAGATGCGTGGTTTAGGCAACAGTTGTTCCACTTGCATGGAAATGGAATACATGACTCTGCCCGCATTGTGAAGACTGTTTCCCTTCACAGGCAACAAGCACTCCTTTGGGACAGTGAGAGTCTTTTGGATGTTGGCGATCATAGGGTCTTATTTACAAGAGACCTGCACTGCTGGAGCAGCACTTTTAAAGGTGCTCCAGTGGCACAGGGATCTCAATCATATCTACAAAGGCCACACAAGGCCACGCTACGTGAATTTTCATTGCCTTATAGATATGGTGTACGGCAAGTCAGCACAAGATGCTGCGTTGCCTCACACTGTGTCAGGGAGGCGTGCCATGGGTGTTGTGGTGGGTGTTTCCATGCAACGCCCATGGATATTGACACATTCTCATATTTACAACATAGCATGAATCTGAGAAGGTGTCAAAACCATGCACCTCCCCAGGGGTGGTGTAATGATAAGAGATAACTTTATTTCTTCTAATTTGTTCCTCTTTCTAAGTGTGTTACATTCTGCAGCACACATAGAAAGAGGAAAATGTCTCCACTGATTGTTTTTGTGAAGAAAGGTGCCCCTTACTGCACAAAAACAATCATTCCAACAAAGCGGACACACTGGCACCATGGAGCAAGGATGTCAGTGCTGGCACAAGGCAGCCATTTGTGCACCAGCGCAGTGAAAGAGGACAGGAATGCTCAGTATCCCATAGATACCCTGCATTCCTGCCCTTTTCTTTTAATGGAGGGCAGCGCATCAAAGTGACTTAAAGCGTTGCCCTGTGTCAAAATCTTAAAAACTAGGCCCCTAGTTTCAAAGAAAGTAGCCAGCCCATTGCTCAATTCCTAGGAATAATTGAAAGTCATTGTATTGAGGCAAATGCACAGCTGTTTTACCAATGATATCCTGTATATTTTTTGAATGCTATGGGTGCTCCGTAGGTGACTTCCGGCGTCCCAGGAAGTCCAATATTGAAGAACACTTGTGTTTCTAGTGAAACACTAGACCCATCCCTATGGGCACACCTTGTCCCCTCAGTTACGAAAATGAGGGTTCCAACACAAATTTTGATAGTTCAATATTTTGTTGATTTTATTCTTTACACTTTTAGTGATGTGTTTTTTTCATTTCATCAACGTTCCTTAATCTTTTTACATTCAACAAACGACATTGTTAGAATCAATCCAACGCATTTCGGGCATTTATCTCAGCCCTTCATCAGGGAATAACACTAGAACAATAAAAGCAAAATAATCAATAAAGTATGTAGTGTAATGTCATGATTACATCATTCTAAAACATAACTTTTTTTATATGTGCTCTTAAAAAAAGGAGTTTCAAATGGATCATGTGCAACTTAAAGTGCAATCTAAGAATGTTATCGTTCAACACCTATTAAACCTTAGTGCCCGTGGTTTGAAGGAAACGTAACGGTTCACGTCTCACTTACATGCCGGTTCCTATCGTATTCTCATCTGCCTCGAGATGCGAAGGCTAAAAGAAAAAATATAAACCACCACTCACTATCGTCCTGTTCTCCTAAAGTAATAAACACCACACGCTCATGCGATCACTGTATTATCAGACCAACCTTATCAGTAGGATCGTCAAGTCTGCTCAGTATCTCCGGTATACGGCAATTATATCCAAACGCCGATAGCGTCTCAAAAATTCATCTCGCGGCTACTGTTTAAGATCAAGTTGTTCCGGTCACGTGATCAAATGAAGCTAAACGACAGACTACGTTCCCTTGTTCTGGTGTTCCCAAGACGAAGTGACATTCTGACTACCAATATTGATCATAAGACCGAAAAGTGGCTCGTAGCCCGCTCCTATTCTAATCTCAATCTCCTACGGTATTTAGAAAAACTCAAAAAAACGCAAGAAAAGAATGTTGTGCATGAGTAAAAATCGAGGGTGTGGCTAGAACCCACGATATGCAAAGATAAACCAGTTCTGTGTCTTAATGTGTGGAGCTACAACTGGAGTGTTGCATGTTTCTATACCAATATTCATGTAAGTGCTTATGATGCAATCATGAAGATAAAAAATAACAATTGAGGACAATAAATTAAATTAGAAATACATCGCAATAGCTACATATTTGGTCAAAGGAACATTCATACAGTTCACAAGTAACATGATAGTTCAATCCGGTCGTTGAGACCGTGTGGTTTGTGCGTGGACAGTTTCTGTATCCAATAACTCTCCCTTTGCAATAGGTATTTAGTATTGTCTCTTCCTTCCACTTTATCAACAGTCTCTAGTATTGTGAATTTCAGTTGGGATATGTTGTGTTTTTCTTCCATAAAGTGAGCGGCAATTGAAGATTTCACATTCTTTAAACGTATGTTTGACTTATGCTCCGTCAGTCTAATTTTAATGCGTCTCTCAGTTTTATCAATGTATAATTTCCCGCATGGGCATTTCAGTGCATATATGACATTCGCTGTGTCACAGGTGGCATTCACCCTTAATTTAACTTCAAATCCTTTCATGGGATGATTGATCTTGTTGACCTTGATTATACTATTGCAGTTACCGCAATTGAGGCAGGCTCTCGTACCTTTAAATATTTTCATCTTGAGTGGTTTGTGTTTGAGTATTTCACCTAAGTTCCGTGCTCGTTTATATGCAAATATTGGGAGATTTTCAAATGCCTTATTAAAGTCTGGTTCAAGGTTTAATATCTTCCAATGCTTTATGATGATTCTCCTGAATTTAGTACTGGCTGTTGAGAATTTAGAAACTACTACCATCCTGGTCTGTTCCTTTTTATTTGTGGTTTTCAGTAATTCTCGTCTCTCTATTGCATCTACTTTTTTCCTGGACTGTTCAATGATGTTCTCCGGGTACCCTCTTTTCCTAAATCTAGTTGACAGCTCATCTAGTCTTAATTGCATGGTATTCTCTTTGGATGTTATCCTTTTTACCCTTGCCATCTAGGAGAGAGGAAGATATTTTTTTAGATTGGGCCCATGAAAACTCGAAAAGTGCAACATGTTGTTTCTATCCGTACTTTTGACAAATAGATCTATTTCAAAACATTCATTGGTGATTGATACTCAACATCCAGAAAGGTAACAGTTGTTTCCGAGATGTCCCATGTTAATTGAATGCGATCATCTACATTGTTGAATCCTGTGAGGGCAGATTGTAGATTGCACTTTAAGTTGCACATGATCCATTTGAAACTCCTTTTTTTAAGAGCACATATAAAAAAAGTTATGTTTTAGAATGATGTAATCATGACATTATACTACATACTTTATTGATTATTTTGCTTTTATTGTTCTAGTGTAATTCCCTGATGAATGGCCGAGATAAATGCCTGAAATGCATTGGATTGATTCTAACAATGTCGTATGTTGAATGTACAAAGATTAAGGAACCTTGATGAAATGAAAAAAACACATCACTAAAAGTGTAAAGAATAAAATCAACAAAATATTGAACTATCAAAGTTTGTGTTGGAACCCTCATTTTCGTAACTGAGGAGACAAGGTGTGCCCATAGGGATGGGTCTAGTGGTTCACTAGAAACACAAGTGTTCTTCAATATTGGACTTCCTGGGACGCCGGAAGTCACCTACGGAGCACCGATAGCCATTCAAAAAATATACAGGATATCATCGGTAAAACAGCTGTGCATTTGCCTCAATACACTGACTTTCAATTATTCTTACGTCCCACGAGACACATAGCACGGAAATACAAAAATTAGTAACTATGAGGAAATTTCAAGAAGCAAAGAAGCTAGGGCAGACACTTTTGCTTTTAAAACGGATGAAGCAGACCGGATATATGCCTTAATTGGGGAGTAACTTGCGCAAGAACCTACAAATCGGTCTAAGGAACAGAGGATGGTAGTAGTTTCTAAATTCTCAACAGCCAGTACTAAATTCAGGAGAATCATCATAAAGCATTGGAAGATATTAAACTTTGAACCAGACTTTAATAAGGCATTTGAAAATCTCCCAATATTTGCATATACACGAGCACGGAACTTAGGTGAAATACTCAAAGACAAACCACTCAAGATGAAAATATTTAAAGGTACAAGAGCCTGCCTCAATTGCGGTAACTACTATAGTATAATCAAGGGCAACAAGATCAATCATCCCATGAAAGGATTTGAAGTTAAATTAAGGGTGAATGCCACCTGTGACACAGCGAATGTCATATATTCACTGAAATTCCCATGCGGGAAATTATACATTGGCAAAACTGAGAGACGCATTAAAATTAGACTGACGCAGCATAAGTCAAACATATGTTTAAAGAATATGAAATCTTCAATTGCCGCTCACTTTATGGAAGAAAAACACAACGTATCCCACTGAAATTCACAATACTAGAGACTGTTGATAAAGTGGAAGGAAGAGACAATACTAAATACCTTTTGCAAAGGGAGAATTATTGGATACAGAAACTGTCCACGCACAAACCACATGGTCTCAACGACCGGATTGAACTATCATGTTACTTGTGAACTGTATGAATGTTCCTTTGACCAAATATGTAGCTATTGCGATGTATTTCTAATTTAATTTAATTTCCTCAATTGGTATTTTTTATCTTCATGATTGCATCATGAGCACTTACATGAATATTGGTATAGAAACATGCAACACTCCTGTTGTAGCTCCACACATTAAGACACAGAACTGGTTTATCTTTGCATATCGTGGGTTCTAGCCACACCCTCGATTTTGACTCATGCACAACATTCTTTTCTTGCGTTTTTTTGGGTTTTCCTAAATACCGTAGGAGATTGAAATTAGAATAGGAGCGGGCTACGTGCCATTTTTCGGTCGTATGATCAATATTGGTAGTCAGAATGTCACTTCGTCTTGAGAACAGCAGAACAAGGGAACGTAGTCTGTCGTTTAGCTTCATTTGATCACGTGACCGGAACAACTTGATCTTAAACAGTAGCCGCGAGAAGAATTTTTGAGACGCTATCGGCGTTTGGATATAATTGCCGTATACCGGAGATACTGAGCAGACTTGACGATCCTACTGATAAGGTTTGTCTGATAATATAATGACCGCATGAGCATGTGGTGTTTATTACTTTAGGAGAACAGGACGATAGTGAGTGGTGGTTTATATTTTTTCTTTTAGCCTTCGCATCTCGAGGCAGATGAGAATACGATAGGAACCGGCATGTAAGTGAGACGTGAACCGTTACGTTTCCTTCAAACCACGGGCACTAAGGTTTAATAGGTGTTGGACGATAACATTCTTAGATTGCACTTTAAGTTGCACATGATCCATTTGAAACTCCTTTTTTAAAGAGCACATATAAAAAAAGTTATCTTTTAGAATGATGTAATCATGACATTACACTGCATACTTTATTGATTCTTTTGCTTTTATTGTTCTAGTGTTATTCCCTGACGAAGGGCTGAGATAAATGCCCGAAATGCATTGGATTGATTCTAACAATGTCGTATGTTGAATGTACAAAGATTAAGGAACGTTGATGAAATGAAAAAAACACATCACTAAAAGTGTAAAGTATAAAATCAACAAAATATTGAACTATCAAAGTTTGTGTTGGAACCCTCATTTTCATAACTGAGGGGACAAGGTGTGCCCATAGGGATGGGTCTAGTGGTTCACTAGAATCACAAGTGTTCTTCAATATTGGACTTCCTGGGACGCCGAAAGTCACCTACGGAGCACCCATAGCCATTCAAAAAATATACAGGATATCATTGGTAAAACAGCTGTGCATTTGCCTCAATACACTGACTTTCAATTATTCTTACGTCCAACGAGACACATAGCACGCAAATACAAAAATGAGTAACTATGATGAAATTTCAAGAAGCACAGAAGCTAGGGCAGACACATTTGCATTCAAAACAGATGAAGCAGACCGGATAAATGCCTTAATTAGGGAGGAACTTGCGCAAGAACCTACAAATCATCTAAGGAACAGAATATAAGACAACTCATTTACCTCACAAAACGACAAATCAATCAAAAACTCCATGCAAGCACTTTAATCAAGTTTCACCGGAACCAACGTATACCACTGGGCCGACGGATTGCTCTGAAACCCTCTCTCTGTAAAAATTCTAAAAGCTTCCAAGACAAATGGTTTGCAATATTAAATAAATGTTTGTTGGATCTCATTCTCCTAATAATAGAAGAACTCTCTGGCATTCTTGAGGAACTAACCAAAGAGATCTCAGAAGTGTCCACGGAACTAGCAAATATGATGTCAGAGGATGAACTTAAAAAAACTTTGGAAGATATCAAAGAACAAATGGAGCAACACACACGGGATATTAATGAGAGAAAGATTCGTAAATATAAGAGAGATACTCTCGACTATAAACTTGGAGAGGTGTACACATGGGCCGAGATATACGCCCAAAAAAGACGGAATCGACCATATTCATCAAACAAAGAAACATCATCATTTAGTAGTGTTACTTCTCAAAGAACCCAGAGACAACAACAAAGAAGCAAGATTCCAGACACGTCACAATTAGAGCAACCGACTGTAAGCATGGTAGTGGAATCAAATTCTTTTTTAGATCAGGGCCAAGCCCAAAAAGGAGACCCAGGAGAGGACAGAACAAAAGAAAGAGAAAAAGACCACCCCAACACGAGGAGCACGACAGGAATAGTCAAAGAGAAGAAAGGGAAGAAGACGCAGAACAACTAGTCATTAATATTAGTGACTATGAATTACGTGCACATGAAATTGCTTTATTACAACGAGGAACATCGTTCGTACCAACCACGGATACAGATTCTTTAGAACTGGAAGTCAGTTTTTTCAAACTGATGAGGAAATTACGTTTACGCCACTTTTTTGATAACGTACTACCAAAGCAAGACACAAGGGAAATAGATCAACTGCAAGGATTAAGACCACCTAGCTCTTTCCTGGCACCGGTTAGCCACAAGACACTTGATATATTTGAAAAATTAGTGAAGCAGGATTTAACCCGTATAAAACACAAAAGCTTCAAAAAGAACATCACGAGAAAAGACCTAGATACCTTGAATAAACTGGCTTCACAAACAGATATCATATGTACAAAAGCGGATAAGGGCGGAGCGATTGTTATAATGAACACCAGCATGTATGAAGAGAAGGTTATGGAACATATAATGGATAAAGATACCTACATGAAACTTGACGGTAATCCCACTATGGAATACATGAAACATCTGAAAATGATTGTAGAGAAAGCTCATGAGATGGGAATCATAAATGACAGAACCAGGAAGTTTCTCATTACAGCCAATCCAAAAAGTCCAGTTTTACACATGATACCGAAAATCCATAAAAACCTCAGAAATCCACCCTTACGACCAATTGTTTCAACCTGTGGGAGCATACACGAACCGGTTGGCCGACTATTAGATAAATACTTACAAGCAGCAGTAAAAAACATGAGAACTTATGTGAAGGACACAACAGACTGTTTACTCAAATTGGATGGAATAACTATTGACCCAGAAGAAAATCTGATTTTGTGTACTGCAGATGGACGTTCCTTGTACACTTCTTTACCCCATTTAGCGGGCATAGAAGCAGTGGAAAAGGCATTACTCAACATGGACCTGGAGTTACCATTTCAAACGTTCCTAATGGAGCTAATGGTATTTACACTATACCAGAGCTATTTTCGATATAAGGATACGTGGTATCAATTATTGGTCGGAACAGCAATGGGCAATTCAGCAGCGCCGGTATACGCGAATATCTTTATGGAGGACTTTGCAGAAACCCACATATTTGCAAAAACAGAATGGAAAAACAACTTAAAACTTCTAATAAGATACATAGACGATATATTTATCATATGGAAAAGCTCGAAGGAGGAACTACAATCTGCCCTCACAGGATTCAACAATGTAGATGATCGCATTCAATTAACATGGGACATCTCGGAAACAACTGTTACCTTTCTGGATGTAAGAGTATCAATCACCAATGAAGGTTTTGAAACAGATCTATTTGTCAAAAGTACTGATAGAAACAACATGTTGCACTTTTCGAGTTTTCATGAGTCCAATCTAAAAAAATATCTTCCTTTCTCCCAGATGGCAAGGGTAAAAAGGATAACATCCAAAGAGAATACCATGCAATTAAGACTAGATGAGATGTCAACTAGATTTAGGAAAAGAGGGTACCCGGAGAACATCATTGAACAGTCGAGGAAAAAAGTAGATGCAATAGAGAGACGAGAATTACTGAAAACCACAAATAAAAAGGAACAGACCAGGATGGAAGTAGTTTCTAAATTCTCGACAGCCAGTACTAAATTCAGGAGAATCATCATAAAGCATTGGAAGATATTAAACCTTGAACGAGAATTTAATAAGGCATTTGAAAATCTCCCAATATTTGCATATACACGAGCACGGAACTTAGGTGAAATACTCAAACACAAACCACTCAAGATGAAAATATTTAAAGGTATGAGAGCCTGCCTCAATTGAGGAAACTGAAATAGTATAATCAAGGGCAACAAGATCAATCATCCCATGAAAGGATTTGAAGTTAAATTAAGGGTGAATGCCACCTGTGACACAGCGAATGTCATATATGCACTGAAATGCCCAGGCGGGAAATTATACATTGGCAAAACTGAGAGACGCATTAAAATTAGACTGACGGAGCATAAGTCAAACATACGTTTAAAGAATATGAAATCTTCAATTGCCGCTCATTTTATGGAAGAAAAACACAACGTATCCCAACTGAAATTCACAATACGAGAGACTGTTGATAAAGTGGAAGGAAGAGACAATACTAAATAACTTTTGCAAAGGGAGAATTATTGGATACAGAAACTGTCCACGCACAAACCACACGGTCTCAACGACCGGATTGAACTATCATGTTACTTGTGAACTGTATGAATGTTCCTTTGACCAAATATGTAGCTATTGCGATGTATTTCTAATTTAATTTAATTTCCTCAATTGTTATTTTTTATCTTCATGATTGCATCATGAGGACTGGTTTATCTTTGCATATCGTGGGTTCTAGCCCCACCCTCGATTTTGACTCATGCACAACATTCTTTTCTTGCGTTTTTTTTAGTTTTCCTAAATACCGTCGGAGATTGAGATTAGAATAGGAGCGGGCTACGCGCCATTTTTCGCTCGTATGATCAATATTGGTAGTCAGAATGTCACTTCGTCTTGAGAACAGCAGAACAAGGGAACGTAGGCTGTCGTTTAGCTTCATTTGATCACGTGACCGGAACAACTTGATCTTAAACGGTAGCCGCAAGAAGAATTTTTGAGATGCTATCGGCGTTTGGATATAATTGCCATATACCGGAGATACTGAGCAAACTTGACGATCCTACTGATAAGGTTTGTCTGATAATACAATGACCGCATGAGTGTGTGGTGTTTATTACTTTAGGAGAACAGGACGATAGTGAGTAGTGGTTTATATTTTTTCTTTTAGCCTTCGCATCTCGAGGCAGATGAGAATATGATAGGAACCGGCATGTAAGTGAGACGTGAACCGTTACGTTTCCTTCAAACCACGGGCACTAAGGTTTAATAGGTGTTGGACGATAACATTCTTAGATTGCACTTTAAGTTGCACATGATCCATGTGAAACTCCTTTTTTTAAGAGCACATATAAAAAAAGTTATGTTTTAGAATGATGTAATCATGACATTACACTACATACTTTATTGATTATTTTGCTTTTATTGTTCTAGTGTTATTCCCTGATGAAGGGCTGAGATAAATGTCCGAAATGCATTGTATTGATTCTAACAATGTCGTATGTTGAATGTACAAAGATTAAGGAACGTTGATGAAATGAAAAAAACACATCACTAAAAGTGTAAAGAATAAAATCAACAAAATATTGAACTATCAAAGTTTGTGTAGGAACCCTCATTTTCGTAACTGAGGGGACAAGGTGTGCCCATAGGGATGGGTCTAGTGGTTCACTAGAAACACAAGTGTTCTTCAATTCCTGGGAAGGCACAATTGTCCTTTGATAGGATGCGGGAGAGAGAAAAGATTTAGCAATCTAAAAGATGGAACGAGAGCTGAGAAGCAGCATTATATTTTTTCTTCAAAATAAGAGATCTCAGCCCTTTTGATGGAGGCTTGGTAGGTCTTGAGAGCAGATGTATGAGTAGATTTACTCGTACGTTTGGCGGTGGAAAGTACGCCTGATTGGAGATCAGGGTATGAAGGATTGTATTGTGAGTCGTTTAGGGGCTTGCAGCAGGACGGATGTGTCCTGTTCGGTAACTCTAATTGTAACGGAGTTTGGCACGGATCTGTGCTAACGCGAAAATCATCATCCGTCCTGCTCTGAGCCCCTAAGCGTCTCACAATAGAATCCTTCATACCCTGATCTCCAATCAGGCGTACTTTCCACCGCCAAACGTTACTCTAGCGTTCCAGCCCTGAAGAGTCACATCCGCTACACGGTGTGACGAAACACGTGTCGGCTATTTACATCATTATTATTTGCTTGGAGGCTATTTACCTTATTAATATTGTTTGCTTGGATGTACCGACCATCACTTCGCTATTAAATATCTATACCTATAGATAACAGACTCTTGAATCTTGATTTGAATTATTTTGGAGAAATTAGGGTTTTCACTTGAAAACCATTCAGATTATCGTGTGCACGGGACTCTCTTTGCAATTGTGGAATAGGAGACACGTCTCCTTACCTTAGCAGGGTCTGGTTTTCCGTTGGGTTTGTTCCCCTGACCTGCATGCACCGGACTTAAGCCATCAACCAAGACCTACACTCATGGCACCCGCTGAGCGCCACTTCCTCCTAACACTTATCTAAACCCATTCTCCCCCTGTTCTACAAGTAAAGCAGAATAGGTTACATGTGATCTTTTTAGATTTCGTACTTCATATTTTGAATTTTGAATCCGTATTTTGCAGTTTGAACTGGTACACTGGTAGCCCTGCATGCAAGACCTTGGCAGGGGGTCTCATATATCAATAATGCAGCAGATGCAGTTACATTGGGGCCTGTGGGTGTTATGCGCCCCCTGAATTTTAATAATGGCTCTATTTCAATATCAAACCAGCAGACAGGAGGGCTAATTTTCTTGGGCCTCATTTATGAGGCCATACGTCACTTTTATGCCGCCGGTGCGTCGCTTTTTGTGACGCACCAGTGGCGTAAAAAATGCGCCTTGTTGCGCCATATTTACAAAGTGACGCATCTAGGTAGATGCGTCACTTTGTAAACCCCTGCGCCACATTATACCTGCGCCAGGTAAAATGTATGCAAGGTGGGCGTATTGACGCAAGGAAGGGTCGTAGAAGTGACGCAGTGAAATCTATGAGATTTCACTGCGTCACTTTTAGGACGCCGTTGCGTCAAAATCTTGTGCCTGCCTCACAGCAGGCGTAAGGCTGACGCAGGCATGTGAAAGGATGCATTGCTGGAGTTGCGTCACTTTTGTGACACACTCCAGCAATGCGTCACTTTTGCGCTTACAGATACATCAGAAATACTGACGTATCTGTAACTCCTTGCGACATGATGCGTTTTACATTAAATATGACGCATCGGGAATGTCGCAAGGGGTGCGCACTGAGAAGTGACGCATCGCTGCTTTCACGCAGCGATGCGTCATTTCTCATAAATGAGGCCCCTTGTTTTTACAAGGAACCTCGAAATTCATGCTACGCCAATGGAACCGGTCACACTACCTTATTTAATCTTTATTGATACAGTGGAAAAGGTGGAGAAACGAGAGAGAATGTGTTGCTCTACAAGTCTACATTGTTCTGCCTTACAATGCCGCAATCTTACAGAATGCAAAACACATCAGTAAAGCATAAACTAAAAGTACATGCAGAAATATAAAAATAGCATTGACTAAATAAACGTAGGGAATGAAAAGGTCTGTTTGTCCCCTGCAATTCTGAGCATACACCTGACTCATGTTTGTGTCATTGGTTAAGCAAACACGAGCTACATCGAGGTGACTAGCACTACTAGCAAGACACTAAATAAACCGGACAGTATACCAGTTGCAAACTTCGTCTTCCTATTAAAGAAAATGATGGCAAGGGAATTGCAGTGGCCACGCTTAGCAGGGCATGAAGGTGATACAGATGTTTCTTGAGCCAAAAGTTGGCATCTTAAAAACAAAAGCGAAATGTTAGGTCATGCAAAAGGTGTGTAGTGACATGGCTAAAGTTGAGATGAATTGAAAGGGGTTGAAACCTAAAAATGTTGCTTGAAAACATAATCTATGGTCTGCAAAGTATGGACAACGAGCTAGTGACTTTCAAAAATTAGGGTCAAGCTAGGAGCAGGGCCTACAAAGAGGGTCAAGAAGGTGTACCATGGATATAGGATACCTAAATTGATACAAATCAGATATCTTTAAAGATTTTTTTAAAAATTGTTAAAATAACTACAAAACTGAACTTTCTTAAAATTCATCATTGAATGAGCATGCGATTATTTGCACCGGCTGTGTCTAGTTCTTTTCTTTCTTTAATAACTCATGTTACTGTTTTCCTTTAACTGTAGAGGTATTGTGCAAAAATCAGAGATGTTATTGTTGTAAAGAGAATGCTCTACTGTAAAGAAGACTCTTGAGGCGGAAGTAAGTAGTAGTAGTCTTCATTCTGTCACCCACTCTCCAGACTGCCTGAGGGATCTGAACATTCCAAAGCAGACTCCAGTGGAACACACCACCAGGTAAGGGTACAGGGGTGTGTGCAGCATGTACCACTATATTTACTTGAAGGTGTAAGTAGATCACAACAGTTATATCATATGAAAGTGTTAAACATTGATGTCATTACTTTTTGGTCCTCCATTCTCCCCCCCCCCCTTTCCGGTTCTTCAGGTTGTAACCAGGAGTTGATATATAGCTTAATCTGCATACCTCATCCTCGCCTGTTGAGGCCCATCTTGCTAGCGCAGGGGCCCAAATTATCTGGTATTCGCTTACATACCCACATCTTTTATAAACAGTTTTCTCTGCTGAACTACAGTTGCCATACCCCTACTCCATTCTGCCATTGTGGGGGAGAGGAATCACGTAAGGGGCAGATAATACTAACATTTCGCTCAATCAGCAAAACAACTTGCTGAGCTGTGTTGCATGAAAGGGAGACTTCAGAAATGTGCTATATTTACTAAAATATAGTGAATGTCTACTGCCTCCTAATGCTAGCCCTCTGTGTGTCTGCCCAGTGCCAACGCACACACCCTTGTGCCATGCTGCAAGGGTGCATGCTTTACGAGCAGGATTATTTTTGTGAAGGAAAGGATACCTTCCTTCACAAAAACATTCCATAGAGGCATTTTATTCTTTCTATGTGTGCTGCAGAATGAGCATGCATAGAAAATGGAAGTAAAAAGAAGACATGAAGATATTTCTCCTCATTACGCCTCAGTCAGTGAGGCACAGCATTTTGGTGCTATCCCAGGTTTACTGGCCTTAGTGAATTTGGGTTTATGCCAAAAACCATGGGCGGATGCATGGGAACACCACACTCCACCGGTAGAATGTCTCTCTTCCGCAAAGTAATGCATTACTTTGGGTTTACTAATCCACACAGAGCCACAAAAAGTGGCTTTGTGTGGCTTAGCAATTCCCATTTAAGTACTTTTGTTGCCTTGCACTGACTTGCGTCGCACAAGGGCAATACAAGCCCTTAGTAAGTCTGCCCCCAAGAGTCTTATCTTCACTAGGGTCTTTGAGCTCGCTCAGCCCTCCCACCCTTCCATAATGTCCAACATTGCTTTTTACGGGTCTAGTGCACCCGGGGTCCTTCCATCACTTCATGATTAATTTGTTGCCAGTACTGTTCAATTACAAGGCAAGCTGATATAGCAGACAAAAAAACACCTCATTGACTCATGCCTCATGGGCAACTAGGGGACAATGGTCTACCCATCTGCCATAGCCTAGCAGGGTGGTAATAGTCCATATGAAGAGAATTATTTGAAATAGCACAAGGAGTTGGCCAGAGTACATGGGGCCACATTGGCCTCAATTCATCCCCTCTCCTCAAGTCTTCCATGGTCCTGCTCCCATTTTCCCCTTAAATGAGTGAAGGGTCCGGCTTATTAAGTGTCAGCAACTTCTAAAGCCTGGTAAACCCTAGATATGACCTTACTACCCAGCTGTTCCATCATAACCTTGGCTTCTAGCAGATTGAATTCCGGTACCTCTGCTAACTTCTCTTTGCAGGGTTCCATAGCATGGTGGAGCTGCAAGTATCTAAAGAACTGAGTTTTACTAAGGGCATAGTCGTTCACCAGATGCTCAAATGTTTAAATGTGGCTTGATGTCCAGACATTTCCTAATTTAGAAATGGCGATAACATCAAAGGATGGAATTCCTTTAGACCAGCTGCCTGGGGATCCACGTCCCAGCCTACATGGGGGGGAGGGGGAGGGAGTTACTAGTTAAAGTACTCTGCCATTTAATATGCTTCAGAGCTGCTTCCCAGCATCATAGAGGTGTTCTGTTGTAATGGGCAGCACGGAATGGGGGAGTCAAGCTATCCTGGCTGAAGACGGCTGATAGCCAGAAACCGGTCCTAGGGTGCTTGATTCCGGTCCAGGAAAGACATGGATTGGCAGTTCGGGCTGGACTGTTCACATAAGGTACAGGGTCAAGGCTGATTTGCATATGGCCATGTCTGAACTGGGGTGGTGTGGAGTGCAAAAGAACGATGGATTTAGGCCCAGATCTCTGTACTGGGGTGAATGTATGACATTGTTCTGCATTCTGTCCATCAATTGTTGTTTTGCATTTATAATTTTTCGTAACAGAACCTGTGATTTCAATGGCATCAGTGTGTGTGTTAATTTAGATCTTGGCGGAGAGGAAATCTGCCACAACGGGCTTCCTTCCCCACAAAGACTATAGTCCGTCCACACCAATTCAAATTCAGGAGGACTACATTTGTATTACTGTGGAGACTACTCTATCTCCATCATGGTCAAACTTCTCCAACAGCCCTATGGAGTGAGGGTCTTCAGACATGTTTACCCACCCAATTTAAACAGGGGGACATATAGCTGTTATTTAATGCCCATCATATCTAGATAAAACCTTTCAGTAAGGGGCATCAAAAAGTGCTCAATGTCCCCATTGCCAAGGGTAGAAACTGATGGTGAAGAGGGTGTTTTTTTTTATTTTTTAAATCCAGCTTTGAGATTTCTTTTTGAAAAATAATAAAAATGGTAACTTGCCATATGGCTCCATCATGTTTGGTGGAGCCATTGGGTAAAGTTACAATACATTCGCTGGAATCTCCATGACGGCGGTTACGGTCAATACATGAAATGTCTTCCATGCCAAAGGACATTTTAAATTGTGTCGGCCAGCTCCTTTGTGAGGGCTTGGCAGAGGATTGGCTATATACAAAGATCAAAATCAGGCCTTCACTGTCCATAGTCCTCCTATAGTGAGGGAATTGGCTGTATATCTGCCTCCCAGCGGTCAAGGCAGTAGAGTAATTTGCCTTTTTTGTGCCTCCATTTGTATATTATAAGTTGAAAATGTAGCCAGGCACATTGGGTGGAGTCCACATTTTTCATTTTCAGGATATTTTTGAGTGCCTTGAGTTGTCTATATTTATCATCTCCAGTTGCATAAATTGCCTTTCTATTTACTCCACCTCATGCTCCCTTTCTCTGTCTTTACCTCTGTAATAGAACATGACCTGCCCTCTGCCAACAATTTTAAATGCTTTCTATTGAGATGCTGGCAAGGAAATATTCAGCGACTACATTCTTTAATCGGTCAGTCAATTGCTCGTCATGCAACCACTAAGTGTTCAGCCAGCATATACCTCTCTGGCCTCCATCTAACCTTCAAAAGCTTACCTCAATTGGTGAGTGGGCAGAAAGTCTACTTTGAAGAATTCACACCTGAGAAATTGTGGTGGATTCTGCTATTGGGACAAAAATGTAGTTGATGTGTGAGGAAGAGTGATGTGCATTGGAGTGTAATGCCTCTCTTTCCCATGTCATTGAAACCATATGTCACCAAGACAAGAGCGGGGTGCCTATTTGGGACGGCAATCTGCCCATGGAGACCGCACTGTACACATCTGGTGTGGGGCTTGTTACTAGACTGAAGTCTCTTAGGATTGTCATTCCTAGGGGTTGCTCAACAAGTAACTGGAGACAAGGTTAAGTGTGTTTTCATGCAAACCAGGTAGGTAAGTATCCAAGTACATACCTCCACTCTTACAATTATAAACTGACTGAATAGGCCGATTGGTGTTGCTGGGAGGATAAAAGGGAATTTTCTTCGGAGGAAGATGGTGACTCCTCTGTAAACTGTGTAAGAAGTGAGTAAAATATTCTTCCTTAGCAGCCTGCTAAAAAAGTTGCATTTAGGGCCCAGTAAGCAGGGAACGCAAACCAGCCCTGGCAATTAGGTTGGTGGGAAACCCTGCTGCTTTTGTTGCAGGGCGCCGATATTACAGCACTGCTGCAGAACCGGCCCCCAGTAACCTGTTGCGGCCTATCCCCTGCCAAAGTGATGGGACAGGCTGAACTAAGTGGACAAAATAAAAAATAACGTACCTGATCGCCGCCGGCTCCAACTGCGCCATCCGCTCCATCCTGCTCTTCCTGCTTCTGGGACAGGCTCCCTGACTGCACTGCGGCCAATCATGACGCTGCAGGAAAGCAGCTTTAGGATTGGCCTAAGTGCTACAACTGTGCATTCCCCGGCAGACTGGGAGCCTGTGCATGCTTTCTCCAGCCCCAGCAATGCAGCTGGGGCTGGAGAAAGCTTCACGGTGCATGTGGTGTTTGTCCAGCCTGAAACAGCCAGCCAAACACCTCATGTGCAGTGAAGGGACAAGGGAGTGCACTAGCACTCCCCCACCACAGTGTCATCCCCCAGGACCCACCCGCAAGACTCGTCCTGGGGGTCGGTCCAGGGGGATTCAAATAAAACATAAATAAAACAGGACCTGTTTTATTATCGTTTTATTTGCGGCTGGTGGCATGGGGGTGTTGCTCCTCTGCCCTAATGTAGGGGCTGCCGCTGCAAGTAACAAAAATGGCCCCCACTGGTCCAAAATTGGTCCAAAACCAGCCCTATCCTTCTGGCCCTGCCTGCTACGGCCAGTCCGACACTGCCAGTAAATGTGTCTCCTGGACCAAAAGTACATTGGGAATATATATTTTTGCATACAGCAGGACCACTCCCTGTTTCATTTTATTGTTGAACCAGTTCGCATTCCAGGGCATTATGTTGTCTGGTCATGTCATGTTATGGATGGCGGTATCAACTGATTATAAGGTAAAGCACCGTATGTCAGTGACGTCATCAGTGATGTCATTTGAGATGTCATCAGTGATGTCATGAGTGATGTCACTGACCATGTCATGAGTGATCTAATATGTGATGTCATCAGCAGTGCATTGCGGGCGCACAAGTTATAGTTAGCTGAACTAACTATAACGTGGGAATTTCAATGGTTTTGTATGAGTGAAATGTCCAGCTAACTATAACATGTGTGAAACCTATGGTTTTTTCAGTGAATTTCTAAGGTTTTTTAAATGCTAATTCCTAACTATAACGTGGCTGAAACCTATGGTTTTTTCAGTGAATTTCAAAGGTTTTGTAAATGATAATTTTTAAATGTATTAATTGTTATATATTTTTTAATACTGATTTACTACATTGTTTTAAACTATTTATTTAATTTTAGTTTTTAAATTACATTACATATTTTTAATATAAATTGAAAATTTATTTTTAAAAAATATTGAAATTGTAATATATATATTTTTATTTTATATTTATTTATTTATATATATTTTATATAGTAGGCAATGATATCCTATGGAAGGAAATTCAAGTTACTGGTAAGTATGGTTAAAATTACTTTTCAGGATCACTACTGGGCTGAAAGATGCAGCACTGAGGTCTCTCCTGATAACAGGTGAGTAAATCGGAATTCGTAGTTCGGCTGATTTTAGAGGAATATTTTAAAGTTCCAAAAATCCACACTTAGAAAAATTTCCAAGTGAAACCAGTCAATGTTAGCCTATAGAAGGAAATTCAAGTTACTGTAAGTACAGTTAGAATTACTTTTCAGGTTCAGTAGTGGGCATAAAGATGCAGCACTGAGGTCTCTCCTGATAACAGGTGAGTAAATCAGAATTCGTAGTTCGGCTGCTTTTAGAGGAATATTTTAAAGTTAAAAAAACTCCACACAGAAAAGAATTTCAAAGTGAAACCAGTCAATGTTAGCCTATAGAAGGAAATTCAAGTTACTGGTAAGTATGATTAGAATTACTTTTGAGGGTCAGTACTGGGCTCAAAGATGCAGCACTGAGGTCTCTCCTGATAACAGGTGAGTAAATCGGAATTCATAGTTCTGCTGATTTATAAGAATATTTTAAAGTTCCAAAACTCCACAGTAAAACCACTCAATGTTACCCTATGGAAGGAAATTCGCTCAGCAGGTAAGTAGTGTTATCATTACTTTTTCTTACTCAGTGGTGGATCTTGGATCCAGCACTGGTGCATCTCCTGTAAACAGTTGAAAGAATGCGTTTAAGTCATACAGGCGATTTTTAAGGAATATTTATAGATTGTGGAAATAGACACTTAGAAACTTTTCTGTCAAAACCAGACAATGGATTCCTATGGAAGGAAATACAAGTTACTGGTAAGTACGGTTAGAATTACTTTTCGGGGTCAGTGCTGGAGTAAAATATGCAGCACTGGGTTCTCTCCTGATAACAGGTGAGTAAATTGGAATTCGTTGTTCGGATGATTTTAAGTGAATATTTTAAAGTTCCAAAACTCCACACTTAGAAGAATTTCCAAGTGAAACCAGTCAATGTTAGCCTATGGAAGGAAATTCAAGTTACTAGTAAGTATGGTTAAAATTAGTTTTGAGGATCAGTACTGGGCTCAAAGATGCAGCACTGAGGTCTCTCCTGATAACAAGTGAGTAAATTGGAATTCAAAGTACTTCCATTAAGCGCCACAGAGCTGCGTAAGAGAGAGATGTAAAAAGGAGCACAGCATGCACCACCTGTCTACAATGGTCTCCTGGAAGCACCAGGTGGACTACCTGGGCCCCATGGTCCCTCAGGTTTGAAGTTGATTTTTTTCCCCAACTTAAAAAGCGCCACAGGGCGTATTTGCATACATCACTTCAGGCCCCGTCCCCTTCTTTCACCACTGTGTTAACGCGCCCTGTCACCGTTCTAAGTTGATAGATTAAGTCCCCTTCAATCCTAAGGATCCCTAGGGTCAAACTAGTCCACTAGGTACCTCCAGTAAGCACGACAGAGCTGCATTGCAGAGAGGTGTAAAAAGGGGCGTGGCCTCTAAACACCTGCCTGCAACGCAGCTTCCTGGCGCATACTGGAGATACCTGTTGGTCTATTTGGCCCTCCAGGACCCTCAGTATTGAAAGATAATTAATTCCCCGACTTAAAATGCACCACGGGCGTGTTTGCACACTGATGAAGGAAGGGGGCATGGCCTGAGGTAACATGTCTGCAAACACGCCCTGCGGCACGTTTTAAGTCAGAGAATTAATTCCTCCTCAATCCTGTGGGTTCCTGGGGGCCAACTAGCCCACCAGATACCTCCAGTATGTGTCAGGGGGCTGCGTTGCAGAGGGGTGTTCAGAGGCCACGCCCCTTTTTACAACACTCTGCAATGCAGCTCCGTGACGCTTACTGAAGGTACCTTATGGGCTAGTTGGCTCCCAAGGACCCTCAGGATTGACAAGGAATTAATGCCCCAACTTAAACCGCACCACAGGGTGTGATTGCACACAGGTGAACTCAGGCCCCGCCCCCTACCTTCACCACTGTGCAAGCGTACCCCCGTGGCACGTTTTAAGTTGGGGGATTAACTCCCCTTGAATCCTGAGGATGCCTGGGGCACAAATAGCCCACCAGCTACCTCTAGTAAGCGCCACAGAGCTGTGTTGTGGAGAGGTGTAAAAAGGGGCATGGCCTCAGAACACCAATATGCAACGCAGCCCCCTGGTGCACACTGGAGGTTCTTGGTGGGCTAGTTGGCCCCCAGGGACCGCCAGTATTCAAGGGGAATTTGTTTCCCCTCTGCAAATGCACCAGGGGGGGGGATTTGCAGAGTGCTGCATGAAGTGGGCGCGGCCTCTGACGCATGCCGGTGTTTTTCTTTTTCTTTGTTTTTTAAGAAGCTTTTTCAATTTTTTTTGCCCTGGGGACCCCATCCCCCAGGGCTTGCCCACAAATTAATTATTATTTTTTTAATGTGGAGGGGGCTGCGTGGCCCCCCTTCTTGTTTTTCAGTTTTCTTGTGCCTCGGTTCTACCGAGACTCAAGATGGCTGCCAGCACTTCCTGGTTTGGAGTGTTGACAGACAGTTGACAGCCGATTAGCATGCAGCTCGTGCTCGTAAGGGTACGCGTACCGTACATGCCCATAGATATATCTATGATTTTACTTTTGATTTTCTCAGGAACTACTGCAAGGATATACACCATTTAACAAATAGAGTGAACTGAGAACAAAACTCTACCTTTTTGCCAAATTTGGTGTAATTCCGTTCAGCAGTTCGGGCTGTAGCTGCGGAAAAACATGATTTGGGACCCCCCGTTTTTCTCGGCCCCCAATATATATATATATATATATATATATATATATATAAATATATATATATATATATATATGATCCCAAATGCAGCGGCAATCCCAAGGCACTCACCAGCGGGTGCAGTTTCCGCGCCGATACTCGCGGTCAGATAATCAAGCTCAGAACATTTCCATCAAGAAACGTATAACGCACTCCGGGGGTAAGCGGCAAGATTTTATTTCAGCCCACAAACTTGTTTAACAGACGCGTCTGTTACACAAGTTTGTGGGCTGAAATAAAATCTTGCCGCTTACCCCCGGAGTGCGTTATACCTTTCTTGATGGAAATGTTCTGAGCTTGAATATATATATATATATATATATATATATATATATATATATATATATATATATATATATATATATATATATATATATACATATATATATATATATATATATTCACAGAATTCAGGTAGCCCCAACGAAGTTAGACCTCAGACACTCAAATCAGCTTGCTCGTTTTATTGGTGAGGTGCACGCAGGCAGTGGCAAAGAAACAGAACATCAGTTTTCAAAGGCCGCCAGACGTGTTTCGGGAGCCCTCGCTCCCTTCTTCAATGGCGTGTGTTCCTTGTTGAAAAAGCAATGTTCACCATGCATCGGCTGGAATTTAAACTACCCGCCCCAGTGGGCGTGGCTGTCCAACAGCCTCCTGGTAGTTGTGGTGCACGGTATTGAATATCCCAAGTGGGCATGCTTAGGACAAGGGAAATAAAAAACAACAGTTTTTACCCGAGTGGGTTGATGCTCAGTCAAATTGGCTGCCTGTTCTGCTTTGTCCTCTCCAATTCAAGCTCAAAGCCGGCATCATCCTGCGTGTGGCGCCGAGCTTGCGTGTCTCCCGAGGCTGTTAGCACCAAGATAGCTAACACGGACCCGCGAAAGCAGTGGGTCTCACTCCACGGCTGGGCATCAGCCGTTATCAATTCACAGAATGCAGGTAGCCCCAACAAAGTTAAACCTCAGACACTCAAATCAGCTTGCTCGTTTTATTGGTGAGGTGCACGCAGGCAGTGGCAAAGAAACAGAACATCAGTCTTCAAAGGCCACCAGACGCGTTTCGGGAGCCCTCGCTCCCTTCTTCAATGGCGTGTGTTCCTTGTTGAAAAAGCAATGTTCACCATGCATCTGCTGGAATTTAAACTACCCGCCCCAGTGGGCGTGGCTGTCCAACAGCCTCCTGGTAGTTGTGGTGCACGGTATTGAATATCCCAAGTGGGCATGCTTAGGACAAGGGAAATAAAAAACAACAGTTTGTACCCGAGTGGGTTGATGCTCAGTCAAATTGGCTGCCTGTTCTGCTTTGTCCTCGCCAATTCAAGCTCAAAGCCGGCATCATCCTGCGTGTGGCGCCGAGCTTGCGTGTCTCCCGAGGCTGTTAGCACAAGATAGCTAACACGGACCCGCGAAAGCAGTGGGTCTCACTCCACGGCTGGGCATCAGCCGTTATCAATTCACAGAATGCAGGTAGCCCCAACAAAGTTAGACCTCAGACACTCAAATCAGCTTGCTCGTTTTATTGGTGAGGTGCACGCAGGCAGTGGCAAAGAAACAGAACATCAGTCTTCAAAGGCCGCCAGACGCGTTTCGGGAGCCCTCGCTCCCTTCTTCAATGGCGTGTGTTCCTTGTTGAAAAAGCAATGTTCACCATGCATCTGCTGGAATTTAAACTACCCGCCCCAGTGGGCGTGGCTGTCCAACAGCCTCCTGGTAGTTGTGGTGCACGGTATTGAATATCCCAAGTGGGCATGCTTAGGACAAGGGAAATAAAAAATAACAGTTTTTATCCGAGTGGGTTGATGCTCAGTCAAATTGGCTGCCTGTTCTGCTTTGTCCTCGCTAATTCAAGGTCAAAGCCGGCATCATCCTGCGTGTGGGTCTCACTCCACGGCTGGGCATCAGCAGATGCATGGTGAACATTGCTTTTTCAACAAGGAACACTTCGTTGGGGCTACCTGCATTCTGTGAATTGATAACGGCTGATGCCCAGCCGTGGAGTGAGACCCACTGCTTTCGCGGGTCCGTGTTAGCTATCTTGGTGCTAACATCCTCGGGAGACACGCAAGCTCGGTGCCACACGCAGGATGATGCCGGCTTTGAGCTTGAATTGGCGAGGACAAAGCAGAACAGGCAGCCAATTTGACTGAGCATCAACCCACTCGGGTAAAAACTGTTGTTTTTTATTTCCCTTGTCCTAAGCATGCCCACTTGGGATATTCAATACCGTGCACCACAACTACCAGGAGGCTGTTGGACAGCCACGCCCACTGGGGCGGGTAGTTTAAATTCCAGCAGATGCATGGTGAACATTGCTTTTTCAACAAGGAACACACGCCATTGAAGAAGGGAGCGAGGGCTCCCGAAACGCATCTGGCGGCCTTTAAAGACTGATGTTCTGTTTCTTTGCCACTGCCTGCGTGCACCTCACCAATAAAACGAGCAAGCTGATTTGAGTGTCTGAGGTCTAACTTCGTTGGGGCTACCTGCATTCTGTGAATATATATATATATATATATATATATATATATATATATATATATATATATATATATATATATATATATATATATATATATATATATATATATATATATATATATATATATATATATATCTCAGGCTCGGTGGGGGTTGACCAACAGGTAGAAAGCACTCAGACACCAGGAGCTTTTCCCCGTAAGCTTTATTAACTGTTGCAGCAGTCACGCACCGGAATTTAAAACAGCAGTCCGCACCCTGATGCATTTCGAATTCCTTCTTCTTCAGAGGGTGTTCGTAGGACAAAGCGCAACAACGCCACACCTTCCCAGCCATTAATCACTATCGTGAGTCCTGATTGGATGACTTAAATAAGTGTTCACGCTAACTTCTGGGAGGTGAAGTTCATAATTCGTTCCTCTGATGGTAGCGCTAATATGCTGCAATTAAAACCCTGGATGAGTACCAGAACGTGACTGCTCTATTCATTTATCCTGGACGTCCTATTTGCAAGGCCCCTCGTAGATAGGAACCTCAGGGCCCCCGTTTCTTCAGAGTGGTGCTTCCCTACGGCAGGACGGCCGCAATTACATCAGGCTCTGTGGGAGTTGACCAACAGGTAGGAAGCACTCAGACGCCAGGAGCTTTTCCCCGTAAGCTTTATTAACTGATGCAGCAGTCACGCACCGGAATTTAAAACAGCAGTCCGCACCCTGATGCATTTCAAATTCCTTCTTCTTCAGAGGGTGTTCGTAGGACAAAGCGCAACAACGCCACACCTTCCCAGCCATTAATCACTATCCTGAGTCCTGATTGGATGACTTAAATAAGTGTTCACGCTGACTTCTGGGAGGTGAAGTTCATAATTCGTTCCTCTGATGGTAGCGCTAATATGCTGCAATTAAAACTCTGGATGAGTACCAGAACGTGACTGCTCTATTCATTTATCCTTGACGTCCCAGTTGCAAGGCCCCTCGTAGATAGGAACCTCAGGGCCCCCGTTTCTTCAGAGTGGTGCTTCCCTACGGCAGGACGGCCGCAATTACATCAGGCTCGGTGGGGGTTGACCAACAGGTAGGAAGCACTCAGACTCCAGGAGCTTTTCCCCGTAAGCTTTATTAACTGATGCAGCAGTCACGCACCTGAATTTAAAACAGCAGTCCGCACCCTGATGCATTTCGAATGCCTTCTTCTTCAGAGGGTGTTCGTAGGACAAAGCGCAGCAACGCCACACCTTCCCAGCCATTAATCACTATTGTGAGTCCTGTTCACGCTGACTTCTGGAAGGTGAAGTTCATAATTCGTTCCTCTGATGGTAGCGCTAATATGCTGCAATTAAAACTCGATGAGTACGGTATACGTTTCTTGATGGAAATGTTCTGAGCTTGAATATATATATATATATATATATATATATATATATATATATATATATATATATATTCACTGAAAAAACCATAGGTTATAGACCATATATAGTTAGGGATTAGCATTTAAAAAACCTTATTTTATTTGCACAAAACCATTGAAATTCCATATATAGTTAGTTGCACTAACTATATATCGCGGACCCGCAATCCACTGCTAATGATGTCACATATTACATCATTCATGACATGGTCAGTGACATCACTGATGACATCACTGATGACATCTCAAATGACATCACTGATGACATCACTGATGACATCTCAAATGACATCACTGATGACATCACTGACATCTCATTTGACATTACTGATTACATCACTGATGATATCATTTATGTGATAATACATCTTCAGACTCTAATATAACCTTTGATACACTCAGTGTAAACAGGCACTCACAGACTGTCACACATCCATGGAGTTACTCACACACCTATTCAGTCATGCAAAGAATCAATCACATCTCCATTTCCTTAACTATACAGTTATACACACCTTACTTATTCAAACATATACTAACACATATTTACTCTCTTATACAATCCTTGATACAAGTTCACAATGATTCATACAGCCACTCTCACATTCACTGACTCTTATGTTCAGTTATTTATATATGTCAACTCTCACATGGAGTGTGTTTTACATATGTACTTACTTTGACATGTAGAACTGAGATATCCATTCACTCACCAATATACTCATGCACACAGTCAACTGTCCATACAGCTGTTTCTACATGCACTTTTGAACCCATACACCTAGGGAATCAACCGCTCACACATCTATGCACAGAGTTATACACCTCCCAGCCACCCACACACACACTCAGTCTCCCATACAAATACTTGGGCAACCATTCAATAACCCATATAGTTACTGATATAGCTACTGATTTAAACATGCAGCAGTTTACAGAAGAACATAAATATTGATTGCCAAATTAAGACACTTTAATCACTAACCCATGCACTCAGTGAGACACATTTAATCATTCTCTCATACAGTCAGTCATGCACCTACTAAATCCTTCATCCAGACACTTATACATCCACTCATTCTTCAATATGTAAGACATATTTTAACTTTACAGAAACATACAGTCACTGGGTGTTGTCATCAGTGATGTCATCAGTGATGTCATTTGAGATGTCATCAGTGATGTCATCAGTGATGTCACTGACCATGTCATGAATGATGTAATATGTGACATCATTAGCAGTGGATTGCGGGTCCGCGATATATAGTTAGTGCAACTAACTATATATGGAATTTCAATGGTTTTGTGCAAATAAAATAAGGTTTTTTAAATGCTAATCCCTAACTATATATGGTCTATAACCTATGGTTTTTTCAGTGAATTTTCAAGGTTTTGTAAATGCAAATTCCTAACTATATATGGTCTATAACCTATGGTTTTTTCTGTGAATTTCATTGGTTTTTTAAAAGCTAATATCTGTAGCTGTAAAATATATTCTTTATTAAGTGACGTATCACGTAGCCCGTGAGACGCCTCATGATGCATCGCATAACCGTGACGTATCGTCTCTGCAGCGCAAACCAAACCCAAAACGTAAGCGCGCCAGAACACGCTTAAAGATATATATATATTTTTTTAACCTTAATTAGACAAAATCCACACGTGCACATATCACAAACGTTCAAAAAACACAATATGTCGGACTCCCGTTACGCTGCCGGTTAGCTGCCCGGTTAACGTACCAGGAAGCACCTTTACCGCGAAAAATCGCAAATTTTTTTTTTTCACCCCCCCAGGGAACTTTAAGAGCCCCCTCATCAATCCTAGGGGTTCAGGAGGGGTCTGCCTTACCCCTTTCATTCATTTACACCTTTTTTTTTTCCACCTCTTGTCTCTCGATCCCACAGAGAGACAAGATGGCGGCCGCTCCAGACTGTTTACAATGATAACAGCCAATCAGCTTCTCCTCAGACTCCCGTTACACTGCCGATTAGCTTCCCGGTAGCTGCCCGGTTAGCTGCCCAGTTCGCGTACCAAGACGCGTCTCTACGGCGAAAAAATAGGATTTTTTTTTTTTTTTGGCCCCACGTGGCTTTATAATATCCCCCTCATCAATCCTAGGGGGTCAGAAGGGGTCTACCTTGCCCTCTTTCCTTCATTTCCCCCTTTGTTTTGGCCTCCTCTTGTCTCTCGATCCTACCGAGAGACAAGATGGCGGCCGCTCCGGACTGTTTACAATATTGACAGCCAATCAGCTACTCCTCAGACTCCCGTTACACTGCCGGTTAGCTTCCCGGTTAGCTGCCCGGTTAGCTGCCCGGTTCGCGTACCAAGACGCGTCTCTACGGCGAAAAAATCTGATATTTTTTTTTTTTTTTGGGTTACACTGCCGGTTAGCTTCCCGGTTAGCTGCCCGGTTAGCTGCCCGGTTCGCGTACCAAGACGCGTCTCTACGGCAAAAAAATCGGATTTTTTTTTTTTGGGTTACACTGCCGGTTAGCTTCCCGGTTAGCTGCCCGGTTAGCTGCCCGGTTCGCGAACCAAGATGCGTCTCTACGGCGAAAAAATCGGATTTTTTTTTTTTTTTTTTTTGGGTTACACTGACGGTTAGCTTCCCGGTTAGCTGCCCGGTTAGCTGCCCGGTTCGCGAACCAAGACGCGTCTCTACGGCGAAAAAATCGGATTTTTTTTTTTTTTTTTTTGGGTTACACTGCCGGTTAGCTTCCCGGTTAGCTGCCCGGTTAGCTGCCCGGTTCGCGAACCAAGACGCGTCTCTACGGCGAAAAAATCCGTTTTTTTTTTTTTTTTTTTTGGGCCCGGCGTGGCTCTATAATATCCCCCTCATCAATCCTAGGGGGTCAGAAGGGGTCTACCTTGCCCCCTTTCCTTCATTTCCCCCTTTGTTTTGGCCTCCTCTTGTCTCTCGATCCTACCGAGAGACAAGATGGCGGCCGCTCCGGACTGTTTAGAATGTTGACAGACACCGGAGAGCCAATCAGCTTCGCTTCGCACAGTTCCGATACGCGAAAAGTTCGCGAACCGGAGCGCTGCCCGGAGCGCTGTTACAGATATATATCTTGTTTTAAACGTTAATTTCTCAAAATCCACTGAAGCACATATATTGAGACCTAGCAAAGGCACATCGGGCTAACAGTCCCTACAATTTTGCCAAGTTTCGTGCAAATCCATTCAGCCGTTCGAGCTAAAAGTGAGTCCAACCGCCCTATGGAAAACTCAATGCAAAAAACGCGTTTTGGGACCCCCCTTTTTTCTCAGCCCCCCCTTGACGAAACCCCACCAAATTTTCAGGGGCTGCTCAGAAACAAAATGTGCCATTTTCCTGAAAATTTCAGCCGATTCCGTCCACAAACGCCAAAGTTATTAGGCATAGAATTTTCAAAAGTTCCATAGAGAAAAAATCCTAACTATATATACCTACTGGCTATCGCCAGTAGGTAATATTATCGCTCAGACTCTTCTTCGTTTCTCAAGAAAGAGGCAGCACTCGTAGTCCAAGAGTTAACCAAAGTTTTAATCAAAGGGAACAGATAAGCCCAGACGCGTTTCGGCGTGAGCCTTCGTCAGTGTATTTATATATATATATATAATTTTTTTTTTATTCCATTCCCAAATAAGGAAACAGGCACTGACTCCGTGGGATGTGATTTTCAAAGAGAAGTCTTTATTCCATGGGAATGACTTGATGCTTTTCTGCAGACAAGACCCTCACAACATCTGTCCACACTTCGGTGAAGTACATTAAATACGTGACTTTCTTAGTAAAAGTGAATGTGAATTGCCATGGCAACCGTCTCTACAATGAAGGACATAGTAGAATAGCATTCCGTGAAAAAATCAGTGCGAATGGATATATGGGTGTGGGAAGTGAATCTAGAATGTGAATAGACCGGGGACAATATTAATACATAGGTGGCTTTAACCTATAAATTTTGGAGTACTATACCCAAATTACCCTGTTCTCCTCCTCTCTCTTCTTTTACTCTCCCTCTCCCCCCCCCATGTCGATATCTCATTTTTCTCTGCCCTGATTCCTGCTTTTTTATTTATTTTTCCTCTTTAATACCTTTCCTCTACCTTGTGAAAATGGGTACTATACCATTATGCGAGCAATCACTCTAAATGTTGTGTTATCATGATACCAAATAATGTATTACACCAAACACTTGGGAGACGTGCATCAGTTATTTAATTTATGTTATAATTTATTAACTGCACTGTTAAGAGCTCTGTGTGAAAATGCAAACACAGAGTCTTTCTTTCTTTTTTATTATTTATTTTGCTATAACAACTGACTAACTAATGTGGTGGTCATGTGACCAAGAGCCTGTGAGCTCGAAACGCTTCTGTTTGTGCCCAATTAAAATAACTACACGTACCTGGCTGGTGAGGCTTGACGTCCTTTCGTGTAAGTGAGGAGGAATCTGTGAATATATATATATATATATGAAAACAAAGGCAAGGACGCGGCACTCTTCTTTGCACAGTAGATTTATTTTAGGTCTCAAGCAAAACTCCTACACGTTTCGAACAAACGTTCTTGGTCACGGCAGTGTTCTACAAATGTCCCTTTTCTCTTTCCACATTTTATACTTTCTCACTTGTTCATACAAAGCGAGGAATTGTGGGCCTTGTAGTTTCTTACATTAAATGTATGTTTTTTAACATTTTTAACATTTTTCATTTTAAAGGGTAATCATGTGGGTAACATTTCAAAAAAAAAAGGAACTTATCATTGAATGTATTACCTGAATGAAACATGCATTCAAATACACAGATAATTCGTACTGTCCTATTGGTGCTTATGTTAGGCACAACATCATGGACTATTCGACATTTTGATTAATCTGTCGCTTGTTTTACGGGCTGAGTGCCCTATGCCCCACATTTTACCCCAAATTTTGTCACATAGGCCTGATTTTCAATATTCAGTCACACAGAATTGATATCAAAGTCAACATTTAGAGTCATTATAAGTGTACATGCATCTCCTCGTCTGCATTCAGCCCTCTCGGCTGTTTAGTTTTAAACTTGATTATCAATTTGGACTCCAGTCGTCTCAATTTCAACAGTCTATCACCCCCCCTCTCTTGTGTGGGGATGGATGCTAGTCCCAAATACTTGATGTCTTGCCATGTTTTTCCCTTATGTATTTTCAGATGTTTCGCCATGGCATATGTGGTATCGTTGTTTTGTATTGCCCGTATATGTTCTAAGATTCTTTTCTTTAAAGGGCATTTCGTACTACCTATGTACTCCTTTCCACAATGGCATCTCAGCATGTATACCACAAATGAAGATTCACAAGTTATTTTTGTTTTGATCGTGAAGTCTTTCCCAGACGGGTCAGATAGGACCGTTGTATTTGTCCTATTTTACATGCTTTGCACGTCATGCATTTTGTGAAGCCATTGCTCCTTTTTTGGAGCCAGTCTGTTTGTTTTTTCTGTGTGAAATGGCTTTGTACCAAATGGTCCGAGAGATTTGGCGCTCTACGATATGAAATTAAAGGGCCGGTTCCAATGTCAGTGCCTATATCTGGATCTTTCATTAAAACATGGCAGTATTTTGAGAGAATTTTTGGGATTTTATAACTCTCTTTGTTGTACGTAGCAATCATTCTTGGTCGTTCTTCCTTGTCTTTTGTTTGATTGCTTGTGGTTGGCTGTTCATTGTTTCCTGATTCAGTTTCCTGGTTCAGAGTTTCCAATCTGGTTTTTGATTTTGCTTTGTCTTCCCCTTTGGTTATATCAATATGTTTGTAACCTCTTTCAAGGAAACGATTTCTAGTCTCATTGAATTTTTTCTCCATTTCCTGTTTGGTTGAGCAATTTCTCCTCATGCGGAGAAATTCACCATATGGTATGCTTTTCACCAATTTCTGGGGGTGAAAGCTAAGTCCATGAAGGATGCTGTTTGTTGCAGTCTTTTTTCTGTGGGTGGTTGTTTCGATTTTGTTATTATGTACAAACACTTTGATGTCCAAGAATTCTATTTCCTTTGGACTGATGTTATATGTAAACTTCAATCCTACATCATTTGTGTTGAGGATATCAAAGAAGGCTTCAAATTCAGTGATACTGCCTTTCCACAAAAGGAACAAGTCATCTATAAACCGCACCCAAAGTGCTACTTTAGCCATGTGTTGGTCGTTTTCTTCTCTCCAAGCTATGCTCCTCTCCCACCACCCCCAGAAATTGGTGAAAAGCATACCATATGGTGAAGTTCTCCGCAAACAAAAGACAAGGAAGAATGACCAAAAATGATTGCTACGTACAACAAAGAGAGTTATAAAATCAAAAAGATTCTCTCAAAATACTGCCATGTTTTAATGAAAGATCCAGATATAGGCACTGACATTGGAACCGGACCTTTAATTTCATATCGTAGAGCGCCAAATCTCTCGGACCATTTGGTACAAAGCCATTTCACACAGAAAAAACAAACAGACTGGCTCCAAAAAAGGAGCAATGGCTTCACAAAATGCATGACGTGCAAAGCATGTAAAATAGGACAAAATACAACGGTCCTATCTGACCCGTCTGGGAAAGACTTCACGATCAAAACAAAAATAACTTGTGAATCTTCATTTGTGGTATAAATGCTGAGATGTCATTGTGGAAAGGAGTACATAGGGAGTACGAAATGCCCTTTAAAGAAAAGAATCTTAGAACATATACGGGCAATACAAAACAACGATACCACATATGCCATGGCGAAACATCTGGAAATACATAAGGGAAAAACATGGCAAGACATCAAGTATTTGGGACTAGCATCCATCCCCACACAAGAGAGGGGGGGTGATAGACTGTTGAAATTGAGAAGACTGGAGTCCAAATTGATAATCAAGTTTAAAACTAAACAGCCGAGAGGGCTGAATGCAGACGAGGAGATGCATGTACACTTATAATGACTCAAAATGTTGACTTTGATATCAATTCTGTGTGACTGAATATTGAAAATCAGGCCTATGTGACAAAATTTGGGGTAAAATGTGGGGCATAGGGCACTCAGCCCGTAAAACAAGCGACAGATGAATCAAAATGTCGAATAGTCCATGATGTTGTGCCTAACATAAGCACCAATAGGACAGTACGAATTATCTGTGTATTTGAATGCATGTTTCATTCAGGTAATACATTCAATGATAAGTTCCTTTTTTTTTTTTTAAATGTTACCCACATGATTACCCTTTAAAATGAAAAATGTTAAAAATGTTAAAAAACATACATTTAATGTAAGAAACTACAAGGCCCACAATTCCTCGCTTTGTATGAACAAGTGAGAAAGTATAAAATGTGGAAAGAGAAAAGGGACATTTGTAGAACACTGCCGTGACCAAGAACGTTTGTTCGAAACGCATAGGAGTTTTGCTTGAGACCTAAAATAAATCTACCGTGCAAAGAAGAGTGCCGCGTCCTTGCCTTTGTTTTCGGATTACTAGGAGACACGCTCCCGGTCTCCACACGCGGGCACCAACGCAAGCAGTTCCCTCTGCTACGGGAACAATTGGGAAGAATATATATATATATATATATATATATATTTTTTTTTTTATTCCAGTCCCAAATAAGGAACAGGCAATGACTCCGTGGGATGTGATTTTCAAAGAGAAGTCTTTATTCCATGTGACTTGATGCTTTTCGGCGGACGAGACCGCCTTGCTCACAACATCTATCCACACTTCGGTGAAGTACATTAAATATGTGACTTTCTTAGTAAAAGTGAAAGTGAATTGCCATGGCAACCGTCTCTACAACGAAGGACATAGAAGAATTGCATTCCGTGAAAAAATCATTAGTCATGGTAAGTCAAACAGTATTTCTTCTACATTATGTTCCACTTGTAAATAGAAACAGTCTTATCGACTTTGCCTCAATTTGTTATTCGACACAAATTAGTACCGGATGTTTAAAATATAAATGGGTTTAACCTCATGCGTGCGAGCGGAATTCCGCTCGTACGCTGAGATTTTTTAAAACGCTGTTTACGTGACGAGCTGCGCTCGTCATCAGCGTGCGAGGAGGCTACGCCATGACGAGCCCAGCTCGTCATCAGTGTTGAAGGGGATAATAATACTATGTACATTCAGAAACAAAAATCATGTCACATTAGCCGGTTTACATCTAATGTTGGAAAAATTCTGGTTTCAACAGTACAAAGGTGTCAGATACGGGTGACTAGTTATGTGTGTTTTAGTCCACGTCGAAGGGTGCTTGGTCCCTCTTGACCTTAATGTACATGTGTATAAAAGTATAGCTGGCAGCCATCCGCCAGTTCGGAAAATAGTGGCTGAACATGTAAGTGTTTTAGCTCTGCGACACAGTGTGGACAGATATTAATTTCTAAAGAATATACTATGCCCCAGTGGGCAAAATCACATCTATCACCATTGTTGGAACACATAGTTATCAGCAGTGTGGAAGACAGTGCGACTGCATGAAAGGGAGATGTTCAGTGTACAAGTGTCTCATGGTGGTGGAGTGTAGTGTGCCCTTATCTAAAAAAATCAAGCAAGTGAAATATGAAAAAAGTGTGAGAAGCAAACGTGGGTCAGTTGTTAAGGGGAGGGGGTCTGGGAAAGAGGAGGTGGCCACTACAGTAAAGTTCAGTTAGTCAGAGGCAGGTTAGAGATGTACACTCATTGCTTCATCAGCATTCAGACCGTTGGGTGTCTTACAGCCAAGTAGGATTATATATCTGGATTCCAGTCTCCTAAGGGCTAGTTGTCGGTTGCCCCCCTGATGTTCTTCTTGACACTGTCTATGACAAAGTATGTCAGGTCTTCTGCCCTACCGCCGTGATGTGTGTTTATGTGGCGTGCTCCAGGATATGCAGGATTGTCATTACCGATTGCCCGCAGGTGTTGTAGTATCCTCACATGTACGGGATGGATGTGCTCCCTACATAATTTTTATTGCAGGTGCATCGCAGTACGTACATCGCGAAATCCATTTTGCATGTGAAATATTCCCTGATTTCAAGTGGGGATTTCCTGGGAGATAGAGAGACTTTATTCGTATTATTGCCATGTTGCATGCTTTGCATTTAGTGCACCTGTAAAAGCCTTTTAAGCCAGGTAGTGCCCTTATCTTGCAGTGGTGAATTAGTCACTAGCTCCTGCTTCATTGATTTAGCGTGCCTGAAAGTTAGTTGTGGCAGTTTAGCGCAAGTGTGGCCTCTGGTGGGGTCATTACGCACAATCGGCCAGTGTCTATACAGGATCTTGCGTAGTTTAGAATGATATGTGCTGTACCCTGTGATCAGTCTAGGTGTGTCCTCTGTTTGTTTCCTAGGCGTTTGTTTATTGGCACTGGGCTTGCAAATGAGCTCCTCCCTGGGCTTTGTCATACATTTTAGTTCTGCTTTGACAAGGGTTTTGGTCTTGTACCCTTTGTCTCGCAATCTGCAAAAGAGACCTTCCTTAGATTTCTTGAAGCTTTCTTCAGGGCTGCAGTTGCGCTTCATTCTGAGACATTCCACATATGGGATGCCGGAAATTAGGCTAATGAGGTGGAAACTTTCGGCATGCAAGATGGCATTACCTGATGTCGGTTTCGTGTAGGTTCTAGATTGTACCTTATTGTCACAGACGTAGAGTTCAAAATCTAGGAAGACAATGGTATTTTTTGCTGGTGGTGCAGGTACATTTTAACTTGAGTGCATTATTATTGATTTCACTGGCAAAGTCAATTGCACTCTGTTCAGTGCCCTTCCATAGGATGAAGATGTCGTTGATGTAGCGACAGTACAGCGCTACATTCTTTGACATTTGGTTGTGGTGTGTCTTCATGAGTGCTTCCTCCTCCCACCAGCCCATATGCAAATTAGCATAGCTGGGGGCGAAGCAAGTACCCATGGCTGTGCCTTGTGTTTGCTCACTTTGCCACTGGTTTCAAGCTAGTCTGGCTGATGAAGGATGTTACCCAGAAACCGGTACCAGGATGCTTGTTTCCGGTTCAGGGAAGACCTGGCTTTGCAGTTCAGGCATGAGACACAGGGTCAAGGCTGATTTGCATATAGATGGGTCTGAACTGAGGTGGGGAAGTGAGCTAAATAATGATGTATTCAACCCAGATCGGTGACTGGGGGTGAGTGTTTGGGAAGTTTCAGCGCTCCGTCCATCATCTCCTTCTGTATGCTTTGTTTGCCCTAAGTTGGCAGGGTTTGCCTAGACGTGGGTCCCTTGCTCACTTTGCCACTGAATTCAAGCTAGCCTGGCTGATGAAGGGTGTTACCCAGAATCCAGTCCCAGGATGCTTGATTCCCGTTCAGGGAAGACCTGGCTTAGCAGTTCGGGCTCGACTGATCCCATGAGACACAGGGTCAAGACTGATTTGTATATAGCTGGGTCTGAACTAATGTGGGAAAGTGAGTTAAAGAATGATGATGTATTCAACCCAGATCTGTGACTAGGGGTGAGTGTCTGAAAAGTTTCAGCGCTCGGTCCATCAGCTCCTTGGGTTTTCTTTGTTTGCCCTGAGTTGGTAGGGTATGCCCAGACGTGGGTCCCTTGCTCACTTTGCCACTGGATTCAAGCTAGCCTGACTGATGAAGGGTGTCACCCAGAAACCGGTCCCAGGATGCTTGTTTCTGGTTCAGAGAATATCTGGCTTGTAAGATCAGTCTGGACTTTTCCCATGAGGCACAGGGTCTAGACTGATGTGCATATAGCTGGATCAAACTGAGACGGCGAAATGAGCTAAAGAATGATGATGGATTCAACCCAGATGTGTGACTGAGGGTAATGTCTAAAAAGTTTCAGCGCTCCACCCATCATCTCCTTGTGTTTGCTTTTTTCGCCCTCAGTTGGCAGGGTATACCCAGACGTGGGTCCCTTGCTCCCTTTGCCACTGGATTCAAGCTGGCCTGGCTGATGAAGGGTGTTACCCAGAAACCGGCCCCAGGATGCTTGTTTCCAGTTCAGGGAGGACCTGGCTTGCCAGTTCCGGCTGAAATGTTCCCATGAGGCACAGGGTCAAGACTTATTTGCATATAGCTGGGTCTGAACAAGGGTGGCGAAGTGAGTTAATAATGATGATGATTCAACCGAGATCTGTGACTGGGGGTGAGTATCTGAAAAGTGTCAGCGCATCGTTCATCATCTCCTTATGTTTGTTATATACATATATATACCAAGGTGTATTGAATAATTAGTGGGTGTATGAGTGTCTGAATGGATGATTTAGTGGGTGTGTGGCTGACTGTATAAGTGAGTGATTACACATATCTTAGTGAATGCATGGGTGAATGACTAATCTGTGTTATTGTCTGTCAGTTGGTGTGTAAGTGGCTGCATGGTTGGTGAGTAGCTACATGAGTGTCTATATTGGTTAATGATTGTTTGTCTGATTACCTGTATGCGTGCCTGAGTGTCGGTGTGGGTGTGTGGGGTGTGTGTGTGACTCCCTGAATGGATGTGGGAGTGGGGGATTTACTGGCTGCATGGGTTCATGAGTGCATGTGTTAGGGGCTGTATGGGTGAGCGAGTGAGCGTATAGCTATGTTGATGAGTGAATGGGTGTCTCCACGGTATATGTGTAAGTAACTACATATATGAAAGGCAGTTTGTGTGCGTGCTTAAGTATATAAGTCTCTGAATGTGACAGTGAGTGATTGTGACAGTGTCTGCATGGATAAGTGTATGCTTATGTCAATGATTGTAGAAGAGAGTAAGTATATGGTACTATCTGTATGAATAAGTGAGGTGGTGTGTGTGTGTATAACTGTATAGAAGAGTAAATGGCATTCTGGTTGATTCATGGGGTGACTGACTAGGTGTTTGAGTAAATCTTTGGGTGAGTTGCAGTATGTGAGTGTCTGTATGGGTGTATGAGTGGATATATATTGATGAATGACTGCATACGTGAGTGACTGTATGGGTTAGTGAGTGTATGTGTGTAGACGTATCAATCAATGAGCGGGTATGTACTAACTGGTATTGGTCTGTCAATGGTTTCAAAATTGGTAGTCTGTATTTTAGAGTGGGTGTATTAAAGTTTGTATTAGGGTTTGAGGAGGTGCATCAGATGATCACGTGGATGATGTAATCAGTGATGTCATTTAAAATATCATCAGTGATGTCAACAGTGATGTCACTGACCATATCATGAGTGATTTAATATGTGACATCATCAGCAGTGCATTGTGGGGGCGTGAGTTACAGTTAGCTCAGCTAACTATAACAGCTGAATTTCTCTTGTTTTGTACGAGTGAAATGTCAGCCTAACTATAACGTCCCTGAAACCTATGTTTTTTTCAATGTATATATATATATATATATATATACACTGTTACCGCCGCCCCCGTGAATAACTGAACTGCAACTTCGGGGCTGGAGCGGTAAGGGGACACAAGGAAGTCTTTGGCTCTCACTACAAACAAGACCTGGGGTGCCACTCATGCCACCCTGCATCCCGCCTCACCACGTGGGTGTCATTCCAGCGCACTACCTACCTGGAAGCCAACCGGTGCATTCTGGGAGTTGCAGTTCCTGAAGATGTCCGGAACTGCAACAGGTGGGCCTTTAACATCGGAGGCGGGGCCAAAGTCATATGGCTACTAAAGGCAGCAGGACCCTGCTGTGGCTTCTACTCTTTTCAAGGTGAAGGAGGTTCTTTCGATATATATATATATATTCACTGAAAAAACCATGGGTTATAGACCATATATAGTTAGGAATTAGCATTTACAAAACCTTATTTTACTCACACAAAACCATTGAAATTCCATATATAGTTAGTTGCACTAACTATATATCGCGCACCCGCAATCCACTGCTGATGATGTCACATATTACATCATTCATGACATGGTCAGTGACATCACTGATGACATCACTGATGACATCTCAAATGACATCACTGATGACATCACAGATGACATCTCAAATGACATCACTGATGACATCACTGATGACATCTCAAATGACATCACTGATGACATCACTGATGACATCACTGATGATATCATTCATGTGACAATACAATGCATCTCCTCACACTTTAATATAACCTCTGTTACATCCAGTGTAAAATACAGAATATAATTTTTTAAACCATTGACACACCAATACTAGTTACTACATACGCACTCACTGATTCCTATGTCTACACACAGATTCACTCATTCACCCATACAATCATTCATACATACAATCACTCATCTTTACAACACTGTTGTATGCACTCATACACCTATACAGACACTCACACTCTGCCACTCATCCATGGAGTTACTCACACACCTAGTCAGTCCTGAAAAGAATCAATCACACTTCCATTTTCTAATCAATACAGTTAAACATAGAGTACCTTACATTTTCAAACATATACTAACACATACTTACTCTCTTATACAATCATTGATACAAGAACACATTGATCTGCACAGAGTCACACATCTCCCAGCCAGCCACGCACACACTCAGTCTCCCATACAAATACTTCGACAATCAATCAATAACCCATATAGTTACTCATATAGCTACTGATCAACACATGCAGCAGTTTACAGAACAACAGACATAATGATGCACAAATTAAGACAGTTTAGTCACTAACCCATGCACTCAGTGAGACACATTTAATCACTCACTCATACAGTCAGTCACGCACCTACGAAATCCTTCATCCAGACACTTCTACATCTATTCATTCTTCAATATGTAAAACATATTTAAACTTTACAGAAACACACAGTCACTGGATGATGTCATCAGTGATGTCATTTGAGATGTCATCAGTGATGTCATCAGTGATGTCACTGACCATGTCATGAATGATGTAATATGTGACATCATCAGCAGTGGATTGCGGGTGCGCGATATATAGTTAGTGCAACTAACTATATATGGAATTTCAATGGTTTTGTGTGAGTAAAATAAGGTTTTGTAAATGCTAATTCCTAACTATATATGGTCTATAACCCATGGTTTTTTCAGTGAATTTTCAAGGTTTTGTAAATGCTAATTCCTAACTATATATGGTCTATAACCTATGGTTTTTTCAGTGAATTTCAATGGTTTTTTAATAGCAAATATCAAAAGCTTTAAAATGTCAAGTACGTGGTAGGTAAAAACATTTTCGTGTTTATGCACGCTGATGTGCTTTGAACGCTGCCCCCCCCTCTTTTCTTTTAGGAGTATTCTCTCTTTGCAGATAGTGAAGGGTAGGTAACGCAGGCCTTTGCCCCCGTTGTAATCCGCCGTGCCTGCTTCCCTCTCCATTTGATTGATTGTTATCCAAGCATTTACTGTTTTGGAATTGGTTCTCTTTGGTTCATTCTCTATTTACAAACAAGCACAGAGTCGCAATACTCTGTTTAGTCTTTGCAGATAGTGAAAAATCGTTAGAAAAAACAAAAGGAATCAAGCAAAATCAGTAGGCCACTAATGGGATCTCTTTTTGACCTCGCTAAAATAGAAACATTAGGAACAACCCCTCATGAGAAATATGAAACTAGTGAGAGGAACTGAGCTCGACGCCATGATGGCTGCAAGACAGCTCGGCTCCGCCGCCCACCCCGCCCAAAATAACGACAAACCCTATGCAAATATTATAAATATATACAACACGCCAGCAAAGTAACAGGGTAAAACATTTTATTAAATAACTATTTACATGGCAGCCTGCTGCAACATCGATCCAAATGCATGCCGCCGTTCCCGGGATTTTTCCCCGACTACTCTGCGGCCTACGAGATGGAGCGGCCGGGGCGTTGACTAGGCGGGACCTCCGGCCGCAACCACAGCGCCAACGATCGCTGCTGATGGAGGGGAGCCTTGCCGGTGAGAGCCACTGATCTGAAGAACAGCTGCCTGCGGTGCCTCCCTGAGCCGCTTGACGGAGGCCCCCGAGGGGCGGTGTGGTGGCGCGGACTCGGAGGGGGCGCTTGGCTCCTGCCCCCTCCTCAAGTCTTGTTGCCCTGGTATGGCCTGAGATCGCCCCCGACATAGGCGGCCGGCTCCCGGGGTCAGGCGGAACTTGTTGCCTTTTGGTGACTCTTCCATTCTGGACCTTGTCCCACAATCCGTTTGACCTGAAGACACGTCCTGCGGTGCCCTGGTCCAACCATCACATATACCTGCGCCAGGAGACGGCGTGGGGTGCACTGGAAGGGAGAGGCGGTGCGAACGAGCCTCCCCCACCTCCCCAGGTAGAGGTTTCTCAGCTACACCCCAGCGCTTCACTCAGCCAGCTGAGTTGCGCCCGCTCCTGCGGCACAGTGCCTCGCTCGGCCAGCTGAATTGCGCCTGCTCTTGCTATTACAGCGTCTCACCCGCCATCCGGCTGAATTGCACCCACTCTTGCGGTACAGCGACAGGCGGCTGCCACGGAGCTCAGGAAATGGCGGTCAGCTCCACAGACTTGGGCCTGGCCTGCAAGGATGGCTCTGGGCAACCCTAGAACTCGGACGCTTGACTGCTAGGGCATGGGCCCCATTCCCAAAAGCATCCCCTCAGCGACTGTGCGTACACGCCCTGATTGTATGGTATGAATGTGTATGTATTCCATATGCCCGGCCGATAAACGTTCTGTTTGGGCAACTGCCGCGTTAGAAAACAACATCGTGACGCGTCGCGTAACCGCGACGTATCGCGTTGTCGTGTAATGCGCCATATGACGCGCCGCGTTAGCGCACCCGGAAGTGCTCCGGTGCGCGAGGCGCGAAGCGCAGCTTCCCGGAAGCGATCCGAGGCGCGGAGCGCGTAACGTAAGCATAACAGGTCATGTGACTTGTTAATAAAACTTTTCATTGGTTCATTTCACTTTTGGGTTCCTAATGATGTAAGGCTAGGTCATGTGACCTAAAAATAACACTTTTCATTGGTTTAGAACTATTTTTTGTCCCAAATGATGAAAACCCCTCCTTTTTTCCTCACTCTGACTTTCATCTTTGTGAGAGGAAGACCTTTTTTCATCACTTAGCAATAGCAAGTGTTGTAGCTTCAGCTGGTGCATCCCCACCACCACCACCACCTCCTAGGAAGAGAGTACCACCTCCTCAGGTGGTGGTTGAGCAAGAGGTGCCCCCCTCCCACACCTTCTTGTTGCCTGATTCGGCCAACTCAATCGATCGAGCATGAGACTCTGTTGTGATCTGAAGAACAGCTGCCTGCCTTGCCTCCCTGAGCCGCTTGACGGAGGCCCCGAGGGGCGGTGTGGTGGCGCGGACTGGGAAGGGGCGCTTGGCTCCTGCCCCCTCCCCAAGTCTTGCTCGGCCAGCTGAGTTGCGGCCACTCTTGCGGCCTACGACATGGAGAGGCCGGGGCGTTGACTAGGCGGGGCCTCCGGCCGCCACCACAGCGCCAACGATTGCTGCTGACGGAGGGGAGCCTTGCCGGTGAGAGCCACTGATCTGAAGAACGGCTGCCTCCGGTGCCTCCCTGAACCGCTTGACGGAGGCCTCCAGGGGCGGTGTGGTGGCGCGGACTGGGAGGGGGCGCTTAGCTCCTGCCCCCTCCCCAAGTCTCGCTCGGCCAACTGAGTTCCGCCCACTCTTGCGGCCTACGTCATGGAGAGGCCGGGGCGTTGACTAGGCGGGGCCTCCGGCCGCAACCACAGCACCAACGATCGCTGCTGACGGAGGGGAGCCTTGCCGGTGAGAGCCACTGATCTGAAGAACCGCTGCCTGCTTTGCCTCCCTGAACCGCTTGACGGAGGCCCCCGAGCGGGCGGTGGGGTGGCGCGGACTGGGAGGGGGCGCTTAGCTCCTGCCCCCTCCCCAAGTCTTGTTGCCCTGGTGTGGCCTAGGATCGCCCCCGACATAGGCGGCCGGCTCCCGGGGCCAGCGGAACTTTTTGCCTTTTGGTGGCTCTTCCATTCTGCACCTTGTCCCACAATCCGTTTGACCTGAAGACACGTCCTGCGGTGCCCTCGCAATGCGGCCTGGTCCCTGAATGTGTACAGGGGGACAGTATTCCTTGCTCGGCCAGCAGAGTTGCGCCCACTCTTGCGGCCTACGACATGGAGAGGCCGGGGCGTTGACTAGGTGGGGCCTCCGGCCGCAACCACAGCACCAACGATCGCTGCTGATGGATGGGAGCCTTGCCGGTGAGAGCCACTGATCTGAAGAACGCTGCCTGCGGTGCCTCCCTGAACCGCTTGACGGAGGCCCCCGAGGGGCGGTGTGGTGGCGCGGACTGGGAGGGGGCACTTGGCTTCTGCCCCCTCCCCAAGTCTTGTTGCCCTGGTGTGGCCTAAGATCGCCCCCGACATAGGCGGCCGGCTCCCGGGGTCCAGCGGAACTTTTTGCCTTTTGGTGACTCTTCCATTCTGCACCTTGTCCCACAATCTGGTTGACCTGAAGACACGTCCTGTGGCCTGGTCCCTGAATGTGTGCAAGGGGACGGTATTGATTAGATCAAGATGGCGGCTTCATACAAAGCTGACTCAAGTGTTGCTGCTGATGCTATGCAAACAAAAACTAGTTTTCAGTTTGTACATTCTTCAGGATTTTTCCATCCAAGGCTGGTTGAGAGTTTGTAGAACGATGGCTTCAGATTTTCAACATACTACTCTTCAACATTCTTCATAAATGTAACAATGTGAGACTCACTAGGAGAACAGCCGTTTATCTTTCCTTTGAAAATGCTGCCAACAATATTTTCTGAATGGAAGGCACCATCTTGTAGCATAAAAGGCTGCGTCAAGGGTGGTATTGCCCAGAATGTCTTGTTTTCTAGTGCTCGTAATGACGAAGCCAGAACTGCCGAAAGGGATTCTGGTCCTGCCGCTACTTACTGGAGACATTGAACTATACTCTGGACCTGCCTGGCCTCGACCAAAATGGCGCCAGTATGGGAGCAACTTGCAACTCCTTATGACGTTCTAGTTACTTAGCCTTGACGTTATAGGGGATGTATGCGGTCTTTGTGCATATGGCGGGCGGGGAAGGGTACTGACTGGGAATACGGACAACCCTATTGATGTCGATTTTTCATTATTGATTATTGTATTAATAAAGCTTCGAAGTAATGTTACCCATGATACTCGCCCATGGTGTGCGTAAGGACGATTTTATTGTAACTGATCCTGTTATACTTTCAATTAAAAAATCAACCTTCACTGATCCTGCAACCGTTTGTCACATTTAGTTTTTTCAATTAAATGGCTCGCTTGTTACATACTCCTATACCCCTGGCTTTTGAAAGACACCATCTTGTAGAATAAAGGGCTGCGTCAAGGGTGGTATTGCCCAGAATGTCTTGTTATCTAGTGCTCGTAATGACGAAGCCAGAACTACCGAAAGGGATTCTGGTCCTGCCGCTACTTATTGGAGACATTAAACTATACTTTGGACCTGCCTGGCCTCGACCAAAATGGCGCCAGTATGGGAGCGACTTGCAACTCCTTATGACGTTCTAGTTACTTAGCCTTGACGTTATGGGGGATGTATGCGGTCTTTGTGCACATGGCGGGCGGGGAAGGGTACTGACTGGGAATACGGACAACCCTATTGATGTCGATTTTTCATTATTTATTATTGTATTAATAAAGCTTCGAAATAATGTTACCCATGATACTCGCCCATGGTGTGCGTATGGACGATTTCATTGTAACTGATCCTGTTATACTTTCAATTATAAAATCAACCTTCACTGATCCTGCAACCGTTTGTCACGTTTAGTTTTTTCAATTAAATGGCTCGCTTGTTACATACTCCTATACCCCTGGCTTTTGACCCTTTCCTACGCGCGGTCTGTACTACCGCCCTCGGGCGATCTATGTAATGAACAGACTACCATTGCTGAAACACAAGGGAATGCATCTCAGAGAGATAAGTCAAGTACGTGGTAGATAAAAACATTTTCGTGTTTATGCACGCTGATGTGCTTTGAACGCTGCCCCCCCCTCCTCATCATTTAGATTACCATAATTTGCTAGGAAGGTACCGTGGCTAATCCGTATTTTATATATATGTCCTCTTTATTAGGGGTGCCCTCCAGTGGGGCCGGACGAGCTACCTCTAATAAATGGTCCGGGTAGAACCAATTGCCAATCAGTGGGGAGAAGATAGGCATTACAGATTACAAAAGGGGGACAAGGGTCCGCACTACCTATCTTACAGTGAGAATCACCATTGCTCCCCCCCCCCGACTGACACCCTCCTTTGCCTCAGCTTGGATCATCATTTGCTAAAGTGTTCGAAGACCCCACCGTGAGTATAACAACAACCGGGGCCTTACTGAACACCCTGAGAAAAACTACGGAGCAAGACAATCTTTACCTTCTCCCTTTTCCATGTTCCAACGCTTTGAAATGAACAATATATTTACTCGCAGTGACAAAATGGCGGTCAACACTTCCTGATTTCCTTCGAATCAAACGTTAACAGACATCACGCAGCAAAAAAAAAATTCCGCTCACGCTCAGCCGCTGGAAGACATGTATCAACATATATGAGCCTCCTCAGCCACCCTCAGAAAACCTAGGGGGTCAGGATACGTCTCCCGTGCCCCCTTATACCCATTTCCCACATTGTTTTTCATCCATCTTGTGATTTAATTAAAACGAAACACAAAATGGCGAACTCCCGTTACGCTACAGGTAAGCGACCCGGTTCGCGTACCGGGAAGCGCTTCTACCGCAAAAAATCCAATTTTTTTTTTTGCCCCACGGGACCCTTTAATAAGACCAACATCATTCCTAGGGGGTCAAGAGGGGTCTACCTTGCCCCCTTTCATTAAATTCGCCCTTCGTTTTTCTCCTCCTCTTGTCTCTCGATCCTACCGAGAGACAAGATGGCGGCCGCTCCGTACTGTTTAGAATGTTGACAGACACCGGAGAGCCAATCAGCTTCGCTTCGCGAAGTTCCGTTACGCGTCAAGTACGCGAACCGGAGCGCTACCCGGAGCGCTGTCACAGATATATATTTTTTTTTGAACGTTAATTTATCAAAATCCACTGGAGCACATATATTGAGACCTAGCAAAGGCACATCGGGCTAACAGTCCCTACAATTTTGCCAAGTTTCGTGCAAATCCATTCAGCCGTTCGAGCTAAAAGTGAGTCCAACCGCCCTATGGAAATTAACATGGGAAATCGCGTTTTGGGACCCCCTTTTTTCTCGGCCCCCCCTTAACGAAACCCCCCCGAATTTTCAGGGGCTGCTCAGAAACAAAATGTTCAATTTTCCTGAAAGTTTCAGCCAATTCCGTCCACAAACGCCAAAGTTATTAGACATAGAATTTTCAAAAATCCCATAGAGAAAAAATCCTAACTATATATACCTACTGGCAACCGCCAGTAGGTAATATATCTCAACACAGATACAGGTTCAGGAGAGGCCGTCAGTCAGGGCGGTCGTATGCAGGGTACCTGCAACCCTGTAATATTACAATTCACAACCTTCTCGATTTCGAAGATATACGGACAACACCGGGGGTTCATTGCAAGAAGTTCTTTATTCAGCCACAGAGCAACGCATTTCAGCTTTATGCCTTGATCACGCGTGGCGTAAACCTGAAACGCGTTGCTGTGTGGATGAATAAAGAACTTCTTGCAACGAACCCCTGGTGTTGTCCGTATATCTTCGAAATTGAGAAGGTTGTGAATTGTAATGTATATATATATATATATATATGGGCTCTGTCCCGCAATGTTCTGGTTACATCCACCTGATGGCTCGGTGCCGGGCAATTGGTCGGAGGGCCGTTTAAATACAGAAACAAACTGTGTTTTTAGACTCCGTCACATAGAAAAGCACTCACTCCTGGATATGTTTATAGAAGAATATTTATTCAGCAATGCGTTTCAACCAAGAAGATCCTCCTCACAGCCAAGAACAATTATCTAGTGCACCATCAGCTTTAAAGACTACCAATAAACCATAAACATAGTAGAAATACTACATAACCCTTGTCTGTCCCCACACAGGTCCTTAACCAAAAGGAAAGGTTTATACAAGGGGCGCACCTAATACATAAAAAATACATGTTAATAACACATTGTATCGGTAAAGATTAAACATCGTTAAAAGACATCACATACAAAAAAAAGTGGATCCTTGTCACGAAAAGCTTATAGTAAACATTGCAATTCATATAGTTAATTTATCACCAAGAGGTATATGTAATCAAATACCATTTTTATAATAGCCAGCTACGCAAACATTGTAATTATAATATTAAATTCATATGACACCGCCAAGTGGCATATGTGGCAGAATATATCATTTCCATGATTGACTGTCAATACAAAAAAATGTGTGCTATTGTACATGCGCATTCTTACTTGAGAATATCTCCGACATGCCCCTTAATAAATAAACCAGAGAAACATTTTACCAAAACAAAAAACATTACAATTTACATTACGTTCTGTCCAATCAGCCTCATTGCCACAAGTCAATATCTCCCAAAAACACTCCTTATAAAAACTTTATGCTAACCAAGGTAAACGTGTGAAGATTGGGAATAGTCTTGCAAGTAAATCAAAAAAGTTTAAAAAGTCACTTCTTTTTAACAAATGATAGAAGACTCCTGAGTGATCATTGCTCAAAAAATACATTAATTACCTTAATCAGTCAATATAATTATTGGTCCTATTCAGTTCTTAATTACAAACATTTCAGAGAGAAACAGAAGTTCAAATCATACAACAAATTTACAGTCCAATGTGTACATGAAGCTCTTCATCATTTCAATGGTTTTGTACTTGTGTAATCTGAACCTAACTACAACGTCCCTGTAACCTTTGTTTTTTTCAGTGAATTTCTAAGCTGTTTTTTAAATTCTATTTCCTAACTATAACACCCCTGTAACCTTTGCTTTATTCAGTGAATTTCCAAGGTTCTTTAAATTCCATTACTAAGTATAATGTCACTGTAACCTTTAGTTTTTTTCAGTGGTTTTTCTAAGGATTTTCAAAAACAATTTCCATAACTGTAACCTGTAATGTGTCACAATGGCTATCTCAGGGAATGTATTTGTGCATTAGTGGGTTTGTGAGTGACTGTGTGACTGTCTCTCTGGCTTTGTCAGTGGTTGTATTATGGCCTGTGTGTGTCTGTGAGTGGTAGAGCGAGTACTGCTTTGGATCTTTCGGTGCATAGGTTAATTAGCTTACGGGTGTACGATTGGTTGTGTGAGTGATGCTATTGTTTTTTTGCATTTCCATACTAAGCGGCATATTTACAAGCCGTTATCTCCACCACAATGTCACTTTTAAAGACATGGTGGCGATACGGGCCTTGCCTTATTTACAAGTAAGTGTTAAAAAAACTTGCTTTGTAAATTAGGTACCCTTTCACGCTATACTTAGCGTGAAAGAGGAGGGCAATGGGTGCTGCTGTGGGATTTCCACCGCAACATCCATTGATTTTGACGCTGCCCCATAATTACAAGGGTGGCATAAATATGGGGCAGTTCCAAAATGGACCAGGGAAAACCTGCTCTTAACCTGGCGAAATGAGGAGAAATGTTTAATTTCTCCTCATTTTTGCTGTTTCCATGTGTGCTGCTTTGTGCAGCACACATGGAAACAGCAAAACGCCTTTGATTGTTTATGTGCAGGAAGGTGTGCCTTCTTGCACATAAACAATCATAAAAAATTACGTTTTCCAACTTCTATGTGTGCTGCATTCAGCAGCACACATAGAAGTTTCAAATCCTCATTTCACATTGTTAATGTGCAGGAAGGAATACCGTCTGCACATAAACAATCACTCCCCCAAGCAGACGCCCTCACACTATGGTACAAGGGTGCCTGCATTAACGCTAGGCAGCTAAATTTAGTGCCAGCGCAGGATGAAATGCTGGGCTGCCGCATATTCTTGTAAATATGCTGCAGCCCTGCTGTTTTAAAGTGACGGAGCGTGTTGTTAGACTTCTTGGCTTAATGACACACTTTACCACTTTCCTTGTAAATATTCTCCTTAGTGTATTTAAAGGATGGAACCACTCTATCTGGTCTTAGAAGGAAATGTGATTGAAGAATGTTCTTGTCACACTCTCTGAAGTTCATATTTTACTCCAGTGTATTTTCGATGTGTTCACTTTTGTTATGGATTTCAGATCATTTTTTAATATGTATGTTTAGTAGAATTTCTTTTTAAATCTATTGCCCAGCCTAAAAAGATAAAACTGTTTTCATTTATCTCAAGTGGATATTTACCTGGCGCAGGTGCTATGTTAATATTTGTAAATGCTTCTCGTTGAGGTTTAATTTATTTAAAAATAACATGATGATCTGATTGAAAACTCAATTTTATTAGAACAGCCTATGGTTTTCTGGAAAATATGTACTCATCTGCGTTAGTTTGTACTGGTCTTAAAAAATAAGAGAGTCTCCCAGAAACCAGAAAGGACCGGGTATCAATAGTATAAACAAAAACAATTCCTTTCTGTGTTGTTATGCTTCTAGTTGGTGACCAAAAGGCCTACACCCAAGTCATTTTTTACTTTGTATTCCAATGTGACACTGATAATTATTGCTACACAACACTAGATTTACTTTTGTCTCTCAACTTTTATTTACGAATTTTTTTTTTATATATACTCCTATTGGTTAAAAACATATTCTAATCATGCATTCATTATATAACGTGATAGTAATCATGTGCTCTGGTACATAGTATGATAATCTATCTAACAATTCCAATTTACGGTCACTATCACATAGTCACTGATGCTTATACTTTGCTCAAAGTTTGGCATACATCACAAAACAATTAAAAAGCATTACATAAAATCATTTGATGAACATATTGCTTAAATATACAAACAAAAAAAGGTCCTTTAGTCGACGCGTTTCGGTGCTTTTGTTCAATTGTGGCACCTTCCTCAGGACAGACGAATTAAAAACAAGTATTTTCTTCTTTCTAAAAAATGAATGCATATAATTAATTATATTAACTCGAGAGATAGTGTAGTTAAGCAAGATAGTGTACTAATATAATACAGTGTAACTGAATGGAGGTATTATTCATTTTGATAACTAACAGGCTTACTTCAGTTAGTGACACATATAGGATGTAAGACGTCAATGTGCATTATATGAGGACCTAGTGACTTTAGACTTGGGTGCCCATATGATAATGATAAAACATATGTTTGTTGCACTATACATTGACATATATGTACTAAGTACGCCCTTATCATTCAGGTATCAGGGAAGAAGTGGGCTATCATACCAAGAAGGGCAAAACTCACTATACCCGGATCTTCGTCCAAAAATTAGAGGACGGCGTGAAAATAACAAACTGAATTAAGTGATGTACCTTAAAGGTTTTGGTATGTATCCGCATTTGAGAGTACACATGTCAGTGTCGGTAAAGCATAGACATACTGAATAGACTCTGAAAAAGTATGTTCATTTAACTCTTTGTAGGCATCAGGTGTACTGGAGTATTCTAGACATGTTGTGCAGATTGAAAGACCCAATCAGGATAGCAGGACACCATAGACATGAGCCTCCCCGTTTTTAAGTAAGTGGCATTCTTATTTAATCTATGCATTTCGGGCAGGGAGAGTTGTATTTATCCTTATCTTCTCCTCCCTAATTGCAGAATTTATGGCCCAAAATTTCATCGGTCCCATAACGACAACAAACATGACATTTAATTGGTCACAACATTGAAGAGAAGGACCAATATTTCACTAACTGAAGTAAGCCTGTTAGTTATCAAAATGAATAATACCTCCATTCAGTGACACGGTATTATATTAGTACACTATCTTGCTTAAATACACTATCTCTCGAGTTAATATAATTAATTATATGAATTCATTTTTTAGAAAGAAGAAAATACTTGTTTTTAATTAGTCTGTCCTGAGGAAGGTGGCACAATTGAACAAAAGCACCGAAACGCGTCGACTAAAGGACCTTTTTTTGTTTGTATATTTATGCAATATGTTCATCAAATGAATTTATGTAATGCTTTTTAATTGTTTTGTGATGTATGCCAAACTTTGAGCAAAGTATAAGCATCAGTGACTCTGTGATAGTGACCGTAAATTGGAATTGTTAGATAGATTATCATACTATGTACCAGAGCACATGATTACTATCATGTTATATAATGAATGCATGATTAGAATATGTTTTTAACCAATATGAGTATATATTACAAAAAAAATTGTAAATAAAAGTTGAGAGACAAAAGTAAATCTGGTGTTGTGTAGCAATAATTATCAGTGTCACATTGAAATACATAGTAAAAAATGACTTGGGTGTAGGCCTTTTGGTCACCAACTAGAAGCATAACAACACAGAAAGAATTGTTTTTGTTTATACTATTGATACCCGGTCCTTTCTGGTTTCTGGGAGACTCTCTTATTTTTTAAGATTGTTCTACAGCTCTTGTAGCTGGAGAGTTAGTTGCGGCATAAATCATGGATACGTTATGTACCTTTGGTTTCTCCGAAGACCAATTCAAGAAACTCATAGGAGGTTCATCTAAAACCATTAACTCTATGACATTATCTAAAAATGATGATGAAAGATGGAATAAGTTATGGAACCTCAAGAAAAAGATGATTCGAACCGAATTACATTCGGAATTCATCATCCAGTACTGCAGAAAGGGTATTATACCTATAGGTCTCCAAATTAAGAATGAGCCGGGACTGTTTTTTAAAAACGAAAAATTTAAGGAAAGTTGGACATTAATCGGGAACAGATGTAGTCGCGATTGGATGTTGTTAATAATAGAGACTGCTCAAGATATTATAATAATTGAAAAGGAAGAGATAAAGACTTTAGAAAAACAACTAAATGAAAGTACGGCCCTTGAAGATGCAAAGGCAAAACTAGAAGAGATCCAAGAGGACATTAAAGGGTACCAAGAATACATGATTAATAAGAAATCCAATAAGTTACGTAAGAATATAGCCAATTACAAGGTTGAATTGGTGTACCCTTATATACAGAAGGATTACATTGAACAACCGGCTGCAACAGGATATAATGGAAAACAGTTCAACTATAATAAAAATAGGTATTTTAAGAAAAATGTCACTTTTTCTGACACTTCATATAATAGCTCCGACTCGGATGGAGAAATGAGTAATGAGAACAGGAATAGGAGTGAGGTGACAGAAGGTGGCACAGGTAACAACAGAGAGTACCAACCGGCTTTTTAGGGCAACAACACAGAAGCCAACCTAGGGGATTCAGGACGCGGGAGAGGGGTCGTCCAGGCAACCCACAGACAGGGGGAACCATGAGGAGACCCTACATGCGAACCCGCAGCCACAAGGACTGGGAATAGAAACAGAAAATCTCAAAGCCCCGATAATAAACCTTTCAGATAAAATATTGACAATACATGAAATAGGTGTTTAAGAAAAAGGATTAGGGTTTGCACCGAGTACAACAGGATGTAGGTTTGCCATAGAAAGGGATGTCAGAGACCTTTACAGAAAAATCCGTATAAAAACAATCTTTGATGGGAAGGTAAGTAAAGAAACAGATAACAAGTTAGGCTTTAAACCACCATCAACATGGACACCTAACATAGGGATGGTTGGACAAGAAGTCGATGTCTTTGAAAAAACTGTGACAATAGGTTTGGAGAAATTATTAGACACAAAAGTATGGACCCAAAACAATTTATCCAAATTAGAAAGAGAAGCATTAAACAACCTGTCTGCCTGTGAGGAGATAACTATAAAACCTGGGGACAAGGGGGGAAGTATAGTGGTGTTAAATACAGAGGATTATGATAGAAGAATGTTGAAACTTCTGGAAAATGAAACTCACTATAAACCTTGTAGCGCCAGAGATTGGGAGAACCTTAAATAGAAAGTGAGAGAGGTGGTCAATTTTGCGAAGGAAGACAACATCATTTGTGAGGAAGAATATTGTTTTTTGATTAATGCTCAGCCAAAGATTCCGGCCCTTTACGGGCTACCAAAGGTCCATAAAAATATGGAGGATCCCCCTATGCGCTCCATAGTGTCCGGCATCAAATCACTAACGGAACCACTTAGTAAATATGTGGACCATTACATTCAACCTCTGGTAGCACAGCTACCATCCTACATAAATGATACAACACATATGATCTCCAAAATTGAAGTAATAGAATTCAATAAAGACTCTCAATGGCTTGTATGTTTAGATAAAGAAGCCTTATATACGAACATTCCTCAGCAAGATACAGTGAGGATGATGGAGGATATCTTGAGGGGTGAAGCTGGTGACCTTACGGCCCAAGATACGTTCATCATAGAGTGCATTGACATAGTTTTGAAAAATAAAATTTTTTTGTTTAAGAAAGATCATTATTGTCAAATAAAAGGTACGAGTATGGGAGCAACATGCGCTCCCAGTCTTGCATGCCTTTATGTCGGCAAATTTGAAACCCAACATATTTATAACGAGATGAGTCCCTTTTTTGAAAATGTGAAGCACTGGTCTAGATACATAGACGACATTTTCTTTATTTGGGATGGTCCTGAAGAGGATCTCAACAACTTCCTCGAGTGGCTAAATTGTGGTGACTCTAAGAGTCAATTGACAGTAGATTTTTAGGAATTAGGATCCATGACAATGGTGGTATTTTGAATGTAGAATTATATGTAAAGCCATCAGACCGAAACACTCTACTTCACCATACCAATTATCATCCCAAATGTCAAAAAGACGGGATACCCTCTAGTCAATTTTTAAGCATAAGGCGAAAGTGCAGTGACAGAAAGAGTTTTGAAGTACACAAGCAGAAAACTTGAAATTGAAGTTATCTCAACGAGGCTATCCGAAACGTTTAATAAAAGAAGCGTATAAACGCGCTAAGTATTATAATCGTGAAAGCCTCTCTGAAAGTTCTGCGAAAACAAATAAACAAAACAATGGGATAATTATGGTATCTGATTTTAATGGCTTTAGTAACAAAGTAAAGAATTTGAATAACAAAAATTGGTCTACATTGAATAAAATAGGAGCTGTACCAATAGAAAAGCCAATGTATGCTTATAGGAGGAATAGAACAATCAGAAACCACCTTGTTCAAACATTCAGGGAACCAAAAACTGGAGGACAGAGAAATGTTTTGGACAATACTCCCATAAGGGGCAATTTGCCATGTGGGACTTGTTCACATTGCAAAAACATTATAAAAACAGACAAATTTGAAGTGAATGGAATCTCTCATTGGATGAACGACCATATTAACTGTCGGACATCCAATGTGGTGTATTTCATATTTTGTCCTTGCCAAAAATGTTACATAGGTGAAACTGGACTAGAAATGCGCCTACATCTCACCGAACATCGGTCAGCAATCAAAAATCAAAAAAGAATTTGCCCCTTGTGGAGCATTGGATCTTAGAAAAACAGAGCTTGGATGACATAAAATGGTTCATCCTAGAAATAATTAAAATATCCGCAAGAGGGGGAGACCAAAACAAGAAACGCAAGCAGAGAGAACAGTTTTTCATGTCGAAATTCAAGACGTACTATTTAGGGTTGAATGGCAGAGAAGAATGGGACAGACTGATAAGATGGGGTATATTATCTGTTTCCATCCTTTAAACAGTGCCTGATGAGACTTGGCATGCTTGTCATAATAATAAGACGGAATACATGCAATACAATGCCATATAGTATTCAAGTGGAATATCAATAATTATAACTCCCCCTGTAGAATTACAAAGATAGGGTTTGATAGGCCATAAACAAATGGTCATCATGGTCCTTAGTACAAAAATTCGATCGACATCCATTAGAAGATTATATTATATTGTATTGATGAACATTGTGGTTTGGTTGAGTTTCGAAATGTGAATGAAAGTCATAAATTCTGTAACCATGGTATTAATGCAAAAATGTGTACTTGGTTTTCCAACTATTAGTCGCTATCTGCTTTCGATTAAAGGATGATATGCTGAATTCATCTAGAAATAACTATGCACTATAGCAATAACTCGCTATCGGCTTTTGATTAAAGGATGATTTGCAGAATGTATATAGCAATAACTATGCACCTAATGTATAAAACATATGATATGATCATGACTAGCAATGGTGTTCTATTGTGTCTTGGAATGTTGCTAAAAAGTCAGAAATGCTATAACCAAGATACTAATGTAAATAGTTGCATTTGAAGTTTTTTACTACCAGTCGCTATTTGCTGTAGATTAAAATTACATGAAAAAACATGTATTATCACAAATAGACCTCAGGCGCATATATATTTACAACAGACTGCACGCGCTAAAAATAGAAATATGTACACCTTGAAATAGACGCAATTACTACATAGACGTGGAGGTATGCAGAATGAGGCATCAGAATAATACGGATAACAATCGTCTTTGTTACGTGAATGTACTGCAACAAGTCTCAAATAACTCTCATTTCATTCTACACATGAAATAGAGATAAGTTGCCAGTAAACTGTACGTAGTCACATTTTAATTAAAACAATTTTTTCTTAATGAGCCTTTCGGTTGACATATCCCGCAAATACCGTCCATATTCACATTGTGATCGGGGTGATTCAATATCTGTGAAACCTTGTCATAGATTCGATTTACGCTATGTGATTACCCGACTAGACTAGTAGGTCAATTAAAATGGATGTTTCTTAGATTAGAGTAAGAAAATCGGTAAAGTAACTTTTTAAAGTACTACTAAGATGGCGCGATCTCAAACGCCATCGTATGACACATGGGAAGCGTTTAGTCTGTTTATTCACTTTAAAAACTACAACTATGGCACCGTGAAATTATCACAGGTGTTAACACCTTAGGTTCGTCTAGAGTGCCAATTTAGCAATTAAGCAGAAAAGAGGGCTCTACATAAAGCCTTACTCCGCCGTCGATTTATCTCAAGCAGGGGAGCGAGACGGTGCCAGACGATACCAGAACGAAGAGACACGGTAAGGAGATCCGACGGAACAGGGGGGATATGCTATCCATTGAGGGTATGCCTTGTCATGGCCTTAGTTAGAATGCTTAGGTGTCGGCTTTTAACTCATGTCGCCGCATAATGGCAGCGTCTCTGTTAAAATTTTAAAAGGATATTGTCCCGTTTTCCTTGACTCGGATCATAGCGAGCGAGGCTGAGAATAGGTTAGTGTGTGAAGCACATGAGATACGTAGGATGCTTTTCCCTCAGTTCTTAGTGTAAACATCATTTGTCTCGGACTATAGGTCGAAAAGAACGCACAAAGTACAATACGCGTTACTTTATACCATAAAAACAGTATATTTGGAGACGGGCTCATTAAATCACAGCGCCCGAGAAAAATCATCTGTCAATTGATTAAATATGCGGTACTCCACATATAGGATGTAAGACGTCAATGTGCATTATATGAGGACCTAGTGACTTTACACTTGGGTGCCCATATGATAATGATAAAACATATGTTTGTTGCACTATACATTGACATATATGTACTAAGTACGCCCTTATCAATCAGGTTTCACAGAAGAAGTGGGCTATCATACCAAGAAGGGCAAAACTCACTATACCTGGTTCTTCGTCCAAAAATTAGAGGACGGCGTAAAAATAACAAACTGAATTAAGTGATGTACCTTAAAGTTATTGGTGTGTATCCGCATTTGAGAGTACACATGTCAGTGTCGGTAAAGCATAGACATACTGAATAGACTCTGAAAAAGTATGTTCATTTAACTCTTTGTAGGCATCAGGTGTACCGGAGTATTCTAGACACGTTGTGCAGATTGAAAGACGCAGTCAGGATAGCAGGACACCATAGACACGAGCCTCCCCGTTTTTAAGTAAGTGGCATTCTTATTTAATCTAGGCAATTCGGGCAGGGAGAGTTGTATTTATCCTTATCTTCTCCTCCCTAATTGCAGAATTTATGGCCCAAAATGTCATCGGTCCCATAACGACAACAAACATGACATTTAATTGGTCACAACATTGAAGAGAAGGACCAATATTTCACTAACTGAAGTAAGCCTGTTAGTTATCAAAATGAATAATACCACCATTCAGTGACACGGTATTATATTAGTTCACTATCTTGCTTAACTACACTATCTCTCGAGTTAATATAATTAATTATATGCATTCATTTTTTAGAAAGAAGAAAATACTTGTTTTTAATTCGTCTGTCCTGAGGAAGGGGCCACAATTGAACAAAAGCACCGAAACGCGTCGACTAAAGGACCTTTTTTTGTTTGTATATTTATGCAATATGTTCATCAAATGATTTTATGTAATGCTTTTTAATTGTTTTGTGATGTATGCCAAACTTTGAGCAAAGTATAAGCATCAGTGACTCTGTGATAGTGACCGTAAATTGGAATTGTTAGATAGATTATCATACTATGTACCAGAGCACATGATTACTATCACGTTATATAATGAATGCATGATTAGAATATGTTTTTAACCAATATGAGTATAAATAAAAAAAATAGTAAATAAAAGTTGAGAGACAAAAGTAAATCTAGTGTTGTGTAGCAATAATTATCAGTGTCACATTGGAATACAAAGTAAAAAATGACTTGGGTGTAGGCCTTTTGGTCACCAACTAGAAGCATAACAACACAGAAAGGAATTGTTTTTGTTTATATTAGTTTTTACTGGGAAATTAGTCACTATTCTGTCATTGTGCATATTGTTTTCTACCCCTGCGTAAGAGACCACCCATTTTTGTACTTCTATGTGTCACTCCTTGCCATTTCTTTCAATGCATTATCAACTATGTTTAAAAAAAATAAGATAATTATCGTTGCAAATTTGTCACAAATTCATTGCGAATTATTGCAATGCGTATGTTCCGGTTTCGCAGAAAATTTGTGAAGACCGTGTGTTTTCAAAACAAAGTGCAAAACACAAATATATACAAATTGTAAACAATGTTTACCAATAGCTGTTTACTAACACATTGTTTAAACTTCTCTATCTGTAATGATTTTTAAATAAAACTACTTTTAAATTGTATTTCCCATTTCGCAACAACGCTGGTAGTCGCAATAACGTCGGTATTCGTGAAGAACATGTGACTATCTAAGAGAGAGATTTGATTGGAGAAAACAATTTTAATTTATCTTCATAGGAAGTCCCCACCCATTTCTGTGTTCTTGAATATTCCAATTATTTTTGGATTATTTTCAGGAGCTGGTCCTGTGCTTTTCGTATAGCACTGTTTGGTGTTTTCCATCGCTATTTCTTTTCAACAAAATGGCAACAGGAGTAAACCAGCAAGAGGAGGTGCAACAGCATGCAGAGGAGCGTGAGGTGGAACAAGAAGATTTTGGTGATAAAGGGCCAGCACCAAAAAACACAAAGCATCTCTTGGGAATTCTTCACAATTTTCTCAGGAGAATCAAAAACAGTCGACAAATTTGTCAATTGCAGCTTGTGTGCCAAGACCCTCTCAAGAGATGGTACAGCTTCCATGTTGTTCAATTTAAAAATATACCATTCAATCCGCTTAAAGAGGGCAAGGAAGGAAAGAGATGGAGAGGAACTCTCAAAATCCTCTGCTGCCTCATCTGCCCCAGGAGAGAGAGGCCCCAGAAAAATAGAAAGGTGTTGCTCCCAAAGAGCCCCTGAATTGAGGTGTGCAGGCATGTAGAACCTGGACTGCAGCACAACACTAACAGTTGGAGAGCAGTCTGTTGATGCCATCATTGAAGCTGCAAATCAATTTAGATGGGATTTTTTTATTTATACAATTTGTGCACTATTTTGTGCTGCTTGTTCTTATTTTTCTCCCCCTCCTTGCAATAAAAATACAATATGTTAGAATGTCACCAAAAAAACACAGTTGTCAGAATGGCCTTTCAGGGTTAAATAACAGATACACTGTGCTGTATGGGTGAGTGGGTGGCTGTGTGACTGGCTATATAGGTGAGTGAGTGGTTTCATGAGTGGGTGTCTGGATGAGTGAAAGGGTGTGTGAGTACCTGTTTGGGTGTATGAGTAGGTGTATGGGTGAGTATGTGCTAGTGTCAGTGGCTTAATGGGTGAGTGAGTGATTGTGTGAGTGGCCATATGGGTCAGTGACTGCTACTGTGAATAGCTGTATGGGTTAGTGTCTGCTAGTGAGAGTGTTTGTATGGGTAAGTTAGTGAGTGAGTAGCCATATGGGTGACCGAGTGGTAGTATACATGGCAATATGGATGATTGAGGAGCTGTGTGAGAAAGTGTATGAGTGAGTGAGTGGGTGTGTGATTGCTTGTATCGGTGACTGAGTTGGTGTATTAGTGGCTGTATGGGTAAGTGAGTGGGTATATCATTGAGCATACAGGTGAGTGAATGCTTGTGTGAGGTATTGCATGGATGAGTGAGTGGCTGTGTGAGTGGCCATATGGGAAAGTGAGTGGTTGTGGTAGTGCCTTTATTGGCAAGTAAATGGTTGTGTCAATGGCTGTAGGGGTGAATTTGTGTCTGTGTTGTTGCTCGTAAGAGTGAGTGAATGGGTGTGTCAGTGGCTGTATAAGTGAGTGAGTGGATGTGTGAGTAGCCATTTGGGTGAGTTAGTGAATGTGTGAGTAGCTGCGTAGGTGAGCAAGTGGTAATGTAAATGGCTGTATGATTTGTATGGCTGAGTGAGAGGTTGTATGTGTAGGTATATGAGTGAGTATATGTGTGATTGTTTGTATGGGTGAGGGAGTGACTATTTCAGTTAGTGTATAGGTGAGTGAGTGGTTGCATCAGTGGCTGCATGGGTAACTGAGTGGGTGTGTGATAGCTGTATGGGTGATGGAGTGGGTATATCAGTGACTGCATGTGTGAGTGATTGCATGGGTGAATGAGTGGCTTTGTGAGGGGCCATATGGGAGATTGAGTGGTTGTGGTAGTGGCTGTATAGGTGATCAATTAGCTGTGTCAGTGAGTTAGTGTCTGTGGCACTGGATGTATGGGTGAGTGAATGAGTGTGTCAGTGGCTGTAGAAGTGAGTGAGTAGGTGTGTTAGTAGGTTTATGGATGAGTGAGTGCTAGTGTCAGTGGCTTTATGGGTGAGTAAGTGGCTGTGTGAGTGGCTGTATGGATGACTGACCACTACCATGAATGACTGTATGGTCAGTGACTTCTAGTATTACTGCTTGATGAGAGTAAGAGGGTATGTAAGTAGCTGTATAGGTAAGTTGTGTTAGTTCCTGTATGGATGAGTGGCTGTGTGAGTAGGTGTATGGGTTAGATAGTGGATGAGTTACTGGTTGTATCAGTGAATGAGTCAGTGTATGAGTAGCCGTATGGGTGAGTGACTGCTACTGTCACTTGCTGTATAGGGTGGGTGACTACTAGTGTGAGTGACTGTATGGATGAGTGAGAGGGTGCGTGAACATCTGGATGTGTGAATGATTGCTAGTGTAAATAGCTGTATGGATGAGTGTGCGGCTGTATGGGTTGGTCTAGGAGTGAGTGCATCAGTGTGTGAATGGTTGTATGCATGAGTGAATGTTTGTGTCATTGGCTGTTTTGAGTGGATGAGTGGGGGAGTGGCATTCTCTAAGAGTGAAATAATAAGTATGTGAGTGGCTGTGTGGGTAAGTGACTGCTTGTGTTGGAGACTGCATGGGTAAGTGACTGATTGTGTAAGTGCCTGCATGAATATGTGCCTGAATGGTTGAGCGAGTTGTTGTGTGACTGACATAAAATCTGCTTTATTACACTATGGTAAAAAACATGGTTATGTCTAACCAGTATGTCTGTGGTAGAAAAAGTGTTTTGACACATCCAATGACCTTCAACTGCAGCTGGAATGTAAATAGAACATAAATATATGTTAGTATTTGATCTTCAAAATTACAGAATCATACCAACATACATTACTTATAATGTAACATGGTATTACAATGTAGTGAAAATATAATTGTCCCTTTTTACTGTTCTCACATTTCATATTTCTTCACCATAAACGGTAGTCTGTATGAAGCATCACAGTGGGTACAAAATAATCAATGGGTTGTAAAAAAAACAACTCATAGGTGCAAAGTATAATTAAGTGATGCTATGCATTGCACTCACTGCAATTAATTAAATATTTGCATTTTCTGAACCTACTTCAGTAATGTAAATAAACCTATGTTAGCAATGTTTTTAAATGATTATATCTGGTACAATATTACAAATAAATACAAAGAACTCTTCAATATTGGAGATCTGTTTGAAAAAACATCACCACTGTTAGGCCAAATGATGTTTAAATAGTGGTGATCCACATTGACAACATTCCATAGTGTAGTTTATTTCCACAAATAGTACGTAGAAGTTTGGTTGATGAAACAAAAGGGGTCTTTTTTTGTTACAATGGCAGTTTTTGCTTTTAACTTAAAACTGCTGTAATTGTATTATGTCCATTCGGTTTCTGACTTGCACAGCACAGTGTACTATTTGGATGTGGTATTAACTCCTTCGTGGAAGATAAAAGGACTGTTTAATTTTGTACAAGACTTACCCCAAATAGGTTGCATACTGTCTGAAAAGACTGATGAACCACGTAGAAGAAATACAGTACACTACTCTTTTATCTACAATTCTTCCTTAGAACTTCAGATGAAAAATCAAAAGAAAAGAATTTGGTAATTTGAAAGTAAATTTTGGGTTGAATTTAAGGTTGATGTCATTGCATTCTGTCCATCCAGTTTCACTCTTTAAATACACAGTGTAATGTCCAGAGGCTGTATTAACTGCTTTGTGAAAGATGATAGCCGAAGTAGTAAAAGATCTACCTGAAATTGAAATGTGTCCGGCTTTGTAGTTTTTAATTTGAGTTTCCAATTTGGAACCATCTGCTCTGTATCGTTGTAGCATTAGTATAAGGTATTTCCCAGTTCTTGTTAGGATAAACATAGAAATAACATCTGGTCTGCAGTTTGGGCAGGACATATTTTGGTTAGCATTTTTCAAAAATGTGTCAAAAGGCACACTTTTAGAATCTGGTAATGTTAACTAGCGAAAACACTCAAACTCTATTTTAGTGGTAGATGAATAATCACAATCCTCACAGTCAGAGTTCTGTGTGTAACTCACTCCAAATAAATCATCAATATTTATATCTTCTTCTTCTAAAACTCATGTTGTACATGTTGTACATGTTGTTGATTGTTCAGAGTAAACATTAATTACTGATCGATTAAATACATCTAAAAGTTCTCGAATACTTGAGGTAGAATATGTCACAGTTCTGTCAATCAGTAAACAGTGCAGCAAGTGATACAGGGCAGAACATAATCTTTTATCTGCTTCTTGTTTAATTTGGTTGACTAGATGTTGCTAAATAAAACAGTACATTGAAAACAAGTTTTGCATAGCAGTTGCCACTTAACCTTTTTTCCATATGGTAACCTACTATAGCTTTGGCATTTTCCAGCTTTCTATTCTTACTAGGTTCTATGTTGTCCTCATGCCCTTAATTTTCTTCAGCAGCATATGTACACTGTTTTGTAATCTTCCACTTTGGACAGATTATCTGTTTCTCATAAACCGGGCATTGGCCTAAATGAGGAGCATATACACTTCTTCAGCAATTGTGTACTCTCTAGTAGTATTGCTTGCATCAGCACTACATTTCTTACCTTCAAAATCTATCAAAAACAAACCGGATAATGTTCTAACTTGCGACAATGTGACGTATGTTTTTCTTTCTTTAAAAACAGTACTTACATAGCATACGCTAGAGAGAGTGGGAACTGTTGGCGCTGTACATATAAGTCTTTCACTAGCAAAAAACGTACAACACAATGGCCAGTCTGCTTCACACCATCAATCGGATCAAATCAAATGTTGTGACCAAGTATTCAACCTCATCTCTATTTGGGAAATTAGGGAAATCAATAACTTTACCCATTTCACCATTTACTAAAAGTTCCACAACATTTAAATTGCATCGCAAAATAACTCAACAGTAAACTCTTTTCTAATCATGCAGTTTTTGAAACAGACTTCACCAAAGCATCCAATGTTGTTTGTGGTTTATCTGTGAGTAGTATTGTGACTCCCTGATGTTCAATTTTATCAATATCTGTAATTTCTCAAATATCTTCTTCCTCCAGCTGTAGTTGTTCTTTAAACTTGAAGCACTCTTCATGTATTGGCATTAAACAAACTATAGACTCTGTTCTTCAGTGAAATTGTGCATTAGTCCAGCTGCTGTAATATTAGATAGAAACGTTTCTTGAAAAGACGACATTCCAAATCCCATTCTAGACAAGAACTTCTCTGGGGAGTATTGGCAATACTCCCCAGAGAATTTCTTGTTTCGTTATTCACAAGTGTTTTGAAACCAGGGTGTCCTTTTGCGGTGGCAAGTGGCAGTAGGTCCCCAAAAGCAATCAAATGCTTTCCTCCAAAGAGCACATTGTAGTTTGTTCTCAACATCTGCTGCATTCTCAGGTGTATGAAGGCAAGCATTAAGTTGGATACCATGCTGACATCATCAATGTTTGATAGCTTCAGTTTCTTCAACACCCTTTACACCTAATGGCAAGCTTTACCAGATAGTTTCTGGTATTCCAGTTTATTGCCATGTTTAAGAGGTGTCATGGGTAGGCAAAGTAAAGTAATCCCTTTAATGGTGTGTGCAGCTATTCCTGTTGGTGCTGTTACTACACATGACAAGTTTGATTCTGTAGTCTTCTGTAGACAACTAGTGAGAACGTTAATTAGGGAGCTTTTTCCAGTGATAACTTGAACATGATGTATTGTAATATTAGTTTGTATGAAGAACAATCTCGTTGTTTACGCTCGTGGAGAAATCCATGCTCTATTTTATCTTTAACTTCATTGTAAATTTATTTTTGTTCATTGTTCAGTTGTTCTAATTGTTTGAAATGCACTGTTTCCTCTCTTGCTGCAGCATTGCAGTCTCTACCTCATTCATAGCTATAGCTGCTTCATTTTGAACAAATGGTTCTCCAAGAGGATCTTGGCTTGCTGGTGCAGACTAAGCCCTATGCTTGACTACTTCGAGGATACATGGGTAGGCAGGCTACACCGATCTGGCCATAGAAGACAACCAAGATATCAAATAGCCTGGTGGAATGTCTACCTTAGCACACTAAACAAAGAAGCAAAAACAAACAACGCAGTTGAAGGATGGCATAATGCCTTCCAATCAACTACAGGCAGAGGGACACCTACCCTTCACAAACTTCTACAAGCCTTACAAAAAGAACAGAGTTACCAAGAGCTCAGAATGGAGCAATCAGTAACTCTGATTGGACCGAATTTAAGCAAAGAAACCAAAAAAATGTATACCACACTCAAAAGCCAAGTTACCCACTATCCTACTAGCAAAGGACTTGAATATCTATCAATGATCGCTAAAACTCTTCTATAAAATATGACATAAATATACATGCAACATTAGCAACTTTTAAATATTAAAATTCGTACCTTTGTTATATTTAACAAATAGTAATTTAATTATCAAATACATTGTAAAAAGATATATTAAATGTATTTTGATAATTTTTTTACCAAATGTTACATATAACATAACAATATAACAAATAAATACAGTTTTCCCACCCAAAATCATTTTTTTTTAATACTTGCATTTCCCTCGCTGCTTTTGAAATAATTCAATGTCAAACAATCCATACGAAAGAGTTCAAAACGTCCATATAATCCAAGTTTGCCCAAAAAAAATTAAAAAATGCAAGCAAAGCCATGGCGACTCCTCTCCAATACAATCCACAGGATGTACCCTTCAAAACCCGAAAATAGTAATTTAAAAAAACAAACGCTCCAGGAAAACCCAAAAATAAAAGTATGTGTGTAAAAATAAGAGAATATAATACTCTTCACACAACTTTAAAAAAAAAAGCTCCTCCTCCTAAACCACAAATCGTGACGATAACCTGAAAAATAGAAAAATACACACCCACCCACACAAATACACCCATACAGATATAATAACACATAAATATACTCTAAACATATCCATTTTAAGACATTTAAACATATTAGCATACCTCACACGCCTACACTAAAACGCAGTAAAAACCAAATATCGTACACTCTAACTAACACCGAAAACACAATCTAGGATCGATAATACAATCTAAGTAGCCTAAACACAACACACATACACTTAAAATAACTTCATTAAGTAATAAAATATAATGAAAACAAACTTACCCTCTCCAACGTGAATCAGCATCCAACCGCGAGCTGTAGAAGCACCAAATGAACCAAAGTAACATTACGCGGTTAAAAATAGTCCCTGTAAATATGAAAATGCTATTTATTTCCTATTATTCAACACTTTAAATTTAAAAACACTGCCTTATATTATATGTTATTACTGATGAATATTTATTTAAATATGTATAAAATCTCCTTTGTTTACAAAAACTATTTGCACTATTATTTAACTAACTGTGAAAAATAAACTATTATTTATATGCACACTTTGTAATTAATTTAAATGTAAAAATGTATTCTATATGTAACTTTCTGCCAAACATCATGTTTAGAAATATGTTAATATTATTTTCACAATAACCTATTATTTTAATACCTTTTGTATTATTTACCTATGTAAAAATTTATATTATTAATACTTTTAATATTAATTTTATTACTTTCTAAATGTACCTATTGTCATTTTGTAAACCAAATAAATGTTACATTTACAAATGTTTTTTTAAAATGTATCTATCAATATTCTGTACATTAAAAACTTAAAAAAATGTATGTAACACAAATATATCAATTATTTGCAACATGTTTCTGATTAAAATATTTCTAATTTGTATGTGATTGAAATAATTGTTATTAAATAAATTGTACACTATGTTATTATGTTTGTTATTAAAATGTATATATTGACTTGCTATATGTTTTGTGTTAATAAACACTACCTACTTATTAATTTATACTGCTAATAAAATTATTTAATCTACTTCCCATTTGTTTTTCAATCTCAATAAACTGTATTTCAATTGTTCCATTTATACCTCTGTGTGTTTATTCTTTTGTTATTAAAAATGATGATATGAATATTATAATTCATATTTTAAGATATGTTTTTAATTTCATAATTATTCGTATTTATGTATCAATTTATCAGTAAAATTGCATTAATTAGAATTTTTACTATAAAGGTACTGGACACTAAACCAATATAAATTCCTATTCCCACTCCACCAAGTATAAACTCTGGGAAGGTGCTGGACACTAAACCCATATAAATTGCTATTCCCACTGCACCAAGTATAAACTCTGGGAAAGTGCTGGACACTAAACCCATATAAATTACTATTCCCACTCCACCAATTATAAACTCTGGGTAGGTACTGGACACTAAACCCATATAAATTACTATTCCCACTCCACCAAATATAAACTCTAGGAAGGTGCTGGACACTAAACCCATATAAATTACTATTCCCACTCCACCAAGTATAAACTCTGGGAAGGTGCTGGACACTAAAACCATATAATTTACTATTCTCACTCCACCAAGTATAAACTCTGGGAAGGTGCTGGACACTAAACCCATACAAATTACTATTCCCACTTCACCAAATATAAACTTTGAGAAGGTGCTGGACACTAAACCCTTATAAATTACTATTCCCACTCCACCAAGTATAAACTCTGGGAAGGTGCTGGACACTAAACCCATATAAATTACTATTCCCACTGCACCAAGTATAAACTCTGGGAAAGTGCTGGACACTAAACCCATATAAATTACTATTCCCACTCCACCAATTATAAACTCTGGGTAGGTACTGGACACTAAACCCATATAAATTACTATTCCCACTCCACCAAATATAAACTCTAGGAAGGTGCTGGACACTAAACCCATATAAATTACTATTCCCACTCCACCAAGTATAAACTCTTTAAAGATGTTGGACACTAAAACCATATAATTTACTATTCTCACTCCACCAAGTATAAACTCAGGGAAGGTGCTGGACACTAAACCCATATAAATTACTATTCCCACTCCAAGTATAAACTCTGGAAAGGTGCTGGACACTAAACCCATATAAAATACTATTTCCACTCCACCAAGTATAAACTCTGGGAAGGTGCTGGACACTAAACCTATATAAATTACTATTCCCACTCCACCAAGTATAAACTCTAGGAAAGTGCTGGACACTAAACCCATATAAATTACTATTCCCACTCCACCAAGTATAAACTCTGGGAAGGTGCTGGACAGTAAACCCATATAAATTACTATTCCCACTCCACCAAGTATAAACTCTAGGAAGGTGCTGGACACTAAACCCATATAAATTACTATTCCCACTCCACCAAGTATAAACTCAGGGAAGGTGCTGGACACTAAACCCATATAAATTACTATTCCCACTCCAAGGATAAACTCTGGGAAGGTGCTGGACACTAAACCCATATAAAATACTATTCCCACTCCACCAAGTATAAACTCTGGGAAGGTGCTGGACACTAAACCCATATAAATTACTATTCCCACTCCACCAAGTATAAACTCTAGGAAAGTGCTGGACACTAAACCCATATAAATTACTATTCCCACTCCACCAAGTATAAACTCTGGGAAGGTGCTGGACACTAAACCCATATAAATTACAATTCCCACTCCACCAAGTATAAACTCTAGGAAGGTGCTGGACACTAAACCCATATAAATGACTATTCCCACTCCACCAAGTATAAACTCTTGAAAGGTGCTGGACACTAACACCATATATATTACTATTCCCACTCCACCAAGTATAAACTCTAGGAAAGTGCTGAACAGTAAACCCATATAAATTATTATTCCCACTCCACCAAGTATAAACTCTAGGAAGGTGCTGGACACTAAACCCATATAAATTACTATTCCCACTCCACCAAGTATAAACTCAGGGAAGGTGCTGGACACTAAACCCATATAAATTACTATTCCCACTCCAAGTATAAACTCTGGGAAGGTGCTGGACACTAAACCCATATAAATTACAATTCCCACTCTACCAAGTATAAACTCTAGGAAAGTGCTGGACACTAAACCCATATAAATTACTATTCCCACTCCACCAAGTATAAACTCTAGGTTTCCAAGTGGCTTGCCCAACTTTGAATCTGTAAGTATTTATATTTTGAAAAAACGGAGCCCCACTTTTGCTGGCAAATACCCCAAGGAATTAAATTGCCGTCTTGAAACAAGTCCTTCCACCTTTGCAAATCAGGTTCCTTTTTCAAATTTAAAGCAAGCGCATCTCTTGTCCAAGAGGGGGCTCCAGGAGAATCCCATATTGGGGCACTATGGCTGAAATACGAAAGTTTAGATAATTTCCTGATCTTATACCATATCTCAGCCAAGTCTCTCAACGTCTTGAGTTTCACCTTTTTGAAAAACTTAGGGTCTCCAAACTTATACAAAAAACCAAACTCATGATGACCTGATCTCTTCAGCATTATTGCAAAAAGACCTCCGATCTGAGAGCTAGCAGGGGTGCCCGAACAACATCCTGCAGTTTTTTAAACAAAAAGCCCATGCATATATTCGTATGTCTGAAGCCGCCAATCCTCCTTTTTCAACTTTCCTCCTTATTTTCTTCCATGAGATTCGAGAGGTTTTTGACGCCCAGATAAACGATGTTATCATACTTTGTAGCTTCGCCAGCCATTCCTTTTTAAAGCCTAGTGGAATAGTCTCGAACAAAAAAGTAATCTTAGGTACAATCACCATCTTTACTAGATTGGATCTTCCATATAATGACAGGGGTAAATTCATCCAGCCTTTTAACGTGTCACTAACCTCTTTCTTCGCCCTATCAAAATTAGTTTTTGCCAAATCTTCAATTTTCTGAGTAATCCTAACTCCCAAATACCTCATTTCTTTTGTTATTTTTACACCTTCAGTGTTAAGATTCCAAGTCATTATTTCAGTTTTATCTTGATTTAACTGATATCCAGAAATCTTACCAAACTCCTTTGTCGTGTTCACTAAATTTTCCAAAGTTCCAACTAAATTAGTAGAATAAACAATAATATCGTCCGCATATAGCCCAAGTTTCTTGGACCAATCCATCACAACAAAGGGGGGTATCTCTACTGAAGCTCTAATTTTGCATGCAAGAGGCTCTATATATATATTGAAGAGCAGCGGTGATAAGGGGAATCCTTGTCGGGTGCCCCGCATTACTCTGATAGGAAGCGTAAGGGTTCCGTTTACCAGTACTCTTGATGTGGGTGCACAGTACAAAGAAAAAATAGATTGTGTGAACTTATCTCCTAAATTAAGATGGTGCAAAAGAGTTTTTAAATATACAAAATTGACTCGATCAAAAGCCTTGGCAGCATCTAACGCAATAACTGCCAAGGGGTATTCATATTTAGAGGCTAAGTCTATCATACCTATCAATGAAAAAGTAAGATCTTTTAAGTATCTCTTCTTAATAAAACCTCTTTGATCTTCGTGAATCAGTTTATGAATGATTTTACCAAGTCTATCATCTAGGATTTTGGAAAAGAATTTGTAGTCACAATTTAAAAGTGAAATCGGCCTGTACGCATCCATGCTTTTTGGAGATTTCCCTGGTTTAAGTATTAAAACAATAGTAGCTTCATTCCATGAGCTTGGGATTGCCACTTCTCCTCTAAAAATGTTGTTATACAAATGACACAAAGTGGGGACCACCGTATTTCCTAAAGCTTTGTATACTTCTACAGGTAGACCGTCTGGTCCAGGTGCTTTCCCTCTTTTGCCTTCCTTGATAACTTTCATCAGCTCTTCCTGAGTTATTTCCTTATTTAATTCCAACATATCCTCATCTGCAAGCGGTTGTATTAGAGGCAACCAGGACTCAATCTCAACCTTAGCTGGACAGAGGTCCTCTGTATAAACATCTGCAAAGTATTGCTGAAACGCTTCTACAATCTGTTTATTTTCTGTAATAATTCGATCTGTCCCTGGTTTCTTAATCTCCTTAATTTGATTCCGTGTAACATCTTTCTTGGCTTTCCACGCTAGTAGCTTACCACATCCCTCTCCATATGAAAAGTGTGCCAACTGACTGGCTTCCCATCTCTCTTTAACTCTTTGGGTAAGTGTTGCAGTAAGTTGAACCTTTAAATCTAAGAGTTTTTTCTCTGGAAGCAGAGATTGGAGTGGAAAATGAGTTTGAGTCAAAGTTGGAGACGGGGGCATTCGAGAAGGAAGTAGCATTCTGGTATTGGCGAATACTAGATATGGAGGATGGAACATTTGATTTACCAGAGACCCTGTGGAAGGAAAGCTTGCCAAGGATCGCGACAGAAGACCAATGGCAAGTAACTATGTGCATGCTATATAGAATTGTTAAACCGGCAAACCTAAGGCGAAATCTTTTGTTTACTATCCACAGGGCATACTGGTCTCCATACAGGCTCTCTAAATTTAAAGATGGAGGGATTGTTGGATGTCCAAAATGTAAAGCTCCAAATGTTGATGACCTACACATGTTTGTGTCTTGCCCAATTATCAAGAAATTCTGGTTTGATGTGAGTAATTCTCTCTCCAAATCTTTGAACCAACCCATTGAGGTAAGCCCTGAATTAATTATTACTGGGAGAATTGATTTACAAAATAGATTTTTGAATAATAATGTCAGACTTATTTTTTATGCTATGTTATTGGCACGTCGAGAGATATGTAAACTGTGGGTCTCACCACTTAGCCCCACTTTATTATATTGGGTTTTAGCTATGAGGTACATGGCTAAGCTTGATATGTTAGACCGATCTAAAAGAAATAGAGGTTTTTGGATACCCTTCCTGCTAAATTTTGGTTAAAGTTAAGTTTATGTTAAAGTCCAATGATTAAGCCCGTGCCTGCCTCGCTGATATTTGAACTATCCCAGGACGATAAAGAGAGTTGGTGGAAGACACACATCTTGGGTCAGGGGGGGATGAAGGATAGTTTAGAGGAAGGCCAGGTCCAAAATATGTGTTGTCTATGCCCCATAACTCTAAATCCAGCATAAGAGATAATAACAGCCCAGTGGTGGATTAGAGAGAAGAATGGGCGGCAAGACGGCAAATGAGGATAAAATAAAAAAAAGTAAAAGTTGAAACTCTAGGAAAGTGCTGGACACTAAACCCATATAAATTACTATTCCCACTCCACCAAGTATAAACTCTAGGAAGGTGCTGGACACTAAACCCATATAGTTTACTATTCTCACTCTACCAAGTATAAACTCAGGGAAGGTGCTGGACACTAAACCCATATAAATTACTATTCCCACTCCAAGTATAAACTCTGGGAAGGTGCTGGACACTAAACCCATATAAAATACTATTCCCACTCCACCAAGTATAAACTCTGGGATGGTGCTGGACACTGAACCCATATAAATAACTATTCCCACTCCACCAAGTATAAACTCTAGGAAAGTGCTGGACACTAAACCCATATAAATTACTATTCCCACTCCACCAAGTATAAACTCTGGGAAGGTGCTGGACACTAAACCATTATAAATTAATATTCCCACTCCACCAAGTATAAACTCTAGGAAGGTGCTGGACACTAAACCCATATAAATTACTATTCCCACTCCACCAAGTATAAACTCTTGAAAGGTGCTGGACACTAAAACCATATAATTTACTATTCCCACTCCACCAAGTATAAACTCAGGGAAGGTGCTGGACACTAAACCCATATAAATTACTATTCTCACTCCACCAAGTATAAACTCTGGGAAGGTGCTGGACACTAAACCCATATAAATTACTATTCCCACTCCACCAAGTATAAACTCTGGGAAGGTGCTGGACACTAAACCCATATAAATTACTATTCCCACTCCACCAAGTATAAACTCTGGGAAGGTGCTGGACACTAAACCCATATAAATTACTATTCCCACTCCACCAAGGATACACTTTAGGAAGGTGCTGGTCACTAAACCCATATAATTTACTATTCTCACTCAACCAAGTATAAACTCTGGGAAGGTGCTGGACACTAAACCCATATAAATCACTATTCCCACTCCACCAAGTATAAACTCTGGGAAGGTGCTGGACACTAAACCCATATAAATTACTATTCCCACTCCACCAAGTATAAACTCTGGGAAGGTGCTGGGCACTAAACCCATATAAATTACTATTCCCACTCCACCAAGTATAAACTCTGGGAAGGTGCTGGACACTAAAACCATATCATTTACTATTCTCACTCCACCAAGTATAAACTCTGGGAAGGTGATGGACACTAAACCCATACAAATTACTATTCACACTCCACCAAATATAAACTCTGGGAAGGTGCTGGACACTAAACCCATATAAATTACTATTCCCACTCCACCAAGTATAAACTCTTTAAAGATGTTGGACACTAAAACCATATAATTTACTATTCTCACTCCGCCAAGTATAAACTCAGGGAAGGTGCTGGACACTAAACCCATATAAATTACTATTCCCACTCCACCAAGTACAAACTCTGGGAAGGTGCTGGACAGTAAACCCATATAAATTACTATTCCCACTCCACCAAGTATAAACTCTAGAAAGGTGCTGGACACTAAACCCATATAAATTACTATTCCCACTCCACCAAGTATAAACTCCAGGAAGGTGCTGGACACTAAACCCATATAAATTACTATTCCCACTCCAAGTATAAACTCTGGGAAGGTGCTGGACACTAAACCCATATAAAATACTATTCCCACTCCACCAAGTAGAAACTCTGAGAAGGTGCTGGACACAAAACCCATATAAATTACTATTCCCACTCCACCAAGTATAAACTCTAGGAAAGTGCTGGACACTAAAACCATATAAATTACTATTCCCACTCCACCAAGTATAAACTTTGGGAAGGTGCTGGACACTAAACCCATATAAATTACAATTCCCACTCCACCAAGTATAAACTCTAGGAAGGTGCTGGACACTAAACCCATATAAATTACTTTTCCCACTCCACCAAGTATAAACTCGTGAAAGGTGCTGGACACTAAAACCATATAAATTACTATTCCCACTCCACCAAGTATAAACTCTAGGAAAGTGCTGGACAGTAAACCCATATAAATTATTATTCCCACTCCACCAAGTATAAACTCTAGGAAGGTGCTGGACACTAAACCCATATAAATTACTATTCCCACTCCACCAAGTATAAACTCAGGGAAGGTGCTGGACACTAAACCCATATAAATTACTATTCCCACTCCAAGTATAAACTCTGGGAAGGTGCTGGACACTAAACCCATATAAATTACCATTCCCACTCCACCAAGTATAAACTCTAGGAAAGTGCTGGACACTAAACCCATATAAATTACTATTCCCACTCCACCAAGTATAAACTCTGGGAAGGTGCAGGACAGTAAACCCATATAAATTACTATTCCCACTCCACCAAGTATAAACTCTAGGAAGGTGCTGGACACTAAACCCATATAGTTTACTATTCTCACTCCACCAAGTATAAACTCAGGGAAGGTGCTGGACACTAAACCCATATAAATTACTATTCCCACTCCAAGTATAAACTCTGGGAAGGTGCTGGACACTAAACCCATATAAAATACTATTCCCACTCCACCAAGTATAAACTCTGGGATGGTGCTAGACACTAAACCCATATAAATAACTATTCCCACTCCACCAAGTATAAACTCTAGGAAAGTGCTGGACACTAAACCCATATAAATTACTATTCCCACTCCACCAAGTATAAACTCTGGGAAGGTGCTGGACACTAAACCCATATAAATTACTATTCCCACTCCACCAAGTATAAACTCTAGGAAGGTGCTGGACACTAAACCCATATAAATTACTATTCCCACTCCACCAAGTATAAACTCTAGAAAGGTGCTGGACACTAAACCCATATAAATTACTATTCCCACTCCACCAAGTATAAACTCCAGGAAGGTGCTGGACACTAAACCCATATAAATTACTATTCCCACTCCAAGTATAAACTCTGGGAAGGTGCTGGACACTAAACCCATATAAAATACTATTCCCACTCCACCAAGTAGAAACTCTGAGAAGGTGCTGGACACAAAACCCATATAAATTACTATTCCCACTCCACCAAGTATAAACTCTAGGAAAGTGCTGGACACTAAAACCATATAAATTACTATTCCCACTCCACCAAGTATAAACTTTGGGAAGGTGCTGGACACTAAACCCATATAAATTACAATTCCCACTCTACCAAGTATAAACTCTAGGAAAGTGCTGGACACTAAACCCATATAAATTACTATTCCCACTCCACCAAGTATAAACTCTAGGTTTCCAAGTGGCTTGCCCAACTTTGAATCTGTAAGTATTTATATTTTGAAAAAACGGAGCCCCACTTTTGCTGGCAAATACCCCAAGGAATTAAATTGCCGTCTTGAAACAAGTCCTTCCACCTTTGCAAATCAGGTTCCTTTTTCAAATTTAAAGCAAGCGCATCTCTTGTCCAAGAGGGGGCTCCAGGAGAATCCCATATTGGGGCACTATGGCTGAAATACGAAAGTTTAGATAATTTCCTGATCTTATACCATATCTCAGCCAAGTCTCTCAACGTCTTGAGTTTCACCTTTTTGAAAAACTTAGGGTCTCCAAACTTATACAAAAAACCAAACTCATGATGACCTGATCTCTTCAGCATTATTGCAAAAAGACCTCCGATCTGAGAGCTAGCAGGGGTGCCCGAACAACATCCTGCAGTTTTTTAAACAAAAAGCCCATGCATATATTCGTATGTCTGAAGCCGCCAATCCTCCTTTTTCAACTTTCCTCCTTATTTTCTTCCATGAGATTCGAGAGGTTTTTGACGCCCAGATAAACGATGTTATCATACTTTGTAGCTTCGCCAGCCATTCCTTTTTAAAGCCTAGTGGAATAGTCTCGAACAAAAAAGTAATCTTAGGTACAATCACCATCTTTACTAGATTGGATCTTCCATATAATGACAGGGGTAAATTCATCCAGCCTTTTAACGTGTCACTAACCTCTTTCTTCACCCTATCAAAATTAGTTTTTGCCAAATCTTCAATTTTCTGAGTAATCCTAACTCCCAAATACCTCATTTCTTTTGTTATTTTTACACCTTCAGTGTTAAGATTCCAAGTCATTATTTCAGTTTTATCTTGATTTAACTGATATCCAGAAATCTTACCAAACTCCTTTGTCGTGTTCACTAAATTTTCCAAAGTTCCAACTAAATTAGTAGAATAAACAATAATATCGTCCGCATATAGCCCAAGTTTCTTGGACCAATCCATCACAACAAAGGGGGGTATCTCTACTGAAGCTCTAATTTTGCATGCAAGAGGCTCTATATATATATTGAAGAGCAGCGGTGATAAGGGGCATCCTTGTCGGGTGCCCCGCATTACTCTGATAGGAAGCGTAAGGGTTCCGTTTACCAGTACTCTTGATGTGGGTGCACAGTACAAAGAAAAAATAGATTGTGTGAACTTATCTCCTAAATTAAGATGGTGCAAAAGAGTTTTTAAATATACAAAATTGACTCGATCAAAAGCCTTGGCAGCATCTAACGCAATAACTGCCAAGGGGTATTCATATTTAGAGGCTAAGTCTATCATACCTATCAATGAAAAAGTAAGATCTTTTAAGTATCTCTTCTTAATAAAACCTCTTTGATCTTCGTGAATCAGTTTATGAATGATTTTACCAAGTCTATCATCTAGGATTTTGGAAAAGAATTTGTAGTCACAATTTAAAAGTGAAATCGGCCTGTACGCATCCATGCTTTTTGGAGATTTCCCTGGTTTAAGTATTAAAACAATAGTAGCTTCATTCCATGAGCTTGGGATTGCCACTTCTCCTCTAAAAATTTTGTTATACAAATGACACAAAGTGGGGACCACCGTATTTCCTAAAGCTTTGTATACTTCTACAGGTAGACCGTCTGGTCCAGGTGCTTTCCCTCTTTTGCCTTCCTTGATAACTTTCATCAGCTCTTCCTGAGTTATTTCCTTATTTAATTCCAACATATCCTCATCTGCAAGCGGTTGTATTAGAGGCAACCAGGACTCAATCTCAACCTTAGCTGGACAGAGGTCCTCTGTATAAACATCTGCAAAGTATTGCTGAAACGCTTCTACAATCTGTTTATTTTCTGTAATAACTTGATCTGTCCCTGGTTTCTTAATCTCCTTAATTTGATTCCGTGTAACATCTTTCTTGGCTTTCCACGCTAGTAGCTTACCACATCCCTCTCCATATGAAAAGTGTGCCAACTGACTGGCTTCCCATCTCTCTTTAACTCTTTGGGTAAGTGTTGCAGTAAGTTGAACCTTTAAATCTAAGAGTTTTTTCTCTGGAAGCAGAGATTGGAGTGGAAAATGAGTTTGAGTCAAAGTTGGAGACGGGGGCATTCGAGAAGGAAGTAGCATTCTGGTATTGGCGAATACTAGATATGGAGGATGGAACATTTGATTTACCAGAGACCCTGTGGAAGGAAAGCTTGCCAAGGATCGCGACAGAAGACCAATGGCAAGTAACTATGTGCATGCTATATAGAATTGTTAAACCGGCAAACCTAAGGCGAAATCTTTTGTTTACTATCCACAGGGCATACTGGTCTCCATACAGGCTCTCTAAATTTAAAGATGGAGGGATTGTTGGATGTCCAAAATGTAAAGCTCCAAATGTTGATGACCTACACATGTTTGTGTCTTGCCCAATTATCAAGAAATTCTGGTTTGATGTGAGTAATTCTCTCTCCAAATCTTTGAACCAACCCATTGAGGTAAGCCCTGAATTAATTATTACTGGGAGAATTGATTTACAAAATAGATTTTTGAATAATAATGTCAGACTTATTTTTTATGCTATGTTATTGGCACGTCGAGAGATATGTAAACTGTGGGTCTCACCACTTAGCCCCACTTTATTATATTGGGTTTTAGCTATGAGGTACATGGCTAAGCTTGATATGTTAGACCGATCTAAAAGAAATAGAGGTTTTTGGATACCCTTCCTGCTAAATTTTGGTTAAAGTTAAGTTTATGTTAAAGTCCAATGATTAAGCCCGTGCCTGCCTCGCTGATATTTGAACTATCCCAGGACGATAAAGAGAGTTGGTGGAAGACACACATCTTGGGTCAGGGGGGGATGAAGGATAGTTTAGAGGAAGGCCAGGTCCAAAATATGTGTTGTCTATGCCCCATAACTCTAAATCCAGCATAAGAGATAATAACAGCCCAGTGGTGGATTAGAGAGAAGAATGGGCGGCAAGACGGCAAATGAGGATAAAATAAAAAAAAGTAAAAGTTGAAACTCTAGGAAAGTGCTGGACACTAAACCCATATAAATTACTATTCCCACTCCACCAAGTATAAACTCTAGGAAGGTGCTGGACACTAAACCCATATAGTTTACTATTCTCACTCTACCAAGTATAAACTCAGGGAAGGTGCTGGACACTAAACCCATATAAATTACTATTCCCACTCCAAGTATAAACTCTGGGAAGGTGCTGGACACTAAACCCATATAAAATACTATTCCCACTCCACCAAGTATAAACTCTGGGATGGTGCTGGACACTGAACCCATATAAATAACTATTCCCACTCCACCAAGTATAAACTCTAGGAAAGTGCTGGACACTAAACCCATATAAATTACTATTCCCACTCCACCAAGTATAAACTCTGGGAAGGTGCTGGACACTAAACCATTATAAATTAATATTCCCACTCCACCAAGTATAAACTCTAGGAAGGTGCTGGACACTAAACCCATATAAATTACTATTCCCACTCCACCAAGTATAAACTCTTGAAAGGTGCTGGACACTAAAACCATATAATTTACTATTCTCACTCCACCAAGTATAAACTCAGGGAAGGTGCTGGACACTAAACCCATATAAATTACTATTCTCACTCCACCAAGTATAAACTCTGGGAAGGTGCTGGACACTAAACCCATATAAATTACTATTCCCACTCCACCAAGTATAAACTCTGGGAAGGTGCTGGACACTAAACCCATATAAATTACTATTCCCACTCCACCAAGTATAAACTCTGGGAAGGTGCTGGACACTAAACCCATATAAATTACTATTCCCACTCCACCAAGGATACACTTTAGGAAGGTGCTGGTCACTAAACCCATATAATTTACTATTCTCACTCAACCAAGTATAAACTCTGGGAAGGTGCTGGACACTAAACCCATATAAATCACTATTCCCACTCCACCAAGTATAAACTCTGGGAAGGTGCTGGACACTAAACCCATATAAATTACTATTCCCACTCCACCAAGTATAAACTCTGGGAAGGTGCTGGGCACTAAACCCATATAAATTACTATTCCCACTCCACCAAGTATAAACTCTGGGAAGGTGCTGGACACTAAAACCATATCATTTACTATTCTCACTCCACCAAGTATAAACTCTGGGAAGGTGATGGACACTAAACCCATACAAATTACTATTCACACTCCACCAAATATAAACTCTGTGAAGGTGCTGGACACTAAACCCATAAAAATTACTATTCCTACTCCACCAAGTATAAACTCTTTAAAGATGTTGGACACTAAAACCATATAATTTACTATTCTCACTCCGCCAAGTATAAACTCAGGGAAGGTGCTGGACACTAAACCCATATAAATTACTATTCCCACTCCACCAAGTACAAACTCTGGGAAGGTGCTGGACAGTAAACCCATATAAATTACTATTCCCACTCCACCAAGTATAAACTCTAGAAAGGTGCTGGACACTAAACCCATATAAATTACTATTCCCACTCCACCAAGTATAAACTCCAGGAAGGTGCTGGACACTAAACCCATATAAATTACTATTCCCACTCCAAGTATAAACTCTGGGAAGGTGCTGGACACTAAACCCATATAAAATACTATTCCCACTCCACCAAGTAGAAACTCTGAGAAGGTGCTGGACACAAAACCCATATAAATTACTATTCCCACTCCACCAAGTATAAACTCTAGGAAAGTGCTGGACACTAAAACCATATAAATTACTATTCCCACTCCACCAAGTATAAACTTTGGGAAGGTGCTGGACACTAAACCCATATAAATTACAATTCCCACTCCACCAAGTATAAACTCTAGGAAGGTGCTGGACACTAAACCCATATAAATTACTTTTCCCACTCCACCAAGTATAAACTCGTGAAAGGTGCTGGACACTAAAACCATATAAATTACTATTCCCACTCCACCAAGTATAAACTCTAGGAAAGTGCTGGACAGTAAACCCATATAAATTATTATTCCCACTCCACCAAGTATAAACTCTAGGAAGGTGCTGGACACTAAACCCATATAAATTACTATTCCCACTCCACCAAGTATAAACTCAGGGAAGGTGCTGGACACTAAACCCATATAAATTACTATTCCCACTCCAAGTATAAACTCTGGGAAGGTGCTGGACACTAAACCCATATAAATTACCATTCCCACTCCACCAAGTATAAACTCTAGGAAAGTGCTGGACACTAAACCCATATAAATTACTATTCCCACTCCACCAAGTATAAACTCTGGGAAGGTGCAGGACAGTAAACCCATATAAATTACTATTCCCACTCCACCAAGTATAAACTCTAGGAAGGTGCTGGACACTAAACCCATATAGTTTACTATTCTCACTCCACCAAGTATAAACTCAAGGAAGGTGCTGGACACTAAACCCATATAAATTACTATTCCCACTCCAAGTATAAACTCTGGGAAGGTGCTGGACACTAAACCCATATAAAATACTATTCCCACTCCACCAAGTATAAACTCTGGGATGGTGCTAGACACTAAACCCATATAAATAACTATTCCCACTCCACCAAGTATAAACTCTAGGAAAGTGCTGGACACTAAACCCATATAAATTACTATTCCCACTCCACCAAGTATAAACTCTGGGAAGGTGCTGGACACTAAACCCATATAAATTACTATTCCCACTCCACCAAGTATAAACTCTAGGAAGGTGCTGGACACTAAACCCATATAAATTACTATTCCCACTCCACCAAGTATAAACTCTTGAAAGGTGCTGGACACTAAAACCATATAATTTGCTATTCTCACTCCACCAAGTATAAACTCTGGGAAGATGCTGGACACTAAACCCATATAAATTACTATACCCACTCCACCAAGTATAAACTCTGGGAAGGTGCTGGACACTAATCCCATATAAATGACTATTCCCACTCCACCAAGTATAAACTCTGGGAAGGTGCTGGACACTAAACCCATATAAATTACTATTCCCACTCCACCAAGTATAAACTCTTGGAAGGTGCTGGACACTAAAACCATATCATTGACTATTGTCACTCCACCAAGTATAAACTCTGGGAAGGTGCTGGACACTAAACCCATATAAATTACTATTCCCACTCCACCAAGTATAAACTCTGACAAGGTGCTGGACACTAAACCCATATAAATTACTATTCCCACTTCACCAAGTATAAACTCTGGGAAGGTGCTGGACACTAAACCCATATAAATTACTATTCTCACTCAACCAAGTATAAACTCTGGGAAGGTGCTGGACACTAAACCCATATAAATCACTATTCCCACTCCACCAAGTATAAACTCTGGGAAGGTGCTGGACACTAAACCCATATAAATTACTATTCCCACTCCACCAAGTATAAACTCTGGGAAGGTGCTGGACACTAAACCCATATAAATTAATATTCCCACTCCACCAAGCATAAACTCAAGTAAAGTGCAGGACACTAAACCCATATTTATTACTATTTCCACTCCACCAAGTATAAACTCTTGGAAGGTGCTGGACACTAAACCCATATAAATTACTATTCCCACTCCACCAAGTATAAACTCTGGGAAGGTGCTGGACACTAAAACCATATCATTTACTATTCTCACTCCACCAAGTATAAACTCTGGGAAGGTGATGGACACTAAACCCATACAAATTACTATTCACACTCCACCAAATATAAACTCTGGGAAGGTGCTGGACACTAAACCCATATAAATTACTATTCCCACTCCACCAAGTATAAACTCTTTAAAGATGTTGGACACTAAAACCATATAATTTACTATTCTCACTCCGCCAAGTATAAACTCAGGGAAGGTGCTGGACACTAAACCCATATAAATTACTATTCCCACTCCAAGTATAAACTCTGGAAAGGTGCTGGACACTAAACCCATATAAAATACTATTCCCACTCCACCAAGTATAAACTCTGGGAAGGTGCTGGACACTAAACCCATATAAATTACTATTCCCACTCCACCAAGTATAAACTCTAGGAAAGTGCTGGACACTAAACCCATATAAATTACTATTCCCACTCCACCAAGTACAAACTCTGGGAAGGTGCTGGACACTAAACCCATATAAATTACTATTCCCACTCCACCAAGTATAAACTCTGGGAAGGTGCTGGACACTAAAACCATATCATTTACTATTCTCACTCCACCAAGTATAAACTCTTGGAAGGTGATGGACACTAAACCCATACAAATTACTATTCACACTCCACCAAATATAAACTCTGGGAAGGTGCTGGACACTAAACCCATATAAATTACTATTCCCACTCCACCAAGTATAAACTCTTTAAAGATGTTGGACACTAAAACCATATAATTTACTATTCTCACTCCGCCAAGTATAAACTCAGGGAAGGTGCTGGACACTAAACCCATATAAATTACTATTCCCACTCCAAGTATAAACTCTGGAAAGGTGCTGGACACTAAACCCATATAAAATACTATTCCCACTCCACCAAGTATAAACTCTGGGAAGGTGCTGGACACTAAACCCATATAAATTACTATTCCCACTCCACCAAGTATAAACTCTAGGAAAGTGCTGGACACTAAACCCATATAAATTACTATTCCCACTCCACCAAGTACAAACTCTGGGAAGGTGCTGGACAGTAAACCCATATAAATTACTATTCCCACTCCACCAAGTATAAACTCTAGAAAGGTGCTGGACACTAAACCCATATAAATTACTATTCCCACTCCACCAAGTATAAACTCCAGGAAGGTGCTGGACACTAAACCCATATAAATTACTATTCCCACTCCAAGTATAAACTCTGGGAAGGTGCTGGACACTAAACCCATATAAAATGCTATTCCCACTCCACCAAGTATAAACTCTGAGAAGGTGCTGGACACAAAACCCATATAAATTACTATTCCCACTCCACCAAGTATAAACTTTAGGAAAGTGCTGGACACTAAAACCATATAAATTACTATTCCCACTCCACCAAGTATAAACTTTGGGAAGGTGCTGGACACTAAACCCATATAAATTACAATTCCCACTCCACCAAGTATAAACTCTAGGAAGGTGCTGGACACTAAACCCATATAAATTACTATTCCCACTCCACCAAGTATAAACTCGTGAAAGGTGCTGGACACTAAAACCATATAAATTACTCTTCCCACTCCACCAAGTATAAACTCTAGGAAAGTGCTGGACAGTAAACCCATATAAATTATTATTCCCACTCCACCAAGTATAAACTCTAGGAAGGTGCTGGACACTAAACCCATATAAATTACTATTCCCAGTCCACCAAGTATAAACTCAGGGAAGGTGCTGGACACTAAACCCATATAAATTACTATTCCCACTCCAAGTATAAACTCTGGGAAGGTGCTGGACACTAAACCCATATAAATTACCATTCCCACTCCACCAAGTATAAACTCTAGGAAAGTGCTGGACATTAAACCCATATAAATTACTATTCCCACTCCACCAAGTATAAACTCTGGGAAGGTGCTGGACAGTAAACCCATATAAATTACTATTCCCACTCCACCAAGTATAAACTCTAGGAAGGTGCTGGACACTAAACCCATATAGTTTACTATTCTCACTCCACCAAGTATAAACTCAGGGAAGGTGCTGGACACTAAACCCATATAAATTACTATTCCCACTCCAAGTATAAACTCTGGGAAGGTGCTGGACACTAAACCCATATCAAATACTAATCCCACTCCACCAAGTATAAACTCTGGGATGGTGCTGGACACTAAACCCATATAAATAACTATTCCCACTCCACCAAGTATAAACTCTAGGAAAGTGCTGGACACTAAACCCATATAAATTACTATTCCCACTCCACCAAGTATAAACTCTGGGAAGGTGCTGGACACTAAACCCATATAAATTACTATTCCCACTCCACCAAGTATAAACTCTAGGAAGGTGCTGGACACTAAACCCATATAAATTACTATTCCCACTCCACCAAGTATAAACTCTTGAAAGGTGCTGGACACTAAAACCATATAATTTACTATTCTCACTCCACCAAGTATAAACTCTGGGAAGATGCTGGACACTAAACCCATATAAATTACTATACCCACTCCACCAAGTATAAACTCTGGGAAGGTGCTGGACACTAATCCCATATAAATTACTATTCCCACTCCACCAAGTATAAACTCTGGGAAGGTGCTGGACACTAAACCCATATAAATTACTATTCCCACTCCACCAAGTATAAACTCTTGGAAGGTGCTGGACACTAAAACCATATCATTGACTATTGTCACTCCACCAAGTATAAACTCTGGGAAGGTGCTGGACACTAAACCCATATAAATTACTATTCCCACTCCACCAAGTATAAACTCTGGGAAGGTGCTGGACACTAAACCCATATAAATTACTATTCCCACTCCACCAAGTATAAACTCTGGGAAGGTGCTGGACACTAAACCCATATAAATTACTATTCCCACTCCACCAAGGATAAACTTTAGGAAGGTGCTGGACACTAAACCCATATAAATTACTATTCTCACTCAACCAAGTATAAACTCTGAGAAGGTGCTGGACACTAAACCCATATAAATCCCTATTCCCACTCCACCAAGTATAAACTCTGGGAAGGTGCTGGACACTAAACCCATATAAATTACTATTCCCACTCCACCAAGTATAAACTCTGGGAAGGTGCTGGACACTAAACCCATATAAATTAATATTCCCACTCCACCAAGCATAAACTCAAGTAAAGTGCTGGACACTAAACTCATATTTATTACTATTTCCACTCCACCAAGTATAAACTCTGGGAAGGTGCTGGACACTAAACCCATATAAATTACTATTCCCACTCCACCAAGTATAAACTCTTGGAAGGTGCTGGACACTAAAACCATATCATTGACTATTCCCACTCCACCAAGTATAAACTCTAGGAAAGTGCTGGACACTAAACCCATATAAATTACTATTCCCACTCCACCAAGTATAAACTCTGGGAAGGTGCTGGACAGTAAACCCATATAAATTACTATTCCCACTCCACCAAGTATAAACTCTAGGAAGGTGCTGGACACTAAACCCATATAAATTACTATTCCCACTCCACCAAGTATAAACTCAGGGAAGGTGCTGGACACTAAACCCATATAAATTACTATTCCCACTCCAAGGATAAACTCTGGGAAGGTGCTGGACACTAAACCCATATAAAATACTATTCCCACTCCACCAAGTATAAACTCTGGGAAGGTGCTGGACACTAAACCCATATAAATTACTATTCCCACTCCACCAAGTATAAACTCTAGGAAAGTGCTGGACACTAAACCCATATAAATTACTATTCCCACTCCACCAAGTATAAACTCTGGGAAGGTGCTGGACACTAAACCCATATAAATTACAATTCCCACTCCACCAAGTATAAACTCTAGGAAGGTGCTGGACACTAAACCCATATAAATGACTATTCCCACTCCACCAAGTATAAACTCTTGAAAGGTGCTGGACACTAAAACCATATATATTACTATTCCCACTCCACCAAGTATAAACTCTAGGAAAGTGCTGAACAGTAAACCCATATAAATTATTATTCCCACTCCACCAAGTATAAACTCTAGGAAGGTGCTGGACACTAAACCCATATAAATTACTATTCCCACTCCACCAAGTATAAACTCAGGGAAGGTGCTGGACACTAAACCCATATAAATTACTATTCCCACTCCAAGTATAAACTCTGGGAAGGTGCTGGACACTAAACCCATATAAATTACTATTCCCACTCTACCAAGTATAAACTCTAGGAAAGTGCTGGACACTAAACCCATATAAATTACTATTCCCACTCCACCAAGTATAAACTCTAGGTTTCCAAGTGGCTTGCCCAACTTTGAATCTGTAAGTATTTATATTTTGAAAAAACGGAGCCCCACTTTTGCTGGCAAATACCCCAAGGAATTAAATTGCCGTCTTGAAACAAGTCCTTCCACCTTTGCAAATCAGGTTCCTTTTTCAAATTTAAAGCAAGCGCATCTCTTGTCCAAGAGGGGGCTCCAGGAGAATCCCATATTGGGGCACTATGGCTGAAATACGAAAGTTTAGATAATTTCCTGATCTTATACCATATCTCAGCCAAGTCTCTCAACGTCTTGAGTTTCACCTTTTTGAAAAACTTAGGGTCTCCAAACTTATACAAAAAACCAAACTCATGATGACCTGATCTCTTCAGCATTATTGCAAAAAGACCTCCGATCTGAGAGCTAGCAGGGGTGCCCGAACAACATCCTGCAGTTTTTTAAACAAAAAGCCCATGCATATATTCGTATGTCTGAAGCCGCCAATCCTCCTTTTTCAACTTTCCTCCTTATTTTCTTCCATGAGATTCGAGAGGTTTTTGACGCCCAGATAAACGATGTTATCATACTTTGTAGCTTCGCCAGCCATTCCTTTTTAAAGCCTAGTGGAATAGTCTCGAACAAAAAAGTAATCTTAGGTACAATCACCATCTTTACTAGATTGGATCTTCCATATAATGACAGGGGTAAATTCATCCAGCCTTTTAACGTGTCACTAACCTCTTTCTTCACCCTATCAAAATTAGTTTTTGACAAATCTTCAATTTTCTGAGTAATCCTAACTCCCAAATACCTCATTTCTTTTGTTATTTTTACACCTTCAGTGTTAAGATTCCAAGTCATTATTTCAGTTTTATCTTGATTTAACTGATATCCAGAAATCTTACCAAACTCCTTTGTCGTGTTCACTAAATTTTCCAAAGTTCCAACTAAATTAGTAGAATAAACAATAATATCGTCCGCATATAGCCCAAGTTTCTTGGACCAATCCATCACAACAAAGGGGGGTATCTCTACTGAAGCTCTAATTTTGCATGCAAGAGGCTCTATATATATATTGAAGAGCAGCGGTGATAAGGGGCATCCTTGTCGGGTGCCCCGCATTACTCTGATAGGAAGCGTAAGGGTTCCGTTTACCAGTACTCTTGATGTGGGTGCACAGTACAAAGAAAAAATAGATTGTGTGAACTTATCTCCTAAATTAAGATGGTGCAAAAGAGTTTTTAAATATACAAAATTGACTCGATCAAAAGCCTTGGCAGCATCTAACGCAATAACTGCCAAGGGGTATTCATATTTAGAGTCTAAGTCTATCATACCTATCAATGAAAAAGTAAGATCTTTTAAGTATCTCTTCTTAATAAAACCTCTTTGATCTTCGTGAATCAGTTTATGAATGATTTTACCAAGTCTATCAGCTAGGATTTTGGAAAAGAATTTGTAGTCACAATTTAAAAGTGAAATCGGCCTGTACGCATCCATGCTTTTTGGAGATTTCCCTGGTTTAAGTATTAAAACAATAGTAGCTTCATTCCATGAGCTTGGGATTGCCACTTCTCCTCTAAAAATTTTGTTATACAAATGACACAAAGTGGGGACCACCGTATTTCCTAAAGCTTTGTATACTTCTACAGGTAGACCGTCTGGTCCAGGTGCTTTCCCTCTTTTGCCTTCCTTGATTTCTTTCATCAGCTCTTCCTGAGTTATTTCCTTATTTAATTCCAACATATCCTCATCTGCAAGCGGTTGTATTAGAGGCAACCAGGACTCAATCTCAACCTTAGCTGGACAGAGGTCCTCTGTATAAACATCTGCAAAGTATTGCTGAAACGCTTCTACAATCTGTTTATTTTCTGTAATAACTTGATCTGTCCCTGGTTTCTTAATCTCCTTAATTTGATTCCGTGTAACATCTTTCTTGGCTTTCCACGCTAGTAGCTTACCACATCCCTCTCCATATGAAAAGTGTGCCAACTGACTGGCTTCCCATCTCTCTTTAACTCTTTGGGTAAGTGTTGCAGTAAGTTGAACCTTTAAATCTAAGAGTTTTTTCTCTGGAAGCAGAGATTGGAGTGGAAAATGAGTTTGAGTCAAAGTTGGAGACGGGGGCATTCGAGAAGGAAGTAGCATTCTGGTATTGGCGAATACTAGATATGGAGGATGGAACATTTGATTTACCAGAGACCCTGTGGAAGGAAAGCTTGCCAAGGATCGCGACAGAAGACCAATGGCAAGTAACTATGTGCATGCTATATAGAATTGTTAAACCGGCAAACCTAAGGCGAAATCTTTTGTTTACTATCCACAGGGCATACTGGTCTCCATACAGGCTCTCTAAATTTAAAGATGGAGGGATTGTTGGATGTCCAAAACGTAAAGCTCCAAATGTTGATGACCTACACATGTTTGTGTCTTGCCCAATTATCAAGAAATTCTGGTTTGATGTGAGTAATTCTCTCTCCAAATCTTTGAACCAACCCATTGAGGTAAGCCCTGAATTAATTATTACTGGGAGAATTGATTTACAAAATAGATTTTTGAATAATAATGTCAGACTTATTTTTTATGCTATGTTATTGGCACGTCGAGAGATATGTAAACTGTGGGTCTCACCACTTAGCCCCACTTTATTATATTGGGTTTTAGCTATGAGGTACATGGCTAAGCTTGATATGTTAGACCGATCTAAAAGAAATAGAGGTTTTTGGATACCCTTCCTGCTAAATTTTGGTTAAAGTTAAGTTTATGTTAAAGTCCAATGATTAAGCCCGTGCCTGCCTCGCTGATATTTGAACTATCCCAGGACGATAAAGAGAGTTGGTGGAAGACACACATCTTGGGTCAGGGGGGGATGAAGGATAGTTTAGAGGAAGGCCAGGTCCAAAATATGTGTTGTCTATGCCCCATAACTCTAAATACAGCATAAGAGATAATAACAGCCCAGTGGTGGATTAGAGAGAAGAATGGGCGGCAAGACGGCAAATGAGGATAAAATAAAAAAAAGTAAAAGTTGAAACTCTAGGAAAGTGCTGGACACTAAACCCATATAAATTACTATTCCCACTCCACCAAGTATAAACTCTAGGAAGGTGCTGGACACTAAACCCATATAGTTTACTATTCTCACTCTACCAAGTATAAACTCAGGGAAGGTGCTGGACACTAAACCCATATAAATTACTATTCCCACTCCAAGTATAAACTCTGGGAAGGTGCTGGACACTAAACCCATATAAAATACTATTCCCACTCCACCAAGTATAAACTCTGGGATGGTGCTGGACACTAAACCCATATAAATAACTATTCCCACTCCACCAAGTATAAACTCTAGGAAAGTGCTGGACACTAAACCCATATAAATTACTATTCCCACTCCACCAAGTATAAACTCTGGGAAGGTGCTGGACACTAAACCATTATAAATTAATATTCCCACTCCACCAAGTATAAACTCTAGGAAGGTGCTGGACACTAAACCCATATAAATTACTATTCCCACTCCACCAAGTATAAACTCTTGAAAGGTGCTGGACACTAAAACCATATAATTTACTATTCTCACTCCACCAAGTATAAACTCTGGGAAGGTGCTGGACACTAAACCCATATAAATTACTATTCTCACTCCACCAAGTATAAACTCTGGGAAGGTGCTGGACACTAAACCCATATAAATTACTATTCCCACTCCACCAAGTATAAACTCTGGGAAGGTGCTGGACACTAAACCCATATAAATTACTATTCCCACTCCACCAAGTATAAACTCTGGGAAGGTGCTGGACACTAAACCCATATAAATTACTATTCCCACTCCACCAAGGATACACTTTAGGAAGGTGCTGGTCACTAAACCCATATAATTTACTATTCTCACTCAACCAAGTATAAACTCTGGGAAGGTGCTGGACACTAAACCCATATAAATCACTATTCCCACTCCACCAAGTATAAACTCTGGGAAGGTGCTGGACACTAAACCCATATAAATTACTATTCCCACTCCACCAAGTATAAACTCTGGGAAGGTGCTGGGCACTAAACCCATATAAATTACTATTCCCACTCCACCAAGTATAAACTCTGGGAAGGTGCTGGACACTAAAACCATATCATTTACTATTCTCACTCCACCAAGTATAAACTCTGGGAAGGTGATGGACACTAAACCCATACAAATTACTATTCACACTCCACCAAATATAAACTCTGGGAAGGTGCTGGACACTAAACCCATATAAATTACTATTCCCACTCCACCAAGTATAAACTCTTTAAAGATGTTGGACACTAAAACCATATAATTTACTATTCTCACTCCGCCAAGTATAAACTCAGGGAAGGTGCTGGACACTAAACCCATATAAATTACTATTCCCACTCCACCAAGTACAAACTCTGGGAAGGTGCTGGACAGTAAACCCATATAAATTACTATTCCCACTCCACCAAGTATAAACTCTAGAAAGGTGCTGGACACTAAACCCATATAAATTACTATTCCCACTCCACCAAGTATAAACTCCAGGAAGGTGCTGGACACTAAACCCATATAAATTACTATTCCCACTCCAAGTATAAACTCTGGGAAGGTGCTGGACACTAAACCCATATAAAATACTATTCCCACTCCACCAAGTAGAAACTCTGAGAAGGTGCTGGACACAAAACCCATATAAATTACTATTCCCACTCCACCAAGTATAAACTCTAGGAAAGTGCTGGACACTAAAACCATATAAATCACTATTCCCACTCCACCAAGTATAAACTTTGGGAAGGTGCTGGACACTAAACCCATATAAATTACAATTCCCACTCCACCAAGTATAAACTCTAGGAAGGTGCTGGACACTAAACCCATATAAATTACTTTTCCCACTCCACCAAGTATAAACTCGTGAAAGGTGCTGGACACTAAAACCATATAAATTACTATTCCCACTCCACCAAGTATAAACTCTAGGAAAGTGCTGGACAGTAAACCCATATAAATTATTATTCCCACTCCACCAAGTATAAACTCTAGGAAGGTGCTGGACACTAAACCCATATAAATTACTATTCCCACTCCACCAAGTATAAACTCAGGGAAGGTGCTGGACACTAAACCCACATAAATTACTATTCCCACTCCAAGTATAAACTCTGGGAAGGTGCTGGACACTAAACCCATATAAATTACCATTCCCACTCCACCAAGTATAAACTCTAGGAAAGTGCTGGACACTAAACCCATATAAATTACTATTCCCACTCCACCAAGTATAAACTCTGGGAAGGTGCAGGACAGTAAACCCATATAAATTACTATTCCCACTCCACCAAGTATAAACTCTAGGAAGGTGCTGGACACTAAACCCATATAGTTTACTATTCTCACTCCACCAAGTATAAACTCAGGGAAGGTGCTGGACACTAAACCCATATAAATTACTATTCCCACTCCAAGTATAAACTCTGGGAAGGTGCTGGACACTAAACCCATATAAAATACTATTCCCACTCCACCAAGTATAAACTCTGGGATGGTGCTGGACACTAAACCCATATAAATAACTATTCCCACTCCACCAAGTATAAACTCTAGGAAAGTGCTGGACACTAAACCCATATAAATTACTATTCCCACTCCACCAAGTATAAACTCTGGGAAGGTGCTGGACACTAAACCCATATAAATTACTATTCCCACTCCACCAAGTATAAACTCTAGGAAGGTGCTGGACACTAAACCCATATAAATTACTATTCCCACTCCACCAAGTATAAACTCTTGAAAGGTGCTGGACACTAAAACCATATAATTTGCTATTCTCACTCCACCAAGTATAAACTCTGGGAAGATGCTGGACACTAAACCCATATAAATTACTATACCCACTCCACCAAGTATAAACTCTGGGAAGGTGCTGGACACTAATCCCATATAAATGACTATTCCCACTCCACCAAGTATAAACTCTGGGAAGGTGCTGGACACTAAACCCATATAAATTACTATTCCCACTCCACCAAGTATAAACTCTTGGAAGGTGCTGGACACTAAAACCATATCATTGACTATTGTCACTCCACCAAGTATAAACTCTGGGAAGGTGCTGGACACTAAACCCATATAAATTACTATTCCCACTCCACCAAGTATAAACTCTGACAAGGTGCTGGACACTAAACCCATATAAATTACTATTCCCACTTCACCAAGTATAAACTCTGGGAAGGTGCTGGACACTAAACCCATATAAATTACTATTCTCACTCAACCAAGTATAAACTCTGGGAAGGTGCTGGACACTAAACCCATATAAATCACTATTCCCACTCCACCAAGTATAAACTCTGGGAAGGTGCTGGACACTAAACCCATATAAATTACTATTCCCACTCCACCAAGTATAAACTCTGGGAAGGTGCTGGACACTAAAACCATATCATTTACTATTCTCACTCCACCAAGTATAAACTCTGGGAAGGTGATGGACACTAAACCCATACAAATTACTATTCACACTCCACCAAATATAAACTCTGGGAAGGTGCTGGACACTAAACCCATATAAATTACTATTCCCACTCCACCAAGTATAAACTCTTTAAAGATGTTGGACACTAAAACCATATAATTTACTATTCTCACTCCGCCAAGTATAAACTCAGGGAAGGTGCTGGACACTAAACCCATATAAATTACTATTCCCACTCCAAGTATAAACTCTGGAAAGGTGCTGGACACTAAACCCATATAAAATACTATCCCCACTCCACCAAGTATAAACTCTGGGAAGGTGCTGGACACTAAACCCATATAAATTACTATTCCCACTCCACCAAGTATAAACTCTAGGAAAGTGCTGGACACTAAACCCATATAAATTACTATTCCCACTCCACCAAGTACAAACTCTGGGAAGGTGCTGGACACTAAACCCATATAAATTACTATTCCCACTCCACCAAGTATAAACTCTGGGAAGGTGCTGGACACTAAAACCATATCATTTACTATTCTCACTCCACCAAGTATAAACTCTTGGAAGGTGATGGACACTAAACCCATACAAATTACTATTCACACTCCACCAAATATAAACTCTGGGAAGGTGCTGGACACTAAACCCATATAAATTACTATTCCCACTCCACCAAGTATAAACTCTTTAAAGATGTTGGACACTAAAACCATATAATTTACTATTCTCACTCCGCCAAGTATAAACTCAGGGAAGGTGCTGGACACTAAACCCATATAAATTACTATTCCCACTCCAAGTATAAACTCTGGAAAGGTGCTGGACACTAAACCCATATAAAATACTATTCCCACTCCACCAAGTATAAACTCTGGGAAGGTGCTGGACACTAAACCCATATAAAATACTATTCCCACTCCACCAAGTATAAACTCTAGGAAAGTGCTGGACACTAAACCCATATAAATTACTATTCCCACTCCACCAAGTACAAACTCTGGGAAGGTGCTGGACAGTAAACCCATATAAATTACTATTCCCACTCCACCAAGTATAAACTCTAGAAAGGTGCTGGACACTAAACCCATATAAATTACTATTCCCACTCCACCAAGTATAAACTCCAGGAAGGTGCTGGACACTAAACCCATATAAATTACTATTCCCACTCCAAGTATAAACTCTGGGAAGGTGCTGGACACTAAACCCATATAAAATGCTATTCCCACTCCACCAAGTATAAACTCTGAGAAGGTGCTGGACACAAAACCCATATAAATTACTATTCCCACTCCACCAAGTATAAACTTTAGGAAAGTGCTGGACACTAAAACCATATAAATTACTATTCCCACTCCACCAAGTATAAACTTTGGGAAGGTGCTGGACACTAAACCCATATAAATTACAATTCCCACTCCACCAAGTATAAACTCTAGGAAGGTGCTGGACACTAAACCCATATAAATTACTATTCCCACTCCACCAAGTATAAACTCGTGAAAGGTGCTGGACACTAAAACCATATAAATTACTCTTCCCACTCCACCAAGTATAAACTCTAGGAAAGTGCTGGACAGTAAACCCATATAAATTATTATTCCCACTCCACCAAGTATAAACTCTAGGAAGGTGCTGGACACTAAACCCATATAAATTACTATTCCCAGTCCACCAAGTATAAACTCAGGGAAGGTGCTGGACACTAAACCCATATAAATTACTATTCCCACTCCAAGTATAAACTCTGGGAAGGTGCTGGACACTAAACCCATATAAATTACCATTCCCACTCCACCAAGTATAAACTCTAGGAAAGTGCTGGACATTAAACCCATATAAATTACTATTCCCACTCCACCAAGTATAAACTCTGGGAAGGTGCTGGACAGTAAACCCATATAAATTACTATTCCCACTCCACCAAGTATAAACTCTAGGAAGGTGCTGGACACTAAACCCATATAGTTTACTATTCTCACTCCACCAAGTATAAACTCAGGGAAGGTGCTGGACACTAAACCCATATAAATTACTATTCCCACTCCAAGTATAAACTCTGGGAAGGTGCTGGACACTAAACCCATATCAAATACTAATCCCACTCCACCAAGTATAAACTCTGGGATGGTGCTGGACACTAAACCCATATAAATAACTATTCCCACTCCACCAAGTATAAACTCTAGGAAAGTGCTGGACACTAAACCCATATAAATTACTATTCCCACTCCACCAAGTATAAACTCTGGGAAGGTGCTGGACACTAAACCCATATAAATTACTATTCCCACTCCACCAAGTATAAACTCTAGGAAGGTGCTGGACACTAAACCCATATAAATTACTATTCCCACTCCACCAAGTATAAACTCTTGAAAGGTGCTGGACACTAAAACCATATAATTTACTATTCTCACTCCACCAAGTATAAACTCTGGGAAGATGCTGGACACTAAACCCATATAAATTACTATACCCACTCCACCAAGTATAAACTCTGGGAAGGTGCTGGACACTAATCCCATATAAATTACTATTCCCACTCCACCAAGTATAAACTCTGGGAAGGTGCTGGACACTAAACCCATATAAATTACTATTCCCACTCCACCAAGTATAAACTCTTGGAAGGTGCTGGACACTAAAACCATATCATTGACTATTGTCACTCCACCAAGTATAAACTCTGGGAAGGTGCTGGACACTAAACCCATATAAATTACTATTCCCACTCCACCAAGTATAAACTCTGGGAAGGTGCTGGACACTAAACCCATATAAATTACTATTCCCACTCCACCAAGTATAAACTCTGGGAAGGTGCTGGACACTAAACCCATATAAATTACTATTCCCACTCCACCAAGGATAAACTTTAGGAAGGTGCTGGACACTAAACCCATATAAATTACTATTCTCACTCAACCAAGTATAAACTCTGAGAAGGTGCTGGACACTAAACCCATATAAATCCCTATTCCCACTCCACCAAGTATAAACTCTGGGAAGGTGCTGGACACTAAACCCATATAAATTACTATTCCCACTCCACCAAGTATAAACTCTGGGAAGGTGCTGGACACTAAACCCATATAAATTAATATTCCCACTCCACCAAGCATAAACTCAAGTAAAGTGCTGGACACTAAACTCATATTTATTACTATTTCCACTCCACCAAGTATAAACTCTGGGAAGGTGCTGGACACTAAACCCATATAAATTACTATTCCCACTCCACCAAGTATAAACTCTTGGAAGGTGCTGGACACTAAAACCATATCATTGACTATTCCCACTCCACCAAGTATAAACTCTAGGAAAGTGCTGGACACTAAACCCATATAAATTACTATTCCCACTCCACCAAGTATAAACTCTGGGAAGGTGCTGGACAGTAAACCCATATAAATTACTATTCCCACTCCACCAAGTATAAACTCTAGGAAGGTGCTGGACACTAAACCCATATAAATTACTATTCCCACTCCACCAAGTATAAACTCAGGGAAGGTGCTGGACACTAAACCCATATAAATTACTATTCCCACTCCAAGGATAAACTCTGGGAAGGTGCTGGACACTAAACCCATATAAAATACTATTCCCACTCCACCAAGTATAAACTCTGGGAAGGTGCTGGACACTAAACCCATATAAATTACTATTCCCACTCCACCAAGTATAAACTCTAGGAAAGTGCTGGACACTAAACCCATATAAATTACTATTCCCACTCCACCAAGTATAAACTCTGGGAAGGTGCTGGACACTAAACCCATATAAATTACAATTCCCACTCCACCAAGTATAAACTCTAGGAAGGTGCTGGACACTAAACCCATATAAATGACTATTCCCACTCCACCAAGTATAAACTCTTGAAAGGTGCTGGACACTAAAACCATATATATTACTATTCCCACTCCACCAAGTATAAACTCTAGGAAAGTGCTGAACAGTAAACCCATATAAATTATTATTCCCACTCCACCAAGTATAAACTCTAGGAAGGTGCTGGACACTAAACCCATATAAATTACTATTCCCACTCCACCAAGTATAAACTCAGGGAAGGTGCTGGACACTAAACCCATATAAATTACTATTCCCACTCCAAGTATAAACTCTGGGAAGGTGCTGGACACTAAACCCATATAAATTACTATTCCCACTCTACCAAGTATAAACTCTAGGAAAGTGCTGGACACTAAACCCATATAAATTACTATTCCCACTCCACCAAGTATAAACTCTAGGTTTCCAAGTGGCTTGCCCAACTTTGAATCTGTAAGTATTTATATTTTGAAAAAACGGAGCCCCACTTTTGCTGGCAAATACCCCAAGGAATTAAATTGCCGTCTTGAAACAAGTCCTTCCACCTTTGCAAATCAGGTTCCTTTTTCAAATTTAAAGCAAGCGCATCTCTTGTCCAAGAGGGGGCTCCAGGAGAATCCCATATTGGGGCACTATGGCTGAAATACGAAAGTTTAGATAATTTCCTGATCTTATACCATATCTCAGCCAAGTCTCTCAACGTCTTGAGTTTCACCTTTTTGAAAAACTTAGGGTCTCCAAACTTATACAAAAAACCAAACTCATGATGACCTGATCTCTTCAGCATTATTGCAAAAAGACCTCCGATCTGAGAGCTAGCAGGGGTGCCCGAACAACATCCTGCAGTTTTTTAAACAAAAAGCCCATGCATATATTCGTATGTCTGAAGCCGCCAATCCTCCTTTTTCAACTTTCCTCCTTATTTTCTTCCATGAGATTCGAGAGGTTTTTGACGCCCAGATAAACGATGTTATCATACTTTGTAGCTTCGCCAGCCATTCCTTTTTAAAGCCTAGTGGAATAGTCTCGAACAAAAAAGTAATCTTAGGTACAATCACCATCTTTACTAGATTGGATCTTCCATATAATGACAGGGGTAAATTCATCCAGCCTTTTAACGTGTCACTAACCTCTTTCTTCACCCTATCAAAATTAGTTTTTGCCAAATCTTCAATTTTCTGAGTAATCCTAACTCCCAAATACCTCATTTCTTTTGTTATTTTTACACCTTCAGTGTTAAGATTCCAAGTCATTATTTCAGTTTTATCTTGATTTAACTGATATCCAGAAATCTTACCAAACTCCTTTGTCGTGTTCACTAAATTTTCCAAAGTTCCAACTAAATTAGTAGAATAAACAATAATATCGTCCGCATATAGCCCAAGTTTCTTGGACCAATCCATCACAACAAAGGGGGGTATCTCTACTGAAGCTCTAATTTTGCATGCAAGAGGCTCTATATATATATTGAAGAGCAGCGGTGATAAGGGGCATCCTTGTCGGGTGCCCCGCATTACTCTGATAGGAAGCGTAAGGGTTCCGTTTACCAGTACTCTTGATGTGGGTGCACAGTACAAAGAAAAAATAGATTGTGTGAACTTATCTCCTAAATTAAGATGGTGCAAAAGAGTTTTTAAATATACAAAATTGACTCGATCAAAAGCCTTGGCAGCATCTAACGCAATAACTGCCAAGGGGTATTCATATTTAGAGGCTAAGTCTATCATACCTATCAATGAAAAAGTAAGATCTTTTAAGTATCTCTTCTTAATAAAACCTCTTTGATCTTCGTGAATCAGTTTATGAATGATTTTACCAAGTCTATCAGCTAGGATTTTGGAAAAGAATTTGTAGTCACAATTTAAAAGTGAAATCGGCCTGTACGCATCCATGCTTTTTGGAGATTTCCCTGGTTTAAGTATTAAAACAATAGTAGCTTCATTCCATGAGCTTGGGATTGCCACTTCTCCTCTAAAAATTTTGTTATACAAATGACACAAAGTGGGGACCACCGTATTTCCTAAAGCTTTGTATACTTCTACAGGTAGACCGTCTGGTCCAGGTGCTTTCCCTCTTTTGCCTTCCTTGATAACTTTCATCAGCTCTTCCTGAGTTATTTCCTTATTTAATTCCAACATATCCTCATCTGCAAGCGGTTGTATTAGAGGCAACCAGGACTCAATCTCAACCTTAGCTGGACAGAGGTCCTCTGTATAAACATCTGCAAAGTATTGCTGAAACGCTTCTACAATCTGTTTATTTTCTGTAATAACTTGATCTGTCCCTGGTTTCTTAATCTCCTTAATTTGATTCCGTGTAACATCTTTCTTGGCTTTCCACGCTAGTAGCTTACCACATCCCTCTCCATATGAAAAGTGTGCCAACTGACTGGCTTCCCATCTCTCTTTAACTCTTTGGGTAAGTGTTGCAGTAAGTTGAACCTTTAAATCTAAGAGTTTTTTCTCTGGAAGCAGAGATTGGAGTGGAAAATGAGTTTGAGTCAAAGTTGGAGACGGGGGCATTCGAGAAGGAAGTAGCATTCTGGTATTGGCGAATACTAGATATGGAGGATGGAACATTTGATTTACCAGAGACCCTGTGGAAGGAAAGCTTGCCAAGGATCGCGACAGAAGACCAATGGCAAGTAACTATGTGCATGCTATATAGAATTGTTAAACCGGCAAACCTAAGGCGAAATCTTTTGTTTACTATCCACAGGGCATACTGGTCTCCATACAGGCTCTCTAAATTTAAAGATGGAGGGATTGTTGGATGTCCAAAATGTAAAGCTCCAAATGTTGATGACCTACACATGTTTGTGTCTTGCCCAATTATCAAGAAATTCTGGTTTGATGTGAGTAATTCTCTCTCCAAATCTTTGAACCAACCCATTGAGGTAAGCCCTGAATTAATTATTACTGGGAGAATTGATTTACAAAATAGATTTTTGAATAATAATGTCAGACTTATTTTTTATGCTATGTTATTGGCACGTCGAGAGATATGTAAACTGTGGGTCTCACCACTTAGCCCCACTTTATTATATTGGGTTTTAGCTATGAGGTACATGGCTAAGCTTGATATGTTAGACCGATCTAAAAGAAATAGAGGTTTTTGGATACCCTTCCTGCTAAATTTTGGTTAAAGTTAAGTTTATGTTAAAGTCCAATGATTAAGCCCGTGCCTGCCTCGCTGATATTTGAACTATCCCAGGACGATAAAGAGAGTTGGTGGAAGACACACATCTTGGGTCAGGGGGGGATGAAGGATAGTTTAGAGGAAGGCCAGGTCCAAAATATGTGTTGTCTATGCCCCATAACTCTAAATACAGCATAAGAGATAATAACAGCCCAGTGGTGGATTAGAGAGAAGAATGGGCGGCAAGACGGCAAATGAGGATAAAATAAAAAAAAGTAAAAGTTGAAACTCTAGGAAAGTGCTGGACACTAAACCCATATAAATTACTATTCCCACTCCACCAAGTATAAACTCTAGGAAGGTGCTGGACACTAAACCCATATAGTTTACTATTCTCACTCTACCAAGTATAAACTCAGGGAAGGTGCTGGACACTAAACCCATATAAATTACTATTCCCACTCCAAGTATAAACTCTGGGAAGGTGCTGGACACTAAACCCATATAAAATACTATTCCCACTCCACCAAGTATAAACTCTGGGATGGTGCTGGACACTAAACCCATATAAATAACTATTCCCACTCCACCAAGTATAAACTCTAGGAAAGTGCTGGACACTAAACCCATATAAATTACTATTCCCACTCCACCAAGTATAAACTCTGGGAAGGTGCTGGACACTAAACCATTATAAATTAATATTCCCACTCCACCAAGTATAAACTCTAGGAAGGTGCTGGACACTAAACCCATATAAATTACTATTCCCACTCCACCAAGTATAAACTCTTGAAAGGTGCTGGACACTAAAACCATATAATTTACTATTCTCACTCCACCAAGTATAAACTCTGGGAAGGTGCTGGACACTAAACCCATATAAATTACTATTCTCACTCCACCAAGTATAAACTCTGGGAAGGTGCTGGACACTAAACCCATATAAATTACTATTCCCACTCCACCAAGTATAAACTCTGGGAAGGTGCTGGACACTAAACCCATATAAATTACTATTCCCACTCCACCAAGTATAAACTCTGGGAAGGTGCTGGACACTAAACCCATATAAATTACTATTCCCACTCCACCAAGGATACACTTTAGGAAGGTGCTGGTCACTAAACCCATATAATTTACTATTCTCACTCAACCAAGTATAAACTCTGGGAAGGTGCTGGACACTAAACCCATATAAATCACTATTCCCACTCCACCAAGTATAAACTCTGGGAAGGTGCTGGACACTAAACCCATATAAATTACTATTCCCACTCCACCAAGTATAAACTCTGGGAAGGTGCTGGGCACTAAACCCATATAAATTACTATTCCCACTCCACCAAGTATAAACTCTGGGAAGGTGCTGGACACTAAAACCATATCATTTACTATTCTCACTCCACCAAGTATAAACTCTGGGAAGGTGATGGACACTAAACCCATACAAATTACTATTCACACTCCACCAAATATAAACTCTGGGAAGGTGCTGGACACTAAACCCATATAAATTACTATTCCCACTCCACCAAGTATAAACTCTTTAAAGATGTTGGACACTAAAACCATATAATTTACTATTCTCACTCCGCCAAGTATAAACTCAGGGAAGGTGCTGGACACTAAACCCATATAAATTACTATTCCCACTCCACCAAGTACAAACTCTGGGAAGGTGCTGGACAGTAAACCCATATAAATTACTATTCCCACTCCACCAAGTATAAACTCTAGAAAGGTGCTGGACACTAAACCCATATAAATTACTATTCCCACTCCACCAAGTATAAACTCCAGGAAGGTGCTGGACACTAAACCCATATAAATTACTATTCCCACTCCAAGTATAAACTCTGGGAAGGTGCTGGACACTAAACCCATATAAAATACTATTCCCACTCCACCAAGTAGAAACTCTGAGAAGGTGCTGGACACAAAACCCATATAAATTACTATTCCCACTCCACCAAGTATAAACTCTAGGAAAGTGCTGGACACTAAAACCATATAAATTACTATTCCCACTCCACCAAGTATAAACTTTGGGAAGGTGCTGGACACTAAACCCATATAAATTACAATTCCCACTCCACCAAGTATAAACTCTAGGAAGGTGCTGGACACTAAACCCATATAAATTACTTTTCCCACTCCACCAAGTATAAACTCGTGAAAGGTGCTGGACACTAAAACCATATAAATTACTATTCCCACTCCACCAAGTATAAACTCTAGGAAAGTGCTGGACAGTAAACCCATATAAATTATTATTCCCACTCCACCAAGTATAAACTCTAGGAAGGTGCTGGACACTAAACCCATATAAATTACTATTCCCACTCCACCAAGTATAAACTCAGGGAAGGTGCTGGACACTAAACCCATATAAATTACTATTCCCACTCCAAGTATAAACTCTGGGAAGGTGCTGGACACTAAACCCATATAAATTACCATTCCCACTCCACCAAGTATAAACTCTAGGAAAGTGCTGGACACTAAACCCATATAAATTACTATTCCCACTCCACCAAGTATAAACTCTGGGAAGGTGCAGGACAGTAAACCCATATAAATTACTATTCCCACTCCACCAAGTATAAACTCTAGGAAGGTGCTGGACACTAAACCCATATAGTTTACTATTCTCACTCCACCAAGTATAAACTCAGGGAAGGTGCTGGACACTAAACCCATATAAATTACTATTCCCACTCCAAGTATAAACTCTGGGAAGGTGCTGGACACTAAACCCATATAAAATACTATTCCCACTCCACCAAGTATAAACTCTGGGATGGTGCTGGACACTAAACCCATATAAATAACTATTCCCACTCCACCAAGTATAAACTCTAGGAAAGTGCTGGACACTAAACCCATATAAATTACTATTCCCACTCCACCAAGTATAAACTCTGGGAAGGTGCTGGACACTAAACCCATATAAATTACTATTCCCACTCCACCAAGTATAAACTCTAGGAAGGTGCTGGACACTAAACCCATATAAATTACTATTCCCACTCCACCAAGTATAAACTCTTGAAAGGTGCTGGACACTAAAACCATATAATTTGCTATTCTCACTCCACCAAGTATAAACTCTGGGAAGATGCTGGACACTAAACCCATATAAATTACTATACCCACTCCACCAAGTATAAACTCTGGGAAGGTGCTGGACACTAATCCCATATAAATGACTATTCCCACTCCACCAAGTATAAACTCTGGGAAGGTGCTGGACACTAAACCCATATAAATTACTATTCCCACTCCACCAAGTATAAACTCTTGGAAGGTGCTGGACACTAAAACCATATCATTGACTATTGTCACTCCACCAAGTATAAACTCTGGGAAGGTGCTGGACACTAAACCCATATAAATTACTATTCCAACTCCACCAAGTATAAACTCTGACAAGGTGCTGGACACTAAACCCATATAAATTACTATTCCCACTTCACCAAGTATAAACTCTGGGAAGGTGCTGGACACTAAACCCATATAAATTACTATTCTCACTCAACCAAGTATAAACTCTGGGAAGGTGCTGGACACTAAACCCATATAAATCACTATTCCCACTCCACCAAGTATAAACTCTGGGAAGGTGCTGGACACTAAACCCATATAAATTACTATTCCCACTCCACCAAGTATAAACTCTGGGAAGGTGCTGGACACTAAACCCATATAAATTAATATTCCCACTCCACCAAGCATAAACTCAAGTAAAGTGCTGGACACTAAACCCATATTTATTACTATTTCCACTCCACCAAGTATAAACTCTTGGAAGGTGCTGGACACTAAACCCATATAAATTACTATTCCCACTCCACCAAGTATAAACTCTGGGAAGGTGCTGGACACTAAACCCATATAAATTAATATTCCCACTCCACCAAGCATAAACTCAAGTAAAGTGCTGGACACTAAACCCATATTTATTACTATTTCCACTCCACCAAGTATAAACTCTTGGAAGGTGCTGGACACTAAACCCATATAAATTACTATTCCCACTCCACCAAGTATAAACTCTGGGAAGGTGCTGGACACTAAACCCATATAAATTAATATTCCCACTCCACCAAGCATAAACTCAAGTAAAGTGCTGGACACTAAACCCATATTTATTACTATTTCCACTCCACCAAGTATAAACTCTTGGAAGGTGCTGGACACTAAACCCATATAAATTACAATTCCCACTCCACCAAGTATAAACTCTGGGAAGGTGCTGGACACTAAAACCATATCATTTACTATTCTCACTCCACCAAGTATAAACTCTGGGAAGGTGATGGACACTAAACCCATACAAATTACTATTCACACTCCACCAAATATAAACTCTGGGAAGGTGCTGGACACTAAACCCATATAAATTACTATTCCCACTCCACCAAGTATAAACTCTTTAAAGATGTTGGACACTAAAACCATATAATTTACTATTCTCACTCCGCCAAGTATAAACTCAGGGAAGGTGCTGGACACTAAACCCATATAAATTACTATTCCCACTCCAAGTATAAACTCTGGAAAGGTGCTGGACACTAAACCCATATAAAATACTATTCCCACTCCACCAAGTATAAACTCTGGGAAGGTGCTGGACACTAAACCCATATAAATTACTATTCCCACTCCACCAAGTATAAACTCTAGGAAAGTGCTGGACACTAAACCCATATAAATTACTATTCCCACTCCACCAAGTACAAACTCTGGGAAGGTGCTGGACACTAAACCCATATAAATTACTATTCCCACTCCACCAAGTATAAACTCTGGGAAGGTGCTGGACACTAAAACCATATCATTTACTATTCTCACTCCACCAAGTATAAACTCTTGGAAGGTGATGGACACTAAACCCATACAAATTACTATTCACACTCCACCAAATATAAACTCTGGGAAGGTGCTGGACACTAAACCCATATAAATTACTATTCCCACTCCACCAAGTATAAACTCTTTAAAGATGTTGGACACTAAAACCATATAATTTACTATTCTCACTCCGCCAAGTATAAACTCAGGGAAGGTGCTGGACACTAAACCCATATAAATTACTATTCCCACTCCAAGTATAAACTCTGGAAAGGTGCTGGACACTAAACCCATATAAAATACTATTCCCACTCCACCAAGTATAAACTCTGGGAAGGTGCTGGACACTAAACCCATATAAATTACTATTCCCACTCCACCAAGTATAAACTCTAGGAAAGTGCTGGACACTAAACCCATATAAATTACTATTCCCACTCCACTAAGTACAAACTCTGGGAAGGTGCTGGACAGTAAACCCATATAAATTACTATTCCCACTCCACCAAGTATAAACTCTAGAAAGGTGCTGGACACTAAACCCATATAAATTACTATTCCCACTCCACCAAGTATAAACTCCAGGAAGGTGCTGGACACTAAACCCATATAAATTACTATTCCCACTCCAAGTATAAACTCTGGGAAGGTGCTGGACACTAAACCCATATAAAATGCTATTCCCACTCCACCAAGTATAAACTCTGAGAAGGTGCTGGACACAAAACCCATATAAATTACTATTCCCACTCCACCAAGTATAAACTCTAGGAAAGTGCTGGACACTAAAACCATATAAATTACTATTCCCACTCCACCAAGTATAAACTTTGGGAAGGTGCTGGACACTAAACCCATATAAATTACAATTCCCACTCCACCAAGTATAAACTCTAGGAAGGTGCTGGACACTAAACCCATATAAATTACTATTCCCACTCCACCAAGTATAAACTCGTGAAAGGTGCTGGACACTAAAACCATATAAATTACTCTTCCCACTCCACCAAGTATAAACTCTAGGAAAGTGATGGACAGTAAACCCATATAAATTATTATTCCCACTCCACCAAGTATAAACTCTAGGAAGGTGCTGGACACTAAACCCATATAAATTACTATTCCCAGTCCACCAAGTATAAACTCAGGGAAGGTGCTGGACACTAAACCCATATAAATTACTATTCCCACTCCAAGTATAAACTCTGGGAAGGTGCTGGACACTAAACCCATATAAATTACCATTCCCACTCCACCAAGTATAAACTCTAGGAAAGTGCTGGACATTAAACCCATATAAATTACTATTCCCACTCCACCAAGTATAAACTCTGGGAAGGTGCTGGACAGTAAACCCATATAAATTACTATTCCCACTCCACCAAGTATAAACTCTAGGAAGGTGCTGGACACTAAACCCATATAGTTTACTATTCTCACTCCACCAAGTATAAACTCAGGGAAGGTGCTGGACACTAAACCCATATAAATTACTATTCCCACTCCAAGTATAAACTCTGGGAAGGTGCTGGACACTAAACCCATATCAAATACTAATCCCACTCCACCAAGTATAAACTCTGGGATGGTGCTGGACACTAAACCCATATAAATAACTATTCCCACTCCACCAAGTATAAACTCTAGGAAAGTGCTGGACACTAAACCCATATAAATTACTATTCCCACTCCACCAAGTATAAACTCTGGGAAGGTGCTGGACACTAAACCCATATAAATTACTATTCCCACTCCACCAAGTATAAACTCTAGGAAGGTGCTGGACACTAAACCCATATAAATTACTATTCCCACTCCACCAAGTATAAACTCTTGAAAGGTGCTGGACACTAAAACCATATAATTTACTATTCTCACTCCACCAAGTATAAACTCTGGGAAGATGCTGGACACTAAACCCATATAAATTACTATACCCACTCCACCAAGTATAAACTCTGGGAAGGTGCTGGACACTAATCCCATATAAATTACTATTCCCACTCCACCAAGTATAAACTCTGGGAAGGTGCTGGACACTAAACCCATATAAATTACTATTCCCACTCCACCAAGTATAAACTCTTGGAAGGTGCTGGACACTAAAACCATATCATTGACTATTGTCACTCCACCAAGTATAAACTCTGGGAAGGTGCTGGACACTAAACCCATATAAATTACTATTCCCACTCCACCAAGTATAAACTCTGGGAAGGTGCTGGACACTAAACCCATATAAATTACTATTCCCACTCCACCAAGTATAAACTCTGGGAAGGTGCTGGACACTAAACCCATATAAATTACTATTCCCACTCCACCAAGGATAAACTTTAGGAAGGTGCTGGACACTAAACCCATATAAATTACTATTCTCACTCAACCAAGTATAAACTCTGAGAAGGTGCTGGACACTAAACCCATATAAATCCCTATTCCCACTCCACCAAGTATAAACTCTGGGAAGGTGCTGGACACTAAACCCATATAAATTACTATTCCCACTCCACCAAGTATAAACCCTGGGAAGGTGCTGGACACTAAACCCATATAAATTAATATTCCCACTCCACCAAGCATAAACTCAAGTAAAGTGCTGGACACTAAACTCATATTTATTACTATTTCCACTCCACCAAGTATAAACTCTGGGAAGGTGCTGGACACTAAACCCATATAAATTACTATTCCCACTCCACCAAGTATAAACTCTTGGAAGGTGCTGGACACTAAAACCATATCATTGACTATTCTCACTCCACCAAGTATAAACTCTGGGAAGGTGCTGGACACTAAACCCATATATTCATTACTATTCTCACTCCACCAAGTATAAACTCTGGGAAGGTGCTGGACACTAAACCCATATAAATTACTACTCCCACTCCACCAAGGATAAACTTTAGGAAGGTGCTGGACACTAAACCTATATAATTTACTATTCTCACTCAACAAAGTATAAACTCTGGGATGGTGCTGGACACTAAACCCATATAAATTACTATTCCCACTCCACCAAGTATAAACTCTGGGAAGGTGCTGGACACTAAACCCATATAAATTACTATTCCCACTCCACCAAGTATAAACTCTGGGAAGGTGCTGGACACTAAACCCATATAAATTACTATTCCCACTCCACCAAGTATAAACTCTGGGAAGGTGCTGGACACTAAACCCATATAAATTAATATTCCCACTCCACCAAGCATAAACTCTAGTAAAGTGCTGGACACCAAACCCATATAAATTACTATTCCCACTCCACCAAGTATAAACTCTGGGAAGGTGCTGGACAGTAAACCCATATAAATGTATATTCCCACTCCTCCAAGTATAAACTCTGGTAATTTTGTGGACAGTAAAAATATATAATTTACTATTCCCACTCCACCAAATATGAACTAATAATACATATGACCATTTAAATCCATTTTAAAATTTCTATATATTTGTAATTATTTATTTTACAATTTAATTTTTTTGTGAAATTTTTATTGTTTTTTAATAATTATTCACCACATATTTTTATATTATATAAAATATTAGATTATTACAAACAATACATAAAATATTTACAATCTATAATTAATATTGATCGTTAAAAATTAAAAAAAATATCAAATTTATTACAAAACACTAATATTTATATGATAAATTTGTATATATAAAATGTATATTTAATAATTCAGATATATATATATTTTTTTACAATTTTAATTTTTAAAATGTTCTTTTTAACATTGACATTAAATAAAAATTATAATAAAAAAATTGTAATACTTTTGGTAATTTATTACCATACCCAATATTTTCAGTAGAAATTAAGATGATATTTGAAAATTTTTATCTTTTACATTTTTTTATCTAAATTTATTATAAATACCAAATTTTTGATATATATATATTCTTTTGATTTAATATGTTTTTGCTAACTTATTGCCATTCAAAAAAAATTCTGAAAGTTTTTTAAACAAATTTTAAATTTGAAATTAATTTGGAAATGTATTTAACAAATTTTATTACAAATCCCAAATTTTGTAGAAATTTTAATTTTTTTTTTAATTTAAAATTTAAAATACATTTTTTTTATATATTTATTATTTTAATATATTTTGGAAAACTTATTTTGTACAATTTTAAAACACTTCCCACCCTATTCCCCTAACAACCCACAACCCGCTTCTAAAAATTATTATACTATTTTTTAATACATTAAATTCTATCCCAATATTTGGGTTCAATATTAGGTAAATTTAAATATTTTTCCTTTTTATATTTTTATTTTTAATATATATTTTAAAACACTTCCCACTCTATTCCCCTACAAACCCACAACCCACTCCTAAACATTATTATACATTTTTTATAAAATTTATACATTTTAAAAAAATTATTTATATATTTAATAACACTAAATTAACTACATTTTAAAACATTTAAAACTACTAAATCACTATTACTACATTATTAACTATCTTTTTTTATAATTTCGATATTATGACAGTCGATATTATGACAGTCGATATTCTAACATTCTATATTTTGACTTTCGTTTTTTTTTACTAATAATAAGATACAATATTATTTACAATCGATATTAATTACTCGATATTTTTAACTTCGAAAGTTTTTTACTAAACTTAAATTTCGATATTATTTACGTCGCTATTACTTACCTCGATATTACTGCCATGTCGATATTCTGTAGTCGATATTCTGTCCAGTCGAAATAAAAAACTCGATATTATGACTGCAACCCTCAAAACCTCTATAGGAATGGCGCATATCACATTCTGTTGTTTGAAAGACAAGACAGACTCATCAGTGTCTATAACAAATTTCGGGGCATCTTTTACCTATAACAGCATGTGAATATATGGAGCACCTTTAAGTTGGAACTCTTTGCGCCAAAATAAATCTATTACTTGCCAAGAGGACGATTTGTTTTATTGCAAATGAAACCATCATCGCTTAAAACCTGTGGTTAAAATATATGCAAACGTTTGCAGATTCCAGTAAGAAAGGTTCTCCTAGAGACCTCAGATTGATGTCTTTTATGTTTGAGTTAGCTTCTCCCAGGAATTTAAGGAGGTCATCCCATGCATACTCAGCACAACTTAGTGCTAGGAACAAATTGGATGTGCCTAAGTTTCTCAACATGCATTTCAGCTCACCATCAAGATGATACCAATATTTATTAATGTCACGTCCGCACACCATCAAAGTAATGCAGGCACCTGTTTGCCATAGTGCAAGGGTGCCTGCATTGCATGGATGATTGTTTTTGGGCAGGAAGGGAAACCTTCCTGCACAAAAACAATCACAAAAGGCTTTTTTCTCTTTCTATGTGTGCCTCACAATGCCGCACACATAGAAAAAGGAAAAACGTGGAGAAATAAAGGTATTTCTCTTCGTTGCACCTCCCTTACACCTCCCGTGGGGAGGCGTACATGTTTCATGCTGCCTCAGAGTTACAATTCTCGTAAATCTGGGGCTGGTTCAAAAAGACATGGGTATTGCTGGGAAAGCCCACAGCAACACCCATTGCATTACCCTTTATTGTAGAGAACTGCGTTGAAGGGAACGATATTTATAAAGCTGCATTAGGCCACACCATAATCTCTTTAAAATCCAGTGGGTGGATACTGTAGTGTTCATAAATGTTTTCTGATCAGGATCACTCCACTTTTCAATCAGACTTCTTGATGTTGATGTGTCATCCTCCATATGTGCTACATTTTGACTGACACACTCATAAAGCATCTTACTCACCTTTAAATAATATATAAAACCACTCACACTACTACTCATAGATCAGCTCATGTACATTGTAAGTTTTTCAAAAATAGTTTATACTCTCTTAGAACATTCTCACATACACATATGCCTTTTAAGCATTTCTGTTCTCCAAATAAATATTATTTGCATACCTTAAAATTGAGTTTGTTGATCAAATATGTATGTTTTTTTCTTTTATAAGGTAGCTACAATACTCTCAAGAGATGTAAAAATTGAACACTATTCTCATATAAAGCAACCAATAATGGCAACATTTTCAACTTTGCACTATGATTGTGCGGAGGCAGCAAATAAAAACATATCTTTCAATATTTTATTTTGTAACTCCACTTCTGAATGGTTAGTATGTCTTAACCCTTTCACACACTTTTATAAAGAAGCCCAATATGGTAGGTCTTTTTGCATAATCGTGGATTATTTGTGATCGTAGCAACAAATTCTCCAAAAAAAACCTGGAGTCCAAAAGAAAATTTAGCTTGGTACTCCTATGACTTTAAGACCACAGTACACTTAATTAGCAAGCTTTCACTAGGAAATGTAATCCTTGATGCACAACAATCAGTCTAAAGATCTCTAATTTCTTAAAACAGACAACTCTCTCTTTAATACCCTTCCGCAAGACACTCTTAGTACAGTCTCCATAGCAACCCACAAGAACCAGTAGGTCTCAAGTTCGCAGTACATTCTGGAAGGGTAATACTAGTTACGAAATGAGCTGCAGCAGGTGCAGTTTAGAGTACAGAATTAAAAGCATATCCAAGTCTGCATATCATTTTTTTTATTTTTCATGCAACCAATCATAGATCTAGATACTTATACTGAAAGAGACTACCTAAATGTATTCACTTCCATATTCACAGCATCCAATCAAGTATATATATTTTTTTTAAACAGAAGCACACCTTCATTTTAACTGCCTTTCACTTTGAAAACTGTCTCATTCAGCTCCAACCTTCTGTCTTTAGTTAAAAGCATTGTGGATTTCCAACCCCCTGACCTCATGACTGTGCAGTGAAGTGGCACCGACCTAGGCACACTGGCTGGGGTAGGACTGGAAATCCTAATTAAGGATACCTTTTAGCACACCTGCTTACTGATAATAAAGCTAACAGTCATATAAAGGCTATTAAGGGTGAGAATGGATTATTGCACACAAATCCCCAGGTAATAGTCGAACAGTTTGCCCAGTTTTATCAAAATCTAAATGAAAAATCAGATACTTTCGATGGAGGCAAATACGCTGACTAGGTAGGGAAGTGGGATCTCCCAAGGCTTAATGAAGAACAGACGAACGATCTCAATCAGGAGATCTCGCATGGGATGATTTAGGAAGCACTATCAGCTTTGCCTTTGGGAAAGTCAGCAGGCAACAATGCCATACCAGTTGAGTTTTATAAAACCTTCAAGGACTGTATTGATTCTTTTATGAGCAAAGTTATACAAAATATAGGTGACATCGGGGAAGTCTCTGATTCATCGGACATGGCAAATATTGTTTTTTTCTTAAAACTAAACGTGGATGCAAACATTTTTGCTAAAATATTGGCAACTGACTTGTGTCAAATCAGCAGCACAGGTTTATCTTAGGTATAGATACTACAGCTCATGTTAACACAGCCATAGTTGCTTTTGATGTCGCAAAAAAATTAGGAATGGAAATGGGGATGGTGCTGTTGGATGCCGAGAACGCATTTGACCGAGTTGCCTGGGACTGACTCTGGGCTACATTAGCAGACTTTGATTTGGATGGTCGATATTGTAAATCGGTACATGCCTTGTATAATAAACCAGGGGCAAAATTGGTCTTTTGATATTTCGGATAAACCGGGGCACCCGTCAGGGATGCCCCCTCTCTCCATTGCTTTTTGCAAAATGTATAGAGCCATTTATACCATCACTACTCTTGAACACAGATATACTTCCGGTGTGATCAGGTTTAGGTAAGTTAAAGATAGCTGCGTATGCCAACGACATAGCTGTCTTCTCTGCTTATCCAGCAACTGCTATAGATATAATTACATTTGAGGCTAATAAGTTTGGTACTGGGTATAAGTTGAACATAAGCAAGACACAAGTTTGTCTTATCGGCCAACCTAACATATCAATTTTTGGATCTTATTCAGTAGCTACTTATCTGGGGGGGGGTCTGATTTCCCCAAATGTGTAACAAATACTAGGAATAAATAAATGAGCCTCTGTTGCAGAATGTCATTAAGAGATTTAAGAATTGGCACAAATTACCTATTAGTATTATAGGAAGATACAACATCATTAAGATGATTGTATTACCCACATTTCCATATTTGTTCTGTGCAATACCCCTACGGGTCCAAAATTATAAAAAAAATTAATTGGAAGGGGCAATTAGCAGCTTCATTTGGGAATACAAACAGCCACCCTGAGCAATAAGATGTATTACATTTCCATACAAACAGGGGAGACTTCAGCTCCCAGATTTTAAGCTATATTATTGGGCCGCTTTTGTGGGGCGCTTGCGTAGTCTGTTGTCTACAGGCAGTCAAGACTGTTGCTACTACTTCATGTTAGGATCCAATAGTAGAATGTTTTTGTATCGAATTCATGACCCAAACTATTTTTAAAAAGTGTGTATTAACACATGGATTGATCATCGGCATGTTTTGCGAGTCTGTAATAGCGATTATTAAGGAATCGCTATTACAGAATAGAGATTCCTTAAATGCAATTCCTCGCAAATTTGCGAATTCTATAATAGCAAATTTTGCACTCGGGATGATGACTCCAAAATGCAAAAATAGCGCTCACAAAGGGCCAAATTCTCAGAATCTGGCCCTTTGCGAGACGATTTTGGCTTCATGAATCTACCTGTAAGACACTTAGGGATACTTAGGGATACTGTCTATATTTGGCGAGAACTGCTATCCAAGTGCTCTTTTCTTCTTGTTCACACTAGTCTACCCCGTGGAGACACCTGTCTGTCACTCCCGGAAATCTTCCATGACAGTGTTGTTAGGATATTGGCAAAAAGCGGGTTGGACCAACTAGGGCTCATGTACGATGCAAACAGATTTCGAGCATTGAAAGTCCTGCAAAATGTGTTTAACCTCCCCAAATGGCTGTTCTTTAAATATTTGCAGGTCAGAGATTTATTTTGTGGGAGACGGGTATAAAGATACTTGAAAGCTCTGACTTCATGTCATGCCTACATTCTGTCTCCCAGAAATCATCAATTAGCAGTATCCATCAGATACTGTGTCACATATCTCAAATCTGGCCTCTAAATGGAGCAACCTTTTGTCGAAAGACATTACTTCCTCGGAGATCAACAGGGCATTGGGAACACTAGATGAGTCAGTACATTATATTAGTTTAAAACTGCAGCAATTTCGAACTCTATGTATGCTTTACTATACTGCTGACAGAATAGCTGCCTGGGCTCGAAGCAAGAGAAGGGATGTGGAGGATAAGGGCAAATGCCCTAAATATGGTTTTGTTGCTGCCACCATTCTGCATATGTTTGCTAGTTGCCCAGGGTTGAATCTGTTCTGGAAAGAGGTGACTCAAATTAATAAAACTCGACTAGGTTTAGATCTCAAAGCAAAAGAAAGAGAGATTATGTTTGGGTATAGGTCTGAATTAGATTTGGGTCTAAGATCTAATTTTTCCATCATTATAGCCACCGCTCGATTGTGCATTGCTCTTGCTCAGGCATGGATAACTCCAACTCCTTCAAGAAAATTTGAAAGCACATGGAAGGTAATAGGGGATGGCACTAATAGGAGCCAACGTGGATTCTGACACTTTTTAGTTTTCTCACTGTCATGCGAGCAGGGGTCTGCTGGTTTGAATATTTGGGATTGCAGTAGTAACTGTGGGGCATATTACCAACGTTTAGCGATATTTACCGCTAACGATTCTTAGCAACAAATTTTTTAACGCTAAGCATCGCCGGAAATTATCGCAGAGATAACTTGCTATTATCTCAGTAGCGATAAAAATTCTCGCGCTAACTGCCAATTGAGAGATTATCGCTGGAAAACCAACGAAAATCTCTCGAAGTTTGACGTTAGCTTGATGATAGGGGCTCACAAACTTAGCCATGATATCCACCTTCCATAGGATATCATGGCTTATTCAGGAAAATACCAGGGGTAAAAGAAGCAGTGCTAACCGCGGTTAGCGCTGCTTTTTTTATCACTAACAGGGTTTGCGAAATCCTTGATAATAGGAGAAATGTCGCTTAACAACATTTCTCCTATTATTTTTCTCTGGAAAGCCCCCTTTGCATCTCATTAGAGATGCAAGGGGAAGCGTAGAGCGTAGAGAAAAAGGGTGCTACATGCAAATTTGCGTGTTAGCACCCTGTTGCTGATAGGGAGATAATTTTATCTCCGCTTTCTTGGCTTTTAAAGCCAAAAAAGCAGAGATAAATCCCTTGATAATATGCCCCACATATTGCAATTGTTTTAATTTTAGCCTTTAAGTGTTTTTCCGTTTTTTCTCCCTTTTTATATCTTTATATCTTTATTACTTATTGTATGGCTTCAATTCAACTTAATCGATGGGAAGATATTTGTAAACATAATGCTATTTTGCTTTAGTACTATCAAGGAATTTATTGTTTACACTTTTATATCTTGTACCCAGTGTTTATTTCCATGAATAATAAAAAATATTTAAAACACAAAAAAGATATGTTTGCAGAATTAATGGCACTTTTCCCTCATACTGTCTTGGTGTACTCCAACATATGCCGAAGGTAGAAATGGAAGAGGTCTAATCAATTGTGTCCACAAACTAACAGCCAGGAAAGATGATACTTAAACAGCTGACTCCACTATGCTATTTAAGGAGCCTGGCTGCCTGTGGTGTGGGCTTTGGTGACCTTATTGTGATCACTTGGCTGCCCTCCATCCACTTGGGAATTCTCTCCCTTGACATGCAGGGGGAGAGTCACTGCACTCAGCAGTCGCTGGGCAGTACAGCACTCTTAACTTCCCGCAAGACCTGCAGCTGACTCCGCTGTGTTATTTAAGGAGCCTAGTTCCCAAGTGGCGCGGGATATGCATGGGCCACACCCGGGCAAAGCTCGGGCGAAGAGCAGGCCAGTTCTGTGCCCGTCTGGTACTAGGAGGAGGTGGGGCGGAGCCACCCCCTTGGCTCTGTCACAAAGCTAAGCTTTCCATTTTTTCCAGGGCTAACCCCACAAACGGATTCAAAGGTGCTCCTTTTTGCGTCTTAGCCCCTCTCATCCTACCCAGTTTTATAACGACATGCGACTACAGCCTTTTGCCCGGTACTGACTTTCACCTTATATAAAAGTTTAGTATTTCCCAAGTTGTTCATATAAGTGAAGTTGGAAGCAAAACTCCCTTTACAGCGGTCTTTTCTTCGATACTTCGGAGACTCATTGATTTTAAAATCCCAAAGTACTGTGGGTGCCACTTAAGTCTATTTGCGTTTTTCTTATTCTTTTTGTTGTTGTTGTTGTTGCTTTGCAATGGTTAAAAGGAGAGTCCAGGACAGACCCATGGTAATTCTCTTACCAAAGAATAATTTTCTGGACCAACTTGTAATGATGCTATGGACAAGATTGATATGTTGTTAACATTATGTCAGGTTGCTGCTCACAATCCTTCTTTCCCTACATCCATTATTCCCGATGAGCCATTCCCAGAGCCACTCGAGGCTTCACCTTCTCACCCTCCTGCCAAGAAAACCACTAAATATTCCACAAATTTTTTGCAAAACTCACTGGATTACTTGCACACTCATTGGCACAGGCACTAGCAGTAGAAGAAGCAATGCAGAGACACATCCTTGTATTTTAGAGCAGTCTCCAGATGCTCAGGTGGTAGATCAGGTTGAGTGTCACAATAGATATGCTGTTCTTTCTGTAACAGAGAACAGAGCGGAAGAGAGAGATATGCCTCTGCTGGATGTTACAAACAAGGAAGGTTTGGCCCTGTTTCATAGCTTAAAGGGCATAATTGAAGGCCTCAAGGAGGAGGTAGCAGTTCCAAGAAAGGTAGTAAGTGATCTGGAAGGGAGGGTGATTGAAGATCAGGCTTTGAGCTCAACAACCCAGACAAAGATACTAGTAGGAGGTTGTGAGGGTTTCCCGAATGTTAATGCCTATCGAGATACACTCCTTCTCCTCCCGGTGCTACATGAACATGAATCGGTTGTGTCAAAAGTTACTGGACCTCCCCATTTCCACTCTACCCGCCAATTTTTGTTCAATCATAAAGGTGATTCTACTTGGCCAAGCGGTAGATGAACTGTATGTCAAGTTACTGTAAAGGGGAGTGGCGTGGGAAGAGAGCTCGATAGAGGTGAGGTGGTGCTAGACATGAGACCTGCACAACCTTATGCAAGGGGAGTGCTCAAAAATGGTTTTTACACCACAGATTGTGTCCAGAGGAAGAAAAATTTAATTTTTCTTATGCAGGTCCCCAAACGTCCCACTGGCAAATGGGAAGATTATTACTCACTCTTACCAAAGAATCATCCTCTGGACCAACTTGTAAGAATGCTATGGACAGGATTGATATTTTGTTACCAGAATGTCATGTTATTGCTCATAACCCTTCTCTTTGCATATGATACATTATTCTTTTATCAAAGTCTCCCAAGGGCTCTAACTGTCATTGAATGATTTTATATATTTTTGCGATGAGCGCAATTTGGAGTTAAATGACTCAAAAACAAAGTATATGTCTTTTCCAATGGCTCTTTGAAGACACCTAAGAGATGCATGTCTGTTGGGGACCACACTATTGTAATGGTTTCCACCATTGATTTCTCAGGGATTCGCTTAACCCTGAACTTGTGCTGTGCCCTTCGGATAGAGAAACCACATCTCTCATTAATCCACCAAACCTCCCACACAACTAAGGGGCTGATTAGGATGGTGGGCAAACTTTCGTCTGCCTGCCACTCTATCATAAATGGGACCACCCGACAGGCTGTCGGCAGTCCCGGCAGAGGCATTACGATGTGACCTCCACAACGGCAGTCACAATGCCTCTCTTTTGCATTGCGGTGGGTGCTGATGGCTGCAGCACACGCCACAACGCTAAAAGGATATACAATACATATCCCTGCACTGCGTGGCAGACACCATGCGGTGCCTGCCACATGGTGCAGGGATATGTAGGGGGCACTGTAGGTGCCCTCCAGATCCCATTTATGGCAAGGGGGCCAGCTACAAGTCCCTTTCCACCTGCCTTTTCATGGCAGGTTTCTCACCATAAAAAGGCAGGCAGAAAGGGACATCATATTCCCTATGGCAGTGCCTGGCAGGTACTGCCACCATTGTAGGATTTGGATGTCCCTCCTATGCACCGGCGGGCTCAAGCACCCCGTCAAATGTGTGTTGGTCGGTCTTTCCGACCACCAACCATCTGCCCGCAATTGTAAAATGGTGGGCGGATTACATGCTTTCGATGGCAGTGGGACCGCCACCGACGGGCTCTCAGTGGGGGTCCCACCGGCATCCTAATAGGCCCCTAAGATCCTTAAAATAACTGTGTCAGGAAAAGTGCTCCAGTACTACAAATGTATAATACCTAAGCCTCAGGTTCAGCTATCTATGAAGCAGAACTGTGGGGAAGTGGGAACACTGACTGTCTTTCTGTGATCGAACATCGTTTTGTAAGGTCCCTTCTTAATCTACTGGCAAGTTTGGACATTTATGGACAACTGAAGCACGGTCCTCCTATCAAGTGAGACTGAGAGACCTTTTGGCATCCCCAAGGGCTTGTAAAATCCCTTGGTTCTGTTCCCTTAGGGAAATTCTGAGGAAATTTGTGTTGGATGTTTTTTTAACTGACCTGGAGAAGACGTCCTTGTTCAGAAAAGGCAGGATGAAAGACATTTACTGGGAATTTACTATGGTGGAGAATCTGTCTAATACCAAAGGATCACTTACTCAACAGTTTGTAGACTTTAAAGCCTGCCCCTATTTTGAAGACACCATTGACGAGATTGTCCCATCACTGGCACAGATGTTTTTTCTCCAATTTAGGTATAAGGCTCTTCCCACCAAGGTGTTCTGCAGTAGATGTGTCCTGCAAGTAAAGGGGGCCCTGGTCCACCTATTATTCCTTTGCCCTCTTCAAAACAATGTGAGGTCTAAGTGGATTATCCCCCTCTGCAGGCACATTGATCCTAGTCACTATTTGGAAGCGCTCAAAATACTTAGCACAGATACTCGGAGAGTTGTGGTATTTGGCTTAGCTAGATTTTTGATGTTCTTATGGATTAGGTGCTTGAAGTGTATTGTATAATATATCTAGTTCATTGTTTTTATGGATTTATGTTTTTGTATTGAATTATTTTTAATTAATTATCTATTAGAAATTAAATGCATCATTTATTATATGCATTTTATATATATATGGGATTATATGCTTTTAGTAGGATATTCTCCTACAAAGTAAAGCTATACCATCTTGTTAATTGACCTTTTAACCCTTATGCTTTTAGTAAGGCAACTTTGCTATTTTAAATATATTTTAATGTTTGCTATGTTTGTATGTATTTCTTGAGATGCACTTTATAAGATCTTTGTGATTAGAAAAAAAGTTATGATAATGTTGTTATTAAACTGTTTTAGCATTCCTCAGCAACCATAACATGGGCTCTATTTACAACAACAGCCTGGGTTTTGAAATGCATTGAAATGATTGAAGTGATGGAGTTCCCTTTACAGATGAAGGCAACAGTGTGTTTCTCAGCAACCTGAAACTCTGCATCCAGAGCTATGTGTACCGGTCATATACACACAATGAACACAAAGGCTCTTCTTAGAGCCACCCCAGTGCCCAAAATACTGTTCATTCATTTTATACATATCTATAAAAAATATATATATAAATTTGTAACAACGTCGTGATATTCGTGAATACATCGCGAAATCCCAAAACAAAAGCAGACATTCAGTAGTCACCAACACAATCAAAATTTATAACTATGCAATTGATTCTAATCATCACACTAGATACATCACTATCTAAATAACTATATAAAAACATGTATGAGATTCAGAATCAATGTTCCCTCAAATTTTTTTCCTCTGTGGACGTCAGTTTAAGGCCTCTGTGCCCTGCAGCCACGGCTATGGGTGCCGTGAAACCAGACCGCACGTGCGGGTGCAGCGCCAGATATCACTCCAAAACTTTGCTTAAAAAGTGAAAAAACTGTGCATTTCCACACACACAGCACCACGTTAAGGGTCTGAAGGCAGGTTTGCACATGCCATGACGTAAATTGGTTACACAGGCAAGTACACTTCGGATTTAGAAAAGCACAAGACTCCAACTGTGGTACCATCATAAAATTTGACTGCTGTAGGTGTAATGTTACTTGTTGTATTATATATCTGCATGCAGAGACAGAAAGAAGCTGCAAAACACCACCCGGGCGGCACTCTAGCTAAGCAAAGATTTCAAACTTATGTGTTACCTAAAAGAAATGCAGCACATCCAAAAGCAAGATGTGTAAAGCATGATGGTGCTCAGACCTGTCTAAATGGTCCGATATGTCAGGGGGCACAGGAGGTAAATTATTCGCCACGTCGGAGAATTATTTACAAGCAGCCAGGGCCGGCCGACTCTAGACCACTGGGCAAGGGAGAGTGCACTGCTGCATCATGCAGTTAGGAGACAGGCGGATATTGTGGCATACATTTATCATGCCACATTTAATCTGGAAAATAACTCTGTGGATCACCTTTTATGGCAGACTGTAGGATACTAGATCCTAGGATGCTTGTTTCAGTCTAGGGAGGACCTGGCCTGGCAGTTCGGGTTGGACTGTTCCCATTGGGCGCAGGGTCAAGACTGATTTGCATATGGCTGGGTCCAAACTGGAATTGCACGGTGAGCAGAAAAAGATGGATTTAGGCCCAGATCTCTGTACTGGGGTGAATGTATGACATTGTTCTGCATTCTGTCCTTCAATTGTTGTTTTTGCATTTGTCTCCCCGAGTGGGATGGGTATGCCCAGACGTGGGTCCCGTGCTCTCCATACCACTGGAATCAAGCTATCCTGGCTGATGAAGCCTGAATTCCCGAAACCGGTCCTAGGATGCTTGTTTAGTAATTTCTTATGGGGTTCATTTTTATTATAAAGGCACCCCACAGTGGTTTTAAGTGCATCAGAAGTGGTTTCCTGTTCCTCTTTCAATATCTTGAAAAATAGTCGCAACCTAAATATGCATAACTCATCAGAGGCACATACTCATGCAGCAATGCCATTTTTATTTTCATGGAGTTTTTCCTAGCGCGAACTTGACCCGAAGGTATCATAACTGAGTACCAGTTGCGATACAGGTGGACTTATTGGACACACTAAACTCAAATATTTTCACAATGGGCCACAATCAGCCCTCAGCCACACTCTATTTAGTAAAGAAATGCATCAATTCCAAAAGCACGTGTGCTTTACACGTCGTGCTTTCAGACTTGCTGCATTTCTTTTCTTATTAGAGTGTGGCTGCGGGCTTATTGTGGCCCATTATGAAAATATTTATGCTCATTTCAGCGCATGACGGTGCTGCAATTAACATACATTTTTTCAAAAAGCCCACAATCAGCCCACAGCCGGGTTCCATTAAGAATGCAGCAAGTGCAGGAGCAACTTGCTAGTGAACGCGTGCCCAGGCGTCTGGCAATCAGGAAACTGCTGTTTTTTGCCACTCGTGTTTTAAAAGTGGTGGCACGAATGTGTGTGTGCTCAACACAGTACACTGTGTGCTGGGGGCACAGAGGTGCGCGGGTGCGCACCTTACAGGGAACACTGTTCTGAATGTGAGTGAATGAGTGTTTGAGTGGGATTTGTGACTGGGTGTGAGTCTGTCAGTGAGTCTCTGAGCAGGTGTATTTGTGTCTGAGTGGCACTGTGAGTGGGTGTGTGAATGTCAGAGTGGGTCTGTCAATAGGTGCGTAAGTATCTGAATGAGTCCGTGACCTGTGACCTAACTGCGACCTAACTCTGCCTCCAGCCAGGTCGCTCCACACTCCATGCAGATTCACCTGTCTGCGCCAATGCCCCCAGCTAGATCCTGCTGCTGTATCCAGGGTTCAAGTCCCGCCTTTGGCTCTGCTCGTTTTTTGGTTTCTTGTTGGTTTATTTGTTGTCTCTTGTATTGTACTGTTTTCTTTTGCACTGTGTATAGCCCTTCCACATTGTAGCTTTTCCTTTCTGTTCCCCCCTATGTCCCCCCTTCGCTTGCCTTCTGCTCTCCCTCACCGGTTCCCGCTGCTGCGTCCCCTGCGGCCCCGCCCCTCACATCCCCCATTGGCCTCCCCGCTCCCGCCTCCCAGCTGCACCTCCCTCTCACCTCCCGATTTATGGCGGCCGCTGCCCGGCAGTAAGAGCGACCTTACTCTGCCTCCAGGCAGGTCGCTCCACACTCCGCGCAGCTCCACCTGTCTGCGCCAGTGCCCCCAGCCAGATCCTGCCGCTGTATCCAGGGTTCAAGGCCCACCTTTGGCTTTGCTCATTTTTTTGGTTTCTTGTTGGTTTATTTTTTGTCTCTTTTATTGTACTGTTTTGTTTTGCACTGTGTATAGTCCTTCCACATTGTAGCTTTTCCTTTCTGTTACCCCCACTGTCCCCCCTTTGTTTGCCTTCTGCTCTCCCTCGCTGGTTCCTGCTGCTGCGGCCCCGCCCCCTCCTTCTCCATTGGCCTCCCCGCTCCTGCCTCCCAGCTGCACATCCCTCCCACCTCCCCATTTATGGCGGCCGCTGCGCAGCCGCGTTCAGCGGTTGCACCGCTCGGGCACCTAAAGCAAGCCCATCTTCGCCCGTCTGCACCTGTCTGTGCCCGTCCGTGCCTGGACCGTGTCCACGCCAGAACCCCTGGCCTCCACGGATACAACAACTCCCGACTGAGCTACGATGCCAGCACCGTCCACGCACTCAACACGGGCTGAGAATACACCTGCTACCGGGCCACCCCGAAGTGCACCTAAGGACCCTTCACCTGCCGGAGCTGCAGCTTCACCAGCATCCGGCCAGCCAAACCACCAACCAAGATACCCAACTACCTCAACTGCATCCTCCTCAACACCTGCTTCGCCCGCAAGCACGTCGTCGAACTCTGGGACCTTCTCGACTTCACCACCCCTGACGTCGTCTTCCTGACTGAGACCTAGTTGAACCCCGCCTCAGCACCTGACATTGCCATAGACATCCCGTAAGGCTACAAGTTCACCCGCAGAGACCGTCCCAAAGGAGTAGGAGGAGGAATCGCCATTGTCCACAGGAACACTCTCAGAGTCTCGACCAACACCGACGACACCCTCAGCACCGCCGAACACATGCACTTCCAGATCCACACCGACCCCAACACCACCCTCAGAGGAACCCTCGTCTACAGACCACCTGGACCCCCACCGCAGTTCAGCGACTCCATCGCCGACTTCATCAGCACGCACGCCCTCGCCTCCACAGACTACATCCTCCTAGGAGACCTAAACTTCCATCTCGAGAACAACAATGATGCCGACTCCACCACCCTGATCGGCAACCTCACCAACCTCGGACTCAGACAGCTCGTGACAACACCCACCCATGCTGCCAGCCACACGCTCAACCCCATATTCACCGCAAGCCCCCACGTCTCCTTCAACCACACCACCGAACCCCACTGGACAGATCACCACTGCATCCACTTCACCTTCAGGAAGCCCATCACGCACCACCGCACTCAACAGAGGCCTCAACGCTGCTCAAGCGAAGTCACTGAAGACCAGCTAACCGCCACCCTCACCCAGAACCCGCCCGCCGACTCCACCGATCCCGAAACTACCACCAGCAACCTCAACCAATGGATCAACAACTGTGTCAACACCCTCGCCCTGCTCAAGTTACCCGACAACAACCGCACCAGCAAGAAAGCCAACTGGTTCACCGAAGACCTCCAGGCCTCCAAACGAACATGCCGAATATTGGAGATGAACTGGCTCCGCGAACGATCACCGGATAGCTACACAACCCACAAGAACGCTACCCGCAGACACCATCAACTCATCAGAGCTGCCAAAAGGGCCTCATTCAAGGACCACCTAGATAACAACGCGCACAACAGCAAAGAGCTCTTCAACATCGTGAAGGAACTCTCCAACTCCAGCTTCAACACCAATGACATCCCGCCTTCGCAAGACCTGTGCAACTCACTGGCCACCTTCTTTCACCGCAAGATCGCCGACATCTATGAGAGCTTCAGTGCCACGACCACCCCAAAAACCACCACCCCCAGAACCATCACCCGCACCAACCGCCTGCTATCCTGGACCAGCGTCAATGATGAGGACACCAGCAAAATCATGAACACCATTCACTCCGGATCACCATTAGACCCATGCCCTCACCACATATTCAACAAAGCCAGCACAGCCATCGCACCCCATCTCTGGAGAGTAATCAACATCTCCTTCGAGACAGCAACCTTCCCAGAGAGCTGGAAGCATGCCAAGATCAACGCCTTACTCAAGAAACCCAAGGCGGACCCCAAGGACCTCAAGAACCTCCAACCCATCTCCCTGCTTCCATTCCAGGCGAAAGTCACCGAGAAAATCGTCAACAAACAACTGACCGGCTACCTCAAGGAGAACAACATCCTGGACCTGTCAGCCACCTTTCACACGGTCTGCCACAACACACTAAGAACACGCTTACACAACGCCGAAATCCAAGAGAAGGCCCTGGACTGGACCACATTGTTCCTCTCCGGCAGAACTCAGAGCCGCCGCCTCCCCCCTTCCACTCCAAAACCACCGAGATCATCTGCGGCAGACCCCAGGGCTCTTCCCTCAGTCCAATGCTGTTCAACATCAACATGGCACCTCTTGCCCATGTCACCCGACAGCACGACCTAAACATCATCTCCTACGCCGATGACACCCAGCTGATCATCTCCCTCACTAAAGACCCTCACACCGTCAAAACCAACCTCCACGAAGGAATGAAGGACGTTGCTGAATGGACGAAGAACAGCCAACTGAAGCTGAACTCAGACAAGATGGAGGTCCTCATCCTCGGCCCCACCCCCTCATCCTGGGAAGACTCCAGGTGGCCGACAACACTGGGAACAGCACCGACACCCACCAACTAAGCACGCAACCTAGGGGTCATCCTCGACGCCACCCACTCCATGACTAAGCAGGTCAACGCCGTCTCCTCATCCTGCTTCAACAACTTCCGAATGCTCCGTAGGATCTTCAAGGGGATCCCCACCGAAATAAGAAAAACAGTCACCCAGGCCCTCGTCACCAGCAGGCTGGACTACGGACACGCCCTCTACGCAGGAACGTCGGGTAAGCTCCTGAGACGGCTGCAATGCATCCAGAACGCCTCGGCACGCCTGATCCTCGACATCCCCTGCTGCAGCAACATCAGCCCCAACCTGAGAGACCTGCACTGGCTCCCCCTCAACATGAGGGTCACCTTCAAGCTCCTCTTCAACGCGCACAAAGCTCTCCACAACACTGGCCCAGCATACCTCAACAGACGGCGCAGCTTCTACACCCCCACCCGCCAGCTCCGTTCCCCAGGCCTCGCCCTCACCACAGTCCCTTGCATCCAAAGAACAACCGCCGGCGGCAGATCCTTCTCCCACCACGCCGCCAAGACATGGAACACCCTCCCCACAAAACTATGGCAGACCCAAGACCTACTGGCCATCAGAAGACTCCTCAAGACCTGGCTCTTCGATCAGTAGTAGCACCCCTTCCCCCCCCCCCCCCAGCGCCTTGAGACCCTAACGGGTATGTAGTGTGCTTTATAAGTGTATTGATTGATTGATTGATTGATAGTGAGTGGGTGTATCAGTCTCTGAGTTGATCTGTGAGTGGGTGCATAACTGTCTGAGTGGGGTTGGTGAGTGGGTGCATAAGTCTCTGGGTGGGTCTGTCAGTTGGCACATCCGTCTCTGAGTGGGTGTGTGACTGAGTGCATTCGTCTCTGTGTGGGCCTGTGAGTGGGGATGTCATTGTCTGAAAGGGTCTGTGAGTGGGTGTCTCAGTCCCTGATGGGTTCTGTGAGTGGATGCATGAGTGTCCGAGTAGATCTGACAATAAGCACATTCATCTCTGAGTATGGGTATGTGACTGGGTGCATTAGTCTTTGAGTGGACTTGTGAGTGGATGCATAGGTCTCTGAGTAGGTTAGTGAGTGGGTGAGTGAATCTGAGTGGGTCTGTGAGTGGGTGCATGAGTGTCTGACAGGGTCTTTGAGTGGGCACATGAGTCCCTGAGAGGGTTTGTGGAGTGGATGCATGAGTGTCTGAGTGGGTCTGACAATAAGCACATTCATCTCCGAGTGGGGGTATGTGACTGGGTGCATTAGTCTCTGAGTAGGCCTGTGAGTTGGTATATCATTATCTGAGTGGGTTTGTGAGTGGGTGTCTCTGTCTCTGACAGGTCGTGTGAGTGGATGTAGAAGTCTATGAGTGGGTCTCTGAGTGGGTGATGAGTGTCTGAGTGTGTCTGTGAGTGACTGCGCCATAATGTCAATGGGTCTGTGTGGGTATCTGAGTGAGTAGATGAGAATATGAGTGGGGCGCTGAGTGGGTGTATGAGTAGATCTGTGAGTAGATGCATCAGTCTCGGAATAGGTCTGTGAGTGGGTGTATGAATCTGGGTCTGTGACTGGGTGCATGGGTTTCTGACTGGGTCTGTGAATGGGTACATTAGTCTGTGAGAGTGTTTGTGAGTGGGTGCATGAGTCTCTGAGTGGGTCTGTCAGTGGGTATGTTTATCTCTGAATGGGTGTGTGACTGGGTGCATGAGTCTTTTGAGTGGACCTGTGAGTCAGTGTGTAAGTGCTTGAGTGGGAGTATGAGTGGCTGTCTCAGTCTCTGACAGGGTCTGTGATTGGATGCATGAGTGTCTCAGTGGGCTTCTGAGTGGATGTATGAGTGATGAGTATCTTAGTGAGTCGATGAGTGACTGCGTCAGAATATCAATGGGTCTGTGAGTGACTGTGTGAGTGTCTGTATGGGTCTCTGAGTGAGTGCATGAGAATATGAGTGGGACTCTGAGTGAGTGCATGAGTGTCTGAGTAGATCTGTGAGTGGATTCATCAGTCTCTCAATGAGTAGGTGTGTGGATCTCTGAGTGAGTGGGTTCATGAGTGTCTAATTTGCTCTTTGAGTGAGTGTATGAGTTTTGAGTGGGCCTAAGTGGATCCATGATTCTCTGATTGGGTTGGCGAAGAGGAGTCTCTGAGTGAGTCTATGAGTGGATGCATGAAAGTCATAGTGGGTCTGTAGGTCAGTGGGTGTGTGAGTCTCTGAATGAGTCTTTGAGTGGGTGTATAAGTTTCAGAGTGAGTATGTGCATGGATAGATGAGTGTATGACTGTTTAGTGAATAGGTGCTTCATTGTCTTAATGGATCTGTCAGGAGGCACGTCTGTGTCTGAGGGGGGGTGTGAATGGGCGAATAAGTCTCAGAGTGGGCCTGTGAGTGATGAGTGTGTCAGTGGTCTGAGTAGGTCAGTGAGTGCATGTGTGAATCTCTGAGTGGGTCTGTGAGTGGGTGCATGAGTCCCTCTTGGGTCTCTTAGTGGGTGCATGATAATATGAGTGGAGCTCTGATTGAGTGCATGAGTGTCTGAGTAGATATATAGGTGGGTGCATCAGTCTTTCAGTGGATTGGAGAGTGGGTGTGTGAATCTCTGAGCTGGTCTGGGAGTGGGTACATGAGTGTTTCAGTGGCTCTCTGAGTGGGTGTATGAGTTTTGAGTGGATTAATGAGTCTCTGATTGGGTCGGTGAGTAGGACTCTCAGACTGAGTCTGTGAGTGAGTGTGTCTAAGTCAGTGCTTCAAAGTCAGATTGGGTCTGTGGGTGGGAGTGTGTATCTCTGAGTAAGTTTAGGAGTGGGTGCATAGGTTTCTTTGTGGGTCTATGAGTGGGTATGTAAGTGTATGACTGGGTCTGTGAGTAGGTGCATCAGTGTCTGAGTCGGTCTGTTAGTGGGTGTGATTGTCTTTGAGTGGGTCTGTGACGGTGCATGTGTCTCTGAGCCAGCCCGTGAGTAGATGAATTAGTGTCTGAGTGTGTCTGTTATTGGGTATCTCAGTCACTGACAAGGAATGTGAGTAGAAGCAAAAGTCCCTTCGTGGGTCTCTAAGTGGGTGTATGAGTGTCTGGGTGGGTCTGCAAGTAACTGCATCAGAATATCAATGGGTCTGTGAGTGAATGCATGAGTATCTGTATGGGTCACTGAGTGATTGCATGAGTGTTTGAGTGGGTCTGTGAGTGGCTATGTCAGAATATGAATGGAGCTATGAATGAATGCATGAATGTCTGTATGGATTACTGAGTGAGTGTGTGAGAATATGAGTGATGCTCAGAGTGAGTACATGAGTGTCTGAGTAGATCTGTGAGTAGATGCATCAGTCTCTCAGTAGGTTTGTTACTGGGTGTGTGAATCCCAGAGTGGGTCTGTGATTAAATGCATGAATCTCTGACTGGGTCTGTGAGCGGATACACAAGTCTCTGAATGGGTCTCTGGGTGGATGCATGAGTCTCTCAGTGGGTCTCTGAGTTGATGTATGAGTGTCTGAGAGGGTCTGTGAGTGACTGAATCAGAATATCAATGGGTCTGTGAGTGACTCTGTGAGTGTCTGTATGGGTCACTGAGTGAGTGCATGATAATATGAGTGGGCCTCTGAGTGAGTGTATGAGTGTCTGAGTAGATATGTGAGTGGATGCATCACTCTCTGAATAGGTCTATGAGTGGCATGTGAATCTCTAAGTGGGTCTGTGAGTGGGTGCATGACTGTCTTAGTGGATCACTGAGAGGGTGTATGCATTTTGAATGTGTCTGTAAGTGGATCCATGAGTCTCTAACTGGGTCTGTGAGTAGGAGTCTTTGAATGAGACTGTGAGTAGAAACATGCAAATCAGAGTGGGTCTGTGGGTAGGTGTGTGAGTCTCTGAGTTAGTCTTTGAGTGGGTGCATACATTTCTGAATGGGTCTGTCAGGGCTGGAATGGTAAAACCTCTTCTGAAGCGACATTACCGATTTAAGATGTATGTTTCTAAACCAAGATCTTCTTGCCGGTTAAAAACCCTTTTGATCCGAGGACAGAAGAACTCCAAGATGTCTGCCACTTGCAACCATTCCTGTTGCCAGTCTAGTTTCCCAAGCCTTCCAGCACGCAGCTGAGCTCGCGAATCATCGCGAATTCAAATGCGCACTTCAACTGACTTTTGATGAGGAACGGTCGCATTTTCCTTCGCGGCGTTTCTCATTTGTTTCCAGTGGGTTCGTGAGTATATTTGCGGAAGTCCGAGAGTCAAAAATTCATACCGTGTCTGCGGTAAGTCAGTTCTTATTATTATTGGCACAAGGAGAGACAGAAGTTAGTACCTGCTTAGCGTATTTGCCTGACTACAGTACAACGCTACAGCAAGCATCGTAGAAAGGTTTCAGCAGCCTTCCAGTCTTACTGAGAATATTTCCTTTGATGGTTTGAACTCAGGGACATTCATTTAGTACATTATACAATAAAACGATATGACTAAAATATCGTAAAGGTGACAGTAGATCTATCAATTATTGTTTTTGGGAAAAAGACAGCACCAAAGACTTTTGTCAATCAAGGTTTAGAGCAAGAGCCAGCATTCTGGAAGCAATAATTAAGAGAGAATATTTGTACAAAGAAAACTCATACGTATGTGTTGTTATATATATATATATATATATATATATATATATATATATATATATATATATATATATATATATATATATATATATATTCACTGAAAAAAACATAGGTTTCACACCAGTTATAGTTAGCTGGAAATTTTACTGACATAAAACCGTTGAAATTCCCACGTTATAGTTAGTTGGACTCACTATAACTTGTGCGCCTGCAATGCACTGCTGATGACGTCACATATTACATCACTCATGACATGGTCAGTGACATCACTCATGACATCACTGATGACACCATCCAGTGAATATGTGTCTTTCTGAAAAATAAATATGTTTTATATATGTATATGTAAAGGTCGGTGGAAGAATAAATGTTTAAATAAGTGTCTTAATGGATGTTTTTTTTTTTTTAATTGATTGGTTAACTTGCTTATTAAGTGTATCTTAGTGAATACATATATTAGCGAGTATTGCTTAAATATTTAAATGTTTGTATCAGTTTTTCACTTTGTGTATAAGTGGCTACATGGGTTGGTGAGTAGCTACATGTGTGTGTGTATATGGGTTATTAGATGTTTTTTTAGTATCAGTATGAGTGTCTGTATGGTTTGGTGGGGGTGTTACTTAGCACATAGATGCATCAATGACTGACTCACTGTTTGTATGTGTTTTGAAGACAGCATATGTGCAGGACTGTATGGGTGGATGAGTGTGTATATGTGTGTGTTAGTGAGTGAATGACTGTCTCACTAGTGTTTTTTTCAGTAACTACATATGTTTTAATCTAGTATATGTGAGTATTGATGTATATAAGTGAGTATATGTGAGAGTGAGAGATTGAAAGAGTTCTTGTTTAAATAAGTATGTGTTTCTATAAGTGATTGTTTAAGAGAGTAAGTATGTGTAAGTTTCCTTAGAAGTAAGGTGGTAGTGTGTGTATAGCTGTATATGCAAATAAATGGATGTTCAATAGTTTATTTGCATGTGTGAGTATGTGTGTGAGTAACTTTTGGTTGACTGTCGGTATGTAACAGGATGTATAGGTGTATCACTACATATAATGAGTGAGTATATGTATGAGTGACTATATAGAACTGTTGGTGAATGAGTGGATGTGTATATTGATGGTGGAATTACTGAATTGGTTGTTGTAACTGGTATGGGTATCTCCATTTTTTTGAAAATGTTAGTTTCTATTTTTGAATATGTGTTTCAAGGGTTACATTACACTGAAAGGAGGTCTGTCACTCTGTCACAAGGATGGTGTCATCAGTAATGTCATGAGTGATGTCACTGACCATGTCATGAGTGATGTAATATGTGACGTCATCAGCAGTGCATTGCAGGCGCGCAAGTTATAGTGAGTCCAACTAACTATATCATGGGAATTTCAATGGTTTTATGTCAGTAAAATTTCCAGCTATCTATAACTGGTGTGAAACCTATGGTTTTTTCAGTGAATTTAATAGGTTTTTTAAATACTAATTCCTAACTATAACTGGTGTGAAACCTCTGGTTTTTTCAGTGAATTTCAAAGGTTTTTAAAATGCTAATTCCTAACTATAACTGGTGTGAAACCTATGGTTTTTTCATTGAATTTCAAAGGTTTTTTAAATGCTAATTTCTAACTATATATAGGGCCCCAAACCTATGTTTTTTTTCAGTGAATTTCAAAGTTTTTTTGATAGCAAATGTCTATAGCTATGAAATGTAATATTTTTGAAAATGAATCCTATATTATATATTTATGTAATACAATTTTTTTATGTATATTGTTCATGTTTTGTTTTTTTTTTTACCCTGGAGCGCTCCCGGTGCACGTACTGGTGAGCGCCCCGGAAAGCGCAGTCTTTTGAAGCGCTCCGGTGCGCGTACCGGGGAGCGTCCCGTTAGCGCCAATGCAGCATACGTAAACATCATTGTGACGTACCGCGTAGCCGCGTCCGTGTGATAGGCACGGCGTAAGTGCACCCGGAAGCACCCACCCGCATACGAACGCGCTACGTAAGCACCCCAGGGCGCTCCCCAGGGCGCGTAGCGTAAGCGCGTCGGGTCATGTGACCTGAAAATAACACTTTTCATTGGTTCATAACAGTTTTGGTTTCTAAATGATGTAACCCCGGGTCATGTGACCTGAAAATAACACTTTTCATTGGTTCAGGACAGTTTTGTTTTCCAAATGATGAAAGCCCCCACCTTTTTTCCTTATTCTGACTTTGTCCTTTGACTGAGGAAGACCTGTTTGGACCTCTCTGTGTCTTTTTGTACTTTAAAATGGCTTCAGTAGCAGCAGCAGCAGGAGCATCTCAGCCACCACCACCACCACCAAGAGGACCACCACAACACCACAGTGGTGGAGATGAAGAAGAGGAGGAAGAGGAGGAGGAGGAGGAGGGGAAGAGGTGGCTGCAAGAAGATAATACCCCATATAGGCCAAAGTAGCACATTGTATGGGAGTTTTTTTCCTTCCCAAGTGGCTTCAAAAAGGTGAATGCGCCAAAGGTGACTTGCCTAATCTGTAAGATGGAACTTTCAAGGGGTAACCCTAATAAGAAATGCTCCTTTGGCAATAACACCATGATTCGCCACATGCAGCGCAGGCATCCCAACAACTATGCTGCGGCAGAGGTCCGAGAACTGGCCACAAACCCTCCCGAATCTTCACCCAGCCTCTCCAAAAGAAAGCAACCCACTCCATCGGGACCAGAGACAAGGGAGATTGTCCCAAACAATCAACCAAAGTTTGGGCAATACAAGATCACTTGTATTTTTTGTGGTAAGACCATCACCTATGGTGAGCAGAGCATAACGCTCATCAACCGTGCTGGTGACAACCACAAATGCCCCAAAAATCCATAATTTATTCCTGTTTTTTTTTTGCTCCAGTTGAACCGTTTTCAATTCCCTGTTTTTTGTTTCTCCCCATAAAAATAACAAAAAAAATATAAAATAGTTCATAAAAGCCAAAAAAGTACAAAATGTTCAAAAAAACATTTAAAAAAATATAAAACAACAAAAAGAAGAAAAAAACAGTTCTTTTTAGAACTACCTCCAAATTATAAAAAAAGGCTACATTTTTTGAAAACTCTGTCATTCTTTTTTCCCCGTGGTACACTCCCCAGTCCGCTCCCCGGTGCGCGTACCGGGCGCTCCCCCCACGCAAATCGAAAAAAAAAAAGAATACATTTTGGCCCCGCGGAGCCCTTTTATAACCCCCACATCAAACCTAGGGGGTCAGGGGGGGTCTACCCTGCCCCCTTTTGGTCATTTCCCCCTTTGTTTTTGCCACCTCTTGTGTCTCGATCCTACCGAGACACAAGATGGCGGCCGCTCCGGACTGTTTAGAATGTTGACAGACACCCGAGAGCCAATCAGCTTTCCGCGCGCAAGTCACGTAGCGCGCCCGGAGCGCTCCCCGGTGCGCGTACCGGGGCGCGCTTATAGATATATATATATTTTTGAACCTAAATTACTCAAAATTCACTGGAGCACATATCTTGAGACATAGCAAAGGCACATCGGGCTACCAGTCCCTACAATTTTGCCAAGTTTGGTGGAAATCCATTCAGCCGTTCGGGCTAAAAGTGAGGTCGACCGCCCTATGGAAATTAACATGGAGAAAGCACGTTTTGGGACCCCCTTTTATCTCGGCCCCCGCTTGACGAATCCCCCCCCAAACTTTCAGGAAAGGACCGGAGCGCCGCGAGCCAAATTTGAGGAAATTTCCAGGCAGTTTCCTCAACCGGCGCCAAAGTTATTCCCAATAGAATGTTGCGATTTCCCTATTGAAAATAATCCTAACTATAACTACCTATGGCGACCGCCAGTAGGTAATATATATATATATATATATATATATATATATATATATATATATATATATATATATATATATATATATATATATATATATAAGATACTTACCAACCCTAATGAAGCATCGTTGAGCAGTTTATATCCAGAAGGCATTCCCAAAAATTCTTCTCAATTGCAAATTGGAAATATTAAGTGATTATATTACTACATTGGGTTGAACAGGTGAAAGAAGTCGAGTATAAGGGTATATACAGTAAAGGTGGGCTAGAGAGTACAGAGTTAAGTAGTTGCTCTTATCATTACAGTTTACAAGAAAGTCATCATTGAAGCAGTAACCCAATAAAGTTTATAAAGAGATCTGTTAGCCACAATGCTGAGACAAGTACGCTTATAATTGTAAACTAAATTAAAGTATAATAAGAGGAGTAGTAGAAATTGCTAGAGTTAATTCTCATTACAGGAAGAAGCTACATTAATTTTAGCAGTCCATCCAGCAGAAGAAGACGTGGTGTTTTTCTCTTTTCCTCCCACTCCCCTTTTCCCCCTCTTTGCTGCCAGGATCTATAAGATCTTGGTATCGAGGATTGGGAATAGAGGAATAAGCAACGGCTCCTGCGGAAGCTTGAAGATTCTGAAAAACAAGGTACTCGACAGGGTCTGTAAGTGGATGCATGAATGTATGACTGGGTGTCTGAGTAGGTGTGTCAGTGTATGAGTGGGTCTTTTAGTCTCCATGTCCATTTGTGAGTGAGTATGTGACTGGGTGCCTGAGTCTCTGAGTGATCCTGTGAGTGGGTACACCAGTGTCTGAATGGGTCTGGAAAGGGATGTTTGAGACTTTCAGTATATCTCTGAGTGGGTGTAGAACTGTCTGATTGAGTGTGTGACTGATTGTGTCAGAATATTCAATGGGTCTGTAAGTGAGTGAGTATCTGTATGGGTCTCTGAGTGAGTGGTCTTCTCAGTCAGGTGACGCGCTGACTCCGGCCACCGTAGACAGCACAGTATTGGGCAAGCCTCAGGAGAGTGAGGCTGGGATGCACACATTCAAATGTCACAGCCAGGAAGGCTTGATCATTTCAAAAAGACTTCAGCTCATCCCCTGACTCTAATTGAGTCCAGCAGCTCCCAGTGACCTCACCAACCCAGCTCTAAAGGAGTCCACTTACTCGAACTCCTCGAATTCCTGGGCTGTCCCGTCGCCATTGCCCGCTGAATGCTGTCCCCAGAGCCAGTCTTTGGTGACACCAGGGGGTTGCGGGCGATCACGTGGTGATTGACGGCGGCTTGCTGGTGACGCGGCCATACTCTGAGCCGCAGAGTCGCCTGGATTTTCCTGCCGTATCATCCAGCCGCGGTTGTGGCCACAGAGGAGGTGAGCCTCACGCCAGCGGCAGCAGAAGTCTTGGCTGCGGCTTTAGGGGCGGGGACCGCCCAGCAACATTGGTGCCCTGTAGTCTCCGGCTGGGGGTGCTGGCAAAGTCCGTGGCCTGTTCGGGTCGCGGGGCTGCATGGTAAAGGCCTTGAGAGTACATGGTGCGGCCAGCTGTCTTGGGGCCACAGCTTCTACCTGCATAGCTTCTGGTGGAGTAGGGGCCTCCGGTGTCAATTGTGTGCCCCACTCGTGAGTGCAGCTGTATTGTTTCGGTGGTGCCCCCAGGTTCTTCATCCTTTCCCTCTCCTCCAAGGGCTTTGAACCACCTGGGGGGTCAGTGGTCAGGTCGAGCCACAGGGGGGAAGTCAGGTGAAAGCATCATTGGAAAAGCATCATTGGAAGAGGGAAGAGGGAAGACCCTGGGTGTTGCCAGTTCGGAGTGGCCCACTGTGCTTCCTTCCCTAGCCCCCACAGACTACAGACTACCCAGTCGCATCAGCGTGTGAACTTGGGGCTGGGGGACTCCTCCTGATCTTGGCACGACTGGGGAGGACTTTTGGTAGCGGTGTGAGTAATCACAACCACTCCACAAGTGGATAAAGGATTGTTTTGATAACATTATCACGGGTGGACTACAACTCCCAGAATTCCCCCTGTGGCACACGGCCACACACGCAACTGGGAGGCGCTTTAACGGGCGATTGCAGGCTCGTTAAAGGCTGAAGGAGACTGGGGCTTGGCCACGATTATCTGACCTTGGCAGAAACTAGTCATTCATGTTGTTCTGACCCCTGCTTTGGGGATTTGTACTGTGATTTGGACTTGAACTTGAGACTTGAGACTGGAAAACAAGGACTGGGATTTAAGGTTTTGGGTATTTGTTATCTCTATTATGTTTTTTGTGCCTAGTTTTTTTTGGGGGGGGGATTATGGCACCAAAGGAACTATCTAAGAAGAAGTCGATGGTGGGTCAGGGGGTGGTAGGCACTCTAGATGCCTTTCTATTAAGGGCAGAGTCCGTCCTTATTCATGAAATTGCTCTTACTGAACGTAGACTTTCTCTTGAGCCCCTCCCCCCCTTTACAAGTTGACATTTCCAGTTGTATCAATCCGGACAATCACTCTGACCCTGCCTCCCCTCCTAGACCACCTAAAACCCAAGTAACAGTTATTCTCACTCCTAATTTACACATAAATGTGTTGCACACGGCTACCTCGAACGCCGTCCACGTTCCAACTCTTGAGCCCCAAGATGTGGATGTTTATATCGAATCAAAAAGTGGGGATTTCCCAATTACAGCCATTGAAGAAACACTTGTAAATATAACTGATGAAGCAGTTGGTGATTCAGGGCGCGCCAATGTCAGTAGACCCAGGCCAAACGACTGCTTAAGTATAATATCCTGGAACTTAGCCGGAATACATTCTAAACTACAAGATCCTGAATGGTTAACGTCCATGGGTAATATTTATATTTATGCGTTTCAAGAAACCTGGGCTGTAGATACATTTTATTTTAATGGCTATACATCTTATTGCGTGAACTCTCTCCCTCCAAAAACATCCGGTAGGGCTGGTGGCGGACTGTTAATATTTGTTAAAAACACCATAGCCTGCAGGTACAAACAACTGTTAATAAACTCCCCTGATATATTGGGTATCCAACTCACCTTCCCGTCTGGTTTAATCTTGACCTTGCTTAATGTGTACAGCAGATCAGAACCTTTTAATAGTGAATCTGCAGTAATTTCACTTCTAGATGACCTAGTGGGAGGACATCAGCTGAACTCTAAAATTAGAGTTGCAGGAGATTTTAATGCTGCGTTCGAAACCTCCACTTTACTAAGTGCGTTCCTAGAAGAGGAGGATGAGGTTTGGGGTATCCCCAATTTGGTAGCCGGTAAATCCGCCCAGCGTCAGTCTAATGTTTCTCTGCAGTTTGCTTCCCTATCTGCCAGGAGGAGCTTGAGGGCATGCAATGGGAGAACCCCTTTCAGATTTAGGAAAAATGGCTACTTTTAAGAGGGGCACCTACACAAGTATCATAGACTATATTTGCGCTGATGTTAGAATAATGTCTTTAGTGGAGGATATGATAATTGAACCGAGGACATACAGCGATCACAACTCTCTGTTTTTAAAACTAAAGGGCAAGGTTCTGTTTAGGGGTGCTCATTATTATATTTCTAAACTAATAGAGCCAAGTCCAACTAATAACCGTAGGAGAGTTAGATGGCCCAAAATCTGAGCTGATCAAGATCTTTATGCTAAATGATATAAGTCTGTAGCGGCCACCTTAACCTGTATGTCCAGTCATAAGGAAAGCACTGGTTTGTCTAACACTTTGTATGTTACTGCCATACACAAACACCTTTTTGAGGAGTTGCAGTAAGTCTTTTTAAAACTTAGGCAAGTTGGGAAAAGTGTCAGTGTAAGATCTCACAACTGGTTTAATGACGACTTTAAGAGTGCCAAGAAGGCACTACAATTAGCACTCAGGGGGCGCTCTAGATCGGATTTAATTCTTGCCCGCAACAAATATAAGGCCACTCTTTGTAAAGCCAAATGTGAATACGCTGACACCAATTAGAATGATTTAGTTTTAGCTGCAAAGGAAAGAGATTGCCGCAAGTTCTGGTTGATTGTGTCTAAGGGTACTGAGGAGTATTCCACTTCTAATAGTCATATCCAGCCAGGGGTTTGGGTGGATCATTTCTCTGGCTTATACTCTGATGATAGGGTCATTATAGATGCATACGCTGATCAGTCAGTGCCGTCTTTAGACGTCACTGCTTCTGATGGGCCCACACAAAATCCCCTGAGAGTTTTCAGTCTTGAGGATACCTTGTCAGCAATACCGAAACTAAAAACAGGTAAAGCCCCAGGACCCGACTTGATACCTAGGGACTTGTATAAGTCTGAACCTGCAATATGGGCACCATACATTAACCTCTTATCTAACTGTATTTTAGCTGGTGGTGATATTCCTGAAACTTGGAGGGGGGCAGAGTTAATAACCATCTTTAAAAAGGGTAACCCTGCTATCCCCTCTAATTAAAAACCCATCAGTTTGATTGACAACCTACAGAAGGTTTTTGCTGGACAAGTTTTAGATAAGCTCCAGGATTGGATGGATGAAAAGATGATACTGTCCCCAGCCCAAGCTGGCTTGCGTGCAAAAATGAGCACGTGCAACCAAGCTTTTAGATTTTCTCTGTTAGCATGGAAGTGCGTGCTACTTAGGAAACAGCGGCGTTATGTAGCTTTCGTGGACCTGCGAGCTGCATTCGATTTGGTAACACGTAACCTACTGTGGAAGACTATGCTTGATCAAGGTGCTCCGGTTGAGCTGGTGTCTGTGCTTGTTAGATTGCATAAGGACAATTATGCCCAGGTTAGGTGGGGGGGAAATGGGGAACTGACAGGGAGGATTCCAATTGAAGGAGGGGTGCGTCAGGGGTGTGTCCTCGCCCCCACATTATTCTCTCTGTATATTAATGATGTGGTGAGTTGTCTATTGGATTGTAAAAATGACGCCCCTTCATTGAATAATGCAAAAGTACAAATTTTGCTATTTGCTGATGATTCTTTATTAATATCCATTACTCCTATGGGTTTACAAGTTCTATTGGATACATTCCTGAGCTTCTAAAAGGAGAGGAGGTTGGAACTGTATACCACGAAAACAAAATTTATGGTGCTCGATAAATCAAGTGGTGGCATACGACAGGTTTCAAATATGAACCCCTGGATCAAGTAAAAGATTTTGATTACTTAGGCATTGGCATAAATGAGTCACATAGGGGCCGAATATGCTCGCGGATAATCCACATCCTCCATGCCGGCGGAAGCCACCGCCGGCCCGGATGATGCGGATTAACCGCTGCGGACTGGAAATAGACCCCCCGTCAGATTAGGATGGCTGGGGGATATTTTTTCCGTCCGCAGCTTTTCCGCCACGGTCGTCTTCCGACCGCGGCGGAAAAGCTCTAACATGGCTGGCGGTGTCTATCAGACGCCGCCAGGCATATTAGGATGACAGCGGTCCTATGCCTTTCCACTGTGGCATTTCTGCTGTGGAAAGGCATACGGTCTTTTTTGGGGGGGCCCGTTGCAGGCCCCCAGGGGTGAAGGGGGGGTGCACATGGGGGGTACCTATGGTACCCCCCTGCCTTTGCGTGCACGAAGCTGCAGGCACCACGCGATGCCTGCCGCTTCGTGTATGCAAAGGTAAACATGCACTTTTTAACCTTGCGGTGGGTGGTGCTTGAAGTAGCATCCACCGCAATGTTAAATGTAGGGGATGTGACCGCCAGGGTGGCGGTGACATTCTAATTTGCATGGAGGGACCGCCGCTGCCCATGCGGACGGTCCCTCTTCCTCGGGGGTGGGGGACGGATGCAGGTCCGTCCGCCATCCTAATGACCCCCTTAGTTGGGAATATCAGCCGCGGAAGAGTCTTTTAACCTTATGTCAGAGATCGAAATCAGTTTTAAGATTTGTTTAAAAATCCTACACACACCCCCTACCGTGCAAAGGCCCAAAATGGAGCTCTGTATGGAGCTGAGATCTGGGGATTCACTCCTGTAAATCAGTTAACGACTTGTGAGAACAACTTTGCTAGGGTTTTGATAGCTCTACCTGTCACAACACCACTTATTCCACTTTTTTGTGATCTTGGCTAAAACGAATTGGTGATCTGGCTGCCCTTAAACCCTTAACCCATTGGTTGTGTCTATGGACTACCTCCCAACTAACTGAATATCGTAATTCTCTTCGGGAGGTATTGGCGCTAAACGGTGCTAAACAACTTCCCTGGTTCAAGTACATTGCTAAGTGGTGCAAGCTATTGAACCTAATGGGCTTATGGGAGTATCCAGAAAGGGCCACCAGTCGCAACATTTTGTCTCTTAAAGCTACTTACTGGAAGGTGGTGGGCGAGCACTATATGAATAACCCAACTAGCGGTCAGCTAACTACAAACTTCCTAATCATAAAATCTTGCTCCCTATTTGCACCGTTCCTTGACCTGATCTCACCCTCACTCACTAAAAGCTTGTATATCAGGTTTAGGTATGGTAATCTGTTGTTGAAATTTCCGGGGAAAGAGGTGAAGGGCCTAACTATAGAAACCTGCCCGGCATGCTGCGCAGCTGCCGAAACCGAAGAACACATTTTGTTTGTTTGTCCCAAGTATAGGCAGGTACGTAGGATATGGATTAGACCTAAATGCCTGAAACATGAGTATTAGGAAGTACCAGATTGCATTTAGAATTTTAAAAACAGACACTTCTGGACCAATTGTGTTTTCTCTTAGTCATTTTCTGTTATCTTTTTGGTTGATTTGTAAAAAATGTCTTTGCTAATTATGACACCATTTTCGAACCTTTTTTTACCTATCTTTTTATGATATTTATGTATCTCATATCCACAGCTGACTCAATGGTTTTGTTTCATATGCTTGGTGACTGCATTGTGCCCCTCCCTTAGCATGATTAGATTGTTGGTACATGCTTTTATGTTCTTAAAAATTTTCAAATTTCATTTGTATTTGAGATTGCAATGGTTTAATACTATTTTTAATTGTAGATATATTTATGTTTTATTCCTTGTGTACTTTGATGGCTTTTTTTACAAATGACCGAATTAAGATATTATGATGATGATGAGTGCATGACAATATGAGTGGGTTTCTGAGTGAGTGCATGAGTGTCTGAGAGGATCTGAGAGTAGATGCATGAATCTCTAAGTGGGCCTGTGGTGAGTGCATGACAATATGAATGGGTCTCTGAGTGAGTACATGAGTGTCTGAGTCGGTCTGCTAGTGGGCGCATTAGTCTCTGAGTGGGTGGCTGAGTGGGTGTGTGAGGGCCTAAGTGAAACTGAGGGTGGGTGTATAAACATTGTTTCTTCACTGATATTCGTGGTGATGTATATTCACGAATTTGGCATGGTGTTACATGGGGGACACAATCACGTTTGTGGTGAATTCATGAATATCGTGAGTGGAAAAAAAGCAACCTTCTTTTCAACATATTATACTCATAAGGAGTTTCTCAAATACCCCTATGTTCCTATCATAGGGTCAGGAAACATCCAACCTGACCCCTTAAGCCACTTTCCAGCATTTGGTTTGTGCTCTAAAGACTGCTGCAATGAGATAAAATGGCAGCCACAACTCTCTGCTCAGGTTGCAGCCAGCCAATCATGGCATTCCTGTTGGCACACGCATTCATGATAAATTGTGAAATCGTCGCAAATTGGCAGATATACAGATTTGGAATTCCATACAGTTCTCAACAACTACTGAACACATTTACACCAGATAACTAGATAACAATAGTAGAGGCAGTTCGCAAGTACTTTCAAATTTGATTAATTAATCTAAGATATTTCATTTATTTTTGGAATTACCATTATTTCTGGCAATGATTGATGCCACTATTTGCTCCCCTAAAAATGTTATTAGTTTCACTCATCCTTCGTACTACGGGGCTGCTCTCCAGTCTACCACGGTTTGTGTTTGTGCTATTTGAGCAGAGAGAGTGAACCTCGTAAGGGAACTTCTGGGACGTCAGCTGCCGCCATCTTGGGCAGTTGATGCTCTATTCTTATGCATAGCTTTTCCTCGGCTCCTCTTTCCTATTTAAACAGAGCCCAACACGTATGCACTGTATAGTAGAGGCTGTTTGCAAGTATTTAAAATGTTATTGAATTAATCTCGGACGTTTTATTTAATTTTGGAACTACCATTATTTTCTGGCACTGACTGATGCCACTATTTGATCCCCTAATAATTGTATTAGTTTCACTCACCCTTCGAACTACAGGGCTACTCTCCGGTCTGCCACAGCTTGTGTTTGTGCCATTTGAGCGGAGGGAACAAACCTCAGAAGGGAACTTCTGGGGTGTCGGCTGCCGCCATGTTGGGCAACTGACACTCTAGTCTTTTGCACAACTTGTCCCGGGCTACTGTTTCCTATTTGAATGGAGCCTGATGAGGACTTGCAGTGGCCACGCCACTGGCGTGCCAAGGGCATGCCAAAGGCAAGCCTATCTGCGCCCGTGTGCACATGGACGCAACCAGCCGCCAGAAAGGCTGCATCTCTTTTTAAGTTAAATCATGTGCCTCCTATCATATTCTATTCTAGAGCTTAGAAAGATAGGGAGTTACAATTCTAGTACCTCTTCTAGAGAAAGACTTCCAATCTTTGATAAGGAAGAACATTGGTAATGAAATATGTGTATGTTCTCCTGTGCCTTTTCCCTCCCTCAAGTTAAGTATGAGACTTTTGGGCCCTCAACACATGATCCTTTAACTTGCAAGTTTCTTGATAGTAGTAATAGTATCCCTTTGGATAACTCCAAACGTATCTCCCCTCAACTACAGTGCCTTACCTAAATGTGCACTCCATTCCAAAGCACGCTTTGGAGCTCTGGGACCTTCTAGATACAACCAAGTCAGATACCTCTCCAACCATCGGACCTCCACTCACTTCCCCTCCAGTACTATCACCCCAGACCTCACAGCCCCCACCGACAACTCTTATTACCTAGCTCAGCATCAGAACGACATGCACCTCACCTCCTCCCCCAACACACCAGTCACTCACCCACCTGCTGCAACCACCCCACACTCCGCAATCACAGACACAAATAACCTCCCATCACACACCAGCCGACCCCACACTCCCTCCCCGGTGACCCCCTCTCATAATATTACCACGCATCCTCTCCCCCCTGACACCATAGACTCCATAGACCCCGCCCACAACCCCTCTAACCTAGTTCAGCACCAGATCGACACACATAGCGACAAAGGCCACACCCTGTCCCCCCCCTCTCTCAGCCCCCACTTCCACACGCCAACTAATCATGCAGAGCACACCTCATCTACTATCTTAACTCCCCCGCCCCACGACAGGACCATCTCCAACCTCAACTCCCCCCCCACTCTCAGCCCTCACTTCCCTTCAGGCTCCCCTTTCACCACCATCATACACTCCACTTCCACCCCGCTCTCTCCTCCTGACATGAATCCCCGCCTCCACGCCTCCAACCTCCCCCATACTTCATCCTCTCCCATCGACCCCGTACCCTCTCTCCCCAACACCAACCCGCACGATGACAACACGGAGCCCTGCATGAACACTAACCCTCCCCCTCACCCACACGCTAAGTCCCAGGTCAGCCACCCAACCATGACTTCCACCCTCAGCACTAATACTCATCCCACTCTAGACAAGATTATGTCCTTCCTCCTACAACTCAAAGAAGAAATTCACACCATCAAGGAAGACATGCACACCATCAAAGAGTTGCTCACCACACCCCCTAGATGCGCCTCACGCACCACCACCCCCCATCCTGATCTGCTACCCTCCCGTCCCGACGACGCTCCTAAGCCACGTCCCTCACACCGGACCGCGATCCATGCCCACAATCGCAACAAGCACAACCGCCGCACTCACTGGACCGCGATCCCCGCCCACAATCGCAACAACCGCCCCCTTCGTACATGCAACCCTCTCTCGGACCTTGACACCCTCTCCCTCCTTCGCTCCTACGACCAAGCTTCCCTAAACCTCACAACTGCCTCGCACTTCCCCATCCCCACAATACACTCAAATCCCTGTAGATCCTCCACTTTCAACAACAGAACGTCTGTCCCAAATAACCTTAGAAAAGTCCCCCTCTCTCTAGTACCCTCATCCTCTCCAGACACACCCCGTCTCAAATGCACTCTCCTAAACTGCAGATCGGCCTCTAAACACTCCTCCGCCATCGCTGATCTCATCCTAAGATTGGACCTTGACCTTATCATCCTGACTGAAACCTGGTTAACCGAATCCTCTACACCTATAATGGACATTCTGGTTCCCCCTAACTACCACATCATTAGGTTGGACAGGTCTGGCAAGATAGGTGGCGGAATCGCATGCATATACAGGAACAGCCTTTCTGTTCTGACAGTTTCCGTGCCGCCCCTACCCTCCCCAACTTCCTACGAATACATCTGCCTCGATATCATCAGTGATGGCAAACCAATATGCTCTCTCCATGGCATTTACCACCCTCCTAGAGACCACCTCATCTTCGCCCAACAAATGATGGACCTGATTTCAACCAACGCAGGACGACAGCTCACCCAAATATACCTGGGTGACTTCAACCTCCACTGGAACGATCCTAACGATGCGGTGGTAAATAGTCTTAAAAGCTTCCTCAGCGCACTGGACTTCACACAATTATGTAACAGCCCAACCCACGAGAAAGGCTCTACCCTCGACCTTATCATCACCAAAGAGGGCGCTACTCGACTTGAGACTATTCAACCCTGTGACTGGTCTGACCATCATATTGTTACATTCCACATCAATGAAAAAGTCAAACACAATTCGGTTCAACCCACCAGAGCTAAAGTCTGGAAAAGAGACCTGAAAAAACTCAACCTATCATCCTTACCCCCGAACAGTCGCGACCTCCTACTCCCCCCTACTGGCGTTACAGATGTCCAATCCCTGACTGACCACTATCTTAGCGCCGTGACCTCAATAATTAATGAGGCTGCTCCCATGCAGCTAAAAAGAGTTTCCGCTAAAATCTCCAACCCATGGTACGACGGGAGTCTCAATGAAGATAGACGAGCCATGAGACTGGCAGAGCGCACCTGGAGGACAGCTCCCTCTGCACTACACCTGAAAACCCTGAAGAAAAAGAGAAACGCCTACTTCAGGAAAATAAAGCGCTCAAAAGCAAACTTCTTCAGCCTCCAGCTCGACCAAGCTAAAAATCGCCCTAGAAAACTCTTTGAGTTAATCAGAACACAAGCCAAGGAACAACCCCAACCTCTCACTACCTTGCACGAAGCACCCTCCTGTGAAGACTTCGCCACTTTCTTTACCCAAAAAACCGACAACATAAAGAATGATCTCCGCGATGACGCAAGACTCCACAACACACTGAACTGCATAACACCTACCGAACCTAAAAACAATGCAACATGGTCAACCTTTGAGACCTATTCCGAAGAAGAAATAGGCAAACTGCTCCACACCTTGAAACCTTCCAATCACCTCACGGATCCCCTCCCTGCTAACGCTGTCAAAGATTTCATCCCACTGCTCCTTCCTCTCTGGACTAAAATCATCAACAGCTCACTCCAAGAAGGAACCATCCCTGACTCCCTCAAAGTTGGACAAGTCACACCTTTGCTAAAGAAACCTACTGCCGACCCTTCCGACCTAAACAACTACCGTCCCATTACCAATATTCCCACTCTCGCCAAATTATTGGAAAAATGCGTTCAACTACAACTGACTAAACATATCGACCTGTTTGATCTTCTCAACCCGCATCAATCAGGCTTCCGGGCAGGACACAGCACTGAAACTGCTATGACTCACATAATTGACGACGCCCTTCAAATCCTAGATCAAGGTGACACCTGCCTCCTCATCCTGCTTGATCTTTCTTCGGCATTCGACACTGTCAAACATGAGAAGTTACTCGATCTTCTGAGCACAAGAATGGGTCTTTCTGGGACTGTTCTCAAGTGGTTCACCTCCTTTTTACACAACAGGACGCAGAAATTCAAGAGTAACAACCTGATGTCCTCTCCAATACCTGTGTCGTTAGGCGTGCCCCAAGGATCTTCCCTATCACCAACCCTGTTCAACCTAGTTATGGAACCTCTCACCACCTTGCTTCAAGCATCCAATGTACTTTTTCACATGTACGCAGATGACACCCAACTATATCTCAAATTACAATCCCCCAACGACATTTTACTACTGAACTCTACGATTAGAAGCACCCAATCCTGGCTTGCTGATAATCATCTCAAACTCAATGCTCTGAAAACAGAATTCCTGCTGATCGCACCTCCCGCGAAGATCCCCATCACGCAAACCTGGCTTAAACAGTTAACGGCACTCAATGTCCAACCCATCATAGTGGACTCAGCGAAATCTCTAGGCATAACCCTCGACTCCAACCTTAACATGCAGCAGCATATCAGCAAGGCCACCAAGGGAGCAAACTTCCAAATCAATACACTGAGGAAACTTAAACCCTTCCTACCAGCCAAAGACTTCCAAACTGCAGTACAAGCTTTAGTAATCCCGCGAATTGAATACGGCAGCACCGCCCTCTGCGGTCTCCCGTTAACAAGCACTGCACCCCTAAGAGCCTCTCTAAACGCTGCAGCCAGACTCATCACTGGATCAAAAAAACACTCGCACATCACACCTGATCTGAAAACGCTGGACTGGCTGCCTTTTGAAGCCAGAATACATTTGAAAATCGCCTGCATGACACACAAGGCTCTACATCTGAGCTCTCCCGGATACCTCGCTCAGAAGCTGTCAATCTCTGGCGGCTCTAGAAACACTAGAGGCACAGACAATCTTCTGCTAAAACCTCGAAGATTCCGGAAGGTAAAAACCTATAAACGCTCTTTCTCAGGAATGGCACCCAGGATTTGGAACTCACTCCCTCCTGAAACCAGGCTCATCTCCTCCTTCACACTTTTTAAGAAAGAAGTAAAAGCTATTTTTATGGCCAAATACACTTGACCTATTAGTTTGGATTTGGAAAGACCCTACTCTGACCTGTATTACTTTGCTCGAACTCTATGACTATGTATTTCACCTTGAGCCATTTTGAGTTGTAGTAAGACCGCGACTATGTACTTCACCTGAATTATTGTCGCTACTAACTATCTACGCACACATTTAACTCGCTGTTCGAACTCTATGAATATGTATCTTACCTGTATTATTGATGCTATTGACTATCTATGCACACATTTAACTGTTATACTGGTATTATTGATGTGCTGTACGTCTTATGTGTAACCCCACTCTCTTGCTGGCATTCCCAGCCGTGTAAAGCGCTCTGATATCTGCAAAGATCTTGTTCGCGCTATATAAAACTTTCAAAATAAATAAATAAATAAATAAATAAATATATGTTTCATTACTGAAACCTGGCTGCATTCGTCTACCTCTCCATCCATAGCTGTAGCATTTCCTGAAGACTATATGGTAACCAGGTGTGATAGACAGTCAAAAAAAGGAGGCAGAGTAGTTATTGAGGGATGAAATCCACTAAGGGTTAAACTCCTGGACTCCTTCTCCACCCCTGGGTTGGAAATGATAATATTTCAGTTAGAAACCACCTCCTATCTGAAATGGAAGGGGGTGTTGGTCTATCTCCCACCCAGCGAAAAAAAATATTTTAGTTCGAAGCTCATGGAATGACTAGCCCCATATATCTTAGCAAAAAGAACAATTGATGGACAGAATGCAGATCAATGTCATTAGGCCCATCCTTTTTTTGCTCGTCATGCTATTCCAGTTTGTACCCAGTCATATGCATATCAGTCTTGACCCTGTGCCTAATGGAAACAGTCCAGCCCGAACTGCCAGGCCAGGTCCTCCCTGGTGTAGAAACAAGCATCCTAGTACCGGTTTTGGGCTTTCAGCCCTCATCAGCCAGGATAGCTTGACTCCAGTGGCATGGAGAGCGCGGGACCCATGTCTTGGCAGACCCGTCCCACTCGGAGTGACAAATGCAAAAAGAACAATTGATGGACAGAATGCAGAACAATGTCATACATTCACCCCAGTACAGCGATCTGGGCCTAAATCCATTGTTTTTTTGCTTACCATCCCATTTCAGTTTGGACCCAGCCATACACAAATCAGTCTTGACCCTGCGCTCAATGGGAACAGTCCAGCCCGAACTGTCAAGCCAGGTCGTCCCTGGACTAGAAACAAGCATCCTAGGACCGGTTTCGGGCTTTCAGCCCTCATCAGCCTGGATAGCTTGACTCCAGTGGCTTGGAGAGCACGGGACCCACGTCTGGGCATACCCACTCAAGGTGAGGAATGCAAAAAGAACAGTTGATGGACAGAATGAAGAACAATGTCATACATTCACCCCAGTACAGAGATCTGGGCCTAAATCCATCGTTTTTCTGCTCACCTCATATTTTAGCAGCAGATAATTTTCTGCTTTTGGGAGACTTTAATTACCATATAGATAACCAATTCAACCCCAATTCCATTCGTCTCTTGGCAGACATGGAATCCCTTGGGATTTACCAAAAGGTATTAGGTCCCACCCTTGATTTAGTAATCACCAATGCCTCAAACTTAGGGGTGGATCCACCTGTTGCCCAGGTGTGGACTGATCATTTCTCCTGTTAGTTCATTTTAGATGTCCACAAATCTATTGGTGCCCCTCGTGATGCCATGAAACTCATGAGACCTTGGAGAAAGGTGTTTCAGTGGACCCCTTTGTCTGCAAGGAGGACTCTAGTCCAGACTTTGATAGTGAGTTAGCTTGACTATGGAAACACCCCAACGGTCGGTATGAATGAAGGCCTCTTTTCCAGGCTTCAGGTGGTGCAGAATACAACAGCACGCCTTATCCACAAACTTCCTCTGTGATCCCCATCGGATCCCCTACTGCGCTAACCCCTACTGTGCTCCCTTCACTGGTTGCCTGTAAAAAAGCATGCACTCTTCAAACTTCTTTATTTGGTCTGTAAAGCTTTGCATGGGAAGGAACCTTGATATCTGAAAAACAAACTATAGCCCTATATCCCAGTTTGCCAACTTAGATCCAATGTTCTACTACTGCAGTTCCCCAAACGTATCCATATGATTAGATTTGGGGGTTGTTCCTTCTCTTTTTTAGGTCCATATCACTGGGATCGTCTGCCTATGTTCATCCGTTTTTGCCCTTATCTTACACTATTTAAAAAACTTCTGAAAACCTGGCTGTTTAATCTTTAACCTCAATATTGCACTGTGAACTTCCTTCCATGGCCATGGTGCTGAGAGATCCCCTTGGGGATGATTCATGCATCTAACAAATAAATTAATTAATTAATAACTAAAAGCGTGATCTGCGAACCAAAATCTACCTTCCTGCCAAATTTGGTGTAATTCGGTCCAGTAGTTTGGGCTTCAGTCGTGTCTAAATCTTCTATGGGAATTAACTTAGGAAATGCACTTTTTTTACCCCCTTGTTTCTCTGCCTCAGCTTGATAGTTCACCCCGAAGCTTACTGTGTGCAGCAAGACTCACTATGAGAGTTTTGGGGGAAAATTTCATGAAGATTCATCAAAAACGCTAAAGTCATAGGCAATTCAAAAATGTTCTTTCTATGGAAACATGTTCCTTACTACAACTACCTACTGGGGACCGCCAATAGGTTATATATAGTAAGTAGTTATAGTTAGGACCTAATTTCCATAGGTAAAGTGTTTATTGATTTGTCAATAACTTTGACACCGTTTGACAAATCTTCATGACATTTTTAAAACTAATATGGCAGTCAGCTTAGCTGCTGTGTGGAACGTTTTGGGGTAATTCATCAAGTTAGTGCCAAGAAAAGGGGGGGGGGGTCCAATACACATTTTCCCATGCAATTTCCCATAGGGTTTTTAAACACAAGTATAGTCCGAACCGCTGGATGGAATTAAACCAAACATGGTAGAAAGCTAGCTTTTGGTCCAGAAAGAGCTCTCTTTGTTAATTGGTGTATATCGTTCAGTAGTGTAGGAAGCTGGCTCTCTAAATAGTGCACTAAAACAAAATATTCTGGGCAGGGAGTCCATTGGATCCCTAATTTGTTTACAAATGCAATGTAGCTAATACTAATGCTCTATTTGTGGTAGTGTGGGCAAGCAGTTAGGCTTATCAAAGGGTAGAACTAAGCATTTGTTGTACTCACAGAGGCAATAAATGAGACACACATTCAAAAATAAATCTAAGAGCAACTTTTAAAAATAGTATAGATTTTTCAGGGGCCACCCAATACACAGGAGGACTTAAAAGTAAGTCTGGTAGGTCCTACTCAAGGAAGGGGATCACATGGGTCTGAGAGCCATGGGAGCACAGCTGGGTTGTTGTTACCAGGACTGGTCAGGCAGGATGTAGAGCAGTTAGGTCTGCTGGGAGCCTTGCAAGAGGATGCCCTCCCGGTCAGGATCAGGCAACTTGGAGAGGCAATTCTGGGAGTGCTGGGACACTCAGGATGTGTCTGTCATGGGTCTCGATATCCTTTTACTGGTGTTTGCTTCTGGAGTAGTTGGAGTCTGCAATGGAATCTTTATCTCACTGTTTGCTGAAGGGGGTCCGGTATCCCAGGTATTGGTATGGTGCGACTCCGGTGGAACCTGGTGTCTCCAAACTTGGTGTGAGTACAGACCTGACCCTCTGGAGCTGGTGTACCTCTTTTGGTGTGGGCACTGTGTCAGAGTAGTTGGGAAGCAGCACATCGACAACCCGGACTTAGAGGGATTGGTGCATGTCGCATGCAGGGGAGTGATACCTTCCCTCCAATGGAATTTCTTGGCAATTTCTCATAGTCTGGAGGAGCTCTGGGATTCTTGGAGTCTTCACAGGTTCAGGACAAGCCTGCACAATCACAATTGTCGAGTCCTAGAAGTAGCAGCCAGGATTTGGTGCCAATTGTCTCCGCCACAGGGTTTCAGTTCTCGGACAGCAACTCTTTTTTATCCATATCTTCTTGTCCATTGTATCTAATGTTCGAGGTCTAGGGAAACCACCTCAATACAAAATTTAGGGGTGTTACAGAGGGGGACAGGGATGAGCCAATGGGCTACCTACCTTTAGGGTGTCTACACCCTCTAAGTGACCTCTTCCTGTGGGAAATATCATGACTTTAGCCCTAAATTGTTGTTTCTCGATGATCTAAAGATGGTGGAATTTCAGGAAAGTGGTCCATATTGCCTGCCATACCTTAGGGGTGCTGCTGGCTGAATGGCTACACTCCTCCTCATCTAACTAATTTTTCCCATCTGCTCTCCCACAAATGTGGAGCAGGACAGGGGGGTTGGCATCCCATATTATCTGGAAAGCCTGGTATACACTTCAAAGTTGGTATCACCTATGAAGCTTAACTTTATGAAAGGCCATCCCGGTCTGGAGGAACTGTGAAGTACCTCCGCCCAGAGCAGGCTTTGTTTCTGGCCTCTGAGAGTGTGGACTCTCACCCCATGAGGTCACAAACATGTCTAGTGGTGGCAGGCTGGCTATGACTAGTCAGAGACCACATCAGTGTTTTTCTGGGGACCCTCTAAAGGGTCTCCTGTGTGCATTTATCAATAAATACAAAACTGGCAGCAGTGAGGATTTATAAGACAAGAAGTTTGGTAGCAAACATCTTAGGGTACAGTGAAGCCATCAGGAAGCTAGGAAACTCGTAATGACCAGCAACCAGGCCATGCACTCTGTATGGCTTCTCTGTGAACTTGCAATATCTAAGAATGGCTCAGATATTGTAGGGTCATATCTGCTCATGAAGATATGTCCACACATTGGGTATAGTGCACCCTGCCATAGGGCTGTAAGGCCTGCAGTAGGGGTAGCTTACTTATACCTAATGCAGTGTATGGAGACATGGCACACAGGGCTGACTCTTCGGTTTTCTCTGCACTAAGACATGCATCCTGCAATTGCAGTGTGCATGATCTTGGTGAAGGGTCCCTGGGGTGGAGCAATTTGTGTTGCATCCCCAGTGGACCTTCTTCAGTCCCAATGCCCTATGTACCCTTTAATAAGGACTTTCAGGGATGGCTAGTGTTGTACCAATCATGGTACAGTTTTGGGGAATAGATCTGGCACTAGTAACCCACTGCACTTACAGTTCGAAATCACATAGGCATCAGGCAAAAAGTGGGGAAACCCACATTTGTATTTCTAGGAACATAGAGCTGTCAACACTGGAACCAGGAAGTGTTGGCAGCCATTTTGGGGCTCTGACTCAGCCGGGTCCCAAAAAAAGTGATGCAGCATGAGGCAGTCTTTGAAATTCGAAACAGATTGAGAAGCATCCATTTTCTAGTTCCCACTCCAGACCAGTACTAAATATTTTGCTCTAGTGGTGTTAAAATGCCATGACACCAAAATATAAAACAAGTAGAGAAACATTGTTATATCCCATGTCTGCTGATCATAACAGGTTCATAAGAGTCTGTGTGTCTTACTGTTCTCAACTGCTGCTTCCGCTTTTCTGCTTAGTACATTAGTCTCCATCACCTCCTGCTCGGAGACAGATGAAAGACAAGTTAGTGAACATGCATGGTTCAGTGATAACACAACTGAATATCTTACATGCATGTAAACAGTCCCTAGTGCTCTATACTGTTATGCACGGCTCTGTAAGCACCGTGGGGCAAGATGGCATCTGAGCAGGACGTGTGAGTGATGAGCTCCGGTGCTGTTCCCCCATCCAACGCTTGTACGTCCGAGGGGGCATTGAGATCAAGCCAAGCAGAAACAGTGATAAAGGCAAAAGATTAATTACACATATTGACTTAACTCACGGTGTTATGGCGGTTCAATTGATCATTGGATCGGCAGCAGGCAGGTCAGCGGGAGCGCGGAAGTTGAGAAGCCACAGCGTTTCAGCGTGCTCAGCGTTACAGCGTGCTCAGCATGTTCCGCGTTCGTGTGTGTGAGCACTGCAGCTGTGACCATTGGTGGCGGCGGCAGTGCTGCAGTATCGTTGAAAGAAACGCTACGGGAAAGGGAGACTGCGATGGTCCGAGAGGAGCAGTAAAACTCCCGGAGAACTCCCGGTAAGAGCGTATAAAGTGGATAAAGTGTTGATTTGGTCAAGGTGACTGCTACTCAGCAAACAACGTTAATTGCAGCAGCGAGCTGCTACATTGTTTCACCTTGAACTGCCTTAACTGCCTGAACTTTTTTCTGGTTGCTAAGAGCTGTTATTGTACCAGCGAGCTGCTACATTGTTTCGCCCTAACTGCCCCAACCTCCGAAGACTTTTCAGTTTGGTGGGATAGTCGCGGCTGTGAAGATTGTGGCAGTGAGTGTGGTTGGTAGCTGTAGTGAAACAGGCTGCCCGAGAGGGAAAAACATTTCGGCGACATTAGTGGGCAACTGGAAAAGGCGATTTATACCTGGTCAACTGCAGCAGTAATAAAGTTTGAAAGGGAGTTTCTAGATTGGTCCACTGTACTTTTTTTTTTTGTTCCATCAGAAAATCTGGAAATTTAAGACACTGTCATAAAATAAGGTGCTTTTGCTTCACTATATTCAGCTCATGCCTTCAAAAACTGGCTGTGGAGGTAACACCAAGCCAATTAGCGATGCAGTGAGTAGGGCTGCCCTCTCAGCTAGCTGTACAAAATATGGGGTAGATGAAGCTTGTGTAGAGACTGTGGCGCAAGAGTTGAGTAATAGGACGATACCCCAGATACCCCAAATATTTCTGCCAAAAACACAACATACTGTGGTGTCTACTTGGAGTCTGGCAAGGGAAATAAATGATGATGAGGAAACATCTATGAGTGAGCATTCCGAGGGAGCACAGCGGAAGGAGCACTATAATGACCATATAAATCAAAAAGGTATAGACCAGGAGGCAGTACCTGTGCTTGCGGATATAGGAGGGACTGCAAATATGATTAAATCTGCAGTGGTACAAACAGGGCAGCAAGAGAAGACTACCACATTGGATGCAATAGCTGATTTCGGTCTTAAAGTTGCTAATAGGGAGAGTGACTCAGGGGAAGAACATTTTTTCTATGTCGGATCATTCATCTGATGATGATGATGGGGATAAGAAATCAGGTTTGAATTTTTTTGGGGGGGGAGATCTGAGATCAGCTCTGACAGTAAGCTTAATATTTCAACCCCGGATGAGGACAATCTTGAAACCACCATGGTACATAAACAAAGGGTTTACAAGGAGGTTGAAGCCGCAGGTCAGGTCACCATGAAGGGCGGCCTTTCTAGTTTTACTGCAACTAAAACAGCCCTAGAAATGGCAAAGGGTAGTGAAGGAGATGAACGATCTCAAGCATTAAATCAGCTTGGGGAGATTTCATTAGAGTCAATTTACCAATGCATTACAGAACATGACCGAGACTCGTACGGAAATCGCTAAAACACATGCCACTTGTCTAAAACTACAGAACGCCGTCAGGTGGATAGCAAAATTATGTCCTGAGTTTACGGAGCGGTTGAATGAGGTGGAAGCAAGAATTTCTACATTAGAAGACATCATGGTGAGACAAAAGACAATGGTGGACAATTCACAGCAATACAAAGAAGATGTGCAAGCCAAACTTGTGGATTTGGAAAATCGTATTCGTATTCGGAGGAACAAATTGCGGATTTTAGGAATTCCTGAGGGCATCGAGGGACAAGATTTTCGCAAATTTGTTGTGTAAATATTAACTGAAGCCTTCCCAGAATTAAAAGACTGGAACTTGTTCAATGAAGTGCAGAGGTCGCATAGGTTCCTATTCAAACAGAGGCCTACAAAATTTGGTGATAAGGATGTCAGACCGAGAGCAATTTTGATTTGTTTGAGTAATTTTCTGGCACACCAGGAAATATACGACCTGGCACGGCCAGATAAAAAGCGGGCTGCAAAAGAGAACTCAATTTTTTGTGCGACCGGACTTCTGTCCCCAAGGAGAAAAGGTGGCAGTTACATCAGCTAATAACTCCTTTTCAGGGGAAAGGAGCGCAAGTGTTTCTGTTAAATCCTACCACCCTTAAAGTGATTGTTAAAGGTCAAACACATTTCTTTACTACAGAATCGACAACGAAGGAATATTTGGCCTCAATATAAATGTTTAATTTTGTACCTATGTTTATTACTGTCCTTTTAGCCGTGTATACTGGTGCAGAACACCCATAGCTGGTACAAACTGGTGGTGTCAGTATTATGTTTGGGTTATGTGCAGAGTTGTTGGACTCAGAATATGGTAATGAATGGGGAACCCATGTAATGCATTTAATTTAGTCTCGTGCTAGCCAGATAGCGATGGGGAGGATGGAGGAACACAGGGGGAGAAATCACTCTGCATCAATAGGGCCATGGGCCCATTGCCTGCAAGCTGGGGAGAGGGAGTGGGGAGGAGGGAGAGGTAGGGGGGTAGGGACTGGAGGCACTGGAGGGGGTGAGGGCTTGTGTGAGGGGATGGTGGGGGGGTGCATTTCACAAAAATCTATCCACATGCAAATACCTCTGATTTATCAAAATGGTCAAGAAGTATCAGACAAAGATTAAGAATGAGTCAGTTATTACTGGTCTACTATGTGAGATACGTGAGATATGGCGGCTAAGGGAATTCATATATATTCTTTTAATGTCTGTGGCCTAAATAATACTAATAAAAGGTGTAGGATAATCGCAGAATTACATATTATAAAACCAGATATCCTGTGTATCCAGGAGAACACATATACCGTGGGCCAAACATAAATTGATCGAAGAATTAGGATACACACTTTTGGCTGCAACCAGGCAGACCTCCACCAATAGGGGCGTTGCCATTTTGGTATATGGTGGCATCATGGGGACTGTGAGGGTAAAGGTGGATAATTATGGGAGATGGGCGATTGTTGAATGTTTAAAAGGAGCAACTAAGTCGACTATCTGCTCTGTTTATAGGCCAAATGTGGATGAAGCTGGTATATTGGAAGATTTAAATGTCAAATTGGCATCATGGTCCACTCTGCTAAGTTTATGTGGGGATTTCAATATCCATTTAGGGGCAAATTTTAAGCCCCAAATATAAGTATGTGGGCTGAATGCAAACCTAAAGTCTTCAAGTATTGAAGGATCATGGGTTAGTGGACACATGGAGTACAATACATTAGTCAGATCCCGGATTTACGTTCTACTCACATCTGCATCAAAAATTGGTAAGATTAGATTATATATTTTTGTCGAGGGCACTCATAGCTGGCGCAAAAATGCAGGTATGGCCCTGAATCACTGCAGATCAGGGACGTCTTTTGCTGGACTTGTATACGATTAGGCACAGGAACGGTGGAAGGACATATTCTCTTTTAACAGGAAACTATTCAATGATAAGGCATTTAGAGATCACTTTATTAGGTGGGCAAGGGATTTCCTTGATATAAATAGGGGCTATGCCTCAGGTCCTATTGTATGGGACACTCTTAAAGCAGGAATACGGAGTGAGGCACTTACTTTTGGGCTAGCTAAATTAAAACAAGGGCAAACAACAATTGACCAGCTGTTGGATGAGCTTCGGGAAGTGGAATTGGAATTGATAAAGATCCTTAGACAGGGGTCAGACGTTAAAGTTATAAATAGTAAGTTAGCACCTGTTAAAGCAAAAATAAACACGATTTGGTGCAAGGAAATCACCATTCAATATAATACATATAAACAAAGCAGATATGAATATGGAGAGTCGACCGGGCGGCACTCTTCCCTTCACCTCTCTCATGGTCTTACTTCTTTCTTACTACACCTCTCCTTCTCTACCTCTTATTTTCTGTCCCTCTCATCTTTCTGTGTCCCTTTCCCAGTATCAACCCACTTTACCTTCCTCACTGACAACCATACCTCTACTTCTCCCTCTCTTCATGAACTTTTGTATCTCACCTCTTACTGTCTACCTCTTTACCTCAACCACTCTAGCTTTGTTTCATCTTCAGCTCCCTTACACTACCTCACCTCTGTCTTTTTGCTTCACCTCTTTTCTCTTAACATCGCCTCTTTCTGCCCTTTAGCACTCTTGTTCTACCTTTCTTTCTACCTCTCTACACCTGACTTATCATTCTACGCCTCACTCCACATTTTACCTCTTTCTTTTCCTCACCCTGATTTCTCTATCTTGCACCCCTATATAGTTCTTGTACTGTAACTGGCACTGCCCACATTCTACCTGCCATTGCTTTTACTACTTCTCTCTGCCTTGAGTGCTCTCTTACTAACCTCTTTCTACTTTAGCTCTCTTTCTAACTCTTGTACCCTATTACCACACCCTAACTAAAGTTTCTTCGCTATATTTCTTGATGTCTCTCTGTCTAATGAGCATCTCTAGAGGAGGACTAGATAGGACCTCCTGTCAAATAAAGGCAACCAAACTGAAGAGGTGGCTCTGAATCCAAATCACATTTTCTGCATGCACCTGAAATGTCTGACAATCCTACAGTCTCTTTCCTTCAAACAGTTTTTTATTTTCTCTTCCACACATTCTGCTGAACAGAACAGCTGAAGAGATACGAATGACCCAGGTCCTACACTAACTGCATTCTGCATTTTTATATTGAGAATTTCGACCATGTAGTGCAGTGCTACATCATAATTGAATCCTCAACATAAACAAAACAAAAAAACAATGCCAATAAGGACATTGTACTTGCACACGGTGCCCGGCGCCGGAGGCCTGGTTGCTCAGGGCAGGCTTGGCCTCGGACTCCTTACTCTGGGTTTCCCTTCACTGTTCACTTCATACATATGAAGTGAACTGTGAAGTGAACCACTGAGTGACGAGTCTAAGACCTGCCCTGAGCAATCATGCCTTCGGCGCCAGGCACCATGTGCATGTACAATGCCCTGGGCCTGGACTAGGAGGCTGGAAGTGGAAGCAAACAGGAGTTTAAAGAAGAAACATTTGTTGACTTACTGAACAGAAAGTGCGCGCACAGACTGAATAGTAAAATGATTTTTCTATTCTGTTTGCTTCGTATCTTTGCCATTTTGTAGCAATATAATTAATAGTTTTCACTAATTTAAAAGTTGCTTTATTTTTTCACCTTTAGAGAATAAAGGCATTAGTTTAGCTATATTAGAATTCACACTGAACGCTTCATTTCCTTACTGGTAACCCCATAACTCTAATTCTACTTTCAACAGGCACTAGAAACCCAAAAGAGAAATGGCACAGCCTGTGTACCCAGAGAAGCAGGGCCGCAACCGAGGGAATGACCAAAATTGCAAATCACAAGTCAGCAGAAACACAAACCCCCAGCCAGAAGCACAGGGACATAAAAGCTGCCAGAATGGACCATAAGGCAGCAGTATGAAGACCCCCCAGCAAAGCAGGCATTTAATTCAGTCGAAGCAATTCACTTCATAGTATACGTATGAAGTGAATTGTGAACCACCGGCATGTGACAAGTCAAAGGCAAGGCCTGCGCCCTGCCTTGAGCAATGAATCATGCCTCCGTCGGCTGTGAGCAACTGCAATCACATGCCCGCCCGGGCCAGGACTGGCGTAGGAGGCTAGGGCAGGGGTCCGGGCAGGGCCTTCAACTTTACTGTTACCCGGGTCCCCAAGCCTATCGTGACTACCCAAGGAAGAAAACTGTAGGTGTATTAGTCGCCGAAGAGGGCCGTTCTTTCGTATGCGCTTGCGCTGCACACCACAGAGACAAGGCTTTAACAAATCCAAGTGACAAACAGATGAAGTGTTTTTTGTGCATTACTACAGTCATTAACACCTGACTCCAAGGCCCTGAAAGCTAAAGATTTTAAAATACCTAAAATGCTGGCTTTTTATGTTTCAGTGAGATTTCAATGATGCAGGCAACATCGATGTTGAGCCGGAGCTACCAGGGTGACCGTCACCCCACCATCCTCAAGAAAAAAAAAGCAGCGTTGGTTTAGCAATGGCTGCTACTTACGGTACCTGTGATGGTGGGTGGTCAGGGCACTAGCCTGCCTTTATGAACTGATAGGCCCTACTGCTTCTACTGCCTGCCATCAACGTCGTCGGGCTGACCCTGTACTGAAACACTGATGACTCATTAGGTGGGAGTGTGCCGGGGCATGGCATTTTTTAAAAACAACTACGCACCCTGCCTGCTGCAAAGTCCCTACCCCTCAGAACCAAATGCAGCCCACTCAGTGTACTGCCCACCGGCAACACTGAACTAGGGGCCACAACTGCTGCCTAAAGCAAATTCCCAATGCGCATCAAGGTCGGACAACTATATGGATATTGGGTAAATTATGGTTGGACAGTCTGGACTGTAATCATGTGTGAACCTTTTCTTATTGGCTCTCACAGCAGCAACACTCTTCACTGGGACTCTGGAGACAAAACAACACTGTCAGCATGAGTCAGTGAGATAATGTTATATAGTACGCCACAATGCCATATGGTGCAGAGTGTTGTAGACCCGGCCCTGATAAATTAGTGCTGCTGCTAAGCACCGGAAAGCACTGGTGCAATTTAAGCACTGGGTTATTGTATGTTTGGCCCCCAGTAAGTGATGTCTCCATTCAGAAAACACATCTTTTATAGCTAACAGTTCACACTCTGCAATTATGTCATTTTGCTCCGCAGGTAATAGTTTACGTAAATAGTAGATTAAAGGATGGAGATAACCTGTTTTTGGGTCCTTTTGCATTAAAACCGCTCTTACAGCTGTTTGTGAAGCATCTGCTTCAATGATGATTAGTTGGTGTGGGTTAGGATGGAATAGTACTGGAGCTGTAGTAAAAGATTTTTTTAATTCTAGGAAAACCTTGTTAGCTTCGTCATTCCATTGAAAAGTTTGTCCCTTTTTAGTAGTTGTGTAATTGGGATAACTATTCTGGAGAAATTTGCAATAAAACATCGGTAGAAGTTGGCGTAAAGTCGGAAGGGGCCAATTAAGTATAGCTTCGACCTTTTTGTGGTCCATAGTTATGCCATTAGGTGCAAAAAATATCCTATGAATTCTACCGAATGGACATGAAATACACATTTTCCATTTTAGCATACAGAGAATGTTTCCCTTAATCTCTATAGTACAGTCCGTACATGCAATACATGTTTCTCCTCATTTTTAGAAAATATAAGAATATTGTCTATTTAGACAATAACACAGATGGTGAGAAGGTCATGAAATACTTCATTCATGGAGTCCCACTCTGCAACTCTGGGCAATAGCTTGCTTAATCTCCACAACGGACCCCACAACGCTAATGATGCCCGGCCTCCACCTTGGGGGTGCCCAGGAGTGGACGCCTCACAGGGAAAGCCAGAATGGGTTCCACAGCGGTATTTGTACAAGCTCCTTGAGACCCTTGCGGGTGAGTAGTGCGCTATACAAGTATCAATTTACATTTACATTTACATACGACTACAGGGCAGGGTAGCTCCAGGTATTAGATCTAGTCTGCAATCGTATACCCTGTGGGGTGGGAGTTTAGTAGCCTAAACAGGATCAAAAACCTAATCTCTATATTCATTAGGTAATGTATTCTGATCAACATGTGTGCTGGCACAGTGCAAGGGAAGATGGGATCTCAAGCTTCCTGATAACACTAGGTCCTACAAAAGGTTGAATCTAAACTTACTGTTCTTTGTACCCAATCAATTTTGGGATAATGCTTTTCTAGCCAGGGTATCCCTAAAATATTTCCAAATGTAGGAGTGTCAATCAGATCAAAGACTATTTGCTCAGTGTGACCATTCTCACTTACAATGGTCAAAGGTACGGTATGAAAATGAATTAATCCAGAGGATAGAGCTGAACAATCCACTGCTCTTACAGGCTATGGCTCAGATTTAGCTACTTGAGAACTTCCTAGTTTTTGTGCTAGACATATATCAAAATAATTCCCTGTAGCGCCTGTATGTTACTGCTAGTATTTATTATGTCTTTTGAGATTTTTTTTGTTTTTTTCTCGAAGAGACGATCTCTTCTTTCTTCGAGACAGTTAGTTTCCCAATTCGGATTGTTCTGACTTTATTAGGGCCACTGTTTCCTTTCTTTGAGGTTTTAACAGTGCATTCCTTGGCAAAATGACCTGCCTTTCCAAAAATACAAGCACAAATTGTTCTTATGCTGTCTCTCATTTTCTTCAGGAGACAATGGTCCTCTAATTCCAGCTATCTGCATAGGTTCTGGTTCACACATTTTTGGCTCTTTTTTGTTTTCTTTCTGATTGTATAAATCAGGCCTAAAATCAGTTCTAGGCTTTTCGCTCATTCTTTCACTTAAACGATGATCTACTTTTACAACTAGATCAACTAACTCTCTGTAATCATCAGGTAAATCAACTATGTGCGCCAAAGAATCCTTTAAATCATCTCTAAGGCCTCTATAAAACAATGAGGTATGTTTTTCCTTGGGCCAGCGCGTTTCGGTTAAAAGACGATTAACAGTCGTGATATATGTTAGTAAATCTTTAGTTCCCTGACGGATATTTAGAAGTTCATTGTCACTAGATTGTACAAAAACATGACGAGCAAACAGACGTGTCATTGTTTCTTTGAAATTATCAACATTTTGTAAAAGAGGGTCATTAGTATCTACAAGAGGTATAGACCAATTAGCTGCTACTCCACTTAAATATGAAATAATAAAAGCTGTTTTAGCTGAGTCTGTGTAACTTTTGTAAACTTTTGGTTTACAAAGAAAATATAACAGACATTACCTCATAAAAGCTGCAAAATGAGAACTTTCACCTTTAAAAGGTTTGGGGTTTGCTAAAGGGACTGGGGTGGGAGTAACAACTGTCATTTGCATCGTTTGATCAGATTGTTGTGAGCCAGCTTTTGAGGTTGTTGGGATAAAATTAGGTGGTACCAAAATAGGAAGTTATTCTGGACCTTTTGGTTCTCTCCATTGCATGAACCCTGTTCCACTCTCTTAATGTATCTCTAAGAACATGGTGCACATGCTTTAATTGCTGCATCTCTACCTGGAGCTCCCTAATAACTTCTGAGAGTTGTAATGTGTCTTCTGGCAAATCCATGTTTATTCATCATCAAGAAGAGCTAATGTGGCTTGGTATTCTGTCATGCAAGCCACTCACCTGTTTCCCTTTGCTCTTGATATAGAAGACTGAACCCCAGTCTCCTCGAGAACTCCCCGAACACCAGAGGTGGAACAACTCTCCGATATTCAGAAAGGCCCCAAGGGAATAGGAATGAGAGAAATAAGAGAAGCGATTTCTTCCAGGGGTACGTGGTACCTCAACAGCTCTAGGATTGTGTCCTCTGGTATTTGTACTGGATCAGGAGGATTGTCTCAAAATGTAGGAACTTCCAGGGCTTTCTATAATATACACAAAACAATATTATTTGGTGAACAGCTAGTCAAGAGTATAATATCAAGATATGCTATTCAAATATCAATACCTATAACAGTGTAAGCTGTCTTGCATAATCTTTTGAGGTAAGAATATATATATATAGCTATTGTTTTCTTTTCATTTGTCGAGTTTCTGTAAAACATAAAAAATAATAACCATCTTGATTTGGTTACACATTCAGTAATTCAACATGGTGTCCAATCATTAGTATTGTTACCTTAAACTTAGGTTGTCACCATATTTCAAAAGGTCCATATATGATAAACTGTCTTTACATAATCAGATAACCACTTGAAAATGTTCCTTAGTCTCTAATTTGTAATCCGATTGCTAGCATCCTTTATTAATTTCTTTTTCCTTGAATTATACTCCTTCTTAAATAAGCAATGTTCGTAGCGCTCAGAATGAGGAATATTCCTCGTTAAAAGCCATAACTGCTCTGAGGCCTAAAACCCTATCCCTTTACTTAGACTACCCCCCACCCCCACACTTTCCTTTAAACTACACCAACCCCTTACACTGGCCTGAAACCTACCTTGACCCCGCCAGTCCTAAAAAGTACACCGAATACCCATTCCCATCCCACTGCCCTAAGGACTAAATCCCTGCCCCTTTGCTTACACTACCCCAACCATCCCACCCGCGCTGTTCCTTAAAAATACCCCAACCCCTTCCACTGCCCTGATTCCTACCCTGACCCTACAGCCCTAAAAGCTACCCTGAATACCCATTCCCCTCGCACTTCCCTTAGGCCTCAAACCCTTCCCCTTTACTTACACTACCCCAACCCTGCACTGTCCTTTAAACTACCCAAATACCTTACACTGCCCTGAAACCTACCTCAAAACCACCAGTCCTAAAAACTACCCTGACTACCCGTTCTTCTACCACAGCACCAAAGCCTAAAACTCTGCCCCTTTACTTACACTACCCCCATCCCAGCTCTGCCTATTAAACTACCCCAACCCCTTCCACTGCCCTGAAATCTACCCAGACCCAGCCCTAAAAACTACCCCTACTACCCATTCCCCTCCCGTTGCTCTAAAGTCTAAAACTCTGCCCCTTTACTAACACTACCTGACCCCCAACCCCGCTCTGTCCCTTAAACTACCCCAACCCCTTCCACTGCCCCGAAACCTAACCCGACCCCTCCAGCCCCACTCACCTCACCACAGCATCTTCCTGCTTCCGCCTTCACTGTCTTCCGTCCCTGCAGCAGCTTGACAGTGCACTGCCTTAACCATGCATCCGCGAGGTTTAGGCATATCCGTGGTTAAGGCAAACGTGATTGCGCTTGCGTAGTCGGAACACCCATGGTTAAGACCGCGGTGTTTGCACTGTTCCCCAGATGAAGAGATTAATTAGTAAAGTACAAACAGAGCAACACATGATTTTATCTCTAGAAGTATTTATTTGATTCAGTATAATTGGCATACCCATTAAATTCAATTCACAACTTACTTGTCATAGAAATAGGAACCCAATCACGACTGAACTAATTTCAAAAGTATAAGTAAAACAGTGGTTCTGCCACTCTTCCAAGTCCAAAAATTATTTTTTAAAACAATTATGTCTCTCCAAATGTATTTACACTATTTTTGAAAAAATAGTGTAAACTTATTTACGTATATATATTTACATACACACAGAACAGTTCTTTGAAACCAACATTTAGGACTTAAAGTGCACAAATATTAAAATATTTACATGTCACAGTACATTCCACAACATACATGGACATATTCTACGTAGAAAAATGATATCTAAATACAGTGTGAAGTTTTGATGAAAAAAGAGACGGGCAATCCTCGTCGTCTGTACAGGGCTTCACAAATACTGTACAGACGACGAGGGCTGCCTGTCGCTCTGAGAGGAAGGAAGATTCATTTTCCAAGTTTGAAAAGGTGACTGACGAGCCTTTCTAGTCAACAGAAGGGCCTGGTGACGAGGCGGGAGGCCCCTCGGAATTCCCCTTCTAATTCACAAGAAACCCACATGAAGCCGCGTGCGCCTGACGCCGGAGGAATGGCTTACATGATTTTTCTTTGAAGTGACCAAATCACTGTCAGCACTTGACTAGGACCACAGTGCCAGGAATAGGAGCCCCATTAAGGCTACACACAGATCTTCTAAATCAAAGATAGACATAAAATGTTGACTGTGTAATGAGCCATTAAATAACATTGTAATTGATAACTCAATTGCTCTAGGTATATCTATATTGTCTATTTCAAATTTCCTTTGCCATTTATTGAAAAGGTGACTGACGAGCCTTTCTAGTCAACAGAAGGGCCTGGTGACGAGGCGGGAGGCCCCTCGGAATTCCCCTTCTAATTCACAAGAAACCCACATGAAGCCCCGTGCGCCTGACGGCGGAGGAATGGCTTACATGATTTTTCTTTGAAGTGACCAAATCACTGTCAGCACTTGACTAGGACCACAGTGCCAGGAATAGGAGCCCCATTAAGGCTACACACAGATCTTCCAGTTAGTCCCGGGGAAGACCCCACCAAGAGAGTTATATTATCGCACATTGTTCTTTTTATTATATATATTTATTGATTTTATTTCAGCAATCAGTTATATATTGATTAAAGAAAACAAAATAAATTTCATTTATACAGGGGTCCGAGATAAACAATCATGATATACAAATACATAGACATTAACATACAAACAAAATTGTAGGGCAAAAGTCAATCAATAAAAAAAGTACAAGATCAAATCCAGTTAAAGATAGAAGCCCATACATTTTGACCAAATGTTTTCCTTTTTAACCCCTTTGATCTATAAACCGCCATTTCCAATTGATATATAGATAATAGTTTCAATTGCCAATGGTTAAAGACTGGTGGCTCAGGATATAGCCAACGAGAGGTAATACAGAATCGATAAATTGACATACAAATAAATAAGAACCCTTCTTCAGCTACTGATCTTTTCCCTATTTGATTTGTTTGAAGTCCAAAATTAAACAAATCAGCGGACAATTGTACATCTATCCCCAGACAATTATTTTAAAAAAATTGAACATCCATGATAAATTGAGATAATTTTTGACAATTAAAAAACATATGAATAGAGTCAGCAGCTCTGGGGGAAAGCTGCCACCACAGGGGAGGTCCTGACACACGATCCCGGTGCCGTGAGGGGAACGGCGGAAAACTTCATTTTGCCAGCAACCCGACCGTCGCGAGGGCAAGGGACTACATCCCCCAGGTGCCCCGGCGGTCGGGTGACGTCAGCGGAGCGCCAGAAGGCGCGGGACAAAGGCGGGAGAGCCGAGCGCTGTTGTGAGCGCTCTGGGGGAAAGCTGCCACCACAGGGGAGGTCCTGACACACAATCCCGGTGCCGTGAGGGGAACGTCGGAAAACTTCATTTTGCCAGCAACCCGACCGTCGCGAGGGCAAGGGACTACAGCCTCCAGGTGCCCCGGCGGTCGGGTGACGTCAGCGGAGTGCCAGGAGGCGCGGGACAAAGGCGGGAGAACCTCTCGCACCGCGAGTCGCGCGCGGGAGCGCCGGGCTAAGCCCGGGCAAAGGGCGGGCCCTCTACGGCCCTCAGCGGACATAGGAGGACGGGGACGGGCTACACCTCTTGGCTGTTTGTTGAGGTAATTTACCAATTTGTATTTCATTACCACATGCCCAAGTCCATTGCAGGGGAAATGCCCAATACAATCCCAGATGATATTTTTGCACACTCACCATCTAACTTCCAATGGCTGGAGGACCTAAATAGTCTGTGCAAGGTCAAATATGTCCCAGCAGTACTCTCCCCCACGCGAAAACATAGCAGCTCACTATCATCTACAAGGGAGCTGAAATCTATGCCTTTCAGGGCCACCCCTGCCAAAAGGAAGATCGAGGGGGTCAAAGATAACGGGAGTCTTACGAAATGCCAAACACCTGATAAACTTTCTGTAAGTCCAATTCCACCTTCAAATAATTCTTCTCCTACTGTGCCACCTGTTGCTCATCTGGACGATTTGCTACCATCTCCCCAGCAGGCTCTTCTGTCCATGATCGAGCAAATGCTGAAATCTTTAATACACCCCTTGATGGATAAAATCAATACACTAGAGTATAAGCTCACGGGGCTGGAGAGTTCCATTGGATCCTTCTTGAAACCATCAGCCCATGTCGCTACAACTGACTCCTCGCCGACAACCACCCTTACAAATCTATCTAACCCGATTACACCTCAGGATGCGGCGCCTATTCAACTCTCAACCACCACTTCCATGTTGCCCACCAAACCCAACGGCCCCCTGAAAGTGACAACACCACGCCATATTCCACCTAAACATGTGCGAACCACCCATATACATTTACCGCCAGAAGCAGCGCCTTTTGTAATAGTTCTATCGGGAGTCCCTGAACTAACAAAAGGCAAAACTGACAGTCACACTGAACTTATGAACAAGGTCAAGTTCTGGTTATCAAAAAACAGACCTCTGCCTTACCATCTTGATGGCCGCATAATAAGTGTCCGGAGGGTGGGATGGCTTGGACCCCTTAAAAAAGACATTTTGGGGGATCTGATCCTGATCCGATTTAGGAGCAGACACATTGTGCCATACCTGCAGACATGGCTACCTCAAAATGAAGATGGTCTTATTTCTATTTGGGATCTATATGACTTTTATCCTTACATGCCCTATAATCTTTCAACTAGTACACGGGGCTTTGATAACATCCCAGTGGGCAGAGGAACCCATTTAAGCAATGGCAATAGTTTTTCACTGCCTACTAACTGTCCCAAACCGTCTTTTTACAGTCCTCTGTATTACAATTACTAAATCTTTTGGACTACTAAATCTTTTGGATTATTGAGACCTATAACGTTGCCTAAAGATAGTGTAAAGAACGTTTAATATGTTGACTGTGCAAATCTAAAGCTAATATGAGATTTATTTTAAAAAGTTTTTAGAATGTATTGTGGTATTTGTCTGTATGCTTTTATGATTTTAATTCTCAAAATCGAATAAAGCTTTGTGATACTGATACTGAGTCAGCAGCAAAATAGCCACATCAATTACATTTATCGCCATTTCTAGCTTTCCATTTTGCTAGTTTGGCTGGAGAATAATATAAATCAAAGATAGACATAAAATGTTGACTTTGTAATGAGCCATTAAATAACATTGTAATTGATAACTCAATTGCTCTAGGTATATCTATATTGTCTATTTCAAATTTCCTTTGCCATTTATTTTTAAACAAACATAAATCATCTTCAAATTTATTTATCATCATTTGATATACTGCGCATATTTTCTTCCCTCTTCTGCTAATTTCCAAAACATCCATTTTAGTAATCGAAGAGTGAACTAAAAGACCTTTAGATTCCAGAAAACTTTGTATTTGAAGGTATTTGAAAAAATCTGTTCTAGGAAGATTATATTTCTGTTGTAAAAAAAGAAAAAGAAGCAACCTGGTCCCCCTGGTAAAGATTTCCCAACAAACGGATTCCAGCTGAATACCATCTTGTCATTACTTGATCCTTAAAGATCTCAGGTAAAATACGATTATTCACAACCGGGGAATAGTAATTTAGATCAGCACAAAGAAGAATTTTTTTTTTTATTTGCCTCCATATTTGGAAAGCAGTTATCATAATTTTAAATGTGGTCTTTTTTTAGTAGCAAGGTTCAATTATTCTTACTAGGCATTGCCGAGCTTCCTCCCCTAATAACATTTCATATATCGAAGTACTAACAGATTCTTCCAATCTAATGTCTTGAAAAATAAGGATGCCCATATGTCTCAGTAAAATCGCCCAATAGTATAGCCGAAAATTGGGAATCCCCCAGCCGCCCTTCATTCTTGCGGGAGTACACCATTTCAAAGCTCTTCTAGATCGATGATAGCCCCAGAGAAATCTAGAGGACATTCTTTCGATCTTAGAAAAATAAAAAGGTGAGAATAAGAGGGGTATGGTACGAAACAAATACAAACATTTAGGAAAAATCAACATTTTTGGTATATTAGTGTGACCATATAATGAAAAATGTAAGTTATTTAGCCTCTCCAAAATTCTCTTAGTGGATTTTAAAACAGGCGCTATATTAAGGCGTACTATATCTTCTATTTTGGGAGATATTGTAATCCTGAGATAAGGGGCATCTGGAACAAAGACCAGGTCGTTTGGATGGTCCTTTTCCGAATGGATCAGCTGCGTTTTGGAAACATTTCGTTTGTATCTCGAGAGCCACCGAAATTCCTTAGCTAAATCAATTATTTTGGGAAGAGCCCGTTTAATATCCGAAATAGTAATGGCAATGTCGTCGGCATATGCAAACACTTTGAATTCAGTCTGCTGGATTATAACCGGAATGATATCAGCCTCCTTTTCCACCTTGTTGAGATATGGTTCAATATACAATGCCAACAACAAGGGGGAGCAAGGTCAGCCTTGCCTTGTCCCCCTTTTTATCATAATATTTTCAGATAATGCATCTGTTATTCGAATTGCAGCCTTCGGTTGCGAATATAATGCTTGTATTGCATTGATTTATTCTTTGGGAAATCCCTTCCATACCAGCACAGACCACAAGAACCCCCAGGAGACCCTGTCAAATGCTTTTTCAGCATCCAACAGGGCCACCGCGACCGGGGACTCCGTTGCCTGCGCCCAGTCCAGACGTGATATAATCTTTTTTACATGATTTGTTGTATCTCGATTTGAGATAAATCCATGCTGTCTTATTGAGACAAGTGCTGGCATAAAATCATTCAGCCTGTTAGCCAAGATTTTGGGAAAAATCTTGCTCTCAGCAGTGAAAAGAGAAATGGGTCTATATGACCCTAACTCATTATCAGCCTTCCCTTTTAACTATAGTAGCTAACGACCATGAATCAGGGGGATATCCCAGAAAAGCGTGCTGGAATATTTTAAGCATTTCAGACTTAAGCAGTCTCCGAAATGTATGATAAAATTCTAAAGGTATGTTGTCTGGCCCCATTGCCTTCCCAGCGGCCAAACCCAAAATAGCTGTCTCAATTTCTTCCCATACAATGGGTGCGGCTAATATAGTTTTCTGTTCTTCCGATAACCTTACATTATCTAGACTTTCAAAATTCTATGAAGAGTTCATACCTATATCTGTGGCGTCACCAGACTCATGATATAATAATTGATAACATTCGGAAAATGCTTTTAATATATCCGTTTTGGAAGTCCGGATGACCACATTTAAATCACATATTTTTTTAATATCATTAAATGCTGCTTTTTGCCTAAGCCTTTGAGCTAGCACTCTACCGGTTTGTTCACTAAGTTCGTAACTTTCTGTGTTATACTGTCTATATTTAGATGCAATCTGATCAGCTATATGAGAATAGACTGTACTCCGTTTAATAGACAAGTCTAATTGGGTTTCTTCAATACCCCGGCAAAGTTTAATGTTTTCTGCTAATTTTATCTCTGCTTTCATGACCATGTCACGATCCCTCCTAAACTTATTTTGTTTAGTTTTTTGTTGAAAATTTGAGTAGCTAAGGGTTTCCCCTTATTATAGATTTAAAAGTATCCCAAACAATTGGAACAGAAGCAGTATTATTATTATTCTTAAAAAAATCCTGAATAATTTCTGTCATATATTGAAGATAATCATCTTCAAGTAGTAGATACCTTGTGAAAAGGCCAATTAGTTTTACTGCTTTTTATAATTGGGGACAGTTGTATTTCTAACATTAGCGGATTGTGATCTGATATAAGTTTTGGAAGGATTTCGATATAAACTTTATCAATAAAATATTGGGACATGAAAAAATAATCAAGACGGACAAATTTCCGATGAGGGTCAAAGAAGAAACTATATCCAGAATCCTTGGGACACAGAATATTCCATACATCTATAAGCCCATTATCTAAGACTAGATCGCGGAGAGCGCTATAAGTTCGAGGTTTCTTCCCCAGATATTTCTCTCTTTGCCTAATATCAAATCCGGCTTCAATATGAATATTTAAATCCCCACAGAGAATAATTGGTTGGCTCCATAAAGCTAGCTCTAAATTCAAAAAGTTTAGCAGCTCAGAATCATCTATATTTGTATCATAAATTGTACAAATCGTAAATCTGTTTTGATGAATCTTTCTGCCAATCCCCATCTCCCCCATTTATCTGCTGAAGTTTTAATACATGCCCCTAAGCCTCGTTTCATAAAAATAGCAACACCCCTTTTAATCCCTGTCTGCTTAGAGCATACTAACAGGTCTAAACCTACCTTTTTTTCCCAAGCGACATGCATCTCCTGCAAGCAGAGAACGTCTATTTGTAAGAGTTGAATCATTTTAGACAAAACTCTCTTTTTCTTATAGTCATTAAGGCCATCAATATTCAGCGTACAAACCTTCAATTTCCTAGCCATTTTATAAATCAAAATTAAAAGAGCACATCTTTTCAGCTTTTAATTTCAAAGCATATCCAACATAAAACTTTGTCTACGAGAATAGTTTAGAACAGACCCCGCCTGCCTTGTATTCAATAATAACTGTTGCTGTTTTATACCCTTCCCACCACCACCACCACCAACCCCCCACCTTCACCACCCTCCCACCCCCCCTCCTAACCCCCCTGCCCATCCAACCCACCATATGAGCCACAAGGACTATTAGTCCCTGAGAACACAAAGTACCCTACCCCCACCCCTTTCTTTGGTCAGAAAAAGAATATTATCAACGACTAAATAGACCATCTTAACCAAACCATAGTTAAATGATGATGCTACAAACATCTATCATATATGAGAAATAATACAAAGAAAGTATCATCTATCTTAACACATTTTTTTTTCTTTTCATAGTGAGGTTAAATTCTTTTGCCGCAATTTCAGAAAGAAACAATTTCGTCTGACCCTTCAGAATGACTTTTAACTTGCAAATATACCACTGCTCCCTTTTCCTGAAATCCATCGATTAGCTGTCGTAAATGCCACCTTTTGGTTACAGTGGCCTGACAGAAATCAGGTCGGACAAAAAAATTACACCCTTTAGCAATTTTCTTCTTATCAGGTCTGGCCAGACCAAAAACAGCTTCCCTTACCAAAAAATTATTAAATCTGACCAGTATTGCTCTTGGGTGATCACCCTCTGTTTGCCTAGCTTTGTTGACTGTAAATGGGAAACGATGCTCTTGCTCAATTACTACAGCCCAGTCCCATGATGTTAATACTGGGAACGCTTTGGAGAACAGTTCACACACAAATGTTCGTATATCTGGACCTCTAAGATTTTCAGGGACCCCCAAAATCCATAAATTGTTTCTACGAGATTGATTTTCTAACTCTGTGAGCTTGATACTGATGTCAGTCAGTCAGTCAACACCACTTTATTCGATTAATAAAAATACATCCATGAATACAATTTTATAAAGCTCCTATATACAATACAACATTTCTCAATAAAAACAATGTAATTATAATTTAAAGGATCAAATAAAATTCATAATTCTATCATTCTTGTGTTTCTTAGTTTCTTAGTTTTTTTATCTGAACAGCAGATACAAAAAGATTGCAATTTAAAAGATATTCCGTGGGTTATCCAGTAATTGTAGATATAGTAAAGCTGGTTTAACCTGTAAAAAGCCTTTATCCTTTAACAGTGGGATTATGTACTTCTTTCGAATATCTGTATAAAAAGTACAAAAGAATGTAAAGTGCGCAGTGTCCTGAATTGAATAACAATCACAGGTACAGAAAGCAGCGTCCTCTGGTTTACTCCACCCCGCAAAATCCCCCAAAATGAGGTGAATCTGGTTAAAACGAAATCTGGTTAATAACCAACGGTGGAACAGTTTTGAAACGATTTTTAAATAGGGCTGAATAGTTAAAGATGTTACTAATAAATAGAGTGCCCTAATCAGAGTTTTTTTTAGTTCCACTGCCTCATGTTCCTGTTCTCTAAAATTCGTTTTGACCCACTTTACATCTGCTTTTACTATTCCCTCAGGTACAAAAAAGATCTCAGGTCGCCTCAGTTTCGTAAACATTGCCTTGATAAAGGACAGCCACTGTATCTCATTAGCTCTCTCTAAGCTCACACAATCCTTTAGAATCTTATGATTTAATGATAGCTCCGGATTCAGCCATGTTTTGATCCAGCAGAGTAGGGGGGCCATACTCGTTAAATCAGTAACATATCCCATCCCTAACTCCTGATGGATTGCAAAAGTTGCAGTAGACTGGGGGAGGGATAGGAATGAACGAAAAAATTTATTTTCCACCTTCTGGATACATTCCGTTTGTTTATAGCCCCAAATTGTGGCACCATATGTCGCGATTGCCAGGCATTTTGCCTTATAAATAGAAAGGATAGCCTCACATGGTTTACCACATAAACGCTGAACAAAACTAAGTAAGGCTGAAGAGGATCTTCTTACGGCATTGACTTTAGCCAAAAATTGGGGAGCCCAAAAAATTGTTTCATCGGACAAGACCCCCAGATATGTAAAGGCCTACACCCTTGTGACCTCTGCCCCATTGCAGTAAAGGGATCTAATATTATTCTTGCGTGAGCCCAAAGACATGACATGTGATGTATCAATGTTCACCACCAAGTCTAGAGAATTCATGAATTCCCCAAATGAATTCAGTAGTCTTTGGAGTCCTAACGGGGTGCCTGCCAGTAATACTGCATCATCCGCGTATAGGAGTACCGGGATGGTAATGCTTCCTATATGCGGGATGTCTGGGGTAGCTTTAACCAGGGTTTTGTCGATGGAGTTTATATATAGGGTAAAAAGCAGAGGGGTCAGGATACACCCTTGGCGGACCCCTCTACCAGATTTAAACCTTCTTGTACAATTACCCTCCTGCTTCATCCTAATGGACGCGTAAAAATCCCTGTGCAAATCAGCCAGATAATATACCAGGCAAGGATCAATACCCAGATCAAGCAGGATATTCCACAGCCTTGATCTGTTCACCAGGTCAAAGGCTGTGGATAAATCCATGAAGCCTAGATAAATTGACCCTTCAGATGCTACAGTGTATTTGTTTATTAATAGATATAAATTAAGACACTGGTCCACGGTATTTCTGCCTGATCTAAATACGTATTGAGCATTCGTCAGGATCTCTTTTTCTGTGACCCAATCTGAGATCTTGGCTAGGATTACTTTACCTAGGATTTTGACAGAGGAATCTATTAATGATATGGGCCTATAGCACCTAGGGTCCCCTCTTTGCCCTATTTTGAACACAGGAATAATAATATGTTATGTTATGTTATGTTATGTTATACCGGGGTTTTATATAGCGTACGGCTACTCAAAAGAGTGTCCCGACGCTTTAAATTGTACACTAATCTCATAACACAACAGGAAAAGCAAATAAAAGGCAGAGAGAAGGAAACCAGACAAGGCCAGAAAACTAAGAGGTAAAAAGCCAGGTTTTGAGCCCCTTCCTAAAAGCCAACAGGTTTGGAGTGCTGCGCAGGGCCACAGGCAGCTTATTCCACAACTGGGGTGCCAATAATTTAAAAGAGCGGCCTCCAATACGTGCTCTCTTCACACGAGGCACCGCAGCAAGAAACAAGGATTCTGACCTAAGCGACCTGGCTGGATGGTAAAAGGTCAGCCTTTTTTGGAGGTATTTCGCTCCGGAGGCGTGCAAGGCTTTGTGTGCCAGAGTAAGGGTCTTAAAGATTATCCGCTTCCGGACAGGAAGCCAGTGCAGTGCCTCCAGGAGGCCCGAGGCTCTGGCACGGCGAGATAATCCAAAGATGGCCCGTGCTGCCGAATTCTGGACCACCTGTAACCGTTGAAGCAGGTATTCTGGCAGGCCGAGATAAAGAATGTTAGAGTAGTCAATTCTCGAGCCTATGATCGCCTGCACCGTGATCTTCCTGTGTTCCTCCGATAACAGGGGGAGAAACTTACGCAGCATCCGGAGCAGGCCAAAGCAGGTGCCAGTGAGACCGATTACCTGTGAGCGCAGTGTGAGGCCATTGTCGATCTTAATCCCAAGGTTTTTTGCCACCTGGGACGAACTTGCTGGTGGAAACATGTTCTCAGGCCACCACACTTTCCAGTCCGGATCCGAACTGCACCCGAAAAAGAGGACCTCGGATTTATCAGAGTTGCACTTGAGGCTGTTATGTTGGAACCACTGAAACACAGCCTCAAGGCAACCCTGGATCCTACCTCCATCGAAATCCGCACCCCTCTCACAGGTGTAGAGGAGCTGGGTGTCATCGGCGTAGGAAACGATCTGAGCCCCGAAAGACTCCGCCAGAGCCGCCAGAGGGGTCATGAAGATGTTAAATAGAGTTGGGCTCAATACTGAGCCCTGAGGAACTCCGACACCCAATGGCGACATCTCGGCGGAGCAAGCAGACGCCCAGACCGTTTGTCGACGGCCTGCCAGGAACGATCGAAACCACTGGAGCACCGTCCCCCGGAGACCGATCTCTGAGAGTCTTGCAAGAAGACCCTCATGGGGGACGGTGTCGAAGGCTGCCGACAGATCTAACATCACCAGCATCGCCCTGCCACCCGAATCCAGCACCTCCTTAATCGCCTCCGAGACTTCCAGGAGAGCTGTTTCGGTGCTAAGATTGGTGCGGAAACCCGATTGGGTTGGGTGCAGTAGGTCGTGGGACTCCAAGTAATCGGCAAGCACCTTGTGCACATGCTTTTCTATGACCTTCGCAAAAGCAGGCAGGAGCGAGATAGGCCTATAATTCGCCAGCACCTCCGCATCCAAACCAGGCTTTTTGAGCAAGGGGATAATCATCGCCTGCTTCCAGGACTGGGGAACCACACCCTGTGCAAGAGAACAATTTAGCAGGGGGTTCACATATGGATTAATGGTAGCTGCCATTTTTGCCAGAAATTTTGCGGGGCAGGCATCCCGGGGGGAACCTGATTTAAGACAAGCCATCAGATCAAATGAAGCGGTCATAGAGAGAGGAGGAAAAACTGCCAAGTCCACACCTGCACTGGGCAGGGTAACAGCGGCATTCTCCGCCCGACCGGGCGTCTCAGGCTCCTGCACAGGGAAAGAGTCCTGGATCCGTTGGATCTTAGAGGTGAAAAAGTCTGCGATCGCCCTGACCCAAGGTGCAGGAGGGGGGGTCTGAGTTGGTGCCGCGCGTGAAGTTGTAAACTCCCGCACGATGGCGAAAAGCTCCTTACAGGAATTGGAGGCAGCTTCAATTTTTCTCGCGAAATAAGCCTTCTTCTCCGAGAGGATATCCCGATGATAAGCTTTCGCCAAGGACCTGTAGGCGAGTTTCTCTGTCGAGTCGTATTTCACGCGCCATGCTCTTTCCGCTACCTTGCATTGCCGACGTGAAGCCGCCAATGCTTCCGTAAACCAAGGGGCGGATGCACCTTTGTCAGGTTTGCGGAGGGGTCTCAGAGGAGCAAGATCATTTAGCCTCTCTAAGAGCCAGGCCTGCAGTCGCTCAACATCCTCCTCTAAGTCCCCAGTCAAAACACAGGGATGGTCCGCGCAAGACTGTGCCAGCAGTTCCGGAGTGACCCGGTGGAGTGCCCTGAATCCCACGGAAGCCTGCCGGGGGGCACCGGAAGGCTTCCTGACTTCAGAGAGATAAAATTTCACCAGCCTGTGATCAGACCAAAGCACCTGGATAGGAGCCAGCATCTCTATGGGGGTCGTAGAGAAAGTCAGATCTAGGGTGTGTCCCTTCTCATGGGTCGGTCCAACGTGATAGGGTACCAGGCCCAGAGGGGCTGTAACATCCATCATTTTAATCGCGTCGGCATCCATTTCAACGTCCATGTGGACATTAAAGTCCCCGGCAACGATACAATGCTCTGACGTGAGTAACAGGGATGAGGTCACCGACTGGAACTCTTCAAAAAAAGAGCCTGTGGGCCCTGGCGGACGATAAACAAGACAAATAGAAGATAAATAGAGCGAGACCAGGAGACCGGAAACCCCTGGACCACTGTAGAATTAAAAACATGAGTTACAATTTTTGCCCACAGTTTAGATTACACTTGTATAAGTCAGCAGGGACTCCGTCTGGGCCTGGGGCCTTATTACTGGCCGTATCAATTATTGCCATCTCCACATCCTCCTCAGTAAATACCAAAGGGGACAGGGGAGTACTGCTATAAGGGACCAGAAAAGGTTCAGACACCTCATTACTCCCATACATTTTTTCAAAATGGATCAGCCATTCGTCTTCTGGGATATTTGCTTCTAATATGCAGTTCTCTTCGCCCGAGAACAGCGGGCTATTAACAATGGACCAGAACTTTGAACTGTCCCTTAAATCTTCTTTGGACATTAAAGCTTCCCAAGCCTCTATTTTGATTTCATTTTTACGGGTCCGAACCACTGTCTTATATTCTTTTCTAAGACTAACTATGAGGGCTTTATCCCTAGGTTTAATTTTTAGGGCCTTTAATAGGTCTTGGTGAGCTCTGGAACATTTAGAGTCAAACCATCTTTTTCCTTCTTTTGGTTTAGGCCTAAATGTAGCTGTAAGCTGGGGGCGCTAGAGGGCGCATGAGCAGCATGGCCGCCACCTTGTGAGGCTCCTGCTGCCTGGAATCCAATATCCGTAATTTATCCTTCAAATCTGGACAGAACACGCATCTAAGTGCACCTACTTGTGCATTAAAGGGCTGCCTAGCTCCATTGCTAATTTGAGGCGCGTCTTGTCCCGCACTCCGGAGATACGCGCCTTGGAACCTGCTGCCGAGACCGACCCTGGTTCTACACGGGTCACGGAGGACGGCTGGCTGCCCCAGGCGAGGCCGAGGATTGCCACGCGAAAGGCAGGCCGCACTGCCTACGACTACTGTAGCGGAGGAGGAGCCGGGAGACCGAGCGCGATAAGACGATTGTCACCGCAGCAAATATTGAATGCACCTGCCAAAGTGCACAAGAGAGCGAGTTCGGCTGATCCCGTAGAAGCGTTTGATCTGCCTGTGCTGAGAGGGCTGAACTGACTGCCAAATGCTGCCTAGCGCGCTACTCGAAGAACCGCTGCGGGAGCGCTGCTGAGCACCGAATACGGTATTGTCTGCTGGCGTGTACCGCCTTTAGCGCTCCTACATTGTTGACTGTCATAAAGTGCTACGTAGCGCGCTGAGAGCCCTGCGCCTGGATAGAGGCTATTTAGATGGGGAAGGCAAGCGCTGCATCATAGGCTGCCCCCCCCCCCCCCAGCCAGGCGCTACAACCACTTGCTCCTGCCACCTGCTGCCCAGCCTTCAATTTTAATGTGACTGAAGAGACAGAGGCCTCAGATCTTGGAGACATTTCTGTGCCAGGGCCCTGGGAGTAACACTGCACTGCACAGCGGGGCGCCACTGCGGCGCTATTCAAAAGGCCCCCCCGTTGTGGTGACAGGCGGGCAGACACGACCACACACTAGCTGCATGGGACCAGGTACCAGTAGTGAAGCACGACTGGAACTGCTGACCTGGGGCCCTGTGAAGAGGAACTGCTAGGCCACCCAGGGATATCTCGGACGCATATGATGAGCCTTTGTGCGCTGCCTGTGCAATTCTGTTGACAAATGCAAGCGGGTTACGCACAATTTGCTGTGGACCACTCAGTGGTGGTGATATCATAGGGAAACCAGACACCAAACAGCCTAAGCTCACCTTTGAGGCTGCGGTGAAAAAAGGGCCTAGGGCGAACTCGGATGCTGCGGAAACAGAAGGAGCTAACAGACCGGGCCCGGCGAGCCCTCCTCGGACCTTGACATGAGGCAAATCTTGCAGGAAATGAGACAGGGTTTTGCCACAGTCGTTGATAAGGTAGACCACATGTCCTCAAGGCTGGATGCAATGGTGCACAAAGTGGATAAGCATGAGGAGCAGCTTACGGAGGCCGAACGGTGTATTTCCGAAAATGCAGACACCACTGCGGGCCATACGACCCAGTTGGCACGAATGGAGAATTTGTTGCGTGTTATTGCTTCAAAGAACGAAGATTTGGAACCCCGCAGTAGGCGCAATAACATCCGCGTCACGGGTTTGCCAGAATCCACCGACACCGGGCGCATGGAGGACTACATTGAAAAGCTGCTCCTGACATCTATTGGTGCTGAGGCTTTCTCCACGCAATTGATTGTGGAACACGCACACCTATCCCTTGGGCCCGACCCAAACCTGGCGCACCTCCCAGGCCCATCATCGCAAGGCTATTAAATTATCGTGACCGCGCTGTGGCACTGCGCAGCGCGCACTAAGCAAAACCTGGTGTACCATGGAGTGTCCTTTTCGATCTTCCCGGACTTCACTCCAATGGTACAGGAGGAAAGGCGTAAATTCAGAGATGTGAAAAAAAATTCACGCGCAGCACAGATTGACTATGCGTTGTTATACCCAGCACGACTCCGTATGATGCACCAGGGAAAGCAAAGATTTTTTACAAGCCCACAGCATGCCGAGGATTACCTGCTCTCTCTTAAGAGATCGCATCGGGGAGGTAATGGACGCGGTGAGGCGCAACGAGATGCTGTCCATAACGACGACGAAGTCGACTGATCTCTGTGACTAGACTGTTGCCAGCCTAGGCAAGACGCAACTGGGCTGAACAAAGGATTTGGGCGATATGCTGGGGCTGGGACTAAATGCTGCTTGTGACAACGGATTAAATGCTGTTCATCCAGTGGTAACGTATTCCAGGTCCCACTGCCCTCCCTCGTAAAAGCCTACCGAACACACAGGGCCTTGGGCTTGGAGACAGGGCTGTGTTGGTGTTGCTCTCTAGATTGTCCCCCTGCGGGTGTTCCCCGATATTGTTCCTGTATTGTTTGGGGAAATGCTTTTGGTACTATTTTGGGATATGATTGTTCAATTGTTTGGGAGTGGGGGAGGTGGGTGGGTAAAATATGCTGGCAAGTTGGGGATGCTTCAGTGGGAGGGGGTGGATTTGAGAAGAATGTGTTGCATGATGATTACAAGGCATGGATGACTGCTATGAAGATTAGGGAGGGACTGTGGATCAGACTAGGAGGGGGTGGGGTGGTGCATTCAAAACATACACGCTTGAGTACTGACTATTTCTACAACAAATGCGTTTCATGGAAGCTGGGACACAACAACACTTATGTACCACTCTTGGACAGTAATACGGGTCATGCTCTGATCAGGTGGGTTTCCTGGATTGGTCAGACAAGCACGCTCCTTTATCAATGTGACACATGCTACCCATGGCAGACACTGATTTAAACCTTATCACATGGAATGTTCGGGGGCTAGGAGACCCGCGGAAACGACGACAGGTGTTATCGTACTTAAATCGTCATGCTGTACACGTTGCCTTTCTGCAGGAAAGGCACTTTAAACCCCAACACTAGCCACACTTTCGCCAGTAGATGGGCGGCTCATACAGCCTTTTCCTCTTATTCGACTTATGCTAGAGGTACCACAATCCTTATTAAAAAAGGCACGCCATTTACTTTGCTGGGCGGAAAACAAGACACTCAGGGACGATATTGTATCCTATGGGGAAGGCTGGGACACATGGCGGTTACTATGATATGTAGCTATGGACCCAATACTGATGACCCTAACTTCTTTACTGAGCTATGGGCCAATATTATGAGCACAGGTCCAGATCGCATAATATGGGGAGGTGATTTTAACGTGACGCATGACCCTGCCATCGACCGGTCGCACCCGGCCCCCCATCACTATACTAAAGCAAGGCTGAACTACACACCCTGATCGAGGAATATACCCTGATTGATACATGAAGACACCTTAACGCTACTGCACGAGAAGGCACTCACTTCACGGCACAGGCTCGGTTCTGGGCGAGACTAGACTACATCTTCATTTCCCCACAGCTCTGCCCTGCGCTGACTCGAGCGCAGCACTTAGCCAGGACTTACTCCGATCATTCGCCTGTGAAAATAACGTTGAGGGCTGAGGACCTGGGTCCGCCGAGGTCAGCCTGGCGGTTACAGCCTACAATGCTCATAGACCCTGTATTTCAGGAGGAGTTGTGACAGGAGGTCTTAGACTTCTTTGAACGTAACAAGGACTCAGTGAGGGATGTAGAAACAATTTGGGATGCTTTTAAGGTGACCCTGAGAGGTATCTGCATAGCAAAGGGGTCGGGGTATTTAAGAGTATATTGTCCATACTGACTAAGTTGGAAATTGAGCTCAAAACACTTGAAAGTTCACTGGCGGAATGCCCAGACAGATTAACGCTATCGCAAATCAGGGAGAAACTTACGGCATACACAGATGAGGCCAAAAGGGAGTCCAAGTTTAGAGGCCGACATTGGACGGCTCGTAGATATGGCGAGGGTGAAAGACCAGGTTGGCACAACAGCCAACTGCCATACTGGAGATTGATGGACCGGATGGGCTACTATACAGGGGCACAATACAGATACTTAATGCTTTTGTCGCGCACTATACCGCATTATACACCACCACTAGAATGGGAAAGCTTTGCTTACATGACTACTTGCAGGATATAACCTTGGGGTGGCTGAGCGATACACAGAGGACCTTTCGAAGTACCCCATTTGAAATAGACGAAGTGTTTGATGCTATCATGCATATGCAATCAGACAAGGCTACTGGCCTAGATGGGATTCCGGTAGAGTTTTGCAAAACGTATATTGATTTTATGGCACCAGTACTGCAAGAGGTTTATGAGGATGCACTGGAGGTCGGACATCTCCTGCCTTCCATGCGCATAGCTCTTATCACATCATTGCTTAAACCCAGGAAGCAGGCGGTTAGTTATGATTCCTATAGGCCCCTGTCACTACTAAACTGCGACGGGAAGATACTTGCTAAACTTATAGCTACATGCATTAACCTGATTTTGCCAAATCTGATTTTACCCGACCCATCGGGCTTTGCCCCTGGCAGGGCCACGTAGCACAACCTACGTACTATTTTTACAATCATGAATAATATCCATGAAGACTTGCCTATGGCGGCCATTTTTTTGGACGCCACTAAAGCCTTCGATTCCCTGGAATGGGACTATGTGTTCCAAGTATTGGAACGAATGGGCTTCCCAAATATATTTATATCTTGGATCAGACTAATGTACGAGACACCTGTGGCCAAAGTGACTATTAATGGCAGGCTGTCACAAGAATTCCCCATCACAAGAGGCACGAGACCGGGGGGCCCCCTGTCTCCCCTGCTGTTTGCCATTGCTACTGAGCCCTTAGCGGCGAGACTGCGGCAACATCATAATGACAAGGCGTTAGAATTTAATCAGTGACAGAATTTGATATCAATGTACGCAGACGATATCACCCTGTACATTCGAGATCCCAGTCATAATTTGAACCCCTTCCTCAGGGAGTTTTTTCGCTTTGGCGAACCCTCCGGAATCCAGATAAATTGGGGGAAATCGTGCTTGTTTCCCCTCACGGCGGCCACGTTGAAATTCAATTTAGACACCCTATTGCTTGGTGCGAGGAGGACCTCAGATACCTGAGAATCCAGGTGGCGAGAGACAGAGAGGAATTGCTACGGATTAACTATGGCACAACTATGTCCCGTATCACTGACAACATCACAAGATGGATCACCCTTCCACTGTCTATGCATCTCTCATAAAAATGGTTGTGCTGCCACAATTGCTTTACCTATTCCTGAATGTCCCATACTATCCTGGAAGATATTTCTTCCAACAGCTCCGATCAGAGCTTACTCGTTTAATGTGGGGTGGCAAAACGGCTCGGCTACGATGGGATGTCCTTGTTAGGCCATACGACAGGGGCGGCTTCGGTATTCCCGATTTTGAATTATATTATTATTCGGCTCAGGCACACTATACTTACTTTTGGATATACCAACCTTGGTACATGCCCCAGATTGCGGCGGAACACTGGCTTGCCCATCCAATCCCAATAGAAGGGGCATTATATACTCCTTTACAGAGTAGAGATCGGACACCGACCACGGTAATGAGCACTGTGACAGCAGGGGCTCAATTGGGGACTATGCTGAATGCCCCCATGCTGTACTCACCATTGCTACCGCTTACCTATCATCCAGACGTGCCCCTGTTACAGGAGGCAATTTTTCGGAAACTGGCTAAGCGCTTGCAGCTTGCGACATGGGGAGACCTGTATCCTGCGGGAATCTTTCGCACACTGGATAATCTGGGGTCTGATGGCCCCCCGTCTGCTCTTGACACTTTCCTTTATATTAGACTGTGCCAGGGACTGAAAGCAAGTACGCCTGACTTTCCTAGTGAGCCTCCAGCCTTTGAGCCACTGCAGCGTATACTGCAGGACGAAACACCCAAGAAACTGGTGTCCACAATTTACAGAACTGTACGTACATTGAGAGACACACCACCGCTCGCGGCCAAGACACACTGGGATCGTGAGTTAGGCACGGTACTTACGGACAAACAATGGGAATTCTGCTTACAAAAAACTGAATGCATTTCATCAAGCATCAGATTCAGAATCATACATTACAAATTCATACATAGACTTGATTATACCCCAGTCCGTAGGCACAGATTTCACCTGCGGGACACCGACACCTGCGACAGAAGTAACGCCCCCGGAGCTGACTTCCTGCATTTGGCATGGGGGTGTGAGGGAGTGCAGGCCTACTGGCATCAGGTATTCGTGGCAGTGTCCAAGATGATACATACAGACATGGTGCCCTCCCAAACACTTGCTTTGTTGGGGTATGTGGAACCGATACCGGTGGTACACCGTAAGTTTATTGCGCTGGCATTTTTGGTGCCCAAGAGGAGGGTAGCTTGCAGATGGGGAAGAGGCAGAGCCCCTAAATTTGAGAACTGGTTACACGATCTCACATACTGTCAGGAACAGATTGCTACATATTCTGAACTATTACCGGTTTCCTCTAGGCCGGACGCTATTTGGGCCCCATTGACGTGTTATCTGTTGGAGAGTGATGACCCCCACAATGCAGACATGCCACCTTCATCGCAAACTGAGTGCCCTAACGAGAGGCCCTCAGAGCATCCACACTAATGGTTTAACACATGGGAGCCAGGGATGGATTGCAGTCCTTAACCTTGGCTGACTGATGATACAATACAGGACACTCTACCTAGCCTACAGGGCGCGGATCATTTCGACTGATTGTTTGTCCTTGTGGTCCCCTCTCGTGTATGCAAAGGGGGCATGGCTTTATTCTAGATTAACCTGAGGAAATTGTATTACTGAGTAATTGTTATTGACATTTGGCCTCTGCATTATAACTCTGACAATGGTCCACGAACGAAGGCATATTTCAGTAACTCCATGGTTTATTTTGGCATGTAATTTATATTTTGCTGTTGGTCCGGATACATGTGCGCATTGCTGACTATGTATTGTAATGTATGACTATGAATGCACCATTTTTGTTGTTCACCTGCAAAACTTTAAAAAAAAAAGTTAAAAAAAATATCTATATATAAAATAAAATAAAAAATAAATGTAGCTGTAAGCTCTATAGCCACATGTGTGCAAATAGCTTCATAGGCTATAATTACTGAGTCCCCCGGGGTAGAGGGATCAGCACACTTTTCAATTTCATCACCAACCTCATACTTAGATTTTCATAGAGGTGTTCCGGGATTACTTTAGCCCATTTTAGCCTCCTTCCTTGGTCCTTGTTTTTCACATCAATAAGCCCTTCTCTAATGTCTGGAGCATCTAAAAGGGAAAAAACTTTATCCAGGGTTTTGATCACTAAAAAGTTAACATAAAGCATGAGCTTGAAACTGATGTCATCACGTTGTGCTTTAATAGAGCTAAGTTCTAATTTTTGGGGGCAACTTCGTCCTCCAAAGCAGATATTCTAGTCTCAGCTTCAGAAACTCTTGTGGAAATATCCGTACAGATTTTCGTGACTCGCCTTACTGCGTTCTGAACCTTACGGCATGCAGCTTGAGTTCGGGCAATCTCAGTCTTTGTTTCCGATCTATGTGCCATCATTGTTTGATAGATCATGGTTAATGTCACTTCCTGATCAGAACTGGACTCCTCCAATTGTATATGCCCTCCCAAAGATCCGGGTTGAGATACTGCTTCAGATGGAATATCACCAGGATCAATGGATTTATTTCTGGCACCCTGTGTCTTCCTGACCTTGTGCTTTTTAACAGTTATCGCTGATCCTGGAGAGATCTCGCTGAATCCTGATTCTTCATCCATGCTACTATCACCTGGGTAATCCGCCCAATCTTTGTCAATACTTTCATCCGATGTATGGTGAAAAATCTATCCGGAATTTATTTGGAGCCAGTAAAATCTTAACATAGAACCTCATTTGTTTCCAACACAGTTATTGGAAATACATTGGTCATACTGCCCGAGCTCTCGCTGACTACTTCAAAAACTACAGTTCCCATAATGCCTTTTGATGGGCTTTGTTCATTGCTTTTTTTGAATGCGGGATCAAGTATTTGCAATGCTTCAGGCAAATTAACGGTCACCTCTTGAAGAGGCTCCTCCTGAGTCGTAATGGTCATAGCACCATGAATACTATTAATTGATAAGTCCATATTTACATCTGAAGCTAAAGTCTCAGTGCGCTGGGTCTGAGCGTTATTTATTATTTGCTTCTCAAATAGTGCGGGTACAGTTTGTGGCACCATATTCATTTAATTAGCTCGTTCGCCACCTTTTTTTGACTCGGTAGATGTTGCATTTGATTTAGTGAGCCAAACACTAAGTCGACCCGCCTGACTCACCAGCCACTTGCGTATCATGTTCAGGACCCGCCACGTCAGCCATCGCCGAGGTCTTCGTCTTAACGCTCCTTGTAACGGGTGATTTCAACAAAGGTTTTGGAAGCATTTTCGTTGTATTGTCTATAGTATTGCCCGGGGAAAGTCCAAGCCGAGAAGAAGAAAAGCGCCAAGCCAGTGCACGCAGCGGTACACGCAGCGTGTCAGGAAGAAGCAGCAGCAGGTAAACCATAGGGAGTCGGAACGCCGAAACGCCAGCATCAAGAGAGCACGTCAGTCAGCTCTCACTCGGTTTCTCTCTCGACCGCTCATTCCTCCCGGCCAAAAAACCAGTAGACCAAGAAGCAGAGAACACACGAGTCACTCAGCCACATCGTGAAGATCCGTAAAGGTAAGCGGCGGCTTCTTTTCCCTTTTCCTGACCAGGAGTGGAGGAGCCGGCAACTCACACAGCCGACTCAGCGGCCGCCATCTTGCCTCCATCGCACATTGTTCAGGGGTCGAAACGTTGACGCTTTATTTTCAAGTGTTGATGATCACCCTGGATAACGAACTAATGATTAATCCCTCACTGGGCTGATATTTTTTAATTTTTCTTCAAAACTTCACACTGTATTTAGATATCATTTTTCTATGTAGTATATGTCCATGTATCTTGTGGACTGTATTGTGACATGTAAATATTTTAATGTTAGTGCACTTTAAGTCCTAAATGTTGATTTCAAAGAACTGTTCTGTGTGTATGTAAATAATTGTTTTAAAAAATAATATTTTCACTTCGAAGAGTGGCAGAACCACTGTTTTAATTATAGCATTAACCCCCAGGTTCTGCACTAGACTGGGCTACCCCATTGCTTTCTAACGTTTAATTTCAAAAGTAAGCACAATTAGAATCACATACCTATAAATCATCTCTTTAAATATAAACAAAAAACATACATTTATGGAAACAATGCCCGAAACAATACCTAACCCGCTTCAAAACCTGCACTTGCAAAGAACACAAATTAACACTTGTTGCACATGCACACGTCATCATTGATACATATACAACTGAAGTACTCCTTTTGGAATCCTAGATAAATGTGATTGAACTTTTAAATTCCTTTATACAAAATAGCTATTGGGATAATGTGGAAATCACAAAGTACAGACATTCTCACTTTTTGCTTTCCACCATATGGGGTAACATGGTTTGTACAATCTAGGGCCCGATTACGATGTTAGGCGGAAAGCCGTCAACAGCTATTCGGAGTCTTTCCGGCAATGGTTTCCGTCCGACCGCCGTATTACTATGCTGCCGATCGGAGGTAACTCCGCGGGGGGAATTCCGCGCTGCTTCTGCCTCGCTCACAGAGCCAGTCGGGGCAGCGGACGGAATGATGACCCCATAATGATGGTGGAGCCAGCCTCGTCTCCACCGTTGGGGTTACGTTGACGCTTTCCACCAGCCGTTTCATGGCTGCCAGCCTGCAATTAGAAGGAAGGCAGAAAGTGACTTTGGGAGCCCCTAGCATGGCCCCTTTCCACCCTGGACCTCCGCTATAGGGCCTGGGGGCACCTAGGGCACCTAAACATCCCTGCACCATGCTGGTGCCTGCCACATGGTGCTAGGATGTTTCTAAACATCCATTTTTCAATTGTAGCTTGTGCTGTGGCCCTTTTCTGCCTGCTGCATAAGGTAAAATAGATGTTTCAAACCACCCATCGGGCGTTCGCATCCATATACAGCGGTCAGAACCGGACGGTTCCATTCCGCAATGGTGTCAGTTGGAAGCTTGTCCAACCGACATCATAATTAGGCCCATAATGGGATACATTATATATAGTAAAAGCGTTTCAATGGGGGAATAGGGTGAATGATATAAGATAGGAATGTTTCAAATATAAAATTAATATAAAAATGTAGGGATCGCTTTTGAATGCAAAATATTATTATAAATGAGAAATATTTCCATTGAGTACTATATTCAGTGGTGTACTTTAGAAATGTTTCTAGAATGTGGCAAAATGAATGGCATAATGTAGAAAGCAAGCAGTGTTGAAAGGAGAGCATCAAGTACATTTTTCCAGGGTGTTATTAAATTAAAGCAGTAAATTACTGGAGTTGCTGTGCTGTAATGAAGTGAAAGTGCAAAACATTCTTCTGAAATGTAACGGAATGCAGACAGCCACTAATACATGTTTCAAATGGGAGGTGGTGTAGGGAATGAGCACTCACGGCAAAAAATCATATAATTAGCAGAATAACTGTAGCTGGTAATGGACCTGTCTAAGGCTGTTTAAATTGTTTTAATCTCTATGCACTATTTTGATCATAGAAAATCCTCTTAGATGAAAATTACTGCCCAGAGAGGCTTTCCCTAAGTGCCTTCCATACAGAGTTTCCTATTTGAACAAGGTCTCCCTCAATATTTTAACCTATGGTTTCAAAACATGCAAGGTCGTTAGACAATGAACAGCATTGGTTCAAGGAAATTTTCAATTATGCAGTTTTCACAAAGTTTACAATGTTTGAGTTGAATTCAGAAATATGTTCGCTGTCATTATTGTGCTGTAGAACCAATAACCTATTTGAATGTCTGTTTCCTGCCAAATGTTCGACCCTAAGAAGCTCACATGGAATAGAAACTGGTTGGTGCTCAGGGGGCTCTGAGTTCTGACAAATTAATTTATCGTCAGAGAGTACAGAAGCAAAAGTGTTCGAAAAAGCATCTTTTACTGCAAAGAGAGCTTCTGTGAACCCCAAAGCTTGGCAAATAGCCAAACTTCTGCTCCACAAGAAGGACCACGGAAAGGGAAAATAATGTATGTAGTTTATGTATAAAAGCAGACATTTCATCAATCTATTGATTTGTATCTGGCAATGCCCTTTTGAGGGAAAGACAGAGCTTTCTACGACATTTAAATTTAGTTAAATGCAGCGCATGTCGTGTAGTGCCCTCTAGGGGCCAAGTGTAGGTTTGCAATGTAATGCCATTACACTGTGATGCTCTCTAGGGGCTGCTTTTGTAATTGCAGTTTGATGGTCGAAAATAAACAAAAAATACACAAGCACAGGTTTTTACTTATTATAATAAGTGCTTTATTTGTTCCTCATAACGATGACAATGATTACTGCTCACGGTATATATGGTTTATTAGCTTTAATAATTGCATTCACGCAGAATTATTCTTGCTGATAATTTCATTTAAGGTTTAAGTACAAAATGATGATTTTAATATGTGGTTTTCTGGGTCAAAGATGATTATACACATCATGTATGTTATTTTCAATCTGCCAATGTACATATTTGTAAATTACCAATAACAACAAAGAACCTCTCCTTAACATTCAAATAATATTAGAAACCTGCGCTTACTCTTTTCTTTCTCTTCCATTTAACCAGGCTGAGTCAATGCAACGCGTGGCTGGGTACAGCTAATAAAAAATAAAAGAAAAAGATATTTTGATAAATAAAAATGATGATGGGTGTATCACCTGAATATTAATTGAATGTTAAAGAGAGGTTCTTCGTTGTTATTGTTCATTTGTACCCTGCCTTCCTCTCTTTACATGTAGTGGTTCAGGGACCCTCTCATGTTTTTGGTCATATTTGTAAATTACCGCATAGTATATAGTAGTGTGTGTGTGTGTAATAAATGTGCTACTTTGTTTCTAAAGAAAAAGTACTGTCTGGACAGTAATTAATTGAGTGTTATTATTGTATGCCAGTGAATGGTGATACTAGCCTACACCACCTCCTCTAAGTAGGTCTTGGACTGCTCTGCTGCGCTATCCTGAGTGAGTCAAGTGCTACAAAGGGGTGCTTGGTTCCCAATAAAGGGATTGTGGACCTATTATGTGTGCAGGCCACACAACTAATAACCCAGTTTCCTACAAAATATATTTGAGGAACTCTCGTAATTTAAGAAAACCATTGGGGATACGTGTTTAATGTTCTTAAACTTATGGAAAAAGCATTGCCACTTCATGCTTGTTTTAATGTTTGTACCTAAAAATGCAATTTTTTACGTAACTAAGCATGAATAAAATATTTAAATATATCATCGGTCTTTGAGTAGTATAAGAAAATATTAACAACAATTTGTTGAGGTTAACTACCTTGTTGCTGTGTGAGTGCGAAAGCTGTAAATTGTACAGAAATCCTAAATCACAGCAAATCTTTGCATCTTAAAACTTTTCAGCGAATCTCTCTTTTGTCAGACCACAAATAATATTGATGCATTAGGAACTACATTTTGCAGTATAACACAGAGAGGTTTTTCGGCACCAAATTGCATTTTCTACAGATTTTTGCCAAGAATTTAAGTGGCAGAAGATAAGTAATCCAGAATAAATAGTTATCTACCTTTCTAGCTGGCATGTAGGCTGTAGGGCTATCCTGAGCACACTGTGCCAGTGGGATCAAGCTATACCTAGCTGATGAGCCCATAACCAGGGTGAAACTAATTCTTTGTTGCTTGTGTTCCGTTCAAGGAGGGCCTGGTAGTTCAGGCTTGACTGCTCCCTCTGGAGCAGGGTCAAAACTGATTTGCATTTGGCTGGGTCCAAACTGAGGTTGCATGGTGTGCAAAATAACGATGGACTTGAATGCAACTGAGTAATTACCAGTGACTGAGATTAATTCAAGCACCCCATCCATCACTATTTTGTTAAATATTTTATGTACTTCAGTCCTGGGATGACTTAGTCTCTCAGGGGTAGAGTTCACCAGGCAGATCTCAATTTGTATCACTCCTGGGCCCTGTTTCCCAATGTTACCACTCGTTGATTTGCTGCCATTTCACGCCCAATATCAGCCCTACCTGCAAAGCTGCACTGACGCCAATCAAAAGCCGGAGCACAGACAGCATCAGTATGCACACGCAAAACACAGGAAGAAGCTGGTTCTGAGGAGAGATCACGCAGTAGAGTTATCCCTTCTCCCAGACCCATGTTGCCCATTGTGCAGGACAGAATATTGCTAAGGGGAGCGTGAGCGGTCCAGCCACAGCCCAGTACTTGGCTCCTTTCAACTCTGGTTTTCTCCCTCCGGAAGTGACTCAAATTTCAAGATTAAGAAAGGCCTAATTTCAATTAGGACCATTACACAGCAGATCCAGTGGTTCTCCGGTTAAACAGCTGTGTCTGCGAGGGCAGGTAGAGTGACCCCAAGGTCAGGACAAAAGCCAGGCTCCTGTTATTTTTCTGTGTCATCAGGATAGGGATGCATCCTAGACTGTGGAGATTTGTGATGCAGTCACAATGTTCTGAGATAAAGGCAAACAGAAATGAATAACAAGAACATGACACACAAAGCTGTCTTTTGCAGCCAATGTTACAAAAAAATCTGGCTTTCTCGCAACCAAGCAAATTCCACGGGTATCCTACGATTTACAAAATTTCAAAAAGCTGGAGGGTCTGTACTGTCAGTAGCATTCATTCCCATATCATTTGATTGAAGATAAAAAAGGCTGTTTTCAAAGGCTTTACTGATTCCTGAGGCTACTGTCACAAACTTTAGCCAAGAGATAAGGGGCCAGTTGTACTAAGATTTCATTTGCAACGAACAGTTGTATATTGTGCACTAACTTTTTGCTAATTAAATCAGAATTTGCGAACCAGCTTCTGTGCTAAACATTTGGTTTGCAAAATCAACATTCAATGTGGGTCACAATTTGACCTACCTCTTCAATATTCCTGAGCTAGCTCACAAATTGTGACTCACTCCAAATTTGTCTGTGATAGCACTTATATAAAGTGCACTTTTTAGAAAAATGCAGCCCATTTTACTTAAAGAAAACAGGTCTACATTTAAGAGAAGATTATTCTTTTTAAAAATCAATGTATGAGTTAGCAGTGGTGCCGTGGACCACTGCCCACTCTGAAATCATTGTTTTTTTATAGTTCACAAAGGGAAAGGGGTCCCACTGGAACTCTTTCCCCTTGCAAATGGGTTACTAATGTTATGTTTAGAGTACTGGCATTCTAATCCGCCAGCCGGATCTGTACCCACGTCATCCGCAAGCGTGGCCTGCTGGGTTACAATTAAAGGGGAAAGCCTGCATGTGGGGTCATCTCCCGACACTGTAAAACTGTGTGAGTGTCCAGTCTTTCAGAGGCCCCTAATGATTAATAAATTAGGCCTAACTGAGTAGCCAATTCTCAGGCCAGCACAACTAACTCCTTTGACGAGTAAGTAACCTATCAATGGTTTGCAACCACAATTGCGGTTGCAAAACATTCCTACATAGCTTTGCGCATCAGAATTTGAAAGGGAGGCCATAAGTACGCCCCTTACAAATTGGAATCCATAATATATTTCTAAACCCATTGTGCAATTTAGTTAATAGTTATCAAATATTTTGCAATTGCACTTGACATTTAGGATCTCACTAACCCTTTGATTTAGCATAACACTGGTTTTGTGACTGATAAATTGCTTTGTACATCAGGCCCTAATTGCCAAGAGTGATGGTGAGTTGGAGACTCCATACATACTACATAAAATAAGGGCATAGTTCTGTAAATGTTTACTCAAATGTATAGATAATTGAACGTCATACAAAAAATTCTGTAGTTAGACCCAATTCTGGAGAGGATCGGCTGTTTTACAGATACTGAGTGATTTTTATGGACTATGAAATTTGAAAAAGTGAAGTCATCATTGACTGCTTCAAGGTTGAGATGGAGCTTTATTGAAAACAAATTGGGTTTTTTGGAGTGATTAAAAGATGAAAGCACATTACAGGGTAGAAGGGTGTTTAAAGAAAAGTTGAACACTACGCTGCAGATTTTCTTTAGAAAAAAAGTAAGGTTAAAGGAATTTTATAGGTGGATGCTCCGGATTTTATTTTAAAATAATATACGTTCCAGTGTTACATCTCTATGTAACTAAAATACGATAGCTACAACGTTCATTCTAACTGATATAGGTAATCAGGTCACTAAATAATAAGAATTTGTCCCAACGTTTGCCCCATGCAAGTGAACTGTGCTAAATTTGGTAGGGCTTACTATTAGGATTAAAGATGCTGTTCTACCATTTAGATCACTATTCTGTCTTGAGTACAGTTCTGACCAACTTGTAACTCACAAATAAATCAAGGAATACCTCCTGAGAGGCTGTGACTGACAGTTTCCAAAAAGTACTCACAAGCAAAAACATGTATGCATACAGGCTTATATAAAGTCTGCATTCCTGCATGTCTTAATGTAATGCATTAGGGCATTTCCACATAATATGTCACAACTTTTTTTTTACTGTATAGAAACATATTTTTCCTTGAAGTATCGCTTTACCTATAGCCCCTACAATTGAAGGTGTAATCTCTCTATCCCACACTGCCCTTGGGGAACTACCTTCAAATGTTTCTGTGTCTACGCACGTTTGTGGATGTTCTCTAACTTTTCATTGGTTAACACAAGCTTAAATTTACTGAAATATGCATAATTTTAAGGGGAGGTTAATCTTTTTCTAGTGCAAATTCACAATTTATGAATGGCAAAGTGATTTTACTTATCTGTTAAAATGTGACTAAAAAAGGCTTTATTGAGACAAGTAATTAATGACCACTCCTTTTCAGAAATTAATTTTGCAGCAATTATTGTTTTTTATCAGTTATTATATAGTTGTTTGTCTGTATGTTCCATGTCAATTTCTGAGTAAACAGCAGTGTGAGCACTAATGTTTCTCCACATTAAAGTAGATCATAGAAAAAAACACACAGGGCCTGATTCACAAAAGTAATCTGAAACAAAATCCTAACTTTACAACTTTCGGTATTCACAAAAGGCATTTAGTAGTAGTGAAGTTTGGATTCCTAACTGTACTACTACTAAATGCCTTTTAGGATTCCTAACTTTACTACTACTAAACTGAGACAAAATCCTAACTTTACAACTTTCAGTATTCACAAAAGGTATTTAGTAGTAGTACAGTTGGGATTCCTAACTCTACTACTACCAAATGCCTTTTAGGATTCCTTACTTTACTACTACTACTACTAAATGTCTTTTGTGAATATCGAAAGTCGTACAGTTAGGATTTTTCTCTGCCTTCTGTGAATATCAAAACTTGTACAGTTAGGATTTTTCTGTATTTAGTAGTAGTAAAGTTAGGAATCCTACCTTTACTATCTACTAAATGCCTTTTGTGAATACAGAGAGTCGTTAAGATAGGATTTTGTCTCAAATTAATTTTGTGAATCGGGCCCACAAAGATTTAGTGTTCACGGAGATGGAGAAGACTTTAGTGAACCACTTTATGACTGTGGTGGATTCATGTGATAATAACTTTATGGTTTAAAATCAGAATTACCATACTCATCTCAGGACTGCAGCCTATACTGTAAAAATCATCACCAACTGACCTACCCTTCCTCCGTCAAGAATGGATTAATGTGTATTTGTAACTCTCTATCACCAAGCTTTTCCTCTTAACAATAATGTGCAGGTAGGTTTGTGGTGCAATTGGAAGTCCAAGTCAGTATCTATGCAGATTTTCTCATATCAATTATCTTTATTTCTCTTATTACATGCAAGCTTTTGAGTAAAATCCAGGAAATTAGCTACAATTACTGATGTGTTCTTAGCATTCTTTTTAGGTAAATGAGCAAAAGAATGGGAATTATTGTTTTTGTTACCTGTACATTCTATGTGACAGTAGGCAAGGCATTCGTTAAGCAGACATTTGCCTAATGGAGTTACAAATATGTTCCTTAAATAACGCACAACTAAACAGTATTATAATGGCAAGAGTAATTATACTGAGTCAATATAGGATCTAACAGCCTGATTCATCAAGCTGAATTGCGCTTGCAAAGGGCCAGATTCTGAGAATCTGGCCCTTTGCGAGTGCGATTTTTGCATTTGGGATTCATCAACCCAAATGCAAAAATCGGTAATAGTGATTTCGCTATTTTGCGAGGAATTACATTTAAGGAATCTCTATTTGAGATTCCTTAAATGCAATTCATCATCCATTTTTAAATAGCGAATTCGCAGTTTTGGCCCGCTATTAACCGCGAGGTCAAACCTCGTGGTAAATAGCGAAAACTTAGAAAAATGCTTTTAAAAGCATTTTTCTAAGTTGCCTGTTGCCTGTTCCTTTGGACATGTGTGTGGGCAACACCTGTTTAAATTTGCATTTAAGGGGTGCTACAGGATGTCCTTTGGACACCCCTGGCACCCTGTAAATTGCTATCTTATTTGCGATTAGCAAATTGCTAATCGCAAATAAGGAATACTCCCCATTCATTCCTATGGGCCTTTTGGGGAGTTATTCCTTATTTGCGATTAGCAATTTGCTAATCGCAAATAAGGAATATGTAGGAATCGCATTTTTCTTGCGATTCCTACATGAATCCCGTTTTGCGAGCCTGTAATAGCGATTCCTTGTGAATCGCTATTATAGACTCGCAAAACGGGTCTTTGAGGAATCAGGCTGTTAGTATGGTCATAAATCAACGCACTGAATGTGGAGTGATCGTCTTGAGAGGGAGTAAATCAAATCCTAAAAGAAAATCAGAATTCATCAGTTGAGGCCCGTGCAGATAAGAATGGTGGGGTGGTAGGCCGGGTTGGGGGGAGGTCGACAGACAACCTAGAGGAGAAATTAAATAAAAAAAAACTCCCTTGTTGTAATCTGTCGAAATCCTCCCCCGCCCAGCACCACCGCTCTTACCTGCATGGGCCACGGCTGGAATTCATGTAACAAAACACATTCCTGTAAAATTCTGGGATATACTCCTAACAATTACTTTTTGTAAAGAGTAACAAAACTCAATTGCCATGGGTCACGTACATTTAGCGTTCAACATATTTTCTGGTTAGGATTGCCAGTTGCCACAATAAAGAATTCCATCCTTGGTGAGTCTCCAGTTGGCTTAATGGGATGTTATCTTAATTGCTGGGGTCTCTGTTGTTGCAATGTAGTTCTTTTCTACCTCAGCATTCCTTATTATGTTTTGTATTTCTATTGTCATATAGCATGTATCTCACACATAAACAGAGTTCATAACAGTTATAATGTTGATCACTATCCTAAGTACTAAACTCAGTAACAGAATGTTCCACATATTCATGTGTATTAAATTTTTTTATCACTGTATGCTTATGAGTTTGGTATTAAAGATGTTGGAGATATGTCAGCTTTCTCTCAGTCAAAAGGAGATATCTTGATTCCTTTGCATGAGTAGTGTGCTGTATCATTATCACAATATCCTTAATTTCTTCATCCTCCTACAGTAATCTACATGGCATGTCCTTTTTATACCTTGTATCTATCATATCTTCGTCAACACTACACACGTAAAATTACTTGATCAGTCATTGTCAAGTTTTTTAAGGTAATCCCAGCCTTTTAATAAAATGGATTTCAATCAAAAAGCAATTTCATTGACAAGCCTTGATATGCAAGATATTTTGACACTCACAAAAGAAAAATGTGCGATCATACATCGATTTAGATGCATGCAGTTTAGAAATATAAGTTACAAAATTGCATAGATGTACCTCCGCTCACATTGGTGGGAAGTAGATGTTCAGTGTAGGCGATGAACCTTAAAGTTTATGCACAACCACAAACTCATTCCTTTTTGAGGAATCAAAATGTGTTTTTGTCAACCTTTTCCATGAGCAGCGAATGCTACAATTATAAATCAGGGTTTAAGGTTGAACTTTCCCATGGGTGAAACAATTTAAGTAAAGAAAAACAAGTGCAATTGTTCCAATGTAAAACCAGGGTCATGGGCATAATATTAAACTATGTAGAGTTCCCAATTTGGACATTGTTTTGACTTAAAATTACATACCCTGTAAAGAATCAATAAAAAAAATCAGAAGATAGAAGATATCTTCCTGACAGTCCCATTTTGATTTAAGGATTGGACTTGTATTTTTGAATTCACAGGAATCTTTAACACTCACCAGTCATATTTAGGTCTCACCTAAAGACCTTTTGTGATCAACACGAATGCTTATCGTGGGTTTAGGTCAGCTCATTGTTTGCAGTTAGTTAGCTTTCTTCTTGTTTCCAAGTGCTTCTTGTTCACCAGCTTGCCTTTCTGTTCTTGTGTTTGCCCCTCAGCGGAGCATAGCGTCTTTAACATCCTCGTCATTGAATGACTTGTATCCTTCCACTGCTTATATTCATGGAACAACTTGTTTTCTTTTACTTTTTGGACTTCATAGAAGGGCATGTGTGTTATTGCTCTATCTCTCTCTCTCTCTCTCTCTCTCTCTCTCTCTCTCTCTCTCTCTCTCTCTCTCTCTCCATACACACTCACAACTCCACTCCTAGAAACTCTGTGTTGCTTCCCTCCACTTTGAGTTTGTCTGTTGTTTACCCTAACTCTCCTGTCCTTTTCCGGTGGGGTGGTAGGCCGGGTTGGGGGGAGGTCGACAGACAACCTAGAGGAGAAATTAAATCAAAAAAAATTCCCTTGTTGTTATCTGTCGTAATCCTCCCCCACCCAGCACCACCGCTCTTACCTGCATGGGTCGCGGCTGGAATTCATGTAACAAAACACATTCCTGTAAAATTCTGGGATATACTCCTAACAATTACTTTTTGTAAAGAGTAACAAAACTCAATTGCCATGGGTCACATACATTTAGCGTTCAACATATTTTCTGGTTAGGATTGCCAGTTGCCACAATAAAGAATACCTTCCTTGGTGAGTCTCCAGTTGGCTTAATGGGATGTTATCTTAATTGCTGGGGTCTCTGTTGTTGCAATGTAGTTCTTTTCTACCTCAGCATTCCTTATTATGTTTTGTATTTCTACTGTCATATAGCATGTATCTCACACATAAACAGAGTTCATAACAGTTATAATGTTGATCACTATCCTAATTACTAAACTCAGTAACAGAATGTTCCACATATTCATGTGTATTACTTTTTTTATCACTGTATGCTTATGAGTTTGGTATTAAAGATGTTGGAGATATGTCAGCTTTCTCTCAGTCAAAAGGTGATATCTTGATTCCTTTGCATGAGTAGTGTGCTGTATCATTATCACAATATCCTTAATTTCTTCACCCTCCTACCGTAATCTACATGGCATGTCCTTTTTATACCTTGTATCTATCATATCTTCGTCAACACTACACGCGTAAAATTACTTCATCAGTCATTGTCAAGTTTTTTAAGGTAATCCCAGCCTTTTAATAAAATGGATTTCAATCAAAAAGCAATTTCATTGACAAGTCTTGATATGCAAGATATTTTGACACTCACAAAAGAAAAATGTGCGATCATTCATCGATTTAGATGCATGCAGTTTAGAAATAAAAGTTACAAAATTGCATAGATGTACCTCCGCTCACATTGGTGGGAAGTAGATGTTAAGTGTAGGCGATGAACCTTAAAGTTTATGCACAACCACAAACTCATTCCTTTTTGAGGAATCAAAAAGTGTTTTTGTCAACATTTTCCATGAGCAGCGAATGCTACAATTATAAATCAGGGTTTAAGGTTGAACTTTCCCATGGGTGAAACAATTTAAGTAAAGAAAAACAAGTGCAATTGTTCCAATGTAAAACCAGGGTCATGGGCATAATATTAAACTATGTAGAGTTCCCAATTTGGACATTGTTTTGACTTAAAATTACATACCCTGTAAAGAATCAATAAAAAAAATCAGAAGATAGAAGATATCTTCCTGACAGTCCCATTTTGATTTAAGGATTGGACTTGTATTTTTGAATTCACAGGAATCTTTAACACTCACCAGTCATATTTAGGTCTCACCTAAAGACCTTTTGTGATCAACACGAATGCTTATCGTGGGTTTAGGTCAGCTCATTGTTTGCAGTTAGTTAGCTTTCTTCTTGTTTCCAAGTGCTTCTTGTTCACCAGATTGCCTTTCTGTTCTTGTGTTTGCACCTCAGTGGAGCATAGCTTCTTTAACATCCTCGTCATTAAATGACTTGTATCCTTCCACTGCTTACATTCATGGAACAACTTGTTTATTTCTCTCTCTCTCTCTCTCTCTCTCTCTCTCTCTCTCTCTCTCTCTCTCTCTCTTTCTGCATACACACTCACAACTCCACTCCCACAAACTCTGTGTTGCTTCCCTCCACTTTGAGTTTGTCTGTTGTTTACCCCAACTCTCCTGTCCTTCTCCGGTGGGGTGGTAGGCCGGGTTGGGGGGAGGTCGACAGACAACCTCGAGGAGAAATTAAATTAAAGAAAATTCCCCTGTTGTCATCTGTCGTAATCCTCCCCCGCCCAGCACCACCGCTCTTACCTGCATGGGCCGCGGCTGGAATTCATGTAACAAAACACATTCCTGTTAAATTCTAGGATGTACTCCAAACAATTACTTTTTGTAAAGAGTAACAAAACTCAATTGCCATGGGTCACGTACATTTAGCGTTCAACATCTTTTCTGGTTAGGATAGCCAGTTGCCACAATAAAGAATTCCTTCCTTGGTGAGTCTCCAGTTGGCTTAATGGGATGTTATCTTAATTGCTGGGGTCTCTGTTGTTGCAATGTAGTTCTTTTCTACCTCAGCATTCCTTATTATGTTTTGTATTTCTACTGTCATATAGCATGTATCTCACCCATAAACAGAGTTCATAATAGTTATAATGTTGATCACTATCCTAAGTACTAAACTCAGTAACAGAATGTTCCACATATTCATGTGTATTAAATTTTTTTATCACTGTATGCTTATGAGTTTGGTATGAAAGATGTTGGAGATATGTCAGCTTTCTCTCAGTCAAAAGTAGATATCTTGATTACTTTGCATGAGTAGTGTGCTGTATCATTATCACAATATCCTTAATTTCTTCACCCTCCTACCATAATCTACATGGCATGTCCTTTTTATACCTAGTATCTATCATATCTTCGTCAACACTACACACGTAAAATTACTTGATCAGTCATTGTCAAGTTTTTTAAGGTAATCCCAGCCTTTTAATAAAATGGATTTCTATCAAAAAGCAATTTCATTGACAAGCCTTGATATGCAAGATATTTTGACACTCACAAAAGAAAAATGTGCGACCATACATCAATTTAGATGCATGCAGTTTAGAAATATAAGTTACAAAATTGCATAGATGTACCTCCGCTCACATTGGTGGGAAGTAGATGTTAAGTGTAGGCGATGAACCTTAAAGTTTATGCACAACCACAAACTTATTCCTTTTTGAGGAATCAAAAAGTGTTTTTGTCAACATTTTCCATGAGCAGCGAATGCTACAATTATAAATCAGGGTTTAAGGTTGAACTTTCCCATGGGTGAAACAATTTAAATAAAGAAAAACAAGGGCAATTGTTCCAATGTAAAACCAGGGTCATGGGCATAATAGTAAACTATGTAGAGTTCCCAATTTGGATATTGTTTTACTTAAAATTACATACCCTGTAAAGAATCAATAAAAAAATCAGAAGATAGAAGATATCTTCCTGACAGTCCCATTTTGATTTAAGGATTGGACTTGTATTTTTGAATTCACAGGAATCTTTAACACTCACCAGTCATATTTAGGTCTCACCTAAAGACCTTTTGTGATCAACACGAATGCTTATCGTGGGTTTAGGTCAGCTCATTGTTTGCAGTTAGTTAGCTTTCTTCTTGTTTCCAAGTGCTTCTTGTTCACCAGCTTGCCTTTCTGTTCTTGTGTTTGCACCTCAGTGGAGCATAGCTTCTTTAACATCCTCATCATTGAATGACTTGTATCCTTCCACTGCTTACATTCATGGAACAACTTGTTTTCTTTTACTCTTTGGACTTCATAGAAGGGCATGTGTATTATTGCTCTCTCTCTCTCTCTCTCTCTCTCTCTCTCTCTCTCTCTCTCTCTCTCTCTCTTTCTGCATACACACTTTCAACTCCACTCCCACAAACTCTGTGTTGCTTCCCTCCACTTTGAGTTTGTCTGTTGTTTACCCCAACTCTCCTGTCCAGCTTGGCTGATTTAATTATTTTTTTTATTACTCCCCACAGATCCTATGTGGCTTCCCCCACTCTTTATTCCTCCATGATGGTTAGAGTGTTCTATTGCCCTCCTTTCCATCCCTGTTTCATTTTACTACTTTTTCCAGAGGGCACAACCATTGCAGTTTGCTACTAGGCAGCTCCGTGAATTTTCTCACAATTTTATTTTTTTAATTGCTAATTTAAGATGGTTGGGTATCATGTTGTAAGGTAAATCTAAAATAGAATACATTTATATTGCATTGTTTTGGCACTTACATGTATTATAAATATGTGTGATGGTTCCTGCATTTGTAGATGTCACCACACTGGGGCCAACGTATGCCATGGCTGCTGTCTCCCTGCGTTCCGACCTACCTCTGTTACACTGATGTCGACAACTCTCCCTCTGCTCCATGAGATTCACTGTGTGCTTTTAGACAGCATGTCACCAGGGCAGTTTGTACCCATAAACATGACCCAAATGGTCTACCCATTCTTCTCCAGGTGTTGCTCTTTAATGTCCACCTTAATGACATGTGCGGGCCACATTGAGTCTCTATATAAATCTGATCTCAAGGTCATACCGCCTTGCACTTGCCAAATTCCTTTGTTTATTTTTGAGTCTGCTGTCGGGAAACTGTGCCCCTTTCCCCAGTGGTTATTTCTAGTCATCATTGTCACAAAATCTTTATTCGATTAATAAACAGCCTTCAAAGAATACAAAAAGCAGCATCATTGCTAAAAATTTATATTGCATGGTAATCAATAAAACATGAATAACTCAACCATCTAGAACAGAACATCAGTTAGATGACCTAGCACCACCTGCACTAAGAATGCTGGGCTTGAGTGTTGAACCTGCACCATCTGATGTAGAAATTTACTTTATGCCGCTTGGACAATGTCCAGGTTTACATATCCCCAAAACTCACTTCCATACCGTAGTTGGGAAATACATTTAGCCTGGTAAATATTTTTAAAAATCCCTTGGGTCCCGCGATCCTATTCTATGTGCAAAGCTGTAAACCGCACCCATGGTTTTGATAATCTCAGATCTTTTAGCCTCGATTAGTGGCTTTCAGCAGTTTTTACCATCACATAAAATACCCAGATATGGGAACGCCTTGACTTTACTTAAAGTAAAATTGTCCACGCTAAAAGCCTTACTACTTGTAGATTTTGGGCCCACTACCATCACAAAGGACTTAGAAAGACTGACTGACAAATCTAGATTCCCCAAAAATGAGACAAACCTGGCAAAAAGTAAGTCCAAACTCTGAGCAGTGCGGGCCATAAGAACCATGTCATTCACATATAATATGAGTGGGAGGGAACTAGCTCCCAACCTTAGGCACTCAACCGAGACCAATAATAGGGTAGACTCTAGCGCATTCACATATATAGTAAACAGAAAGAGGGCAAGTATGCACCCCTGACAGACACCACAGCTAATAGGGAATGAGTGAGGGCAAGCAGCACCCTGGGAAAAATGCACTGAGGCAGATGTCTTTGCATGGAGATTTGCTAAAAGGATCAATAAACCACAGAAACCTGTGTTATGGGGTGCACTATCCACTACCTCACTATTACGTGATGCGCTATTTTCTCAATTTTATATGTACTTTTCAATCGACTCGTATTAAAAGATATTCCAAATAAATTATTCTTCGAAGGTTAAACACATGATTGTTAATCATCACATTGCACAATCATTATAATCACAGCAAAAGCTAAACAAAAACAGAAATGCCATAAAACAGTTGTTGAGTTTTCCTTCTTCAAAAACGCTTTTATTCTTCTTTTTCCATCATCCAATATGTTCGTTTGAAATCTTCAAACAACTCTCAACAAATCAACATATGAAGACATATCCCAATGCATTTCGGTATGCACCTTCGTCAGGGGAATATTTTCAACGTTCACACACGAGGTTCCTGAGGTTTCCTTCTTGATGATGCACGCTCTCAACTCCCCTATGACTCAACCAGTTTGCAAGGTAGTAAACTCTTACGTGACTGGTTAACCCACAAGGGAAAGGGGAAGTGGATTGAGAAACAAGACAAAGAAACACTGGAGTCTTCTTTCGTGTCAGTGTCTACGTCTGTTTCTCTTTGAGTGTTCAGGACTTCTTTTGTATCACCTTCAAAGAGTAGGTACAATAATCAGTTTGAATACACATTAATACCCTTCAGCAAATAATCTCAGAATGGATTACACTTGTACATACCAAAAATTAAAGAAGTCCTATCCTACACTCCTTTGCCTGGGTTGACTGAGTTGAGTTCAAACCTTAAAAGGCAATTCCTAAAATTACTTATTCGAAAATCAATTACCCAAATCCTTGAACAACATTCTTATAGAACTAGAATTAGTTAACAAGGTTAGTGAAGGGGTGTTTTAGTCACACAACAATTTACACAACACCTTGCCTACCTGGCAAAGACTCGTTGGTTTCCTCAGAAGGGATTCTGAAAAATAATGAAACAGAAAAGAAAACAACAAGATTCTCCGCAATCTTGAGGTTCTAAACCACCAGAGCTATGAACCTTTTTCAATAGTTCACTCTACAATGCACTTCGACTTTACAAACAGTTGTACTGAAATATCATCACAAGTCAACCTTGGACAATTACAGAATTGTTTTTGTCAATGCTTTTTGAATTGCGTGGTTAGCATTCTCCTGAATTGCACTGTCTTGCAAATCACATGTAGTTTGCATCAGTCTTTCTCTGGTCTTTCCTATAAACAAATAATAAATGTTAAAAAAAGAATTGCAGGTACCAATGTTTGTTGCCTGTTTACAAAGTCTCTAGTCTTTCAAGAATAAGAAAACACTGATTGCTTTAACCAATGCTTGATTGTCCTTTCATTGTTTGATCATGATATCTCTTACTTGACTTTTGCAGGGCGTCGGAAACAAAGACCTGTGACTCCTCCGGAAGTGCAGGGAAGAACTTGCCTGACGGACCGCACCGGAAACTCTGCAATCACCGCTGCCGAATGCTGTCCACAGCGCGAGGAACAAGACGGACTCCAGGTAAGGAGGATGAAAGCCGGAGGGAAGCGGGAGGAGGATCTGGACTGGAGGGAGGAAGGGAGTTGAAGAGAGGGCCTCGGAAGACTGCTGGGCTCAGGAACGCTCGCCGTGAAACAAACTAGGAAGCGAAGCGTCTTCTGAAAGGGCTGTGCTGTATTTATAGCCTGGGGTTTGGGCGTATGCTCAGCCTCTCACGTGTAGTAATATCGGCAGTTTGAACGTGAGAGCGAGAAGGTTCTCTTGGATCGTGGCACACCTGAGAACCCTTCAGAATCAACAAGCATTGGTACCAACAGGGAGCGAGCATGATATGTTCCACAGTGTATCGGTACTCAACAAGCATTGCTAACACCAACAACAATTCCTAACACAGTTGCTTAACTTGCTAATTCTGGGTAGCCATTACAGAGGATTAACTGGCGATTGCCAAGGAACCCATAACAAATATTCTACAAGTAACATAAAAGTCTATCACTATACATAACAATTTGTGAGTTATTAACATTTTCTAATCAAATAATGCATTATAGGTCATTTAGTCTGTTTTAGCAGAAACCAGAGAATTACCAGCTAGGTTTTCACATGTAGTGTATTACCAATTGTCATGCTCATAAAAGTTCACCAGTGACTGAGAAGCAAACATATGTGCAAATCAGAAACGCCAAAGAACAAAACTGCACCATGCACTGTCAGTGCCCAAAACGATATTCACCAGAAAACCGTGTCTATATCCAAGTGTTTCAAAACATGCCTCTAACTTATTAACACTCCTACCTTCACTAACCACAATCGAGCAGGTGAGCGTGGTGTATCAAAATAATCGATAACTTTCTCACGAACTTCTGCAAAGAAAGTAATATTATAGTTCGTGAATATCTGAGTTGCTATATCTCTAGTTAGGTTTATCCTATATCCGTAACCCCAAGTAATCACACACTTGCCTTTATAACGACGTCCAGATTTTAATCTCCGTGATGCTAATTTGACTCGGTCTCTTCCATTTTTCTGAAATAAACAATAAGACCGCCGTGTCAAGCTTGCAACCCATACTGTTACATGAAAATTAAAAGAAGTACTCCGCTGCTCTAAAACGCCCAGTTCTTACCTATATTTTCATGTACTCGTCCGGAACGTTTACCACTCGCTCTCCCAGTGATTCTGAACAGTCACAGAGTGCCGGTACTTGGCGTCTGACGTCACCTTTGATGTGAACCTAAACAACGGACTAAAAACCTGCTCACCCTGTCCAAGATGGCGTGTATTTACACTCGCTTGTTCTGAACAAACCCAAATACGATATCACGATATAACTACTTTCATGTTCACTCAAATTCTAATTGATACGTTGGACTCTTATCTAAAAATAATCAATTGCTTGTATGTGAAATATTTAAAAATAAACAATTGCTTGTATGTGAATTATTTAAAAAAATAATCCTAAGGGGGTCCCTGAAATAAATGCTTGTAAGGTTTTATGAGCATGAAATCTGATAATGCCTAAATGTGATCTTGTACAAAAGATATCAAGCATTGTTGTATTGTATTTACAGAAAGCAAATCATCTCTATCTTATCATTGAGTCCATAGGGAATCAGTGTCCTGAGGGACTTCATCCAGTATGTTTCTCTTTGTGCCAATAGTCTCACTATATCAACATGTGGCGTCTCCACCAATCTCTCTAACACAGTACATTTTAGCTGAGGTATTGTGTGACCATATTCATGCCAATGTGCAGCCAAACAAGATTTCATATTCATGGTACGTATCATGCTGTTGTGCTCGATCATCCGCACCTTCACCTTCCTTGAGGTGCGCCCAACATAAACAAGTCCACATGGACATTTAATTGCGTAAATCAGAACACTGGAATTACAATCAGATGTATGTTTAAGTGTTATTCTTTTACCAGTTTGTGGATGTACAAATGAGTTCCCAACCAATACGTTACCACAATGTCCACAATTTTGACACTGCATCATACCTTTTTGGCCTAGATCTTTTACTTCATGTCTACAACCTTTCAGGATCTCCTTGAGGTTCCTCGACCTGGAATGTGCGAACAATAGTTTATCTAATAATACCTGTCTGAAGTCGGGTTCTTGCTCAATGATCTCCCATCTTTTTCTTATGCATTTTTTGATGGCCACTGCGGCTGTAGAGAATTTAAGTACATAGACTTATCTCTTGCCTCTCACTCTCTCACTCTTCTCTAACATTGTGGATCTAGACATGATTCTCACTCTGTTCTCAGCCTGTTCAAGTACTGTTTCTGGGTAACCTCTCTCTTTGTAATCCTTTCGCATGCTCTTGATGGTCTCGAGCCCTTGGTTCTCATCTGAACAAATCCTTCTCGCCCTGATGAACTGCGACAAAGGTAAATGCCTCTTTAAAGACTGAGGATGAAAACTATCAAAGTGTAAGGCATTGTTCTTATCTGTAGGCTTCTTAAACACACTTGTCTCAAGTGTGTCTCCTTTTCTTTGAATCAGTATGTCCATATAGCTTATCTGTTCAGAATTGATAGTGTGTGTAAACTTAATGAAAGCATGACAGTTGTTTAACTCATTGAGTCGTTCTCATAATTTCCCTTCTGGTCCTTTCCACAATACCAGTATATCATCAATGTAGATTAAGTACAGTGCTAGATGTTCTTGCCACTCAACCTTCTGTAGTGTGTGTTGCTCTTCAAATTTGGACATAAACATATTTGCATATGTCGGTGCCCCAGTAAACCCCATGGAGGTACCCGTCTTTTGTAGGAAAAACAATTCTGCCACTGAAAATACCCATGATATAAGCAGAATTGCAACAATTCAAGAAGAAAAATATTTTGACTCTCCTCGGATTCGTGTCTCAAAAGCATCCATTCTGCTGCCTCTAACCCTACCATGTGTGGGATCGAGGTGTAAAGAGCTGATACATCAACTGTACACAGCCACAGTTCATCATCAGCAGAGAAAGTTACTCTCTGCAATTTTTTTAAACAGTCAGTGGTGTCTTGTACAAAAGTTGACCATTGTTGCACTAAAGGTTGCATATAATGATCCAAATATTTCCCTAATGGTTCTTTTAATGACCCACAACCCGCCACAATCGGCCGGAACGGTGTGTCCTTCGGATCTTTGTGCATTTTTGGCAACATATATATGTATGGTCTACTAGGATGTTCTGTAGTCAGGTATCTCCGTGTCTGTTCCTCAATCCAACCCAAATCGGTGGCTCTTTTTAAAATCTCAGATAAAATTCTCTTAAACTCTATGGTGGGATCTGATTCTAACTGTACATAGGTGTTGGTGTTCTTCACATGTTGATCTACCTTAAGATGATAATGGGCAGAATTGAGCACCACTAGTGCTCCACCCTTGTCTGCAGCAACTATAGTGAGTGCCTCATTAGAAGCCAATTCGTTAAATGCTATAGTTTCTTGCTCCGTCAAGTTTCTTCTTGTTTTACCGTAATGTTTCAGTTCAGCAAGATCTTTTTTTACCAATGTCTCGAAAAGGTCTAAAGCTTTGTGTGACATGGGTGACATAAACAAACTTTTCGGTTTAAAGATTTTGGTTCTTGAAATCTCTGCTGTGGGCTCAGAACTCTCTGAAGCAATTTGGTGAAAAAACCACCTAAGTCTTAACTTTCTCATGAATTTAAAGAAAGAGACTTCAGTCTCAAGTTCATTACTTCGATAAGTTGGCCCAAAAGACATGCCTTTATTCAATACTGCTGTTTGCATAGGACTTAATGCTATATCAGAAATGTTCATGATCAGTTCCTCTTTGGATTGCGTCTTACTCCATCTTGTTTTTTTCCCTTGTCCCCTCCTTGTCCGTTTGTTTTGTTTTGTGTTGGTTGTGCGTGTTCGTCCGGTGGATAATTGGAACTGGGGCCTCCCTCTAAAAAAGGCTGCCTACTCTGGTTGTTTGTCACGCCTTCTGCACATGAACTTGCTACTGCTGTTTCTACTGGGGGACGTGTAGGTAAGGTATCCTGATCAGTGGCCAAACTCTCTTCTGAAGTGTTGACGGTTGGTTTTTTGAATACCCTTCTTTGGGCATAGTTGTCAGCCCAACTATACACCTCATCAAGTTTATAATCTAATGTGTCACGCTTAAACTTGCGCAATTTTCTTTCATGAACTTCTTTCGTATGTTCCTCTAATTTGTCATTAATCTCCTTAAGAGTCTTATCCATGTCCTCAGCAGACATGCGTGTTGCCAATTCTGTTTTCAAGTCACTAATCTCAGACTCTAGCTCCTTAAAAACATTAGACAACTCTTTGACAATCAAGAGTGCTAAATCTAGCGAGCATTTGTTCAATATCGCAAACCATCTTGCAAGAAATGGTTTATTAAATTTAAACAACATTGGTCTTAATGAGATTCTCAGTCCCCTAGGAATACGCTTTACCCTATGGTATTGTATCAGGGTTGTGGCGTGAAGTCTCTGATTGATTTCTTTGCGTAAGATGTACTGTAATTGCTTGATTAGTTGTGTTTTGGTGCCTGGCTTGGTTTTCAAATCCCTGGTTTCTTTAATAAGTGAATAAATGTTTTCAGCTTCCTCAGTTGTATAGCCTTTCACATCTGCTTGGTTTTTTGTCATCTGTGCTATCTAGTCATAATCCATCTTTTCGTATGGGTGCAAATTACAAATGGAGCTAAAACAGGTAATCTAAGTATACACAATGTTGATAATTTGCACTCCTCTTTTAAATAACTTTAAAATAATATTTTACAATTACATGTGGTGCAGACCCATATCTTGACTAGCCCCAGTCAAGTTGGTATAAATAAATAAACCACAGAAACCTGTGTTATGGGGTGCACTATCCACTAGCTCACTATTACGTGATGCGCTATTTTCTCAATTTTATATGTACTTTTCAATCGACTCGTATCAAAAGATATTCCAAATAAATTATTCTTCGAAGATTAAACACATGATTGTTAATCATCACATTGCACAATCATTATAATCACAGCAAAAGCTAAACAAAAACAGAAATGCCATAAAACAGTTGTTGAGTTTTCCTTCTTCAAAAACGCTTTTATTCTTCTTTTTCCCTCATCAAATATGATCGTTTGAAATCTTCAAACAACTCCCCACAAATCAACATATGAAGACATATCCCAATGCATTTCGGTATGCACCTTCGTCAGGGGAATATTCTACAAGTAACATAAAAGTTTATCACTATACATAACAATTCGTGAGTTATTAAAATTTTCTAATCAAATAATGCATTATAGGTCATTTAGTCTGTTTTAGCAGAAACCAGAGAATTACCAGCTAGGTTTTCACATGTAGTGTATTACCAATTGTCATGCTCATAAAAGTTCACCAGTGACTGAGAAGCAAAAAAATGTGCAAATCAGAAACGCCAAAGAACAAAACTGCACCATGCACTGTCAGTGCGCAAAATGATATTCACCAGAAAACTGTGTCTATATCCAAGTGTTTCAAAACATGCCTCTAACTTATTGACACTCCTACCTTCACTAACCACAATCAAGCAGGTAAGCGTGGTCGATTGTGGCGGGTTGTGGGTCATTACATGAACCATTAGGGAAATATTTGGATCATTATATGCAACCTTTAGTGCAACAATGGTCAACTTTTGTACAAGACACCACTGACTGTTTAAAAAAATTGCAGAGAGTAACTTTCTTTGCTGATGATGAACTGTTGCTGTGTACAGTTGATGTATAAGCTCTTTACACCTCGATCCCACACATGGAAGGGTTAGAGGCAGCAGAATGGATGCTTTTGAGACACGAATACGAGGAGAGTCAAAATATTTTTCTTCTTGAATTGTTGCAATTTTGCTTATATCATGGGTATTTTCAGTGGCAGAATAGTTTTTTCCTACAAAAGACGGGTACCTCTATGGGGTTTACTGGGGCACCGACATATGCAAATATGTTTATGTCCAAATTTGAAGAGCAACACATACTACAGAAGGTTGAGTGGCAAGAACATCTAGCACGGTACTTAAGGTACATTGATGATATACTGGTATTGTGGAAAGGACCAGAAAGGAAATTACGAGAACGACTCAATGAGTTAAACAACTGTCATGCTTTCATTAAGTTTACACACACTATCAATTCTGAACAGATAAGCTATTTGGACATACTGATTCAAAGAAAAGGAGACACACTTGAGACGAGTGTGTTTAAGAAGCCTACAGATAGGAACAATGCCTTACACTTTGATAGTTTTCATCCTCAGTCTTTAAAGAGGCATTTACCTTTGTCCCAGTTCATCAGGGCGAGAAGGATTTGTTCAGATGAGAACCAAGGGCTCGAGACCATCAAGAGCATGCGAAAGGATTACAAAGAGAGAGGTTACCCAGAGACAGTACTTGAACAGGCTGAGAACAGAGTGAGAATCATGTCTAGATCCACAATGTTAAAGAAGAGTGAGAGAGTGAGAGGCAAGAGAGAAGTCTAGTATGTACTTAAATTCTCTACAGCCGCAGTGGCCATCAAAAAATGCATAAGAAAAAGATTGGAGATCATTGAGCAAGAACCCGACTTCAGACAGGCATTTTTAGATAAACCATTGTTCGCACATTCCAGGTCGAGGAATCTCAAGGAGATCCTGAAAGGTTGTAGACATGAAGTAAAAGATCTAGGCCAAAAGGGTATGAACAAGTGTCAAAATTGTGGACATTGTGGTAACGTATTGGTTGGAAACTCATTTGCACATCCACAAACTGGTAAAAGAATAACACTTAAACATACATCTGATTGTAATTCCGGTGTTCTGATTTACGCAATTAAATGTCCATGTGGAATTTTTTATGTTGGGCGCACCTCAAGGAAGGTGAAAGTGCGGATGACCGAGCACAAAAACATGATACGTACCATGAATATGAAATCTTGTTTGGCTGCACATTGGCATGAATATGGTCACACAATACCTCAACTAAAATTTACTGTGTTAGAGAGATTGGTGGAGACACTACATGTTGATATAGTGAGACTATTGGCACAAAGAGAAACATACAGGATAAAGTCCCTTAGGACACTGATCCCTATGGACTCAATGATAAGATAGAGATGATTTGCTTTCTGTAAATACAATACAACAATGCTTGATATCTTTTGTGCAAGATCACATTTAGGCATTATCAGATTTCATGCTCATAAAACCTTACAAGCATTTATTTCAGGGACCCTCTTAGGATTATTTTTTTAAATAATTCACATACAAGCAATTGTTTATTTTTGAATAATTCACATGCAAGCAATTGATTATTTTTAGATAAGAGTCCAACGTATCAATTAGAATTTGAGTGAACATGAAAGTAGTTACATCGTGATATCGTATTTGGGTTTGTTCAGAACAAGCGAGTGTAAATACACGCCACCTTGGACAGGGTGAGCAGGTTTTTAGTCCGTTGTTTAGGTTCACATCAAAGGTGACGTCAGACGCCAAGTACTGGCACTCTGTGACTGTTCAGAATCACTGGGAGAGCGAGTGGTAAACGTTCCGGACGAGTACATAAAATTTAGGTAAGAACTGGGCGTTTTAGAGCAGCGGAGTACTTCTTTTAAGTTTCATGTAACAGTATGGGTTGCAAGCTTGACACGGCGGTATTATTGTTGTATTTCAGAAAAAGGGAAGAGACCGAGTCAAATTAGTGTCACGGACATTAAAATCTGGACGTCGTTATAAAGGCAAGTGTGTGATTACTTGGGGTTACGGATATAGGATAAGCCTACCTAGAGATATAGCAACTCAGATATTCATGAACTATATTATTACTTTCTTTGCAGAAGTTCGTAAGAAAGTTATTGATTATTTTGATACACCACGCTTACCTGCTCGATTGTGGTTAGTGAAGGTAGGAGTTTCAATAAGTTACAGGCATGTTTTGAAATACTTGGATATAGACACGGTTTTCTGGTGAATATCGTTTTGGGCACTGACAGTGCATGCTGCAGTTTTGTTCTTTGGCGTTTCTGATTTGCACATTTTTTTGCTTCTCAGTCACTGGTGAACTTTTATGAGCATGACAATTGGTAATACACTACATGTGAAAACCTAGCTGGTAATTCTCTGGTTTCTGCTAAAACAGACTAAGTGACCTATAATGCATTATTTGATTAGAAAATGTTAATAACTCACGAATTGTTATGTATAGTGATAGACTTTTAGGTTACTTGTAGAATATTCCCCTGACGAAGGTGCATACCGAAATGCATTGGGATATGTCTTCATATGTTGATTTGTGGAGAGTTGTTTGAAGATTTCAAACGAACATATTTGATGATGGAAAAAGAAGAATAAAAGCGTTTTTGAAGAAGGAAATCTCAACAACTGTTTTATGGCATTTCTGTTTTTGTTTAGCTTTTGCTGTGATTATAATGATTGTGCAATGTAATGATTAACAATCATGTGTTTAATCTTCGAAGAATGATTTATTCGGAATATCTTTTGATACGAGTCGATTGAAAAGTACATATAAAATTGAGAAAATAATGCATCACGTAATAGTGAGCTAGTGGATAGTGCACCCCATAACACAGGTTTCTGTGGTTTATTTATTTGTACCAACTTGACTGGGGCTAGTCAAGATATGGGTCTGCACCACATGTAATTGTAAAATATTAGTTTAACACCTTCAGCGCGGCGCAAATTCTCGCGCTGTGCTGAAGGTTCTAATGTGCCAACGGGCTCATGACGGAACGGTTCGGTCATGGCGGGTTAAAGTGATTTAAAAGAGAAGTGCAAATTATCAACATTGTGTATACTTAGATTCGCTAAAAGGGCCACAATGCTCGTGTCAACCCACAACTCGCTAAGCAGAGCCCAAAGTTTCACCTGATTGACCCTATTGAATGCGAACATTAAGTCCATGAATGCTAAATGCAAGGATTCAGACCGGGCAATTGCATACTTGTTTATTATTTGGTGAAGGTCCAGGCACTGATCTGAACTGGATATTCCCAACCTAAAACCGTACGGGACGTCCCTCATGATGTTATTCTCCACTGCCCATTTCCACAGTCTATTTGGAATTACCCAACCCAGGACCTTTACCACTGCATCTATTATGGATATTGGGTGATTGCATTGTGGATTGTCCTTGTCGCCCTTCTTAAAAATCAGGACAATCACAGTTGTGGACAAAGAGGGCAACATACCCTCCTGGACAGCCGCACTTATTGCCCAAGTCTGGAGCGGAGCCCAAACCTCCACATCAGCCTTGAACAAGTCAGGCAGAATACCGTCAGGTCCTGGAGACTTGTTACCCGGCAAGGCCATAATGCCCTGCATGGCCTCATCTGGATAGGAAACCCTGTGCAGGCAATTGTGTGGCGGTCAATTTTAATAACCCCCAGTACGTTGCAGAACTTCTTTCTGCCCATCCCTCTTTTAGGTTATTTGCCCACCTGGGATAGTCACCCTCCCTCCTGGGTTTTTCTAAAGGCCGGGTAGAACACCCTGCTTACTACATGAGGGGGGTTGCCCCTCTCAGATGAATGTCTGGCACTTAGACTGCCGACGGCCCACTTCTTATAGATTCCTCCCCTTGAGTGGTTTGCAATCATGTGATGGACTAAGCCCCCATGAGCCCTGCCAGTTGTCTGTGGCCGCCCTGCTTCTGTGTTTGTTCTTCCCCAATCTTCCAAAGGCTATACCCCCCTGTTGTAGAACATTGCAGGTCTTTCCACCAAGTTAATTGATCCTAGATCCTATATGGTTGCAATTCAATAAATCCTTTCATATAATTTGCCTTCAAGAAAAATGGGAAACTAAAAATTGCTTTTTTCTGTAGGGTTATAATACTTATTTGGAACCAGCTGTGCCTTCTGTGGCAGGGTCAACCAAGGAGAGCTTGATTATGTTCATTGCAGTGGAACTAAGAGGTAATATTTGTGAACTTGGTTGGCAGGCGCAGACTATGCAGGTGTTGTGGCTGTCACTGCCAGGCTTCCTACCAATAGTACTAATCAACTTCAATAATACCAAGGGGGTAGAGACATGGACTGTTGTGTCTTTTGTCTTGATCAGGCCCAGTAATTGTTTGAGAGGGCCTCTGGGCAAGACCAAATTGTGCTTGCAGGGAATTTTATCTGTCATTCATGTGATCCACTCAAGGGACCTGATGTTTTAAATCCTAGATGCTTGTTCAAGGAGAGGCTACACTTTGTACATTCAAAGGAGGGTCAGGTTCTTCAGGAGATATTGGAATCTCAAAATCTGGATTTTGATTTAGAGAAACTGGTGAGTTCCCCAAACCCTATAAATTGGCCAACTTTTGAGGGGAGTGACACTAGGTTGTTTATCGATTTTATATTTTTTTCTGCCCAGTTATATTTGCTGATCTTCCATTTTAATAATATTTTTAGTCCTTTTAGCTACCATAACCCCTTATCCTTAGCCCTGGACATTCCCATGCTCTGTCGGTTACAGCAGAGGGGGACTCTAATGAGGCTCTCCACGGCTGACCAAGGAAGAAGGTTGAAATGGTCCCAGATGGACCCTCAGTCCCTTAAATCCTCTCTTTTCGCAATTAATATGCAAGGGATTTAAATGTTGCTGGACATAGAAGCGGGAGACAGGGAGATTTTGGAAGCCTTTGATGGTATCGCCACTGGCGTCCTTAAATTAATGTCCGCAACTGCCCCTTGTTGACCAGGCTCACAAAATCCCAAATACAGTACCAGCGTACACCACGCCACTGCAAAAATAGAGAGAAGAAAAGGCCCAAACCACCTAACACAACAACACAACAGTTGTATCATTGTGTTATTTTTAATGCTGTGTGGATTTATGTTGTTATTATGATGTTGTTGTGTGCTAGTGTGTTGCTGTTTTGGTGTGTTGTGTCTGAGTGGGGGCACTTATTGTGCTATATTGGTTTATTGTGTTGGGCTGTTAGCATGCAGTTCTGTTGATATGTGGCCATTTATGTTATGACATCTTGTTGTGTTGCATTGTTTTTTTATCTTGCTATATTCTTTTTTTGTGTTGGTGTATTTTGGCGCTGTGTTTTGCTGTTTTCTTGTTGTGATGTAGTATTATGTTGGGGTATTGTTTGTTGCATTGAGTTGTTGTGCTCTTCTTTTATTTTGTTGTGGGGTTTAGTTGTGTTGTTTTATTGTATTGTTTTGTGTTGGTGTACTTGATGTTTTTGTGTTGGTGTGTTTTGTAGTTGCATTCAGCACTTGTTTTCTGTTTTGCTTTAATGGACTGTTAGGTTTTTGAGTTGTGCTATGTTGCATTATTGTCGAGCTAATGTGGTGTGTTGTTGTTGTAACGTGGTGATATGTTTTGATTTGTTTTGTAGTTGCAGTACCTACACTGAAGTCCATCTGCTTACATTTGCAGAAACACTCTTGTTACATGATACTGCTTTCTCAAAACAACTTTCCTTACACTGGTAAAAGGGCGATATTTACCACCCAAACATCTGTTATGAATTAATTCATTGTCTAAAAAGTCCTGCAGTTAATCCACATTGTAAAAAATATATAAATTGCCAGAAAGACTTACAATTCCAGAGATGTTGGGATTAGGATCCAAAACCTAAAACCAGCGGGAATTCTGCAGTTATGGTTAGGTTTTCTCATAATACATTACTGTACTCCCAATTCATTGACATTTTAACGAATGGAAAATGCATTTGTAAGTATGCATTACAAACGTCAACATCTAGAAATGGCCACAAGATCACCAACATATTGTTGAATAAATTGTGGCAAAATGAAAATGAAAAACTTGAGAAAGAACATAGGGTCTGGTATATATATTCCTGGTAAGCATACTCTGTCACAACAGAGATGAAGTATGAAAGTATTGAAACTTTACAGTACGGTTCGGTCATGTTTCACTGAGCCGTACGGCAAAGTTACAATACCTTGGTGGTGGCTCCTGTGAATGGTAGAAATGCGATTTGGACTGACAGACATTTCTAAATTTGGCAGGCAGGTACTCCATTAGAGTGACGTAGTAATTTAATCTGTTGCCCTGACAGAGTACAATCCGCCTGCCAACACATAAATTGGCCTGATAGTTTCTGAGGGGATTGATAGTGGGCAAATTATGTATTCTTAGAACTCGCTGTCAAATCTGCCTTTATATGCACAAATTCAGGAAATGCTGGATCTAGCAAGTCTTGGGAAAATGTATTTTCAAAGGGAAGCATAGTACATCTAAGGAGAGCCTTGATTAATTCCTTCAATTCTACAGAGTCAACAGTTGTGTGAGGGAACTCAGCATGCAATTACCACACATGACGGTTCTAGGCGGTCTTAGCCACGCAAGTCTTAACCACGCATATGCCTTTACTACACATGCCTTAACATAGAAATATACGTTGTTAAGGCATGTATGCCAAAGGCATATGTTTGGTTAAGACTTATCAGGGAAGTGTAACTCCCTGATCTCTGCTCCCTTCCCTTAGCCCTAAAACACCCTCAGGCCAGAATTCTACCACAACCTAAGCCCCCCTGCCCTGAGCCCTGGAGCGTCTCTCAAAGCCCAAAAAAGTTCCCCGAACCATGCCCCCGCCCTGAGCCCTACAACAGCCCCTCATCTCCCCGCCTTAACACCTAAAGCTACTCCCCTCCCTCCTAAAAACCAACCCATTCCTCCCTGGGCACTAAAAACTTCCTTTCCCCAACCCTAAAAAGTACCCCAATCCCTGCTCCCTATCTTAAGCCCTAAAACGTCCCCAAGCCTCTGCCCTGGGGCCTAAAATGAACCCCTGCTTCCTGAAAACCAACCCCTCCCCCTGAGCCATAAAAACTATCCGCCCTCCCGAATGCCCTAAAAATTACCCCGCAAGTGAGCCCTAAAAACTACCCAAGTGCCCCTGAGCCCTAAAAACGTCCACAACCCCCCAGTCCTAAAATTTACCCTGACTCCCAGAGCCCTCAAAACAACCCCAAACCCTAGCCCTGAGAACGACCCCCAAAACCAATCCCCAGCCCCACTTACCTCACTGCGTCCTCTCCAGATCCTCCCCCTTTCTGGGTCTGCCCAGTCCAGCAGCTAGACCGCGCACTGCCTTAACCATGCATATGCGCGGTCAAGGCATATGCATTGTTAAGGCAAGAGTGGTTTCGCTTGCGTTGCTCAGACACGCGTGGCTGAGCCCGTGTTGTAAAGACCATTTCCTGGGTTAACAGGTTATTTTTCTTAGTCATCTAGTAAATTGTTAACATTTTACAAATGTGAGCTTCCTTTAGTTTTAAAAATGTGTATTTGTTCATTTATTTTTACTGTTTTATAATTATTGCCTTATTTCTTTGTTAGATATGTAATTTATTTTCTTTCAAATTCTTTTTTTTATTGATTTCTTAATTCATTTTTGATGGGTCAATATATTGTAAGTATTGATGTACATTGTACAGCATTTTATATTTCGCAAATGAAAACACCTTAAAAAAATCATACAGAAGGTCTCCACCAAGTTCTTCCAGCCTTTCGGGATATCACTTTTATCATGTTGGATTGTTTTATGTTCCAAAAATGTGTCTGACTTAAATGTGAAATCTTCACTCCGACAAACTGCTGCATCGAGTCTAGCCATGGGAGTTACTCGTTGGCCCTCATTGGGGCACTTGGCCTATCAGAGCTTTTAGTAACTGATTGAAGACTTCCCAGCTTGTGTATCCAATCCCTCAGAATTCCACTCAGATACAACTTTGCATTTTCTTAACATTGGTTTAACTGAGAAGATAGACATCTTGACTGCAGTCAGCTTGGAAAACTATCCTGTGCCCCAGCGGTATGGAAACTTGATGTGCCTAAGACCCAGTCAGAGCTCCGGAGAACACAAAGATGTTGTGCCACCATTCCTTTTCTCATTGATATTTAGCACATTTTGGACATGATTGCAGGAGACATTTTTTGCTTATAACTTGTATCCTTTTTGTCCGAATGTTGTTCCTATGATGCTGTAAAATGTTTCTCTTGTTAATTAATCTTGGGGCAGACCTTTAATACATGTAATTCATTAATTGTAACGTTTTGTGAGCTTGTTACACACAACACCTCAAACATTTTGGCTAAGGCCTTCTTTGATCCCAAGGCTAAGCTATCAATGATAGTTAGGCCTAAGTGTTTAGGGGACTAATGCATGCACTACAGAGGTCTGCGTTTCAACGCACGTTTAAGTTCCAGGAGGTGCATTCAGTATGTCATCCTTCTGGTCCGCCCCCCCCCCCCCCCCCCCTCCTCCCAAGAAGCTTAAAGTCAAGACCAACGACAACGAGACATAAGGTAATATTAAATATCTTTATAATTTTGCTATTCATGATTACAGTCTTATTTTACACTTACAATACATGAAAATTATACATCACAACTGAATTCGAGTTACGGCACAGCTGTAGTTTAAAAGACACCGCTTGTTCCAATTCACTCTACTGCTCTAACACCAGCAATTACTTTCAGTGCACGTTTTGATGGGCTATGTATATGTAGTATTTTCGTACATTGTACACCGTTGCATATCAGGTAAATAATGACGCTAAAGGGTTAAAAATGGACTAAGCTGTAAGATTCAAATATGGCGGCCCGCGTGCTATCACTGTGACATTCTGAAGAGGTACCTGTACAGTCATTGTTCCTTTATGTGTATAGACTATTGTAAATTTACCATTGTCTGAAACTTTCTCTGGCGGAAGCATTTAACTCGTTAATAATTAAGTGACCTGAGAGCGACCTAAACCTGATCGCCAGATCGGGTTCTGAAAAAAGCTCCCATGTCGTTACCTAATCAATTAGCAAAGGCTATCAAACATTATCTGCTGCCCACCAACAGTCGCAGGAGAATCTTTGATCAAATGTGGCTTCTGAACATTCCCTGTTGATTTAATATAAGCAAAGAAGCCAGTATTCTTAGGACACACGACAAAATGAGGGAATGCAAAGTCGATCAGTACAAAGAAAATGCGCATTTAAATTGGTAGGCATTAGTAGATTCCCATTCCTGTTGCAAAACGTAATCATTTTCATGTCTTGCTAGTTCGGTCTTCGGTATTCACTTATTTTCAATATTGTATACATTAGTTCCTCTTCATGTACATGTTGCCAGATTGTTTAGTAGAAATGTATTATATGATTCTTGCTATGCATTTTCATGATAAATATTAAAAGAGAATAGGGGGGCGGGATTGACTGAACTACAGATAGTCGCTGCCTGGTAAATGAAATTGTACTTCATTGCGAGACATAAGTGAAGACATAAGTAAAGAGTAAAACGATCATAGTTCTTCTTTCACAGTGATAAGTTTATAGATTTTCTAGAAATACGGAGTGCAGTTTTTTAAAATTCCTGGTCTAAAGGACTTACAGCCTGATTCATCATTGTTAAGTCCGGTCGCAAAGGGCCGGATTCTGAGAATCTGGTCCTTTGCGAGCGGTATTTTTGCATTTGGTATTCATCATCCCAAATGCAAAAATTGCTATTTGAGAATTCGCATATTTGCGAGGAATAGCATTTAAGGAATCTCTATTAGAGATTCCTTAAATGCTATTCTTGAAACATTTTTAAATTGCGAATTCGCAAAAATTTCCCGCTTTTTACCGCGAGGTCAGACCTCGTGGTAAATAGCGGAAACTTAGAAAAATGCATTTAAATGCATTTTTCTAAGTTTCATGTTACACACACACATGTCCTTGGGACAAGTGTGTGCGCAACACCAATGTAGCATACATTTCAGGGGTGCTACAGGGTGTCCTTTGGACACCCCTGCACCCTTGATATCGCAATTTCAATATGCGAATCGCTAATTGCGATTCGCACATTGAAATGTCTTCCCATTCATTCCTATGGGCCTTTTGGCCCATAGGAATGAATGGGGAGATATTCCTTAATTGCGATTAGCAATTTGCTAATCGCAATTAAGGAATAATTAGAAATCGCAATTTATTTAACGATTTCTTGGTGAATAGCATTTTGCTATTCCTTAATAGCGATTCCTTAATAATCGCTATTAAGGAATAGCAAATACGCACCTTGATGAATCAGGCTGAGAGTCAAGGTGTGAACCTGAATCATAAAAAGCAGAGTACTGCAACCACCCCCAAACCATTGAGCAATAGTTGAGTGAGATGTGTTTCTGGTAAATATCAATCCCATGAGACATTACGGGGATTGTTAGTAGAACCCTCAAACATTCTTTCATTAGGGAAAAGCACACTCAAGATTACTAAACTACCAAGAAGGCATGTTAACGATTTATTTTAAAATAAAAAACGGAGTCTTCTACACACAATATCATTTGTACCACTATGAAGATAAATAAAATGGTAGCGCCGCAATGTTTAGTATTAGAACTTATGTTCGATCTAATAACCTGGCCTGATATTCTTGTTTCTCAAGGCCAGATTTATTGATATGTTTATCTAGTGGAGAGGTGAAGGCTAAGTGCCTCCTCAGTAGCATTCAATTTGAATCGGTGACATTATTCTGCAAAGCCTGTCACAGTCTTACCAGGTGTGAAGGTATAATATTAAATGATTATTACAAAACTCCCAGAATAAACAATTAGCAAAGTGGTGTGATGCCCTTTCAGCCATCTTCACTCTGCAAGACAGTGTTCTTTTTGATAACAACAGCAAATGAGAAACGTATTTATCACATTTCTAGAAACTCAACAGAAATCAATAACAAATAATACATATTATTAATGACAACAGCATTGAAAATGTGAAACCCCTTAGGGGTTGCTGAAATCAGGTACCTTGCTTGTCATAACTTATGGGAGTAAGATCTGAAGAAGTTTCTAAAGGGCCTCAATATCAAATCAGTTATTTCACCACCTCTCATGCAGCCCGGACAGGAGAAGGCCCCCTGCCTCAACTGATGAAAGAAACAGGCTGGAATCTGTCAAGAGGAGATGGGCTGCTAAATAATGATTGGCTGAGAGGGCAGTGTTAGACCTGGGGGTCTCTAAATGGTTGAGGTAGGTACCTTGGTCCAAATAGGGACCCTTGCTTCTAGTCAGGGAAAGGAGGGACACACTCTTAGATAACTCCTGCTCACCCTCCAGTAGCTTGGCACGAGCAGCCAGGCTTATCTCCAAGGCAATGAGTAAAGTATTTGCAAACACACACCCAGAAACACAGTGATACACCACAAAAGGACACCACACTGATTTAGGAAAATAGGTGTATTTTTATCAAGAAGAAATACGATGAGACCAAATGATGAAAATATCCAGCATATGCGTATTCCTAATATTTCATTGTGCCGGTTATTAGGCCAACAATCACTTGTAGGTTCTTGCGGTATTAATGAGCAGTTCACGATGATCTAATGCAGTCCTAATGGAATGTTATGCAGTTTGTAATGCAGTTCGTAATGTAGAAATAAGACAGTCCTTAATGCAAGTTCTAATGCAGTTTGTAACGCAGGAAAAATGGGGTTTGTAATGCAAAAATAATGCGGTTCATAATGCAAGAATAATACAGTTCACAATGCAAGAATAAGGCGGTTAGTAATGCAAGAATAATGCAGTTCATAATGCAAGAATAATGCAGTTTGTACTGCAAGAATAAGGCAGTTCTTAATGCAAGAATGATGCAGTTCTTAATGCAAAAACAACGCTATACGCCAATTTGCACAATCAGCTTGGCCACCACTAAGTCCCACAACAGAGACAGTGGTCGTAAACTTAAAGGGGTGGCCAAGGTACTGCTGGGCAGGTACGGGCCTCTCGGGGACTCAGCGTGTCTAACGAGGTGCAGCGGAAGAGAGATCGGAGCACTCCTGAACTCCGCCTGCTCGCCTCCCCAGGCCTCTCATGCTTGCGGCTCCCGGCCGGAGTCCAAGCCTTACCAGGGGGGGTGGCTGCCTTGCTCTCTCTGTCTCCCTGCTCGTGGGACGTCCTGATGGGCAGTCCTGATGATGTTGCAGTTCCGGTGCTTGGCACTGCTGTAGCCGGACGGTTACAGTGCTGCCTTCTCCTTTGTTGACGAACTTGGGCAAATTCCTCTTGGCGAACAACGATCATGATCCCTTTCACCTTGCAGCTTCCTTAGCTTCCAGAAATCCTTTAGCGGCTTGGGCCGGCGGCGGCGATCCTTACTCACAGCCTCAGCTACGATCACGGCTCGGGCCACAAACAGCAATGCAGCAGCGTGGACGATGTTTCACGCTGCGGGGGCAATGTGGTCATGGGGCACCTTGTAAACAGTACCACAGACCACACGGCAGACTAAAGCGTGCAAAAGCACCATGCACCAAGTGTTGCTGGGACACAGTTGGAAACTTTGATGTTCCTCACTTTCCACAACAGGGGGCCAGCTTTCCTCGAGCCTTTAGAAACAAGTTACTTCAGGACACAGCACACAGCAAAGTCCTTTCAAGCAGGGAGACACAGCACACAGCAAAGTTCCTTGTCCTCTCCTTAGTCAAATTAGCAAACTGCAGGCCAATCCCAGAACACACAGCAAGGGCAGTCCTTCTCTTCAGTCTCTGCAGCTGCTCTTCTTTGGCAGAGATTCCTACTGATCACGAAGTAGTTTCAATCCTTTTCAGGCTTGAGTTCAGTCTTGAGTTCAGGGGTTTCAGCTCTCACATTTATACCCCTAAATGCCTTTGATGTCTTTGTGTTCAGAGGGCTCTGAGTCCAGTCCAAACCAGACCTGGGTGTCTTCCTGCCAGTGCACACCCTCTTCCTTTAATAGTGAGGGTCTGGGGCCCAGAAGCTCTGCAGGAGTTTGAGCCATCTTTTTGTGGCAGCAACACAGCACTCTTCCCATCCTGGGGGCTACTCCTCGTCTCACACGAAATGCAGGCCAGTCTTTTGCTGTCTCACCTACTACTCCCTGGGGCCAGGACACTTCCCAGACCCTGTCACATCCAAACACAGACAGACAATACACAACCAGGGAGAGACACGCAGGATGGTTAGGACAGGAAACCAGCCACTTCTAAAAGCGCAGTTTCTAAACACACAATTCAAAAACCATCTTCACAAAAAGATGTGTTATTAAATTCTGATTTCAGGCACACTAAAATCCATCTCTCCATCTTATGCCTATGGGAAGATATGCTGGAAACATGTGACACCTCATTCCCGATTCTATCTTTTGGGCAAGATGGCCTTTCAACAGTGAAAAATGAATGTGGTAGTATTTCACTGTCAGGACATGGTACACACCTCATCACATGTCCTACTTTTCACATACACTGCTCCCTGCCCAAGGGGGTAACTTGGGCCTACTATAGGGGTGTCTGATGTGCATAAAAGGGGAAGGGTAAGGCCTGGCAATTGGGTGCACTTGTCAGGACAACAAGGCAGTTACAAACTGCGTGCAGGCACTGCAGTGGCAGGCCTAAGATCTCTTTTTGGGGCTACTTGTGTGGGTGGCACAATTAGTGCTGCAGGCCCATTAGTAGCATTTGCATTACCAGCCCTAGCACACATAGTGCAGTTTACTAGGGACTTTACTAGTAAGACAAACATACCAACTATGGACAACCAATTACCATAACACTTTATACCGGGACCACTTGCACTTTGACACTGATCAGCAGTCGCAAAGTGCCCAAAGCATCTAAGCCAGCAAAAAGCAATCCATCACAACATCAAAAATAGAGGAGGTAGATGCCAAAACCCAGGGCTAACCATGCAGAGAAATGCCAGGTCTAACACGTGTCCCCTCCAGCTGAAAAGTGGGGTGAGCTACCCACCCTCATGGAAGTTCTCATCACTAAGGCAGAAAAATTTGATAATTCATATTTTAATTACTACAAGTAAAATAATTCTTCAACCAACACAGGGGGGGTGTTTTTGGATAAAATATCCCTTTTAGAGGCATTTGCCCATGCTCATTTTCAGATAAGGAATATTTACAATATATTATTGGATAGTGTTCTTGATGATCTGGAGAAGACTGAAACAAACTAGGCCAGGAAACCAGAGTATCCAGATACTGATTTGGATATGTCATGAGGATTAGCCTCAAAGATCTTCCTCTCAGCCAGTCTGAAAGTTCAGCATTATAAGACAATAGTTATTTTATACTTCACCTCAGCTAAGTTGTTTGGGTGGGGGAAAAGGGAATATGATAAATGCCTCAGAAACAGTGATGGTCTAGCTGAGCTGGTCTATATGTTTTACAGCTGCGACAAGTATCACCCTTGAAAAATGGCTTGGAGACATTCTGGAAGAAACTATTTGGGAGAAAGATTTGTCTCAGCCTATCTATGATGGTATTGGGGTACGATAATATCAGCAAACTAGACATGACCCAGACTAATTTTGTCTTCATATCAGACACAGTCAATAGGCTGCTAATTGCAGCAAGATGGAAGGATTCATAACCCCCCTCATTTCAGGGGGGGCCCAGGCGACTGATAGCTATACATAATCAAAACAGAACTTTATATAATTGTAAGGGAGATAGGCTAAGAAGTGGGGGCAAAGGATCTGCCCCCCTGTACAGGATTGATTGAGTGGTGACCTTGATGGTAGAGGCTGGTTTGTCTCTGGCTCTTACTAGGCCCTTACTAGTTCTTTAATGCCTACACGTTTGATCAACCAGGGAGGTTACGAAATATGGGTCTTTTTATCCAAATCACTATCCTACTTATACATATATTTACATTCATGCTGACCCTTTATTAGGCAATTGCTATATTATGAATTTTTATATGAATTATGTGGCTGAAGTATTGTATTTAGTCTATGGTGCTATCTATTTATCATCGTGCTACTATAATGTATTCAATGGTATGTTTGTGATGTATTTATTCTTTAGGTATGGTGTTGTCTATTCATATCGATGTTATTATAATGTATTTAGTTGTCAGCTTGTATCTCTGGGTTAAAAAAAAGGAAATTGTATGAAGTATCTCGTCCTTCCATGTTGTTATGGTCTGCAACTCAAAATGTGATCACTGGCACAGATAATTGGTGTCATATATGATTTCCTAAGTTTCTGCCATACTGCCAGCCTATTGTTGGTACAATGGAATAAAGATGGCATATGAGAACACACATAAAAAAGGCTATATACATCTCAAGTTGAGTTTGTCCCACAAAGACTACATAGAAAGCAGTATGGACATGATAGGAGAGCGGGAAAACTGTTGGCAATTTAGCTCATGCAGAGGGAGGGAACATGCACTATTCAGTCAATTTGTAATACACAAGAATACTTGTTTACCTGCCCTCTTGACAACTTAACAGAATTGCCCATATATTTAGGAATTTCTAAGGCTAGACCCACTTTCCATTCAGAAGAAGACTTTATGACAGGAGTCTATTCCTGTTATTGAACAAGGCCCAGCATCTATTTTTCAATGGGACTTTATCTGAGGATAAAATAGAGTAGTTTAAGATATATAAGTCTAAAATCTTAATGTTGTTTTGTAAAGCATTCAGTGAGGGAGAACATCAAGCCTATTTGCATTCCAATTTAAAAAAGCAATAATCTCAGGGATCCAAAAGCATAGAAAGGACCTATTGGTCTGTATCAACTATAGACCAATACCATTGCTGAGTGTTGATGTTAAGATCCTTGCAAAGTTCTTGTCAACAGGTTTATCTCTTCAAAACTGGCCATAGCACCCTATATGAGTGTGTTTTACTCCTGGCGAGTCTTTGGAAGATATTGTGAAGAAATGGGATGTTTTATAAGGTGTGGTAGTGCAACCCCACTGTGTAATACAATACACCTATCAATCCTTTTAGGACCCTTGGGTTTTGTCTGTCAAACCTTCTGCTCAATCCTTGACAGCTATAGCACTGAGCAGCATGGCTTACACAGAGGAACATGTGTTCAGCACTTAAACAGCACCAAAACAATTGAAGAAACTAACACAACACTTAGGAAATCTGACAATTTATAACAATAGACTGTATTTTTATAAGAATTTAGACACTAGAATGAAAAAGATCCACCAGAGGGTTAATTAATGCAATTTCACTCAATAATGAACAAGCCTTGGTAGAGTCAACAAATTGGACACTTAAAAACTTTTCAAGAAAAACCTAGGTAAGTGTCAATGAAGGAGGTTGGAGGTGCTTGGGGCGACCAGCTCCGGCAGGAGCTCGTCAGAGGGACTAGCAAGGTCCTCAAGAACAGTTACTTTCCCGGGAGGAACATTCAACAGTTCAAGGCACTTTATCCACATTGCAATGGGTTCCTATGGAGTGGTCCTGATACAAGGGATGGAGAATGCAGAAGATGCTCAAAGGATGCTTTGGATGTTACGTGGTTGATAAGGGTCTTCCTGCCGGGATTCCTCGGTCCACGATTGCGATGAATGAGGGGATCCTGGTTGCAGGGTAGACGCCCCATGAAGTCCTCTAACTAGTGGCCGTAGTCTAACCACCACTGGACTACCTGTTGTCGCTGTCACAGACAAATCCTTCCTGGGTCAGTAACTTCCCTTCTGATGGTCCAAGCAACTCTCTGACAGCACTCCTGAGCTCAGCGAACTAAGGCTCAACTATGCACATCAGGTCTTGGTCCTCAGTGCTGCACAGCAGAAGTGGTAGCGGCTTGAATACTTTGGACAAGCAACTAGCCCCAGCAGACTTCTTAAGCTGTTGTGTCCCAGTACTGCAAACAGGAGGCCAGTCAGTTGACCCTTGGAGTTCTATTGGCTTGACTGGGCTCTTGGAGGGGACGTCTCCTTCAGCAGGCACAGTCCCTCTCTGCGCTAACCACCAGGTGCAGCAAATGAAGGCTTCGTTGGTGTAGCCTCTCTTTGATGGTCCCTTGGTACAGCAGGGCAGACTTTCTTCAGTCCTTTTCCCAAGTCAGTCAAGATCTGGGGTATGGGTGCCAGGGCTGCCCTCTTTATGCATAGAAACTGCCCTTAGATCAGGATGCGTTTGGTAGCCAATGGGCTTCCTGCCTCCCTCCCACTTGGTGACCACTTCCTGTGGAGTGTGGCATCAGGCTATCCCAGGATGCCCACTCCCAAAATGGCGAGACCCCTCTCTTGGTGTACAGACCTCACTAGCCCATCCCTGGATGTGGCTTCCTCAGGGCTACACATCCCTGTGGAACCCGGTTTGGCAGTCGGGTGGAGAACTCCACACATACCAGTATAGGGAAAACTTTGCAATACTACACGGTGCAGTTTGTGAATCAGGCCCAACAAATATAGGGTTTATGGTTTATAGGGTTTATGTTGGAATATTTTCCTTCCACCTATATTTAAACTGTGGGAATGCAGACAGTTGAAGAACAATACAATTTCTGAACACATTATATGAATTATATGAGTGTGATCATTTAAGAGCTTTGCTGATTTGCAGGAGCTATCACAAATTCTATGTACAGAAAACAATTTGACGCTGAAAGCCTAAATCCAATGTAGCCTGTTGCCCTGACTCCCATCCCCAGTAAAATGTCCCCTTTCTAATTTAACAATTGTTTTTTTTTTATTGTTATAAGTTATTGATTGATGTCTTTACTTTGGATATTGTCAAATTTGCTGGCAAATGAAGTTAATAGTTCACATACAATACCACAAGCCATTTTCAATAAATCAGTTGAGACTTTTGATGATTTCTCCCATATATTAATATAAAGTGTAACATCATAAAAGTATTTAATTTATTGTATAAATCCGGGAATGGTCCGTAACGCGGAGGTTTCTATACTGTAACATGCATGTAGTTTCTGCTTTGTATGAAAAAGCTTATATTAATCCCAATTGACAAATAATTTTTTATGTCTGTGTATTATGTATTTTTAACTATAAACTAACTGTTATAGATTGTTTGATGTTTTTAAGAAATGTATGTAATTTATATGTGTGTGCTTTTATGAGTGTACAACTCGAATAAAGCTTTTTCAATCAATTATTTAACGTTAGTGTCACTGTAGCTACAATCCAAAGTTAGAGAAAAGTTAGAGAGCAACTGCAAGAGCTTTTGATGGGGCACAATATACATTTCTGAGATGATATCCACTTCTGCTGCTTTGGCAAACTAATTACAGTTGTTGTGAGATTCCGAAATTATTAGTTTAGGTAACTGGAAAAGTAGTAATATTGTGTCTTGCTGGGCCAAAAACAATTTGAGTGAGAAAGCCTGGGCATAAACCTGGTGGCAATGACACAGAGCTTCTGGCTTTTCCACAGAGAAATGTGTGTTGAGTGTTAAAGCAGCAGCAAAACAAGATTAAAGTCAAGAACAAACTAATACAATTCACAAACCAATTAAGTAAAACAGAGAACAATGTAATATATGGAAAATTATATACAAATGTTCAAAATCTCTGGTTGTGGTTGACTGGGATTTACGTGTTACAGCAGGGCCACCATGCTGGATCAGAGTTTAAGTAAGCCTTCAGGGTTGCACTGATCAAGAGTTTTAGCATTTTTTGGGAGTTCAAAATCCTGCAGCAGGGGAAAAGCAGGATTCTGTAAAGGGTGATGTTGGAACTGGCCCTTCTTGCAAGGTCATCCCCAAACTTTTTGCTTCTTCCTCCATTATTTTTCCTGACCCGTGGCTGTAGGCAATTGGACTCTGCGCACTTTACCACTGCTGATCAGTGCTAAAGTGCATATGCTCTCTGTGTAAATTGTTATTGTGATTGGATATACATGATTGGCATATTTGTATCACCAAGAAGTCCCTAGTAAAGTGCACTGGGTGTGCCAGGGCTGGTGATGACAAATGCTACTAGTGGGCCTACAGCACTGATTGTGCCACCCACATGAGTAGCCCTAAAATGGTGTCTCAGGCCTGCCACTGCAGTGCCTGTGTGCAGTCTAGGAACTGCCTTGTCCTCCTGGTCAGTGTCCCCACTGATCAGGCCTAACCGTTCCCTTTTTGTGCACATTAGTCACCCCTATGGAAGGCCCAAGGTACCCCCCTGGGCAGGGTGCAGTGTATGTGAAAGGTAGAGCATGTACTGGTGCAGGTGACATGCTCTGGTAGTGAAAGGCAACCATTTTCGTTTTTCACTATTGTAAGGCTATCTTGCTCCATAGGTTAACATGGGGGATGCTGGCTATAGTGGCTACCAGCATTTCTTCCCATAGGAACAAGATAGGACATAAGAGTCTAGTATCCCTGAACTCAGAATTTAATAACACATCTTTTAGAAAAGGTTGTTTTTAAATCCTGTGTTTGAGAACAGCACTTTTAGAAAGTTGCTGTTCTCTTGTCTGACCCTTTTGTGTGCCTTGGCCTGTTTGTGTATTGACGGTCTGGTTTGAGGATGACAGGGGCTGGGGATTCCCCAGGGGGCTGGCTGAGTCATCCCTAGGCTGAATGACTGCAGTGGAGAAGTGTGGCTCACTGGTTAGAGGAGGCATACCCTGAAGCAGAGGTCAGACCCGGGACCACGGTTCAATTCCCGACGCGGCAGGGTCTTGAGCCCAATTGTCCACGGACTCGATAATTCTCGCTTCGGTGCCCACTCTAATCATGGGTTCACACTCTGCAACACTGGGCATTACGCTTGCTTAATCTCCACAACGGCCCCCCGCGGCGGGATGCCTGGCCTTCACCTTGGAGATGCCCAGAACGGGTTATCTCACAGGGAAAGGCCAGGACGGGTTCCCAATGCAAGCGCCGAGATGCCCAAGGGTAAGTCGAGCGCTATATAAGACCTCACAAAAAAAAAAAATTGCAACCTGAGTGGTGAGAGGAGTTAGCACCTGGGCCTGAATAGGGCTGTGCCTGCCTGCCAAAATGCTGGCTCCACCTCCTGCTGGGCGGCTGACGACCCTGCCCCTCACTCTGAAAGGAAAGGAGAAGCCAGGAAAACAAAGTACTCAAGAAACACCCAGAACTGGTTCAGACCGGGCTCAGGGTCCACATGCACAAAGAGAACAAATACTTTTAGGGGTATAAGTACAGGACCCCTGACAACAGAAAATTAGATCATCCTGGAATCAAGAAGGAACCTCTGCCAAGGAGAAAGCTGAATCTGAAGAAGGAAGACTGTCCTGCTGTTGCTCTGCTGGACTGACCTGTTGCTTTGCTGCCAAGGAGAGGGGAAGGTCTTTGCTGTTCTGCTGTGTCCCCTGTCTTGAAGGAATCACCAAGGGCCTGAGAAGAGCTGGCTCCCTGTTCTGAAGTCCCAGGAACAAAAGGACTTCACCCCAACTTCCCTGAACTCTGCTGAGAGAGTTCTGTGTTTCCTAGAGTGCTCGATCAAGTTGTGGTTTCCCGCCGCTACGAAGGTCGAGATCGTCGCAGCGCCTGTTGCCGCTGTCAGAGCCGTCGCATTCTTCATTTGCGGGGCGCACCCGATCAGTGCGGAAAGCCTAACATCGCTGCGAGTGTCGTCGCAGAGCCTGTCGTAGCTGGGTGAGATCGCCGCACTGCTTGCTTGCGGACCGCATCACGTCGCTGCGAGTGTCGTCGCAGAAGCCATCGTATCGAAGAGCTGCGAGAGAGAAGATCACCGCTGGTTCGCGTATCGTCGCCCCGGAGATCGTCGCAACTCCAGAGATCGCCGCATCGTGCCTTGCCGAGAACAAACTTCCTACGGAACCAATGCAGCGGAATCCATACAAGTGGCCTTCCTCCCCATACAGACAGAATTTGTCGCAACACGCCCGCTGGTGCAGCGGGGCTGTCGCATCGCCTCCCCAGGGTCTCAGGAGCAACGCATCGCTTGTTTTCCACCGCACCAGCTTCTGCTTTTGGAACTGTGTCGCAACTACAGGTACTGTGTCTGAAAAGTGACGCAACTGTGAACTTTTCACGCAACTGTGGATTATTTTATCGCAACCTAAAGAACTTTTAATTACAACCTTAAGAACTCTTTTGAAACCATATTTTTGAGCTGTGTATGTTGGATTTTTGTCGTTTTGGTCTTGTGTAGTTTAGATTAAATACCTTTATTTTTCTAAACTGTTGTGGAGTCAGTTTGTGGTGTTTTCACTGTATACTGTGAGTGTTGGTACAAATACTTTACACATTGCCTCCTGAATAGCCTTGACTGCTCGTGCCAAGCTACCTAGAGGGTGAGCAGGGGTTAGCTCAGACCTGACTAGAATCAAGGGTCTCTATTTGGACAGTGGTACCTACCTCTGCCAACTAGAGACCCCAGTTCTAACAGGTGAAGTCCGATACCCGATTTTCCAGATCCCACTGACGGGTTCAGGATGACGCCGAGATCTCAGAGCTGGTCAAACTTAACAAACATGGCCATTAAAGTCCTCTTAATGCTGAAGTGACTTTTCTGTATTTTCTGCCATGAAGTTTTACCTTCAGACTTTTTTGGAGACGGAAATCCTACAGCCTGTCAAGGCAGAATGCTGTAGCTGACAAGAGCTCCATAGATTCAGACCCATATTTTAGGAATTCCTGCAGTACCTTCACCTTCCTGCCAAAATACGCCATCAGGACAAACTGACCAATCTTGGGAATGAAGGATTTTCGATTGTTAGGAAGCCTTGGTAGCTTGATCCTGTCCTCCAGAGGTCGAAAAATGACTAAGTCCCAAATTATCCCTGGTCTTGGATGACTTCCTCCTGGTCACTCCTAAAGCTCTCAGATTGCTAGGGAAGTCTTCCAGTATACCAGGTCCCATTTACCAGTGGAAGGCAAGCTCATCTGTTCACTTTAGCCAGAGCTCCAGCACAGCCCAGAAGAGTCAGCTCCCAACTGCTTAGCTGGTTCTTCCAAAGAGGAATCCCTCTTTTTTTGTGGCTCTTAGGAATCACTTTCAGTCTTTGGGCTCAAGGCAGAGCAGATCAAATATGAAGCCATTTTCCAGGTAGAGAAAGCAGCAGGTCCAAGCTTAAGTCATCTTCCAGGTAAATACAGCAGCAGGTTATTCCTCTTTTTCTCAAGTTAGGTTGTGGTCTGGTAATGAGAAGCTTTTCTTACAGGAGTTACTATCCATGTGATAACTCCTAATCCAAACCCACAAAAGTAAATTCTCGGTGGAGCAAGCCCTTTCTTACTGATTTTTTCTCAGCTAACTTTAAGACCCCCTGTTCTGGGTCTTTCAAGGTGGTAGGAAATGTGTCAGTATACAGAGTTCTGAATCCCTGCCCAGCATTTGCCCTGTGGTGAAAAGGGAACTCGCCAGTCTTGAAATTACAGAGAAATCAGTAGCCGACATAAGCAGATGAACCTTCATTATTTGGTGATACTTCCAAGCTCTGCTCAACTCCACAGCACCATGAGTATAACTCCCTTTCACCAACATTCTAACCTCAGCTTCAACACAGTTGGAGCACACCATTTATAGGGAAGGGGTGGGGGAAGATAACATTACAATATTTATACACAAAAGATATATATATACATTTATCTTGTTTGAATGAAAAAGAACAATTGACCAGTAAGGTACAATACAATTTCTTCCCATAACATTTTTTAAAGAAGTATCTCAAATCTTTCCCAGAGAATAGGATGCAAAGACAGAAGAAACAAACTATTGCTCCTTTGGTATGCATACAGAGGAACATTAACTAGTCTATCCATACTCCAGCTATGTCAGTCTTCTAAAATCACTATATTCGTTTTTACATGTTTGATTTGCAAAGGTTTGGAGTATTTGCTGAACTTTGCATTTCCAGGTTTTTAACCAATACCCCTTGAACCTATTCCCTATTAGGTTCCAACACACCACATTTTTTTGCATATAGTCTTCTTGATGTTTTGCTGTCTGTTCAGGCATACTCTTGCAGTGGATCCACACAGGAATCCCTCTGTTAAGCAAATTAGGCAGCAGTTTTGATCCTCGCTTCCTACCTTTTAGTGCTAGGAAAGGAGATAGTCCTGAAACACTATTAGATGATGTGTGGTGCGATCAAAGCATATCTTATCAATTGTCGTTTATTTTTACCTGTGTTTCCCCAACATATTGGCTCTGGGACAATGATTTTTTTATTGATTTTGAAGATGCAATTAAGGACAGTGAGAGAAAAATAAATCAGTATTCGATTGACCGACATTACCATCCACCAACCCACGTTGGTATGTACAGGTTTAGACAAGGAAGAGATGGGAGGCTCATCTACCCAATCAGGCCCAACCATTTGCCCGATACTTTACGGTGTTTGGCTGGGCACCCCCTGGCTTTGTATAATGTTTTTTTCTGCGCTGCACACCAGTCCACTCCCCTGTGCCAATTAGTTATGCTTGGAGGGACAGGATTATTCCATGCAGCAGCGATGTCTCGCTTGGCCCCCATGATGACAGTGCCCAAGAATAGTTTGTCTGTCCTAGACCCGTCCAACCAGTCCATGACCCCAGTAGTGTGCTCAAGGGGTTGTGTGGGACCTCCCACCCCTGGACTTCAGTGGGTTCTGCTTGTAGCGATTCCCAGTATGGGGCACGGAGAGGGGAATGTCCACACGATATGATAGTAGTCCACCGGTTCTACCCCACAACGTGTACAAGATGGGTTTTGTTTTAGGCCTGTCCTGTAGAGGTGGTCAGGAATAAGGTAGGAGATGTGAAGATAGTATAGCTGGACCAAGTGGAGCCTGGCTGAGGCGGTGATGGTTTTGAGAGCCATCAAGGCATCTCTCCAGTCATAGCAGGTCCAAGCACCCAGCCAAGTCTCCCATCGGCTTCAGAGCAAGTCTTGTGTGGTAGGGCGTTGTTAGTTAAGCAACGATAGATGCGTGATACCCCTCCCTTCCCCAGGTCACCCATCATGATTTGTGCTTCTAAGGGACTGTATTCTGCGAGTGACGTGCCAGTTACTATGTGCACATTGAGGACATGGTGCAGCAGCAGGCATTTGTAAAACTGCGATGGATAGAGCAAATATCAGGCCTGTAATTCTGGGAATGAACGTATATGGTCACCAACACAAACATCGCCTAATTGCGAGATACCAATGAGGTCCCAACCCCAGAACCCCTCCATTTTCCCCACATCGCTAGGCCAAGTGCCCTGCCAGAGGGGAGTTTGTCGGGACAGCTTATTCTCCCATCGGGTAAGGTGCAGGGACGCACACCAGGCCAGCAGAACCACACGAGTCACTGTGGGTGGGTTCTTGGGTATGGGCCCTCTGTACATCATTGTTTGAATTTGCGGAAGTCACAGTTCTTTCAGCTCGACCCTGTAGGCTGGGTTTGACCAGTCCCCATAGAACCAGTCAAGTAGTGTAAGTAGACAGGAGAGAGCCATAGGCAGTTTCGAACCTCTCCAAAGGAACCTTGTAACCAGGCTGTCCAGTTCTTTGAACCAAGGGCAACGGGAATGGGATGTTTTGGACAATTTACAGAAATCAGGGATGAATCCTCATTTTGAAAATGGCCACTCCTCCTTGCCGGTTAAGCTGTAAGGTTTGCCATATCCAGAGGTCTTCTTTAGCGTTTTTGACCAGTGGGGTGATATTGAGTGACCATGCCAATTTGGGGAGTAAGGCGACCCAGATATCTAAGTCCTTAAACGACTGCTGCTTAATGGGTATAGTAGATTGCCAATCAAAGCAGTCTCTTGATAAGTGTAGGGGTACCAGGGTCAATTTAGCGGAGTTCAAGTGTAGACCAGAGACTTGTTCAAAGGTTCGGAGTATTTGAAGGCATCTGGGACCAGACTGAGCCGGCTCTGCGAGAAAAAGCATGACGGTGTTCGCGTATAAGGCAATCTTGTTCTCATTAGAGCCCCTCCATTTCCAGCCCTGGATCCAGTCATTGGCACAAATGAGGCAAGCTAAGAGTTCCATCACCAGGGAGAAGAGGAAGGGCGAAAGGGGGGACCCCTGCATCATGCCCCTTCTAATCAGAAACACTTCTGAGAGCGCTCCGCTTAGGAGCACCCTTGTGTTAGGTTTGGAGTATAGGACTCAGACAATACGGAGGAAGTGGTGACCCAGGCCTATGGCAGCTAAGACATCGTCCAAATTTCTCCAGTCGACCAAATCAAACGCGTTCTCAACGTCGACTAGGAGAAGTGCCAAATAAGGGATTAGCGACTGGTGGTTGGCTAAGGCTAGGTGAAGGTGCTAGAGACAATGTCTGGTACTCCGTGCCGGCAGGAAGCCACATTGGTCCGGATGGACCAGTTTACTAAGGTATGGTCTTAGACATTGGGCCAGAGTCAAGGCGTACATTTTGAACACTGTGTTGATAAGAGAGATTGGGCGGTAGTCTGTATGGGCTGGTGAGGGTGGTTGCGTTTTAGGAATGACAGCTATAGTGGCTGCTACACCTTCTGCGACTCGAGTAGAGAGATGAGGGGCTAGTATGTCATGATAGGTGGTGTAATAATCCTGTGGAAAGTCGTCAGGGCCTGGTGCTTTCCCGGCTGCGATTATCAATATGGTGTCTTGTAGTTCTTTGTTTAGGATGGGTAGATCTGTTCCAGTCGATTCCACAGCGTTGAGTTGGGGAAGATGGAGACTCTCCAGGTTAGTCAGTTTTGACAGTGAGAACTCGGGTCTCTGGGCTGAGTAGAGTTCAGAATAACAGTCGGTGAAAGCTTGGGCTATCGCCTTAGGCGTTCGGTGGATGACCACCACGAAGCCCCGAATTTCTGGAATTATACGGTTAGCCAAAGGGTATGACACCAGCCTGTGTAATATTCTTCCATGTTTGTCTCCTCAACCGAATATTCGGTTGATGGAGGACCTCCATATCAGCTTCGCCGAGTCCAGTGAGATTTGTTTAATTTCATCCCTCAACAGTAAAAGCTGACGTACCTGGGGGCCATCTTCTACTTCCAACGAGTTTCTTTCCAGCCGATTTGCTTGAGCTTCAAGGAGGGCAAGCCGGCTGTGTTGAGCTATCCGTTTGGCCTTGAGGTGGCCATTAGCAAAACCACAGATTGTGGCTTTACCCGCTTCCCAAAGAGTACCCGGGGGAGAGACGGATTCCTGATTAGTGAGGAAGTATTGTCTAAGCTCTACATTGATTGCCTTCTTGAATTTCTCATCTTGGAGAAACCAAGCATTCATCCTCCACATGGGGCAGAGTGTGCCAGAGGGGTCGCCTAAAGTTATGAGCAGAGGTGAGTGTTCTGAGATGCCTCGGGAGAGGATAGCTATCTCTCTGACCCTGCGGCATTCGGGAGCAGGCATAAATATCATGTCTATATGAGCATGTGTGTGATATCCTGCAGAGGTGTGGGTGTACTGGTTGTCATGGGGGTTCCATGCCCTTTATACATCACAAATACCCAAAGTCTTTGTCCAGCCTACCGGTTGTTTGGCGTGTAGTGTCCTTGAAGTGGAGGGGATTCCATTGGAGTCAAGATTAGGTTGCATGACTGCGTTGAAGTCCCCTTCTATCTCTGTCTCGCCCAGGGGTAGGGAGCTAATCACATCACTGATGCGACTCAGAGTTTGTATTAGCATAGAAGTAGGGATGTATGTGAACATTAGGTTGAGGGTGTTCCCTACCACTGTTCCAGAGAGGGCCACAAAGAGCCCACGAGGATCCCTAGTGATCTGAGTGGGTACGAAGAGCAAATTACATCTCAGGAGGGTTGCCACCCCGCATGAGCCCCGTTCGAAGCCTGGGTGCCAAGTTCTATTGAACCCATATTGTGCGACAAAGGTTTGCCCATGAGGTGGGGTTCTTGGAGCAGGAGTATGTTGGGAGTATGTCTCTAGGCATGTCAAAGGACTGCAGTCTGTTTGATTCTATCCAGCAGGCCGATGCCGTTCCATGACATCACTCGGAGGGGGTCACCACTATGTGCCATCTGTGTCATGATCTGTATAGGTGGGCCAAGGAGTCACAAAGTCCTGATGTTGCAGAGGGACAGGTCGGGAAACAAATGATTGTGGCAGGAAGTCACGTCTGTTGGTGTGCAGGCAATGTGCGGTGTTGTGTTGGTACAAGGCTGAGGTGCTAAAAACACTAAACTGTATAAGCACGAACATGGGACAACGGTCCCAAACCCTTCCTCCCACACCTCACCCTATACTTCGAGAACAGAAGCATCTGTCGCCCTATTGAGCTTAGAAAGTAACAGGTTAAACGTTAACTCTTAACTTCGGAGTTGCGTGGAGGACTCCTCTCTTAGCAGGATAAGTTCATACATCAGCAGGTTTGTCTGACTGGTGTGGCATGCTGGGTACGTCTATGTTCAGTTTGTTGTGAAGTTGTAGCCCAGTGTTCATGATTCCCAGGAAGGCTGGTCTTCGGGAGAGATCTGAGTCAATAGATTCAATGCCCAAAGTCTTTGGGGACCGCTTCTCGCTGCTTCTCGCGGGTGAGCGATCCAGTGAACCGGCCCGTTGCAGGAGGTGGGATTCGGATGACAGTTCCTGATTTCTGGGGCCCTGGGCAGTAGCCGCCTGAGAACCTGATATGATCCTGCGCATTCCTAGGCCCCTACGGGAGTGTGTGCATCTTCTTCTTGATTTAGGGGCTGTCGTGGATTGCCTGGGCCCCTGAGGGCGGGCCCACAGCTCCGGATCTGAGGGGACACTCCTCGGTCAGCCAGGTCCAGGCCGACTCTGGAGTGTAAAAAATGTAGGTCTTGTCTTGGAAGACGATTCGGAGACGGGCCGGGAAAAGCAATCTGTATTGAAGATTGAGAGTGCACAACTTTTGCTCAACATCAGTGTATGATCATCTTTGAGCCTGGGCCTCCGTTATATATTCAGGAAATATCATTATGGTATGATTCTGGTAGATCAAGGTTTTCTGGTTGTGGGCTTCTCTTAAAATTGAATCTCTGTCTTTGAAATTAAGGGTCCTGGCAATGATGGTTCGTTGTGGGGCACCTGAAGGAGGTTTGGGTGCCAGAGATCGGTGGGCTCGCTCTACTGCGAACCATGCAGACAGTGCGTCTTTGGTCATCCATGACGTGATCCATTGCTTGATAGGCTCTGGGACAATATAAAGGAGTATTGGTGTGTTGGATGGATAGATTTTTCAAACATTCACTTATTTCTTCTGATTTAAATTGTACTACATTGGCTGTAACTAAGAAGCTAGGAATACCTTTGCTGGGAAACATTTCTGTAAGGAAATTTAAGAGCGCTTTGGTACAGACATTGGTTGCCCAATCGGAAGTCACCCAGTGAGACTGAAAGTCCATGAGTATGGAGGGGGGGCCTTAAAGATAAAAACCTCAGTCAGACCCCTGGTTTCCTATTATTCTTGGGTCTGGCTGGGTCAATAAACTTCAAGTCAATGGGACCACAATGCCCATAATCTTTACTAGCGAAGCGGACCTCCTGACAGTCACGTCATTACGTCGTGACATCATTTCCTGTGTACTCGGGAGTGACACACCTCCTCCCGCAATTGTACCGCGAATCCGGCTGGTTAAAAGTCCTTCCACCGAGCCTCTTACTTGCAGTAGCCGAGGACCGGGAACCGCAATAGGTGTGACCGCTTGGTGAGACCATAATTTGGAGTAAGTATGCAAGCGTTTCATTTGGGCAACACAAGTTTTTTCCGTTAGTACGGATTCTCCTCTGTGTTGAGAAGGCTGACTCTGGCTGCAATAGGGGTAGCCTTTCTCTTTCTTTAGAATCTCACGGCCAACCTCATTTTGGCAACCACTTTAGGACCACCCTTAGCATCATTCCGGTCCTGTTTTAAAGCGCGAAGCGCCCACAATTTGGGTAAGTGCCATAATGAATACTAACAGATGAGTGGTATGGATGTATGAGTGCACATATTATGTATGGTGATGTCAACATCTTTTTAACAAACGGTGCTCCACTAGTTGCAGTTGAGATTAATTTTATATGTGGTAACTACTTCTGATGCTTGTATTACCACATTTCTAGCGTTAGAATGCGAATCATATCGCCACACCATAGACCTGTCACAGCCGAACAGTTTGTCACAGGAGTCCATGGTGAGTGGCACAGTATGGGGGAGTATCCCCGAATAAGCAGCATGTACACAAAGTTTGCCATGCTATGAACAGCTCACCTAATGGAAAAAGTACTGAATAATGATCTGTGGTTTATGCAAATGTGTCCTGCTGTTTTTTTTTTTTAAAGTTTGAAGTTTATTGAAATAAAAAGAATCAAAGACAGAAAATGAAGAAACAATCAAGAGTTATGAGAGACATAAATCATTCTTACATTTTGGCGAAAATAGTGGAGGTAAACTTATGCATAAGCAAATAAAATAAGCAATGAATGTGAGGAACATAGGGGGATGAGGAAACATCTTAAATTATAAAAGTATATAAATAATATGTTAAAACAGTAGATGTAATGGAGAACATAATAATCAAATAGAAAAATGCATTCATGGTGGTTTACAAACTTCAACAATACGTATCGGAGATGAGGGAGGAGGCCTAGCAACTTTGGATGAATATTCAGTGAGGGGAAGCCATAAAAGATCACGTTTGATTGCTAAGGAAATGGGAGAGACAAAATTAGTGTCAAGTCTGTGATTAAAGCAAACTGCGTTCCACCAAGCAGTAAAAGAAACATCATTAGCTTGTTTCCAGTGTGATGTAATATGGTGAAAAGCAATGGCTATAAAGAGATCAAGTAATTTTTGTTTGTGATGGGATTCTGCAAAAACAGGAGAGAGGGAACCTAAGAAAATGTGTGTAATGGAAAAAGAAACGTAAAATTGAAAATCTTTTGCAATTGAGACCAAACTAAGTGCCAGAAACGTAAAATATGAGGACATTCAAATAACATGTGTTTCAGATCAGCCAGAGGGGATTGGCAGGACCAACAAGTAGATGGAGTGTCTGGGGAAAAGGATGACAGAGTTAATGGAGTGAATAGTGTACGATTATAAATAAAGAATAAGGTTTGTGTAGTATTTGCAGCTCTGGATGTATTTTGAATCTTAGACCAAATTTTTTCCCATAAAATGAGGGACCATGTGTGAGATAAATCTTTTTCCCAAGCCAACTCAACTTTAGATTTTGTACGGTCAGAAGAGGACTGCAGAGATTTATAAATAAATGAAGCAGAAAGAGATTGGTCGATAACATTAGAAATCGAAAGATGTGTGGTAGGGATAGAGTTGGAGGTCGGGAGTGAAGAAAGATATTGGGTAAGGGACGGAAGCAGTGATAAATACTGTTTACGGGACGAGGAAGGTAGCGAGAATTGTGTTTGAAGATCATGAAAAGGAAGAGGTTGATTGTCTGAGAGAAGTTGTGAGATCCATTTTAGACCAAGGGAATGCCAGGTTTTCCAATATAAGGATCGGTTACGGATTTTGAGGAGTTTATTATGCCAGATAGGTTGGGTGTGAGTGGAGGAGGCAGATGGGTATGTGGATAATAAATATGGACGAAGAAGAGAGCAAGAGTGAGAGATGATAGGGGAACATAGGGATGATACTTTAGAGGAAAAGGATAGAACTTCATCGAATTCATAAGGATGAAGTAAAGAAGATTCTAATGTGAGCCATAGGGGGGGAATGTGAGGAAGATCAGAAGAGATCCACCTCATGGCTTGTTTTAAAGAAAATGCGTTGTGATATGATTTAAAGTGAGGGAATTTGACGCCACCGAGGGATTTATCTTTTTTCAAGGAAGAAAGAGCTATCCGAGATTTTTTGCCTTTCCACAAAAATTTTAAAAGAAGGGAGTCTATAGACTTGAAATAATGATCTGGGATGCGGATGGGAATCATGGAAACAGAATAGAGAACTAAGGGCGCTAGCATCATTTTGATGGAGTCCAATCGACCCCACCAAGAAAGGAAGAGAGGATTCCAACGATTTATTGATGTAGTGATTTTATTAGAGAGAGATTCGAAATAAAATTTAAGAGTGTCCGGAATACGGGGAGCAAACCAGATACCTAGATACTTAATCTTCGTGGGTTGCCAGGAAAAGCCAGAGGAATCAAAGAGATGTTTTTGACATAAGGGGTTTAAGGGTAGAATTTCGCATTTGTCGGTGTTGAGGCGATAACCTGAAACAGTGGAAAAAGAAGAAACTTGATGGAGGAAGTAAGGGAGAGTTGTTTGAGGGTTTGAACAATAAAATAAGATATCATCAGCGTAAACCGATAATTTAGCTTGTTTTTGAGGACCATATTGAAAACCAGTAATTGTATCGTCGAGTCTGACTTTAGTTAAAAAGGGTTCTAAGGCTATAATAAACAGGAGAGGGGATAGGGGGCATCCTTGACGTACCCCTCTTTGAAGAGGAAAGTAGTCGGAAATCATACCATTTGCAAAGATTGATGCGTGGGGGCTAGAATATAGTAAGGATATTAGAGATATGAATTTAGGGGGAAAACCAAACCATCGAAGAGCTTGAAACATAAAATCCCATCCTATTCTATCGAACGCTTTTTCAGCATCTAGGGAAATAGCAGCGAGGGGGGTAGAAAGGGAGGGAGCTTTACTCAAAATATTAAAGAAGACACGAGAGTTATCTGATGATAGGCGACCTTTAACGAATCCAGACTGTTCAGGGCCTATAAGTTCTGGTAGTAAGGGATCCAATCGGAGAGCTATAATTTTGGCGAAGATTTTATAATCAGTGTTTACTAGTGATATAGGGCGATAATTTTTACAAAGGGTATGATCTTTATCTGGTTTAGGTATTAAACAAATTAATGCTTCTTGGAAAGTACCCTGAGAGGAGCCGGAAGCCGCAAAGGATTGGAATAACAAATGTAATTTTGGGAGAAGAAGGGAGGAAAAGTGATTGTAGAACTCAATGGTAAAACCATCGGGCCCTGGTGCTTTACCTCGACGAAGGATAGAGATTGCATGAGAGATTTCCGAAGGGGTAATGTCCAAATCTAATGAATGGAAGTCAAGATGAGAAGATTCTGGAGGAGGGATGTCTTGAAAGTATGAAAGAAGATCATTAGGGTCGGGAATAGATTCGGGAGTATAGAGAGTTTGGTAGAAGGAAACGAATTGAGCTAATATGTCCTTGTCTTTAAAGAAAGATACACCAGCTGGACCTTGTAAGGATTCAATTTTCGTTCTTTCTTTTCGTATCTTGAGATAATTGGCCAGAAGTTTGCCCATCTTGTTCTGTCCACCGTAATAGCGGGAATTGCATTTTAGAAGAGAATTTGAAGCGGCGTTGGTGGTATATTTATTAAAATCAAATTTGGCAGAAATTAGTTCTCGAAGAGAAGATTCAGAGTTTGAATTATAGTAAGCATATTCCAATTTCTTAATTTTATCTAAGAGTTGAGTTGATTTAGAGATTGATTGTTTTTTCTTTTGTGAAACGAAATTAATGATAAATCCTCGTGCAGCTGCTTTAAACGAGTCCCATATCATGACAAAGGAAGATTCTGGAAGATGGTTAAGTGTAAAAAATTCAGTAGAAAAATTTGTAAATTGGGTGCAAAAATTAGAATCAAGGAGTAAAGAATTATTGAATCTCCAGCGGCCTGAGTGAGGGGAGTAGGGGATAAGGTCAATGTCCACAAAGACAGGAGCGTGGTCTGAAATTAGAATGGAGCCTATGTCAGAATGAATGGCGAGTTGTGCTAATGGTTTGCTGAGGAAGAGGTAATCAATACGTGATTGGGAGTGATGAGTGGGGGAATAGAAAGTGTATTCTCTGAGATCTGGGTTACAAAGCCTCCAAATGTCAACTAAAGCATTATTCTGTATAGAGGAGACGAACTGGGAATGCATTTTGGAAGGAACAAATTTAACTTTTGAATTCCTATCTATAAAGGGGTCAAATACTTGGTTGCAGTCACCGCCAAGAATGACATATTGGTCATTGAGGGTAACAAGTTTATCAGAAATAGCAGGCCAGAACAATGTATCAACACCTGTAGGAGCATAAATATTGAAAATAACTAGAGGAATTTTATCTATAAGAAGATTAACAATAACCCAACGGCCATTAGTGTCGCATTCGTGAGATACAATTGAAACATTTAACTTTTTATGACAAAGTATAACTGTACCATTTTTCTTACCTATAGCAGGAGAATAAAAAACGTGACCCACCCAACAACGCTTAAGTTTGGTAGCCTCCAATTCTGTAAGGTGGGATTCTTGAAGGAGGGCTACATCTGCTTTAAGTCTGGTTAAATGTGTTAAAACTCTTTGACGTTTAATGGGGTTATTTAACCCCTTAACATTCCAGGTGACTACTCGGAATGTAAATTATTAGGAGAATGATATAAAAGGGAAGATGTAGTAGAAAAGAAGTTGAGAAAGGCTGAGATAAGTAGTGAGAATGCAAAAACGAATTTATGAGAGAAATAAGTTGAGAGAAGAGGAGAGAGATAATAAGAATGCGAAAAAGAGTTTGTGAGAGAAATAAATCAAGAGAAAAGATCGAGAATAAGATAAGAGAAAGGTAGAAAAAAGAGAAAGAAAAGAAAATAGAGATAGAGAACAGTAGGAAAAATAGAAGAAAGTTAGAAAAAAGTAGAAACATACTAACAAACACAGAAGAAAAATGAGGGGTGACGACGCCAGAAGAGGACGACATCGACAACAGAAACTCACGCCATCGAACACCTGAGGAACCAGCTTAGGGTCAGTTGAAGGGAGTAAAAATACATCGGGTTGGATAACATGGGGAGAGGATCTGTAAGAAGACAAAATTAAAAAGAGGATGTTAGAGAAAACATAAGAAAACCAAATATAGAAGCTGCGCAGTATTAAGACATAATGAACTAGGAGTAGGGGTATACAATAGGGTGGAGGAAACAAAGATTAGGTATAATAGGGTAACAAAAAGGTAAACATTTTAGACAAACAGAAGAAAATATGAACAATTAAACAGGTCTTGCAGTGTCCATGTTGATGGTTTCATGGTGACGGAGAAATTCTTCAAGGACTTGTGGATCTTCGAAAGTTGTTGTCTTATCCTTGTAAGTGACCTTGAAGAGGCAGGGATGGAGGAGACCAAATCTGGCACCAAGATCTCGTAGTCGTGGTCGCAATTCAAGGAACTGTTTCCGGCGGTCAGCTGTTACTTTAGCCACATCCTGAGAAAGATATAAGCGGTGACCTTCCCACATAACTTGTTTCTTTGCTTTTGCTGCTGAAAGAACTTGAAGGAGGTCAGTGTACTGCAAAAACAGCATGATGACTCCGCGGGGTTTGGTGGAAACTTTTGGACCAAGTCTATGTGCACGTTGAATATTGAGTGAAGAAGAAGGAGGAAGATCCAAAATTTTTGGTAAGAAGGTTTGGAAGAAGGCAGTTGGATTGGACCCTTCTGTAAGTTCCGGAAGATTGTAAAGGCGTAAGTTATTTCTACGATTTCTATTTTCCAATTCCTCAGTCTGCCTTCTTAAGAGAGAGACATCCTTCTCCAACATTGAAATTTTTGAACATGAAGTTTGAAGAGCCTCCGTGGATTGTTCCACCAAAAGAACCCGCGACTCAAGAGTAGACCATTTGTCATGAAGAAATTGCAGTGTTTTGGTGGTTTCAGCCATGAAGGGTTTGAGTGCACGAAGTTCTGCAAGGATTAGATCCATAGATGCTGAGTGCGACGTGTTGTCTGGGGATGGAGGATCTTTTTTCAGACGTTTCGTAGAGCCAGGTTGTAAAAGCTTACTGGGGGTAGTAGATTTAGGAATAGCCCCATGGCTAACATCCGGTTTAGTGGAAACAGGGTCATCCATGGTTTGCGACATAGAGTCAGAATCTGAGGAATGACGCGGTATGTTCTTAGGAGCAGTAACCTTGAGATTGCGCAGTTTCCCCATATAAGGCAAGAGAGAAAAACAGCTGTGCTATTCCAGGTTTGAGGAAAAAAGGTTCTGTGATGAAGGCACTATTTGGTGCGAAGATACAAAGAAATGTATAAAGTGTGTGAAAAAATAGAGCAAAAGTTATTGATATTCCACACAGCCTCTCAGCAGGAGTTCTTCCACAAGATTATAGAACTGTGCCACAACAAGTCACCACATGAAACTAAAAGTCCAAGCCCAAGGACTAGTTTAGCAATGAGGAGAAAGTTTGAACACAAATGTCACTGGCCAAGAGGAAAATAACTGTTTCCATTCCATTGAAGAACAAGCATTGTTGCAGGCATGGCAGTAGCCTGTTAAATATATTGCTGTGAAAAACGTTGCTCTATAGGAATAAAGCAGCATGGAAACGTTAAGTAATGTGGAGGAAACAGGCACTTGAGGTGGAAAAAATGAAAAAACAGGTTCCTGCTGAAGAGCTATTGGGTAAATGCACAATTAGTGAGTGTCATAATCCGCGGTGTGTTGAGGGAGCGCTATGGCGCGTAGAACAAAACATTCCCTGGCTGAGGAAAAACGCGGTGAAATTTGAGAAAATGGCGGCCGCCGAAATAGCGAGCCGCGTCACTCACGAAAAATGCGCAATTGAATGGAGTAGAGGGACGCAGCAGGCATCATTCTGCTCACCTCATGCTCCGATGCTTGAAAAGGTTATCAGCGTCCGCGAAACTCCGGGAAATGCTGCGGAAATCGCTGGTGTCGGCGCTCGAACAGCGGAGCTCCGAGGTCAAGCCGCCATCTTGTTTGGCGCTCAAGCCACGCCCCCCTGTCCTGCTGTTTTTCACCCTACAGATGGAGCCTGGCAACACACAGACACATTAACATTTGTGCATTACACGAGGAAAAGCTACTCTTCCCTCGTTTCACGATGAGGATAGGGACTTCCCATCCTGTTATTCCCCACACATATAGGGTGGCTCTGATCTTGCCCTGAAGAAAGTCCTAGACCTTTACGGCCGCCTTTGGACTGAAACATGTCGGCACTAGGGTCTTTGGACCATTAAAACCCAACAAGACCTGCTTTTAGAATTGTGTTGACCCAGCCAGACCCAAGAATAAATGGAAACCAGGGGTCTGACTGAGGTTTTTTATCTTTATGGCCCCCCTCTTCATCTATCTAAAGAACTACCCAACAGTGTGTTTGAGCCCACCCCGACTTTTAGGGGTCGGGGTGACCCGATGATGAAGCATGACAACACTAGTGTGTGTGAGGGGGATAGAGTACACCTACTCTTGAGAGGTTCACTATACCCATAGGTTCCCCCTGAGCAGGACCCTGTATTCGATTCAGTAATACGGGGTGCATAACACCGCATTACGCTACTGATGTGTCATGTTGGAGTATTTCTAGTGATATAAAGTTTCAGGGAGGATATACTCCAATTTGTTTTTTATCTTCTACCCTCTAAACACTGGGGGCCTCATTTATGAGGCTGTGCGTCACTTTTACGCCGCTGGTGCGTCACTTTTTGTGACGCACCAGTGGCATAAAAAATGTGCCTTGTTGCGCCATATTTACAAAGTGACGCATCTAGGTAGATGCGTCACTTTGTAAACCCCAGCGCCACATTATACCTGCGCCAGGTATAATGTATGCAAGGGAGGCGTATTGACGCAAGGAAGGGTCGTAGAAGTGACGCAGTGAAATCTATGAGATTTCACTGCGTCACTTTTAGGACGCTGTTGCGTCAAAATCTTGCACCTGCCTCACAGCAGGCGTAAGACTGACGCTTGCCCCATGTGAAAGGACACATTGCTGGAGTTGCGTCACTTTTGTGACACACTCCAGCAATTCGTCACTTTTGCTCTTACAGATACGTCAGAAATATTGACGTATCTGTAACTCCTTGCGACATGATGCATCATACATTAAATATGACGCATCAGGAATTTCTCAAGGAGTGCGCACTGAGAAGTGACGCATCGTTGCTTTCATGCAGCGGTGCGTCATTTCTCATAAATGAGGCCCCTGGATAAGTACCAGTGTTGTTGGTTGTTTATAGTCCATGAGTATGAACATATATTTCGTAGTTACTCCTTGTACATTTATTGGGCCAATGATGTCAAATTCTAACTTATCTCACGGTTTTGGAGGGTACTTCTATGTGTATGTCACTCACACAGAAGGCAAAGCAATCCTTTACTTTGTTCTCCAGCATAGAATCCACTTTAGGGAACCAATATGCAGAATGGACCTTGTTTTTAGTGAGACTCCTACCTTGGTGTCCTTCATGGGCAATGTCGGCAATGCAGTTTCTATTCCCTTCAGGGCAATAAGTAGGTTAACCTTCATCACAAGATCGCCATTTTTGGATAGAATATTTCTTACATTGTAGAATGGCTGAATGTCTACGGGCACCTCTCATGCCATACAATTTGTTTTAAACCTGTGTATGTGTAATTCTTGTTCCATACATCTGTCCCACTCTTCTTTCAAAATGGCAGGAATATCTATTTTGAGAACAACTTCATCATTCACTTCTAAGCCTTGTTCTACCTTGTCAATAGGACAGTTGCTAAATTCTTCTTGCCAGGTATCTATTCTATTTAAGCCTAACAGATCCAGCTCGACCATTTTGCAGTGTGGGGTGCAATTCTCTCCATCCCTCTTGTGAAAAAACTGTGGTTAGAGGCTTGTGGTCTATGCGTAGAACAAAGCGTAACCCCTACAAGAAAAATGCAAAGCATTTTATGGCCCAAGAACAAGTCAAAGCTTCTTTTTCTATGGTTGAATAGTTACGTATATACCCGACTAAGGAACTAGAGGCAAGGATACTATTCTTTCCTCTCCACCTTAAAATTGAGACAGTGTAGCACCTAAACCCACATTACTGGCAGCGGTGGCAAGGCTGGTTTGAGTTTGGTATTGAAGTTCCCAATGTAGGGTGCTCTCCCAACATCCTTTTAAATTCCTTTAAATGCAGGTTGACACTCGGAACTCTAACAAAACTTAACACCTTTTTAAAGCAGGGCTCTCATCAGATGCACCTGATCAGCCAACCTCTCAACAAATTTGGGCATATTTTCAACCAAAGCTAAAAAAGATTTAAGCTCCTCTGTACGGGAGTTGATTTCTCTACTGACTCAACTAAACTAAGATTAGGCTTAATGCCTTCTCCTGAGATGGTATGTCCCAAATAATCCACTGAAGACACAGCTATCTTACATTTGTCCAGTTTGATGGTGAGGCCCGCTTTCTTATATTTTCCTAAAACATCTCTCAACGATAGATCATGTTCTTTTTCTGAACTTCCTTATTAGTTTCCTGGAAAATGTGTTGCATTATCCTTTGGAAAATTGCTGCTGCAGATGCCAGTCCAAAGGGCATTCTGCAGTACAGTAACTCCAAAAGGAATAATGAATGAAATGAGATGCTAGATACCTCAGAAAAGGCCAATTGATGGTAAGCGGAAGAAAGATCAAGCACACTGAAAGTATTTGTTTCCCGAATGAGGCTCAACGTCTCATTATTCTTAGGGAGGGGATGTCTATCTATCCAGATGTTAGAATTCAAATCCCTCAAACAAACACAAAGACTTATATTTTTGCCAGTATCCTTAATTGCTATTACTATGGGAGCTGACCATTAAGAACATTCTATTTTTTCTATTATACGCTTGGAGTCCAATTTATCTAGTTCTTCCTTCAAACGTTTCTCTCATTTGTAATGGGACAGACGGTGCTGTGTGTACTAGATGTGTAGCATTTGATTTCAACTGGATTTTATGACAGTGTTGTTTCAAAAGCCTTAACTTATCTGAGAAGACTTCATGAAATTCTTTGCAAATTTCCAATACTGTTACAGACCTGTCTACCATTGGGACCTGTTCTACATTATTTGCATCCAGCTTAATCCCCAAATCTCTTTGGATCTTCCATCCCAGGAACTTCGAACCTCTCTTCATTATATACACTTTACCCACTGTGGACCTATCCTTGAAGGAAATATGTATATTCAACATGCCTTCTAAATGAATGGGGTCCTGGTTGTAACATCCTGGACTCAAAAGTGTAGTTCCCTCTAAATCTTTAATTGAATGTTTCCTTATTAATGAAGGTATATGGTGAGCATGAGTCAGCATATACCTTAAAAGGAAACCCTTCTAGGAAAATCTCACACGAGGGGTACTTTACATTAGCATTTGCATCCTTCCAATTTACTTGGATTACAAAATTCTCTCTTACTTCTTGATCCTCATGTACCATCTGTACTGCCTTGTTCATTTGTCCCTGGCACACCTTAGAGAAATGCCCCTTCCTATTACTTTTCCTATATGTCACTCCTCTTGTAGGACATTTCGTACTGTTCGCTAAATGAATATAGTTGCTACATTCATACCAACTCATCTTTTCCTTATCCTTCTGGCTGTTTTAACTTTGTATATATCACACATTTCTGTCAAAGCATTTGTGTCAGCTTTTATTCCAATGGCTGTTACATCTCCTTTTGCACAAGGGGGGACCCAGGGGGAGCTGGGCGCGAGCCAGTCTCCCCCTGAGCCAGATGCGCAACTAGAGCCAAATTCTGGGGGGGTGGGGGGCTAAGAAAAAATTTCGGGGGGGGGGGGGCTGAACCTTTAATCAGTAGGCAGAGTGGAGCTGCAGGGGCTCTTAGAAGGGGTGAAACAACTGCAAGGCCTAATTAACATTCAAATGGTCTTTTAAAGACCTGTGAAACGTTCGGGTGCGGCTCTGTGTGTGCCCGGGATCTGTCTCATCCCGGGCTGCCACACACGATGGGGGGGCTGAAGCCCGATGAGTTCAATGGGTGTTGCGCGCCTGCCCTGAGCTGTTTCGCACAATGGGAGCGGCCACCTAGTTGCGATATCAGCTAATTAGGGCAGCAGGCGCGCGAGGGGAAGTTTATTTAGCAGGGCTGGCGGGGCAGGAAAAATCACTGTGCCCTCGGTAGGTGGGAGGAGAGGAATAAAGTTTGTCCGGTTTCAGGCTATTAGTGCTGCGTCACTCACCCTGCTTGACACTTGCCTTCCCATGGCCGGGAATGAGGAGGTCAGGGAGGCAGTCCGGATTCTCTGCGCGGCTGGGAGGGGCGATTTACTCATGTCTGGGGTCCCTGGTGCAGACTTGTTAGAGCTGGCACGCAAGAAGCGAAAGGCAGCTCGTGGAGTAACTGCTGCAGTGGTTGCTTGCTTGTTCCCACTGATGGTGGATGGCGGGGAGGGCTTCGAGGAGCAGCCGCTGGTCACTGAGCAGGACGAGTCTGGGCAGGAGGAGCAGGCGGACCAGAGCGCGGCAGCCCCCACTGATGCTCAGGTATGGGCTGATGCTGGCATCCTGAATGCCGTGCGGAGCGCTGCAGTGGACGGGAGCAGGGGGCGGCGTTCTGTGGGCCGAGCTGGGTGGCTGACGGGAGGCGCCCTGGGAGGGTTGTCTTTGCAGGGCAAAAGGGGATTGAAAGCAAGGCATGCAAAGAGCACTGTGGCTTCAGCTGTTAAGCCCCGTCAGTGCCACGAAGCGTCTGCTGCCCCGGTGCCTCTTCAGGCTGGTTTTCAGACGCGGTTGAGATACTCAATTATTGAATATTCACGGTCACACCTAATTATGGCTTTTAGTTGTACATTCTCATAGTCTGTGTCCACTGAGGTTTTGCCTGAGACCCCCCTGGGGTGTTCTCTACCTGGGTACATGCAGAGAGCAGGGTGGGCTTCTGGCAGGGCAGGTATGTAAATGTAATGTAAATGTATTTGAGCTTATATAGCGCACAGCTACCCACAAAGGGTTTCCCGGCGCTTGCTTAGGGAACCCGTCCTGGTATTCCCCTGTGAGATAACCCCGGCAGGGTATCCACAAGGTGAAAGCCAGGCATCCCGCCGCGAGGGGCCGTTGTGGAGATTAAGCAAGCTATTGCCCAGAGTCGCAGAGTGTGAACCCATGAGTTGAGAAGGCACCGGAGCGAGAATCATCGAGTCCGTGGAATTTTTTGAGCAGAAGACCCGCCGAGGCGGGGAATTGAACCCTGGTCCAGGGCCGATCTCAGCTTCCAGGTCTGCCGCCTCTAACCCCTGAGCCACACTTCTCCACTAGGTATCTGGTGAGGGGGGTGGTTTTGCAGCAGCCTGAATTCCTGGAGGGTACAAAGGCAGTGCTGTGGCCTTCATGGTCCCAACAAGTGCTGGGTGCAGGCACCCAGTTCGCTCAGCATGGTGGCCCAGGGCAACCTGCAAGGCAGTTGGCCTCCCCTGTCATGTTGATGGGTCAGCAGGGTGTGAGTGTGGGCTGTCCTTTGCGGAAGGTCACACAGGACTGTGGGGGAGGTCAATGGGTATGGGTGGGTAGTGGCGGCACGGCCAGAGGGAAACTGGGAGGTAGGAAAGGGGGCAACAGGGTACATCCGGAGTACAGGAACAAACAGGTCAGAGAATCGTGTCGAACATGGTGCCAGTTTCTTTCACAGGAAAAGCTGCTGGCAAAAGAGTGGCAAAGGCAGAGCACCGATGCGGCTCCGTCACAGGGACGCTCAGCGGGGGAAAATCTGGAGCGGATTTTCCCTCTTATACGATTCCACCAAAAGCTACCAACAATATTCAGTGGGAGTTTTACGATGGAGAAGTTGGGGATGGGGAAATGCCGTGGGGAAGTGGGGCAATTTCTGGGGGATTTGGTGAGTCATTGATTTTTGATGGGGAAAGTGATGAACTCGCAGAAGGGGAATTGAGAGATGGGGATTGTGGGGAAAGCTGGGAGACAATTTTGAAAATGATGGGGCATAAGAGGGTTTTCTCAGGGCAAAACAGTGTTCTTAGGGCCAGATGCATCAAAGTCTTTTGCCTATTCTGGGTCTATGGGAAAATGTGTTCATGCATATGGCCCTTAGTCTTTTGCAGAAGTCAGGTGCGGACCGAGCAATTGTACGGGACTCTACTGAATGAATGACTGAATGAAGGCAATCTTATATTGCGCAACTTAGCCCAAAAGGCATCAAGGCGCCTAACAAATGATGTAAAATGTAATATGAGCCGAATACCAGATTACAGATAGGCCTCTGCGAAAAACCATGTTTTTAATGCTTTCCGGAAGAGCATAACAGATGGTTGTACTATTAGTTCTGGGGGCAGGGGGTTCCACAACTTCGGGGCAAGAGAAGAAAAAGCCCTCCCTCCCCATCTGGCTCTGCATACCCGGGGGACAGACTATAGATTCTTGTTGGAGGAGCGAAGGATTCTGCTGGGAGCGTAAGGGACCAGCAGCGATCTTATGCCTTCTGAGCTTGCTCCAAACAAGGCCCCATGGACAAGGCACAGGATCTTAAAAGAGATCCTTGCCTGAATCGGAAGCCAGTGCAGGCTCTTCCTAGCTAATGTGGCAGAGGAGAGACTGGGGACATCAAGAACAAATCTAGCAGCCGCATTTTGGACAATCGGCAGGCTCTGAATCAGGCCCTTATTTATACCTAAATAGAGCGCATTGCAGTAGTCTAGTCTCGATGAGACCAGGGCCACCACGATCTGCTTTCGAGCTTCTAGGGAGAGGTAGTGAGTTATCTTTCTCAAGATACTGATAACACCACAGCAGGTGGAAACAGTTCTGTTTACCTGCCGGTCCATAGAAAGCGAGGTGTCAATCAGCACGCCCAGATTCCGGGCGAATTTCGAGGGCAGCGGGCAAACTCCCAGGGATGGAGGCCACCAGTTGCTTTACCAAATATCCTGATCTCCTCCGAAGATCAGGACCTCGGTTTTCTCTCTGTTTAAATTCAGTTAATTCAAGATCAACCACTGTGAGACTGCCTTCATGCAGTTCCTGAAGTTAAGGGCGGAGGTACTCACTGAGTGTGAGAGGGAAACCATGATTTGAGTGTTGTCATCATAAGACAACACCTCCAACCAGAAAGATCTTACCAGCCTGGCAAGTGGGGCCACATAGATGTTAAAAAGTGTGGGGCTCAAGGCCGACCCCTGCGGAACCCCACACTGCACAGGTTTGGCGGGGACAGGTACTCTCCTAACTTAACCTTCTGTTCCCTCTGATTAAGAAAGGAGGTCAGGAGGCTCAGCGCTGGGCCCTCCACCCCAATCTCCCTAAGGTGAGTTACCAGAATTGAGGGAGACAGGGTGTCGAAAGCTGCTGTCAGGCCGAGCAGGACCAGAAGAGTATTATGGCCCCTATCGACCTTCGAGCGGATGTTATTTACGACCACCGTAAGCGCAGACTCGGTGCTATGGAACCTTCGAAAACCATGTTGGGAAGGATCCAACATGCCGAAGGTCTCTAGAAAAGCAGTCAGATGTTGGTTAAGATGTACCTCAAGCCTCTTTGCTGGGGCCGGCAACAGAGATATTGGGCAAAAATTCTTTAGTATCTCCGGATCTAAAGTGGACTTTTTCAGCAGGGGCTTAACCACAGCCATTTTCCAAGAAGATGGAAAAACGCCTTCAGTGATTGCACAGTTCATCACCACTAAAAGGTGAGGCAACAAGACTTCCCTACAGTCCTGAAGGATCTTAAGGGGACAGGGGTCCAAAGGGGATCCGGATTTGATTTTGTCCAAAAGCAGGTCCAGCTGCTGAGAGGTGAGAAGGGGGAAATTAAGCAGGCTACTATGGGGTTCATTTACCCGGCATTCTATGGGGAGCGGGACCGGAAGGGATGGGGGACCCAGCTGGCCCTTCAGAGCTTCAAGGGTGGAATGAATATCAGCTATTTTTGTGTGAAAGAACGTAGAGATCTTATCACACAGCTCTTGGGAGCCCACTATAGGATCTGGTGTTTGCAGGGTGCAAAGGGAGTCTACAATCTTAAACAGTTCCCTTGAGGAATTAAGAGAGGCCGTTTAGTTAGAAAAATGGGCCTTCTTTTCCTCAATTACCTTCGCTTTATACTCTCTAAGGAGGAGTTTATGTTGTTCCTTCTCCTTAGGATCAAAAAGAGTTCGCCAGAGCCTCTCCTGTTTCCTACATCCCTGCCTTAGTAGCCTAAGTGTTTCTGAGAACCATGGAGCCGAGGTTCTCTTTCTGGCAGAGTAGCACTGTAAGGCGGGGGCCAGGAAGTCCACTGCTCTCGCTATAGAGTTCGAGAGGTCGAGGGCAGTGGCGCTGACACCCCCTGAAGGGGGTAGCCTGGAATTAATTATGAAGGGGCCAGTGTGTCATTCTTAATCCTCATGTAGTTCCGTTTGAGTTCCTTTTTCCTGGGGTCAAAAGATGGAGTGGAAGAGAGGTGAGATTTTAATTTGAGAGGGACAGCCATATGGTCTGACCATGCAAGGGGAAGGGCGGGACCTGTCGTTAGTTTGGGGTCATTAGAGAAAACCCCATCCAGTGTGTGGCCAGCTAGATGGGTCGGGCTGTCCACCAGTTGCATCAGGCCACATGAGGCCAGGGAATCCACAAGGGAAGAGGTGTCACTTAAACCTAAGTTTTCCAAGTGGAAATTCAGATCTCTCAGAACAGTCAGGTGAGGTCTGCCAAAAAACGGCTCTAAAATTTTCAGCAGATTATGTCAGTAAGCAGACCTTGGGCCTGGAGGCCTGTAAAGCAAGAGACCAGAAAAAGAAACTGAGGGAGAGGGGTTAAGAGAGAAATGGATGGCCTGAAAGGGGTCAGATGGGGAGGAGAGTGGTTTAATACGGCAGATGGAGGAAATCTTGTGCAAGATACCCAGTCCTCCTCCCCTACGACCAACTCTATCCATCCAGGCTAACACATAGCCCTCTGGAAGGGCATTCACAAGCTCAGGGCCAGCAGAATCTGAGGCCCACGTTTCTGTAATGAAGACCCATGCTGGCTTCCTAGCGGAGACAAAGTCTCTAAAAGCAATATTATTCTTTACTAAGGATCTTGCGTTAATAAGAAAGCCAAACTCAGAGGTTACTGACTTACTGAGGGCAGCTTTTGCCTCTCCGAAAGGGGCCGCTTATTACAGAAGTCAGGAATCTTGGGATAGGTGTTTATGATGTAACAGCTACAACAGGGAGTCCCAAGAAAAGCCTCAGGGGGGAGCTTATGATGGCAGAATAGTTTATGGGGCTTAAGTGCCAATAGATCCTGGAGGGAAAGAAAGGATGTTGCTTGACGGGCATGACAGTTTAGAACAGCCTCCCTGGCCTGTCCTCAGCGCGGATGGGCGCAGACGGGCTGGACTTAGGCGCGACTTCGGCGCGCGCCTGCTGTGCACGTCCGCTGAACGCGGAGAAAGCCATCCAGCCTAAATAGGGAAAGGAGCCTCGGTGTAGAGCCCCGCGTGACCCTGTTTCCGCCAAACAGGGCAGGGGGAGGAAATGGTTGCCGGCGCCCTTCACAATAAACGGGAAATCCCATGTAGGACCAGGGTGCTGGCAGGGCAAGAGTGAAAACAGTTGAAACAGGTAAGAGGCACAAGTAAAATACGGTGCACACAAGGAAAACCACAATATTTTAAAAAAAAGCGATTTAAAAGGACCACATTGCAGACATGTAGCCTGAAACAGGATTTAGCAGCAAGTCATCGTATTCATGGCTCGATGCACATAAAACAAAACTGGCTGAATTCCAGCCAGCCAGCCTAAATAGGGAAAGGAGCCTCGGTGTAGAGCCCCTCGTGACCCTGTTTCTGCCAATCAGGGCAGGGGGAGGAAATGTTTGCCAGCGCCCTCCACAACAAACGGGAAATCCCGTGGTGGACCCGGGCGCTGGCAGGGCAAGAGAGAAAACAGCTGAAGCAGGTAAGAGGCACAAGTAAAATACGGTGCACACAAAGAAAACCACAATATTTTTAAAAAAGCGATTTAAAAGGACCACATTGCAGTCATGTAGCCTGAAACCTGAAACAGGATTTAGCAGCAAGTCATCGTATTCATGGCTCGATGCACATAAAACAAAACGCTAGGGTCAGTCAGCAAATTGAAGGCCCTCAGAAATTCCACAAGAGAGCGTCTCAGTTGCAGAAAGGTAAGGAGGAATGGTGGACTGTGTGGGACAGGGGGGACAACCAAAGAGAGCAACCAGGTCTATTGGAGTTGGGGGTGAGAAGGAAGGGGGCAAGGAACTTCCTGGGTCTGGAAAGTCAGTTAACTTGCAGGAGACAGTAGGGGCTAGTGGCGTCTCTGGTAAAGATGTTCTGAAAGCCAAGGCATTAGGGAACAAGGACACTTGAGCTGAGGAGGAGGATAGGAATATTCACAAGAAACTGCCTCACATGGGGATTGGTATGCCACTGGGGTCTCATCTGTCTGAAAAAAACAAAAGCAGAATTTGGCGTTATGAATTTGTGGATTTTTTAAGCTGTTTCATCAGGATATTCAGGAAAAAGATGGCTCTAAGGAGGAGGAGTGGGAATTGGCCAGGAGACCTAGGGTCCCTAAAACAATTGAAAACTGGACATCTGCATTTCTGATCTATGCTAGCATATATTGTGAGAAACATTAGGATAGATAGAGCAGTAGCGATGTTCAAGTACATGGATATCATAAGGAAAGCTCAGAGTTATTTTAGGGGTTATGCTTGGTTGTCATATGGTGAAGAGTTTAGAGCACACAGGAGCATTTTTCACGATAGACCCTGGGGAGATGTGGACTTTGGTTACAGTGGATGTTGTCTTCTCAGCCGCCTGCTACCACACATACTGCAAGTGGCTTGCCAGTATCTTATCGGCCCTTTCAGTTCCATCCAGCCCAGGCTGGGGCGGCGCTTAGTGGCAGGGTCAACCAACTGTCTTTGAAGCCTGTTGGAACTTCAACAGGGGGTTTTGCAATAGGCAATTTTTCAGATACAAGCACGAGTGCTCTCAATGTGGCGGCAAACATCCCCTCAAAAAATGTTTCGCAGGTCAGAGATTTGGAGATCAAGGAAGGGGGCAGAGGGGAAGAGGTCAGGCTTTCCAATTTGTACCAAAGTGCTCATACACCAGTTAGGTTGGATATATTGGCTCACTGGCTGGAAGATTATCTGGACCTGGAAGCAGCATCCAGGCTATTTTGGGGTTTCAAAGATGGCTTTAAGATAGGCTTTCAGGGGCCTCGGCAGTGCAGGTGGTCTGACAATTTGAAGTCAGCTAAAGAGTTTCCAAAGGTCATCCAACAGAAGTTACGGTCAGAGGTAGAAGCAGGCAGAGTTGCTGGTCCCTTTGTTCATTGTCCAATGCACAACTTGATTGTCTCTCCTCTGGGCATGGTGCCTAAGAAGAAAGCTGGGGAGTTCCATCTAATTCACCACCTGTCATGGCCTGAGGCCTCCTCAGTTAATGATTTTATATCACCAGTGGATTCTAGTGTGTCCTACGCTTCTGTGGACGAAGCGCTGAGGTTGGTCAGGTCAGCGGGGAGAGCGGCACAGTTGGCTAAGAGTGACATACAGTCAGCCTTTCGGCTACTCCCCATCTATCCTTCTGATTTTGAATTGTTGGGCATGCACTTCCAGGGAGCATTCTATGTTGATAAAGTTCTTCCCATGGGGTGTTCAGTATCATGTGCACTATTTGAGACATTCAGCACTTTCCTGCAGTGGCTTTTTACTTACATTAGTGGTCATGAACTCATTTGCCACTGTTAAGATGATTTTTTGGGGGGGAATTTTTTTTTATTGAAAACAATGCAGGGCACATGACAATCAATTGGCACAGACATTAGGTATCATAAGTTACATTAGACATTTCCGACATTTTACTCAGCAGTAGAATTAGCGGTAATAAACTCATTCCCTTTAGTACTTGCTTGGAGTCCCCTCCCCACCCCTTACTCAGATTCACTCTCCCCATCTGGCGGTTCACATAGATAACCTCTATATTTGTTCCAGGACCCCAAAATGTTCTCCCATTACCGGGGACATCCACGGTGCAAATAAACCACCCTCTCTGCCATCATTGCTGCATCCAAGTCCAAGCACCAATCTTTAAGCGTCTGTACCTCCTCAGATCCCCAATACTTGGCTATATTTCGTTTAGCATACATTTCACCCAGTGTCACCCAGTCCTGAGCGGGGTGGGTGAGATAATTCGGCTCCCATAGGTTCAGGAAGCAACATCTTGGCTCCGGGACAATTGACACTTCGACCACCTGGGACACCGTTCTCATGATTTTAGCCCAGTACGCTGCAATCTGGGTGCATTGCCATATAGTCTGAAAGAATGTTCCCTTTCTCCCCGCAACCCCTAAGGCAAAAGTGGTGGGACCCTCGTATAGTATACGCAGTGTAATATCTTTAGCTGTACTAGTCGGAGTCTAGAGGGTATAGCCACCTCCCATAGGGAAGACAGCGCTGTCTGCCAGTCCGCCTCATCGGATTCCCCTAAATCAGTGGATCATTTCTGCTTTAATTTTGGTGTTGGGTCTGGTGTGTTGTTGAGTAATTTACGATAGGTAAACAAAGTCGCCTTCTTGGGCATACGCTCAGTAAGCAATCTGTCCTCTAAAGGAGTGGCCTCAGGTACAAAGGTGCCTGGTGAGAGAACCGATTCCAGGGCATGTTTGATCTGTATATATCTAAACTTCTCAGTGGGTGCTAATTCGTATTGGGCCTGAAGATGGTCAAAGGATACCACTGCACCTCTCTTCCATAAATCTCCCACCGTGGAGATGCCTACTAGGTCCCAAGCCCGGGATCCCTTGCTATTGCGAACTTTGCCCAGTTGCTGCGCTGACCAAGGAGGGGCCATTTGAGTGACAGTATCTTTGCATTTAAGACGGGTCTGTGCCGCATACCAGATGCTAACTGTATGCACCGTCGGTCCCAAAAGGGAGGAGGAGCCACCCCTATTATATAGTGCGGAGAGAACTCTAGCCTCACCCAGTTCATACCTGTCTGCCTTGAACGCCGGTTCTGTCTGGGGTGTGTGTAACCATTGATTTATTATTTTCAGTTGGGCTGCCAAGTAATATAACTGGGAGGGCAATACCCCCGTCATACCAGCCTGGATAAATTTGCCCCTCGAGATACACGCAGGTTTATTTACCCAGAGCAGGACGGAGACAACCGCCTCTATATTTTTTAAATATTTTAATAGGACCTGGAACTGGGTATTTTCCAATACATATAGAAGTCGGGGAAGTGTCATCATTTTAAAAAGGGCTGCCTTGCCCAGGAGGGTCAGAGGCAGGTTATGCCAGTGTTTCACATCCCGCCTAAATCATTCAAGAGGGGGCTCTAAATTTTTGATGAGGAAGGCGTCCGATCCGGGCGTTATCCAAATACCCAGGTACTTAAAAGAGTCTTTTAGAGACATGCCATACGCGCCACTACTGCCTGCACCCTTCTGAGTTTAAGCGCAGTATTGCTATTGGGCATGAACCCGGACTGGTCCGGGTGAATCGGGGTTTCGAGATGTGGGGATAGTCAGATGGCGATCAATTTAGTTAATATTTTGGTCTCTCCGTTGAGCAGAGGTATTGGGCGATATGAGGAACATTGGTCCAGGGGTTTAGCAGGTTTTGGCACAGCAATTATAGTAGCCATTCGTTGATCACGTGGCAGCTCCCCCGCTTCTAAGGTATTTGTAAACATTGTCAAGAGATGTGGGGCAGTTAGGTCAGATGTATGTTTATATAGCTCAATGGGGATTCCATTGGGTCCCACAGCTTTCATTGACTGTAGGGAGTGGATAGCAGTCAGCAGTTCGTCAATCGTAATATCGGCCTCCAGGGATAGAGCTGCTTCAGCAGACAGGGTGGGCATTTTAATATCTTTAATATATGTTTGCGCCTCCTCTGTTGTCATGTGAGAGTCAGCAGTGTATACTTGTTCAAAATATCCTGCCAAGGCTTCTACTATGTCTTCCCGAGCGGTTACCACTTCCCCAGTCTGAGTACTGAGCTGTGCTATCGTTTTCTGTGCTCTTTCTTTCTTGTCTAACCACGCCAAAAGCTTGCCCGCCTTGTCCCCTATTTCGTATACTGTGTGCCGTGTAGCTTGCATCTGCAGTTTAACCTGGTCACGCTGAGATTCTTTGAGTGTGCTTTGCTTAATGAAAAGATTTTGTGCTGTATCTAGGGTGGGATTCTCTTCGTGTCGGGCCTGAGACTCAGCCAATTCCGCCTCTAGGGCCTCTGACTCACCTTTCGCCTTACGTCTATAGCCAATTATGGAGGCAATTGCCTGTCCTCTTACCACTGTTTTATATGCTTCCCACAATATACTAGGGGATTGTACTGAAGACACATTTTCTTGGAAATAGTGTTTCGTGACTGTCACTATGTCTTTCCGGATTGCAGGGACCTGGAAATAACCTGGAAATATAGGGAAAACTCGCTTCCTCACCCTAATGTGCATCTTGTAGGTTAGGGAAATGGGTGAATGGTCCGAAATGCCACGTGAACAAATCTCAACATCTGTTAAATGGGGCAGGCTGTTAGCTGAGAGGAAAAAATTGTGTATACGTGAGAGGCTATTATGTACCCCGGATTGAAAAGTGTAGCGCTGCGCATTGGAATGTCTGTACCTCCAAGCATCCGTGAGACTTAAGGCGTCTATGAACCCCCTCATATGGGAACCACCCGCTCCAGTTGTCCTACTTGGGTAGCGGTCCCTAGTGCCATCTAGGACTGTGTTAAAGTCGCCTCCCAAAATCAGTTCTCCTTCGGGTGGGTTTAATAGGAACGTACTAAGCGCCGGAAAGGCCAAAGTCTGGAGGGCCAGGGGATTGTACACTGACACAACATTAAAACGCTTCCCTCCCACTGACATGATAGAGCTGCAAAACGTCCCTGATCGTCTGTCCAGATATGGTGTACTATCAGTGGGAATTGCTTACGTACTAGTATTCGCACCCCCAGTGAGCCCAAAGAGAACTCAGAGTATACTACCATTTTGTAACCCCAACGATCCATAGCTCTACACCCCGAACCCATCAGGTGCATTTCTTGTACTAATGCCACCGCTGGTGCATTGCACCTTAAATACTGTAGCACCATCCCCCTTTTAATCTTATCCCCCAGACCATGTACATTCCAGGAAAGCAACGTTAGGGGGGACACCAGGGACCTCGGAGGGTTATCAGTACCTTCTTCAGAGCATGGTAGCCATGTTTCTACCGCCATGGGTAATGTAGTGGTACAAAGCAACCCCAATGTTGTGTGCCCAATAAATGATAACCTGCATATTCTACATTAAGCATTGCCCTGAACAAAAAACAATAGAACAGGAAACAATTCGAATAAACCACCCTTCCCTTCCCACCCACCACCCTGTCTCCCTGCTTGACGGAATCAAAAATACCCGCCACCCCAACAAATCAAACTGCTTAATACCCTTTCCCAGTTCTGCAGAGAAGGGGGTAAGAGAAAACAGCCCCTGCCCCTCTTTGGGCCAGTACATCAGCAACTTCAGTAACCCAGAGCCCATCAGTAGAGTCAGCAAACAGGACTAACGAGGATCAGTCTCCTCAAACGTGTCCAAATGCCATCACTGCAGGGCATCCCCCCAGTATATAACGTAAAGTACGTGTGAGCAGCAACATTGAACAGCTGCAACATCATCATATTCATTTATTACCCAAGACAGCATTATCAAAGAGGATACGGACCTAAGGAGGCCTGGGCCAGGTTCCCCCCCACCGCCATCGATTCAGTCAGAGACGGACAGCTCGTCTGCTTCCAAGGATAAATGTTCATTCTTGCTCCATGTCTTCCTGTTGTTCGTTGCGCCTCGCATCTCGATGCCCAGCATGGCCTGACCTCACTGTCTTACGCTATCCATCCCACCAGTCCTGTGCCTCCTCAGGCGTGGAGAAGAACCATGCTTTGCCCTCTGCCTCCACTCTCAATTATACTGGAAATAGCATGGAGTATTTTTGTTTTTGCTCCCGATTCGCCTTCTTCACCTCGAAGAATCCTCTGCGCTGTTTCGTAACTGCTGCAGTGTAGTCCGGGAAGATTGTGATTGCGGCGTTATCAATGCGGATCGGAGGGGCCTGCCTAGCGGCTTGCAGGATTGCATCACGGTCCCTGAAGTTGACTATTTCGCGCCAGGATCGGTCGTGGGGGGGCCCCCGGTTTTGGCCTGCCACCCGGGACCCGGTGCGCGTGCTCAACTGAAAAGAAGTTTGACAAACCTCGCTGCTGGAGGTGAGTTGTTACTAGGTCCTCCGCAAAAAGATCAGGGGCCTGGCCCCCTGCCGTTTCTGGAACACCAATAAGACGGATGTTATTCCATCTCGAGCTCCCCTCCTGATCCTCGAGTCGGGCCATCATGAGCTTATTGTCTGCCTCCAGCTGTCGCACCTGCTTCTGGAGGGTGGAAGTGTCAGACGAGAGGGCTGCTGTCGTTGTTTCAACTTCAGACACTTTTGTGGACATTTTATTGAAATCAGCTCGGATCAATGCCAGGTCAATTGCAAGGGTCCCAATCCTTGAATCCACCTTATTGAGGGTGGATATTTTGTCCTGCAAGGTGACCTCCCGCAGAGCGCCCCCAGTCGCCCCCGTTGTCGATGGAGCCTCTTTGTCGTGCGCATCTCTCTGCGATTTGGTAAATGCATATTTGTCCAGCTTTACCTGGTTGGCCCCTTTTGCAGTTCTGATGCTCATGTTAATAGCAGAGGGAAGGATTTTGTGCCAAACAGGGTCCGCGAAAAGTCGCTGTCTGCAGGCCAGAACACTATAATGCCTAAGTCAGATAGTGGAGACAGGTCCCTATTGCCTGGGGGGGGGGGGTGAAATTACTACTTTCTTCGGGAAACGGGCAGTTTTTCAGCTTTGCCTCCGCAGGTGGAGCGATAGATGCAAGGTCTTGAGTCCCAGGGTCACGGAGCAGCACCCACCCCTGCGACAGCTAAAGCGGATGACTTCCCCACCAGAGTTATGAGTGGTAGCGGGGCAGCGCCCGGGGGAGGGGGGGGGCAGGTTAATATCTCAGCGGCTGTGGCAGCCCACAAGAATGATGCAGGCCGAGCCCGCCTCCGAGACTCGTTACACCCACAATATTTAGCGTGTCCGGGGGGGCGGGTGCCTCAGCCCGTTCCAGCATGCAGCTTCTTCCCGATGGACAGCAGCATGAAGGCTCAAAATGGCGGCAGGGGTATTCCTTCAGCCTCCACCCCACCGCCAGTCATTTACCCCCAAACAGCATTGCGGGGACACCAGCAATCCTCACCTCGAATTATCAGGCTCCGCCACGATCTCCGCTACTCAGCGCCACCTCAGGGGCGGAGGGGGGGAGCACTCTGCCCGCCGACACTTCCGCTCCTCCCCGATCCGATCCCCCGGCCTCTTATTATGGGTATCTCCGTAACTGTAGGTCCCGGCTGCCGCATCTCAGTAGGCCGCTGGATGTTCCTCTCCGCCACAGCTTCTGTGGGTCTCGTTTCCTCTCGGAGTTGGTCGCGGGTATCGCCAGCCACCTTCCACCTCTCTCCCTCACGTTTCTGGGCAGTTTGGGTAACGGATATAAGTACAGATAGACTGGGCCCGTTTATGGAGCTCAGAGCCTCCCTAGGCTGCGGCAATATTCATCAGCTGCTAGCCACGCCCCATCTATTTAGATGATTTTATGTTCATTGGTGTTCAGAATACAGGACAATGCCAACAAGCTTTGCAAATTTTTCAGGCTATGGCTCAGGAGCTAGGTGTGCCATTGGCACCTGACAAAACTGAGGGACCTAGTACAAAAATGACTTTCTTGTGAATTGAAATTGACACTATGGAGATGGTAGCGAGATTGCCAGCGGAGAAAGTACATGAGATTTCAGCTTTTTTGTCATCTGTGATTGAGGAGCGTAAACTGGAGCTCAGGAAGGTACAAAAGTTGTTGGGATACCTAAACTTCGCATGCAGGTTGGTCAGGGCTGGGAGAAGCTTCTGTAGGAGGCTGGGAATGTCCATGTCAGGGGCTTATCTCCCTCACCACAGAGTGCGTATTTCAGCAGCAACTAGGGCTGACTTGTACATTTGGTAACTGTTTCTAGCAGACTTTAATAGCGTATCTTTGTTTTTTGTGGATGAAGTTATGATTTGGCAAATTCAGGTTTACTCGGATGCGCCTGGTTTTGGTATATTCTGGGAGGGGCGTTGGTGCGCTGAAAGCTGGCCAGTACATTGGCTCTAACAGTGTTGCAGTAACACCTTTTTAGAGTTCTTTCCTCTTCTTGTGGCATTGCATGTATGGGGTGAGGAATTTCAAAATAGACCAGTACTGTTTAATGTGGACAATCTAGCAGTGGTTGAATTGATCAATAACCAAAAGGTTAAGGTTTTGAGAGTTTTGAGGTTGTTACGTGCCTTTATGCTCAAATGTCTGCAGCTTAACATTGTTTTTAAAGCAAGACATATTCCAGGAGTCAATAATTGTATAGCAGACGCTCTGTCTCATTTGCAGTGGGCAAAATTTTGCAGGCTGGATTCTGGGGCAGACTCCCACAAGTCTGAGATCCCACAGTGTGTCTGGACGTGGGGGGAATGAGAATTGTCGAATTGGTAGAGAAGTCAGTAGCGGTCTCTACGAGAAGAAGCTACAAGCAAGCCTGGAAGGAGTTATTGAGCTATGGTAACAAGTTTACTGTACAAGGAAGGATGGAGTATGATGAAAAATGTGTATCAGGTTTTGTGTTACACCTGATAGATAAAGATTTTTCCCACACTACTATTTCTGGTAAGTTGGCTGGGATTTCTTTTTATGGGCAGTTGAGGTGGGGGAGGGATCAGGTGGGTGGGGTGTTAGTGAAGAGGGTGCTTAGAGGTTTAAGTAGGGAACAGGCTGATAGCAAGCCGTTACGTCAGCCAGTGACATTTGCTTTGTTACAACAGATGCTGGTACAGTTGCATTCTTGCTGTTATAACGATTTTGAGTGTTGCAAGTTTAGGTTATGTTTTTTATGGTTGTTTTTGGGGCATTCAGAGCATCTGAGTTGCTAGGTTTGTGCAATAGGGTAGGCATTAGCTGTGAGGAAGTTTTCATAGAAGAACACAGGTTGAGAATTTGGTTGAGGGTTTCAAAGACGGATCAATTGGGCAGGGGTAAATGGGTTTTCTTGAACAGGAGTGGGGTGGTGTTATGCTATCCTGTCGGGGAATGGGAGGTTTTCAAAGCTTCTAGATTTTTTACTCCGGGAACCATATTTTCCCATGCACAGGGACAACAAATTTCCATCACTCAGCTGTTGGCTGTGATGAGGAAGGTGCTCCTGACTCTGGTTGAGGACCCTCTACGATTTGACACACTCTCCTTCCGCATTGGGGCAGCAACAGAGGCTGCGAGATTGGGGTAGTCTTGGTCAGACATACACAGGATTAAGAGATGGAAGACCAAATGTTGCGAAAAATACGTTAGGAAATAAAGTCCAGTCGTAAGCTGTTTTCTTTTGTTAATGCTTGTTTCTCCACCTAGGTCAGATCCCAAGGCTTGTAATTTCGAAAATGACAACTTGGATAGTAGAACACTCCTTCGTAAAGTGGGCTGATGTTTACGCTGAGCAACAGATTTGTGGGAGATCACTTGGACTCACAAGTGCTAGCCATGAGGTGGTATGGAAGGAAAATGGGGGAATGCGCTGGGGGGGCCTGTTTCCAATGTTGTCTCTGATATGTTTTAAAAGGGGGAGCCATCCGGATTTGCTTGTCATTCACCTTGGTGAGAATTATCTTGTTGCCTTACCGGGCCTGACTCCCATAAAAGTAATGAAACTGGATCTGGCTGTCATCAAGTCTAACTGGGTTGACACTACGGTGATATGGACTGAATTCATACCGCTCCTGCATTGGAGAGGTGCACAAAACCATGCAGCTTTGGAGAAGGTGAGACAGAAGCTTAATAGAGCAATGAGACTTTACTGTGGGGGCATTGGAGTCAAGGTGTTATCTCATCCTTCCATACAAAGCACTGAGGGGCATCTTTTCCATGAGGATGGGTTGCATTTGTCAAAAATGGGGCAGGCGTACTATTTACTTGAGTTAAGGGACCTGATTGCAAAAATATGGAAAGTAAATATATGGTGCTCCAACATAATGACATGATTTTCTCCTTGGTGGAGCAGGAAAACTCTATTTGGTTTTCCTAGTTGGCAGGATTTTTTCTGGGGGGGTGGACAGCCTTGAGCGGGATTGCCCATCCTCCGAGGGGGGAGGTGGGGTACACAGTCACATGGAAAGGAAATGAGAATGAGGGGGATTTCTCAACAGGAGTCAGTTCTTCTGTGTTTGTTGGGGGTCAACATTGGGGGTTATGTTTTTGTAGAGATAAGCTTGGGGATTTGCTTGATCATATAATGGAAAAATGTGTTTTTCAAAAATATACATGGCACCTGGCTTAATAAAGTGTCATTTATTGCTAAGCTAAGAAGTTGTCGTTTGTGAGTTATTGTGCGAGGGGAGACCCAGGGGGAGCTGGGCGCGAGCCGGTCTCCCCCTGGGCTGTTTCGCACAATGGGAGCAGCCACCCAGGTGCAATATCAGCTAATTATGGCAGCAGGCGCGCAAGGGGAAGTTTATTTAGCAGGGCTGGTGGGGCAGGAAAAATCACTGTGCCCTCGGGCGGCGGGAGGAGAGGAATAAAATTTGTTCCACCCACCCTTCCCCCTTTTTTTCATCTGTTATATTTTGTCAAGTGTCAAATTTTTCCGGCGCCTTGGCTACTGCCAGGGGTTCCATAATTCTTGTGCCACAATAAGACAGGTTTTTCTTTTAGTGATTTTGAATTGGTAGGCAGAATTTTTTCTGGGGGGGTGGACAGCCTTGAGCGGGATTGCCCATCCTCCAAGGGGGGAGGTGGGGTACACAGTCACGTGGAAAGGAAATGAGAATGAGGGGGATTCCTCAACAGGAGTCAGTTCTTCTGGGTTTGTTGGGGGTTATGATTTTGTAGATAGATTAAGATAAGCTTGGGGATTCGCTTAAGCATATAATGGAAAAATTTGTTTTTTTTAAATATACATGGCACCAGGCTTAATAAAGTGGCCTTTATTGCTAAGCTAAGAAGTTGTAGTTCGTGAGTTATTGTGCTAGGGGGACCCAGGGGGAGCTGGGCGCGAGCCGGTCTCCCCTTGGGATGTTTCGCACAATGGGAGCGTCCACCTAGCTGTAATATCAGCTAATTATGGCAGCAGGTGCTCGAGGGGACGTTTATTTAGCAGGGCAGGTGGGGCGGGAAAAATCACTGTGCCCTCGGGTGGCAGGAGGAGAGGAATAAAGTTTGAAGCACCCACCCTTCCCCCTTTTTTTCATCTGGTATATTTTGTCGAGTGTCAAATTTTTCCGTGCCTTGGCTACTGCCAGGGGTTCCATAATTCTTGTGCCATGATAAGACAGATTTTTCTTTTTGTCATTTTGAATTGGTAGGCAGAATTTTTTCTGGGGGGTGGGCAGCCTTGAGCGGGATTGCCCATCCTCCAAGGGGGGAGGTGGATTACACAGTCACGTGGAAAGGAAATGAGAATGAGGGGGATTTCTCAACAGGAGTCAGTTCTTCTGGGTTTGTTGGAGGTCAACATTGGGGGTTATGTTTTTGTAGATAGGTTAAGATAAGCTTGGGGATTTGCTTGAACATATAATGGGAAAATGTGTTTTTGAAAAATATACATGGCACCTGTCTTAATAAAGTGGCCTTTATTGCTAAGCTAAGAAGTTGCGGTTTGTGAGTTATTGTGCGATGCCGTATGCTGTGGTCATTTGTGCATCTAACAAATTGGTAGCTCATTAAAGAGCCTGTAAGGACACCAAAATCACATGTGGCTGACAAGCTTGTTAACGTTGTTATGTCGCTGCCCACACTTTCGGATTCACAAGAACGTAGAGCACAGATGTACGCAGCACCTCACAGGCATGTACAGTGCAGATGGAGACTTGACCGCTCATGAAAACTGCCTATTAAGTTCAGCGCGGAACTCCAACACCTTCAAGATCAGCTGCACTTTATTGTGGGGACCGCCCTAACTGCTCCTCCTCAGCTGCAGCACCTCCCAAGACAAGTCGCAGCAGACGACAAGAAGACCATCTCAGCGACTCTTCAATGCCTCAACCTCTCCAATGAAGCAATGACAGGTCCATTCATGTCAGGCAAGAAAAACAGACCGGCTCCTCCCTTCTGTCCCCAGCGCCGGGAAGCAACACACATAACTGCTGTAGATATCCGAGAGAAGGAAACTGGGAGCAGCACACTGACTCTTAGGGAACCTTAGCTCCTAGGGCACATCTTTAAAAAGTGGCTCATGCTGGAATCCAACGCCGGTAGGGAACTTGCCCACAGGTGATGAGTAATGCCAACGCTATGGCAGCTCACTTTAGGTGAACAATGCAGAGAGTATGTAGAAAAGGGCTTGAAGTATCCCCCATCCCCACATAGCTATCCCGTACTTGTCGCCATAAAGTTTTGAAATTGTAGAGGAATGAGTAGCTGATATAAGCAAAATAATGTTCTTTATCTGGTGATATTGCCAATCTCTGAACAACTCCACAGCACCAGTCATATAAATCCCTCTCACCGTTGTAACCTGAGCTTCAAGACAGTTAGAGCACACCATGTAAAGGGGAGGGTGGGAGACAATGCCATTACAATATTTATACACAGAAGATATACATATACATTTTTATTGTTGTGAGTGAAAAAGAAACAGTGACAAGTAAATTACAGCAGCCTGTCAACCCACCCTGGCTCATCAGAGGCCAGATCCCCTCTTGATATGAGAAGATACATGTTTGCTGGGATAGAGCAGCTATTGAATTACCCCTTCACACTATAGTTCTGTTTATAGTAAACCTGCTACTCTGGAAAGACCCAGACAATTGCTTACGAAGGCCATCTTTTGTTCCTGTTTATTTCCCTATTCTACATTCCAAGATCATTACCACAGGATAGCCTGTAATTATATCATCCGTACGTCCCAGGCAGCAGAGCTAGCGTACGCCCCAGGCAGCAGAGCTAGCCTATTGTTTTCTCTCAGGAAAGGTAATTATTTCATGACTCATAAAAGAGCTAAATACTAACATAGGTAAAGGGAAAGCATGGTCAGAGCTCAATTAATTACTATCCAGGCTATTGAGCAGAGGCGACCATGTTTTATTTAATCATCTTTGCAATATATGTAATTAAATCTATGTTTATCACTTAATTATATTTTTGGTAAATATTAAAATGGTGCACATATCATGTCTGTAGCCATTTTCTTACCTGACGCATAGAAAATAGGATTGTTATCAACAAGTAGGCATTTGCCTTAGGAAAACACTTCTGCAGCCTGTGAAGTTAACAATAGCTTTTGGATCATTGCATTTAAGGTTTATACCTTTCTACTTATTATACATTTTCTACAATCAGACATAATGAGGTTCATGACACTACCTATAGGCTAAGGCACTACTTATAGGTGTCTTAGCTAATGGCAAAATTAGGGATTTGCATATAACAAATACTATTTTCCTTGACATGTTTCTGCTAATACATGGTTCTTTTTTTTTTTGATTTAATAAATTTTTATTGATAAAAAATATAAGTGGAATATACATTTGGCATTTCTTGTATACAGTACATTGTGCTCGCTTTCCCTTGGCTCTCCGAGGCTAGAGAGGAGAAGAAGAGAAAAGAAGAGAAAAAGGAGAGGGAGGGGTGGGTTACTGCGTTTTCTTCAGGTGCTCGTCGAGTGGGCCCCACATGTGTGCTTTGGCGTTATGCTCCTTGGAGAAGTTGCCTGCGATGTTGTCTGCTCCTCTCAGGAAGGTGACCCAATTGATCCATGTTTTGAAATTTGCTTTGGCAGTGTTTTTCCAGTTCGTCAGGATTATTTTTAGGGCTGCTGTTAGTAGCAGGTCCAGCAGGTCCCTTTCTTCTCTGTTGTTTAGGTTTGCGGTTAGTTGTGCTGTTGCGAGGCTTGCATAGTTGATTGTTAGGTCTGCTTTGAGCATGTCGTTAAGGAATGCATTGACTTGCCCCCAGAACTTCTTGACTTTCACGCATTCGAAAATGAGGTGCTCGAGGGTGCCTTCCTCCTTTTGACAGTTCCAGCAGTTGCTTGATTCTGCAATGCCGACCTTGTGGAGCATGGATGGGGTCCAGTAGGCTCTGTGGAGGAGCCAGTATTTCGTTTGTGCTAGTTGTGGGGTAACTTTGTTTGTTGTTGCCGAGCTCCACATTTTCGCCCGCTCTTTTTCATTTAGCTGTCTGCCTAGAAGTGTTTCCCATGAGGTTGTTGTCGTTTTCATGTTTTGCGACAGTGTGGATGGGCTGAGTAGCTTGTAGATCTTTGCAGTTTGGTGACCTGCTCGGTTTATGGTTTGCATGTATTTGATGATGCCTGGTTCCTCTCTGTGTAGGTTTGCTCTAGTTATGGCAGTTTTGATCTTGAGGAAGTTGTAGAGCTCTTGATTTGTGAGGTGATGTAGTTGTTGTAGGTTTTGAAATGTCAGCGGCTTTCCCTTGGTTTCCATCTGTTTGGGGAGGCTGATTCCTTTGTTAATCCATGTGTCGTTGTTCATTGTTGCCCCTTGGTATGTTACTTTTGTGTTGAACCAGATATATTCCCATGTTGTGCCTCTCAGCTTCTGCATCATTCTCTTGTCTATTTTCATCAGCGCTTCCCTGGTGTGTTTCAGTATTGGGTTGGACTTGTGGGGGTGCCGGTTTGCTGTTAGCAGAGCTGTTGGGTTGAGGCCTCCCAGGAGGTCCTCCTCCACCTCTAACCAGACTGGTTTGTAAGTTTGGGTGTCGTCTATCCAGGCCATCCCTTGTCTTGCCAGGCATGCTGTTTGGTATGTTTTAAAGTTTGTCAGGTTGAGGCCTCCGAGTTCTTTGGTCAGTCTCAGTTTGAGTAGGCTGATTCTGGGTCTTTTGTTTCTCCATAGGTAGGTGTTGATCAGTTTGTCCAGTCTCTTGTGGAAGCATTCTGTCATTGGGATACTGCTAATACATGGTTCAACTCAGTTCAGAGCTGCAATGGCACACCCAAGACTGAGGGTCAGCAAACCCTTGACCAGGTTTAAAAGGTCAGAGTGCAGGAACTGTAAACTTTACGTAGTTTCCCATTGCAGAGTCAAAAAGAAATTACATCCAATTAAAAAAAATGGGACGCCACTCAGAATTATGAACTCTCCTATAGCTCTATTTTGTGATTACGGTGCTTTTAATGGGCACATTAGATGGTGTTGTTGTGTTGAGCATGAATAACTTCAACTACAATGGGTTACTTTTTTCTGCCTGATTGTTGGAAACTTAAGTATCTGGGGTAGTATTAGGGAACGAGTGCACAGTCTGTTTGCCCCACAGCACACACTTTTAAACTGGAGTACTGTGTGCAAACAGGGACAGTGTGCCCTGTTACAAAGAATGCACTGCCCAGTGGCGCTCCTCAAGGGAGTGCTGCGGGCGGTGGGGCGGGGTGGGGTGGGGTAGGGGCAGGGTGGGCGATAGTAAACTCCGGCATACGACCGAACGGAGTTAAGTAAATAAATAAAACAAATTACATTGCGCTCTCTGCATCGCATTTTGGCGTTTCTGCGCATGCAATGTAATTTGTTTTCTTTCTTTATTTGTTTACTTACCTCCGTTCGGCCATATGCTGGAATTTACTACCCCCCACCTTACCCTCCTCCGCCACGCAGCACTCCCACGATGAGCCGCCACTGGCGCTGCCCCCGGGCCAACCATGAATTTGCGCTACCCCAGGGCAGAGCATTCAGTGAAATACGGAGCGGCTGCTTCAAAGCTTCTCTGTGTTTCACAGTGCAGGCAACAAAACACCTGCACTTTAAAGAAGTAAGAGAGGTGCCCCTGAAGATAGGTGCAGTGAGTGACTGCACCCACATGCAGGGTGTTGTCAGGAGGGTCCATGGTACCCCCTTTGTGCCTCCAGAGGGCTGCCATCAGGAGGCACACTGACAGTCTGCCATCTTTTTTAAACCTAATGTTTGCATCTGCCCCAGGGTCTATAATACAATGTGAGTGCAGATGCAAAGTTATGCCCGTATTTACATCAGTCAACGCCCCTCACGCAAATGAGGGATTGCCCTCTCATAATGGGTGCTGGTGCCACATGTGCGCCAGGGCAATGAGTATTACAGAAAGGGAATCACTAGTGTCTGCAGCCCTTCTGTAATACCACAACACTAAGTGGGCGCATATGCCTTTTGAGCCCTCGGGGTCAAAGTATAATACGGCCCCTAGAGGGTAAAGAGCTCTGCCTCCCAGCGTTCTCCACAGGCCACAAGAGATGCAGGAAGTGTTCTGTTGCAAGGTGCTGGGAAAGCTAAATTGGTAGCCAACAATGCTTCAACCAGGTATAAGCAACTTGCTATGTTTTGTGTGAGTTCGTATTTGCCCTCGTCCTCAAGTTTTTTTTATAGTTACGCCTCCCAATTTGCCGGTTTGTTGATGACATGCTTCATAGTATTGATGTAGACTTTTCCTGTCGACTAGTTTCCTTTAATCTATCAGCAGAGTTTAAAACAGCTGTTAAAGACATGTAAACACACTTCCATACTAATGCAGCTAAAGATTACTTGTTTCTTGTAGTGTTCCGTCCCCCATGACTCAACATTTTCCTTCTTACCAAAGTGGACCTCCTTCAATCCACGTGCTCATGATAATCAGCTATATTTAAGAATCAATTGAAATAAAAATCATCTCTGCCTGACTACCGATTAATCACAAAACCAGGCATGGCTGTGGTGAAATTATACAAAAAAATTATGTTGTCCCAATCTCCCCTAATTGTAAGTGGGAGCTTCGCTAATGCAAACTAAATTTTCTAGGATGTAACCCTAAGATCGAACCAACTGTAAAATGCATTTAGAATGCACTGTCAGCCCAAATTAATCGTGCTCTGTTGATTAAGCTCAAAAAGACGCTCAAGGGACATCTACTAAGTACATCTGTTTTTCTTAAACTTATCTCTTCCTTTAAACATACCTCTGCCATTGGTTGCATGTATTTGCAATATACTCCGTCTTTAAAATGCATGTTCCCAAACCAATCGGACTTTTTGGAAACTGCAGCATTACAGGAAACGTGCACCTTCTGAATTAAACGTCTCTCCTAATGTTTCTTTCTCTTTTTCTTTTTCCCGTTGTCTGTTTCCATTGTATTTTCCCTCATTTGCTATGCATTTGGCCAACACTTAACTCGTTTACCTTACTGCATTCATTGTTCTGTAAACTTCATCCATTTTTAGGAAAGCCCTGAAACAGGCCTAGTGTGTGGTTCGTATTATGTTAAAAGCTAATTAAATATATGAAATAAAGATTCCTTGTAGCATCCAACTTATCTGACGCAGTCTCTTAGATCTGGGGATTGTTGTCTGTCTTGTCAGTAAATTTGGTGCTGTAGGAGTATTTATTGAACCTTCAAGGCAAGGAATTCCTGCTCCTGCACAGCATATTTCTCTTTTTTCACCGCAGAAAGACTTCGACTGGCAAAGGTGTCAGCTCCTGTAGTTTTATTTTCTCCTTCTTAAAACACAGTTTCAAACCCTCTGAAGCTGATGTTGATGGGCAGGCATTGGTGTTGGCCAGGATTGGCAAATGCCAGTCCTTGTGCTGTTGCCTGTCAAGATGCAGAATGCTTCTATTACTTGCAGGTAGTTGCATTACTCCGAGTCCTACTCTTGCTTATTTCCATTACACAGTGAGGACCCTGTGCCTCGTAGACACACCCCTACCCATATAAATTGCATATAACCCTCACATCTCCTGTTCGTTATAAACCGCCATAGATTCAGTTTGCCTGACAACCAGTAGGGGGAAGGACCGTAGTGGAAATAAGTGAGACTGGACTAATGCAATTATCTGTAAGTAATGGAAGCATTACCTCCTCGTCCCCCTTACGTATTTCCCCTACAGTGTAAGACATACCAAGCCAAAAAAGACCAGGAAAACTGTACAATTTTCTGCTCAGCCACATCCAAAAAAATGCAATTTATTGTCAATTAAAAAGTAAAGATAGCCCAGTTATAACAAAGAGGACAGAACTTTTGGGCCAAACACCTCGCCCACATCCGGACCCTGAACCACCCGATAGTGTAAATAATGGTGTTAGGTGTGGCCCAAGTGGCCACCCTGTAGAGCTCAGATAAAGAAGCACCCTGAATCTCCGCAATAGACATTGACATCCCCCTGGTGGATCTCCCCTGGAGCCCCAAAGGAGTCAGGAGACCAAACTGCTTGCAGGCCACAGTCACCAAAGACTTAGTCCATCTAGACAAAATCTGTAAAGAAGGTTTCAAAACCTGTTTGCTGGTCTAAAAGTAAAAAACAGAGAGGAACACCAGCCGGTAATCTTGAATTCTGGACAAGTAAATCAGAACAGCGAACCTGACATCAGATTCCAGCGCATGCCACTCAGCCTCCTCCGGAGACTGAGGATTAGGAAAGATCTCCGGGAGGTTGACTTCCAGCTGCAAATGGAAGGTGGAATTATTTTTTGGCAAAAACACAGACCCTGGCCGTACAACCAGCCAATTCTCAAGAATCTGAAGAAAAGGAGCTGTGCAACATAAAGATCCCAACTCCCAGGCATCTTGTAGATGTAATCGACACCAAGAAAAAGCATTCAAAGTCAAGATCTGAAGATCCACAGACTCAAAAGACTCAAAGGGAGGATATTTGAATGCTTGCAGTTCAATGAGGTGATCCCAGGAAAGACAAATTTGTACAGTAGGAACCAGCAAATACCCAAACCCCTTAAAGAGTTTAACCACGTACCACAAAGAGTCGGACAGATTAGCCCAGGGACTTCGGAAAGCACAATTAGCAGCCCATTGAACCATTAAAGTGAAAATACGTAAACCTAGAGCAAACCCATCCTGAAGGAACTCTAGAATCTGGGCAAGAGGAGAATGCAAAGGCCTACAATCATGTCCTTCACACCATGTACGTGCCATCATGGGGGTTTCCTCATCTTGAACTTGTAGAGTTGTGCAGATTAGAGAGTTGTTCACGACTGTGATGCTAATGTGACTAATGGGATTTCAGGTGGTTACAGTTATGACTTAAGCATCAGTTGTGACTTGTAATAAATCACACATAAGCTGCATTTTTATGTTTTTTGTGGTAGTGGTGCTGCTAATCAAAGGTTTAATTGTGGCTATTGCCAGAACATTACCTGATTTAAGAAGAATGGAAAAGGCAGGGTGGTCCCAAAAGAGGGTGTGGCCAAGGAGTGTAACTAGGAATTCTTTCAAAGAGGCATAGCATGTGTAGTTATGGGTGTCACTAAAAACATGTGAGCTAAAATCATGTGCTTCACAAATCAGGCCACCTGACCAGTGAACAGTTGCCTCTCTGTGAATTTTCTGCTGTTGCAGCCAAACATATCACACAAGAAACATCTGCCTAAAACAAGCTAGACCCATTAAATTCACCACCAACTGATTATTAGCAGCAGCAGATATAATTTAAGAGCAACACAGATTTTTCTTTTTAAAGTTGAAATTCAAAATATTTGAATTCTGGAAACATGACACACAATTAAACATTACTGATGTCTCTGTAATGGATAGTGGTTTCAAGATTGTCCCAAGCACTCGTATTCTCCCCATCACACCACTTTCCTCTGTAGTCTCTCACTGTTAGACACCGTTTTCTCCCGAAATCTTCCTGAAATACTCCATCTGCATAGTGCACAAGTCATCTTCTTTCTCTTTATCACTGTTTTTCTTCATTGTGCTCTCTTGTGTTTTAAATAGCAGAAATAAATTAATATACTTTTGTACCATTTCTTACGGGGTCCTATTTTAAGTCTGTACCAGCTTTATTTTCTATTGGAGGGTGTTGCAGTTGCAGTAGTTGGCCATGTCTGATGCAAGACGTACTCCAGGTCTGAGCTGCAGTACATTTACAACTGTTCTGGGTCCATTTTGACTGCAGTAACTATAGAAGTGCAGTATGTGAATAGTAATAGAATTACTCTTTTGTAAAATGTGCATGTCCCTCCCTAAAACTCTACCAGTCTTCCCTTAACCCCTCCTTACTTGTAAATTGATACTTGTATAGCGCACTATTCACCCGCAAGAGTCTCAAGGCGCTTGTACGAATACCGCTGTGGAACCCATCCTGGCTTTCCCTGTGAGGCGTCCACTCCTGGGCACCCCCAAGGTGGAGGCCAGGCATACTTAGCGTTGTGGGGGCCGTTGTGGAGATTAAGCAAGCTATTGCCCAGAGTTGCAGAGTGGGACTCCATGATTGGAATAGGCACCGAGGCGAGAATTATCAGGTCCGTGGAATTTTTGAGCCCAAGACCCGCTGAGGTGGGGAATTGAACCCTGGTCCCGGGCTACTTCTCCCTATACCCCTCCCATTTAGTTGTAAATTTTCCCTGCCACTCACACATTTACTACAAAAATTTATATGTGGAGAGATCTCCAAGGGTAGGCCGGTTATCTCTGCATAGGAAAGACAGGAGAGCGGGAGACATAGATCTCTGTATATATAAGTTTGTGAATAGCATTTTCTATTATGTGAATTGTACTATTGTAGTACTAATGAAATTAGGGTGAAGCCAAAAAATACCTCCCCACCCCCTTGAAGCTCCTCCAAAATCGATGTGGTAGAGTGAAGCATGTGAGAGAGCTCAAATATAACTACAGCGTTTACTGATTATGAGGGGTGGGGGGACTCTCCCACCAATATATTTTTCAAAAATATTGAGCCAATTGATGCATTTTACAGTGCAATCTTCTGTTCACAATTAAAGAAGAACAAGGATAAACATATCTCATGTGAAATCAAGTGAGCAACGCCTAAGTATTATTTACGGAGAGAGAAATCATATCTCTTCCTAAATATTTTTTAAAAAACTTGCTCCATTGAAAGGTGGCAGAAGCCCACTTGATTTCAATAGCTAAGAGGAGCACACCTTTAATATTTAAGGATTTTTCAAAACAACTAATCTAGTTCTGTCTCTTTAACATAAGCGTGGAACTGAGGTAGCACGTTTGTCCTGGCCGTGCCTACTTAAATGTCCTATCTTAAGTGTGAGTCACACTTAACCTCGATGCACTGTTGCTGTATGTGGTTCGCAATGAACAACACTTAATGTAAACAATATTTACAAATATAAGCATCAATCTTCAGTCTATTTAAACTCAACAAATTTACTTCACAAAATCACAATGAAGACTCTCATATAGCATTCCAACATTAACATAAAGTTTTCTTCAAAAATATTAACATTTGACGATTGTTAAACATCCAAACACTGTGAATCTTCTCTGTACCCAATGCATTTCGAGCTCAATGAGCTCTTCATCAGGGGCCTGAAAACTGAAATGAACAGTATATCAACTTTCTCAGTTACAGAAATATCAAATATTCTCAAGGTACATGGCAAAATGTTACAAAAGTAGAACTCAGATGGGTACAAAAAGGTGATTTCCAGAAAAAGATAGAACCTCAACCCTCACCACAGTGTGTAAAAAATACCTCCAATACTCACTAATCCAAAACAACAGCAATCAGGGTCCTGCAAAGACAGGACTAATTAGAACAAATTAATCCGAACATTCACCAGATCATCACAGAGTGAGCGACAGTGGAAGCCTGGCCACTATCTTACCTCGAAGTAAACTGGACGGTGTATTTTAACTAAAGCGTCTTCAACCAAAAGATAATGGGCGCTCACTTCATCCGTGTTCCTTGAAGCTACCAACAACAAGAGAAACTAAACTTACTAACGCATGCCTGATAAACTCCAATACTCGGTAATCAAAACACCTATCTCTAACCTTACCAATCTCAGCGCAATCAAAAGACTTCTCCTGTTCCTTCGCGTGTAGTCTCAGCTAACACTCGGGAAACCGCTGCTCACTCGGTCCAAGCTGCAGCTCTATGATATCGTCAACGAAACTGAAAACGGACGATTTCTCGCCCCTGTCGGAACTAAGAGCATAAAAGTGATCTGCTCCTAATAAAATGATAACGGGACAGTGACCCAAGGTTTAAGCTGTGGAATTGAGACTTGAAGCTTAAGAATGGAAATTACAACCATAAAGAACTCGGTGAATCGACCTGAGCAAAAACGGGCGCCATCTTAAAGTGGTGTAAATACCTCAAAACTCCAAATACGACAAGTGAAATAGACGCAGAAAATGAGAAAGAATAAAAACAAAAGTGGGAATCACCTTAGAAATTGAACATCATGGGTTAAAAATGTACTGTAAAAAACAATAATAGACAACTAGAGCATTTTACTAATACATGTGACAACAATGTGTACAGTCCCAAAAATGAAAAAGGTCACAGGAAACATGACAAATCAATTTTTTCATTCAGACCTAATGGTTCTTGTGTTTTAAGGAATCTTATCCAATGAATCTCTCTCTGGAGGAGGGATCTAGTGAGATCAACCCCCTCATGCAATTTAATGAGTTCTAGAATGGAATACCTGAACTGGGAAATGTTGTGATTATTGTCTGACCAGTGTTTAGCTAGGTTACTTTTGAAGTTCTTATTCCTAATTGTACTTTTATGTTCCGAAATTCTTGTTTTTAATTGTTAAATGGCATATTTGTCTGCATTTGATAAAGGTTGCACCCAGTGGTAATTTGCCAAATAAAGAGTGCTAGGGCTCTCCTCAGGAGGCAGCGCTAACAAGAGAAATGTGCTGGCGCAAACTGCCTCCTGACTAGATCCCCGGCACTTATTATTCTGGAGAGGACTTTGCCTAATGGCTAGAACTGCCGATTTCGGAGCTGGGAAACCAGTTGCAGTCTCAGCATGGCTCAAATTCCTGTGATTCTGGGGGAAATCGTATGGACTCCGAATGAGTATGTCATTAACTTGTGCTGTACGCACCGGTGCTGAGGATTAGGTGCCAGTGCTAAGCACTGGCTCAAATTAAGCACTGGTTCCACCTTCTGTTTTTAATGTTCGAAGTGTTTTTGTTCACTTAAACGTTTCACATCCTTTTTTCGATTAACATATAGGCCTGCTGATTTGTACTTTAGTGCAATAATCAGGCACTCACAACTGAGACTGGGATTAAGGCCCTGATTACTTCCACTTACTAGAAACTACTTTACAGGTTGTTCCATTTTTTATGCACAAATTTGTTTTGTTTTCTGACTAAGAATTCAGTTGCTTCATTCTTCAAAACGGGTCATCATAAATCCGGGTTTTTCTTCATTAATTAAAACCTAAACTAAAATGTGCAAAATTATTTGTAGGCAAACCTGCCGTTTTCACTCTTTAATTGGTGCAGAATCACCTACATAATAGGTAGTGGAAGAAAATATGTCTGCTATTGGCAGTACCATTCAAGCAGCAAAGACTATGCAAAGTGACATTCAATCCCTTGTTGCCCTGGGGCGCAGCTTTTGGAACCTAGCCCCTGAAGTTAAAATGAAGAAGTCTCTGCCTTCAACTTGGTTATCTTACATAATTAACTTTAAGAGCTACATGGATAGAGGGAAGGATGTCATTAAGGATTAAGAGGAAATATCCAGTTGCTCAGAACTTCCAGAGGGTGTATTTTTTCCTGACACTTGAGACAAGTCACTAGAAATACATTAAGTATAATGACAACCTTCAGATCATTGAAAGTATTGAGGATCTAATCCAAAAACAAGTAATCTGGGAGGGATCTATAAATGTAATGCATCTCAGCTGAGTAATTTAACTCAGCAACTCACTCCATTTAGTGTCTTAAACTTAAGTCCAATTCTTTCCATGCAATTATGGGGTATTAGTTATAAGAAAAGCTAAATAGAATAAACACATGGGAGAGCAAAGTTGCTTTCTACTGAATGCCCTGTCTTCCTTCCAATAGTCCCAGAACAGTGAGAGATGACACGTTTGTAATTAACTCTGATTTTGTATCACGAAAGTCATATGCCCTCAGTGTTTTGTGAGTGCTCTTGTACTGGGTGTGGACAGAAAGAAATTAGTGGCCTGGTCTGCCTACCTAGGAGGAACAAGAAGACAAAGCCACTGCGAATGATAGTCAATATTAAACAAAAGAGGGGATAGTAAATTAATAAGAGAGAAGGAAGCAGAGAGCAAGGGGGCAGAAAGATAACGGGTTGGACAGGAATAAAGGGATAAAGCAGAGCAAAAAGGCCACTGCATGCACAAAAAGAAGGTCCCAATACAGAGGTCCCAAATATTCCACTTCCATGCACGAATAGTGCATCCAATCCAAACTGTTCTTTGCATTCTGGGATTTGTAGTAAATGTAAATCCAGTACTTGTATAGATTACACATCACCTCCAAAGGGGTATCTCGGCGCTGGGGGGCCATTGGGAAGATTAAGCAAGCTATTGCCCAGAGTCGCATGGTGCTGGGCAGATCCTGCCGCTGGAGCTGGGGATTCAACAGGGATCCCCGATGTCCAGCTTCAGTCACCCTGGCTGCGGCGCCACACCTCTCCCTGGGTTATACCACAATTGAATCAGGACTACAAGGCATCCAGTGAATGAGGGAGAGCCTGTACGCCTTGCTGCTAAGCACGCATTAGCCCCAACCCCTTAATAGAGGTCACCTACACGACACCAGAATTGGCGAAACAGCTTCAGTGTTAGGAACACCAGAGCTGGGGACGCGATGCAGCCGAGCGCAGCAGCAGTGTATCTTTGATTTGTCTTCCCCATTGCAGCTTAGATAAAACTCAACACTCGGATGGTATGATGAAGGGCATTCAACAGAATGGAGGCGGGAGGGAGCTGCCAGGTGCCTCACTGAGGTAAGGGTCTTGTCTCTTGTGGTCGAGGAGTTGTCCCGGTGGACCAGCCCTGCCCAGTAGAGGGTCCTTGAGCAGGCTTGCTCTCTTTACACATTCCTATTTGCTGCCGGTACCAGACAATAGAAGTTAAAGGCTTCTTTTTCTCATAGCCACAAACAATGCCAGCCTCCCTTTTACTGCTTGCAGATCATGATGCAACACCTTTCAGTAAGTAGTTTACAGTGATTGAGGAATTGACCTGCACCTGATATTTGCAACTTATATGGGATAGAAGGAAGGAAAAACCACTAGTATTTTTGATGGACAAAAATCATGCAACAAATTGAACCGAGGGGAGCAGGAGTTGGAGCACGAGTGTTGAGTCATTCCTTAGTAAACCAAGGAGCGAATAGGAAAGCCGAACAAACGTGCACTCTTGCAGTAAAAAGAGAGACGAATTCTGTAAAACAAGTTGGTGCAGCAGATAAATCGATGGAGCAGCTAGCCCCAGTTTTCTCAGCCAATATATCTCCTTCCCCTACCTTGGTTTTATCAGGATCACCCCTAGAAATAGCTGCCACTAGTATGAACTCTATGGCATAATCTGTGTCGGTATTCGAGGTGGAACGCATTGTGAATACGGCGACACTGGAAGATCCAAAGGCCAGTATTGACTCTCAACAAACCAATAGTAGTAAAAGTGTGGCAATGGGTACCCCTAGTGGAGCTGAGGAGGAAAGAATGGTCGATAAAGGTCATAAGGTTTGCCCACTCTTTACAAAAAGTCGAAAACCAATGTTGGAGGGTTCAGCTAGTCAGCCAGAGAGTCAAGATGAAGGTTGAGTAACATCACCAAGCAACTCTACTGCTGAACCAGTACCAGCCTCTATGCATATTGTATCTGTGCTAAATGTTGGTCCAATGTTGAAAATAGGGCTAGGGGAGGTTCCAGATGCACTCCCTCGAGTTACAGGTGCATCAGGGCCCGTGAGGTTGGTGCAAGACGGTTCACCGGGTCTTCAATGACCCCAGACTGCGAAGCATGCTAATGCTATGGGACAACAAAACCAACAGCATAGCAATGAGCTATCAATTGGGATATCTAATGTTAGCCAACGCTCGATGTATCAGATCCAGTGGTTCTTTGAAACTATCTTAGCTGAGATTCGAGAATGCAAAAGTTCAAAGGCTCAGGAAATTGCCACAGTTCACCAAAGATTGGACAAAATCGAGGGTATGGTACAACAAATTCTGTAACGAATTAAAAAACTTGAGCAACGAATATCAGATATGGAAGACCATTCTTTAAGCTGGGACAACGATATTGCTACTCTTAAATAAAAATGACAGACTTCACAATTAAAAGTAGATGACATGGAGAAATGTGCAAGAGGATTTAATTTGAGCTTTATAGGGATTCCAGAGGAAAATGAAATATAAATGGCCAAGTTAACCTCCTGTTATATATGGAAACAATGATTAAAGAACATATACTTGAGAACGCGCTGGAGGATCTCACTATAATGAGGGCACACAGGGTTTCAGTACAACGTTCACCAGGTGTCAAGTACCCAAGGATAATGATTGTACATTTTTCAGATTTCGGCATAATGGAAGTTATTTTAAGCAAGGCAAATCAGAGAAATTATATTTTGCTATCTAATGGTTAAAGAGTGAAAGTATTCTCTGATATGTCGGCATTTGGGGCTAGCTGACGAAGGGATTTTATAGGGCTGATTAGACAGTTTAGGAGTGCAGGACCACAGGCGTCTATTATTCAACAGTCCAAATTGAAAGTTTTATTTAAAGGTCAATACCAGTTGTGTTTTAATCTTGAGGAAGCTCAAGATGTGTTGCAAAGGGTGGTTCAAGCAAGCAAAGGATAGTGCCAACCATGAGATAGATCAGCTGAAGCCAGAATGTGATATAAGAGAATATAAAGCGTTAATGCTGTTAAGTAGAATAGGCTAAATAATATATATAGATTTGTTATTGGCCCGTCGTTAAAAGGGTGAGCACTAGTCACTTTTTTTTGTTCATGGCAGATCCAGTTCCAAGGTTTTTGGTATAGTATAAAATCTTAGTCTGCTAAAAAAATATTGTAGTCAGCCAGGTCTTGACTCAATGTACTTTATGTGCTTTGCCCTTTTTTATATAAGCACCTTTTTTTAGGCAAGTTAGCACTTTCTACAAACCAGAATGGGGTCATCTTGTTAAAGTAGCACTTTAGGACCAGCTTATATATTTACAACAGTGTTTCACTGATGGGGAAAGGGAGAGTGGTGGCAATGAGTCACAGAGAACAATCTAGCTGGTTGGTAATCAGTTAAGGCTATACTTCATGCACTTTGCACTTTTTAGATAAGAGCACTTTTGCTGACATGCCAACATTTTTACATACCAGAACTGGATTATTTAGTTAAAATTACTATTTAGGATTATTGTATTTACTGAAAAGGGGTTTTATTCTGGAAAAGCAGAGCTGCAGAAAGGTGTTAAGCATGTATCGATCTGTTAGATTTTGCATTTTTAGGAATGCTTTTGTTTATTTTAAGTGTCTGTGATGTAATATTGGGAATATTACTGTGGAAAGTATGTTATCAAAACATATGTAATAGTACTAGATTTCTAAAATCTGGTGCAATGTATTTCTGTTGTAAACAGCAAGTTCTATGGTATACGGAAAAGGAGACTACTCTTTTATTCAAGATAACCACGCACTAAGGACCTGATTACGATGTTGGACGGAAACTAAACTGCCCGACTCCTTGTCAGATTCGATTCCGACAGATTTTCAGTCGAAGGTTTCGCTCGACCGATTATGATGCTTCCGAACACCGTTCGGAAGTACTCCCATTGCCTTCAATGGGAGCCTGAATTCCGACTGACAACACAGGCTCCTCTGGGGAAAATGGGTGTCTGCCTAAAACCTTGCACCCTGTTTTGGGCACCCCATGGTGTCTGCCACACTGTACATGGTTTTACAGTGGGGTCTCTTGGGTACCTCCTCAACCACAAACCGGAGGACTCAGGGTGAATGGGGGCCTGCTAGGGGTCCACAAAGTCAGTTTCCCACAGCCTTTTCCTGTCAGACAGACCAAGTCCGAAAGACTGCACTCTTCAGTAAGAAAAGAACTTACAATAGAGCCTTCATGGGAGCTGCACCAAGGATCTAGAATTCGCTCCCACCGAATATTAGAAGAATCATAGATGCTTCACGATTCAAAAAGGAGACTAAGTCCTTATTGATGGGTACATTTCTCCCATAACATTCAACAGGGATTTCTAAAACGGTTGAGAAATCTTCAGTCATCCCAGAGATCATCTTCACTCACTGTTTGAGTAAGCTATTGTGAGCAGGACTATCATACTCCTAATAGCAAAACAGAGAATTTGTTCACTTCTTAAATCAATCTACTGGCATGGATTGAGCTCTAATGGCTATCTTCAGCTAAGGGGTTACAGTTAGTCCCTCGGCTACCAACAGTGGTGTTGTTTATGGTCAGGTACCTCAGTAATCCACAGTGCATTTGACTAAGCTAGTAATACAATAACCAAAGTGGATATTTAAGACCTCAAGAGTGGTCTTATTTTAAATTTTACTACGATATGATATGCTTTACTATAATTTAATGATTCTATTATTCTTCATTTTATCTGATTTGTATATAGATAAGGACATGCCAATGTTATTGGAATACGTATACATGTTCTTGACGTTATAGAATTATATTTCTGTGGATTTTAAAAGTGATTGAAATGTAAAGCCCTCTGACACCCACATTTTGGATCTTGTTTGCACTATAGAAAACACCAAATAAATAAAATAAATAAATAAATAAAAAGTCTGTCAGAATATGACATCGTAATCGGTCGGTCAGAAACGCTGTCAGTAGAGCTGCATGAATCGGCTCTGACTGACTCAGATTCTCCGGGTGCCGGTCGGAACCAATTCGGAATGACGGTTTCCCTTCTGACCGAGAGCATCGTAATCGACCAACATCCTAATCAGGCCATAAGTACTTTTTAAGGAAATTATTCCCAGACATAGGAGTGCTTTTATATGTTGACCCCTGTAACCCAGAGAATCTTGTGAGTCACTGCGTTAATGCACCAATTAGCACTATCCAGGTTGTGGGGGTTAAAAGTTTATGAAAGCCGTTGGAATTTTCAAAGCATTAGTCACTTTTTGGGAAAAGCACTTTTTGGAGGATATTAGCACTTCATAGTTGTTTCTGTAAGTCAGAGAGAAGCATCTATAAAACACGGAAAGGGGTGGAAGCAAAAGCCTGTGAGTAGGTGCCAGGTCAAGGTGCCACAAATTGTGGGTGGGCTGAAGAAGGAGGTTAAGGGCCATTCCCTTCTTTGGATGAATCAAGGTGGGGGGTTGGAAGGGGAAGGGCGGAAAGGTGAGTTGTACAGTTAAAAAAATAGAAAAATAAGAGTAGGTTGTAGATTGGTGTTGTATAAGTGCATGAGGAGAATAGGCAGGGAGGTGGTAACAGTGGTAAACAGGGGTAAGGATCAAGTCCAGCAAACAAATGGTAGTAAGGTTGTATTAAAGGGGAAAAAAACCTTTTTTATTGCACATGTTGTGGGCACATGTCTAAAAGGAAGGAATGTCACAAAGAATAAAAATAATCTCCTGTAATGTAAATGGCCTTTTAAATATACATAAAAGTGGAGCACTGGTTGGGATCTTTTTCCCCTGAGGTACTATTTTTACCAGAAACGCATTTTAAATCCAACACTCCCAAACTGCCATTGGCAAGGAAATATTCACAAGCATACTTTGCTTTGGCAAATATGGCAGTTCGGGGAGTTGATATCCTGTTTTCAAATAGGCTGGACTGGGAGATGAGGGAGGTTATCCGGGATGGGGAAGCGAGATGGATCTGGATTGAGGTTAAAGTTGCAGGGGTCCTGTTTACTTTTTTGATTTTTTCCTTCAATTTTTGATGATATTAATGCATTGGAGCAGATCTATGATCTTTTAATAAACGTTGAAGGTCCCATAGCCATGGGTGGAGATTTCAATTTCAAACAAGATCTAGGATTAGATACCTCAAATAAGGATTTGCACAAATTTAAACTGAAGACCTCGAAATTGATTAAAATATATAAAAGATTTTGCCCTAACAGATCCATGGCAAATAGATCACCCGTGCCTTTCCCAATTTACTTTTTCATATTTTCATATGCAAGATTTAAAACAGCCTATTAGATTTTTATTTAGTTGATACGTTATTAGAAAGAGTCAGTGATTATTACTAACTCTTTTTCGGATCACTCTATAGTTACCTTAGTTATAATATTAGGAATGGAATTAGGAATACCTCAAAAAAGGAAAGTTAGATGGCATTCCCATTGAACTGGATAAGATATTTTTAGCTGATCTTTCCTCATTTTTAATATCGCTGTGTAACAACATTTTGGACAGGATCCCTATCTCCAAAAGATTTAAATAGTCAGTGGTGATCAGAATTCTCAAAAAAGATAAAGATCCTAGTGAACCCAACTCATATCACCCAATAAGCTTATTCAATTCAGACTACAACCTATTTATGAAAATCTGGGTGAACAGGATTGCTCTTAGTACGCAACAAGTGGTTCATGCTAATCAAACAGGATTATTGACCAGAGGGATTAATGGCTGTCAATACCTATTTTTTGATGCAGCATGTCAATTACTTTTCAGTCAACAAAGATAAGGTTGCAATATTAATGATGAACGCGGAAAAGGCTTTCCACCTTGTTGACTGGCAAGCTATGTTTTTTATTCTTGGTAAGTTTGGCTTCCCATCTCAATTGATAGTGATGCTAAAGGAATTATATAAAGGGGCCAAAGCAAAGATCATTATTAATACGGAACAGGTGGAAGAGGTTGAGATCAGGCGTGACACCTGTCAGGGATGCCCATTATCCCTGCTCTTGTTCTCTCTTTCTATTGAGTCACTCGCTGTCAAAATCTGTTCTAACCCACTAATCCTGGCTCCCATAATGGAATGGCAGAAATCTAACTTTTTGCTGACGACATACTTTTCTATCTTAAGGGTGAAAGTGCAAATACACAAGTTGCGCTAGATGAAATCCAGGCCTTTACAGGCCTAGGTGGATATAAAGTTAATCAGTATAAAAAAAATGAGTTGCTTCTGTTTAATTCTACAGATGCCCTATTGTCGGCGAGGCTACAGACTTTCCCACAACGACCCATAAGATACTTAGGTCTATATGTAACACATTATTATACACAATTGTTCCATTTCAATTATGGGAATACTCTTATAAAGGTAAAAAGGAAAAGGTTATTAGATTGGTGGACACTATTACCCTTGCCATTAGTGGGATGAGTTTCATTATTTAAAATGTCAATACTTCCCTTGTTCGTATTTTTGGCGGTTCGGGTGTAGAAGATGAATAGTTTGTTGAGGTATGTTGGTATGGTGTCGTGGAGTGCTTTGTGAGCATGGGTGAGGAGTTTTAATGTGACCCTCTTGTTGACGGGGAGCCAGTGCAGGTTTCTCAGGTGGGCAGTGATGGGACTGTGGCGTGGGATGTCGAGGACAAGGCATGCATTGAAGTCTTTTCTGGAGTTTGACCGTGATTCCCGCGTAGAGGGTGTTGCTGTAGTCTAGCCTGCTGGTGACGAGGGCCTGGGAGACCATCTTTCTGGTTTTGGTGGGGATCCATCTGTAAATCTTGCGAAGCCTGCAGAGAGTATTGAAGAAGGAGGAGACGCCGTTGACTTTCTGTGTCACTGACAGTGATGAGTCCAGGATGAACCCCCAGGTTGCGTGCATGCATGGTCGGTGGGTGTCGGTGCCGTTCCTAGCGAGGCCGACCACCAGGTGTCGGCCCAGGCAGATGGGGTGGGGCCGAGGATGAGGACCTCCATTTTGTGTGAGTTCAGCTTCAGGCAGCTGTTCTTCATCCATTCGGCAATGGCCTTCATTCCTTTGTGGAAATTGGTCTTGGCGGTGGCGGGGTCCTTGGTGAGGGAGAGGATCAGCTGGATGTTGTCGGCGTATGAGACGATGTTGAGGTCTTGCAATCAGACGATGTTGGCAAGCAGTGTTATGTAGACTTTGAAAAGGGTCAGGCTGAGGGATGATCCTTGGGGTACGCTGCAGGTGACTTTAGTGGCTTTGGATCCGAATGGAGGGAGGCAGACTCTCTGGATTCTGTCAGTGAGGAAGGAGGTGATCTAATCCAGGGCTTTGTCATCGATCCCTGCGTTGTGGAGGCGTGGGCATAGGGTGTGGTGGCATACGATGTCGAAGGCAGCCGAGAGGTCTAGGCGGATGAGCGGTTTTGACGTTGTCCAGCAGGGTCCTGATGTTGTCCGTGGCTGCGATAAGGGCGGTTTTGGCGCTGTGGTTGCTGCGGAATCTGTCTTGGGACGAGTCCAGGGTGTTGTTATCTTTGAAGAAGAGGGTAAGTTGTCTATTGACGATTTTCTCAATGACTTTTGCCGGGAATAGGAGCAGGGAGATGGGACGGAAGTTCTTGAGGTCCGTTGGGTCTGCCTTCGGTTTCTTGAGTAGCGCGTTAATCTCTGCGTGTTTACAGCTCTCCGGGAAGGTGGCGGTCTCGAAGGAGCTGTTGATGATCTTCCGGAGTTGGAGTGCGATGATGGAGCTCACTTTGTTGAAGATGTGGTGGGGGCAGGGGTCTGACAGTGAGCCGGAGTGGATGGTGTCTTTGTTGACACGGTCCCAGGGGAGCAGGAGGCCGCTGTGGCTGGGGGTGGTAAGTCTGAGGTCGGAGTGTTGAAGCTGTCGTGGATAAGGGGGTGGTGATGAACAGAGTGTCTGAATTAAGCAGACCACTCTTACCCAGTCCAAAGATCAGGGCTTGATCCATCACCGTTATTTATCTCACTGCACCATCCCAGCTCAGAACCTGGCTATATGTAAATCAGTCTGTCCCTGGCCCAGTGCATCATGGGATCAGGGCAGACTAAACTACCAAGCCAATTCTTCACCAGAAAGGAGACAAGCTACCGGGGACCGGTTTCTGGCATTTCAGCCGTCTTCGGCCCGGCTTGCTTGAATGGAGTGCGATGATGGAGCTCACTTTGTTGAACATGTGGTGGGGGCAGGGGTCTGACAGTGAGCCGGAGTGGATGGTGTCTTTGTTGACACGGTCCCAGGGGAGCAGGAGGCCGCTGTGGCTGGGGGTGGTAAGTCTGAGGTCGGAGTGTTGAAGCTGTCGTGGATGTCTATGATTTTGCAGTGGAAGAAGGTGGCTAGTGAGTCGCAGAGGTCTTGGGACGGCGGGATGTCTTTTGAGCTGGGGTTGCTAAGTTCCTTCTAGATGGTGAAGAGCTCTTTGCTGTTGTGTGCGTTGTTGTCGATGCGTTCCTTGAAGGAGGATCTTTTGGAGGTTCAAATGAGTTGGTGGTGTCTGCGGCTGGTGTTCTTGAGGGCTGCATTGTTGTCCGGTGTCTGTTCATGGCGCCACTTCTTCTCGAGTCTTCGGCAAGTCTGCTTGGATGCTTGGAGGTTGGTGGTGAACCAGATGGCCCTTCTGTCGGTGTGTCTGTCGGGGGGTTTCTTGATCAGGGCAAGGGTGTTAGTGCAGTCGTCGATTCATTGCCTGAAATTGTGGGCAGCTGTGTCCATGTCGGTGTGGTCTTTAGGTGTGTCTAGGGTGAGGGTGGTGATTAGCTGGTCTTCGGAGATCTTGTTCCAGTTGCGGTGGGGGATTTGTTGTGGGTAGTTGTGAGCAGTGTTTTTCTCGAAGGAGAAGTGGACGCAGTGGTGGTCGGTCCAGTGTAGTTCAGTGGTGTGGCTGAAGGTGACCTGGTTGCCAGCGGAAAAGATGGGGTCGAGCGTGTGTCCGGCGGAGTGGGTGGGTATCGTGACGAGTTGTTTGAGTCTGAGGTTGGCGAGCAAGGTGGGGAAGTTTCTGTCATTGGCGTTCTCAGGGTGGAAGTTCAGGTATTTGAGGAGAATGTACTCTGTGGAGACCAGTGCATGCGGACTGACGACGTCTGTGATGGAGTCGCTGAACTGTGGTTGGGGTCCTGGTGGTCTGTCGACAAGGGTTCCTCTGAAGGAGGTGTGGGGGTCGATGTGGATCTGGAAGTGCAGGTTTTCGGTGGTGCTGTGAGTGTCTTCGGTGCTGGTCGAGATTCTAAGGGTATACCTGTGGACACTGGCGATTCCTCCTCCCGGTCTGTTGGTGCGATCCTTGCGGGTAATCTTGTAACCCTCCGGGATGGCTAGGACAATGTAGGGCGCCGACGAGGGGGTCATCCAGGTCTTAGTCAAGAAGGCGACGTCCGGGGAGGATGAATCGAGCAGGTCCCAGAGTTTGACGGCATGCTTGTGGATGGAGTGGGTGTTGAGTAGTTTGCATGTTAGGTGTTTGCAACCTGCCCTAGTGGGAGGGGCAGAACATGCAGGTGTTTGATGGCTTGTGAGGCTGCAGTTTCAGCAGGTGAAGGGTCCGTGGGTGATCTTCGCGGTGGCCTTGAAGCCGGTGGTTGATCTGCCGGCATTGAGTGCGTGGAGGAGGTTGGCGTCGTAGCGGCATCTGATGTTGTGGCAATCGCGGGGGCCAGGAGGTCTGGTGTTGGGACCGGTCCAGGCACAAACGGGCTTGCCATAGGCATGCCTTCGGTGTGCCAGAGGCGCAGCCACGTAGCGGCCGACATTAGGAAAGGGAGGTGGGAGGGAGGAGCAGCTAGGAGGCGGGCGGGAGGGCGAATGGGCGAGTGGGGGGCAGGGCGCAGGGGACGCAGCAGCGGGGAAAACGATTGGTGTGCAACGGGGTAAAGGAACCAGGGGGCCACTGGGTAAAGGAACCAGGGGGCCACTGGGAGAGGAGGGCAGAAAAACAAAAAATGCAAATACAAAAAATACAGGAAAAGGCAACACAGTAGCCCAGAAGTGCGGGCAAATTACAGCGGAATTACAGTGAAAAAACGAGAACTCAAACTAGCGACAGCAGCAGGAGAAAGGACACGGGCACAGTCAGGTGGAGCTAGCTGTGCAGTGTGGGGAGCGACCTTCAACTAGGCAGAGAGCAGGGGGTAGCATAACTATACTTTCCAACATAACATCCGGCCTCTCTGGTTAGTCAGATGGTACAATTAGCAGCAGCATCATCGAACTATGATCATTTCATTTTAAATCATATGCTAAAAAAAGTGCAATGAATCTACCAGTTTTTCTCAAGTCAACAAAATTACCTAAGAAAAGGAAATATTAGGTCTTAACAACAATAGTATCATGCAACCAGTTATTTTGTAAAGCATATAATATACCAGCATGTCACGCTCTTACTTCTCTCCAAGACCGGTTGATTTGGGGCATAGAATTCTCACAAAGGGTCTTGCAGTCCTGGAGTGATCTAGGTTTTGTTAAGCTAGGTGACTTTTACAACCTTACTAACTTGATAACATGGGATGCGATACTGCAGCAATTTGGTAGCCAAAATGCAGCTCTTAGGTAAAGTTTTAACCAAATAACTAGTTTTCTTAAAAATAATTATATGATGAATAATGATTCTGCAACAATGATAATAAGTGAGATTAACAATAAGAAGATGAGTGGAATAGGAAAATGGTATTGCCAATTACGTCAGAGTTCTAATAACAAACTTATGGAGGAGTTGCTTCCAAAATATTGTCAAGAAACAAGCTCCAGAATGGCAATTTCTGAGTGAGATTGGGCGCAGAACCTTCAGACCGGCAAACTTTAAGAGAATGGCTTTCCTATTTAGATGGATGGCATTAATGTACGCCCCATAGACTACATAAAACCTCCGGATCAATGTTTTAGATGAAAGAGGAACATCCATATACTATTTGCACACTCTAGCCTACAGCACATTTGGGAAATGGTTTTTAAGATTATTAGTCATTGCATGTTGATGGTTATTCCTCCATCAACAATGTTGTTTTTAGTTGGCTTCTCGCATATGGGCGGTTCAGCTAACAAAACACCGGCAATATTATATTTGTATTGCAATAGCGGTAGCCAGGTCCTTGGTACTCCAGAACTGGAAATCATCAATAATGCTGATATTAAGTCAGTGGCTTCATAAGTTGGCCAAGACCTATGAGTTTGCGGAGGCATATGCAAAGAGGGAGTGGGCACTCCACGGGTTTAAGGCTATGTGGGCAGATACCTCTTTCCTTTTTCAATGCAATATAAGGACCTTTATGTAATCAAGATGAGTGTGGAGTGTGTTGCAGGGTACAGCACACTTCTGCTCTTAGGGGAATAATGGTAATGCTGCCATGTAGATTTTAGTATTGGATTTTGCACATTCACTGTCGCTGTTTTTAATAGTGCACAATTGCACTATGATATTCTAAAGAAGAATATTGATGCTACTATTATGAGGAATATGTGTTTAGCTATTTGGATGAATTAGACGATTATTTTTGTAGGATATTTTTACTTGCCTTATACTTGCACGGTTTGAAAATAATGTATACATTATTTGTATTGCCTGTCTCTTTTATCTTGCTCAAACGAAAAGTATTTAGGAAAATTAAAAAAAGAATCAAGACTACAAGTCCCAGTAAGCTAAGAAAAAAGGCCTGGAATGGGTGAACTACTGACACATGGACATGGAAAACTTGGGCTGTTTGGAGATGGTAAAAGAGAAGAGAAAGAGAATGTGTTGGATTAGAGAAAGGTAAAGAGAGTTAGAAATGGAGAAAAGAATATACAATGGTACCATTCACTAATAATTGGTAATGCCCTGCTCATGTCTGTGCAGTATGAATTGAAATAGCAAGCCTAGTTGGTGAGCAATGTAGGGTAGCAATTGTTTAACAGCATATAAAGGGAATGTTTGCGAATATAGGTTCTATTTATCGCACCCGAGAAATAACGATACAATGGGTTATGTTATTTATTGGGTCTAAAAAATAGCACCTATTAATAGTTTCTGGGGAATAACATCAGATTCAGATTCACCAAAATCAGCATGATACAGTAAATACTGTATACTTTTCCCCTGTTAAATTTTGGGCAGGTTTGACCCACCGAAATTTAATGACAGTTGAGGTATTTAACAGATCTGATAATGATCGGATCTGTTAAATACACTCAACTCATGATTTTGACCCCCTGCGCAAACATGTGTACGCAGGGGTCCAAACATTGTGACACACTCGTAATCAGGCCCTACGTTTTCTAATGTTTCCACGCCTGACTTCAAATTATGCAGGTTACCTAGCACATGTGGTTTTTTTTTAAACTGATTGGGTGTCTGGAAAAGGGCCTTGGAGCAAGACCCTAAAGGTTTTGCATTGGCATTGTGAATCAGGTTTACAGGTACCAAGACACAACTAAAAATAGCACCTACATAGCCCAGACAATAAATACTGGATTACTTCTAACCCAGGAGTTTTTTTTGTCAAACACACTTTTTTCGCATTATTTCAATACATAAGAAGTACAAATATAAAAACAAGTTAAAAACTTTGTATCAATTAAATATCTAAGAAACATTGCACTATATAAAATAAAGCCATAGTTTCATAACTTCATCAATGTAGGAAATTCCATTAAAAGGAAACAATTATAAAGATAGACATCTTCTACTAGCCATTGGCCATATGTAGGATGCATGGGAATGGCACACATAGGGTTCTGAAACTGATAGATAAAGTGCAATGCAGGCTTATATTGAGTATGGTTGTATTTCCGTAGCATGGGAACTAACCAATCTTTCCTTTGGGGCCCACAAAGACTGAAAAAATGAGGATATGTAGCGTTGAATGGAATACTCTTCTGTTGCTCAGGCATGGAGGCAGATCATTCACCGTATAGGTGTTAGCTGGGAAACCAAACATTAACGGAATGTAATTCATCCTGAATTTAATGAAGATGTATCTGTGCTGTGGGTTCCGTAAAATTGAGAGATAAGAATGTAATAGTGCTTTAGCCGTTGGAAGAAGGCTATATCCAAATATTGTTGATTTGGGTTTGCTTCTCTCCCGTCATTTGCAATTTTCTCCAAGAAGATCTTTTTTAGTTTTACCTTTGAAAAGGAGTTACACTGCAGCAGGACTCATATTAATGTTGAAGATCTAACTCAGTCAAGGTGTTCTTAACATAGTTTAACCACTGGATTCTAAGGGCCTATTCCAGTTTTAAACATTTCCTTAGGATCGCCAGGTTCAGTGGTAAGCATTGTCTTGACCAAACAGAAAGCCATAACAGGGGAGCAAATCCAATCAAATCCTCGAGATACGGTAAAGCTAGCTCTGAATGTGGTAAGTAATTTGCACAAGACAGGGGAAGTGAAAGCAGTTTTTTTACAAAAGGCATCCTCTGCAATTTGGAGCGGAGCTGAGTCTACCATTCCCCAGATCGCTGCCACATAAGGGGCATTTGCCAGCATTTTCCGTGAATAAATATGTAACATTTCTGGAAAGGCCTTAGAGACGAGATTTTTAGAGGGGTTAGCAAGAGACTGAATCCCATTTTCCAAAAGGGCCTTTCTGTTTAATAACATCTTTTTCCAGGATAACTTGCTATCAAATGTTACTCCCAGGTAAGCGAATGAATGAACCACCTCCCGTTTCTCATCGTCTAAGTGAAAGTTAAAAGGTTTCTTAGCAAGAGCATCACCAATTAAAATATAGGTTTTCGTGACATTAACACTTAGGTCTAGACTAGCCATGTAGCGTGAATAGCCCTGAATGAGTTTCTGTAGTGCAATTGGGGTTCTGGCCGGAGCACTCCGTCATCCGCATATAAGAGTATGGGTAAGGGAAATGACTCTGTATAAGGAATATCCTTCGTAGAGCAACCAAAAGTTGCCTCTAGCCCATTAGTGTACAAAGAGAACAGGAATGGGGCCAGTAACAACAACCCTGTCTTACCCCCCTCTCTATGTCAAAAGCCCTTGTTCGCTCTCCACTCCTATCATACCGGACAGATGCTGGTACTCCTGTGTACAGCTCTCTAACAAAAGCAATAATGGGGGGGTCCACTCCCATTTCTACCATTATTGCCCATAGTTTACTGTGTGATACACAATCAAAAGCAGATCATAGGTCCATGAAAGCCATGAATAACCGGCCATCCTTTCCTAGAGTGTATTTGGAAATAATCATGGTCAGGTTTAGCCACTGATCAGCAGTGCCATTTCCTTTCCTAAAACCATACTGAGATACTGCTAATATGTTTTTCTCTTGGGCCCAGTCCTGTAGCCTGTGTAAGAGCACCCTGCCCATCGGTTTTGCTGTACTATCGATTAAAGAGATAGGTTTGTAGTTTTTTGGTTCTGCCCTATCTCCCTTTTTGTAGATGGAGATAATAAACAACTGCTTCTAAGAGCGGGGGGAGTGATCTTAACTACCACATTAAAAACACTGTTCAATGGCGGAGCCCAGAGTGCTTTTGTTTCCAGAAATATATCAGCCTGAACCGTGTCGGGTCCAGGGGCCTTCATAGAGGTAGTCTGAGTCAAAGCTAGATGAATTTCTTCTACCTGAAATGGTAAATCTGAAGCTTGTTGGACCCCTGAGGATGGATGGAAGTTACAAATTGCAGCAGGGTACTGGAATATATTCTGGAAGTGAAATACCCAGCTTTCTTCTTCAGTGTGTGAGTTTAGGGTCGGTGCACTCAGGAGTTAAATGCAAGCAGCAAGAAATGACAGGCCTATTCTTTCTACCTCATTGTAACAGATGGACGTGTGTGGCAGGCCATTTGCTTAAATCAGTGACTGTTGCTGCACTCAATAGTAGTCTGGTATATGTCTCTGCTCCACGCATCACATGTTACTGAAAGGAGCCCTGTCAAAACCTTCATAGTTGTGTAGTTCTAAAGAGACTAGTACGATGCTCTCTCTACTGGGAGAGAGCGCCTCTGAGCACAACGGTGGGGACCAACAGGTCTTATTCCATAACACAATCGGTAAGCCAAAGGTTAATGGCAGAAAGCACCAAACTGTTCTTCCAGCATTCAAAATTTTTATTAAACTGGTGTTAAGGTTGCTGTTTCATAGTTCGATGAAAGGAAGGTATTCAATAACATATCTCCATCATTGGAAAAGTTTTTTAAACAACTGAAAACACATCCCGATGCATTTCGGGCCACGCCCTTCTTCAGGGGTTTACTCTACAAAAAATCCAAATGAAACAATTCAATCATATGTCTATCTGGTAATTAGAAAACAAAATGTACGTGGTGCTCCTGTGTAACCAAAGAGAATTGACGAGGGAAAATAAGCAGTACACAATAGAACCCTAACCCGAATTACAAATCCCAACAGTATATATGATAGATAAAGATGAACCAAATAAAATCGTGCAATATATGAAGCACAAAGAGGCTATCACCGTGTGTTCAGTGGCAAATTAAAAGGAAACGGAAAAAAAGCGCAAGGTACGTGCAAAAAGAGTCACACGTGCAACTGCAGATTATCAGAAAGTGCGGGAAAAATTAAACTCACAAACATTAACGGAACCGAAGGCTCCACGTGCAGTTAAACCTCTAAGGTTCTAGCAGGGTCCCAAAACGGGTACTTACATCCACGTGATGTTGCTCAAACTTCGCGGAGTTCCGCGAAGAGAATGATCAGTCGGGTAAGCCGCTGGTCGACTAGGTAGTGGCGTGTAGGTGCAACAAGCAACGAAAGAGGACTACCGGCCTGACAGTAAAGAAACGGTGAACAGATGAAATGTGTAAAGTGTCGCCATGTTGGAACAGGATACATATAGAGAAGAGAATCACATGAATGAAATCATAAGAGAAACAGTGACCAAATTAGGAAAATGAAAGAAATATAGAATCAGATAAGGAAATAAAAGCAAAAAGACTGAAACATCATGACAGTATATTACAGATAGCATAGAAATTCCATACGGTCATTAAGCCCATGGGGTACCATAGTGGACATAAATCAGATCCAAAAGTTCTCTCTTTTAAGGAGGGTGTTTTTATTGTTCAAAGTGACCTTGACTTGCTCCAATACTTGGAATTTCAATTGCGCCACACTGTGTCTGTTTTCATGGAAATGGGTTGCAACACTGGATTTAAGATTTTGGGTTCGGATGTTACTTTTGTGTTCAAGAATTCTGACACAGATCTTTCTCTCAGTGTGTCCGATGTAACATTTACCACAAGGGCATTTCAACATGTATATAACATTACTGCTGTTACAGGTGGCATTAACTCGGAGTTTAATCACATGTCCTTTCATAGGATGGTTAGTCGTGTTGCCAGGGATACAGTTATTACAGTTACTGCAATTGTAGCAGGGTTTGAGACCCGTATAGGTGATAGGAGTTTCTGGTTTTCTGGTTTGACTTAAAATTTCTTTCACGTTTCTACCTCTGGTGAAAGCAAACATGGGAGACTGGCTGAATAGGCCATGGAAGTCAGGTTCCATTGATAGAATGGGCCAGTGTTTTCGGATGATGTGTTGAAAATGATTAGATATCTTAGAATATTTAGAGACAACGACCATGCGGTCTGAATGTTTCTTAGGTTAAGATTTAAGGAGTTCAGACCTAACACTCTTTTCAGTCCTCTCAACTGCCAGATCCAGAATAGGAGTGGGATACCCACGTGCCTTGAGTCTCTCCAAAGTGATTTTGATCTCTTTCTTGCTTTCTTGTTCATTGGAAACAATACGTTTCACTCGAAGGAGTTGAGCATAAGGTAGGTTGTTCTTTAAGCCAGTTCGGTGAAAGCTTTTATAGTGTAATGTGGAATTCCTATCAGTGGGTTTCCGGAAGATTGTGGTGAACCACTCTTCAGGCTCTCTGTGTATTTCAACGTCCAAGTAATGGACACATTTATCACTATATTCCCAGGTAAATTGTATTCTCTCGTTGAAGTTGTTCCATGATCCGAGAAAGTTAACTAGGGCGTCAAGTTCTAAAGAGGTCAGTGGCCAGCATGAGGTATAAGCCATTGAACTACAACCACAATAACACAGAGGTGCTCCGAATAACTTTTACGGGCACACCATGCTGGTGTTATCTGTCAGCACCAACTCTGATAGTACCAATGGGTTTGTTGCCCAATGTGTTGGCATGGTCCAGTAACAACCCCCAGCCCCGCTTCAGCTGGCAAGCGCAGGTTCACAATGCCACTGACTGAGTTACTACAAAATGCACTTTGTGAATAGGCCCCATAAAAATCAATAAAATGTATTTAAAAACATATCTTGGTAAGGGTGAGGAGAGGCATGTGGCTTGGTTGAATCAGTTTGCCAAGACCTATTTTGCGACTATGCAAGATATTTGTCTTGTCAGTTTCGATTTGTCAGGCCAGTTACTGGATCCGTTATTGGACTCAAATCGTGTGTGCTTTTCATAACAGCAGCTAAACAATGGTCCTATAAATGATTATTCAGATTCTTACTTTTTGTTTTCTGGTTCTCTTCAAAATTAAAGTTGGCGGCAAGTAAGGGAATGCTTCGTGTGCAGCTTAGCATACGGGCAATACACTTTTAATATCCCAGTGGACACATGCCTTTACCACAATGTTATAGCCGTTAAACATAGTAATGAAGATCCTGGTTAACTGTCAGTCAGTCAGTCAAAAATACTTTTATTCGATAAATTAATATCATAAAAAGACGTGATACAATTATACAAAAGAATATATACACAACATACAGCACAAACAATACATTTCATTTAAGAATATTTTTGCATAAATATTTATGTAAAACATGATAAAAAGTATAATAAAAAGCTGCATTAACCTCATTGGTTAACAGTTTACGGCCATGAGAGAAAATAGGCAACAGATATATGTAAAAATGTCCTACTTTTGAATATGTGAACCGCGCGCTTCATGCTGTATTATTGGCTCTTCCTAGGGTTAGATGGAGAGTAGCCAGTAATTGTGTTAACAAAATGGCGGCGTTTACAACTTCTTACTCCTATAATCAATCAAAGCAATGGGGAGGTAATCTTACATGCCAACAGCAGTAACACAAGTGATGGCTGTCCCCAAATAATCAAACATATCACTGTGTATGCTGCCCCCCCTTTCCTTAAAAAGCGGTGCGTTCTGAACCACAGCAGCAGGAGCAGCAGAAATCTGCCTGGCCGCCTGCTGTGAAGGAGACATATGCAGCCAATGAAGTCATGTCCCAAGTGAATATATAGCAAAGTGGTGAATGAAAAGACTGCAATTTGACAAGATTTAACTGGACATGTTACTAAATGCGCGCACATTGGGACGGTTCCCAGGAGTCTGTACAGTGCTGAATTTAAAGCGTTTAGCGCAGCAGACGACAGGAACAGCAGTGTTTGAAGGGAAGGAAAGTTATTAAAAATATCACTTGCTTAGCATAAAACACCAGTTGGCATAGAGAACGACTAGGACTCTTTCCAAGCGGACATGGAATTTGCAGCAGCAGTTGGGATATAAAAATGATGAATTCGAGAATAATATTAGTATATCCAAAACCAAAAAGTGAGGAAGTACCAAAGAATGGATATTTTGTGACATCATTTAGGCGAATATTTTCAGCATTAATATTTAACAAAATGCATTCCTTTACTTACATGCAGCTCACTTCCCACCTGTTTCATTAATAGCTGCCACCATTGTGGCTCACTAGCAACAAAGTTCATTTTTATTATTAGGATAACTTAATATTTTGACGTTTCTATTTAATTTTAGAAACATGTTTCTAATTAGATTTGAGAATAGACTTTCCGAATCTCAAAAAGGGTTTTATGATACATGCAAATCGCAATTAGAAGGGCACATGAAAGGGGTGTCTCCTGCATGAAATTAGATATATCAATGATTTGGGATCATAGTTGTGGTCCGAAACCATTGAAAGGTTACTGCCACGTCAGATGAGGTGGTAACTTATTCATAAAGGAGAGTCTGACCCTGTAGCCAGGGACCTCTTAAGGCTTTTGGGGGCTCTGGGCCAAGCGTATTTTGGGGCTCCTATTTGGAACAGCTTTAAATTTATGATCCGATCCCCGTGCTTTAATGCCCTCTTTGGCCAGGTTGCTGACAGTGCACAGGCACACCGGTCCAAATTCTAAACGTGTTTCCATCTAACATTCAGAGACTATGGGGGTCATAAAGACCGCCTCCCACCCTAGCCGTAACGGGACCGCCCACCTGCCATGCAGCAGTCGCGCCACCCTAATTATGAAGCGACCGCCACCTCGGAGGTCGCCTCTGGCGATTTAACATTGGGGCGGCAGCACCCCCCACAATGTGAAATGGCCATTTTGTGCATTTCCCTGCACAACGTGGCAAGCACTGTGCGCTGCCTGCTCCATTGTGCATGGAAATGGAGTGGGGTACCATTGGCCCAGTGCACAGCTGACCACCCCCCCGGGTGCCCACAAAAAGCCCCAAAGCCATTCTCAGCCTGCCTTTTTGCAGCGGGGAATCAGCCGCAAAAAGACAGGTGGAGAGGCCCATTGTTATCCGCAATGATTCCTGGTTCCGGGTTCCGCAAGATGGGCAGAAAAGGACCGCCTTGCGGAACCGTGGTGGTCGGTCTTTCCGACCGCCGCAGACCAATAGTGATTCCCACCATCATCATAATATGGCGGTGGGTAAATCACATTTTGATGGTGGGCGGATCGAAACCGCCGGCGGTGGCGATCTGCCGGCCGACATATTAATTCCAAATATAATGTGTGTTTTCAATAGTGTAATACAGCAACAGCTCACTAATGTTATTGCAAATAATCTCTGAGATGTCACTCCCATTTATCATATGTGAAGTCCTGTTTCAACCTAAAAGAAACTTTTTTATGGATGGCACAGGTTGGTGAAAAACAAATACAACAACTTCTGCAAAATGTCTCTAATAAACTCCCAAACGTTATATGTATTAAAAATGTATGAAAGGAAAATGGTATTTAAAATAATAAGGCATATTCTAAAGGAGCTATTGCAGAGTTAACTGCACTTCATCACAGCCAAAGTCACAATACATTTATCACCCCATTCACAAGCTGGTGCTAACAGCCCATAGCAACAGTTTACCTGCGATAGCAGCCGCAAAACAATCGCCACGGATGACCCCGCAACTATCGCTAATGAGATGCAGAGAAGGTGTTCCCCGTGTCAAAAGCTGTGGCAACACCACTCCCCAACATTCTCAACAACCAGCCAGATTGGCGATAAGAGCACAAAACATGCAATAAGGCGCGTTAGCAGCAGGAAACTAACACCTGCTCTGACCTGGTGCAAAGTCGACCACAGCGGCACCACAAAAGGGAGCCCAGCCCACAGCCACACAGCCACACAGAAGAACAACAGATGCCACGGAGCCACTGATCATGCGGGCCAGACACCCAAAAGGGCCACAACACTCACCGCCACCACCTCCAGGACCACCACCCCCCGGGGCACCCACCCCGGGTACACCCCACCACACCGGATCAAGACACCGCTCATCAACTGCCCAAAAACAAGGAAAAAAGCACCCACCTGATGTTGCACAATTGCAGCAATCAACACACATGTGAGTACAGAGTCATTCATGCACCATTGAAAGACCAAAAAAAATGCCACATACTAATTTGTCTCCAAACAACTATTGTGAAGAGTCATGGCGGGGCATCCCTAGACAATCTGTGAGTCACAGCCTGCAAGACAATTTCCAAGATAAGAAGGTGTGTCAGGCACTCAGCAAAGGACAAGGAGAGAGAGAAAGAGAGAGAAGGAGAGAGACTGAACAAGGAGAGCAATGCCAATCGTGCCCTTGGCCCATGCAAACATGCAAACAGCTGCGTGTGTCTCGGAATTCGTGCACCCCAAATCACAGGCCTGGCATCAAAGTCAGAGAGAATGCCACATCACATCTCCGAAATGTAAGTAGTAGTCAGACTAAAATTAGGAATGAAAGCTTCATTGTCCATACACACAAGATGGAAAGCCAACCGACCCTCCGACCTTGGTCCTGAATGCGGCTGGCACACCTTACGTGAGATACCAAACCAGCCACCAACGACTCCCACACCACGAACAGCGCTAATGAAAAACCAACGTGCTAACACACCCCACAAACACTTATCTCTGCACGACCTACACCTGCAAGGGATGCCCTTGACACATTGGTCAAAATCTACCCATCAGTCCAAACTTTGCACACACATATGACTCATTGCCCAGAGCTTTGGCATATGGTCCACAGAACTGCCGCCGGTCTAAGGAGTGCCAGTGCTACAAGACCAACAAATGCAATGGCAGGCATACCGGACACATGCACAGCCAGATCACTGACAAAATCTAGAATACAAAAATATAGAATACTAAAATTATCAAAGTAAAAATATAGAAAGCAAAAATATCGAAGTCCTATCTACAAACAGGTAAGTACAAAAATATCAAATCAAAAATATTGGAAAAAATATAGTTAGTCAAAATATCGATTTTTTTTAAATGTCTTAAAAGCAATTTAAAATTTTTGAAATAATAACTATAATTAACTAAAACATACTTAAAAATACATAAATAACTTTAAAAGTATTAAATAATTAATTTAAGTTAAAAAATAAACATACAATTAAATTTTTTAACACATATATATATATTAACATAATATTAATTAATAATATACAATATTTTTACTGTAGGATAGCGGGAGGGTAAAATGTACTATTACCGCTCCCGCAACTGCAACAGCAGGGTAAACGTTGGATAGGGTAGGGGTAAAAATTACTATTCCCACTCCAGTGAGTGCAACAGTAGGGAAAGCGTTGGATAGCGTAGGGGTAAAAATTACTATTCCCACTTCAACCAGTGAACAGTAGGGAAATCGTTGGATAGCGTAGGGGTAAAAATTACTATTCCCACTCCAGAGAGTGCAACAGTAGAAAAAGCGTTGGATAGTGTAGGGGTAAAAATGACTATTCCCACTCCTGAGAGTGCAACAGTAGGGAAAGCGTTGGATAGCGTAAGGGTAAAAATTACTATTCCCACTCCAGAGAATGCAACACTAGGGAAAGCGTTGGATAATGGGAGGGTAAACATTACTATTTCCACTCCAGAAGTACAACAGTAGGGAAAGCGTTGGATAACCGGAGGGTAAAAATTACTACTCCCACTCCAGTGAGTGCAACAGTAGGGAAAGTGAATACTTCATATATTAATAAAAATAAATTAAATATTAATACCAATAAAAAATTAATTAAGAGTAATTACCAATGTAATATAATATAATAATTAATCAATTAAAAATACAAATAAAAAGTAATTAAAATTCATTACCTAATAATACCAATGAATTACCAATTAACAATTAATTAATTAGCAATTAAAAATTTATATGGTTTCGTAGTTGGTAGGGATACAACCACCCATGTCAACATGGCAATCACGGCATTTGACGTAGCAGCAACTAATCTCACCCCACTCGGCATGATACTTTTGGACGCAGAAAAAACGTTTGATCGAGTGGGGTGGGATTATCTGTGGAAAGTGCTAATTCAGTTTGGTATTAAAGAGCGGTTTCTTACAAGCATACAGGCTATATATAGGGATCCCAATGCTAAAATTAGCTATGCTGGGTTACTTTCACCAACGTTTGCAATTTCAAAGGGGACTAGGCAGGGGTGCCCACTCTCACCCCTGCTTTTCGCTCTCTCAATGGAACCCTTTATCAATGCCTTACAAAATCAAGATAAGATAATACCGGTAAAACATAAACATAAAACTCCTAAAATAACTGCATATGCAGACGACCTAGCTATCTACACCACAAATGTAAAAGATGCACTAATTGGAATAACAGAAGAAGCAAAAAATGTTGGCGACATTTCAGGTTACAATTTAAACCTTAATAAAACACAAACTATTATGAATTACCAAACTAATCAGGCAGTTACAGGAATCTGTAAATCGGCCGTGTATCTGGGGGTGAAAATCTCTTCTAAAATCAATGAAATAAACAGATTAAACTACGATCCCTTACTAAAAGAAGTGACTATGTTGCTTAAAAAATGGCATAAAATCCCACTTACTGTCTTGAGCCGAATCAATTTGATTAAAATTAACATTTTGCCCAAATTTCTATATCTTTTTCGTTTTATCCCTCTTCGAGTTAATAATTTATTTTTTAGGAAATTAGATGGAATCTGTAGCAGTTTTATTTGGAGCTACAAAAAATCTAGAAGGTCCATGGCCATACTAAAATTACCACTAGAAAGAGGGGGATTGGATTTTCCGGATTTTAAGTCTTACTTTTTTGCATAATTTTTAGGTCGGCTTAAGAGCTTACTAGACAAAAAACAACTTTTCTTTTTCTACCAGTTCATGCTAGGTACAAACTCAAACCAATTCTTAGCAAGAGTACAAGATCCTAACTTTTTCAAACGGGTTAAAATGAAGACAGCAAGAGATGCCATAGGTATTTTGAATTTGATTCTGAAACACTGCGATACCTCTTTTTTTCATACAGACTTACCACTTTGGGACAACCCTGGGCTACCCGCTATTTTTAGCGACAAGACGGGGAGGGACTGGGCTATTTATGGAATTAACACCATCGCTGCTAGTGATATTTTCCTCCTGTGCTGGAATTCTCATAAGTCCATTATTCATGACGAGCTGGGCTCGTCATCAGCCTGGCAGAAGGCTACTTCATGACGAGCCCAGCTCGTCATGAGCCTGGAAGGGGTTAAGATATTAGGCGACTTATATGGTTCAGATGGCTTCCTACAGTTTTCAACTTTACAAATGCTGTATAATCTGTCCGGAGCAATGACACACAAATATATGCAAATTAAGGATTACTTAATATGGAAAAGGAAGCTGAAAAAAGTAAACAGCTCGGACATCTGGGGTTGTTTGTATAGTACGAAAAAGAAGTCGCTAATTAGCATGGGCTATAAATGTCTTAGTCAGTATAAAGCGGATGATTGCCCAAGATTGTCACAAAAGTGGACGTCGGAATTGGGAATTAATGTGACACCACAGAATATCTCAAATGCTTTTGTTAACATCAATAAATTAGTCCATTCCTCTAGCTTAAAGTTACAGCTATACAGGACAGTCAGCCAAATATACTACACTCCATTACAAATATCTAAATGGTCACAGAACAACTTAAACAGTGACCACACTAAATGCCCTAAATGCGATCTGGTGGCAGCAGATCTCATACATATGATCTATTCATGCCCTATGCTTGTAAAGTACTGGCAAGAAATAGAAAATACTCTATTTCAAAAACAACTGATTGATACCTCACTCACTGCACCTATGGTATTACTTTCTTTACATACGACTGGGATTAACAACATAAGCTGGCTAAATATAGCTTTGTCCTGTGCAAGATTGGTGGTAGCTAGAGCTTGGATTTCACAGAATCCACCTTGCATGATAGAGTGGTTGAATTTACTACATGAAATATATACTATGGAAAAGGCCCTTGCTAAGGGCAGAAGCCGAAAGTCTGTAGCTAAAATGGAAAAGATATGGACTAATTTTGTATAATTTCTAAAGGATATAAGCTGTATCTCTTGCTTTCACTATATTTATAATTTATGCGGATTTAATCTGGACTATTTTTTTTGGTTTTTTTATCTCTTTTTCTTTTCTTTTCTTTTTTCTTTTTTTTTTATTCAGAATATGGGCCAATGTTTTATTATTTGATGTATATGCTGAATTTATGATCTATCCCTGTTATCACTCAAAAGTGTACGTTTAAGAATATGTATTGTATATTTTTTGACTTGCTTGCCAAATAAAAAATTCTTAAAATAAAAAAAGGCAATTAAAAATTAATTAACAATTATTTCAAAATAAATACCAATAAATACATTTTAATATTTAATTAATTACAATTAAATTACTTCCCACCCTATTACCCTCTAAACCCATAACCCGCTACGGGAAATACATTTATAAAATTAACATAATTATCAATTAATCAATTAATAAAAATGAATTACCAATTAATATTTAATTAATTACCAATTAAAATTATTTAACGATGAATTCAAGATAAATACCAATAAATAAATTAAAATATTCAATTAATTATAATTAAATTACTTCCAACCCTATTCCCCTATAAACCCACAACCCTCTACAGAATTAAATAACGCAAAAATTAAATAACATAAAATTCATTACTTAAAATAGATTATAAAATAAATATACACTTTACACACATATACTAACATACAAAACCCTTTAAAAGATTCGATATTATTAAACATTTGATATATTTAATTCCTATATTATATACTTCGATATTTTGACTTTCTATATTTAAGAAAATCGATATTAAATTGCTTACCTTAAATTCGATATTTTTGTTGACTATATTCTGTCCATTGGATATTTTGTCCATTCTATATTTTCACTTCGATATTAGTGCTATTCTATATTTTTGATTCGATATGTTGTCTGTATACCGCACAACCCCTGTCATGTGGAACTGTACCGTGCATGAATGCTGCAACTGTTGGGATCTGTACCAATGGCAGTATTGCGAATCAGTTACTGTCTGGGTTTCCGTCTTGCCTACGTCACCTGCATCCAGCCCTGGTACCACTGTCGATCATGCACATTCGAGTGAACCATGGAGGTCTGCCTATCCAACGCAACGGTAGCTGAATTGGATTATGACCTGACAGTGCGCCCCCTGTTGGCCCACGAACAGGAGTGTCACCGGGATACCTGTGCATTAGATGCACTGATCTTCGGCGTATGTGCCGTCAGTTGTGCATGGGAGATTGCACAACTCCTTGTGTGCAGTAACCACATCAAGGCGGTACCCTATTGGGCAGTGCTGCGGATTGGGGAAACGACGTGGACTGAGCACATCTGCCCGGACCAGTTAATGGATTGTGTCACCCTGGTGTTCCTTGAACCAGACAATGACGTACTATTGGAACACATTGCCCATGAAGCTGTGCTGGCATTCATGGACAAGTAACTACGTTCCTGCAGCTACATTGGATTGTCACCCACAGCACTGGTCCCAACATCCTGTTGCATCGTGGGGTATGCTCGCATATCCCACCACAACAGTGGACATATCTGCCTTCGTCTGGGCTCAGAATGCATGTGCGAGGAACTCCACATGTGTACACACACCTGTGCAAGGTGAGGCACTTCCATGGTCGGAGCAGCACAGCGTAGTTTGGCAACGTTCACAAATCGGACATACTGCTGGGGGGAGTACACACATGGCAATGTAGCTCAACATGTGACCTTGTTGGACCCTCCCACTTGTTCACTGTCAGCAGAGCAGACAGTCGGGGCTGTCCGGTTGCACAGCACTTTGCAGACCCCATGGGCTGTGAGTCGTGTCCCCTGGCATGAGGAAATGGGCAGACGCCAAACATCACATGACTCGTCCAGCAAGGCAAGGTGGGCTGAGACCATTGCCATCTGTAAGTATTTGTGTACATTTCTGCACCGCCATGTATTGCACCTTCACATGTTCCCATGCTGTGTGTAAGTGTCTCAAGCATGTCCCTGCATGTTGTGCCCTTGCCTTGTCGGTACTGACACGCACATGCCAATTAAGTATCCGCAACTTCACTACTGTCCAAATGTGATGAGTGTTGTTTAAATGTACGAATCGTGTGCCACAAAGAGCATCGTCCCTACACATGGAGGGACTGAGTGATGCCTGTACAATGGGGGTGGGTCCCCTTTTCTTGCTCCAAATCTGTGAGCCAAACACTGTGTTTGGGATTGTTGCTGGCAGGCCTGTGCACTTACGTGTGTCCAGCAATGTTTATATGATGTCCAACCTCTGACCATGTGGAGCAATGCTATGAAACAAAACAATCTGTGTCCACACAGATGTGTGTGAGTAGGTATGTGATGTGAAGTTCTGGTGGCACATGTGATGTAGGACACCACTTCTAGCCTGCTACCGATTTGGTCATTCCTACACACAGCACTATTCAATTCATGAACGTGTGCCTACGCTGGGGAGTAGAGAGATTTTCGTTAATGTGCAACGAGGCCACAGCTAGTACTCACCTTCACAGACATCCAACTGGCCATGCACATTGATAATATTTACAAGGGTGTACCTTCTTGTGCAATCATTGTCCATATTTACATACACACTTTCACACTTGAGTAAACATAGTCATGACACATCTGTGTGATTTTGAATGTTGTATTCACAATCTGGTGAATTCCGGAGCTGGAGCTGTGCATGGCCATGCCAAACCCACATTACATGGGAGCCCAGTGGTGGGCCAACCAGAGTCCGCTGAGGATTGGTAAGTGATTTGGGAGAGTACAGTCCGCTGCAGGAGTGCTGTGTTATTATCCACGGTGAAGATATGCCATTTCATGTCATGGACCAGGTGTATGTCGCTGAGTGTTCTGGGGGTCAGTTGAAGGTGTTGTCCCAGGGCATGATGCATACGGCAGAACCAGGCAGAGACAGGTCATACGGCAGAGATGAAGGCTACTACCTCCTTCCTCACATACTAATTACCATCCACATCCTAGTCCTCTGATACTTCCTCAGTGTCCGGTGTGTCCAGGGTGTGTGGCGGGGTAATGGCTGCATCACTGGGTGCCACTGACACATCAGGGTGCGATGGTGATAGGGATGAATCACGGTGTGCCACTGACATATCAGGGGTCAGAGAGGTGTGTGTTTTAGTTCCCGCTGCAGTAATCCTGGCCCGGCTCAGTGGCAGCAATGGCAGGATGATGAACTGCAAGGCATGGAAGATCCCAGCTACATCTCGCTGGTGTTCAGCCGTGGCAGCCAAACTTCCAGCCTGCATCTGCTCCATGGTCTCAATTGTACTGCGCATTTGTGCCAACTCTGTGCTGTCATCGCTGGTGCCTGTCTGACTAGAAAGTTCTTGTATCCGAGAGATGGCCCCAGCGATGTCAGCCAAGTATTGTCATGGAGCATGGTGCAGACAGTGCATGTCAGTTAGGGACTGTAAGTGGTCCCTGATGGGACTCAGACACCCACGTATGGCATTGAGCTTGGCTGCTACGAGCTCCAAACCCACCCGCAGCTGATCAGCCAACTCCACCTGGCAACTCAACACACGGCGTTAGAATTCCATGTGTTGTTCGTGGGGGTCCTGGGAGACAGCAGTGGTGGTGTGTGTTTCCTGCTGTGTGGTCTGTGCAGGTGGTGGGGTCACCTCGAGGCAGCTGGGCTGCCCTGCTCCTGGGGGTGGGGTGCGGAGGCTGTCCATTAGCCGTTGGAGGGTGTCTGAACAGATGTGCAGGTTGTCCTCTTCATCATCTTTGATGGGATTTGTGGTCTGCTCTGCAGTAAGTGTTGTTTGTCCACCTGCAATGTTAAGGGGAGATGCATGTTAACAGAGGTTCCCATGTATGTTGCCACTAAGCATGGGCTGAAAATTTGTTCCGCTCGTGGAATTTGCAGATTTTCTGCGATTTCGCGATCCGCGAATCTCGCGAAATCGCGGTAAAATCCACGAATCGGCGGGACGAATTTTCAGCCAAGCACTTACAGGGTTACAGCAGCAGGTGCAAAAGTTGAAGCTAATTTTTTGTAACCTTTTACAAAAGCGTTACAAAGAAATTAACTTCAACTTGGGCGCCTGCTGCTGTAAGCCTGTAAGTGCTTCCTGGCACCTCGTTGCCTACTTGCAACTATTCTCTGACCCAGCTCTGACCCTTGAAGCAGGGTCAGAGAATAGTTACAAGTAGGCAATGAGGCGCCTGTCACAAAAATTAAACCTCAACAGGAAGCACTGACAAATATAAAAACAAGTATTTGCAATGCAATAGGTCTCGCATTAGGAAAGCTTGAGCTATTGGTCTTGTAAATGACAATTTTTTTATTTATGTGTTGGTTTTGAAAATAGCTAAATTAATAGCTTTGTCATTTACGATGCCAATAGTTATAACTTTCGCAAATGTGACATGTTTTGTATTTACGTGACTTGGATGTATTGATATTACAAATTACCATGGCTTTTAATTTTTTTAAAATAATTAATACTTAAATAAAAGTGATTTTAATTTATAATGGCAATAGCTGAAACTTTTGTAAATAACTTTTGCGAAGATTCTGTTAAGTGTATTTTATTGTGACGAAAATCCAAGAACAGAAGTGAAATATTAACATCTTTTTGTGACATTTGTAATAAAGCTTGAAACATTGAGAGAACATATTTGAACCAGTTGTTGTTGAATGGTTGCGCAGATTGATGCTGGGGTGGCGCTGAGTGGTGCTGTGGTGGTGCTGAGTGGTGCTGTGGTGATGCTGAGTGGTACTGTGGTGGTGCTGAGTGATACTGGGATGGTGCTGAGTGATGCTGGGGTGGTGCTGAGTGGTGCTGTGGTGGTGCTGAGTGATGCTGTGGTAGTGCTGAGTGATGCTGTGGTGGTGCTGAGTGGTGCTGTGGTGGTGCTGAGTGATAATGTGGTAGTGCTGAGTGATGCTGTGGTGGTGCTGAGTGATGCTGTGGTGGCGCTGAGTGGTGCTGTGGTGGTGCTGAGTGGTGCTGTATTGGTGCTGAGTGATGCTGTAGTGATGCTGAGTGATGCTGTGGTGGTGCTGAGTGGTGCTGTGGTGGTGCTGAGTGATAATGTGGTGGCACTGAGTGATGCTGTGGTGGCACTGAGTGGTGCTGAGTGGTGCTGTGGTGGTGCTGAGTGGTGCTGTGGTGGTGCTGAGTGATGCTGTGGTGGTGCTGAGTGATGCTGTGGTGGTGCTGAGTGGTGCTGCTGAGTGGTGCTGTGGTGGTGCTGAGTGATAATGTGGTGTGCTGAGTGATGCTGTGGTGGCGCTGAGTGGTGCTGTGGTAGTGCTGAGTGATAATGTGGTGGTGCTGAGTGATAATGTGCTGGTGCTGAGTGATGCTGGGGTAGCGCTGAGTGATGATTTGGTGATGCAGAGGGCAGAAAGGCACAAAAAGCAGTCTAACAAAGGGCAGAAGGGCAGAAAAACAAGGGAAAACCTAGTCTAACAGAGGGCAGAAGGGCAGAAAAACAAGGGAATAACAGAGGGCAGAAGGGCACAAAAAACGAGTCTAACAGAGGGCAGAAGGGCAGAGAAACAAGGGAAAAATGAGTCTAACAGAGGGCAGAAGGGCACAAAAAACGAGTCTAACAAGGGGCAGAAGGGCAGAAAAACAAGGGAAAAACGAGTCTAACAGAGGTCAGAAGGGCAGAAAAACAAGGGAAAAACTAGTCTAACAGAGGGCAGAAGGACACAAAAAACGAGTCTAACAGGGGGCAGAATGAATCCCGCCCTGTGTGTTTGTCCAAGAAGATGCCACCGTTTTGTGCAATACCTCTACTCAACTGGAGTACTTTCTACTGTCTAATCAGTAAGTGCTCCCTCGTTGGCTAAATGTATAGGAGCAGATTTAAAATACCTGGTGCATTCCCAGGGATGCGCCAGTTATTGTGCGCCGCAGCTCCGCCACCCATGGTCCGCCGCATTTACAATGCGGCGCACCATGTGGCAAAAACAGCACAGATGCGTCATGCATCTGTGCCGTAAAAGCAGGGCATTGCTGGAGCTGCGTCGCAAGCGTGAGGCAGCTCCAACAATGCTCTGGGGGGCCCTATCTCCCTAATGCTGTGTCAAGCCTTACGCCTGCTTCAAGCAGGCGCAGGGTTTTGACGCAGCATTGGCCCAAAAGTGACTGAGTGAAATCTTGTAGATTTCACTCAGCCACTTTTAGGAGGCGTTCCTGCGCAGGGACGCCCTCCCCTGCGCCGGAACACCTCCTGATGGCGCAGGGCTTTACAACGTGACGCATCTCTCAGATGCGTCACGTTGTTAATACCCAACACCATGGCGCATCTTTTGTGCTGCCGCTGCGTCACAAAAGTGACGCAACTGCGGTGCAAAAGAGGCGCAAGCGGCTTGTAAATCTGCCCCATAGTGCTTTTACTACACGGTAGCTGGGTAAAGGGCCAGAAGATGTGTCTCCAGTGACCATGTGTGCCTGTGCCTGTGTTACAGGCACACATGGTCACTGGAGACACATCTTCTGGCCCTTTACGCAACTGCAGTGTAGTAAAAGCACTATACATTTACACAATGAGGGAGCACTTACTGGATTAGCCAGTAGAAAGTACTCCAGGGCAAATCGCAAAAAATTTCGCTGGAAAATTTGAGAATTCACTGATTTTTTTGCAATTTCGTGGAGAAATCCACGAATTCGCGGCACGCGAATTCGCAAATTTCGCCCATGCTTAGTTGCCACCTTGCAGATGTTTACATGCAGACTGCATGACAATGCACATTGTGACTGTTTTGGTGGAGCTGTCTATTTGATGGCAGAATGTGGGTTTTCCAAGTATATGACGGCTGTGTGGTGGTACCCATACATTGTCATCACACAGTGTCAGGCAATGCCGGATGTGAGTGGCCAGTTACTATGCACAAGCGGAACCTCCAACAATGCTCTGGGGGGCCCTATCTCCCTAATGCTGTGTCAAGCCTTACGCCTGCTTCAAGCAGGCGCAGGGTTTTGACGCAGCATTGGCCCAAAAGTGACTGAGTGAAATCTTGTAGATTTCACTCAGCCACTTTTAGGAGGCGTTCCTGCGCAGGGACGCCCTCCCCTGCGCCGGAACGCCTCCTGATGGCGCAGGGCTTTACAACGTGACGCATCTCTCAGATGCGTCACGTTGTTAATACCCAACACCATGGCGCATCTTTTGTGCTGCCGCTGCGTCACAAAAGTGACGCAACTGCGGTGCAAAAGAGGCGCAAGCGGCTTGTAAATCTGCCCCATAGTGCTTTTACTACACGGTAGCTGCGTAAAGGGCCAGAAGATGTGTCTCCAGTGACCATGTGTGCCTGTGCCTGTGTTACAGGCACACATGGTCACTGGAGACACATCTTCTGGCCCTTTACGCAACTGCAGTGTAGTAAAAGCACTATATATTTACACAATGAGGGAGCACTTACTGGATTAGCCAGTAGAAAGTACTCCAGGGCAAATCGCAAAAAATTTCGCTGGAAAATTTGAGAATTCACTGATTTTTTTGCAATTTCGTGGAGAAATCCACGAATTCGCGGCACGCGAATTCGCAAATTTCGCCCATGCTTAGTTGCCACCTTGCAGATGTTTACATGCAGACTGCATGACAATGCACATTGTGACTGTTTTGGTGGAGCTGTCTATTTGATGGCAGAATGTGGTTTTCCAAGTATATGACGGCTGTGTGGTGGTACCCATACATTGTCATCACACAGTGTCAGGCAATGCCAGATGTGAGTGGCCAGTTACTATGCACAAGCGGAACCTGTTGTGTCCTATATCCTGTGGTGTAGGTGTTGCACTTTGTCCCACAATACCGTCATTGGTGATGTTCTGTTGTTGCTATATGTGTGTGCTGCATTGTGGGGGAGACAGCCCCGCAGCTCTGATTTCATGGACCCTTGTCCCTTTGAGGTGGTGTGCCTTTGAATCGTGTGCTTTTCGGGGGCTGGGATGTTTGCGGCTTGGGTCATTTGTGCTCTTGCACAGATTTTGTGGCCTTGTGCATTGTAAGTCTGCTGCGTGTATTGGACAGCATGGGTTTTAGGTGCACATGGATGTGTCAGAGTGTGACCTTGTGAGGACTCCAAAAGATCAGAACCTTACAGTCTGCCTAATGAGGCAGGAGCAGTTATTCTCAGACACACAGAAGGTAAAGGCAATTACCTGGAGAGAAGCTTGGAGGTTGAACAACTCCAAGATGGCAGACGATACATGGAAGGTATAGTGCTAGTCTTTACCTTGCATCACAGAAATCTACCAGGAGAGCTCAATGTAGAACGTTGGTGCACTTCACCTGGAATTTTGACTGAGCATACGCATCTTAGGTCCTCTCTCGTCATTTTTAGTCAGGGTAGTGGTTCGACAATATCCGTTGGATATATCTTGTTCGCATCTTCTTTCAGTGCCCGTGCTTCTCCAGAGTGTCTCTTTGCTGTTTCTACGCACTCGTGCTGGGCGTATCACTTCGTCAAAGTGGTGTTCGCCTAGCGTACATGCGCGGAGTATTCTCTGACAGGAACGCTACTTTGTTGGAGCAGTGTTTCAAGAATCTGATGCCGATAGAGCAGTCGAGTACAACGGCAGCTTTGGTAATGACAACTCTGGTTACGTCTGCTAAAAAGCTAGTACTTCACTACAGTGACTGAAACTATTACAGTGTAATTGAACTGTTTTATTTTGACTGAATTAATTTATGACAAGATTTACACCACAGGAAAAGACCATTTGTAAGAATATAATACTCACCAGAACAGCGTGAATTATTCAGCATCTGTTACCTGTGAAAAGAAGAAAATAAATTAAATAAGTTAGAGATAGGAATCATAGGTTTGTAGACTAATATTAACAATAGAGATATAAGAGAAACACAGTTGGGGTGTGGCTGAGGAGCCGATGCGGATGGCAGCGTGAGCTGAGAGCTCTGCACCAACCCCATCACGTATCCTGTTTGGGGGGTGATTTTTGCCGCTAAAAAGGACTTCTGGGACATGCCATATGGCTCTGGAGGAGCCGACGCCGCTTATTTGCGGAATTGATGCTGCTGCCGAGGATCGGGGACCGAATTGCGGCGGGACCCCGGTCGCACAAAATGGCGCAGGGTCCGGCTGCAGGGAATGGATCCGATGAGGAGCGTGACTGATTCCTGATGTGACTGCTACCGCCGTTTGCCTGGTGACACAGAGACTTTGGTGTGGGCCAAGAGCGGTGCGGCGATGGTGACACTGGAGCAGTGGCGGCCACAGAGAGGACCGGAGCCTCCTTCCCCCACTTCAGGGCCTAGGTCTGAGGAGCGGCGCAACTGCTGCCTAGTGAGACCGTTATCATCGATTGCCTGGCAGCACAAGATGCTGGTGTGGGCCAAGAGTGCCACGGTGGCGGTTACTTTGAAGCGGCGGCTGCCACAGAGACGACCGGAGCTTACCCTTCCCCACCGGCTGCAGTGAATAGACCTGAGGAGGTACGCAGCTGCTGCCTAAAGTAACCACTAATGCTGATTGCCTGAACTTGCAGAGATCCTGGTGCGGGCCAAGAGCGGTGACTCTGGAGCGTCGGCGGCCGCAGAGAGGACCGGAGGTTCCCCCTTCTCCTGCCCCCCTCTTCCCGGTGGCAAGCGGGGCGCCTGAAATAACAGCGACTGGGGAGGAAGACACAGTGCAGAGCCCCAGCGCATTGTGGGAGTGGGCTGGGGGTGATGGGGAGTGGATCTCCCCTATATTGGACTGCGGGCTGGACGGGACGCTGGCTGCTCATGGTCTCATCACAGCCGCCATTTTGGGACCACAAATAAGGCATACTGTGGCTGGAGAAGCTATCAGGACAGTCATTAATTGCCCAGACGGTTAGTTTGCTGGGGGAGAGCCCCTGTGAGTGTGGCTTTGGCAGGTCGGGGCTGGGTACTGGTGCGCAGCACAACAGCCCCCGGGACAATAATTCAGGGATTTGGAGGACTACCTAGGACACCTCCAGTGCGGCACGGGGAGGCGTCAAAGAGCCACGTGCGGAGGCTCTGGGGCATGAAGAGGGCTGTCTGGAGCTGGCCCCTGAGCTGACCATCGGAGGTGGAGGTGTACATATGGACGCTATCCCCGGCGGCCAGGGGACAAAGGATTCCACCTGATAGACTGTGGGTACACACACTCAGTGTTGCGCCAGAGCAGGGAGCAGAGGCTGCAATCCACCGGATATGGCCGGAGCACAGGGAGTGTGGGCCCCTGAACGTAGCGGGCAGCCAGGTGACATGGTCGATGTGCTAAACACTCTGCGCCGAGAGCGTTGCTCTTGGGATAAGGCTGGTTGCATCAATTGATCCAAGGCCCAGCACTTAGGAGTGACCCTGAGAGTGGACCCGTTTGGGGGACCAGAGGATTGGTTGAGTGCCTCGACGGGCGAGGCCACGACTGGCGTGGAGATACCAGGAGAGTGCCCTGAGAGCCTTGAGGGCGGGATGGCTGGCCGTTACTGAAAAGGGGGGAGGGGACACCTTGCACTGATGGACATTGAGCAACATCTCTGGCGGGAGCTGCAGACTGGAAGAGAAGTGGTAGGATGCCGTTGTGGTCCCTGGATCTGGGGAGAGGGCGATCATGAGAAAGCCGCGGGGCAAGCAGGGGGGTGCTCCCTCGGAGCAAGAAGAGTAGGCGACAGATAACTGGAGTAAGGAGGCGTTGGAGTCCCAACCTGAGGGGATGGCGCAGCAGCAAGTGGAAGTGATACTTAAACCCATTGCGGATACTAGAGATGCCCTTCAGCAGGACATAGCTCAGGTATCAGTGGGGCTGGGCCTTCTCGGGGCAGACCATACTAAACTGGTAGACTGGGTAAAACAAGCCAAAGCCACTTTGGTGGTATTGGATTCTGAACGCGCTTGAGACGCAAGTGGGAGAAGTGCATCGTCACCTGCAAATCTTGGAAAAGAGAACTGAGGAGGCTGAAGGGCGGAACAGAAGGAACAACATATGGGCGGTTGGCCTGCCAGAAGAAGTGGAAGGATCCAGTCTGGTGGACTATCTGGAGGCATGATTAAAGTCAGAAGTAGCCCCAGAGGGATTATCCCCTTTCTTTACCTTGGAAAAAGCGCGTAGGTTGCTGGCGCGCCTGTTGACTCCTGGGAGCCCGCCCAGGTCTGTGGTGGCATGCTTGCTCCACTACAAGGACAGGGATCTACTTTTGAATAGGGCACGCACATGGGCCCCTTCAAGGTGGATAATAGTAGTGTAACGCTGTTTCCTGATTACACCTTCGATGTGCAGCGGCAGCGCTCATCCTTCTTGGAAGTCAAGAAAGCATTCCGTGCGGAAGGTTTACAATATTCACTGATGTTTCCAGCACATTTCAGAGTGGCCATGGACGGTAAAACCTTATTTTTCAGCTCCCCTGAGGAGGCATGGGACTGGCTGGAGACTTACAGAGCAGGTCAAGGAAAAGCGGGTCGAGGCCTGGGGGCTGCCAAGGGAGTGATGGCCCTCCTCAGTCACGGCGCTTGGAGAGACAGCAAATCCGTTCACAGAGGCCGATAACTCAGATGGAGAAAGAAAGGTCAGCGCCACTTAAAGCAGTGACTGAGATATCTCAGGAGCAAGGGCCAGAATTGAAGGGAGCGCCTGACTCTGAGAAGGGGTCAGCTGGGATGGCGTCGGAGGATTCAGTGAGCGTCACTCCACCTCATGTCATGCCAGGGACTTCGGATGAGTTGGTTGATGCGTAGTGCAGTAAGACTTTCTCCAGGACTGGGTGATGTTCTTGTGTATTGATATTCCCCTTTATTTTCTGCTGATGTGGAGTGTGAAGTAGTGGTGGTGGTTGGGGGGTGGGGGGACCTTGGGGCGGTGCTCCCCCACTTTAGGGTGAAGCAGCAGGAGCTGTGGTATTAATGGGAATGAGCTAAGGTGCGAGATGATAGAATAATTTTGATTCGGAGGCATCTGGCCCTTGGGCACCTCCCCTGTTATTGTCGTTAGCGATCCCCGATAGCTACTGAGGAAGTGATTTAGTTGAGAATTTGGATGGGTGCTGCTTTGTTAGGACCTGTTCTGGGGAGGGGTAGTTGGGGAATGTTGTGCACGTTGTTTGGGGTTGTAGGGGCTTCCGGGGTGTACGTGGTGCTAGTGCAGAGATTCCAGGGAGTAGAGGACTGCTGTGGGGACCCTGCTTGATGTTAAGTGCATAAAGTGGAATGTGAGAGGGATGCATACAATGCAGAAGAGCCACAAGGTACATGCTTACTTGGTGCAGAGGGGGGTACATATAGCTTCCTACAAGAGACCCATATTGACCGGGCGGAGAGCAGTGTGTTACAGCGGAGATGGCGGGGGCAGGTTTATACTCAGCTTTTGCTAGGGGAACACTGATATGGGTTCGAGTGGGGTGCCCTTCCAGATGACTCACCAGCTCACTGACCCAAAAGGAAGGTTTGTAGTGGTGGGGGGGCGACTACATGGTCTAGACGTAATGTTATGTAGCATATACGCTCCCAATGTTGATCAAATGGCCTTTATTAATCACCTGTCCGGGAAACTGGTAACTTACTTGACTGGCTCTGTGATATTGGGGTGGAGCCTTTAACTCCATAACTGACGTTGATATGGATAGGTTGCATCCGCCATTGCCGGAGGCCTGATAGAGCTTGGGTTCACCTGCCCAGTATTTTACCATACTCACCTGAGCCCACACAAACATACACACTTTGAACAGGTGAACCTACACTTAACCAGTGATTAATTTTAACATTTTAGGACCTACACCTTGACTTACCAATCCTAGTCACCAGTACTAAGGGATCATGGTTGATCAAGGTTGTTAGCAAGAAAATAGGTAGTAAATAAGCATTTGCACTCATAAAATAACCACAGACTCGGGAAAGATTTAAACGCTTTATCTAAATATGTTCTTTAAATGTTGGAATCCATACTAAATTAATCAGAGCTTGATCAAATAAGAATAAAATCAAAGCAAGATGATTTGAAAGTATCATGAAACGTTCTTTAAGTATTGAATTATAGGAAGGGTAAGAAGAGGGAAACAGCACAATGACATACCCAAGCAACTTTATATTTACCCAGAATGGTGTGAAGACCAACCCTGGCCACGGGCTGGATAAAGGACAGAACCCCCGATAGTGCAGGTGCCAACAGGATAGAACAGGTGCAGACCAGAATCAGGATAAGTATGGATCAGGAAAGGACCACCGCAGGTCAGGACCGGCACCCACAGCTAAAGTGCAATGCCGGCGTCACACCCCTCTCTGCAGCTAACAGTCGGACCCCGATTGGGTTATCGATCTCCTTCCCACAGTACCCCTATTGGGATATCGAACTCCTTCCCAGAACCCCGATTGGGTTATCAAATCTTCTGACAGAGCGCTCCGCCAGCACCTCAGCTCTCGATCGCCTATTGAGTGCGTTGTGTCAGTGACAGGTCAGCTATTCTGACAAGTCGGACAATCTAACTAGCTAAGCCTACCTTAGTTATACCATTTTTCAGGGCAGTGTACCACCCGCCAATGTTGCAAATGTGTATATTCCCTCAATTTGATTGGTCAAAAGATGAGGAGAGGTCATCACACCATACCAGTTATGAGGTCATGTTCTTCAATATTCAGATCAATGTTCCCGCCCAATATTTTATTTTCCCATGCACTTTTATTCCAACCGGCAATGAATGTTCCTATAGTAAATACAATGTATCATTTGACATCCTCTTGGAGGTTCAGGAGGTCGAGTTCCCATGAACATCTTCTAGCAAGTCAGGAGTTTGCAGGAATTCAATGCGATGGTTTGAAGACTCTGGTGGATTCGGTGCATGCTCAGTTTCAGGATCCAAGATGGAGCAACATTGTACTTGATTGGTCCGAACACCAGCTAATAGCAAAGTCAAAGAAAAACAGTGTTAGAACAAAGAATAAATGAATGCACTGTATACCACTTATCTCTACTCTATTCCCATTACTTTATTTTAACTACAGCATTAGGGATTATGCAGAACGAACAACTTAGTAAAATCAGCTATGCAAGCATTAGCGCATGAGAACATAGAGCAGCCATCTTTAGTTCTAGTGCGCAGAAGCAACGATTTCCCACCAAGCTTAAGAATACGCCATGTCACATGAGTATGACAGACGTATGCACAGAAAAGTTCCTGCGTTGCGGCGACCATTTTGGGTTAATCGAGTTACTGTTAGTCAAAAAACACATATGCCAGCTTCCCCAGCTTACTAGAAATGTGGTGTTTTGCATTGTTAATAAGACGAAACATGTTGGTTAATTCATTACTTATTTATTTTGAGAGGGTTGAGTCCAAGCAAGTCACTTTACGTGCAAAACCTTGCTCCACCAGGCCCATGTACATAGAATATCTTAGGCCAGAAGGAACTGGCAAGACAGATGGGGGCTGGTGGATACATGGTGAACGCAGCACATTGAGGATCGTGATTACTCTTTCTTTTCCGCTTTGCACAACTTGCATGGGCACTTGGATGCCATATTGTGCACGCCTGACGTACACGACAAAGGTACTCAGCAGTGAGTATTAGTCTAGAACGATATCAGATCCCAACCCTCTACTACTTACGATTAGGTGTGCCCATGAGAGACCTGCAATACCGATGTGGCGCTTAAGACCGGAGATGCTAGAGGACACTGCCTTCAGTAGGGACATAGAAACGGGCATTGAGCAATATTTTGCTGAGAATGACTAAAATAGCGACAGAGTGGGATGCTTTTAAGATGGTGGTAAGGGGAATGTGTATTGCCAAACAGGCGGGTGTACTGAAAACATTACTGCAGGAAGAGGGAGCGGCAGAAGCTTGGCTGGGAGAGTGCGGCCTGAGCGCCCGGAAGTGCAGGATGAACTATTGGGGGCAAGGGAGGAGGTTGCGAGCCAGATAGAGAGGTTGCGTTGTTATGATCATAGAGTTTACCTATCACAGGCGTAGGCGGAGCAGGATGAGGTGAGTATGCTACTGGTTTGGCTAGCTAATCAGGCACCCCACCCACACCTATCCTTGCGCTGAACTCTTCATTGGGCATATCGGTCTACACCCAGAGAGGGATTAATGACCTGTTCCTAGAATATTATGTTGGGTTATACAGAAGTCACTCGAGGGGCTCTGATGACGTACTGGAGGAATTTTTGGCATGTATAAAATTGCCCCAGCTGGAGGAGGAATAAACGGAGATACTAGGGCAAGACATCACACTGGGGCAAATACGAGGTGCCATTAAGCACATGGCGCATAACAAGACACTGGGCTCTGATGGCGTACCTATAGAGTTTTACTTAACTTATATTGATATACTTGCTCCAAAATTGTTGATGGTTTATATGAGGGAGGCTATTGTTGTCCCACTTCCGAAACCAGGAAGGGACACATTAGATAGATCGGTGTACTGCCCGTTATCTATCCTGGCATCTGATAATAAGATATTAAGCAGAATTTTGGCGACTAGGCTCTTACCCCACATGACACAATTGGTCCATTGTGAACAGGTAGGTTTATTTCCAACCAGGGATACAGCCTTTAATGTGCGGCGCCTCCTCCAGATATTGAATGCAGATCATGGGGACACTCCCAATGCTGCGGTGCCCCGGGTGCATTGGACATAGAGAAGGCATTTGACAGCCTGGAATGGCCGTATTAATACCACGCGATGCGTGCATTTGGCATTGGGGAAGCATTCGTGAGATGGGTGGTTGTACTGTATAAGGAGGCGACAGCCAGGGTGCAGACGGGGATGATGGTATCCTCTCCCTGCTCAGTGGGTCGGGGAACGTGACAAGGATGCCCGTTGATGCCACTGTTATTTGCCTTGGCCATTGAACCAATGGCTATTCAAGCTAGACTGGGGCGTCATTACCAGGGTTTGACCCTGCGGGCAGCTGAACAATATATATCCTTATACGCTGATGATCTACTAATTTCCCTGGCCAATACAGGAGCGACGCTGCATGGAGCGACAACCCTATTGCGGGTGTTCGGAGATATTACAGGGCTGGGGGTTAATTAGGGGAAGACTTGTCTATTCCCAGTAACTCCAGTAGTGGCAAGCCCTGACCAGGTAGCGGAAATCCGGTGGGAACCATCGTGCCTACCCAATCTTGGGACTAACATATACCATGCCCCTGCGGATCTGCTGGAGCGAAATGTGGGAAGGGCCTTGCGCAGGCTGCGAGGGAACCTGACTTTTTGGAGTTCTCTGACGCTCTCGGTAGTTTGAAGGGTGGCACTCCTGAAGATGCTATAATATTTTAGGACATTGCCGATTTAGATACCGGGGGACATTTTCAGACAGGTTAGATCCATGATTAGTGGCTTCCTATGGGAAATGGCAGAAGGTGGGTGGCTTTACCTACCATGATGAGACCCAGAGTGGATGGGGGCCTAGCGGTGCTAGACTTCGAACTTCATTACTTGGTGGCTCAGCTCCAGTGGCTCACACAGGCGGTGGCTCGAGAATTTTGGGACCCGGAGGGTCAAGATGGTTGGTGGATCATGCGTCATGTACTCTCATTTACCATACTACAGCAACCCTTGCATCTTGAGTCACTCACTGACGAGGACTGGACGTTGAGACAGTGCTGGAACAGGAGCCAACGCAGAGTCAACAATAGTCGCCCTTATACACCGGAGATCCCCCTGGGCATGTGTACTCTCCCACATGGGGGGATTGGTTGGCACTAGCAGACTGGGAGATGGTGGGAGTCCAGGTCATGGGGGGTTTTGTACGAAGATGGGGTGCTACTGCCTTTTCAAACATTGCAGGAGAGGTACGACCTGCCGCGAGGGGATTACTTGCTGCATGCACCTCTGGTCTCAGCTATACAGCGCCACTGGAGGGAAGGGCTTTCAGAACCTCGGACTTCCATGGCGTGTCAATATGTAGTGATGGCAGCAGGGACATTTAATGCGATCACATGCCTTTATAGGCAATTAGTTGCGGAAGGCCTGCACCCACTGACGGAACTACAGGGAAAGTGAGAGGAGGACCTTGGGAAGGAAATACTGGAAACAACATGGGCCCAGTTGATTCGAAGGGCCTGGAAGAGTACATGGAATGCTAGGTTTCAATTAATACACTTCTTTATGTAACATAGGGCTTATTTACCCCCGGCCAAGATTAATCAATATTTTTGTATGGATACTGCCCGGTGCCCGCGCTGTGATTTAGGGCGGGCAGAGTTGTGTCATATGCTGTGGACTTATGGACAGTTGGGAACGTGCTGGACGGAGGTAGTCAAACTACTTTGTGAAATTACAGAGCGACACATAGACACTGACATGGGTGCCTGTATATTACATTAATTTCTGCATACTCCTAAGACAAAGATCATGAACAAGTTTTTGGACCTGGGCCTATTGTTGGCTAAGAGAGATATCACGGCCCTATGGAAGTCACGACGTGGGCCTACTATAGGGGGTGGAAATTGGAGTTATTCAAATGGGCCAAAAGCGAGAGTACAGTTCTATTGCAGCAAGCTATATGTGCTAATAATGAGAAGGTGGTGGAAGCGGCAAGAGCGTGGGAAGCCCTAGTGATAGCATTACAACTACCCAAAACTGACTCGGAAGTTGACCCTGCTGGGGAGGCTCCAGAGGGTTCCCCTTGATCGATAAAGGGGCAGAGATGGTAATAAGGGCCTAGCCTTGTGGTGAGTGCATGGGATGGTGTTGGACATACGAAGAGCAGCAGGTATTGTCCCCCAAAATATCCCGTAACGAGATTTGAAGGAACTGATAAACATGTTAGAAAATGCGAATGGAAGGCTGGACACACCGGAGGCAGAGGGAGGGGGGAGGGAGTTTGATTGCAATGGGTTGTTGTTAATTTTATGGCTTACATTGCTAAACAATTAGCGTAAAAAGGTTGAAAATGTGATCCTGTTGATGCAGGTGTACGTACATTCAGCAGTCCGCTATGATGAGAATAATAGTGTATTAGATTGTAAAGAAGGAGTGGAGAATCAAGAGCATCCATGGGGACACGGACTGATGATATAATGTAAGGGACAAATGTTATTCATTGAGATACGATTGTAATGTGTGGATTTATAAAACAATAAAAACAGATAAAAAATAAGAGAAACACAGTTTATTAGGAAACATTAACTTAAACATAATACTTTTTTTGGTTATCTCTAGAATTCCTCATGCAAGCTAGAGAGATTTTAAACTCCTTAAATGCAAGAAGATAAATTAGGACAAATAGAAGAGGGGCTAAAGTTTAAGGTTACCTAGGTATGTTGTTCAGTTACAAGGAATATATCCAAGTTAAGTAAAGAGTGTAAAGAAATATCAAGCTAAGTATACGGTTGTGTTTAGTTTTGCAGAACCTACCATCAGAGGTAATCTATATAGCGCTGAGGTGAAGGTGAGAATTGGAAGGTAGCGAACCGCAGGCTGTCTCTTCTTCTTCTGCTATAATATTTTATCCACTCCCCCTTCCCCCTTTGGGAGATTCTTTGAGACACTTGTTATATTAGGTGCCAGAGAGATTTCCCAGATGGGGCATAGGGAAAAGGCATCTCTGTTCCGCGCAAGTATTGGATAATCGCTCTGACAGACTTGCTCCTTTACGGATGTGATCCACACTGGGCCACCCGCATGTCGGTTAGTGCACAAGTTAATTTATTTGGGCTGCTGCCATGCTATCGGTCATGCAGAGTCACTTGCTTCGTCAGTGTGGCTCACACAGCCGCTGCTTTTCTGGTTTCATCACGTGCATGGATTGATAGTGTCGTTGGTTATTCGGAGGGGGCTCATATGTGAACATGGTGGACAGGGGCCTACTTGGTGTTTCTGTGTGGTGCACTGTGCCAAGTGTATCAGGGACATGTTCCACTGTCATTGCACGTGTGCAGTGAGATTCACATGATTGTGCATGTGTACCATTGTGCCCATCTCCCACGTCCCACCAGTCCCTGGTCGTCACTCACCCTGTTGCTGTTGGGTCAGGTCATATTGTGCTTTGTCCATGCCCCTGACTCCTGCCACCGTCTCCACACTGGTGACTGTTGTCACCATTTCCTCCAGCTCGTCCTGAGGCGCAGGCCTCCCATCTTCAGTCGCCGTTTCTGCCTTTCTTTTGGCAGTGAGTTTCTGTTAGGTCTGCCTTTGCACATCATACTAGCACCTCTTGACCTCCTCCATTGACCTCCTCGCCACTCCTACTGCATTGACGTTGGTGAGGATGGTCTCCCATATTTCCTTTTGGGTTGCCAGTGTCACAGTGGAGGTGACGAACAGTTGTTGGTAGTGTTCTATCACCTCCCTGACGATGAGCCAGTCTTCCTGCGGACTGAACCCAGTCTTCCCCTTTCTCTTCTCCTTGCCCTTCCCGAACACGGGGTTCCTGGCTGGTCCTCCATGGGGCTTGTGTGGTTAGGCTTCTCCTCTGAACTCGGTTCAGGTGCATCCATGGTGCTACGCTGTTTGAATTGGTTTTGGCGTTTTTTTTGTTTTGGCTTTTATAGTGCGTTTTCCCGCATGACGCATGGGTATTGCAGAGCTGTCGCTGGTTATTGTTGATTTTGGTATCACGCTCTGGGACATCGGAACTTTTTTGTCTTTCAAGTTTCGTATTTTTTATTAGTCACTTTGGATTTTGCGCAGTCATTTGGCGCGTTATCATGCTACTATCGCATGTTGCCGCCAGGTTGGGAATTGGACGCTAAGACTGTGTTATTTTCTCGTGATAGACTGCAATGTCCATAGTTGCGTTAAGTTACTTTTGCGGTGGTTATCACGCGTTCTTGAGAATATGCCCCAATGTATGTTAAAGTATCAGTCAAGACCATCAGGACACAACTGTTGCAAAACAGAGCCGCCTCTCCCAGGTGGCCAGTGAAAGGCCAGTGCCCTGGATCAGTGCCTGCTTCGACCATGCCTTAAACCGTCTCTGCCTGTTACCTTGGTGGTCCAGAGAACACCCTAAGTCTTTTCCAACGGCCAACTTTTTTTTTTTTAGCAGCAATAGTTTCTTTAGAGAACACAGGCTGCTTTAGAAAAATGTTTGCAGTTTGGGAAGTGAACTCACTTCATTATTGTCTTGTGCTCCTTGCAGGCACCATTCATATGTTTGTGGCTAATAATACATAGTCGCAAAAAGTAACCCACCTAATTAATATTCAGTATGTAGGTCATTCTAAGATCTCCTGCTGTAGGAGATTTTTCAATGTGACCTACTAATAAATATATTGCATCACAATAATAAAGAGAGGTAGCAAACATTCAGTGTACAATTTGCACTCACTGTTTGCTACTTGTCTGCGAGTGCATTCGACAGTTCAAAGGTGGAAAAAAGGAAGGGTACTCCCCCATACTTTAAAGTGTTGAGACATTGTTTTTTTCACAAGGAAAATATATTCACTGCAGAGAATAAACAAAATGTACATGTGCAAATGCATATTTCTTCAGGATTACAGCATAAGTACATTTGTGTAAGTAGGGTTACTCTAAGAAATCTATTAGTGCTGCAGATTTCCAAACACTACTGCTGGCACTCTTTGTGAATGGGCAACGCTTTTAACGATATTCCAGATGTAGGACAATTCCTATAGGGATTCATTAATGACTTTAGGTGCTCCTGAGTTGTGAATCTGACCAAAACTATTCTGCGATTCCTTTGAATATTTATTGTTTGCCACTGCTGCATTTTTGTTGTTGTACTTGATTATCTTGGTGTCCTTTGTGCAGTCTAGTTTCCATTTGATACCAGTGCCTTCCTGCCCAACCCTCACCACCTTCATCTGTGCCCTCTTTCTTAAGGGCAAATCACTGATCCCTTGTGCCATTTGTTATACCGCCAAACAACACAGAATCTTTTCTCCTGTGTGTTAGAACACCATTTTAGCCTCAAGCCCGCATCACATAACGTACTCTACCAAAGCCCACCTTTTAAACATCAAGCCTGGGTGTTCAGGTAAAGGGCTCTGAGATTAAAGGTTTCTTCCTCTTGCATCTTACCTGTTTGAGCCTGTTAGATCTTCTAAGGGCTTACAGTCAGAACCCCTCAGGTTTCCTCTAACCAAAGTCTAATCAATGCAAGTCTGAGTTCATCTTTTGAACCAGTCAGTTAACTCGCAGAAAACCAACTGGGAGAGTCGCTACAAAGAAGCATGTCAAAAGCCTCAAAACATTTTGGTCTGGTAAATCTCCCCCTTCTATTTGCTATTCTTCTGTTATTTGGTGTTATTTTAAAAGTTCTTATGTCCAGTGCGATGCACTTCAATTGTCCCTTTTTAATATGACTTATGGATTTTGGAAATTGTTACTTCCAGTGTTTTGCAGCCATTTCTACAAGGACCACAGGTTTTGGAAGTTGCTTTTCTTGTGGTCTGCACATCACCAAATTCAACCGCATAGCACCAAATAAACTGGTGATTTGTCAAAGCTGGGCATGCCATTGGTTCGGTTTTACCATGAAGTGAGTTTACACGAGTCCATAGCCTCTTAATATACCAGGTTTGTGGAAGCTGAACCCTAAGAAGGTTTGCACCCTGCCACTTCTGAGAGGACTTCATCGCCTCTTATTATTACAAATGGTCATTGGAAGCTGGGCCATACTGCCCACAGTTTCTAAGTTAACTTGTTCCACTGGGGAAACAGCATTTACAACATGGTTGGAACCATGCATGCATTTACAACACAGGCTTCATCACGCATGTCTTTACCATACATATATTTACAATGAATATGCCTTTATATATATATATATATATATATATATATATATATATTCACTGAAAACAACATAGGTTTCACACCAGTTATAGTTAGGTGGAAATTTTACTCGCATAAAACCATTGAAATTCCCACGTTATAGTTAGTTGGACTCACTATAACTGCTGATGACGTCACATATTACATCACTCATGACATGGTCAGTGACATCACTCATGACATCACTGATGACATCTCAAATGGTTTTATGCGAGTAAAATTTCCACCTAACTATAACTGGTGTGAAACCTATGGTTTTTTCAGTGAATTTAATAGGTTTTTAAATGCTAGTTCCTAACTATAACTGGTGTGAAACCTATGGTTTTTTCAGTGAATATATATATATATATATATATATATATATATATATATATATATATATATATATATATATATATATATATATATATATATATATATATATATATATATATATATCCAAATCACAACAGGTAAGCCCCAAGGAGTGCAAGCCAGCCGGAAGATCATAGTTCAAACATGTTTAATGAAGTCTTGCCAGCAGACACAGAAACGGCTCCCTGCAACAATTAATCGGTAAGCCAAACGCGTTTCGGGAGTCCTTCTTTCCCTTCTTCAATGGTGGTAAATGACAAGTGAGAACCGCAATGTCCGGGCACTTTTAAATTCAACCTTGCTTCCATCAGTGGGCGTGGCCGTGACCATTGATTACAGGCTTTCTGGTTGATGTAGTCCACTCAAACGATAAATCCCCAGTGGGTTTGCTTCTCAACTCGTACTGATTAAAACAAAATTCTTTCCCAAGTGGGTTATGCCAGGAACTGTCACTATGTCTGCCCTGCTTTGTAGTCTTCAAGGATGAACACCAGGCTGACACCGTCCTGCAAGGGCGCCAGCCCCCTTCCTCCCGTGATAGCAGCGCCGGTATATATATATATATATACCGGCGCTGCTATCACGGGAGGAAGGGGGCTGGCGCCCTTGCAGGACGGTGTCAGCCTGGTGTTCATCCTTGAAGACTACAAAGCAGGGCAGACATAGTGACAGTTCCTGGCATAACCCACTTGGGAAAGAATTTTGTTTTAATCAGTACGAGTTGAGAAGCAAACCAGAGTTTTCTAAAGAACAACTAGAACGCTAACAGTCTTACTTATGACAAAAGTATGGCACACCTGAAGTCATCTTGATTGGAATAAAGTGGTAACACTTAATACATTTAATTTGAAAAGGAACAAAATGAGGGGTTTCATTTTGCCATTTGGTATATATATATATATATATACCGGCGCTGCTATCACGGGAGGAAGGGGGCTGGCGCCCTTGCAGGACGGTGTCAGCCTGGTGTTCATCCTTGAAGACTACAAAGCAGGGCAGACATAGGTACTAACCTCTGCAGCAGAGACTAACTATGGAAATTGTAACCATCACGAACTTTGATGCCTGTCCCCTTTAAACCGGAACATTAAAGACTGTGGTCCCTCTTCAGTGTTTAAAGCTACGTTGTTTTTTAAAATCAGTAACGAACCCATTGCTGGAGCTGTTGGCATTTGATGAAGAGTCAAGAGACTCGAAACGCGTTATGCCTAAAACCTTAACTTTGAATAAAATCCATTTGGACGAGTATTGCTGGTGTGGCCTGGATTGCGTCGCAGAAGCAGCGCGTGGTGTTGTATGCATATATATATATATATATATATATATATAATTTCTATGGCAAAATGAAACCCCTCATTTTGTTCCTTTTCAAATTAAATGTATTAAGTGTTACCACTTTATTCCAATCAAGATGACTTCAGGTGTGCCATACTTTTGTCATAAGTAAGACTGTTAGCGTTCTAGTTGTTCTTTAGAAAACTCTGGGACATTCTGTCATTGGGCTATAGTTGGGCTACATCTGGATGATATTTGGGCTACATTTGGGCTCTTTTGTCTCTGGTGGCCATCTTGGGAGACTGCATATCAGAATTTTTTTAATGAAATATAAGAGGATTTGAGAAGTCACTCAAAATGTGCCCTAATTTTTCTTTCTTCAGCACTAATCATAATTTCTATGGCAATATGAACCCCCTCATTTTGTTCCTTTGCAAATTAAATGTTTTAAGTGTTAACACTTTATTCCAATCAAGATGACTTCAGGTGTGCCATACTTTTGTCATAAGTAAGACTGTTAGCGCTCAAGTTGTTCTTTAGAACACTCTGGGACACTCTGTCATTGGGCTATAGTTGGGCTACATCTGGCTGATATTTGGGCTACATTTGGTTTTTTTTGTCTCTGGTGGCCATCTTTGGGCTACATTGGGCTACATTTGGGCTCTAACATATATATAGCCCAATGTAGCCCAATATATATTTTTTCAAAGTTAATTTTCATAAAACCCACTGGAGCATATATCTTGAGACATAGCAAAGGCACATCGGAGTACCAGTCCCTACAATTTTGCCAAGTTTGGTGGAAATCCATTCAGCCGTTCGGGCTAAAAGTGAGTTCGACCGCCCTATGGAAATTAACATGGAGAAAACACGTTTTGGGACCCCCCTTTTATCTCGGCCCCCGCTTGACGAATCCCCCCCACATTTTCAGAAAAGGAGCGGAGCGGGCCACGAACTTTGAGAAATTCGCGAAGATTCGTCCACCGACGCCAAAGTTAATCCCAATAGAATGTTGCGGATTTCCTATGGAAAGTAGATCCTAACTATAACTACCTACTGGCGACCGCCAGTAGGTAATACATATATATATATATATATATATATAGCGCACGGTGACCTTGATGTGATCAAGGTCACCGTGGAGTGACCGAAACGCGTCATGCTGGCGAATTCGTGTGAATAAACATTGTCAATATTTCACCCTTGAGCTGTGGAGTGGTCTGTACCTGTGGTATCCGATGTGGCAGATTGGATCTTGGTCCTAGTTTGACAGCGGAACAGGATTGTGAAGTGCATATATATATATATATATATATATATATATATATATATATATATATATATATATATATATATATATATATATATAAATATATATATATATACGTATAATTACCTACCGGCGGTCGCCAGTAGGTAGTTATAGTTAGGATTTTTTTCAATGTTAAATCTCAAAATTCTATTTGGAATAACTTTGGCGCCGGTTGACGAATCTGCCTAAAAATTTCCTCAAAATGGCTTCGTTGAGCTCCGGTCCTTCCCTGAAAGTTTTGGGGGGGGGATGCGTCAAGCGGGGGCCAAGATAAAAGGGGGGTCCCAAAACGCGTTTTCCCCATGTTAATTTCCATAGGGCGGTCGACCTCACTTTTAGCCCGAACGGCTGAATGGATTTACACCAAATTTGGCAAAATTGTAGGGACTGGTAGCCCGATGTGCCTTTGCTATGTCTCAAGATATGTGCTCCAGTGGATTTTATGTAATTTAGGTTCAAAAAAATATATATATCTATAAGCGCGCCCAGGTTTGCGCACCGGGGAGTGCACCGGGCGCGCCACGCGGCTTGCGTACGGAAAGCTGATTGGCTCTCGGGTGTCTGTAAACATTCTAAACAGTCCGGAGCGGCCGCCATCTTGTGTCTCGGTAGGATCGAGACATGAGAGGTGGCCAAAACAAAGGGGGAAATGACCATAAGGGGGCAGAGTAGACCCTCCCTGACCCCCTTGATTAAATGTGGGGGCTTTAAAAGGGCCCCGCGGGGCAAAAAAAAAAATGTTTTTGTTTTTTTTGCGGGGGGGGGCGCCCGGTACGCGCACTGGGAAGTGGACCGGAGAGCGTACTATGGGGAAAAAAGAATGATAGACTTTTCAAATATTGTATGTTTATTAATTGTTCTTTTTGTTGTTTTTTTTTTATTTTTTATTTAAGTACCAACATGTAGGTACCAATGCAGAGTCTAAAATTTAATATACACCGTCTCCTTTGTAGATATCTTGCATGTTGTTACAGAAGTTATTGTGGTATATGGAATTCGTAGCATAGTCTGTCAGGAAAGCAGAAACAATATGGAGGCAGGAGATGATAAAGAGATGTTAAATACACATTGGAGATAGTATAGTGGGAGAAAGGAAGTAACTATAAGCAAACTTACTATGTAACACAAAAAAGTTGCACAGTATATTTTAATTCTGACCTTACATTATAATCAATTTGGTACTAGTTTAAGAAATACATATAAAAATGAATAATGTCTCAAACAATTTTTGAATTATTAAATATAAATTTATTTTTCAGATTCCTTTTCCAAATTTAAAAGAACTTCTAATATTTGATTGTCAGAAATGTCCTCATTTTGAATCAGGAAATGTACTGATTGTACACATTGAAGTAGTTCATAGTCCCGTGATTCATCCATGAATTCTGAGTCATTGGGTTCAATAACTTTATTATTGTTGCTCTCCAGAACAATTTCGATGGAATTTTTTTGCCCTCCTTCCATTTTTGTGCTGTAATTTGCACTTAAAAAAAATATATCAGTAGAGATAGGGCACTGTTGGGTTTAAGTTCAGACAGGTACTTTGGTTTTTTTAACAGTGATTTTATCTTTGGGCAGTGTATGGTATCAGACTGGAAGTAGAAATATAAAAAAGTGTATGTGATAAAGCCTAAGTAAATTCATAATTATACAAGACAAGCCTAACTCCATCCATAACTATAACAGAGAAGTCTATCTTATCTATTACAGAGGGATAGTATATAACTAACAGAAATGTTTTCCAAATTAACTTAAAGTGCACAACATACTTCAGTTTTTAAAATAACATCTTACCTTTCAAAAAGAAGTTTAAGTTGCGGGTGAAAATGCTCTTGAAATGTACTTCAGGAAGTAGTAGTCAAAATGGCTGTGTTTCTCTCTCTTTCTTTATATATATTCAGGTACATAACCAATCAAATGTCATGAAATAATAGTAGAAAATGAAAGTAACATTTTAATTGGTTGTCAATTCTAACACTTCATATGTGTTTTTGTCATGTAATTTACCTCAGGATATTTAGTCAGGCCTACAGCATAAATGTCTCAATGGAATTCCATCAAATTTGGGTAAATGGTAGGGATTGCTATGTAGTTGGGCCTATTCTATATTTGATGAAAGTGTCTCCAGTGGTTTTTCTGTAAATTACTTTCCCACCTTTTTTTAGGGAGCGCTTACTGGTGCGCGCCCTGGTACGCGCACCAGCAGCGTTACAGGAGTCCTCCATTTTGTGTTTCGGTAGAATCGAGACACAAAATGTAGGACAAACAACGATGGGAATGGGTAGAAGGGGGCACGGTAGTCACTTCCTGACCCTCTAGGTTTTCTGAGGGGGGCTTAGGACGCTCATATAGGCCAAAAATGAAATTTTTATGGGAAAAATTTTGCGGGGTTAGCGCTCGGTACGCGCACCGGTAAGCGTACCGGGGAGCGTACTTTGGTGAAAAATAGTGAAAAAAGTTAGAAAAAGATAAACGTTTTGAATGATCAGAGGTAGGGTAGCTCTGAAAAGAGCTTTTGGGTTCTGTGGCTGATTTAGGTACCTACAAGTAGGTTCCAATGCACAGTCTTAAATTCAGGAGGAATATTCTATTCCCCTCATCTGAGAAGTGCACACCATCTCCTCTGTAGATGTCTTGCATGTTGTAACGCAAGTTGTTGTTGTATATTGAACCCATTCCAAAGTCTCTCATGTAAGCAGAAACAGATTTATTCACATGTTTCCGTGCTTTCTCAAATTGTGGACAAAATTGGTTGGACCAGTTCCATTTCTGTCTTTGGCATATATTGGAATATACCAAGGCAGTTTGTGGAAAAAGTGTCATCAATTGATCAAAGGTGTCCTTTAAAAGCATTTCCAGACCAACCCCAGTCATAGTGCCCAAATCATTTCCAACACATGACATCTCAATCCTCTCTGGCCAATCCACTTGATTTCCACATTTGATAAATCAAGGTTGTGATCATTTTTGATTGCTGCATACCTTTGAGCCCAGTGGATGTAGCTATGTCCAATAATCCATACAGAATACATGATGTGAGAAGGTTCAGGTGTAGTCAGATGAAGTGTGGGAATGAAATGGCAGCTGGAACAGTAGGAGTTTACAAAAAACATAATTGTGGAGTTTCCCTGCTGTTGAATCACAAGCAATGATTGGTGGATTCAGTTAGTTGAAAACAGAAAGTTAGGGTGCATGGTTGTGTTGTGTGTAAGAAGCAATTTGAATGGTTAAGAAAAAGTCACTAAAAGCAATAATGCCCTGGATAAGCTGGTGTATTGAGAGGTCAAACATCCTTGCTGACTTAATTTGCAACATTGTAGAATAAACTTTTGAACCTGAGAGTTCAGTTAGGAGGGAGTTGCTATGGTAACAGATAGAAAGGTCTGAGAGGGGGAAGGGTGTTGGTTTGAAAATAGTGAGGGAAGACTTTTGATTGGTTGAAATAAGGCATATGTGTGTAAAGTTAGAGATTTTCTATGCCAGTCTTGGTTTCAGTGTATTGAGTGCACACCTTTTGCTCTGCTAAAGAAAAATTGGTGTGTGTGTCTGACACTGTTTTCAATCTCCCAAAGCATTTGTAAAGGTAAGTAATGATTTATTTAATTTAGATAGAGACTTGTTTGCTCTATGGAGAATATTTGGAAGCAGATAGTTAAGTTTCAGTAGTGACATTGAATGCTTGTACATAGGTCCTGTGTTGTGTTTCTAAAATGTTATTCAAAAAACGATTTTGGGGGCAAATCAATGGTATTTTCATTTGGCCCTTATTTATGTTTGCCTTGTGCTGCTGGTACATCACTTTAAACATGGGAAAAAAGTGACGCCTTCATAAATAAGGTCCAGAGTTTATTTGTTGTTGGTTTGTGTCTTGCTTTTTGATAATGTTTGATATCAACATTTGCAAGATAGAGGATTTGTATTTTGTCAAATAGTGAGCGTTCAGTAGTGAAATTGAGTGCTTGTACATAGGATATTTGCTGTGTTTCTAAAATGTTATTCAAAAAACGATTTTGGGTGCAAATCAATGGTATTTTCATTTGGCCCCTATTTATGATTGCCTTGTGCAGCCAGTGCATCACTTTAAACATGGGAAATAAGTGACGCTCTTGTGGCGCAAGGCCTTCATAAATAAGGCCCTGAGTTTGTTTGCTGTTGGTTTGTTTTTTGCTTTTTGATAATACTTGCTATGAACATTTGCAAGATAGAGGATTTGTATTTTGGGAAACAGTGAGGTTTCAAAAGTAATATTGAGTGGTTGTACATAGGTTCTGCACGGTGTTTCTTAAATGTTATTCAAAAAACTATTTTGGGGGAAAATCAATGGTATTTACATTTAGCCCTTATTTATGATTGCCTTGTGGCACCAGTGCGTCTCTTTTAACATGGGACGCACTCGCGGCGCAAAGCCTTCATAAATAAGGTCCTGAGTTTTTTTGTTGTTGGTTTGTGTCTTGCTTTTTGATAATGCTTGATATCAACATTTGCAAGATAGAGGATTTGTATTTTGTCAAATAGTGAGCGTTCAGTAGTGAAATTGAGTGCTTGTACATAGGATCTTTGCTGTGTTTCTAAAATGTTATTAAAAAAACGATTTTGGGTGCAAATCAATGGTATTTTCATTTGGCCCTTATTTATGATTGCCTTGTGCAGCCGGTGCATCACTTTAAACATGGGAAATAAGTGACGCTCTTGTGGCGCAAGGCCTTCATAAATAAGGCCCTGAGTTTGTTTGCTGTTGTTTTTTTTTTTGCTTTTTGATAATACTTGCTATGAACATTTGCAAGATAGAGGATTTGTATTTTGGGAAACAGTGAGGTTTCAAAAGTGATATTGAGTGGTTGTACATAGGTTCTGCGCAGTGTTTCTTAAATGTTATTCAAAAAAACGATTGAAAATCAATGGTATTTACATTTAGCCCTTATTTATGATTGCCTTGTGGCACCAGTGCCTCTATTTTAACATGAAGGCCGCACTGGTGGCGCAAGGCCTTCATAAATAAGGCCCTGAGTTTTTTTGTTGTTGGTTTGTGTCTTGCTTTTTAATAATGCTTGATATCAACATTTGCAAGATAGAGGATTTGTATTTTGTGAAATAGTGAGGGTTCAGTAGTGAAATTGAGTGCTTGTACATAGGATCTTTTTTGTGTTTCTAAAAGGTTATTCAAAAAACGATTTTGGGTGCAAATCAATGGTATTTTCATTTGGCCCTTATTTATGATTGCCTTGTGCAGCCGGTGTATCCCTTTAAACATGGGAAATAAGTGATGCTCTTGTGGCGCAAGGCCTTCATAAATAAGGCCCTGAGTTTGTTTGCTTTTGGTTTGTTTTTTGCTTTTTGATATTGCTTGATATGAACATTTGCAAGATAGAGGATTTATATTTTGGGAAACAGTGAGGTTTCAAAAGTGATATTGAGTGGTTGTACATAGGTTCTGCGCAGTGTTTCTTGAATGTTATTCAAAAAACGATTTTGGGGAAAATCAATGGTATTTTTCATTTGGCCCTTATTTATGATTGCCTTGTGCAGCCGGTGCATCACTTTAAACATGGGAAATAATTGACGCTCTGGTGGGGCAAGGCCTTCATAAATAAGGCCCTGAGTTTTTTTGTTGTTGGGTTGTGTCTTGCTTTTTGATAATGCTTGATATCAACATTTGCAAGATAGAGGATTCGTATTTTGTGAAATAGTGAGGGTTCAGTAGTGAAATTGAGTGCTTGTACATAGGATCTTCGCTGTGTTTCTAAAATGTTATTCAAAAAACGATTTTGGGGGAAATCAATGGTAATTTTTATTTGGCCCTTATTTATGATTGCCTTGTGCTGCTAGTGCATCACTTTAAACATGGGAAAAAAGTGAGGCTCTGGTGGCGCAAGGCTTTCATAAATAAGGCCCTCCTTTTTTTGTTGTTGGTTTGTGTCTTGCTTTCTGATAATGCTTGATATCAACATTTGCAAGATAGAGGATTTGTATTTTGTGAAATAGTGAGAGTTCAGTAGTGAAATTGAGTGCTTGTACATAGGATCTTTGCTGTGTTTCTAAAATGTTATTCAAAAAACGATTTTGAGTGCAAATCAATGGTATTTTCATTTGGCCCTTATTTATGATTGCCTTGTGCAGCCTGTGCATCACTTTAAACATGGGAAATAAGTGACGCTCTGGTGGTGCAAGGCCTTCATAAATAAGGCCCTGAGTTTGTTTGCTGTTGGTTTGTGTCTTGCTTTTTGATATTGCTTGATATGAACATTTGCAAGATAGAGGATTTGTATTTTGGGAAACAGTGAGGTTTCAAAAGTGATATTGAGTGGCTGTACATAGGTTCTGCGCAGTGTTTTTTAAATGTTATTCAAAAAACGTTTTTGGGGGCAAATCAATGGTATTTACATTTGGCCCTTATTTATGATTGCCTTGTGGCACTGGTGCGTCTCTTTTAACATGGGACGCACTGGTGGCGCAAGGCCTTCATAAATAAGGCTCTGAGTTGCTGTGGTATAAACTTTAATATGTTGCAAATTAGTGTTTATATTGTTTTCTTTTTGTCTTTACTTTGTTGTTTGCTAATAGTGGTCTTTAATGTGTTATTTTTTTCAGAACCACAGATTGAAATCAACATTTTAAAAGCAAGCAAAAATGCCATCAAGGCAAAGGAATAGAAAAAATACCATACGTAAAAGAACAAAATCATCAAAGGAATTAAAAGAATCCTCTACAACAAGTACTTCAAAAAACACCAGAAAAGCTCCTGGTAAGACAATTAAGTCTTTTCTTCACAATTTATGTAGATCAAAAAGTAATGTTAATGGTAATGTGAAGATCCAGAAGCAGAGAGCAAATCTAAAAAGGAAGGAGAGGCCCTCAAAAAATGTCTCTATTGGAGCAGGAGATAAGACTATGGATAGTAATAGAAGGTTAAATCAATTTAGGGACATTCGTAGATGAATGTTTCGCAATAGGGTAGTTTTAAATTTGCTAAAAAATGAAAAGAAAGGTAAACAGAGAGCTGCTTTTTACAAGAAAAAGAAAAGTGTAGAGAAGATTGTTGATCAGGCTTTTGAAGTTAAGAACAAATTATTTATTTTAGTAATCAATAGAATTAGGATACTTAATAAGGCAATTGATTTTTTCAAATCGAATAGTAGATGGAAAAGAATTATTAATCAGACTAATTTTTGTGAAGTATTTTCTGGAGAATGGATGCATAGTTCAAGTTCTGAGCCATTTTTTAATGAGGAGAGTTACTTTCAGGAAAATGATTTGGTGCATGCAGTTGACACCAGTGGTCGAGCATATGAGGTGAAAGATGGTTGTGTGATGGAAAAAGAGAAACTTATATCTAGAGATGCAGAAGAGGTGTTAAGTGATGAAGTATTAGGGAGACGTACTAAGGGTCCAGTGTACACATGGAAGTGCAGTAGTATTTGTAGTGTGCGACAGGATTCAATCGATTTGCTTCGAAATTTCTTACGTACATATAGTAAGAAAAGTCTAAAACAAAAAATGAAGATCTTGCAAGAGTTAGATCCTTGCGGAGTAAGAGAAAACACAGGTTTGCATGGGCATTCACTGGCTTGTCTTTCTAGAAAAGTATGTCACAGTGTTTTTCATCATTTTAGGATGTTAGGAGTGCATCATAATAAGGTGAGGAAATTAGTGAGACGGTTGTATTATGCAAAAAGTCCAGCACTTAAGCTTAAACAGTTAAACAGTGCTCTTTTGCATGGATCTGAAGTAGATGTGAAGACTATTTGTGAAGAAATTGAGTTTTGTTATTTTGGGAACAAAGAGGACAGTGTAGAAATGGATATAGTAATGGATGGTAATGTGGAAGACAATGTACAGATTTCAAGTACAGAAAAGTTTGACGAGGAAATTACCAAGTTTAAGGTGAAATCAAGTGAAAGGCCTAATTTATAAGATTCAGACTAGGTTAGTTGATTTATATGCAAAATGTAAATTGGAAAATAATAGTGAATGGAAGGATTTTGTAAGTTATTTGTTGGTGGAGAATTCTTTTGATTTGAGTTTTGATCAGCGTATTTGTAATTATTGTTTGAAAAAATTAAATGAAAATAGAATGCCTGCTAGAGCTGCTCATAATAATCTTCAGTTGATAGATATTCCTTCTGAATTGATGGATTTAAATACTTATGAATCAATTTTGATTCAATGTGTCCATCCTTTTCAAGCTATTGTTCGCATGGAGCCTAAGATAGGGAAATTACCTCCTACAGATTTACAAAGCGGATTAAAGAGAAGAGTTGTTTATTTGCCTCTAGATGTCAAGAAAAATATTGATACAATTGGTGTAGAAAGAGTAGAAGAGGATCCTCTGGTTATTCTAGTTAATGGGGTTCCGACAAAGAGTAAGAAATTCTGGCAAGATTTAGTGGATGTTAGGAAAGTCAAAAAGGCAACGTTGTATTTGGTCAAAAACAATGAGAACTATAAAGATGTAAGTGTTGGAGCAGAGGAAACAGCTACAGAAGAAGACAGTGATTGTTCAGTTGGCCAAATTGAAAAAGTTGATGTGTCTAGAAGTGAAGAAATATATGAACATTATACTGCTCATCCTTTGCATTCCAAAGAAGTAATGGGGAATGCAATTGACTTGTTTCAAATGAAAGCAGCAAAAGGAAGTCCCATTAGTGTATGGGAAGAAAGTTTTGAAGCTCGTTGTTTTCCACAGTTATTTCCAACAGCACGTGGTGGACGATATGACGATCGACCAGTTCAAATTCCTGCAGCTGAATACCGGACTTTAAGATTATATGCTGAAGATCCAAGGTTTCGGCAATACATTCCGTATTTGTTTCATCTACTGTATGAAAGTGATTTGTCTGGGCTTTCTTATGCAGTTAATCATATATTGAAAAGTGGAGCTCATCTGCAAAATGTTTCAGCAAGGGACTTTATGGAGAAATTCAATCTGCAAGACAGTATTTTGGAATCTCAGCTAATCAATCTCATGGCATGTCAGCGTGGAACAAATGAGTATTGGTTCCGTCGTCATGGGAAATTGAAATGTATGCTAAGAAACTTAGGAACTCCTACATGGTTCCTCACTCTTAGCTGTGCTGAGTATACATGGGACGACTTACTTCAATTTCTACGAGAGGCAAATGGAAACATACAAAATATAGAATTGAAAACACCTGGAGAACTGTGTTCTTTGGATCCAGTGAATGTTTGCAGATATTTTAATCATAGATTTGAAGCAATGATGTCTTTTATTACCAACAAAAAAAATCCTCCCCTTGGAGAGGTTTTGGATTTCTTTTGGAGGAAGGAATATCAAGCGAGAGGTGCTCCTCATATACATATGTTGTAATGGATTAAAGATGCACCCAAATTTGGATTAGATTTGGATGAAACAGTGATGAGTTTCATTGAAGAGTATTCAACATGTGCTGTTCCAAAAACTACTGAAGAAAACAGTTTAAGGCAACAAGTTTTACGTTTTCAATCTCATCGTTGTGGAAAGTACTGTTGTCGAAAATTTAAAAACAAGGAAAAGTACTACACGAAATGTCGTTTTTGCGTTTCCACGACCAGTGATTTCTAAGGGAAGAGTAAATAATTTGATGTCATCTCTACGACATACTGTGACGAGGAAATCTCCCGAAAATACATATAATTTAAAAAGAAACGAAGAGTCCAAGTACATCAACGACTACAACCCAGTGATTTTGTCCATGTGGAATGCTAACATGGATATTCAGTTCGTTGCTGACAACTCTATTGCTGTGGCTCGATATGTGACATCTTACATCACAAAAAAAGAAAAGACAGAACTGAAGGAAATGTGGGAGGACATTTCACATGAAAAGAGTCTAAGCAAGAAATTATACAGTTTCAGTCTGAAGATGTTGTCGCATCGAGAAATTGGAGCATATGAATGTTCTGATTGGTCATCATCAGCAAGTCTCTATGCCAAATCAAGAGCAATCATTTGGGTGAGTCTAGGTCTTGCTGCAACACGAAACCGAGTTTTGAAATCTGTACAAGAAATTGAATATTTGGCGGAGAAAGAACCAAACAGTACAGATATTTTGAAGACAAACATGTTGGATACATACTATCCAAATAGAAGTACTCACCTTGAGAACACTTGTTTGTATGAAGTTCTGCAAAACTACAGTTATCAGAGGAACATCACAGAAGATATCAATAATGGAAAATATGCTGTCATTGGGTATGAAGGATGTCTAGTGAAGCAGAGAAAAGGCCATTTGATTAATCATCGAAAATTGAGTTGCGAAGCTCCAGACAAAAGAGAATTTTACTATTTAGCTCTTTTGCAACTCTTTAAGCCATGCCGTACAGAAGAGGAACTACTTGGAGATTTTCTCTGTTATGAAGGCTCTTTTAATGCAACTAAGGATACCATAGAATGTCCTATTTTTCTAAATTATCTGCAAATGTTGAACGAAGAAATAGAGCAAGAAACCACAATTGCTGAAGAGATTGCTAGAGACAGTTCTCAAGACAGTCAGAGTTCTACTTCATTGAGTCAGGATCCACTAGGAGGACCAATTATCCAAAATGAAGCTGCAACTGCCATGGTTGAGGTGGAAAGAGCTATGGAACAAGCTCAAGAGGATGGAGTTAACTTAGAAGATTTGGTAAAGCAACTAAACATTGAGCAGAAAAAGATATATGATGAAGTCACAGAACAGATTGAACATGGATTCAGACATGAGAAAAAAGAGTGCTCATGTACATCATTTGAGCCTGTGCGACTGTACGTAAGTAGAGAAGCGGGGACAGGAAAAAGTTTTCTGATTAAAGCCATTTCAACTTATCTGCAGAAAAGGACTGATTCACCGCTGTCTTGTGTTGTAACTGCTCCAACTGGTCTGGCAGCACATAACATTAAAGGGATTACTCTACATCGTTTACTGATGCTGCCAGTTGAGCATGATAATAAATTGCATTACAACAAGTTATCTGGAGATGCATGTTCTGAAGTTTCAAGAGTCTTGAAGAAAATGAAACTTCTTATCATTGATGAAGTAAGCATGGTCTCAAATCTAATGCTTTCCTTTGTGCATTTGAGAATGCAAGAAATTCTTAAAACAGAGTATGATGTGTTATTTGGAGGAAAACACATTATTGTTTTTGGAGATCTATTGCAGTTGACTCCAGTAAAAGGACAACCAGTGTTTAAAATGCTCACGCATGAAGATACCAGGAAGTCCCTTGGAAGCATTGGAAACGTTAATATATGGTTAAATTTTAAATATGCTGAACTGCTTCAAAATATGCGACAGGCAAAGGATGAAGATTATAAAAATATTCTACAAGATGTAAGAATTGGAAAAGTAAGTGAGCTTGGAAAAGAAGCTTTACATGCTCGATTAATGTCAAATTTGTATCCAAATGAAAACATTCTGCCAGAGAATTTTTTTTAAAAAATGACTGAGAAGATATCTGGGATATGTTTGATGCCAACTCTGCAAGAATGTTCCATCTTCAACAACAAAATGTTAAAGTTAGAAGATGAAGAGATTGTGAAACTGTAAACAATAGATAAAATAGAGCATATGGGTGCAACAATTGTTTTGTCAGAAAATTTGAAAACAAAATTGGATTCATTAGAGAAAAGTATTTCTAAAACAGCTGGTTTTGAAAAGACTCTGAATGTGTGTTTAAATTGTCGTATCATTTTGAGAAGGAATTTAAATGTTGAAAGAGGTCTGGTAAATGGAGCAATGGGTTATGTTGTTGATTTTGTGAATTATAGAAATAGAGATGGAATTGAATTTTTAAAAATAAAATTTGTTGGTATTGAGCAAGTACAACAAATCAGTTGTTGTTCTTCTAGATTTTTACTTGTAAAAGACTTATATGTTCGCCGAAAACAGTTTCCTGTTTGTTTGGCATATGCAGTAACAATTCATAAATCTCAAGGTTTAAGTGTAGATAGTGCTTTGGTGAACATTGGAAGATCTGTGTTTAAAGAGGGTATGGCATATGTGGCATTATCCCGAGTCAGAACTTTATCAGGATTGTACTTGATTGAGTGTGATGAGACAAAGATTTGTACAGATCTAGATTGTGTTAAAGAATACAATAGGTTAAGAAGAGAGTATGCTCCACATTTGCCTCAATATCCTCTGTTTGAAAAACGTGTGGTAGGCCGAAAAAGAAGATATGAGAATAATTGCAGTGAGGTAGTAGCAAAAAGACAAAAAGTAGATGCAACTGTAATTCAAAACAGAAAGAAAAAGGATTGTGATGAAAATGTTGTTGGATTTCAGTTTGAAAATAGTTCTGGTGTCAACTGCTATGCTAATGTAGTGGTTAATGTTGTTTTTTTTCTTCAAACTTTACAAGAACAGATTGTTGAAAATCGGGATCAAAGATTGTGTGGTTTATTGAATTCTGTGTTTGAGAAATGTAGCAGTGATAGAGCAAAAATAGAAAGTGTAACAGAAATTCGAAATATTTTAGATATGTGTTCTGGTCAAGATAAATTTTCACAGAACATTCAGCAGGATTGTCAGGAATTTTTAATGTATATGTTTGGTGTTTTGGAAGATGAAGGTGTAGATGTAGATAATCTTTTCAGCCTTTCTTATCAATGGCAGCATGACTGCCACAATTGTAGTTCATCAAGTAATACTAGAATAGACACTGAAAGATTTATATATTTGACTTTACCAGACTGTAAATCAGTGTCATTTAAAAATCTAGTTAAAGCAGCAGATCATAATATGGTGTGTACCCAATGTAAGTGTCCAATGCTATCCACATTATTTATACAAAGTTATGGTCAGTATATCATTTTAGTTTTCCAAGGATGTAGACCTGATAGAACTAAATTGACAACTTGTATCAAAAAGTTTGTGGCTTCTCAGTTATCAATTTCAGGAAGAATCTTTACAACTGAAGCTATTATTTATCATGACGGTCCTTCGACAACATCAGGATATTATACATGCTACTTAAAATGTAAAAAAGGTTGGAGTTACTGCAATGAATCTCATTTGACTTATAAACAACGTTTGCCTTATGACTTTAAAAATTCTTACCTAGTGTTTTTAAAACCAAAGTTTTAGTAAAGGGAATTGGCCTTTGAAGACGGGAATAGTTAATAAAAGTTAGTTAGTTAATTAATCTAATGTTTAAAATTATTTATCTCATATAGGTACTGTAAGTGGATCTCATAGTAAAAAATACTCATATATCTGACACAGTTTGGCCGTAAGGAAAGTGTAAGGTATGATGTTCTTAGATCTTTTTTCATAGGAAGTCGATGAAATGGAAGTTATAGAGAACAGCAGACTTTTTGTCCACCAAAAGGACCTTCACTATCTTCTATTTGGCCTCACGGAAAAGTAAGTGAATCAAAGATTAGTGTACATATATGAGTTGTAAGTGTTTATGTTTTTTTTAAACACAATCTTTTAGATTGTGTTTTTTTTCCCGCTGTTATATGATGAAGAGTTTGAACTCACTAATTTAAGTGAAATTCAATATATTCTGAGAACAGCAAAAATAAACAATGTAACATATTGTAGAAGTTATTCTATAGTTTGCATTGTGTAATTTATATTGTATTTCCATTGTCTCGCACTCATTTTCCTTTTTCCACCCTTATTTAGCTCTCTTTACTCATTTACACTGCCTTTTTTAACTTTGTTTCATCGCTGTTCCTTTACTCCACTTCATTCACAACTCCTCAATTCAATTTCAACTGTCTGCATTTCCTCTCTCCCTTCCACGACTTTTCATCTTTCTCACATTCTCTCAGTACCACTGCTTTAGTTTTCTTCCCCTCTCTTTCTTTCTTTTGCTCCTTTACTCTTTTTCCTTTCTCACTCATTGTACTGCAGTTCACTCAGTCCTTCCCTTTGTTTTTCTGTGTACTTACTCTCTCACTCCTTTTTCCTCCATCGTTCTATATTAACCTCATTCCCTTCATCCCTTCACTCTGTGACTCCCCTTCACTCTCTCTCAGTCATCTTCTATTCCTCTTTCTTATTATTAGTTCCTCATTTAGGCTCCTCTCCTTTTCACTCATTTTCCTTTTACTTTCTTATCTTTCCTGATTTCGTTTTGGTATCTCGCATTCTTTTAGTATCTTACTTATCTTCAGTAATTTATTCTCTTTCTATTTCTTTTTCCCTCTTTTTTCTCTTTCTACATTACTTTATTTCTGGTTTTGTATCCTTCACTATTGCTTTATTTCTTAGTAAACTTTTTTAGATGTTTTACCTCTTGACCTGTTTCTTCTATTTTAAAATATATATTTTACTAATTATAACTTGTTTTTTCTTTTGTCTTTCACAGATACAAAGTGTAGTTTAAAGATGCAAGTACATTTTCATTAATTATATGGTAAGTGTGACTACAAAATGTAATTTATCATCACCCTTTGTTTTAACCTCACTACTTTTCTGTCACCCTACCTCACCCCTGTTTTCTTACTCTGCTTCCCTCACGTATTCTTATCCTCCATATTTACTTCTCTTTTCCTTACTTTCCTACCACATTCAACTTCTTTCAGTGTCGCTGCTCACCCACACTCCCTCTCTTTCCTTTTTTTTCTGCTTCACGTAGTCCCTTTCTGACACTCCTTCCTTTACTCTCTCTGTTCTTACTTTCTGTCACTCCCCATGTCTTACCCTTATTCACTTTTATCCACCCTCTTTCACTCCTCTTTACTTACACTCACTGCTTTTTTCTTTCCCTCCGTCACCATTGTTCCTTTTCTCTGGTTCCGTCACTACCTTTCATTCCTCATCCTTTACTCTCCTTCCTTTTACTGTACTGTCATCACCCATTCACATTCTCCTAGAACATCTGCTTTAGTTTTCTTCCTCTTTCTTCTCTTCTTTTGCTCCCTTATTCATTTTCCTTTTCTCAGTTACTTCCTCTTATACCTTTTCTCTGTTTTACTATCTCTTACACAGTCCCTCTGTGTTTCTCTCTCTAGCTCTCTTTCTCTTTACACCACTCTCTTTTTTCCCCATTCCTCATGCTCACTCCTTTTTTTTCTTCTTTTTTTTTGTTGGTGCGCTGACGGGACGGGACGTGGCCCGGTACGCGCACCGGGGCGCAGTCCGGTACACGCACCGGGAGCGCTCCTGAGTGATATATAAAAAAATTGAATACTCTTTTTTTTTAAATAAAATATTATATTAACACCTTCGCTGCTAGGTGTTTTCCCCTCCGGTGCTGGATGATGCCATTTCCCATTGTTTCATGACGAGCTCAGCTCGTCATCAGCACAGCTCAACCGTGCATCATGACGAGCTGAGCTCGTCATCAGCATCGAAAGGGTTAATATACAATATAGGATTCATTTTTAGAAAAACATACCTTTCTAAGCTATAGATATTTGGGAAAAAAAAACTTAAAAATTCACTAAAAAACACATAGGTATGAGTCCATATAAAAAAATTAGGAATTAGCAGTTAAAAAACCTATGAAATTCACTGAAAAAACCATAGGTTTCACACCAGTTATAAACCTATGAAATTCACTGAAAAAACCATAGGTTTCATACCAGTTATAGTTAGGAATTAGCATTTAAAAAACCTATTAAATTCACTGAAAAAAACATAGGTTTCACACCAGTAATAGTTAGGTGGAAATTTTACTGACATAAAACCAATGAAATTCCCACGTTATAGTTAGATGGGCTCACTATAACATGCGCGTGTAATGCACTGCTGATGACATCCCATATTACATCACTCATGACATGGTCAGTGACATCACTCATGACATCACTGATGACACCATCCTTGTGACAGAGTGACTGACCTCCTTTCACTGTAAAGTAACCCTTGAAACACATATTCAAAAATAGAAACTAACATTTTCAAAAAAGTGGAGATACCTATACCAGTTACAACAACCAATTCAGTAATTCCACCATTTATATACACATCCACTCATTCACCAACAGTTCTATATAGTCATTCATACATATACTCACTCATCATATGTAGTGAGACACCTATACATCCGTTAACACACCGACAGTCTTCCAAAAGTTGCTCACACACATACTCACACATGCAAATAAACTATTGAACATCCATTTATTGAAACATTTATTCTTCCATCGAGCTTTACATATACATATATAAAACATATTTATTTTTCAGAAAGACACACATTCACTGGATGGTGTCATCAGTGATGTCATGAGTGATGTCACTGACCATGTCATGAGTGATGTAATATGTGATGTCATCAGCAGTGCATTACACGTGCAAGTTATAGTCAGTCTAACTAACTATAACGTGGGAATTTCATTGGTTTTATGTCAGTAAAATTTCCACCTAACTATAACTGGTGTGAAACCTATGGTTTTTTCAGTGAATATATATATATTCACACATACACACACATACGCACACATATAAATGTATATATGTATGTATGTATGTTACAGTAAGGGCATTTTTATGGTTTAAGGTGGGCATGGATTTTCGGTAGGTAAGGAATTATTTAAGGTTTAGGACGGATATGAGTTTTTGTGGGGCAAGCGTATTTTTAGCACTTTTTGACTTGCCTATATCTTTTGTGCCGGTTGACGAATCTTCATGAAATTTTCCCCCCAAAAGTCTGCTGGTGTTCAGTCAAGCACGGGTTGGGAAAAACGGGAGTAAAAAAAATGTGTTTCCCATGTTAACTCCTGCAGTTTTTAGACACGTATGGAGCCCAAACTGCTGGACAGAATTGCACCAAAGTTGGCAGAATGGTAGATTTTGTTCCAGAGAGGACCCCTTTTGATATTTGGTGTAAATGGGTGCAGTAGTTTTGGAGATATTAAAGGAAAACCAAATTTGTATATCTGGACAGAGTCTAAGCACAGATCTCTTGGTGGGATTTGATTGGTTGGCAACACTTCAACCAGGAATTCCACCCAGCAGTTTGGCCTGCACACATGTCTGTAGACTCTATAGGAATTGACATGGGAAATGCTATTTTTTTTACTCCCCCCTTCTTAGGTCGAGCATAGAGGTAGTTATCTGTGAAGCATGCTGTAATCCCTCTGGGAAGTTTGAAGACGCCCAAAACACACCCACCACTTTTCATTGGTTTCTTGGTTCGCCTTTATAAATGCCATACTTTTCGTTGGGGAATAGATTACTGTTGTCCTGCCTTATGGCTGTTTTGTTCCAGCCCTGGTGACCACCCCTGCTACATAGATCCTTTCAATATGGGCCCTATGTTTTGGTAAGCGCAGTACTTTTTCTTTTGCTTCGGCTTGGTTTCTAATTTCCTGTTGTGTTTTACTTTGCTCCCACCCCACTCCCATTGTCCGTGTTCACTTTGCCCCCGCCCCTTCCGTTGTCCATATTTCCTTTGCTCCTGCTCCCTCCCTTTGTCCGTGTTGTGTTTCTTTCTGCCCCCTCCTGCAATACTTTGTGTTGACTTTCTTTCCACCCTCATATGCTCACCCATATCCAGCATAACCATAACTGCCTAGGGAAGAGGTGCGGCATCTGCCCCAGACAGGTGAGGGGTAGGTCGTGCTTCTACCGAGAGGTTTATTTCTATTCAATTTGCCCCAATTTCTAATTTTATTTAAATGCCTGAATTGATAGTCTTTATAGCACATACAAATATGCCAGCGGCTTTTTTGGTGCTTGAACCTAATTAAATCTTTATGGCTGGATATCCTGGGTTAAAAATATTACTTTAGAAAGTGATATTGGCTAAAAAAAGTACAACTGGCTAAACGTGTCACACACAATATGGGGTCAGTCACTTGATAATGTTAACTTAATTGTGTGTGCTCGCCGATCCAAAACAAGGACATCTATTCTTTTAAATGGCATAGGACAGTACATTTTCCCTGGACTCTAGCCACAAAGGTTCTCCAGGAAAACAGTGACAAGGGGGGGCAGTAAGCATAAACTTTGTTCCCTGATTACTAGATTATCTGCCACCAATAATCAGTCGTGTTTGTCTTTGCATGTATGTAACCTGAAAAGTATGTACATTTCCTGTCCCTTGTTTGTTAGTCCATAAAGTGCTGGAGAGAAGCCAAGGATGAAGGCATTTATTGTTGACACACTTTCCGCTGCACTGTGTTCTCTATTTATGATACGATTGGTGTACTTCTCATTTATTTACTTTTCCTTAATTTGTTCACCCTCCCCTTTTTACTCACCCTTTTGGAAAGCTAAAAACGTCACTAAGTTGCACCACCAGTCTGCACGTCATATCCCTAAATCTTTTAATCATCAGAACACCTGGTTCAATTTAATCACGTATACTTACCCTGTGTTGCTGGTTGTGTGTATTCCACCAACATTCATGTATTACTTTCAAGGAAAGTATACCCGCTCCTAGACTGGGGGGGCACAATTGATTCATTTTATTAAACACTCAACCTGTTCTGTGTTGCAGATAAATCTTTCAACTGTTTGTATATGCTATGTTTTGCTTTATTGTGCTCTCTTGCACACACACACACCTTTTTTATTTTTACCCTCTTCCAACCAGGGAATCTCCAATACTTCTCGGTGCTCATAGGAGTTTACATATTTACGTTTCTCTGAAATTGGCACACAGTCCTGCTGGTCTTTCTCCTCACTCTTGCCCTGCACTTTTAACTGTTGCATTGGAAAATGCACATTAAAGCAGTCAATATTCAAGTATACAAGAAGCTTCGGTTTAGTGCTACCTTCCATATCCCTCATAAAGAACTTTATTCCTCCGATCAGCACTCTTCTATAATGGTGCAACACTGCTTAAAGCTAAATTCCCCAAACCCCTATTCTACTGCATGGCTAGACATGTATAAGGTCCCATTGGTGAGATCTATTGGCTATGCCAATGCTTGTTATATATATGTATATGTATACATATATATTGTGTACTGGCTGTCACCAGTAGATAGTTATAGTTAGAACCCAGTATCCATAGGAAAAGCATTTTTTCTTTTCCCAATAACGTTGGTGCCGGTTTACGAATCTTCGCGAAATTTTCAAAAGTAGTGGTTCGATCTGGTCAGCTCCTATCCTGAAAGTTTCGGGGTGATTCGTAAAGCTGGGGCAGAGAAAAAGGGGAGTCCCAAAACGTGTTTTCTACATGTTATTTTACATAGGAAACTTTAGACACCGCTACAGCCCGAACTGTTGAACAAAATTACACCAAATTTGGCAAAAAGGTAGCCTTTGCTTCAGAAAGAACTCTTCTTGTTAAATGGTGTAAATCCGTTCAGTAGTTCCTGAGAAATTAAAAGAAAAGAGGTCGGAAAATGAATTTCCCATAGGAAACTTTAGACATGGCTACAGCTCGAACTGCTGAACGGAATTACACCAAATTTGTCAAAAGGTAGCCCTTGTAAAATGAAAGTAACAGATATAATAAAAATAACGGTGAAAAACTACTAAAATGACGGTGGGCAAAGTATGTAATCAACGTTTGGCGCCTCGGCACTACGTTTCAAATAAATATAGATAAAATATGATTATTAATATATTACAAAAGTACAGCAGCGGATGAAACACACGACCCGGGAAAAGAAAGCGGCAAATGTAGTTACTGAAATAAAGAAAGGTTTGCTTGTTGAACTTGAAGAAAAAGAAAAAAACGTGGACTTCGAAACAAGGCTGCGCATGCGTAGAGAGTACAACTGCTGCACAAAAAAACCCGGAAAGTTTTACATACTATCATAGAAATATAGCTCGTTTTTTGACCAGTAAACTTAGGTGCATATTATCAAGGACCAGTGTTAAACTTATCGCCGTTTTATCGGCAAGAAACTGCCGATAAAACTGCGATAATGAGCTTGATAATACGGCCTTGTTATTTCCCATAGAAGTCCATGTGAACACCAGAACATGCGCTTCAATGGGAATTAACAAGGATGTAATATCAAGCCCACCCTCCCAACATTAATTAAAAAAAACGGACAGTGCAGGTACCCAGAGCTGGAAGGTCATTTTACATATTACTTCCCCAGTAAGCTGGCGTTCCCCGCGACGTGTACGGGGAGAGAGGGAGGGAGAGCTCAAAACATATTTTTTTTTAAAAAGCCCAGAGGGGTGCCGCTCCCCGAGACTGTGGGGAGTAGGACCGTAACCCCCTGCATACTTCAAAATAAAACCAGAGGAGTGGCATTCCCCAGTGCTCGGGGCACCTTACAAGCCCCCATTATGCAAAAAAATGCCCCCGTAATTTGCCCCCCCGGGACCTAATGAATAAAACGGACTTCCAGTTTTTTTTCACCTTTTCCACCGCGTACGAGTACTGCACGAGTACCCCGCGATTTTTTATGTAAAAAAAATATAACAATTGAGCCTAAAGATCCATGTATCACCCCCTGAGCAAGACTATAGGGTCAGAATGTTTCTACCCTGCCCCTTTTCCTTATTTCTCAATTTTGTTTTAGTGTTTTCTTGTGACTCGGTTCTACCGAGGCACAAGATGGCCGCCAACACTTCCTGGTTTCGAGTGTTGACAGACAGTTCACAGCCAATCAGCATGCAGCTCGCGCTCGTAATTAAACGGATCTCCGTCCGCGTGTAGAACTCTGTCTCTAGATATCGCTATGATTTTACTTGTAATTTTCTCAGAAACTACTGAACGAATGTACATCATTTAACAAAAAGCACAATATGCGAACCAAACTCTACCTCTCTGCCAAATTTGGTGTAATTCCGTTCAGCCGTTCGGGCTATATCCCTGTTGCATGGGGAAAACATGTTTTGGGATCCCCTTTCTTCTCAGTCCCCACTAGACGAATCCCCTCCAAACTTTTAGGGAAGGAGCGGATCCGAGCAGGCCATTTTCTTGGAGAAATTCTCAAAGATTCGTCCACCGGCGCCAAAGTTATTCCAAATAGAATGTTGTGGATTTCCTATGGAAAGTAGGTCCTAACTATAACTAAATACTGGCGACCGCCAGTAGGTAATATATATATATATATATTCTTTGTATTGAATATATATATATATATATATATATATATATATATATATATATATATATATATATATATATATATATATATATATATATATATATATATATATATATATATATATATATATATTAATTACCTACTGGCGGTCGCCAATATGTATATATAGTTAGGATTTTTTTCCTATGGGATTTCTGAAAATTCTATGTCGAATAACTTTGGCGTTTGTGGACGGAATTGGCTGAAATTTTCAGGAAAATGGCACATTTTGTTTCTGAGCAGCCCCTGAAAATTTGGGGGGGTTTTGTCAAGGGGGGGCCGAGAAAAAAGGGGGGTCTCAAAACGCGTTTTTCCCATTCATTTTTCCATAGGGCGGTTGGAATCACTTTTAGCTCGAACGGCTGAATGGATTTACACGAAACTTGGCAAAATTGTAGATATGGTTTGCCCGACGTGCCTTTGCTATGTCTCAATATATGTGCTCCAGTGGATTTTGAGAAATTAACGTTTTAAAAAATAGATATATCTGTGACAGCGCTCCGGTTAGCGCCCCGGTTCGCGTACCTGACGCGTAACGGAACTTCACGAGGAGAAGCGGATTGGCTCCCTGGTGACTGTTAACATTCTAAACAGTCCGGAGCGGCCGTCATCTTGTGTCTCGGTCGGATCGAGACACAAGAGGTGGCAAAAACAATGGGGGAAATGAGCATAAGAGGGCAGAGTACATCCTCCCTGACCCCCTAGGTTTGATGAGGGGGCTTTAAAAGGGACTCGCGGGGCAAAAAAAAAAAATGTTCTTATCGTTTTTTTTTGCGGGGGAGCGCCCGGTACGCGCACTGGGAAGCGGTCCAGGGAGCGTAAAATAGGGAAAAAAGAATGAAAGAATGTTCAAATATTGTATGTTTATTGATTGTTCTTTTTGTTGTTTTTTTTTTTTTTATTTAAGTACCAACATGTAGGTGCCAATGCAGAGTCTAAAAATAAATATACAACGTTTCCTTTGTAGAAATCTTGCATGTTGTTACAGAAGTTATTGTGGTATATGGAATTCATAGCATAGTCTGTGAGGAAAGCAGAAAGAACATGGAGGCAGGAGATGATAAAGAGATGTTAAATACACATTGGAGATAATATAGTGAGAGAAAGGAAGTAACTATGAGCAAACATACTATGTAACACAAAAAAGTTGCACAGTATATTTTAAGTCTCAGTTTATATTTTATCTTTTTGGGTACTATTTCATAATTTTCATATTAAAAAGAATAATGTCTCAAACAATTTTAACAGCATAGAAAAGGCTCTGCCCTAGAGATGTGCTATCTTGAAATGTGGGATAGCTTGCTGAATGGGTAGCATTGATCTCAGAGCCTGTGAAAGAGCTTACTAAGTGCATGTGCACCATGGAAAGAGGAGAGTCAGATGCTGTAGAGCATTATGTGTGTGCCTGAAAAGAGGCAACCGACAGACGGTCCTTAGCAATGGCGTGATATATGGCAAAATACATCCCGTTGTTTGCTAAAAATATATTGCAAGTCACCCAGGATGTCATTTTTAAAGCCATGGAACTCCAACATGATTTACAACATCCTTTTAATGCATTCTGATGGTACTTTATTACACATATATAACATGGTCAAACTATCTCTATACCCACAAACATCCTAAATCCTTATTATCTTGCTCTTTCATATGAAAGAGAATTTAGGTTCCATGATGAATAAAAGTAGATAATAAAAATGAAAATAGAACCTGTAGGGCAAAATTAAACAAACCAAAAAGAGCAGTCTGTAATTTGTTGACTAGAGGTGTCACAACTTGAATGTGATAAGGAGATCAGAGATGGATGCTTATATATGGATTGCAGGCTCCAATGTGTTCTGTATGGGATATAGTACTTATGCTGTACATTATAAAGAAACTGCAAGCCACAGAAGAGGTCTGTAGCCATAAAGAGGAAAGTGGTTGAAAGCCTATTTCCTTTATAAGGTAATTGAACTCTGCAGCAACTTGCATTGTCCTTTTAAAGCAGAGCAAAGGGTACTTTAGTCCATATAATACATGGCCACACCATCACTCATTTCACAAACTGCTTAATTCCTTGGTGGCTTCCTCCTTCATATAAAAGAATGAATACGGTAATAGACATGAACAACAAATGGGGAATCTGTAGTGCAAAACTAAACACACCAAAAGCAGTTAGTAATCTGTTGAAAAAACATATTAGACCCTGTTTATTGTAAATCAGATTAAAAAAGAAATAAACTTTAGTTCAGACTGGGTAATAACTTGCATAGAGATTGTTTCTTAACTATAATGTCAGTCAGTCAGAATACTTTATTTCGATAAATCAATATCATAAAAAGACAATGGTACTGTACAAAATATACATTATTTACAGATAGAATAAAATATATATATATAGCCATTTAAAAATTTCCAATGAATTTCATAAAATTTCATAAAATCACAGTAAGAAAAATAAAACCATCAACCAATTTAGTTACCCTTGCTATCACTTTTACAGGATAAACTAGCATCATTCTAATTTACAACGTCCAAGTTCATTTAGGTACAGTTAATACTTTTCCTGATCCGGGCAGCACCCACTAAAAAATTAGCAACATGAAAGATAATACGGTGGCTCTTTAATAATTGTAGATACAAGAGAGCAGGCTTAACTTGCAAGAACCCTGCCTCTTTAAGTATAGGAACCAACAATGTCATCCTTAATTCCGTATAGTGACCACAGAACATCAGAAAATGCATTGTGTTCTGAGTGGAGAAATTGTCACAGGTACAAGGCATTGCATTTTCTGGGGTACTCCAATTAGGGAAGTGGCCTAGATTCAGGTGGATCAAGTTGAAGCAAAAGCGGGTTAGAAGGAACCTGTGATAGGGACGGTTCACCATATTAAGATAAAGCTCGGGTCCTGATAAGTTAGCTACAATGAGGTTAGCCCTCACAGTGGGTTTTCTAAGTTCTAGTTCCTCTCTCTCCAGTGTCAGCATCTGTCCCATTGCACCCTTAGTTTGTATAATGTCCTTAGATGTTATTAACTCTGGTGAGGAGAAAAGCTCCGGTCTCCCTAGTTTGTAAAATCCCTTTTTAATGTATGTTAGCCACTGAATCTTACTGGCATTTTCTAATAGGAGACCATCTTTCATGATAATATGGTTCAAGGAGATTTCCTGGTTCAAGCAGGTCTTCATCAAGCATATTAAAGGAGCCATTCTTATCATGTCAGAAATGAAACCTGCCCCCAATTCAGAATGGATGGTATATTTGGGAGTGGGCTGTGGCACTGTTAGGACAGATCTCAAAAATTTATTTTCAGTCACCTGTAAGCAATCTGGGGCACTGTAGCCCCATATTGAGCTACCATATGTGGCAACTGCAAGGCATTAATCTTTATATATCTTCATTATTGCTTCTATAGGCCTTGCTCCCAGTTTTTTTGTGAAGCCCTAAAGTGCAGAAGTAGTTCTTGCAAAGGCAATGTTTCTATTTTTAAGTTGCGGGCCCCAAGTCCCTCTCTCATCGAAGGTAATTCCCAGATAAGGGATGTGGGGACTCTGCAGAGTTCTTCCTCACAGCAAAAAAAGGTTTTAACTTGTTTCTTCCTAGAACTCCTCCCCATAACCATAACTTGTGACTTCTTTGCGTTAATTTTAAGATCCAAGGACCCCATAAAGTTCCCAAAAACATCTAGCAGCCATTGTAATCCAACCCCCGTCCATGAAAGAAGGACAGCGTCATCTGCGTAAAGGAGAACTGGAATACCAAATTCCCCTATACGCGACATGTCAAGAGTTGCCTCCTTTAATGCCGGTTCCAAGGCATTAATATATACCATAAAAAGAAGGGGGGCCAGGATGCACCCTTGCCTGACCCCCTCTCTGAGTTAAAATGGCTAGTGCAGCGCCCCTCAGCAGTAACCTGAACGGAAGCCAGTAGGCCAGAATGTAAATCCGCCAAAAGGTTAACCAAGGCCTGATCAAGTCCCAAATTAAGCAGAATTTGCCATAACTTTGTCCGATTTACAAGGGCAAATGCCAAGGAGAGGTCCATGAACCCCAGGTACATTGACCCCTCCTTAGCCTTGGCATATTTGTCCAATAGCAGTTGCAGATTAAGGCATTGGTCTAAAGTGCTCCTTTTGGATCTGAACTCGTATTGTACGTTCGACAGTATCCCTCTGACGTCAAGCCAGTCCTTTATTTTATGCAGAATAACCCGTCCCAAGATTTTGACCGATGAATCTATTAGGGAGATAGGTCTATAACAGGAGGGGTCCTGCCTATCTCCCTTTTTAAAGACTGGGATAATAATGGATTTCTTCCAGGACACCGGTATGTTATTTTGGTTCAGAGCATTAAAAACACTACACAAAATCTTAGACCAAAGTTTTGGTGCACATTTAAAAATACCTGCAGGGACCCCGTCAGGGCCTGGGGCCTTATTTTTTAGCGTCTGTTCAATTGCTCTTTCCACCTCTATGTCCTCAAATATCAGAGGGGAACCCTCCGATCTGGGAAGGACACTAATTGTGTGATTCTCAGATCCTGGGGTAGAATATATTTTCCCAAAATGCGCTATCCAGCCTTCATCTGGAATGTTGGACTCAAGGGGCGAATTTTCCTCACCCGAAAACAGCGGTTGATTTATAATTTTCCAAAACTGCCCACTATTTTTTAAAACATCAGGGGCAAGTAATTGTGTCAAGGCCTCTTATTTCAACTCTTTTTTCCTATCTTGAATAGCTTTTATATAAGCAGTTCTTGTGCTGGCTATTAGAGCTCGATCTTTAGGGGTGGCCTTCAAGGCCTTAAGTAAAACTGCGTGTGCCCTAGCGCATCTTTTATTGAACCATCTCTTACCATAATATCTAGTCTGTCTGGTGCCTACAAGTAAGCTTTGGTTAATTTGTCTGCAAATGTTATCAAAAGCAGTGACCACGTGTGTGCTTTGAGCCTGCTTCTCTAGGCATATGGCCACATCGTCCTTATTCAATACTTCCTGCAAGAAAGTTTCAGGGACTATGTTTGACCATTTTACCCTACGTCCTTGATCTTTAACAATCACATTTAAGCCGCCCTTATGGGTCACAGTTTTGAAGGTTAATAGGTCCAACATCTCTATTAACACTGGATTGTGGTCACTAAAGACCGAGACTTCAGTCTTATACCCTAAAACCTTGGCAAAATAAAAGAAGACATAAAAATATAATCAATAATTGTACCATCGTCTGTTCCTTTAAATGTGGGGGTCCTGGAACCACCTTCCCCGCAACCTGACTCATAAAGATTCCATCTCGCCAGAAAGTTTTCAAGAGCATCCCCCCGTTTTGAATGTTCCAGGTGTATGGGTGAAGAATATGGAGGCCCTCCTCTTCTATATTGGCACACAGTGGTTACAGGGGTGGATATTAAAGTCCCCCAAAAGTATTATTTCAAAAGTATTTACAGTAGTGCTATAAACTGACAAACATTTCTCCAATAAGTCCAGATTAAAGTTAGTGCTCTCATTGGCACATGAATTATAAAAATGAATAAATAATATTTTGGGTGTATCAGGAGGGGATAGTTCAACAATTAAACAATTTTGACATACTGAATTACACTAAGTTAACATACCCTTTAGATCAAGTTTAAATAAACTAAGTAGGCCTCCCTTAGCTCTACCTACCACACTATTAGTTGCTGGAATACGAAAATGTCTAAAACCATCCAAGGAAAAGCTGTTTATCGGGTCCCAGGTCTCTTGGAGGGCTATGATGTCAAAGGTTTTTAATGAGTTGACCCAGGTATCATTTCCTGCTTTAGCCTTAATACCAGCAATGTTCCAGGTCATAATCCTACAGGTAGAGTGCGGGGGCTGTGCGTCAGTCCTCAAGTTATTTGACAGTCAGTCATTTTCCTCCATTGTTGTTAAAGGGGTATATATCGATTGGCCAATGGCAGGGCTTGAACGAATTGACTATTAGGCCTCGGCAACCTATAGTATGGGTCCAAGCCATTTGGAGTTTAAATTCCATTTTGCAGTGGGGTAGCAAGACCACGCCTAGATAAAGATGAAAATGTCTTGGGCGGGTCAGTGTATGAGTGTGGGATATTGCTAAGGTGGTTATAAAAGAAGTCAAGAGGACGTGCACATACAGTGTTATCGGCAATTGGTAAGGAAGCCGCTCTAAGCAAAACTGTGGTAACATGCTGCGGGTGCTTAAAATTAACAATGATACAGTCCCCCCTACTGTTCTTTCTAGAGTTACCTATCCAACTAACTCTTCGGGTAGATATTATGTCATTCGAGAAGGCAACTGGGAACCCGCAATTTTTGTTCAACCATGATACTGATTTATTTTTCAGGGAGTCGTGGGTTTCTAGGCGAGACTCAGTAAGATGGGAGTCCGCCTCAGGTACGTTAGTTAATACTACCGCGAATGGAGCACAATCTGGGGGGAGATTAACAGGACGTCTTCTCCTTACTTCATTCCACCCCTCGTTGTTCTACACTACTGTGGTTGGATGATTACTTACACTCACTGGGGGTGGTTGAATAGCTGGTACAGTTTGTATAGTTTGTATAGCCCTGACCCCCCTATTGGAGGGCACAGCTGCGTCCTTGTTTACATTAGTGCCCTCCTTTGAACTCTTATTTGTTTTAGCCAGGGCTATATGAGAGTTCAAAAGGCCACCCAATCTATTTACTTCTTTAGAAACCTGGTCCAGTTTGGCCACTAGTGGTTTAATCATAAGTTCCAGTTTAGTTTCAGTAATACTGGCCAACAAGTCAAATTGATCCGGGTCCAGATTGGTCATCTCGGCCTTATTTGAGGTCTCATTTAAACGCACTAAAATTTTATATGGTGTGCCAAATCTTTTAGTTTTCCTGTTACCCCCCCCCCCTCTTAGTCGGTAACTTCCTACAGGCCCTTACTACTCTGCGTGCCGGGGAAGGTGCCGGGGAAGGTTGTTGTGAAATATCCAAAGGGTCATCCAACACTACCTGGCTTTGCACTGGAGAAGCAGATATTTCATTATTAATTGTTATTTGGGAGACTTGAATACTGCTATGATCTAAAACGAGAGCATCTGGGGGGACATACAGGCTTGTGGGTGAGGCCGGGGGACTTACCCAGCTTAATGAAAGGCGCCGTTCTTTATTAGTTTCATTAACTACTTTAACCAAGTAGTTATCCATCGTAGCGGTCACTAAGGGGGTTTTAGCAGATCTAAGTTTGGACATTTTTATGTTTCAAAATGAAATTTACAAAACAATATTTAAGAGCACCGTAGCTATCGCGGATAACACACACTGATAAAAACTGCGATAACTAGGGATTTAAATCTAATAGTACAGGATACATTAATACATAACATAAATAGTCTCACAGTTTTGGGGTATATGTAGGCCACAAAAATCAAAGTCCGTGGCCCAGCCCAGCCTCGTTCGGCCCCGGACGGCCACAGACGGTCCCGCCCTTGTCCCGGGCTTCTCCCGGCGCGTGCCCGTGCGCGTCCCGAGAGACGAGGAACCGAGGGGGACTTTTGGCGCCTCCTGGCACTTGCCTGTGACATCCGCTGCTGGTGGGAGGGGCCCGGCTGAGCCAAGCCCGGCCAGGCGAACAAGCGGAGCAAAGCCCGGCCCTTAAGTGCTGGTGCTGCGGGGATCGGCGGAGCCAAGCCCGGCCAAGTGGTTCTGGCGGAGCTGTGCCCGGCCCTCAGGAACAGCTTCAATGACAGGTGAGACTCCCCCCTATAATGAACTATAGCATGCAAAAAAATAACATTTTGCCAAAAACATCTAATTTCTCCTGATCACTGTTTATTTTAAAAACAGATCAGAAGAATGAAAAGCCAGCTCTCATTTTCCTTGTTAAAAAAAAGGCAGCTGTAATGATGCTTTGTGACCTCTTTATCACCTTGGTTGCAGGCAGCAGGCGTTTTGTCACAGCTCAATAGTAAAAAGTTATTACAGTTGAGCAGCTATATCATTTTCTCATTACAGGTTACAGGAGTTGCCACAATCCAACAGCAATAAGGAAATTAGAGACATGTTTTTATGCAAGGACTACAGGCTTCCATGTATTATATGATCTATACTTTCACAATGGGTGGTTTGGGGGCGTATAACTCATAAACACACCTTCAAAGTAGTCCCTGAAATACAAATTTATGATTTTTAAGTAGTAAGTGCTCATTTATTTGTAGTTTAGTTTTCCTCTGCCTTTTTTAAATATTTGAATATCTGATGACAGGAAGTTGCATGTACGGCATTTCATGTGAGGAATGGTCACCTGCACAATGGATTCATATCAGTCTTGCTAGCCACACCACTGCTATCTCGAGTATTGGCCTTTCGGAACCTGATTATTAAATTGGGATGTTTTCCCACTTCACACTTGTCTCAGGGATAATGGTCTCTGTTTTTTTGGACTGAGCTGTCCTTTTGGGATCTAATTCTCATTTCTTCTACTGATTTGGCATTTTGGGCCTGATTATGAGTACGGTGGTCCTAAAGCCACCATACTGTCAGTGGCAGGTTGACCACCTCCTTCTTGCCGATCCGACAGCCCGATTACAGGAATGAGGGTTGGACCGCCACAAGAGCGCTGCCACTGCCAGGATCTTGGATCCAGCCATGACGGACAAAGCAGTGGCCCATGCCATGACCTGCCTTTCCGCAGACCTATTCATGGCAGGGACCCCGCCATGTAAAGGTCAACAAAAGGCAGGGAAGGGGCCCCAAACAGGGCCCGGGTGTTTTAACTCATTGGGCATTGGCCTGGAGGCACATGTTGACCCCCCCCCCTATGCCTGCACTGTCATGCGTGCATTGTGTGTCTTGCATGACATGGTGAATGGCAACAGTGCACATGCGACAGTGCAGGTGCTGCAGTGTGGCCGCATTGCCTTCGGGCTCTCTCTGTGAGCTGAAACTTGCTGCTGATCCATGACTGCCGCTGCTGTACCACCTGCTCAGCGTCAAACACCAAATGCGGTGATCTGGATGACGCCAGCTTGGCGGCATTCTCTCAACTGCCGACACTGTAGCCAGGCGGTCCATCCACCCAGGTAGTAATCAGGGCCTTTGTATTTAGTTTTTTTTATCGATTTTTGTGAAGGCACGGCTAACATGAATGTGTTCTGTATTTCTTTTGCATTTTAACTAGTGCAGCAGAGGATGGCGACCAGTGCCATCTAGTTCATTTCCTATGAATGGTACACACTCCCTGTATGCATTTTGTTGACATCAGGTTTTAGCATTTCTTCAATCCAATGCACCAGTGTTACACATACTGCACAATAAAAAAAAAAGTCCAAAATAGGCAATGTTTTCCCATGGGCAAATCTTCTTACTATTCAAAGGTGCTGAATCTACAGAGCAATGTGTGCTCTAACTGACATATGTTCAGGGACTCCCGGACACTATGAATTATAAAGTGGTCTCTGTTATTACATAAAATATTTGCTCTTACTAAAGGACAGTATTGATGCATATTTGTATATGGAACATGTTATATGCAGGCTTACACATATTCTGCTAATATTTATCTTCTGGGTTAGTTTTGGTATAGCAAGAGTTTTTTTTTCAATGAGTACTGCTTTATTTGTAATGTCACAGATTAAATATTCATCTCACCCTTAACTATACTCATTATAATACAATTTCTACTCAGCAAAAAACACCATTACCATTATATTATGGATGGTCTTCTCAATTCAGTCATCATTTGCATAATATTGTTTTGTATTACATCAATGTATTAAATAAGCTGGTATTTTCATGAATTCCCAGGCAATGGAAATGAATCATTCAAACTTGCAAAGCTACATCTAAGGGTCTTTTGGTTCTAAAGGATTAAGGGGCATATTATCGAGAACGGAGTTAAAAATTATTGCCGGTTTAGCGGTAGAAAACTGCTGCTAAAGCTGTGATAATGGGCTTGATAATATGCCCTTGAGAATTCCAATAGAAGTCCATGTTCTGGTGTGAACATGGGCTTCTATTGGAATTCTCCAGAGCGTATTATCAAGCCCATTATCACTGCTTTAGCACCAGTTTTCTGCCGCTAAACCAGCGATAATTTTTTTGCCGTTCTTGATAATATACCCCTTAGTTATATGGGCATAACATTGCACCATTTTGACTTGCACAGTACTAGTGAGACATTCATTATGGCGAGTTGTACAAAAAGGCGTAAAACCAGGGCTTTTAGTGGGATGAAAAATCAGGTGGCCTCTAAAAGAAGTGTGGTCTGTGTAATTGAAGTTGAGGCTTAAACACAAACAAAGGGGGTTATTTTGAAGCGGTCAGGCCGCCATCTGCTACTGTGTCCAACCGCCGCATTACAATGTGTGCGGTTGGAGGCAGTAGGCGGAGGAACAGTCCAACGCTTTCCGACGGGCTTCTTCGGACCGTCTGAGGGTCAGTAATCCCTACAACATGGGCAGTGCCTTCTCAGGCACTGCCGTAGGAATTACAATGTCCCTTTCCACCTGCATTTTCATGGTGGTTTACCTGCCATGAAAAGTCAGGAGGAAAGTGACTTTGGGGGGGCCCTAGCAAGCCACCTTTCCCCCCCGGCCCTCTGTTATGGTTCCTAGGAGGCACCATAGGTGCCCCCTAAGCATCCCTGCACCATGTGGCAGGTACCGCATAGTGCTTGCCACATGGTGCAGGGATGTTTTCAAAGTGTATATTTTCTATTCGGCTTGTGCTGCAGCCCGCAGCACAAGCCACAATAGGAAATATACACTTTTACTGTGGTTGCATTGTAATTAGGGCAGGGGCACTGCCGACGTCTTGTCGGTGGCCTATCTTGCGCTAAGGTGCCAGGCGGACAAGAGTTTGACCGGCTATGCGTCAACAAGCAGTCAGTGTGGCAGCCACCTGTTTTACCATCTTAAGGTGGCTGCGGAAAATCTTCTGGATGCTCCCAGCTTCTACCAGACGAACCGTGGTCCAGGCCCTTGTCATCTCTCGCCTGGACTACGGTAATGTGCTTTACTTTGGAGGCAGCCAGGAGATTCAGAGGAAGCTTCAACTGGTATAGAATTTGGCTGCCCGTGTCCTCTGCAGTGTCCCAAGGAGATCGTCGATCTCCCCTTTCCTTCAGGACTTACACTGGCTGCGGATAGAGAGCTGATAAAGTTCAAGGCGCTTTGTTTCATGTTTAAAATCAAGCAGGGTTTAGCGCCCCCATATCTTCTGTCCCTCGTCCACTTTTATGTTCCCCGCCGTTCTCTCAGGTCCTCATCGCTGGGTAATTATTCGATCCCGCGGATCAGACTTGTTAGAATGGGTGGTCGCTCTTTCGCTCACCTTGGCCCGAAGCACTGGAACTCTCTTACTGTGACATTGAAATTTGAATCCTCATTTGTCAAGTTCCGTAAGGACTTGAAGACTTGGTTCTTCCCTCAATAAGCTGTCTTTTGACCTGCAGGCCTTGTTATCTTGGTGCCGGGAAACCCACGTGGGTAGCTGTGCGCCCTATAAATGTAATAAAAAAAAATAAAAAAAATTGTCATGATGCCCTAATTGTCTGTAATTTCCATAGTGTGTCAACTACGGTATTTTAGTGCCTCTCTGAGCTTTCTGTTATTGCAGCCATCGTACCTAGCACATCAACTGACATACCTCTAAAACCAGCCGGGACTATTGGCTTTGTCAATTGTTGATAGCTGTTTAAGATTATTCATTAAGAACAATGATTTTGTTGTACATAATTACTATTTGAAAGTCTTTTGATCCTAAAATTGTGAGACTGTGAATTAAATATGACTGAGACCTGTGGAAGGATTAGCAGTATTCAAAGCATCTCAGTAAGTCCCATTATGTTCACTTTATGAAAGACATGTACACCTTTTATCTCTATATATGCTGTCCATCTGCACCCTCTACGCCGGTACCACCGCAAAACTCCAGAAAAAACTCCAACGCATCCAGAACGCCTCAGCCAGGCTCATATTAGACATCCCGCGTAAAGAACACATCTCTGGTCACCTGAAAAACCTCCACTGGCTCCCCGTCAATAAGAAGATTACTTTCCGGCTCCTAACCCACGCACACAAAGCACTCTACGAAATCGGACCCGAATGCCTCAACACACGACTATCCTTCTACACCCCCTCCCGCCAGCTACGATCCTCCAACCAAGCCCTTGCCACTGTACCTCGCATCAACAAAACCACCATGGGAGGTAGATCCTTCTCCTACCTGGCAGCTAAAACCTGGAACTCACTTCCCACTCACCTTCGCCTTACTCAGAACCACCTAGCATTCAGAAAGCAACTCAAAACGTGGATATTTGACAAGTAATTCCCCACCCTTCCTTAAGCGCCTTGAGACCCTCTGGGTATGTAGCGCGCTATATAAATCTTTTGACTTGACTTGACTTGACTTGACCTCATCTGTTCCCTTTTCAGCACCCTCTTTTCCCTCTCTACTGATTGCACTTCATCCCCTTTCTTTAACTTCATCAGCCTCAAACACACAAAGCACCCACTCAGCTGTAGGCTGGATTGTCTTTTACTTTCACCTTGTCAATTTTTTAACAATGGTGTACCTCCCTCACCCTTATTTTCCCGGAACTACAATTGCTACAGGAATACATGACCATTGCTCTGTGCAATCTGAAGACAGACCAAGTACTGGATAACCATGTATTCTCAATACATTTTCCACCCACTAATAAACACTGTGAGAAATACAGAGTGCCTTCAACCTCAACTCCAGAGCTCTCAATCGTGGCCCATTATCAACATTTGGAGGTAACTCATTTCAAACTATGCACGATACAAGAGTAACAAGTTACACACAAAAAATAGAAACACAGAATCCTGGGAATAGCTACCACTGTTAGGGAATGTAAGATTAATTAAAACATAAAATGTACACAGGAATTTTATTGGTAACATGGATTACCTTATTGATTTTTACACTGATTGATCAGAAATCGAGTAGTGGTTTGCCTGTAAAGTAAAGGACATGAATATAGGGCCTGAGAGGGACCCGCTTTAATGTCTATTTTTAATTCCTACTGGGTCCGATACCTAGAAGGAACCCGGCACACTTAAAGCCATGAATAAACTGTGCTAAAACTCAAAATCTTCATTCAAAAGTTAGGACATAGATGTACAGACCATTCTAGTGGTTCGATTCTCAGAATGTGACGATTTGTGATCACAAAAATGTTTCTTGTTATGAACAAACCATGAATTGCAATTTTGATTTGCTACCCAATACCGATTTGGTATTTGAAAGGGATGTGTTTCAGACATCCCTACCAAATACTGAATTCCAGTGATATGTATTAATATTTAGCGACCGATTCCAGTTGCAAAACATTAATCTTTTAAACCTTCTCAAAGGGGGGGGGGGGGGGGGGGGGGGGTAAGCCATTTGCAAATGGAAATACGTCCCTAAGGGCCCGTTTCCCCTTTGTGAATGTTACAAAAAAAATGTAATAGTAAGCAGGGGTTTGGACCCCTGATACTCTTGAAAAAAAATTAATGTTAAGCTTTTCATTTTTTGGAGGGGAGGCTATGCCGGTGAACCACACCTCCGGATAGCCGATAGGTGACCACGCCCCCCAATAGTTATGGCGACGGTTTGCTGCTGATCTGGCGTGCTCGGATAGCAGCGTGTGCAGGCGCTGCAGATATTGCGAGAAAACATCGGGAAAAGCCGCGGAGAAGAGCCCAGGCTGCCACTGCTGTGTGGGAGTCCATTTGCCTGCTTTGTATTCTATTCTATAAACGAAGGGACGGTGGAGCAGAGGAGCGATTTTTTTCATCTAAAACAGAGCTCCGGCTGCTGGGTGCTTTGAAATGCTCGGAACACTCTGAAAACGATCTGTCAAGTCGAGTGAAAAGTGATAGGTGAGGAGGTCAGGAAGGGCAGGAGAGGTGGTGTGCTGCGAGGAGAGGAGAGGCAGAGGCAGAGGCAGTCCGTGTTAAGGACTTGAATCTAAACAAGGAATGAGGAATTTAACTAAGGAAGCTTCAATAAGGACATTGTGCACTGTCTTTTTGTAGACAAGTAAGAAAGCTCGGATTGAAGCAGCAAATATTATTTTTTTCTCTTTTCTTCTTTTTTCCTTCTTGCTTTGTTCACTTCTTGTTAGAGGTAGAGGTCAATATGGGGAGGCATAATAGATTAAACCAGCCAGCCACTGGACTAAAAGCAAAAACCCACTTGGCTCTGGCACAGAAAAAGAATGTATCTGTGGGAGGAGGCAAGACAGGATTGCTGGGGAATCATCAGGGACTGAATTCCAGCTTTGAGAGCTCTGAAGAAGAATCTGTGCCAGAACCTACGGCAGAGTCCTCTGGTGCACTCCAGGGAGCCAGTACCTCCCCAGCAGTACCTCTGTCTGGTTCACCTAGCCAGGCAGGGACACCTGAGAGTGCCAAATTTGAGAAAAAACAGAAAAAAAGTATGAAGAAGTTTCCTCTTTTTGAGAAAAAATTTGCACCATCCACCCCGACCCAGCTTAATACATCCCAGAATGTGGCTTCAGATCTGGCCCCCCCTGGACAGCTACCACTGGATTTAAGCGCTTCATCATCACCGGTTAATCTCATGGAGATCCCAGCTCTCTCTACCACCCAAAAACTGCCAGCCTCTCTCCCAACCTCTCTGTCTCCTGAATTGGAATCTAATGAGTTAAACTTGGTCCTGCCTTCTGGTTCAGACTCTTCGGGTTCAGACTCTGTGCAACAGCAATCTGCTCGGTCATTAGACCAGACAAATAACATAGACCGAGATCAGGATTCTAATGGGAGCGGTCCGACACCTCCTATGGGGCCACAAAGCCAGGAAAATCAACAAGTGACACTCCCAGAGCCGGAGCTAGTATCTCTTAATACCCTAATGGAAGATTCAGCTGTCGTTGCTACTACTAAACAGATGGAAGTCAAAACACTACTTAACCTTATTTTGGAAGAGATTAGGGACATGAAGAGATCACAGGAGAACGAAATCGCCGCTCTTCATTCTAGATTAGATAAAATAGAAGAGGCAGTTGCATGTTTTCCCAGAAAAATCCAGGAAGCAGAGACAAGGATCTCCCAGTTGGAGGACCAGATGTCTGGACTGCTCATTAAAGTGCGTGATGCAGCAAAGGATAAAGTTTCATTAGAAAACAAGCTCGAGGAGTTGGAAAACCACTCACGTCGTTCAAATTTACATATAGTGGGTGTTCCCGAGAGAATCGAGGGGGCTCAAGCGCCACAATGGGTGGAGTCCTTTATCAAGGAAAAAGTCCTCCCGGAGTTTAGTGGAGATTTGACAATTACCAGAGCCCATAGAGTCCCTTTTCACCTTTTGCCAAGTTCAAGTGGCCCACGCACAATCTTAGTCAATTTCTCAGACTATCGGATCAAGGAGAAGATCCTCGCCAAGGCCATACAGTAAAAACAGTTCCCAGTGAACGAGACGTCTAACTGTAGATTCTTTCCAGACATGTCCGCAGCTGCTGCCCGGAGGCGAAAGGAATTCGTCAAACTACTTTTTTTGTTTAAGGCACAAGGGGCACAGGCATCGATTGCCCAACAGTCAAAACTACGTGTCCTTGTGAAGGGTAGGTTCCATATGTTTACTAACATAGAAGATGCTCAGGAGCTTCTCAAAGAGATGACAGGGCCTCAATAAGTTGGCGACGGGTGTGGGGTCAACGACTGGCTCCGGTCAAATGGTTTGGTGGAGGGTCTTTTTTTTCTTTTTTTTCTCTTCTCCAAATTCTAGTTGGAGATGAAAATGTTTGTATGATTTAACGGTCTAGCCAGATGGTTTATAATATATTTACCATGGGGGGGGGGGGTCAACCTGGGTGCAGATCCATGGCACCCCGCAAAGCAATTGGGGATGGCAAGAGGTGGAGTGTGTGGGAAATTTGGGGGTCCACTTCTAGGGGGTGGAGGCCGGGGAGGACAGGGTTAGGGTTAAGGGGGGTAAAAAAATGTAGCAGTAAAAAGAGCAGTAACAGAGGCATTGAACTAAAAGAATGTGAGAATTGGTGTAGAGAGATATTTGAAAAACCTAGATAAAAATGAATAATAAGTGTCATATCTTATCTATTAATGTTAATGGTATGCTGAATAAGTCCAAATACGGCGTTCTAATAAGGTGGTTGGCTTTCTGTTCACCACAGGTTTTATTTTTTCAAGAAACCCATCTGAAATCAAATTGTCCAAAACTATATCTTCCCAGGTGTTTCTCCCATGCTTTCTTTGCCTTGGCAGGGTTAGCTAAAAGAGGAGTTGCCATATATTTCTGTCGAAGTCTTCCATGGGAGTTTGGACAAATTAAGAGAGATCCAATGGGGCGATGGATTTGGGTAGAGGCCAAGTTAAATGGGATGTGTTTAAATTTTGTTAACTATTATGGCCCGATAAGTGACGATACCACGCCACTAATGAGGATTACTGAGCTACTTAGAGGGATCCCGGGAAAATTAGTATTGGGTGGGGACTTTAATTTTATCCAAGATTTAAAAAAGGATACCTCTAATAAAAACAAAAAAGAGTTGAAACCACAAACTAGGAGAGTTTTGGAAGCCCTAATGCAGGAACATCAGTTAGTGGACCAATGGAGAAATGGTAATCTGTTAGCGGCAGAATTTACGTGCCATTCTAACCAATTCCATACGGCCTCGAGGATTGATTTCTTTCTTAATTCACGATCATTGTTGGTGTCAGATACTTCTATAAGGATAAACCCCTTCTCAGATCACTCTTTAATATCACTTGAGTGTGTGATTGAAGGGGGAGGAGAGGCCTATTCCCTGGTGGCAGATGGATCGTCTACTCCTCCAAGACAATAACTGGGTGACCTTAACAAAAGATTGGATATTAGAGTTTTTTAACCTAAATGAAGGCACTGCAGAAATCTTCTCAGTCTGGGGCGGGTTTAAAGCAGCTATCCGAGGTCAGATGATCGCACGCACAGCCGCTCAGAGGAAAGAAAGGCGGGACAAGGTCAACAACCTCCACCAGAATGTGGATAATGCTATGAATAATAGTAATTTGGGAAGGGAAGATGCGACATTACAATTGGCAAGGGCGAAGGCTGCCTTAAAAGAATTTTTTGTAATTGAAGAAATAAATAGCTCTAGAACGTACCAACAGAGAGTTTATGAGGAGAGCCAAATGGTGGGAAAGATGTTAGCAGGGCAAACTAAAACCAAACAGGAGAAAGCCACTATAATTGAGCTCATTGATCCAATAACGCAAAATATTGTTAGAGAAAAAAATGACATCGCTCGGGTATTTCTGGACCATTATTCTAAGTTATACTCTACAACGTACGCGGTTGGACCTGATTGTATCTATAAGTATTTTGACTAAGTAAATCTCCCCATTTTACCTGGTCCATCATCCGTACAATTAAAGAGCGAAATTTTAGCTTCGGAAGTTTCAGAGATAGTGAGATTAATTGCTGGGGCAAAAGCGTGTGGCTCAGATGGGCTCCCAATCGAATTTTACAAAACTTTTGTTAAAGAATTGACCCATTTCCTGGTTAAGTTATTTAATTTTGTTCGATTGGGAGGTACGGTTCCTTCGAGTTTTAAAGAGTCCATTATTGTTAGTTTTGTTAAAAAGGGAAAAAACGAGAAGGATGTCAATTCATATAGACCGATCAGTCTTCTTAATGCCGATTTTAAGATTCTTATGAAAATATGGGCACAGCGATTTACACCAATTGCTCAGGCGTTAATTCATTCTGACCAGTCAGGTTTCGTTTCAGGAAGGTCCATGTCAACAAACACCGGGTTTTTAATTCAGGCGTTAGATTTTGTTTCGGTTAATAAAATTCCAACTTTAATTTCAATGGTTGATGCAGAAAAAGCTTTCGACCTGGTGAATTGGTGGTTTACCTGCCATGAAAAGTCAGGAGGAAAGTGACTTTGGGGGGGCCCTAGCAAGCCACCTTTCCCCCCCGGCCCTCTGTTATGGTTCCTAGGAGGCACCATAGATGCCCCCTAAGCATCCCTGCACCATGTGGCAGGTACCGCATAGTGCTTGCCACATGGTGCAGGGATGTTTTCAAAGTGTATATTTTCTATTCGTCTTGTGCTGCAGCCTGCAGCACAAGCCACGATAGGAAATATACACTTTTACTGTGGTTGCATTGTAATTAGGGCAGGGGCACTGCCGACGTCTTGTCAGTGGCCTATCTTGCGCTAAGGTGCCAGGCGGACAAGAGTTTGACCGGCTATGCGTCAACAAGCAGTCAGTGTGGCAGCCACCTGTTTTACCATCTTAAGGTGGCTGCGGAAAATCTTCTGGATGCTCCCAGCTTCTACCAGACGAACCGTGGTCCAGGCCCTTGTCATCTCTCGCCTGGACTACGGTAATGTGCTTTACTTTGGAGGCAGCCAGGAGATTCAGAGGAAGCTTCAACTGGTACAGAATTCGGCTGCCCGTGTCCTCTGCAGTGTCCCAAGGAGATCGTCGATCTCCCCTTTCCTTCAGGACTTACACTGGCTACGGATAGAGAGCTGATAAAGTTCAAGGCGCTTTGTTTCATGTTTAAAATCAAGCAGGGTTTAGCGCCCCCATATCTTCTGTCCCTCGTCCACTCTTATGTTCCCCGCCGTTCTCTCAGGTCCTCATCGCTGGGTAATTATTCGATCCCGCGGATCAGACTTGTTAGAATGGGTGGTCGCTCCTTCGCTCACCTTGGCCCGAAGCTCTGGAACTCTCTTACTGTGACATTGAAATTTGAATCCTCATTTGTCAAGTTCCGTAAGGACTTGAAGACTTGGTTCTTCCCTCAATAAGCTGTCTTTTGACCTGCAGGCCTTGTTATCTTGGTGCCGGGAAACCCCACGGTGGGTAGCTGTGCGCCCTATAAATGTAATAAAAAAAATTAAAATAAAAAAAATTGTCATGATGCCCTAATTGTCTGTAATTTCCATAGTGTGTCAACTACGGTATTTTAGTGCCTCTCTGAGCTTTCTGTTATTGCAGCCATCGTACCTAGCACATCAACTGACATACCTCTAAAACCAGCCGGGACTATTGGCTTTGTCAATTGTTGATAGCTGTTTAAGATTATTCATTAAGAACAATGATTTTGTTGTACATAATTACTATTTGAAAGTCTTTTGATCCTAAAATTGTGAGACTGTGAATTAAATATGACTGAGACCTGTGGAAGGATTAGCAGTATTCAAAGCATCTCAGTAAGTCCCATTATGTTCACTTTATGAAAGACATGTACACCTTTTATCTCTATATATGCTGTCCATCTGCACCCTCTACGCCGGTACCACCGCAAAACTCCAGAAAAAACTCCAACGCATCCAGAACGCCTCAGCCAGGCTCATATTAGACATCCCGCGTAAAGAACACATCTCTGGTCACCTGAAAAACCTCCACTGGCTCCCCGTCAATAAGAGGATTACTTTCAGGCTCCTAACCCACGCACACAAAGCACTCTACGAAATCGGACCCGAATGCCTCAACACACGACTATCCTTCTACACCCCCTCCCGCCAGCTACGATCCTCCAACCAAGCCCTTGCCACTGTACCTCGCATCAACAAAACCACCATGGGAGGTAGATCCTTCTCCTACCTGGCAGCTAAAACCTGGAACTCACTTCCCACTCACCTTCGCCTTACTCAGAACCACCTAGCATTCAGAAAGCAACTCAAAACGTGGATATTTGACAAGTAATTCCCCACCCTTCCTCAAGCGCCTTGAGACCCTCTGGGTATGTAGCGCGCTATATAAATCTTTTGACTTGACTTGACTTGACTTGACCTCATCTGTTCCCTTTTCAGCACCCTCTTTTCCCTCTCTACTGATTGCACTTCATCCCCTTTCTTTAACTTCATCAGCCTCAAACACACAAAGCACCCACTCAGCTGTAGGCTGGATTGTCTTTTACTTTCACCTTGTCAATATTTTAACAATGGTGTACCTCCCTCACCCTTATTTTCCCGGAACTACAATTGCTACAGGAATACATGACCATTGCTCTGTGCAATCTGAAGACAGACCAAGTACTGGATAACCATGTATTCTCAATACATTTTTCACCCACTAATAAACACTGTGAGAAATACAGAGTGCCTTCAACCTCAACTCCAGAGCTCTCAATCGTGGCCCATTATCAACATTTGGAGGTAACTCATTTCAAACTATGCACGATACAAGAGTAACAAGTTACACACAAAAAATAGAAACACAGAATCCTGGGAATAGCTACCACTGTTAGGGAATGTAAGATTAATTAAAACATAAAATGTACACAGGAATTTTATTGGTAACATGGATTACCTTATTGATCTTTACACTGATTGATCAGAAATCGAGTAGTGGTTTGCCTGTAAAGTAAAGGACATGAATATAGGGCCTGAGAGGGACCCGCTTTAATGTCTATTTTATGAGGAGAGCCAAATGGTGGGAAAGATGTCAGCAGGGCAAACTAAAACCAAACAGGAGAAAGCCACTATAATTGAGCTCATTGATCCAATAACGCAAAATATTGTTAGAGAAAAAAATGACATAGCTCGGGTATTTCTGGACCATTATTCTAAGTTATACTCTACAACGTACGCGGTTGGACCTGATTGTATCTATAAGTATTTTGACTAAGTAAATCTCCCCATTTTACCTGGTCCATCATCCGTACAATTAAAGAGCGAAATTTTAGCTTCGGAAGTTTCAGAGATAGTGAGATTAATTGCTGGGGCAAAAGCGTGTGGCTCAGATGGGCTCCCAATCGAATTTTGCAAAACTTTTGTTAAAGAATTGACCCCTTTTCTGGTTAAGTTATTTAATTTTGTTCGATTGGGAGGTGCGGTTCCTTCGAATTTTAAAGAGTCCGTTATTGTTAGTTTTGTTAAAAAGGGAAAAAACGAGAAGGATGTCAATTCATATAGACCGATCAGTCTTCTTAATGCCGATTTTAAGATTCTTATGAAAATATGGGCACAGCGATTTACACCAATTGCTCAGGCGTTAATTCATTCTGACCAGTCAGGTTTCGTTTCAGGAAGGTCCATGTCAACAAACACCGGGTTTTTAATTCAGGCGTTAGATTTTGTTTCGGTTAATAAAATTCCAACTTTAATTTCAATGGTTGATGCAGAAAAAGCTTTCGACCTGGTGAATTGGGAGGCACTCTTTATTGGTTTGTTAAAATGTGGGTTTCCAGACATGATAATAAGCATGTTAAAAAACATATATCAGAATGCGCAGGCAAAAGTGGTAGTTAACGCCAACTCGATAGGAGTGATTAATATCAACCGTGGCACCAGGCAAGGCTGTCCGATGTCCCCTATCTTGTTTACCTTTTTTATTGAGCCCTTGGCAATAAGAATACGCAGCAACCCAAATATCAAGCCACCTATAGAAGGAATGTCAAAAGTTAAATTATTCGCAGATGATATTATTTTATACCTTCATCCCGATAAATTTAATTTTGATAATGCTCTCCAAGAGTTTAATTAGTTTGAACAAATTGGTGGTTACAAGATCAACCAGAATAAAACCGAGGTGCTAGTACTGAATTCGGACTGCAATTTTTTAACATCCAATTTAAGATTACAAGCACTGAATAACGAACCGATCAGATACCTAGGCATTTATGTCTCCAATCAATTCGATCAACTATATAGCTTGAACTATCTAGCAACTCGGAATAAAATTAGAACTCTACTGGAAAGATGGACTTTACTGCCCTTAACTTTGATTGGCAGGGTCGAACTTATTAAAATGTCGATCCTTCCTTTGTTGGTTTTTCTTTTTTTAAATGTTCCACTAAAAATCAATTCGCGCTATTTTAGGGAAATTGACTCAATGGTCAGGGATTTTGTTTGGAATAAGAAAGTTGCAAGGGTGAAATTAAGCCCACTACAGCTGGGAACTACACAAGGGGGCCTAGCGTTACCAAATATACGAACATACTACACGGCCGCAATATTGGATCTTGCAGCTCGCTTATTGGCACCTAGTAGACAGCCTGACATGTTTTTTTATGAAAAAATGGTCGAAGAGGCAGGCTCGCAAGTTCCGATATTTTTAAAAACAGCAAAGTTACCAAAGAAGACCAGATATAAGACCATTAGAGATATAATAAAAAGATTACAGTCCGTTCTTAATCAGGAAGTGGGGGGTGGTTTGCGCTATTTGAGAATAGAGGAGTGCAAGAGCCTCGGTCTTCAAATCCACTCAAGTAAAATTCAAAAATGGATGGAGACAGGCTTTGGGGATTTGGTGGCCTTCTTTGTTTCAGGGAGGCTCATTACTTGGCAGGAGGTTCTGGCCAGGTCCGATAATAAACTAAAAACGGGGTTTTTGGAATTTTTTCAAATCATAAATTTTATACATAAATATAATGTGCCGGCAGGGGAAATGCCACTGGCTATTGCCCTATACAAAGTAAAATTAACAGGATTAGGGAATTGGTATAAATTCCTTAGGAAGGGGGAAGCTTCTCCTTTAGTCGACGGAATCCTGGCCAAAATATCCCTGGAAACCAACTGTTCCTTCTCGTGGCAGGAGTGGGAAAGGATCTCAGAAGTGGGTCGTAAGTCTCTCAGAGCGGCCAATTTTAAAAGAATGTCGTTCCTATCCTGTTGGCTGGCGTACCTCACTCCTAAAGCATTAAGCAAATGCTTTTTGGGAGTAGAAAACAAATGCTTTAGATGTCAGCTTCATGAGGGGGGTGATTGGTTGCACATTTTTTACACATGCCCAAAGCTGTTCGATTTTTGGTGTAAGATCTTTTCTTCAATCAGCAGGGACATAAATAAAGTAATTGAACCCGAAGCCGAAATAGCCTTGTTTGGCATTTCAACAAAGAGAAGGGATTTGCTTAGTGCAGAAGTAACTTTCACTGCAATCTGCACTTTAGTCGCCCGTTCTCTAATCCTTCAAAACTGGAGGTCAGAGGAGGTACCATCTTATTTTAAATGGGTAAATAAAATGCGACGGACGAAAAGATTTGAAGAGGCGTATGCTAAAAGAGTAGGGTCCACGAGAAAATTTATGAATATTTGGAAATATTTTCCTATTTGTGCATCTACCACCACCTCATAGCATTTCACACGAGAATATACTAAGAACACACAGGGTCTGAGGTATAGAAACAAATACTATTTACCGAAAAAAAAAAAAAATAGCACTTTAATAAAAAATTATGCGGCCCGATTGCACTTTAAAGATTTTTAGCACTTATGCACTTTAGCACTTGAGCACTTTAGCACTTTAGGTTAAAGGTTCAATTGGAGGAGAGTATTCAGTTTTTTGCACTAGCATTGTGTCAATTATTGAAGCTGCTAAACTGTTTAAGTGTAACTGAAATTGAATGTTCTTGGTTCTTTGGTTTTAGCTGTGTTTCTTCTCATGTGCTTGATTTTATTCTGATTTTATTCTGATGATGTGTATAATAATCCCTGCTGAAGTATGTTTGTTAAATAGGTACTTTTTTGTATTTCTTGCACTGACCTCTGCTCTGCTCAATAAAAAAAAAATAAAAAAAAAAAGCTTTTCATTTTTTTAAACGCATCCTTAATGGGAAATGGGTGGCATTTTTAAAAAAAATGCTTTATTTAAAAGCAATCACAGAGATGGTGGTTTGTTAGACTCGGCTGGCCCCAATTCCTGTGATGATCCCCAGAGCTGTTGAGCTTGTGTATTGTCTGGATGCTACTAACTACTTGAGCACCTTTAATCTGATAAGCTGAAACTAGCAGAATGCTTTAGCCTCTTTAGCAAAGGAGCAGACTACAGTTTCTACGCCAGAGGAATTAGTCCACTGTAAGTTAATGACCTTTGGGATGAAAAATGCTCCTGGCCCTTTCCATCACCTGGTGAACTATGTTCTATTAGGACTAGAAGACTTCTGTATGGCCAATGAGGATAATATTGCAGTGTTTAGCGATTCATGGTAGCACCACCTGAAGCATTTAGAATGAGTTTTGGTCAGGATAGAGGAAATGAAACTGACCATTAGGGCAACCAAATGCTTGATGGGGCAGTCCACTGTATGCTACCTTGGGCCTCAGGTAGGTAAGGGAAATATATGACTGTTGGATGTCAAGATGCAGTCACTGTTGTGGTGGGAGTTGCCCATTACCCAGTCAGAAGTGCAAGTTTTTTTAAGTAACTCACTGGTTACTCAGGAACTATGTAGCCAACTATGGATACATAATGTCACCTTTGGCTGTTCTAGCATACAAGAAGCAAGCCAATAAAGTCATTTGGAATGAGTAGTATCAGAAATCTTTGGAGGAACTAAAGAGAGTACTTTGCAATGCACCTATACTGAAGGCCTCTGACTTCATTTAACCTTTCATAGTACAGACGGATGCTTCAGACAAGACACTTGGAATGGTACTGGCACAACTCAATAAGAAGGGTATGGAGTATCCAGTGGCCTTTAATAATCATACCTTGCTTTCCAGAGGGCATTACTGGACAGCAATGAGAATGAATGCTTTGCCATATTGTTTTAAGAAAGACCTGGACTCACTTGGTATTAATGACCAGATCTATCAATCACTGACCTGAAAAACTAGTGACAATTTGCCACTAGTACTTTTGTGAGCAGTGTTGAATTTTATATTCTGACCTATGTGCTAAAGTTTGTTTGCACTACTCCAAATCAGATTGGGTCCAATCTGAGATACCTGATTATTATTCATTAGGTAAGTTACAAATATTTTTGGAAAGTTTTTTATAGAGTTGGCTTTGGTCTACTAGGCCACTGCCTACTCCCCTAGCTAGTGAAAACTGGCTTCTGAGGTCCTCAGCTGCAGGTGTGTGTTCTGGTAAGTGAAGGACCCCCTTTTGTGACACTAGTGAGTTGCAGTCGGTGAGCCGTCAAGGTCAGAGGTCACAGCAGTGTGACTGCATTCACCACAGGGTTCACAGATGCAGCAGCACAGCACCTCAGGTGCAGATGTTTGCAAGGCAGGTGCACTGCCCACCTGGCAACAATATTCATAACAATGGCACACTTGTATGTGGGAACAACAACTTCTTGAAGATGGTACAACCCACCTCGGCACACCTTGAAGATGGTGGCAAACTGTTTCATCCCAATCTTCTAATCAGCGGCACGATGAACCTTGGGCACAGTTTCCTTGGGGACAGAGGCATCAGCTGTAGATTTTTCAGAATATTGTCCACATGGATAATATATAGCCGCCATACTCTCCTCTATCTTCCTTCGGGCAGTGGACTACACAGCTCCAGGGTCAATCTGCTCTGGCGCTTCAGGTCAGTCTCACATCTGCAGGGTTAGTAGACCTCTTCCCTCTCTATGAAGTAGGTTAGCTTCAGATTCAGATTCTTCCAGCAAGGCCAGGCTTCAGGTGTAGTCCCATCATCCCTTGGAAGCTGGATGCCAGCCAGACACCAGCTCTGGTTTTGCTGCAGTCTTCAGAGTACTTTCCTTGGCTGGAGACAACTTAGAACTGAAACAAGAATTAGATCAGTGGCTCTCACCTTAATAGAGTCAACGAATCAGCATCTGTAACCAAGCTCTCAAGTGCTTGGCATCATGTTTGATGGACAGATACTAAGCAGTGGGTTTGGCCCTCTTTACATCTCAGGCCACAACATAATCATGCAGAGTGCCCATGGATTCTGTTCAGAGAAACCACACTTAATAATGTTTAGCTTCTTTTTCAGCTTTAGACTGATACACACTCTTGGTTTCAACAAACTTTCTTATGCAGGTGATAGATAGGTTACCATTACAATAGATGACAAGGCTTGTATTCCAAGAGCCATTTCTAATTTTCAGAACTGTATGAGAAGTTTACTGCATGTATGCACGCCAACTGTCTCCAAATCTATTCATATAAAGCCAAAGTACTCTTCTTTGGGCAGCTGGAAGTTTACTGGCCCAGTGATTAGCGGGCATTGGAATATGGGTCTGTTCCTTGTCACCCACACCTGCAGTGAAAAACCTTTGCCTTATATTGTTCCCTGTCCGAACATGTCTGCAAGGAGACAACATCCTATTTTGCTATTCTAAAGATGCTGAAGAAGATCTTTTAAGACCTCTTGTAATGTACACTTTTAGATTTAAAAATAACCTTAAAATATATTTGATATTACTAAATAATTGTGAATATATTATGTGAATGTGTGTGTTGAAATTCATTTGTACATTATTTATTAAAATTTGATAGACCGCACAGTTTTGTATTTTATTCACAGCAAGAGGTTTTTTGAGACAGTATGGATGATATAGTCAACATTGAAATTAATTTCTTTAAAATATTTTTGCCTTGCTAGTTTTTTATTCATTTATTAAATAATATTGATATAAAACACTCATGCATCTTTTAGACGATAAATATAAACGCATGGATGCTGCAGTGTTCCATGTGTAAATTCTCTTATGTGTCTGTGCCTGCAGGTGGATGAGTGTGCGTGCAAGCATGCACCTGATCTGCACAGGTCGTTTATTCAAGGTAGATCTGTGGTGAAGACAGACGACGGGGTAGTGGCCTGCTCATTCTCTGATATTCTTCATTACTCTGACTCCTCGTACCTACAGCTGCATGTGAGGTTTGCCCTCATGTCTGCTGCTTGGTGCACAACAGTAAGTGTGAGGGGCAGAGGGAAGTGCTTGTTTTTTTAGAGTGGAATGAAAAGAGAAAAGAGACAGACTCCAAGTGAAGAGGCTAAAATGCCTTTTCCGAGAAAGAACAATGGGTCGGTCGGGTGTTTCTGGATAGATGCTGAACTTCATCAAGTAAACACTGTGATTCAGACTGATGAACAGAACCGGTGATTTATTGAGCTCTTCTGTCAGATTTCACAGCAAAGTCTCTTAAGGCGTAGGCTAAAATCAATGCATCCGGTGCAAATCTATTGACTGTCTTTTTTTGGTCTGTTAGTTTGGGAAGCCAGAGAAAGACAGACTGCCGGAAGGCACCTAATAGCAATTCAGAGTTAAAAAGCAACACTCGGGCAATTTATGTGAGCCAGCCCTTTATCGTGGCTATTTAAAAAAGCCTGGTAGCATTTTCGCTAGACGACTGTGAGTTAATTGTGTATAGACAACGGCCCTATCTTTTGAGTTCTAGGAAGTCTGGTTGAAATTTTACATCACATGCATGACCTCCCTTTAAAGTGTTCTTTCAACTCCATTTCTACAGTATATGGTGGCCCTACCTTTTCCCTGTCGCCAAATAATATGCCCAGCAGTTCAGACATTGCTGTGCGCATATACATAATAAAAGCACTGTCATAACCCACACTTTCCTGTCAGCAATAGTAGTCGCAGCCATTACACACGTTTTAGAATAGAATGGAATGACGCAGAGGCGTACCTAGGAGGGAGTGGGGCTGTCCACTCCTTCCGGCCTCCTTTCGGAGGGGGGCCCCACCAAACAAGTCGGTAGTCGGCCGCTCCCCAACAAGTCATCTGTCGGCCAACCCCCGCAACGTTACCTGCAGCACCGGGCAGGGGCAAACGTACGGGGCCGCCCCGGCTAGTAGTAGGCCTAGCTGCGCCACTGGAATGATGGAACACAAAGTGGCCCATATTATGCATTTCGGTGCAAGTATGATTTAAGTAAAACATTTGCGCTTTTACTCGAGTCTCTGTTTTTTCCTACTCTGCCTTTTCCCTCCCAAAAAGCAGTATGTTTGCTAAAAAAAAAACGTTTCCTCCTGTGTGGACATCTCCAGGGAACGAGAACATGTTCAAATTATAGTAGTATATAATTTGCAAATGTTAGCCGGAATCCTCTTGGGGAAACGAGTGCTTTATTTGGATATTTCTCCTCCTATTTCGCTTTTTTTAATGAAAGCTGAGCAATACATTTTATTAGCCATGCTGCGGCAAATTGTGTATGAAGGCACTGAAAGCAGATGTTCAGTAACAAAAATAAAAGCAATCACTTGGAACGTGGGTTATTTTAATGCCAACATTGGTTACAAGACCTACCCACTCCCGCCCCATTTAGCTTATTTAAAATTCAGGAATATTATTCCACATTATTAGATGATTCATCTAAGGAGTATCATTTGCTGGTAGCTTAGTGTTAGTGATCTATTGCGTAATTAAATTTAGATCATAGGCATTTGTCTAAAAAAAGAAAAATAGATTGGCTTTTGATTAAACAAAATACTAGTTAATAATCAAGTCCTATAGCCTTTACTTTCTCAATCTTTTTAATTACCTATACTTTATTAGCAGCAAGCAGAAACATAGAATTTGCATTGAACACTTTTTCATTTGAGCATAGAAATGAATGTATGAGAAACGCAATATTGACTTCACAATTTTGCAGCTTTGAAGTACTGTGAAAAACTTGGGGGCAGATTTACCACTTTTTCACGCTATGCAGTGCAGCAGCCGCAAATGCTGTTCTGCGCTCCATCAAAAGAAGAGAGGAGGAGAGCACAACATTGACTGAAAATGGCACTATCCTCCCCTTTCCCTAGCGATGGCGCTGAAATCAGGTGCCGTGTGCCACAGAGACACCTTTGTGCCATGGTGCAAGGGTGTCTCTGTGAGTCTAGCATAGGTTTTGTACTGAAAGGGTACCCTTCCAATACAAAAACTATGCACAGACTGACTTAAACCATTTTCCCACTTGGTATGTGTGCTGTACAGTGCAGCACATTTACGAAATCGGAAAAGGAAGGAGAAATTAAAGCATTTCCACGTCCTTCAGCCTTGTGCCTACTTCTACTGCCATGCATTGCTTTGCATTACTTCTACATTATTTCCAGTGCAAAACAACTTTAGCGCTGGAAAGACAATCAGAAAAAAAAGATTTTGCGCCAATTTGTATCACTTTTGTGATGCAAACAAGGTGTAAAATACTAGTGAATCCCTCCCAAATTGGTATCCTAATAGAATGAAACCCAGAGCTTAATTTGAGCCCGTAGGGGCCAACGGCATTAAGTTTTTGTGGATCAGCATTTTTTTTCCTCGTCAAACACTTGGGGGAGCGAGAGTGGCAAAAAACATACAAAAGAAAAGAAGGATGACAAGGAAGACCGAAAAAACGGGAGAAAGCAGGAACTTGCAAGCGTGAGATAAAAGGCAAGGTGTGTCTGGTAATGGATTAGAAAAATTCTGAGATGGATTCAAGACAATACAAGAAAAGCAGAAGAGTCCCCTGGACTTCTGTGTAAATAGGAGAGTAGGGTCTGCTATCCTATGGTCACCCCAAATTTTTGCTTTTTGCTTCACTGGTTTATGACTTAATGTGGCTGTGGGCCTGCTAATCAGACCCACAGCCTGCTGTTCTCTCTCTAAATTACAGCCAATGCACCCTAGGTGCATTACGATTTGGAACTGGTTCACCTTATTGGCCCCTGTAACAGTGTACCCTAGGTGCTCAGGGCATAGGTGTTTCCAAGGCCTACCAGGGGCTGCAGAATGTATTGTGCCACCCCTGATCTGGCCTCCATGTTTGACACAACTGGCTGTTCACTCATCAGGGGTAAGTAGGTGTAATCATCTCTTACTTAGATATAGTATCCCTATATCTAACCTTAAACTGGACACATATGTTCCTATCAGCCACTCCTATGGAAGGCCTCTTCAATCCTGGAGGCAGAGTGCCTGGAAATATGTGAGATGGTGCTCTAGCATGAGCTGAGCCTGTCTGCAGCTGTCGGGAACCACTCCCTTAGCTGTTCCGGGATATTGCCATACCATATACTCTTAAGTGCATTATAATCGTCGCGGTTATATGCTAACTTTGGTTTGGCTTTATCAAAACATGTCGAGTAAGGTGTCATACGATTTGTAATACTATCCCCTCGACAGTTCTGTCGACGGGGATAGCATTCCACCCTTCTAGAGGGACACGACATGTGTGTAGCCTTAACCCCGGTTAAAGTTAACCAGAGCCTCAGCATCACAAAATGGATGCTGCCACCACAGACACAAGTCTGACCTCCTGCTGCTGGGAGTCCTTCCAGCGAGGGAGGCTTGGACAAAGGGTTTCCTGCCTTGGGAGGTGCGAGCACCACCCCAGACAGGATTTTGTGTATTGGGTAGAACAGGGCTGAATAGATTGAGACATGCCCGTGGCACACAAGGTGTCCCCGTGCATAAGCCATTCCAAACCGGTCCTGGGACTTTCCAGACCCAGGCCTGGCGAGGAGCTGGACAAAGGAGAGAGGATGTAACTGCCCCCCTTCCTGGTCCCACCCAGAGGAGGGACCTAGCAGGTGATCCACCCCTCAGATTGGGAATAAGAGTGGGAGCAGTGCCAGAGCACCTCAGATCATCCTGAATCAACTTGAAACTAAGAGATGACTGGACTTCGACATTCTGCTGCACAGAAGACTGAAGAGCATCTCCCTTGTGGCCTAGGAGTGGCCACCTTCCCACTGGAGCCCGAGCCCAGAGCCTGACAAGACCCAGACTCCCAGACTTTTCACAGCCCGATCCACAGTCCCATCAAAGAAGGGACCCGTGGAGGCACCGAGAGACGTGGGACCGGACATCTTGGAAGACACCCGAAGAGCTGACTGCGCAGCATCAGAGGCACCCTCGACGTTGTGCTTTGGGAACTGAGAACCCCCACCACCGAGCAGTTCTTGCACCGAAGATCAGCCCCCCAGCATCTCCACGATCTGCGTGGGGCCCTTTTGCATTGTGCCAATTGACGCGCCATCCCGGCCACTAGCCACGTGGTCAGCAGCCATCTTGGTGACGAAACCGAAGAACTACACTGCGGGTCTGGTTGCTCCAGACTTGCCCTAGCTCCTGTAAAAAGGAGCACCCGCTCTGACCTTGCTGGTCCAAGTAACAAGCCTTTCTTGATTCCTGTGTGGCTTGCATTAGCCAAGGCCTGTTTGCTTCAATCAAGTTGCCAATACCGCCAACAGCGAGAAGCTTACGTGGGACAGCTTGTGACTGACTCCTGGACGTCCTTGACCCCCGGTGTCCACGTGGCTGCAGAGAGAAGCTACACCTCAATGCCTGTTTGCACCCGACATCGCCTGGTTCCAATCTGGTTCCACAGTAGTCACTGGCTAGTGACTTTGAACATTGTACCCTCTGCTTTCAGGTCTTCACATCTTCAGATCCACCCTTGGATCCACCGGAACTCTTCACATCGAGCCGCCGGCAGCATCTTCAGCTCCAAGCACCATCGACCAGCGTGACGAAACCCAACACTACTTCGACCCTATGCTCCCGCTTCCTGTGGGTGAGGTAAATCAGCAACGCTGGTGTTCCTACACTGGTACACACCTCTAGGGCCTGTGTCTCAAGTTTCAGCTCTCTAGGTCACTCGGAAGGTTCCGAACTAACTAACTTTCTAACTTTTACGCACCATAGACTTTGTATTGGTGAGTGCGTGCACTTTAAACACTGCACCCGAGTCCCGCGGGCCTTTCCCGACTAAGTCACTGCTAATCCCGAACAGCTCCAGTGATTCCCAAGGCCCTAGGCCTGTTTCCTTCTAGATTGGTATCTCTTATACCACTTTCTTAGTATATGGTTCAGGTGGCCCCTAGGGCTCATCCATATTGTGCAACTTTTGTGTATTTTAAACTGTGTTTTGTTTAACGCTTGTGCTTCTGTGCTCATAAAGAGTTCAGGGGATATTTGTAGTTAATAAATATATATATATATTTTCAATATATATCTGTGTGGTGTCCTTTCATCTGGTATTCAAGGGGGTTGTGCATGGTAATACAGCTGGCTTCACATGCCTTTCAGAGTTTAGCCTAAGACTGCTTTGTCCACGTTACCACTAGGATAACTGGTCTATAAGGTTGACTTACAACCGATCATCATAAGGGTTGTTTGGACTGATACAAGGTGGTTCCAGAATTGGAAACATCATATATCAGGCTAACTTCTCACAATAAGTAACTGCAACAGAAGCTTGGGGACGTCTTTATGAACTTAAAATAAGAGAGTACGAAAGAAAATGTACTGTTATCAGATGGCCATCAAGGTAGCCATCAAACAGTAGATGCTTTTTAATGAAAACGCTGTACACAAGGAAAAAAGAGGAAATAATAGTCCTTACTCGAAAGTTCCTATCAGTTGGAAGAACTCCTAACATCAGATCAAAATACCAAACACAAATAAAACGACCAGAGAACATTCTTTTTTAAAGGATTAATGAATGAAAAATTAGACCCTGTATTCATTAAAGCTAGTCCTGAAGAAGGTGGTTGAATAGTAAGTAATATACCACCGATACGCGTTGACGCAAATGCAAAGAATCCATCGCTGAAGGGTTGTTCGCTGGACAAAAATAAGGAACAATTGTTTGCCGGAACCACCTCAAAATATGTATATATCAGCGTAGGATCATTAGTTCAGCCACAACTTTAAGTCAGCAACGGGTTGTTGTTGGCTTCAGGGTCTTGTATCTGGATTTAATGAACTGTTTTACTCTCATGTGATATTGTTTTTATAAATGATTGTTTAGAATATGATATATTCTTTTTAATGTACTTGTTATGTATGAATTCTTTTAAAGTTAACCTTTTTTAATATTTTGTGCCAAGGGAAATATATATTGTTGAAAGTACCTCCATTTAATATGATAAATAAAAAGCAATACATATCAGCACTACTTTCCAGTTTGGTTATAGACTACGGGTGCAAGAGAAAAACTTTGAGGTTTGAAGGATGATTGAGTATGCTAAGTAGAATCAGTGGTGAATGAACATTAGAATTGGATGATTTACACAGAAGTCCAGGGGAATCTTCTGCTTTCCTTAGACTAGGCTCAACCTCAACCCCCTGGGATAGAGTGAACCACCTCTCTCCTTTTTACAATTCAAGACAATACAGCCTTCATATTGGACGAGTTTACATCTAATAATTTATAGCGCTGGTCGTAAGCTTCCAAGCAGCACTCATTATTTGACAAATTAAGCAATGATGATACTCGCTGGAACATTCTCAAGAAGGGAGAAGCATGAAAAGGATGGCAAAAAAGTGAATGTGACTGAAAACTTAACGCACATTTCAGCAACAGGCAGTTAGCCCACTGTGCTGTGTTACTGATTCATCTAGTATAAGTGTCCCTGAACAAATGTGATTAGCATCACATTTAAGCTGGGAGTCTTAATTAACAGGGTTGCTTCAGAGAACTCCTTGACACCCTCTATGGTGATGTATGGACTGACTGGGCTGGGCACAGCGCCCTCTTTCTGCCAGACTCTGCCAGTAGGTCTGAATAGGAGAGCCATAAACATGCCAGGCAAAATTTGCTCCAATCCGCCTGCTCCCTATTCTCCCGCAGTCACTCTCTTTCCATATATCAGTTCTCTCTCTTCTCCCTCTCTGATTTCTTTCTATCTTCCTTCCTCTCTCACCTTCTCTTTCACTATCACTCTTGAAGCCTCAACCGCCTGCTTCAAATAAGGGTAGGAGGGTAAGGGACAGAGCCTCTAGGAGCAGTCCTGAGCTTTCAACATCAGGCTCCAGACCACCTGAGAAATGCCTGAGGGAGTAAAAAGCCTGTCCAGCCCTGCCCACTTCCTGACACTTCCAAAACATTCCAACAATGTTCAGAAGGAAAATGTACCATGTACCACAAGCCCCTCGGTAAGAGATCAACTGTTGGGTCTGAGTTGCTCATCTAAGTCAAGGCCAAGCTAACCAATGTCTGTGAGGATTCCAGTTCCTTCTGGAGGGGGGTGGGACCCTTTTACAAACCTCTAACAGCAAAACAAGGTTCTTTCTCAGCCACTGATTGCTTGATTAAGATCTCACAGAACATTTTCCCAAATTGTAGGTACTACTACGATCATGAACCCTACATCTGAGATTGTCCCTTGATACCCCTCTATATGTGTAAAATCGCCCAGCATTACTGAAAAGTTCCTGCTTGCACCCTTAACTGCATGTGAGGGTCATACCTTCCAGCTGCTCTAAGAAGAACTCAACCTCCATCATAGCCCAGGTACATTCTCTCTAAATAACACACAATCAATTACAAAATTAGACTTAAGGCCACTCTATCATTTCTTTGAGTACAGGGAGACCAGTAAAGTTTTCTTTGTGAGTGATTCCCTTCTCTAAGCTCAGTTGATAGTTCATTATCCTCTTAGAATCCAAACAGATCCCATTTTTAGCATTGACTCAACAAAAACTATTTAACATAGCTGGGAGTAGGAACCAGATCCAAAATAATAAAGTCCTTGGCAAACTTTGGATAAGTTAAGTAATCAAAAGGAGACTAGCTATGAGTGGGGTAGGTATGATACTTATATTATGAAGATCATGGTGACTCAGTTAAGCTTTGTCAATGGGGGATGGCACCTGTTGGGTGTCTTTAGAAAGCCCTCACCCACCAACCTAGTTGGTGGCATGCTTCATCATCGGGCCCACCCAGTGACACCTAGCGTGTCCCGGGTGTGCTACGACACCTGGTTACAGCGGAGCAGGTATGTCACTGTGTGTGCGGTGAAGGTGGTGAGATAGTGAGTTTAAAACGGCTTGGCGGGGGTCCCAGTCCTCGAGAAACTTTATTAATTGGGCCTCCGTCAGTGGTTAAAAATAAGGCTGTTGGACGTTGGGGGCAAGTTACGACCTCCCACATCCTTTAAAGTGTCAACATGTTTCAGCCAGTGCCTTATCAATATGCTGGCTTTCTTCAGGACTAAAAATATGGTGTGAATTAAAAATTAAAACTAGTGGGTGTGTAGTGTGGACTATGTGTCTACACGCCCTAAAGTGTATCTAACTGTGAGAGGGAGGGGATTCCCTTCTCAAGATCACACTAGTTTTAAGGTGTGCCCTCTTCAAGGTTTGTTGAGGTGGCAAGGGGTTGACCAGGACTTCTGGTCGGCGCCGGCTTTGGGCCTGTGTGCCTCCGGTTTGCGAAGGAGGCACACAGGTCCAAAGCCGGCACCGACCAGAAGTCCTGGTCAACCCCTTGCCACCTCAACAAACTTTGAAGAGGGCACACCTTAAAACTAGTGTGATCTTGAGAAGGGAATCCCCTCCCTCTCACAGTTAGATACACTTTAGGGCGTGTAGACACATAGTCCACACTACACACCCACTAGTTTTAATTTTTAATTCACACCATATTTTTAGTCCTGAAGAAAGCCAGCATATTGATAAGGCACTGGCTGAAACATGTTGACACTTTAAAGGACGTGGGAGGTCGTAACTTGCCCCCAACGTCCAACAGCCTTATTTTTAACCACTGACGGAGGCCCAATTAATAAAGTTTCTCGAGGACTGGGACCCCCGCCAAGCCGTTTTAAACTCACTATCTCACCACCTTCACCGCACACACAGTGACATACCTGCTCCGCTGTAACCAGGTGTCGTAGCACACCCGGGACACGCTAGGTGTCACTGGGTGGGCCCGATGATGAAGCATGCCACCAACTAGGTTGGTGGGTGAGAGCTTTCTAAAGACACCCAACAGGTGCCACCCCCCATTGACAAAGCTTAACTGAGTCACCATGATCTTTATAATATAAGTATCATACCTACCCCACTCATAGCTAGTCTCCTTTTGATTACTTAACATATAAACCGGGGATCTGGACTAGCTATCTGGTCCTCTCTCTCCCTCTTGATACACGCAAACTTTGGATAAGGCCACTATCTAAATTGAACTTTAGGTTTCCAGTGAAATCACTGACGTTTTCCAGTAATATTCCATTGGAAGCTGGTCTGATTCACATTTGGCATCTATGTGCTAAAAGTCTTATAATAGAGTGGTTGTAAGTACATAACTGGAACATCTTGGGATATTACTGAAAAAGTAGACTAGTAGAACAGTGACAGCAGGCCACAATTTGACATTATTTTGCATAAGTATGATGTAAGTTGTTATTGATCTAAATTATATGTATTTGAATGAGAGAAACTAGCATGTTTTACACTTTTGTGAGGTGCATACTCCTGATTCTTCAGTTCCGCTGGTGATGGCCTTTTGCGAAGGCTATAACTTTGGCTATCATTGGACAATATTAACTAAGGGGCATATTTACACGTGGCGCTGTGGCAAATTTGGCAGCACTGTGCTTCGTCATTTTAAAAACACAGGGATGGGCCATATAAGAATATGGTTCACCCCTGTGTTTTCCCTTGCTCTGGTGCCACAATTAGCTGCCTAGCCCCAACACAGACACCCTTTCTCCGTAGTGCAAGGGTGCCTGCATTGCAGGAATGATTGCTTATGTGCAGAAAAGGGTCCCTTCATGCACATAAACAATCAATATTGACGATTTGTACTTCTATGTGTGCTACATTCTGCAGCACACATAGAAGTCGCACATTGCCATTATCTAATGATTGTTTTTGTGTAGATCGAGACACCTTCCTGCACAAAAACAATTATTACCATAATTTTGCTCTTTCTGTGTGTGCTGCAGACTGCAGCACACATAGAAAACGCAAAAATGAGGAGAAATAAAAGTATTACTCCTAATTGTGCCAACGTAACACCAGCTTTTGTATGGCGTTAGTTTTTGGTGCTGCTTCAGATTTACAGATCCTTGTACATCTCGGAAAGTGTCAAAAAGCCATGGTTGTTGCGGTGGAATGCCCACAGCAACTGCCATTGCACTCCCCTTTGATGCAGAAAACTGTGGGAAATGGGACATTATTTTCAAAGCTGCATTAAATCATGTAAAATGGCTTAAAGCCACTTTGTAAATATGGTGCAGGGCATTGCACCACCGACACATCGGAAAAAGTGTTGTTACGGTGTCACAATCCCCCTGTAAATATTACAAAATTGTAAAGCAAATCATGCAGTTTGCTGCCTTTTGCAAATTGGTGAGTTTTAGAATGCATGTTCTGTTGTGTCCTGGGCACATCATACATATTTCTGCAAGTATGTAATCGCTCCCAATTTTGAAAGCCCTACTTCTGAATAAATCACATTTAAGTAGAATAACTTTGAGGTAGCCATTCAGCTCCACACCACAGTCAATACACTTAGGGGCCTATTTACAAACCTCAGCACCACCGGAATGTCACTTTTTTTGATGCTCCAGTGGTGCAGTGCCATTTTCTATAATTACATGGTGGCACTAAGACACTTTGAGTGGTTTAACGCAATCTTGTAAATATGGCTCTTTCCACGGCAGTCCTCTACGGCAAAGGGGCGGGCAATGGGTGTTGCTGTGGACATTCCACCACATCACCCTACTGCTTTTTGATAATGCCCACAATTCACAAGGCCAAGGAGGTACCAAAACGGAACGCCAGGGAATATCAGGTGCTAGAATGGCGCAACAGGGAGAAATTATTAATTTCTACTCGTTTTTTGCTCATTCTATGTGTGCTACATTCTGCAGCACACACAGAAGGTGCAAATCACAATTATTGATTGTTTATGTGCAGGAAGGTGTACCTTTCGGCACATAAACAATCATACCTGCAGTGCAGGCTTCCTTACAACATGGTGGCAGGCTGCCTGCACTCGCGCTAGGCACGTTTTTTTACATTAGGGAAACACTGGAGTGCGCTGTATTCTAGTGAATACGGCACATCCCTGCATAATGAATATGACAGAGCGCATTGCTGCCAAATGTGGCGCAGCGCTGCCGAATTTAGCGCAGCTGAGTGCTCTGACATTTTCTTGTGAATATGCCCCTTACTCTCTTCATGGCCACAAGACCTCTGAATGAAAAAACTGTTAGTAGTAATAGTCAAGAAGTCAATGATAAGGGGAAAGGGTAGTGGTAAGACAAGGTAGTTTGATCAGTAAGATTGATGACTGCACAGCAGTTGTGTCTCTATATATAGGGCCTGATTCAGAAAGGTAAATATTCACTTTTGTGTAAATTTATGATTGTTTGCTATTCACAAAGGGATTCACGAGTAGTATCTTTACGAGTGCAGAGTCTCCGCACATTTTATGGAGAATTTGGACTCATAAAGACATTAATCACAAATCCCTTTGTGAATAGCGACTATCATAAACTTACACAAAAGTGTAAGTTTACCTTTGTGAATCAGGCCCATCTTTTTTAGGAGGGGGGGTACTCAGAGGGCTTCTGATAAAACTTGTGAAGCCATCATAATGGGTCACATATTTTACATTTTATTTTACCAATTTATAAATCGCCCTTGTATGAGGGTATTTTACATTACAACAATGTTAACATGTCAAGGCTTATATCGAAATGGGAAGGGGTTTGGTCAACTTTGAAACATAGACGTAACCACTCTATGCTTGCTTTAGAGTCCAGAGATCCCTTTAAAGAACTTTGAGCCTTAAAAAAAGAACTTTGGGCCTTATTTATGCTTTGGTGGATGGAAAACTCTGTCAAACGTAGTCGCTGTCCCGTAAGCAATGTGAGAAGTGCGTTATAGTCCATAGCACTTCTAACATGGTAAATGCAATATTTATCATATTTTGACTAAGGATGCTTTCTGCCAAACTCTAAATGAGGTTTTTTAGGAGTTCTTTTTAAATTGTGAGCCTTGAGCTGCATAGAGAAGATTAGGTGTGGGGTTAAGGTTCTAATTTTAGGAGGTAAAGAGTACCAGGCTTCAGTGGTGACACCAGTGAAGGATTATTTCTATGGTTTAGGTGTTCTGAATGTAGACTGGTAGGGAAGTAGCACTTTTTGCCTTTTGAGACACATCGGATATGCTAGGTAGGGAGAGGTATTTTCATGCATTGCAATGTGCATGTGATAGCAAATTTTAAAAGTATATCCAGCTCTTGATAGACAGTGGAGGTGAAGGACCAGGAGAATGTGATAGAATCTGCCTGCAACGCGCAGTAGCCTTGCAGCTGAATGCAGAACAGCTTCAAGAATAGCAATGAATGTTTGGATGCCTTCTGCTAAAATGGCATTTCCAAAGTCTAGTCTTGAAATAGCTAAAGAATGGATCCCTCCTTAAAGTGATATCGGGAGATGAGGTGATGAATTTTCTTCAAGTTGTGCATCTGGTAGTCTGCAGTTTTTAGCCACAATGTAGATATGAGAGATTCGCATGACAGTAGTCAGTCGGGCCTAGAGTGAAACCTGAACTTTCGGCTGAAGGAGTAAGTGTTGGTGAGAAGCCTTGCAAATTTAACATTTTGAAGAGTTTTGGATCAAATTTAAACTTGATGGCTATGGAAAGAATGAAGAATTCTGTTTACTTGTGCTTTAGTTGGAGGAAGTGCTCTATCATACATGTTTGTAATTGGGACAGGCAGCATCTTAGAGTGATTAATATATCTTTGTGGAAGATTTTAGGTAAAAGTGTAAGTCTGCAAGCTTGTGTGTGCATTAGTGTAAAGATATATGCAGATATCTAGATTATGTATGAATGTGAGTGGGTATCTTTACAGCATTATAAGATGTACGCGCCAGAGTATTTCTCATAACTCAAGCTGTATACTGTAGGTTTTCACTCAGTTTGGGTATTGACGTAGTAAGATTTCCGGAAGATTTCCATTATGTAAGTACATCCAGCCCATACACTATTAACCTTCCACTATACTTTTACTCACATTAGGATTGCATCATTTAGAGACATACATAGATCTTGATCGTTGACTGGCTCAACTGATATGATAATTTCACTGCCGACTATAAACTGTCCCTTAATATCCAGATCTGTCTTTTGCTTGTACCATGATGATTTACCTATAGGTAAATAGCTCAATATATGTCAATCAACCAAAGTGTTTGCACATCATCTTATCTGCTGGACACTCATGGACTTTAGTTATGGCCTGATTTATACTTTGGCATAAGGAGAAAAATCCATTGGTATAGTGCAGTACTTTACTTCCTCCATATCGAGAGTTCTCCACCCACCAAATAGAGAGATGTTAACAGACCAGTGGTAATATCTTAACATTGGCAGGAACCATCATCATGGTGGTTCCTGTCAATGTATTCAATGTTTCATGGCCAGTACCATCCGTCAACCTTTTAACATGTTTTTGTATTTTCAAAAAAGAATGTTTCTGGAATGCAAAAATGAATGCCCCCAACATCATAGGAGTTGTCTGATATGGTGTTGGGGTCATTATGCAGTTTTCGCTGCTCCTTTTTGGCAGGTTTTACTTGACAGTAAGGGGCAGTATAAACTGGCCACTCGACCACTCACTCTAAATCGGGAGGGCAGTTGAATGGCCAAACCTCCATCAGCCCATCGGGCTATCCGGGGAGTATGTCAGTGAGAGAAAGGAGTAGTCTCCCTCACTGACATGCTTAGGGCCCGCCTGTCTGTAAATCAGATGTGCAGACCTTCAGTTTAGAAGAGACAGTTCCCCGTCTCTATTGCAATGGAGTACCCTCTATGCCAAAATCTAAATCAGCCCTTTAGTCTCCATCTCTATCTCTGTCCCTTCCTTGCAATTATACATATATCAAATTTGTGTTTGTGTTTGACAACTAGATCTACCCATTCTGTCCTTTAGGTCTGTTTTTGGTTTCATACTATGATTACATAATACACGGAGGCACAGACAAAAAGATAGTCAAGGTATGATAACACCTGACAGACCCTTCTAGACTTCCAGTCTCTCTACTGTGACAACATATACTCCACTTAGGCCCTTAGTAAGAGCTGGCCAGAATTTGTTGTGGGGATACCAGGGCTAAACATTATGATTCTGGTGGATATCCATGCACCAAATTCTGCCAATTCTGAGTTTATTTCTCTGGAATAGGGTATAACTGTATGGACTGAATATTATGGGTCCTTTATAATGAACATTTTCCCCATTCTTGGAAGATAACCCCTGATGTTTAACACCTGCTCGGAGCAGGCTGAAGGCGTCAGTGAGAGGAGCTGGGTGGCTGGGGATAGGTGGCTGGGGTCAGAGTTTAGGGCAGGTTTCCATCTGTCAAGGGAGAGTACTATCTTCTCTCCTCATGTTGCTGTACAGAAAGGTTTCAAGCAGGGCTATGCTGCTGCCTGCAGTACAGAGCTCTTGCAACAGTAAAATGAGGTCCAGTGTCTCCATGCCTGGAATTATTGGGGCCAAAGTATTCACACTCAATCAATATGGGCCCAGAGACAGTCGGAACTGTGAGAGGTCCTTATATATTCACTGAAAAAAACACCGGTTTCAGGGACGTTATAATAAGGCTGACATTTCACTCATACAAAACCGAGAAATTCCGCCATTATAGTTAGTTGAGCTAACTATAACTCATGCCCCCGCAATGCACTGCTGATGATGTCACATATTACATCACTGATGACATCTCAAATTACATCACTGATGACATCACTGATGACATCATCTTATGAGTGTGAGTGTTTCTAAAAGGTTTAAGAATGTTATATATAAATATATATATATATACGCCAAGCTGTATTCGAAGAATGAGTGGGTGTATGAGTGTCTGTACGAATGATTTCTTGTGTGCATAACTGACTGTATGAGTGAGTTATTAAACATGTCTTAGTGAATGTATGGGTAAGTAACTAATCTGTGTAAATGTGTGTATCAGTAATTGGTGTGTAACTGCCTACATGGGTTGGTGAGTAGGTACATAAGTGTCTAAATGAGCTATTGATTATTTGTCTGAGTACCTGCATGGGTGCCTGAGTATTTGGATGGGTGGCAGGCTGTGTGACTCCCTGCATGGATGTATGAATGGGTGAATTCCTGGGTATATGGGTTCATGAGTGCATCTGTGAGGGATGGTATGGTTGAGTGAGCGTGCGTATGGTTGTGTCGGTGAGTGTACAGATGTCGTAGTGGTATATGGGTGAGTAACTGCATATGTGAACGGCAGTATATGGGAGTGTTGGTGACTAAAAGTGACTGTATGTGTGAGTGAGTGAGTGTGAGAGTGGCTATATGGGTGAGTGTGTGCTTGTGTCAGTGATTGTAGAAGAGAGTAAGTATGTGTAGTATCTGTGTGAATAAGTGAGGTGGTATGTGTTTAACTCTATAGGTGAGTAAATGGTAGAGTGATTGATTCTTTGCATGGCTGCCTAGGCGTTTGAGTAACTCTATGGGTGAGTGGTGGTGTGTGATTGTCCATGGGTGTATGAGTGCATATATCAGCGGCTGTATTGATGAGTGACTGTGTGAATGAGTGACTGTATGGTGAATGGATGTGTGTGTGTGTGTGTGTGTAGACCTATGAATCAGTGAGCGGGTATGTACTAACTGGTATTGGCGTGTCTATAGTTTTGTGAATGGTAGTGTGTATTTTTGAGTGGGTGTAGGAAAGGTTATATTAAGGTATTAAGGTGTGAGGAGGTGCATCAGATATTAAGTAGATGATGTCATCAATGATGCATCAGTGAGGTCATTTGAGATGTCATCAGTGATGTCATCAGTGATATCACTGACCATGTCATTAGTGATGTGATATGTGACGTCATCAGCAGTGCACTGCAGGGCATGAGTTATAGTTAGCTCAGCTAACTGTAACAGCCACATTTCTCTGGTTTTGTATGAGTAAAATGTCAGCCTAACTATAATGTCCCTGAAACCAATGCTTTTCTCAGTGAATTTCTAAGGTTCTTTAAATGTTACTTCTTAACTATAACGTCCCTGAACCTTCTGTTTTTTTTAGTGAAGTTGTAGTTTTAAAAAAATGTTAATTACTAACTATAACGCCCCTGAAACCAGTGGTTTTTGCAGTGAATTTCAAAGGTTTTTGAAATGCTAATTTTTAACTATGCCTACATAGGTAGGTCCTGTACAGAAAGAGGAAGAAAGGTGCAGAAAGAAGCATGAGAAGTGGAGAAAGAGACAAGTGAGATGCACAAAGAGCGAGAGAAGTACAGAAAGAAGCAACAGAGCTGCAGAAAGAGGCAAGACATGTGCAGAAATAGGGAAGAGGGGTGCAGAAAGAAGCACAACGTTGTAGAAAGAAGCAGGAGAGGTGCATAAAGAAACAAAAGAAGTGCAGAAAGGAAGAACAGCAGTGCAGAAAGAGGCAGGGGGTATAGCAAGAGTGAAGAGAGGTGCAACATTATGTAAGAGAGGTACAAAAAGAGGGAAGAGGGGTGCAGAGAGAGGCATGAGAGGTGCAAAAAGAAGCAAGAGTTGTGCAGAAAGAAACAAAAGAAGTGCAGAAAGAAGGAACAGAGGAGCAGAATGAGGTAACAGAGATGCAGAAAGAGGGGTGGAGAAAGCGGCAAGAGGGTGCAGAAAGAAACAAGAGAGCTGCAGAAAGAAACAAAAGAAGTGCAAGAGGGAAGTGGGGTGGAAGAGGAACGAGGATGGAGAAAGAAGCAAAAAAGGGACCAGAAAAAGTAACAGAGATGCAGAAAGAGGGAAGAGGGGTGGAGAAAGAGACAACCGAAGTGCAGGAAGAAGCAACAGAGATGGAGAAAGGGGTAAGAAGGATGGAGGAAGAGATAAAAAGGGTGCAGAAAAAGGCAAGACAGGTAGAGAAAGAAACAAAATAGGTGCAGAAAGAAGGAACAGAGGTGCATTGAGAGGCAGGAGGGGTGCAGAAAGAGGGAAGAGGGGTGCAGAAAGAGGCACGAGGGGTACAAAAAGAAGCAATAGTGGTACAGAAAGAAGCAAGAGAAGTACAGAAAGAAGCAACAGAGGTGCAGAAAGAGGCAAGAGGGATGCAGAAAGAGGCAAGAGGGATGCAGAAGAGGCAAGAAAACCTGAGAGTGAGGCAAAGCAGTACAGAAACAGGCAAAATATGTGCATAAGGAGGAAAGAATGTTGCAGAAACAGGCACAATAGGTGCAGAAAGAGGGAACAGGGGTGCAGACAGAAACAAGAGACATGCAGAAAAAGGCAAGAGAGGTTCATAAAGAAACAAGATAGGTTCAGAAAAAAGCAAGATAAATGTAGAAAGAAACAACAGAGGTTATGTTATTCTGAATTTGTTAAGCGCACGGGCACCCAGAGGTTTCATGGCGCTGGTAGTGAGGAAAGAATGAAAAACAGTTAACCTATCCCGAAGCTTGCTTGAATAGCCAGGTCTTTAGTGCTCCCCGGAACTCCATGAGATTGGTACATCTCCTGAGCAACAAGGGGAAAGAGTTCCACACCTTTGGGGCAAGATAAGCAAATCGACATCCGCCTACACGCTTCTGTTTGAAGGAGGGTAGAATGAGAAGGGACTGATGAGCAGAGCGGAGATTGCGGGACGGCTCATATTTGAATATTAGGTTGTTGATGAACATGGGGCTTTTCCGGTGAAGAGCCTTAAAGGCCAAGCATCCTACTTTGAATATTACCCGTTGGGCTATGGGTAGCCAATGAAGAGTGGCCAGCAATGGTTTCGCCGAACTCCCGCCGCGGTTCTTGAAGATTAATCTAGCCGCTTGGTTTTGCACAATTTGCAAAGGTTTAGACAGGAACTGGGGGAGGCCTAAATAGATAGAATTTGAGAAGTCTAATCGGGACAGGACCAAGAAGAGAACCACCTGAATGAGGGCAGAGTGAGTGAGTAGGTGGGCAATTTTTCAGATTTTGCGTAACTGAAGGAAGCTGGACGAGATCACAGCTCCCACCTGGCTTTTCAGAGAGAGATCGGAGTTAATGGTGATCCCGAGGCTTTTCTCCGAGAGAGAGGGGGAGGGAGGTGATCCCGTTGTTGATGGCCAGAAATGAGGGCACCAGCTCATCGAGCTTTTGCCCGGGAGTACCAGCTCAGTCTTTCCGGGATTGAGTTTTAAGTGGTTCAACTCCATCCACCGTTGAATGTGCAGCATGGTTGCCTGGAATTCCACGGCGGAGTCGGTTGAGTCCAGTGGAAAGATTAACTGCAGGTCGTCAGCATAGTTATAAATCGTGACCCTCCTGTTTTTTAAGGAATGTAATAGGGGTTTGAGATATAGATTAAACAGGAGGGGGGACAGTGACGAACCTTGCGGGACACCACAGGTGGTAGATAATTTGGGCGCTAAAAAGTTCCCGAGTTTAACTGCCTGGGTCCGGTCGCTCAGGAATGCCTTTACCCGGCCGAGGGCCGAGCCTCGCAGACCAGCTTGTTCGACACGGTGTAATAAGATGGTATGGTCCACCGTGTCGAACGCTGCCGACAGGTCCAGGAGCACCAAGGCCTGATGTATACCCCTGTCGGCATTGGACCTCATTGTGTCCAGAACTGCGAGGATCACTGCCTCGGTTGAGTGCGCCTGGCGAAAGCTGGCTTGGTTAGGCTCCAGATAATCCGATGTTTCGATGAAATTGGAGATGCAGCTAGCCACATGAGCTTCCAAGATCTTTGCTCCAAAAGGGAGGAGGGATATGGGCCGGTAGTTAGAGAGATTAGACGGATCGGCACCCGCTTTTTTGATTAACGGTACCAGCGTTGCGTTTTTAAACGAAATGGGGACTATTCCCTGAGCTAGAGACTCATTCAAGAGGGGGAGTATGCAGAAAGAAGCAAATGAGGCGCAGAAAGAAGTAAAAGCACGGTAGAAAGAGGCAACAGGGTTACAGAAAGAGGCAAGAGGGATCCACAAAGAGAGCAGAAGGGTGCAGAAAGAGGCAAGAGGGGTGCAGAAAGAAGCAAGAGAGGTGCAAAAAGAAGCAAGAGAAGCACAGAAAGAAGCAACAGAGATGCAGAAAGTAGCAAGAGGGGCGCGGAAAGGGGTAAGAGAAGTACAGAAAGAAGCAATAGAAGTATAGAAAGAGGATATAGGAGTGCAGAAAGAGGCAACAGAGGTCTAGAAAAAGCCAGGAGAGGTGCAGAAAGAGGGAACAAGCATACAGAAAGAGGCAAGAGAGCAGAATAGAAAGTGGCAACAGGGGTGTAGAAAGAGGCTAGAGGGGTACAGAAAGAAGAAAGAGGGGTGCAGAAAGAAGCAAGAGAGGCATAGAAAGAAGCAAGAGAAGTACAGAAGGAAGCAACAGGGCTGCAATAAGAGGAAATAGGGGTGCAGAAAGAGGCAAGAGAAGTGCAGACAGAAGCAACAGGTAAAGAGGGAGGCAAGAGAACTGCAGAAAGAGGCAAGAGAGGGCAGAAACAGGTGGCAAAAGATGTAAGGAAGAGGGAACAGGTGTGCAGACAGAGTAAAGAGAAGCAGGTGAGGGGCAGAAAGAGGGAAGAGAGGTGCAGGATGAGGCAAGAGAGGTACAGAAACAGGCAAGAGAAGTGCAGAAAGATGCAAGATAATTGCTGAAAGATGCAACAGAGGTGTAGAAAGAAGAAATAGAAGTGTAGAAAGAGACAAAAGAGTTGTAGAAAGAAACAAGAGAGGTGCAGAAAGAGGCAAGAGAGGTGCCAAACGAGGCAATAGAAGTTTATAAAAGAGCAACAGAGGTGCAGAAGGAGGCAAGAGAACGGCAGAAATAGGCAAGGGAGATGCAGAAAGAGGAAAGAGCTGTGCAGAAACAGGCAAGAGAAGCACAGAATGAGGCAAGAGAAATACTGAAAGAAGCAACAGAGGTGTAGAAAGAGGCAAGTGAGGTGCAGAAAGAGGTAAGAGAGGTGCAAAAAGAAGAAAGAGAAGTGCAGAAAGATGTAACAGAGGTGCATAAAGAGGCTTCAGACGTGCAGAAAGAGGCAAGACAGGTACCGAAAATGACAGAGGTGCGGAAACAAACAAGAAAGGTACAGAAAGAAGGATCAGAGCTGCAGAAAGAGGCAAGAGGGGTGAAGAAAGAGAGATACAGAAAGAGGCAAGAGAGTTACACAAAGAAGGAAGAAGGGTGCAGAAAGAGGCAAGAGGGGTGCAGAAAGAAGCAAGAGAGGTACAGAAAGAGGCAGAAGGGATACATAAAGAAGGAATAAAAGTGCTGAAAGAGAGGTGCAGAAACAGGCAGGAGAGGTACAAAAAGAGGGAACAGGGGTACAGAAAGAAGTAAGAGGAGTGCAGAAAGAGGCAAGAAAGGTGTAGAAAGAGGCAAGGACGGTGCAGAAAGAAACAACTGAGGTACAGAAAGAGGCAACAGAGGTGCAGAAAGAGGCAAGAGAGGTGCAGAAAATGGAAGAGATTTGCAAATATAGGCACGAGAAGCACAGAAAAAAAAGAAAGGTGCAGAAAGAAGCACCAGAAATGCAGTAAAAGGCGAGAGTCGCAGAACGAAGCAAGAGTGGTTTGCACACCATTAGTACCAATTTAACACCCACATTTAGCAATCAGCAACAGGTGACCATTCTAGGTTTGCAAAGGGCCTTCTACCACACTGTAACACTTGTTGTTGGAATAAATTTGGTAACGTTCGAGATAGAAACAACCTTTTGGTGCAAATTTGTAGATTATGCAGTAGATGATGGATTATGTGGCAAATGCAGAAAATGTATGATTGTGTGAAAGTCGGTGCAGTCAAACAGTCACATAATTCCAGTGGCCCTGCTCATACCTCTGACTAGGTCCAGAAGTGCTCCTTAGTGGTTCCTTCTTTTTTTGTCTCATTGAATTTATAGTTTAGCTTCTATGGAAACAAGAAAGGCTAAACATGAGGATACCACTTCACAACACAGACTACCATACCACATAATTACTCTCCATAACACATAATCCCACTCTACATAATTCCTATACACTAAATACCACATACTTTCAATCCACATAATTTCACTTCAAAACATACCACATAATTCCACTACACACAACCTACATCCACTCCACTCTAAAAACATTAGTAAAAAACGTTTATATTTACAACGCCAATAGCTCTAACTCTTGCAAATGCAAGACCTATTACATTACAAATGCTTCTTTAACTTGTAGTTGCATTTGCAGAGTGGTGAAGAAAGGGGGCTGGGCCTCCAACCAGCGCTCAGGAATTCCGCTTTGTAGGACTTACAGGAGTTACCAGGAGGGCTTCCTGGCACCGAAAGTCCCTCAGGAGTAGGACTTCATCTCCCAACCAGTAGCTTGCCAGGAGGCGTGTTTACAGAGTGATGGGGAAGGGGGCCTGGCCTCCGAAGACCTCTTAGCAATCCCACTGTGTGGGACTTACTGGAGGTAACAGGAGAGTTTGTTGGTCCCCAAGGTCAATGTTGGAAACCAACTATCCCTCCTATTACCTCCAGTAAGTCTGACACAACAGCATTGGTAACTTCTCATAGCAGGCCATGCTCCCTTTAAACATCCAGTTTGCAAACGCACTCCCTGGCATGCTCCTGGATGGGGATTGTTAGATTTGGGGGTCTCTAGTTGGCACAGGTAGGTTCTTGTGGCAAATAAAGACCCTTGCCTCTAGTCAGGATAAGGGGATTGCACTCCTAAATAACCCCTGCTCACCCCATTGGTAGCTTGGCACGAGCAGACAGGCTTATCTAAGAGGCAGTGTGTAAAGCATTTGTGACCACATACAGTAACCCAGTGATAACACTATAGATGGACACCACACAAGGTTTTTATATAAAAAATAAGTATACTTTATGTAGAGAGCCACAAGACGATAAACGACAAAAATACACAATACTGTTACTTTAAGGTGGTAGATTTAGCTTCGTTAAGTTCAGTTCTTAAAATGCGACACTTTGCGTCAATGTACCTTAGGTTGTGTTGCGCTTCCACGACAAACAATGTCACAGCGAGGGAAATGCGGCAAAGTTCAAGTACAAAGAAATAAAGACGTGAAGATCTTCCAGATGCGGCATGCTTCTCTGGAGATGCGAGAAGTTCTCGGTTTGATGCGTGGACTGCAACAGCGACACCCTTGTTCCGCGATGCGACGGCAGCAGCTCCATTTGAGATACTCTTCTCCCACGATGCCTGAAGCTTCCGCACAATGCGACAACTACAGCGGCGACATCCATGATGCGACGGTAGCAGCTCTGACAGCAGCGCGCTTCTCGGGATGCAGGATGCTTTTTCTTCAAGGCGGTGTAGTGCGACAGTTCCAACGGCGACACCCTCCTTCCGAGTTGCGATGGCAGGCACAGCAACAGCAACACGCCCCGACCTCGTTGCGAGACTCCTCTCTTGATGCGGTGCAATGCGACAGTTACAGCGGCGGCACCCTCCTTCAGAGTTGCAACAGCAGCAGCAGTGACTGCGACACACTTCCTCTTCGTTGGGGCATGCTTCTCTCGATGCGGTGCAGTGCGACAGTTCCAGCGGCGACACCCTCCTTCGGAGTTGCGAGGGCATGCACAGCGACGGCGACACGCTTCTTCCTCAATGAGTCGCGCTTCCAGCTCCTTGTGACACGCAGTTTCTCAGAAGGCCTAAAACAACAGCAGGCAGTTCCAAAAGAACTCTGGGGAACTGGGGGGTGAAGTCTGTTGTCCCTGAGACTTCAGCAGGAGGCACGCTCTTTTCCAAGCCCTTGGAGATCCTTGACAAGTTGAAAGTAAAGTACACAAAGTTCCTTTCTCCTTCTTTTGGCAGTAAGGCAACCACTGCCGGACAATCCCCCAAGCAGCACTTCAGCTTTGGAATAGTCTCTCCTCAGTTTCTTCAGGTTCCTCTCCTCAGTAAAGGTAACTTCTTGAGGTCCAAAGTGATCTAATTTCATGGGATCAGGGTCCCAATATTTATACCCCAAAATCCTTTGTTCTCTGAGGGGAGAGGGGCCTTTGCCCAGTCCAAACCAGTTCTGAAGCACTCTGTTTACCAGACTTCTCCTTTCCTTTCACAGTGTAGGGCAGGTACATCAGACACCCTACAGGAGGTGGAGCCAGCATTGTGGAAGGCAAGTACAGTCCTGGAGCACGTGATGCAGGATGTATGACGTTAGAACGCATGCATTGACAACGCGTACCTTTACAACGCGTTCGTAACAACGAAAGTTGTTACCACGCATTGCGCTGGGGGGCGCAAAATTGATTAATTTAATTTACTATTCCAACACCAGTCCCCGTGGATAGTAGGGAAGGTGTTGGGATAGTAAATTAAATCATTTACTATCCTTGAGCGCCCCCCAGTGCAATGCGTGGTAACAACTTTCGTTGTTACGCCCGCGTTGTAAAGGTATTCCGTGGTAATGCTTGCGTTCTAAACACTGCATACCCTTGATGCATATTGCTCTATTCACCACTGGACTGACTCATCCTGTCTCTTGGAATCCCCCAGCCCTGTCACTCACAAAACCAGACAACAGAATACACAACCTAGCAGAAGCAGACTTGAAAGGTTAGGCAAGCAAATATCTACTTTCTAAAAGTGGTATTTGCAAACACAGAAAGTTAAACCAACTTCACTAAAATATATTTTATCATTCTGAGTTCAGGCATACTAAACTCGACTTTCTACCATGTTCTCTGAGTCAGTTAGGATTATAAAATGTAATAATTTTAACAGCCCATTCTGGCCTATGGAGAGCAGGTAGCCTTGCTATAATGAAAAACGAAAACGGCTGTAATTCACTATTAGGACATACCACACACATCAGGGCTTGTCCTACCTTATACTTACAATGCACCCTACCCTTGGGCCTACCATAGGAGTGACTGATATGAAAAAAGGTAAGGTTTAGGGACTGGCAAGTGGGTGCACTTGCCTAGTCAGCATGACAGTACCAGACTGCATGCAGGCTCTGCAATGGCAGACCTTAGAAAATTTTACAAGGCTGCTTCTGTGGGTGGCTCAACCAGTGCTGCAAGCCCACCAGCAGCATTTGGATTTACATGCCCTGGGCACACTCAGTGCACTAGACTAGGGTCTGACAAGTAAATCAAATAGCCAAACATGGAAACACTGATTAATACATCAATTTACAATAGGGAACACTTGCACTGTGGCATTGAATAGCAGTGGCACAGTGCCCAAAGCATGTAACATCAGCAAAAACACATGAGGCAACAGCAAAAATGGAAGGGAGACCTACGCCAATGGTGCCAGGTCTAACAGGGATTAAAGTCCCCTTTGCTGATGGGGGTCCTTAGGGCCCAAGTTATCTACCTGATACCTCCAGTAAGCCCCAGATAGTGGGATTGCTGGGAAGTAGACACAGCCATGCCCACTTTCTCCACCACTCTGCAAATGTGACTCCTGGCATGCTCTTAGTTGGGGGATGAAGTCCCCTTGCCTCCGGAGGGTCCCTGTGGGCCAACTAGCCCTCCTGTTGACTCTAGTAAGCCCCACACAGCTGGATTGCTGAGAATGGTCCGAGGTCAGGCCCCCTTTTTACACCACTCTGCAAACGCACCTCCTGGCGCACTGCTGCTCGGGCGATGAAGTCCACTTACGTCCTGAGGTCCTCAGGACACAAGAGGACCTCAGAGCCCCACCAGAAGTGCACCAAGAGAAGCGTTTGTACAGTGGTGTAAAATGGGTTGTGTCCTCAGACCAACTCTCAGCAATCCCACTGTGTGCGGCTTACTGGAGAAGCCTCTTGGGCTAGTTGGCCCCCAGGGAAGCTCAGGATTTAAGGGGACTTAATCCCCCAACTTAGAACGCGCCAGAAGGTGCGTTTGCACAGTGGTGCAGGGACGGGGTGGAGTCTCCCACGAGATGCCGGCTTCTCTTTTTTTGCTAGAAGGGGGCTGTGTGCCCCCCCTTCTCTTAATACTTTACACCAGTGGTTCCCAAACTTTTGACTCCTGAGGACCCCCATTGAGTCACCACTGGAAGCCGGGGACCCCCAAGCAATTTGTAGGATTTAAATTTCAAACATTAAAACAGTAATTCGGAAGAATTGAACACAAGTGTGCACACAAAACAAATACTCGAATTACTAATGATTAGGGGCATATTTACAAGCCCCTATCACCATGGGAACATCACCTTTTGATATGTTCCTGTGGAGATAGGGGCTTTGCCTTATTTACAAGGCAACGTTAAGCCACTTAACCTGTCTTAACGGTGCCTTGTAAATAAGACCCCCTTTCATCCAATGCTTAGCGTGAAAGATGTGGGCAGTGGGTGTTGCAATGGGCGTTTCCCCTGCAACACCCATTGATTTTGACAGGGTCCCCTATTTACAAGAGCAGCGTAAATGGGAAGCAGTGCCAAAATTAAGACCAGGGAAAACCTGGTCTGAACTTGGTGAAACAAGGAGAAATCCTTCATTTCTCTTTGTTTTTGCAAAATGCCTTGGATTGTTCATGTTCAGGAAGGTGACCCTTCCTGCACATCAACAACCTTTAAAAAAATTACATTTTGTAACTTCCATGTGTGATGCATTAAGCAGCACACATAGAAGTGATGAAATTAAATTTCAAGATTGTTTATGTGCAGGAAGGGGGACCTTCCTGTACATAAACAATCTTCCCATGTTAAGTATAGCGCCAGTGCAGGGGAAACGCAGGGCTGCACCATATTCTTGTAAATATGGTGCAGCCCTGCGTTTCTGAAGTGGCAAAGTGTGCTGTTAGGCTAAGGAGGCTAGTGACACTCTCCGCCCCTACTGTTGTATTTTATATTGAAAGAATTTGCAAGAAAACGAAAAAAGTAATTGGGAAGGTTGGTGCTGCATCTCCGTGACTTTTCAATGGTTGACTTTATTTCGCAGTACAAGGCTCCTGCCAGGGCCAGACTGGACACCCAAAGCAGCCCTCGCAAATGATTTCAGACCAGTGCCCATACGGTGCACACCAAGTGCAGTGATTGAGCCTGACGCCTACAAAGGGGGCTTTGGGAGGCTCTCCCCTTCAAAAATTTAGAAAACAATGGTGCTTTCTACAACACATTTATCATTATATATTGACATGTATTAGCTTTTAACCCCTTCCACGCTGATGACGAGCTGGGCTCGTCATGGCGTAGCCTCCTCGCACGCTGATGACGAGCCCAGCTCATCACGTAACATGCGATTTATGAAATCTCAGCGTGCGAGTGGAATTCCGCTAGCGCGCATGAGGTTAAAGAATAGTAAATGAAGACCTGACTATGCACAAGAATACGACAATCTTTCTGGGGGTTCTTCAATGATTCCCCCACTATCACCCTCCAACAGTGGAGGAGTGTTGCTCAATGGTTAGAGCGGCAGACCCTGATGCAGAGTTCTGGCCCGGGACCAGGGTTCAATTCCCCCCTCAGCGGGTCTTGGGCTCAATTTCCTCAGACCTGACAATTCTCGCCTCAGTGCCTATTCTAACCATGGGCCCCACGCTGCAACTCTGGGCAATAGCCTGCTTAACCTCCACACCGGACCCAACAGCGCTAGCATGCCTGGTTTCACCCTGGGGATGCCCAGGAGTAGACACTTCACAGGGAAAGCCAGGAAGGGTTCCACAGCGGTATGAGTAATAGCGCCAGGAAACCGCTTTGTGACAGTGCGCTCTACAAATACCTTGACATGACATAACAGTGCCTTTCATCGCTCCAAACCCCATCTGTCACATGTATTTCATTTCTTATAGCATCTCTCATACCATTGTAGGATGTCAGAGCACTTTACATCACACACATAGAGAGACAGTGAGTCATATGTGTCAAACAGTGTATAGAAAATGCTACGTAAGGTAAAGGGGACTACAAGGTGTAGAATGCTGGTCTGGAGAAGCACAAACTCAGGATACAGAACATAACACAGTGGTTAGCATTGGCTTTAACAATAAAACTGTTCTTCAACCCAAATAAACCTTTCTAGAAGCATCAGGATAATGAAAGACTGATAAAAACATAAATCACTAACTTGTACCTTGCAGTTTGCAAGCAGCTGTTTGATGACAGTTTATTGGTCACTGTGCTAGATTACAACTGTCACTTATAAACTGCACTGTAACAAAAGAATCACTCTGACAAAAGCCGTAACCCACTGACCTATGCATATAAAATACTATTTTTGAAAATGCATGGTACACGTTCTTTGCAGTAGGCATATTAACCCTCTGTGCTACATTTCTTCAGTCAAAGCTGCCACCAGACAAAACTCTCATGTCTCTCCAGCAGGGACATTAATCACTGTTGTTATCTTGACACTTTTATTGTTATTTGAACACTGCTAATTAAACAAGATGCTTTGCAGTGCTTTTAAATCTGCTGACTGCGGACACCCTGGGAATGTGTCAGGGACCCCTGGGGGTCCTTGGACCACAGTTTGGGAAACACTGCTTTACACCATCCCCCAGGGCCTGAGCCATTTAAATTGTTTTGGGTTTTTTAACAGGAAGGAGGCCACGTGGACCCCCTCTCAAGGCCTATTTCCGCCCAGGGAAATCCCCTGGGGCATGGCCACTTATTTATTTATTTTTATTTTAAGGGAGGGGGCCTTGCAGACCTCCTCTCGAGGCCATTTTTGGCCTCGGGGACCCCGTCCATTGGGGCTTTGCCTCTTTTATTTTTTTTGTATTCATTTAATTACGGGAGGGGGCGCGTGACCCCCTTCTCTGGCTCACTTTTCTGGCATCATGTAGGGGACCATGGGGGGAGCCCCAATGCCCCTGCGGTCCCTGCTGGCTCCCCACCTGATGCTGGAGGTGGCATTGCTTTTGGGGAAATGGAGCTGCTAACATGCAGCTCCCTTTGCCCAAAAGCAATTCTGCTTCGCTTCAAGGAAGCAAGATCAGATTTCTTGCTCTCGCTTCCATGAGGCAAAACGTGTTTGCTATGACAGGGTGGGAGCTGGGTTCCCGCCCTGCCATATCAAACTGCAATATCCTGGAGGTGGATACCCCGGGACAATGCTGGAGCCGGCCCTAGTGAATGGGGGTCCCCAGGGCCAAGAAGGGCTCCAGGAGGGGGGCGATGCAGCCCCCCTCCCTTCATGTGAAAGCCCCGGGAGGTGGTGGTCCCCAGGGCAGGGTCCGCAACGACACCAAAGATATTGGCAAAGAAAAGAGGCTTTTTGAAAAGAAAAAAGGTCCTAACTGTAACTACCTACTGGCGACCGCCAGTAGCTCTAATATATATATATATATCGGAGCAAGGGGCTGGAAAAAGTGAATTATAGATATATATATAGCGTCAGCCATAAGTGAAACAAATTTGGTTTTCCTAGATGTAGAAATCTTTGTACTAAACAACCGATTATGCAGCAAGATACACAGAAAACCAACTTCATGTAATAGCATCCTCCATGCTAATAGTGGACACCCAGCAAAATTGAAATGGAGCATACCCTATGGCCAGATGTTAAGAGCTAAACGAAATTTCTCCGAAGATGGGGACCTGAAACAAGAAATCGAAAGAATGAGTGATCGTTTTCTGCAAAGGGGGTATCCATTAGAAGTGGTTGAAACAGCAGTATCAAGAATGAACTTGAAAGAGAGAACAGATCTCCTGACTCCAACAACCAACACCATAAGAGTAATGAAACAGGGACCAGGAGAGAAAATGGAACAAACTCTCTTAATCATGGACTTCCACAATCAAAGGGATGACCTGAAGAGGGCACTAAAGAAACATTGGAAGATTCTATTATTGGATGAAACCTTAAAGGAGAATTTAACATCATTCCCAAGTGTCACTTACAGGAAAACATCCTCATTACGAGATATCCTAACCAAAAGTCATTTGGAGATCAAACCACCAACCAAATCAACCTGGCTAACGACTCCTGGATTTTGGAAGTGCGCAAAGTGCAAGGCCTGTGAACACGGTCTCAATATCACAGAGTATAAACTGCAGAATGGCAGGTCTGAAAAAATCCTGGACCCCATCACATGTGAGTCAAAGTATGTAGTTTACAGACTTTCATGCCCGTGTGGGAAGTCCGAAATAGGAAGTACCATCAATAAACTAAAATTAAGGATATTGCAACATCTACGTGCGATTAAGAACAAGAACCCCAATTACCCGATGGCAAAACACTTTGAGGAACATCATCTAAGTGATTGCAACCAATTACGATACTCAGGAATAAAGATCAGTAAACAATCACAAAGAGGGGGTGACCGCACCATGCAACTTCGTAAACTGGAATTAAGAATGATCCTGGCAATGGGAACGGAGTATCCTTATGGGCATAACCAAGATGCTGAATTGCATGTACATCTGTAAATAAACCATGAGACTCTAAAAATGAACAATTCTGAGAAGTGATATATGAATTTCAAAAATCAATTAGATCGCTGTATATAGGTGTAAGTATCTCAGAAAAGAGTGACGTACCTTACCCACTAAATTTGAGTGATAATGAAATATAAACAGCTGCAAAAATGATAGATTGTAAGAGCTAACATCACTAGGTTCTCCTTTGAACATTGTAAACCATGTACTGACAATAGACGAATACAACAAAATAACTCTATCCCTACAAGTGTTATAACATAAAATCTGTGGTACTTTACAGAAAGGTGTAAGTGAATAATGTAATGACATCGAACTAGGAAGTACAAGAGCAATATATACATAAAAAACAAGTCACGAAATGTACATGAATGGATTGAGGACATGTCTATAAATGACTGTAAATAGTGTACATAGCAGGAGTGTCAATGGAAAAACTATTTTTCATTTATCAAAAGAGGAGAAAAAGGGAGAAGATGGATAATAGCTAGCAACTTTAATTTGACATGTTGATTGATAAGTACTTTACTGTGAATGAATAATTCAAATTAGAATGATGATGCATGCTGTAATATGATTTAACTCAAACTCAATTGATATGTGTGTACTTCACTGTAAATATGTTTGAAATGGGAGTTAAAATCTGTTCATGCCAAAAAAACAACATACACAAAAAAAATGGTGCCCATCTTTTGGCCATTATCTGTGACCAAGGTTGATTGTCTATAGGAGCAATAGAAAGGGAGAAAGGGCACGCTCACTAAGTGATTTTAAAAGAGGGTCTTGACACCGAGGATTCTATGGTCCTGTGGAAGGCTGCAGAAGCCGAAACGCGTAGGCCTTCCTATCATGCACGCAATCTTGCATATGGTGTGTGAAAAATAAAAGTTTTGTGAAAACTTACTTGCTGCTGCTGTGCCGTGACTTCTGCCAGAAGGGAACTGGAGGGCTGGAAGATTCAAAGCAATATATATATATATATATATATATATATATATATATATATATATATATATATATATATATATATATATATATATATATTACCTACTGGCGATAGCCAGTAGGTATATATAGTTAGGATTTTTTTCCTATGGGATTTTTGAAAATTCTATGTCGAATAACTTTGGCTTATGAGGACAGAATTGGCTGAAATTTTCAGGAAAATTGAACATTTTGTTTCTGAGCAGCCCCTGAAAATTTGGGGGGGTTTCGTCAAGGGGGGGCCGAGAAAAAAGGGGGGTCCCAAAACGTGTTTTTCCCATGCAATTTTCCATAGGGCGGTTGGCCTCACTTTTAGCCTGAACGGCTGAATGGATTTACACCAAACTTGGCAAAATTGTAGGGACTGGTAGCCCGATGTGCCTTTGCTATGTCTCAAGATATAGGCTCCAGTGGTTTTTACGAAAATTAACTTTGAAAAATATATATTGGGCTACATTGGGCTATATATATGTTGGAGCCCAAATGTAGCCCAATGTAGCCCAATGTAGCCCAAAGATGGCCACCAGAGACAAAAAAAACCAAATGTAGCCCAAATATCAGCCAGATGTAGCCCAACTATAGCCCAATGACAGATTGTCCCAGAGTGTTCTAAAGAACAACTAGAGTGCTAACAGTCCTACTTATTACAAAGGTATGGCACACCTGAAGCCATCTTGATTGGAATAAAGTGGTAACTCTTAAAACATTTAATTTAAAAAGGAACAAAATGAGGGGGTTCATTTTGCCATAGAAAGTATGATTAGCGAATATATGACGAAATCCCGCATACCATCAGTCCGCAAAAAAAATCCCGCATGTACTATTAGGCCGCAAATTAAAATAACGAAAACTTTTAGAACGAATATGCCTTTAGCATACACTAAACAACTAAACTACCCTAAACCCTAAAACACTACCCCCAGCATGACCCTACACTACACAAACACTACAACACTACCCTAAACCCTAAAACACTACCCCCAGCATGACCCTACACTACACAAACACTACAACACTACCCTAAACCCTAAAACACTACCCCCAGCATGACCCTACACTACACAAACACTACAACACTACCCTAAACCCTAAAACACTACCCCCAGCATGACCCTACACTACGCAAACACTACAACACTACCCTAAACCCTAAAACACTACCCCCAGCATGACCCTACACTACGCAAACACTACAACACTACCCAAAACCCTAAAACACTGCACCCCAGCATGACCCTACACTACGCAAACACTACAACACTACCCTAAACCCTAAAACACTACCCCCAGCATGACCCTACACTACACAAACACTACAACACAACCCTAAACCCTAAAACACTACCCCCAGCATGACCCTACACTACGCAAACACTACAACACAACCCTAAACCCTAAAACACTACCCCCAGCATGACCCTACACTACGCAAACACTACAACACTAACCTAAATCCTAAAACACTACCCCCAGCATGACCCTACACTACGCAAACACTACAACACTACCCAAAACCCTAAAACACTACACCCCAGCATGACCCTACACTACGCAAACACTACAACACTACCCTAAACCCTAAAACACTACCCCCAGCATGACCCTACACTACGCAAACACTACAACACTACCCTAAACCCTAAAACACTACCCCCAGCATGACCCTACACTACGCAAACACTACAACACTACCCAAAACCCTAAAACACTACCCCCAGCATGACCCTACACTACGCAAACACTACAACACTACCCTAAACCCTAAAACACTACCCCCAGCATGACCCTACACTACGCAAACACTACAACACTACCCTAAACCCTAAAACACTACCCCCAGCATGACCCTACACTACGCAAACACTACAACACTACCCTAAACCCTAAAACACTACCCTCAGCATGACCCTACACTACGCAAACACTACAACACTACCCTAAACCCTAAAACACTACCCCCAGCATGACCCTACACTACGCAAACACTACAACACTACCCAAAACCCTAAAACACTACCCCCCAGCATGACCCTACACTACGCAAACACTACAACACTACCCAAAACCCTAAAACACTACCCCCAGCATGACCCTACACTACGCAAACACTACAACACTACCCTAAATCCTAAAACACTACCCCCAGCATGACCCTACACTACGCAAACACTACAACACTACCCAAAACCCTAAAACACTACACCCCAGCATGACCCTACACTACGCAAACACTACAACACTACCCTAAACCCTAAAACACTACCCCCAGCATGACCCTACACTACGCAAACACTACAACACTACCCAAAACCCTAAAACACTACACCCCAGCATGACCCTACACTACGCAAACACTACAACACTACCCAAAACCCTAAAACACTACCCCCAGCATGACCCTACACTACGCAAACACTACAACACTACCCTAAACCCTAAAACACTACCCCCCAGCATGACCCTACACTACGCAAACACTACAACACTACCCTAAACCCTAAAACACTACCCCCAGCATGACCCTACACTACGCAAACACTACAACACTACCCTAAACCCTAAAACACTACCCCCAGCATGACCCTACACTACGCAAACACTACAACACTACCCTAAACCCTAAAACACTACCCCCAGCATGACCCTACACTACGCAAACACTACAACACTACCCAAAACCCTAAAACACTACCCCCCAGCATGACCCTACACTACGCAAACACTACAACACTACCCAAAACCCTAAAACACTACCCCCAGCATGACCCTACACTACGCAAACACTACAACACTACCCAAAACCCTAAAACACTACACCCCAGCATGACCCTACACTACGCAAACACTACAACACTACCCAAAACCCTAAAACACTACCCCCAGCATGACCCTACACTACGCAAACACTACAACACTACCCTAAACCCTAAAATACTACACCCCAGCATGACCCTACACTACGCAAACACTACAACACTACCCAAAACCCTAAAACACTACCCCTAGCATGACCCTACACCACGCAAACACTACAACACTACCCTAAACCCTAAAACACTACGCCCAGCATGACCCTACACTACGCAAACACTACAACACTACCCTAAACCCTAAAACACTAGCCCCAGCATGACCCTACACTACGCAAACACTACAACACAACCATAAACCCTAAAACACTACCCCCAGCATGACCCTACACTACGCAAACACTACAACACAACCCTAAACCCTAAAACACTACCCCCAGCATGACCCTACACTAAACAACCACCACAACTCTACACTACACTAACACAACACTACACAACACTACACTACACTACACAATCACTAACCCACGAAAAAATTAACACAAACCCACTTACCTCTCTCGTCATCGTGGTTTTCACAACGCAAATGCATTTACCATACATGCCTTTAAAACGTAATTCTTTGTAAAGGCATGCGCGATAAATGCACATGCGTTTTGAAAAAATGCGGGATAATGGTATGCGAGCTCAATGACCTTGCGGGATAATGGTATGCGGACTGAAAGTCTGCGGGATAAAAAATGCGGGAAAATGGCTGCAAACCATGATTAGCAGCAGACTTCCCTGGTGAGCACTAGCTTTACTACAGTGATCTAATGAGCAACTAGAGTGCTAACATTCAGAATTTATGGCAAATGTGTGACACATCTGAATGCCTTCTTGATAGAACCAAAGTAAACAAGCATTGAAAATGCAATAGATCTCGCCCTCGTTTAAGTTAAAGCCATTCTGTTTGTAATGAGGTGGCTTTTTAGCTTTGCTTTTATTAGTGTTTTTAAAACTTTCATGTAAATAACATGCATATGTATGCATATATGTATATGTATGCATGCATTTATATTTATATAGATATGCAGATTACATATGTTTATATATGTATATTACCTACTGGCGATAGCCAGTGGGTATATATAGTTAGGATTTTTTCTCTATGGGATTTCTGAAAATTCTATGTCTAATAACTTTGGCGTTTGTGGACGGAATTGGCTGAAATTACAGGAAAATGGCACATTCTTTTTCTGAGCAGCCCCTGAAAATTTGGTGGGGTTTCGTCAAGGGGGGGCCGAGAACAAAGGGGGGTCCCAAAACGCGTTTTTCCCATTCATTTTTCCATAGGGCGGTTGGACTCACTTTTAGCTCGAACGGCTGAATAGATTTACATGAAACTTGGCAAAATTGTAGATATGGTTTGCCCGACGTGCCTTTGCTATGTCTCAATATATGTGCTCCAGTGGATTTTGAGAAATTAACGTTTAAAAAAATATATATATCTGTGACAGCGCTCCGGTTAGCGCCCCGGTTCGCGTACCTGACGCGTAACGGAACTTCGCGAAGCGAATCTGATTGGCTCTCCGGTGTCTGTCAACATTCTAAACAAACCGGAGCGGCCGCCATCTTGTCTCTCGGTACGATCGAGAGAATAGATGTGGTGAAAAACGAAGGGGGAAATGAAGGAAAGGGGGCAAGGTAGACCACTCCTGACCCCCTAGGATTGATGAGGGGGATATTAAAGTGCCCCAGCGGGGCAAAAAATTTTGCGATTTTACGCCGTAGAGGCGCGTCCCGGTACGCGAACCGGGCAGCTCACCGGGCAGCTAACCGGGCAGCTAACCGGCAGCGTAGCTGTCAACATTGTAAACAGTCCGGAGCGGCCGCCATCTTGTCTCTCGGTAGGTTCGAGAGACAAGATGTGGTGAAAAAAGAAGGGGGAAATGAAGGAAAGGGGGCAAGGTAAACCCCTCCTGACCCCCTAGGATTGATGAGGGGGATATTAAAGTCCCCCGCGATTTTTCGCGGTAGAGGCGCTTCCCGGTACGCGAACCGGGCAGCTAACCGGCAGCGTAACGGGAGTCCGCCATCTTGTGTTTTTGGAGCGTCCGGTTCGCGTACCGGGTAGCGTCCCGGTAAGCGTAACAAGAGGAAAACCAAGAGAAACAGTAAAAAAAATATTAAGGGAATAGATTTCCAGCAAACTTGGCAAAATTGTAGGGACTGTTTGTTTGATGTGCCTTTGCAAGGCCTCAAGATATGTGCACGTGTGGATTTTGTCTAATTAAGGTTAAAAAAAGTATATATATCTGTAAGCGTGCTCCGGCACGCTTACGTTACGGGTTTTGTTTGCGCTGCAGAACCGATACGTCACGGTTATGCGACGCGTCATGAGGCGTCTCACGTGGCTACGTGATACGTCACGTAATAAAGAATATATTTTACAGCTATAGATATTAGCTTTTAAAAAACCAATGAAATTCACTGAAAAAACCATAGGTTATAGACCATATATAGTTAGGAATTTGCATTTACAAAACCTTGAAAATTCACTGAAAAAACCATAGGTTAGAGACCATATATAGTTAGCTGGACATTTTATTGACATAAAACCAATGAAATTCCATATATAGTTAGTTGCACTAACTATATATCGCGCACCCGCAATCCACTGCTGATGATGTCACATATTACATCATTCATGACATGGTCAGTGACATCACTGATGACATCACTGATGACATCTCAAATGACATCACTGATGACATCACTGATGACATCTCAAATGACATCAGTGATGACATCATGACACACCAATACCAGTTACTACATACGCACTCACTGATTCCTACGTCTACACACACATTCACTCATTCACCCATACAATCACTCATACATACAGTCACTCATTATTACAACACTATCATATGCACTCATACACCTATGCAGACACTCACACACTGCCACTCATCCATGGAGTTACTCACACACCTAGTCAGTCCTGTAAAGAATCAATCACACTTCCATTTCCTCATCTATACAGTTAAACACAGAACACCATACTTCAGTGACATCACTGATGACATCACTGATGACATCTCAAATGACATCACTGATGACATCTCAAATGACATCACTGATGACATCATGACACACCAATACCAGTTACTACATACGCACTCACTGATTCCTACGTCTACACACACATTCACTCATTCACCCATACAATCACTCATACATACAGTCACTCATTATTACAACACTATCATATGCACTCATACACCTAGTCAGTCCTGTGAAGAATCAATCACACTTCGATTTCCTCATCTATACAGTTAAACACAGAACACCATACTTTTCACACATATACTAACACATACTTACTCTCTTATACAATCACTGATACAAGTACACATTGATTTGCACAGAGTCACACACCTCCCAGCCAGCCACACACACACTCAGTCTTCCATACATCCACTCATTCTTCAATATGTAAAACATATTTAAACTTTACAAAAACACACAGACACTAGATGATGTCATCAGTGATGTCATTTGAGATGTCATCAGTGATGTCATCAGTGATGTCATTTGAGATGTCATCAGTGATGTCACTGACCATGTCATGAATGATGTAATATGTGACATCATCAGCAGTGGATTGCGGGTGCGCGATATATAGTTAGTGCAACTAACTATATATGGAATTTCATTGGTTTTATGTCAATAAAATGTCCAGCTAACTATATATGGTCTCTAACCTATGGTTTTTTCAGTGAATATATATATATATATATATATATATATATATATATATATATATATATATATATATATATATATATATATATATATACACATATATATATATATATACATATATATATATATATATATATATATATATATAAATATATATATATATATATATATATATCCCAACGTAATGAGTAGCCTCAATAGAAAGAGCCAACCGGCAGGTAAATATTTCAGTCCTTTAATTGGAAACAGCTCGCACACAAGCTTGCAGCATGAATGTCAGCATCCGCGTTGAATACCAGGAAAGACGCGTTTCGGGAACAGCGTTCTCATCTTCAATGGCTCGTATTGCTGGTTTACAGAGACAGTCTTACTCCGCACACCTTTTGAATTCCAAGAACCAGCCCTAGTGGGCATGACCAATTTCATGGCGTTTCTTGGTCTTTTAGTGTCGAGAAAATAATCCTCATGTGAGTCCGTCTGACTAAAACAAAATAAAAGCAGTTTTATCCATGTGGATTGATGCGCATTCTGCCAACACTGCTTGTTACACTTTACAGTTGTTTCCAGTTGAATACTGCCGCCCGATCACACTGACACCATCCCGGCACCAGCTCAGGCCTGCTCCTCAGCGGTGAGCTTCTCTCCGCGGCTAGGCTTAGCCGCTAATATCCCAACTTAAAAAGTAGCCTCAATGGAAAGAGCCAACTGGCAGGTAAATGTTTCAATCCTTTAATTGGAAACAACTCGCACACAAGCTTGCAGCATGAATGTCAGCATCCGCGTTGAATACCAGGAAAGACGGGTTTCGGGAACAGCGTTCTCTTCTTCAATGGCTCGTATTGCTGGTTTACAGAGACAGTCTTACTCCGCACACCTTTTGAATTCCAAGAACCCGCCCCAGTGGGCGTGACCAATTTCATGACGTTTCAGGGTCTTGTACTGTCGAGAAAATAATCCTCATGTGAGTCCGTCTTCCTAAAACAAAAATAAAGCAGTTTTATCCATGTGGATTGATGCACATTCTGCCAACACTGCTTGTTAGACTTTACAGTTGTTTCCATTTGAATACTCCCACCCAATCACGCTGACACCATCTCGGCGCCAGCTCAGGCCCGCTCCTCAGCGGTGAGCTTCTCTCTGCGGCTAGGCTTAGCCGCTAATATCCCAACGTAAAGAGTAGCCTCAATGGAAAGAGCCAACCGGCAGGTAAATATTTCAATCCTTTAATTGGAAACAGCTCGCACACAAGCTTTCAGGATGAATGTCAGCATCCACGTTGAATACCAGGCCAGACGCGTTTCAGAAACAGCGTTCCCTTCTTCAATGGCTCGTATTGCTGGTTTACGGAGGCAGTCTTACTCCACACACCTTTTGAATTCCAAGAACCCGCCCCAGTGGGCGTGACCAATTTCATGGCGTTTCTGGGTCTTGTAGTGACGAGAAAATAATCCTCATGTGAGTCTGTCTTCCTAAAACAAAATAAAAGCAGTTTTATCCATGTGGATTGATGCGCATTCTGCGAACACTGCTTGTTACACTTTACAGTTGTTTCCAGTTGAATACTGCTGCCCGATCACGCTGACACCATCCCGGCGCCAACTCAGGCCCGCTCCTCAGCGGTGAGCTTCTCTCCGCGGCTAGGCTTAGCCGCTAATATCCCAACATAAAAAGTATCCTCAGTGGAAAGAGCCAACTGGCAGGTAAATATTTCAATCCTTTAATTGGAAACAGCTCGCACACAAGCTTGCAGGATGAATGTCAGCATCTGTGTTGAATACCAGGCCAGACGCGTTTCGGGAACAGCGTTCCCTTCTTCAATGGCTCGTATTGCTGGTTTAGAGAGGCAGTCTTAGTCCGCACACCGTTTGAATTCCAAGAACCCGCCCCAGTGGGCGTGACCAATTTCATGGCGTTTCTGGGTCTTGTAAAGACGAGAAAATAATCCTCATGTGAGTCCGTCTTCCTAAAACAAAATAAAAGCAGTTTTATTCATATGGATTGATGCTCATTCTGCCAACACTGCTTGTTACACTTTACAGTTGTTTCCAGTTGAATACTGCCGCCCGATCACGCTGACATCATCTCAGCGCCAGCTCAGGCCCGCTCCTCAGCGGTGAGCTTCTCTCCGCGGCTAGGCTTAGCCGCTAATATCCAACGTAAAGAGTAGCCACAATGGAAAGAGCCAACCGGCAGGTAAATATTTCAATCCTTTAATTGGAAACAGCTCGCACACAAGCTTGCAGCATGAATGTCAGCATCCACTTTGAATACCAGGCCACACGCGTTTCGGGAGCAGCGTTCCCTTCTTCAATGGATCGTATTGCTGCCTTACAGAGACAGTCTTGCTCTGCACACCTTTTGAATTCCAAGAACCCGCCCCAGACAAATCTTTGTGAAATAAAATTCTATCCAGGTCAGCTCCTATCCTGAAATTTTGGGGGTGATTCGTCAAGCGGGGGCTGAGAAAAAAGGAGGTTTCCAAAATGCGTTTTGCCCATGTTAATTTCCATAGGAAATTCTGCGATGGTCTACAGCCCGAACTGCTGAACGGAAATACCCCAAATTTGGCAAAAAGGAGGAGCTCGGTTCAGAAAGCGACCTTTTTTTAAATTATGTAACTCCGTTCAGTCGTTTTTGAGAAAATTAAAAAATAAAAGTCAAAAAATCAATTTCCCATAGGAAACTTTGGGCAACGCTACAGCCGAAACTACTGAATGGGACTACGACAAATTTGGCAAAAAGTTGGTGCTTGGATCAGAAAGAGACCGTTTTTTAAAATGGTGTGATTCCATTCCCTAGTTGCTAAGAAATTAGAAAAATAAAAGTTTTTATATCTGGCGGAGCCTAAGTCTTGAACACGAGCTTCACTGTGATTGGCTGCCAACACTCCAAACCAGAAAATGTTGGCAGCCCTCTTGCGACTCGGTAGAAGCGAGTCACCAGAAAACAGAGAAACAAAGATATAAAACAAGAGAAGGGGGCATGGTAGAAACACCCTGACCCCCTACGCCTGCTCAGGGGATCCCAGAAGGACCCCCAGGGACCAAAAATTAAAAAAAAAAAAAGCATTCTCGCTGGGGTCGTGGATTCCCGCGTTTTATTTTAATGAGGCCCGAGGATGGGCTAGGTCCAGTGGGCATTTCTTAAAAAATATTAGCAGGGCCCGCTGGGTCCCCCGCAGCCCCGGGGCTTCACTCATGTTGGGAGTGGGGGTTCAGTAGGCTGTGGAAATTATATTTGGGAAAACAACAATGCGTAGTTTTGCCGCTTTCTTTTAATATAATGCGGAATAATGTTTACTTATAATGCAGTGTTCACTTTTATCACAGATAGTGTCATTTTTTGCGTGGAACAAAATTAACGTTTAATTGGCTGAGGTGTTCCAACAACAAGCTTAATATTCTTTGGCTGCAAACAATTGAAAGTAGAAGTGTTTCCAGTCATTCACTTCCCCTCCGTAGAGTAGCAAGGATATCTGATTGGTTCACATGTTCTAAGGAGGACCTTCTAGAGCTTAATGTTAATTGTTTGTGAACCATTGAAAGTAGAAGTGTTGCTAGCTATTCCTTTCTCCTCCGCAGAGTAGGAGGAACATCTGATTGGCCAACGTTTTCTAAGGAGGAGCTTCCAGAGCTTAATGTTGAATGGTTGCGAACTATTGAAAGTAGAAGTGTTGCCAGCCATTCACTTTCCCTCCGTGAAGTAGGAGGGACATCTGATTGGCTGATGTGTTCCAAGGAGGACTTTCCCAAGTTTAATGTTGTTTGACTGTAGACCATTGAAAGTAGAAGTGTTGTCAGCGATTTCATCCCCCTCCATGGAGTGTTAGGGACATCTCATTGAGTAACGTGTTCCAAGTGGGAGCTTCCAAGCTTAATGTTCATTGGCTGTGAAGCGTTAAAAGTAGAAGTGTTGGCAGCCATTCCCTCCTCCTCTGCGGAACAACATGAACATTTTATTGGCTAAAGTGTTCCGAGTACAAGTTTGCTCCTTAATGGGAGGGAATGCTTCACTGTTGTCAGACATTTTGTGATGCCCTTCAAAGGAGTACGGGAAAACAAAGTAGTAGAGGGGAGGGTAGGAACACTATTAACTCTGTACAGTGATCTCAAGGTGGTAGACAGGGATTGTGAAGGTAAAAATAGTTTTTTATATATTTTAAGGACCATTTATATAATTACTGTGGGTTGTACAAATCACGGCGGAAAAATAATAGAGTGGCTTGCGGTCTTCTTTTTATCAATTTTGCGGGTTTGGATACTTCCCAGGAGCACTATTTACTTATAATGTAGTGTTTACTTTTCTGACGGGGAGGTGTGGTTGCGCAGCAAAATTTTCAGTCTAGGTTTCAAACAGTTTTTATTAAACAAATACAAGAAAGAAAGATGCTAGTCTCCTAAGATTCTGTGCCTTAGATAGAATCCCCATCTCAGAACGAGGTGGGAACATAATTCAGGAATTGCGTAGATTGGAATCCCGTTTGATAATCAAGTACGAAACCAAGTATCTGGGGGGCATAAATAAGGATGAGAAGCTATCGGTCCATCTCGGCTGAGATGGTACCTGACTTGACCTATGATATATTACTAATTTCTTGAATAATTTATCTCACCATGCTGCCTCTGTAAAGATGTTTGTATAGATTTTTAATCTTAGGTATGATACCTTTTTATTGATATGTGCATTTGGTTTATATTTTTTTAGGAGACGGAGCTTATGCATGGGTGTAAAGAATCACTGATTTAGCCTCATGATTGGTGTGATTAATCATATTTAAAGCGTTTGAATGTTGAGTTTAACATTTAGCCCACTTGGGCATGATTTTGAAGCTGATGTATAATAGATTATGATTATTAGCCCATTAGGGCAGAATTGTGGTGTATAATTGCTCAACAATCCAACATGAGCATGTAATATTGATTAAAACAGGCAAGTGAAGTTATAGATATGTTGATAGTTGTATACAGCTTATCAGCTTTATTGCGTTGATTTATTAATCATTTTGAAATTCATGAAATTTTTCATTTATATGTTTATTAACTTTAATATACATGTCACTTTTTTGTTAAAACATTACAGTAATACCTCGCTGGATTTATGTTAAAAATTGCTCAAATGTTGGACAAACCAAGCACTTTATAATGTTACAAAAACCATTACAAAATGGTGACTATTCTAGTCACACTAGCCAGGCAGCATCGTAGTCCTTCTTTGATGTTGGTTATTGTTTTGCACACTATATCACGAGAATTGTGTCAAACGTCCAGTGACACTTGACCAAGGAGCGTAAGTTCTGAAACGCGTCGGGCATTGTTTGCCAAAAGCTTTGAAAATGGAATAATGTACACTACATAAAGAAATTGGGGCTCGGCGCAATCTTTCTACTTTCTACTTTCTTCTTTTCTACTACAAGGTTGTTTGTTTGAAGATAAAGGGTCGCGACCTTGCCGGCAGCCCGCCACCGCTACAAGGAAGAGAGCTAATGTGAAGAGAGTTGTGAATATATATATATATATATATATATATATATATATATATATATATATATATATATATATATATATTACCTACTGGCGATAGCCAGTAGGTATATATAGTTAGGATTTTTTCCCTATGGGATTTTTGAAAATTCTATGCCTAATAACTTTGGCGTTTGTGGACGGAATTGGCTGAAATTTTCAGGAAAATGGCACATTTTGTTTCTGAGCAGCTCCTGGAAATTTTGGGGGGGTTCGTCAAGGGGGGGCCGAGAAAAAAGGGGGGTCCCAAAACGCGTTTTTCCCATGTTAATTTCCATAGGGCGGTTGGACTCACTTTTAGCCCGAACGGCTGAATGGATTTCCACGAAACTTGGCAAAATTGTAGGGACTGTTAGCCCGATGTGCCTTTGCTAGGTCTCAATATATGTGCTTCAGTGGAATTTGAGAAATTAACGTTTAAAACAAGATATATATCTGTAACAGCGCTCCGGGCAGCGCTCCGGTTCGCGTACTTTTCGCTTATCGGAACTTTGCGAAGCGAAGCTGATTGGCTCTCCGGTGTCTGTCAACATTCTAAACAGTCCGGTGCGGCCGCCATCTTGTCTCTCGGTAGGATCGAGAGACAAGAGGAGGCCAAAACAAAGGGGGAAATGAAGGAAAGGGGGCAAGGTAGACCCCTTCTGACCCCCTAGGATTGATGAGGGGATATTTTAGAGCCAAGCTGGGCCCAAAAAAAAAAAAAAAAAAAAATCCGATTTTTTCGCCGTAGAGACGCGTCTTGTTAGCGAACCGGGCAGCTAACCGGGCAGCTAACCGGGAAGCTAACCGGCAGTGTAACGGGAGTCTGACGAGTAGCTGATTGGCTGTCAACATTGTAAACAGTCCGGAGCGGCCGCCATCTTGTCTCTCGGTAGGATCGAGAGACAAGAGGAGGCCAAAACAAAGGGGGAAATGAAGGAAAGGGGCAAGGTAGACCCCTTCTGACCCCCTAGGATTGATGAGGGGATATTATACAGCCACGCTGGGCCCAAAAAAAAAAAAAAATATTCCGATTTTTTCGCCGTAGAGACGCGTCTTGGTACGCGAACCGGGCAGCTAACCGGACAGCTAACCGGCAGTGTAACGGGAGTCTGAGGAGAAGCTGATTGGCTGTTATCATTGTAAACAGTCTGGAGCGGCCGCCATCTTGTCTCTCTGTGGGATCGAGAGACAAGAGGTGGAAAAAAAAAAAGGTGTAAATGAATGAAAGGGGTAAGGCAAACCCCTCCTGAACCCCTAGGATTGATGAGGGGGCTATTAAAGTTCCCTGGGGGGTGAAAAAAAAATTTCGATTTTTCGCGGTAAAGGTGCTTCCTGGTACGTTAACCGGGCAGCTAACCGGCAGCGTAACGGGAGTCCGACATATTGTGTTTTTTGAACGTTTGTGATATGTGCACGTGTGGATTTTGTCTAATTAAGGTTAAAAAAATATATATATATCTTTAAGCGTGTTCTGGCGCGCTTACGTTTTGGGTTTGGTTTGCGCTGCAGAGACGATACGTCACGGTTATGCGATGCATCATGAGGCGTCTCACGGGCTACGTGATACGTCACTTAATAAAGAATATATTTTACAGCTATAGATATTAGCTTTTAAAAAACCAATGAAATTCACAGAAAAAACCATAGGTTATAGACCATATATAGTTAGGAATTTGCATTTACAAAACCTTGAAAATTCACTGAAAAAACCATAGGTTATAGACCATATATAGTTAGGGATTAGCATTTAAAAAACCTTATTTTACTCGCACAAAACCATTGAAATTCCATATATAGTTAGATGCACTAACTATATATCGCGGACCCGCAATCCACTGCTAATGATGTCACATATTACATCATTCATGACATGGTCAGTGACATCACTGATGACATCACTGATGACATCTCAAATGACATCACTGATGACATCTCAAATGACATCACTGATGACATCACTGACATCTCATTTGACATTACTGATTACATCACTGATGATATCATTTATGTGATAATACATCTTCAGACTCTAATATAACCTTAGATACACTCAGTGTAAACAGGCACTCACAGACTGTCACACATCCATGGAGTTACCCACACACCTAGTCAGTCATGCAAAGAATCAATCACACCTCCATTTCCTCAACTATACAGTTATACACACCTTACTTATTCAAACATATACTAACACATATTTACTCTCTTATACAATCCTTGATACAAGTTCACAATGATTCATACAGCCACTCTCACATTCACTGGCTCTTATGTTCAGTTATTTATATATGTCAACTCTCACATGGAGTGTGTTTTACATATGTACTTACTTTGACATGTAGAACTGAGATATCCATTCACTCACCAATATACTCATGCACACAGTCAACTGTCCATACAGCTGTTTCTACATGCACTTTTGAACCCATACACCTAGGGAATCAACTGCTCACACATCTATGCACAGAGTTATACACCTCCCAGCCACCCACACACATACTCAGTCTCCCATACTAATACTTGGGCAACCATTCAATAACCCATATAGTTACTGATATAGCTACTGATTTAAACATGCAGCAGTTTACAGAAGAACATAAATAATGATTGCCAAATTAAGACACTTTAATCACTAACCCATGCACTCAGTGAGACACATTTAATCATTCTCTCATACAGTCAGTCATGCACCTACTAAATCCTTCATCCAGACACTTATACATCCACTCATTCTTCAATATGTAAGACATATTTTAACTTTACAGAAACATACAGTCACTGGGTGTTGTCATCAGTGATGTCATCAGTGATGTCATTTGAGATGTCATCAGTGATGTCATCAGTGATGTCACTGACCATGTCATGAATGATGTAATATGTGACATCATTAGCAGTGGATTGCGGGTCCGCGATATATAGTTAGTGCATCTAACTATATATGGAATTTCAATGGTTTTGTGCGAGTAAAATAAGGTTTTTTAAATGCTAATCCCTAACTATATATGGTCTATAACCTATGGTTTTTTCAGTGAATATATATATATATATATATATATATATATATATATATATATATATATATATATATATATATATATATATATATATTTGCAGCTCCAGAACCACCAGAGCGAAGCACTCACAGGCAGGTGCTTTCAATGCGGGGTGCTCCCGCAAATCAATTGCCGCTTCACTTCCATTACACCGGATTTACATCCTTTAGGAAAAAAAGCACCCCCAGGGGTCGTTTGGGTCCTTTATTGACAGCAAACAAACATAGATGAAGGTTCATACCGAAACGCGTCTGTTTGTTGCTGTGTTTGTTTGCTGTCAATAAAGGACCCAAACGACCCCCGGGAGTGTTTTTTCCTGAGGGTGTAAATCCGGTGTAACGGAAGTGAAGCGCCAATAAATATATATATATATATATATATATATATATATATATATATATATATATATATATATATATATATATATATATATATATATATATATATATATATATATATATATATATATTCACTGAAGAAAACAGAGGTTACAGGGATGTACCCTTTTATGTGTGTGGATTTCACACACATAAAACCACAGAAATTCAGCAGTTATAGTTGTGGTTATCTCAAGTAACTATAATTTGTGCCCTAAGGTAACTATAACTTGCGCTCTCGCTATGCATGGTTTTAGCATCAATAATTTCACTGCAAAAGTTGCACTGATATTATCAATGATGCCATGGAAGATGTCATAAGTGATGTAATATGTGGGGTAATTAGCAGTGCATGGCGAGGGCATGAGTTACAGTTATTTGAGATAACTATAACTGCTGAATTTCTATGGTTATGTGTGTGTAAAATCTGAACCTAACTATAACGTCTCTGTAACCTTTGTCTTTTCAGTGAATTTCTAAGATTTAAAAAAAATTATTTCCTAACTATATATTACCTGTAACCTTCGTTTATTTAGTCAATTTCTGCTTCTTTAATGCTACTTCCTAACTATAATGTTCCTGCATTATGTGTGTGTGATGGGGTTTATTATATAAGTGGGTATGTGAGTGGTTGGATGGGTGTGTGTGTGTGTGTGTGTGTAAGTGGGTGTTTGAATGTGTGGTGGGTGTGTTAGTGCATGTGTGAATGGCAGTGTGGGTCTGTTAGTGGGCGTGGGAGTAGCTATGCGGGTGTGAGAGTGGGTTTACAGGTGTATGAATTGGTGTGTGAGTGGATGTATGGGTCTGTGAGTAGGTGTATAAGTAGTTGTGTGGATGTGTAAGTAGGTTTTTGCGTATATGTGTGAAAACTGTGTGGGTCTGTGAGTAGGTTTGTGAGTGGCTTTGAGGGTGTGTGAGTAGCTTAGAGGGTGTGTGAGTGGATGTGTGAGTGGTTGAGTGGGTATATAAGTTGATGTGTGAGTTAGTGTGTAAGGATCTGTCAGTGAGTGTAACTATAAAAACTCAGTAACGACTGACAGTGGGTGTGTGCGTGCGCATGTGTGTATGTCTATATATTAAGTCTGAGCAGTGAACTCCGCTCACAGAGTTTGCGGAGTTTTCCGCACACCGCGTTATGCAGAGCTCTCGGAGTTCCGAAAAAATCCACTTCGTGTTGCGGAGCAGATTTTTTTCCTCACTCGCGTTTGTCAAAGTCAAGTTGGCGAGCGCGAGCGAGGAAAATCCACCTCCCGGCAAGATTGTTCCACGTTCACGATCGTCAACATCAAGTTGGCAAGCGCGAGCGTGGATAATCAACCTCCCAGTGAGATTTCTCAATGCGGGCGGTCAGATTTCTCATTGCGAGTTGGTCGCTTATGCTCACGTTGAGAAACTGCCCGATCGTGTTGAGAAAGCTGCCGCTTGAGGAAAAATCTACTCGAGCAGCAGAAAGGAAGCAGCACCTTCTTGCTCTGTGCATGATGCTGTTCAAGATTATTGCACAGTGTGGACAAGCACCTGCCACTGACAATCACTGTGAACTGCATTTATCTAAAGAAACTCGCCTGCTTGCGGAGCTCTGCGGAGGGCAGTGGAGTTTTTTGTGCACCTCGCGGAGTTTTGTGTAGCAGAACTCCATGACCTCCACCCAGGGTTTATATATATATATATATATATATATATATATATATATTCACAGAAAAAACCATAGGTTATAGTCCATATATAGTTAGGAATTTGCATTTACAAAACCTTGAAAATTCACTGAAAAAACCATTGGTTATAAAACATATATAGTTAGGAATTTGCATTTACAAAACCTTATTTTACTCGCATAAAACCATTGAAATTCCATATATAGTTAGATGCGCTAACTATATATCGCGCACCCGCAATCCACTGCTGATGATGTCACATATTACATCATTCATGACATGGTTAGTGACATCACTGATGACATCTCAAATGACATCACTGATGACATCACTGATGACAACATCCAGTGACTGTATGTTTCTGTAAAGTTAAAATGTGTCTTACATATTGAAGAATGAGTGGATGTATAAGTGTCTGGAAGAAGGATTTAGTAGGTGCATGACTGACTGTATGAGAGAATGATTAAATGTGCCTTAATGAGTGCATGGGTTAGTGACTAAACTATCTTAATTTGTGCATCATTATATCTGTTGTTCTACAAACTGCTGCATGTGTTGATCAGTAGCTATATGAATAACTGGATGGGTTATTGATTGGTTGTCCAAGTATTTGTATGGGACACTGAGTGTGTGTGTATGGGTAGCTGGGAGGAGTGTGACTCTGTACATAGATGTGTGAGTAGTTGATTCACTATATGTATGGGTTCAAAACTGCATGTGGAAACAGCTGTATGGGCGGATGACTGTGTGCATTAGTGTATTAGTGAGTGAATGGACATCTCAGTGCTACATGTCAAAGTAAGTACATATGTAAAACACAGTACATGTGAGAGTTGACATATATAAATAACTGTGCATAAGAGCCAGTGAATGTGTGAGTGGCTGTATGGATCATTGTGAACTTGTTCCAGGGATTGTATAACAGAGTAAATATGTGTTAGTATATGTTTGAATAAGTAAGGTGTGTATAACTGTATAGTTGAGGAAATGGAAGTGTGATTGATTGTTTGCATGACTGACTAGGTGTGTGAGTAACTCCATGGATGAGTGACAGTCTGTGACTGTCTGTTTACACTGATTGTATCTAAGGTTATATTAGAGTCTGAAGAGGTTCATGGTATTATCACATGAATGATATCATCAGTGATGTGATCAGTAATGTCAAATGAGATTTTATCAGTGATGTCATTTGAGATGTCATCAGTGATGTCATCAGTGATGTCACTAACCATGTCATGAATGATGTAATATGTGACATCATCAGCAGTGGATTGCGGGTGCGCGATATATAGTTAGCGCATCTAACTATATATGGAATTTCAATGGTTTTATGCGAGTAAAATAAGGTTTTGTAAATGCAAATTCCTAACTATATATGTTCTATAACCAATGGTTTTTTCAGTGAATTTTCAAGGTTTTGTAAATGCAAATTCCTAACTATATATGGACTATAACCTATGGTTTTTTCTGTGAATTTCAATGGTTTTTTAATAGCAAATATCAAAAGCTGTCAAATGTCAAGTACGTGATAGGTAAAAACGTTTTCGTGTTTATGCACGCTGATGTGCTTTGAACGCTGCCCCCCCCTCCCCTCTTTTCTCTTAGTAGTACTCTCTCTTTGCAGATAGTGAAGGGTAGTTAACGCAGACCTTTACCCCCGTTGTAATCCGTCGTACCTGCTTGTCTCTCCATTTGATTGATTGTTATCCAAGCATTTACTGTTTTAGAATTGGTTCTCTTTGGATCATTCTCTATTTACAAACAAGCACAAAGTCGCAATACTCTGTTTAGTCTTTGCAGATAGTGAAAAATCGTGTAAAAAAATAAAAGTAATCGAGCAAAATCAGTAGACCACTAATTGGATCTCTTTTTGACCTCGCTAAAATACAAACATTAGGAACAACCCTTCATGAGAAATACGAAAATAGTGAGATGAACTGAGCTCCACACCATGATGGCTGCAAGACATCTCGACTCCGCCACCCACCCCGCCCAAAATAACAACAAACCCTATGCAAATATTATAAATATATACAACACACCAGCAAAGTAACAGGGTAAAACATTTTATTAAATAACTATTTACATAACTATTTTATACTTTTTGTTGCCCGATCCGGCTAGCTCAATCGATCGAGCATGAAACTCATGCACTGATAGCAAGCGTTGCTGCTGATGCTATGCAGACAAAAATTGGTTTTCAGTTTGTACATTCTTTAAGATTTTTCCATCCAAGGCTGGTTGAGAGTTTGTAGAACGATGGCTTCAGATTTTCTACATACGGTGTGGTGGCGCGAACTGGGAGGGGGCGTTTGGATCCTGCCCCTTCCCCAAATAAGATTTTCATACGTGAGTGTTCGTTCATGCTTTTGGTCCCTGAGTTGCTTCGATGTCACTGCCTTACACAAATGGCATAAGTCCTGGATGTTGAGTGCCATACTTCAGAGTTCTAAGCAGCGCTTGTAACACTGTCTAAACCTTATTTGCACCTGCTGCAGCTTCACTATTCAAAGTAAGTGGGGTCCGTTTGTGGACCTGACTGCATTGGAAAACAATGTGATACGGTGCCTCCCTAAACCGCTTGACGGAGGCCCCCGAGGGGCGGTGAGATGGCGCGGACTGGGAGGGGGCGCTTGGCTCCTGCCCCCTCCCCAAGTCGTGTTGCCCTGGTGTGGCCTGAGATCGCCCCCGACATAGGCGGCCGGCTCCCGGGGTCCGGCGGAATTTTTTGCCTTTTGATGACTCTTCCATTCTGGACCTTGTCCCACAATCCGTTTGACCTGAAGACACGCTGTAGTGGGGCGCCCCTTTACCGTTTTAGTTGCCATTCCACCCGCTTTTGCTACTCTGTGCCTCTTCCGCCATTCAGCTGTTTACCGCCCGCTCTTGCGACTACAGCGTCTCGCTCACCATGTAGTTGAGTTGCTCCCGCTCTTGCGATTTAACAGAACTTTTTGGACTGCTGAAAGCGGTTGTATTCCGACCGCTGGTTGGTGGAGACATTTTGACTATATTCTGGACCTGCGTTGTCGCGTAATGCGTCATATGACGCGCCGCGTTAGCGCACCCGGAAGTGCTCCGGTGCGCAAGGCGCAGCTTCCCGGAAACGATCCAGAGCGCGCCGCGCAGCGCGTAACGTAAGCATAACAGGTCATGTGACTTGTTAATAAAACTTTTCATTAGTTCATTTTACTTTTGTTTTCCTAATGATGTAAGACTAGGTCATGTGACCTAAAAATAACACTTTTCATTGGATTAAAACATTTTTTTTCCCAAACGATGAAAGCCCCACCTTGTTTCTGGATGTTTCAGACTGAAGCTGGCGTCACCATGAGAGCACCACCATCTCGTAGCTCCGTCGTGGCCATTCCGCAAGCAATCATGGCAGCCGCTCCCCACCGGAAGCCTGCGGGAGTCGAGGGCCCCCAAGACTTTTGTAGAATCTTCAAGGCTGAGGGGACGCTTTCGAGAATGGGACCCAAGCCCTGGCAGACATGCGTCCGAGTTCCAAGGTGTCCCAGGGCCATTTTACTGGACCAGGCCCAAATCCGAAGAGCCGGCCGCCATTTTAAGAGTCCTGTGGCAACCGCCTATCGCTGCACCGCAAGAGTGGGAGCAACTCAACTACATGGTGAGCGAGACGCTGTAGCCGTAAGAGCGGGCGGTAAACAGCTGAATGGCGGAAAAGGCACAGTGTAGCAAAAGCGGGCGGAATGGCAACTGAAACGATAAAGGGGCGCCCCACTACAGCAGACGAGCCTCCGCCATGTGCTTCAAAACTGCATACGTATCTCGTGATATCAAGGTTGGGCAACCAGTACACAACAAGCAGTTACGAGTCCCATTTACACCGGCGCCATTTTGGGCGCGGCCGGGCAGGTCCAGGATCTAGTCAAACATAACAAATGAGGCTGACGTCTCTGAAGCAGTTGACGCACAGCAGGACATAGCAAATAAACATGAAGTCTCTAAAGCTGTTAACTCACTGCAGGACAAAACAAGTGAACCTGAAACCTCTGGAATAATTGTCGCTCAAAAGAACAACACACAAAACTCTGTAGAGCCTGAAGAAAGAAAAACAGAAGGGCACTGTAGTTTCAGACACACTTAACACTAATGACTTAACAAAGATATCGTCTGTTTATGAAGCAGTTATGTTCACAGAATTGACAAAGAAGTGTGCAGACACCAATGCTATTAAGAAACACAAGGAAATCCCTAACGCATCAGCATTCTCGGAAGAGGTTGACACAGATAACATCTTAAGGAACAAAGAAAGACAAAATAAGGATGAGGAAGTTATCACTTTAGTTTTTTCATCAGCTAGCGACAGCAAGAAACATATTGTAATGGAGATTAGAGAGGCTACGGATGGATGAATAAATTATCAAAAGAAATGGCGACTCCCCCCTTTAGCAGATTAGCTAAATCTTTGCGTAATTTGGACATTAAAGTTATATTATTGTTGTTGTTGTTGTTATGGTTATAGTTCTGGTTAATTTCAGCAAGAAACGCATTGTAATGGAGATTAGAGAGGCTACGGATGGGTGAATAAATTATCAAAAGAAATGGCGACTCCCCCCTTTAGCAGATTAGCTAAATGTTTGCGTAATTTGGGCTTAAAAGTTATATTATTGTTGTTGTTGTTGTTATCGTTATAGTTCTGGTTAATTTCCATTCAGAGTGTCCTACACAGCACCACTGTAGGTAAACACTACTTTATGTAAAACCTGGGACATAGCACTCATTGAAACTATAATTGGTCACCATGGGGTTTAAAGAAGGGATGGTTCTTCACCTGGGTGCCTTCCACAACTCAGCACGTTGTGCTGCCTTGGGACTATTCGCACAAAAGACAGCTTCTGACCATTGTTGTTTTTTTTTGTCAAAAAATGTTTAAATATATTTACAGTTTTTGTTGCGTTCGTTATATTTAAAAGTTAATAAAGTTTTATAATCCTACTTTCTTGGAGTACTATATTTTTTTTAAAAATCGGGTGAATGGGGCCTTGAATCGGGTTATTGTCATGTGTGGGCTTTGCAAGTGTACTGCTACAGGATCGGACATTTCAAACTCAAATGCACGTTCTTTTTCTTACCTTTCCGAAGCATGGAGCGCAATAGCAGGCAGAGAAAGGGTGATGCAAGTGTTGAACACTGCCTGGCCTGGAAAGTTGCTGGCAGTGCCCCCACGCCCGCTCCTGAAAGAGGGCACACACACACCGCCGCCCCGAGTACTTCACAAATCTTTAAAAGACCATGCGCTTGTTCATGAGGCTTAAATGGTTTATCACCCCTTCTAGAACCCCTGCATCGACCCTCTGACGTTTCCTGGAAGAATTAGCACGTAACACAATACCAAGCCCTGTCAGCTGAAACCCCCGAGGAATCGTGGGGCATATTATCAAGGGGGTTTATTTCACTTTTTTGGCTTTAAAAGCCAAGAAAGCGGAGATAAAATTATCTCCCTATTACCAAGCTGTCGCTAACACCAGTTAGTGACAGCTAAAAGGAGATAGCGACCATCTTGGGCCCCGCTTTGCATGTCAGTGATATTTATCACTAATGACATGCAAAGTGGGCGTGCCAAGATGTTAGCGACTGGAAACAGTCCCTAACATCGCTATCTCCTATTACCAACTTTTGGAGATATTCGAGCTAAGCGCGAATATCTCCAAAAGCTAACACCTGCCCTGAGCAGTTTTTAGCCATGTTAAACAATGGGAGGTGGATAACATGGCTAAGAGCATTTGCTGGATAATGCATGAATATCGCTGACTTTTCAGCGATATTCATGCATTGCGGCCGTTTTTTATCGCATTTGCGATAAACCTTGCTAATAGCAAGGTTTATCTGCGATAAAATTCGCCGATGTGCGGCGATAATTTTTGTCTCTAAACAAGTTAGAGACAAAAATTATCGCTAGTTGTTGGTAATATGCCCCCGGGTTTTTGCTTGCAGGAATCGGGAGGCGGGAGACTAGCACTGAAATCAGTAGTCTCACGCCTGAATCGGGAGGATTGGTATGTCTGGATTCTCTACAGCTGGGGCCATAAACTACATCCGCAGGGCTAGGTGATAGCCTGGGTCCGGCCTGGACAATCGGACACAGAGAAAGAGGAGTGTCAGAGGGTGCGGTAGTGAATAGGGTGAAAGGGAGGTGTCGGGCGGGCACAGGGTGTGATTCTCAGGGAAGAGCAGCGCAGATGGGGGGAAGTATATGGCCCATGCATGAGAGAGAGAGCGGGGGTGACCAGTGCGTGGGGGAGATGCTTGCGAGGGTGGGGAGCCGTGCTGAGAATCGACGGCGTGCAGAGAGTGGGTCTGGTCAAGGCATCTAAAATGGCTGCCGTGCACGACAAAATTGTGGCATTGGACAAAAAGGCAAGATGGCGCAGACAATGTTTATCAATAAGGATTCATTTATAACAAAATATTTACTCGCAGTGACAAAATGGTGGTCAACACTTCCTGATTTCCATCGAATCGAACGTTAACAGACGTCACGCAGCAAAAAAAAAAAAAAGCTCACGCACAGCCGCTGGAAGACATGTATCAACATATATGAGCCTCCTCAGCCACCCTCAGAAAACATAAGGGATCAGGATACGTCTCCCGCACCCCCTTATACCTAGTAATTTAATTAAAACGAAACACAAAATGGCGAATTCCCGTTTCGCTACCAGTTTGCGGCCCAGTTCGCGGCCCGGGAAGCGCTTCTACCGTGAAAAATAATTTTTTTTTTATTTTCCCCACGGGACCCTTTAATAACCCCAACACCATTCCTAGGGGGTCAAGAGGGGTATACCTTGCCCCCTTTCATTAAATTCCCCCTTCGTTTTTCACCTCTTCTTCTCTCTCGATCCAACCGAGAGATAAGATGGCGGCCGCTCCGGACTGTTTAGAATGTTGACAGACACCGGAGAGCCAATCAGCTTCGCATCGCAAAGTTCCGTTTCGCGAAAAGTAAGCGGACCGGAGCGCAGCCCGGAGCGCTGTTACAGATATATATCTTGTTTTGAACGTTAATTTCTCAAAATCCACTGGAGCACATATATTGAGACCTAGCAAAGGCACATCGGGCTAACAGTCCCTACAATTTTGCCAAGTTTCGTGCAAATCCATTCAGCCGTTCGAGCTAAAAGTGAGGCCAAAGGCCCTATGGAAAAATGAATGGGAAAAACGTGTTTTGGGACCCCCCTTTTTTCTCGGCCCCCCCTTGATGAAACCCCCCCGAATTTTCAGGGGCTGCTCAGAAACAAAATGTGCCATTTTCCTGAAAATTTCAGCTGATTCCGTCCACAAACGCCAAAGTTATTAGACATAGAATTTTCAAAAGTTCCATAGACAAATAATCCTAACTATATATACCTACTGGCGACACGCCAGTAGGTAATATATATATATATGTGTTTTTTATTTTTTATGAAAATGTTTTTCAAATCGCGATTTGGAGTGTCATAAAGTGGACTGTAGTACAGTACAGTGAGGAGATTGTCCTAGTTCAAGTTCAAGTTCAGAAATTTGTATAGCGCACTACTCACCCATAGGGTCTCAAGGCGCTTGTGGGAGGGGGAGCATTATTTATCGAAAAGCCAGGTTTTAAGTTCCTTTCTGAAGGAAATGTGGTTCTGTGTGAGGCGGAGTTGAGGGGGGAGAGAGTTCCAGGTCTTAACCGCCAGGTAGGAGAAGGATCTGCCTCCCATGGTGGATCTGTGGATGCGCGGAACTGCGGCAAGCGCTTGGTTGGAGGATCTTAGTTGGCGGGTGGGTGTGTAGAAGGACAGTCGTGTGTTGAGGCATTCGGGTCCTAGTTTGTAGAGGGCCTTGTGAGCATGGGTGAGGAGACGGAACGTTATTCTCTTGTTGACGGAAAGCCAGTGGAGGTCTTTTAGGTGGCCGGTAATGTGAGCTTGGCGAGGGATGTCCAATATGAGTCTGGCCGATGCATTTTGGATGCGTTGGAGTTTTTTCTGTAATTTGGCTGTGGTTCCGGCGTAAAGGGTGTTTCCATAGTCCAGTCGGCTAGTGACTAGTGCGTGGGTGACCGTCTTTTTTGTTTCGGTGGGGATCCAACGGAAGATTTTTTGAGCATACGGAGTACGTTGAAGCAAGAGGATGAGACGGCGTTAACTTGTCTGGTCATCGAGAGGGAGGAGTCTAGGATGAAGCCCAGGTTCGTGCGTGGTCTGTGGGTATGGGTGCTGTGCCCAGGGCCGATGGCCACCAAGAGTCGTCCCAGGCAGAGGGGGATGTTCCTAAGATGAGGACTTCCGTTTTGTCTGAGTTGAGTTTTAGGCGGCTGTTTTTCATCCATTCGGCTACTTCTTTCATGCCTTCATGAAGATTGGTTTTGGCGGTGTTAGGGTCTTTGGTGAGGGAAAGGATCAGCTGGGTGTCGTCAGCGTAGGAGATGATGTTGAGGTTGTGTTGTCGCATGATGGATGCTAAGGGGCTCATGTACACGTTAAAGAGGGTGGGACTGAGTGATGATCCTTGAGGTACTCCGCAGATGACTTCGGTGGCCTCTGATTTGAAAGGGGGGAGTCGGACTCTCTGGGTTCTCCCGGCGAGGAACGAGATGATCCAATCTAATGCTTTTCCTTGTATTCCGACGTTGCTGAGGCGTTGTATAAGGGTGCTATGACAGACTGTGTCGAAGGCGGCGGAGAGGTTGAGTAGGATGAGGGCAGCTGTTTCTCCGTTGTCCAGTAGCATTCGGATGTCATCTGTCGCTGCAATGAGGGCGGTTTCGGTGCTGTGTTTGGCTTGAAAGCCGGACTGTGAGGGGTCGAGGGAGTTGTTGGATTCAAGGAAGGCGGCGTGCTGGCTATTGACGGCTTTCTCAATGACTTTGGCTGGGAAAGGGAGGAGGAAATGGGGCGGTAGTTCTTAAGTTCAGAGGGGTCAGCTGTGGGCTTCTTCAGGAGGGCAGTGAGTTCGGCGTGTTTCCAGCTTTCTGGGAAGGTAGCGGAGTTGAAGGAGCAGTTGATGACATCACGGAGATGGGGTGCGATGATGGAGTCTGCTTTGTTGAAGATGTGGTGGGGGCAGGGGTCGGTTGGCGAACCTGAATGGATGGAGTTCATTAGGCGGATGGTGTCTTCAGTGGTGATTGGGTTCCAGGCGCTAAGGTTGTTAGAGAGCGGTTTGGTTTTGGAAGTGAGTGGGGTGGGCTGTTATTTCGAAATGTTCTTAAAGCTGTTGTGTATGTCGGCGATTTTGTTGTAGAAGAAAGAGGATAATGAGTCGCAAAGGTCTTGGGAGGGAGTGATGTCGTTTGAGGCTGCGGTGGGGTTGGTAAATTCTTTGACGATGTTGAATAGTTCCTTGCTGTTATGGGCGTTGTTGTTTAGTCGATCCTTGAATGCTGATTTCTTGGTGGCGCGGATCAATTGGTGGTGTTTGCGGGTGGCTACCTTGAAGGTGGTCAGTTTGTCAGTGGTTGAGTTTTTTCTCCATGTTTTTTCGAGAGTACGGCATAGTTTCTTGGAATTCTTAAGGTCATCGTTGAACCAGGGGGCCTTTTTGCTACCTTGTTTGATCTGGTGGTTTTTCAGGGGTGCTAGTTCGTCAGCGCTGTGAGTGATCCATTGTTTGAGTTTGGTGGCAGCTTCGTTTGGGTCTGATGAGAGGGCGGGAGGGTTTTGGTTGAGCGATGTGAGGAGTTGGTCGGTGGTGATTTTGTTCCAGTTTCTTCGAGGAATAGGTTGTGGGAGGTTGTGAGTCGTGGTAGCTTTGTAGCTGATGTGAACACAGCTGTGGTCCGTCCAAAGGAGAGCTGTGGTATGATTGAAGGAGATGTGTTTGCTGGAGGTGAAGATAGGGTCGAGCGTGTGTCCGGCTAAGTGGGTGGGGGTGTCAACAAGTTGTTTGAGTCCGAGATTGGCCAGGTTGTCCAGAAGGGTGGTGGTGTTGTAGTCGTTTTTCTTTTCCAGGTGGAAGTTGAAGTCTCCCAGTAGAATGTAGTTGTCAGAGGGGAGGGTATGTGGGCTGATGAAGTCAGTGATGTCTTCGCAGAATTGTTTACGGGTTCTTGGTGGTCTGTAGATGAGGGTGCCTCTAAGTGTGGTCCTGGGGTCGGTGTGGATCAGGAAGTGGAGGTGTTCGGCGGTTGCAAGGTAGTCGTCGAAGCTGGTCATGATTCTGATGGTGTTCTTATGAACGATGGCGATGCCGCCTCCTGTTTGGTTGGTGCGGTCTTTTCGGATGATCTTGTACGCGTCCGGGATGGCTATGGCGATGTCGGGTGCTGGTGATGCGTTCATCCAGGTTTCTGTAAGGAAGGCGATGTCCGGTGACGCAGTGTTGAGTAGGTCCCAGAGTTCTGTGGCGTGTTTGTGGATCGAGCGGGTGTTTAGCAGGATGCATTTCAGGTGGTTAGAGTCGGAGCTGTGTTTGGAGGTCGTGGATTTGGTGTGGGTCTTGATGCAGGCGAACTTGCAGGAGTGGCAGGCGAAGGGACCGTGGGTATGTCCTGGGGCAGCTTCGTAGCATTGTGGTATGCGTCAGGGGTTAAGGGCTAGGAGGGTGGCGGCGTCAAACGTTATGCGGGAGGAGTGCGGGTTGCGGGGGCCAGGGGGTCTGGCACTGGGCGCTGTCCAGGCGTGGACGGGCATAGACGGGCTTACCTTTGGCGCACCTTTGGCGCGCATGGGGCGCGACCGCTGCACGTGGCAGCTGCGCTGGGAGACATCTGTTATATGTAGGTGTAAGGGGAGGGGCGAGGCAGGGTCAGCTGGGAGGCGGGCGCGGGGTGGAGCTACGTCCTGGGAGGCACAACAAGCCACAAAATGGTTGCTACTGGGGGAAAACAAAACTCGGCCAGCCTGGGGGCAAACAAAGCACAATCGAGCGCAATCGGGTCAAACACAACAACAATGCGTATCCCCTACAGCGCAGCACAGAGATGCATACACGAACAATGCACAAATACCAGTTGAAAATGTTACAAAGCGATCTATGCAGGCAGCGGCAGTATTGCGGGGGAAGGACGCGCTGTGGAATCAGCTGGAGGCGCTACGATACCGCAGGGTGGTTTTTAGGCGTTTCTGAGTCACCAATCCTTAGGAGCGTGGAGGGGAGCGACCTCTTCCCAAGCAGGTCAGGAGAGTCACGGCGAGGGGATGGTGGGGTAGGACTACCACAATCTGTGGGAGGCAGGGTCAGCTGGGATGCGGGCGCCAGGTGGAGCTACGTCCTGGGAGGTACAACAAGCCACAAAATGGTTGCTACTGGGGGAAAACGAAACTCGGCGAGCCTGGGGGCAAACAAAGCACAATCGAGCACAATCGGGTCAACCACAGCAACAATGCGTATCCCCTACAGCGCAGCACAGAGATCTTTACACGAACAATGCACAAATACCAGTTGAAAATGTTACAAAGCGATCTATGCAGGCAGCGGCAGTATTGCGGGGGAAGGACGCGCTGTGGAATCAGCTGGAGGCGCTACGATACCGCAGGGTGGTTTTTAGGCGCTTCTGAGTCACCAATCCTTAGGAGCGTGGAGGGGAGCGACCTCTTCCCAAGCAGGTCAGGAGAGTCACGCTTAACGTGTACAGTCTAGTGTCATAGAGTGAAGTATTGTAGAGTGGAATAGAGTGGAGACAAGCAGAGTGGAGTGATGTGGCGTACTGTGGAGTAAAGTTTTATGCAGTGGAGAGGCGTGATGTGTCATATCGTGGAGTAATATAGACTGGATCGACGTACTGTACAGTGTAGTGCTGTGTCGAACAGTAGAGCTTAATTTTGTATAGTGGAGTGTCGTTGATTGGAGTGTCATGAAATTGAGTGTGGTAGAGTGTTGTCAAGTAGAGTGTTGTAGAGTGGCATAGAATGTAGCGTGTAGTGTTGTAGGGTGTTGTGGCATAGAGTGGAGTTTGGTGGAGTACAGTGTCGTATATTTCAGTGTTGTCAAGTGCAGTGTAATGTAGTGTAGTAGATCGGTTTAGAGTTTCATACAGTGTAGTGTTGGACAGTGGATTATCATTATTTGTGAGAACGCAGCACATGGTAGAGTGGCGAGTCATAGTTAGTGATGTTTGTTTAGCAAGCTGAAAAGAGTGTGTAACAGGGTCCGCCACTTATAATCATTTGAATAAATAGTAAACAAACGTTATAAATATAACTTTAACATTTTTAACGTTTGTGTAGTTTAAACTTTGTTTGCATAGGTAAAATAAGTTTTCTTCATTAAAACTAAGATTGAACCTTTGTTATTTTTTGGTTGAATTTCAATGGAATTTGTTAATTTTTAATAAAAATTTGTTTCAAATCGAGTTCAGTGTCGCAAATGGAGAGTTATGTGAAATGTTGTACTGTACAGTGGAGAAGAGTGTTGTAAAGACTGTTGAAATAAAGTGAATTAGAGTGTAGTAGCATATTGTACAGTGGAGTAAAGTGTTATATAATGTAGTGTAATGGTGTCTCATATAGTGGAGTCAAGTATCGTAGACTGGAAAAGGGAGTTGTACAATGGAATGGTATTCGAACATAGAGTAGGGTGTTGTAGACTGTCTTTAGAGTAAAGTAGAGTGTTTTAAAGTGAAGTAGGGTGAAGTAGAAAGTCATAGAGTGGAGTATCGTGAAGTGGAGTGTCATAGAGTACAGTGTAGGAGAGTGTTGTAAAGTGGAGTGCGGTGTCATCTAGTGGAGAGGCGTATCATGAGAGAACTTACGTGGTGTGTAATTGAGTGTCATACTGCATAGTGCATTGGCAGTGGCATAGAGTGTAGTTACATACAGTGGAGTATAGTTTTGGACAGTGGATCAGCTTTGAGCGGAGTATAGTACAGCAGCATAGAGTGGTATGAAGTGGAATAGAGTGGAGTATAGTGGAGTGGAGTACACTGGAGTGGGGTACTGTAGAGTGGACTAACGTGTCATAGAGTGGAATGGCGACTAGACTATAGTGGTGTGGAGTGCAGTAGAGTTGAGTGACATAGCATACAATTGAGTGAATTGTCATAAATTGGAGCACTGGTTTGTATAGTATAGTGGGGTGTCGTACAGTATTGGAAAGCGATGTAGAAAAAAGTAGAGTAGAGCGGCATACAGTCCAGTTGATTTTTGTAGAGTTAAGTGGTGTACAGTACAGTTCCATGTTATAGAGTGTGGTACAGTGGATTGGCATATAGTGTTATAAAGCACAATGGCATAGAGTGGCATAGAGTAGAGTGATGTACAGTGGAGTAGTTGAGTAGAGTGGAGTACTGTGTCACAGTAGTGTGGAGAAAAGTGGGGTGCAGTGGAATACAAAGAACTCCATACGGTGTTGTATAGGGGACTGGAGTATCATCTACAGACCACCCAGACCACGACCGCACTTCAGCGACTCCATCGCCGACTTCGTGAGTACACATGCCCTCGCCTCCACAGACTACATCCTCCTCGGGGACATGAACTTCCACCTCGAGAACAACAACAACACTAACTCCACCACCCTGATCGACAACTTTGCCAACCTCGGACTCAGACAACTTGTCACAGCACACCCCCACTCTGCCGGCCACACTCTTGACCCCATCTTCTCCGCAAGTGCCCACATCTCCTTCAACCACACCCCCGAACTCCACTGGACCGTCCATCGCTACAAACACTTCACCTTCCAGAAACTCACCATGCACCACCGCACCCAACAGATCCCCCGCCACTGCTGGAGCAAAGTAACCGAAGACCAGCTAACCACCTTCTTCGCCCGAAGCCCACCCACCGACCCCACCGATCCCGACACCACTGCCCGCAACCTCAGACAATGGATCAACGACTGCGTCAACACCCTTGCCTCGATCAAGAAACCCTCCAACAGACTCACCAGCAAGAAATACAGCTGGTTCACCGAGGACCTCCAGGCCTCCAAGCAAACCTGCCGTAAGTGGGAGAAGAAATGGCACAGCAAACATACACCAGACAGCCATGCAGCCCACAAGAGCACCACCGGCAGACACTATCATCTCATCAGATCCGCCAAAATTTACTTATTTATTTCATTTATAAAGCGCTCTATCACCTGACAGGGATCCTGGCACTAGCATGCTCAAAGTACAGTGTATAAGTGTGCTCAAAATCAGACAGCCAGATTAGGCTTTGGGGTGCAACCAGGTTTTTAGTCTCTTTCTAAAAAGAAGGAGATCACTGACTTGTCTCAGTTCCAGTGGGAGTACATTCCAGAGTCTACGCCAAAGGTTCTGCCACCCGATTTAACTTCCCTGAACCTTGGTATTTTAACCAGACTCGCCGATGAGGAACGGAGGCTTCCAGCTGGGACGTACCATTCAAACTTTCTCTGCATAGAAGGAGAACCAGACCCATGCAGGGCTTTAAACACTAAACAGAGGGACTTAAACTGAATTCTCTGTCCCAACGGGAGCCAATGCAACTCTGCCAAGGCAGATGAGGAAGAGGAACTTCTGGGCTTCTAGGGCTAGCTTGGCTGCCGTTGACTGAATTCTCTGAAGTCTATCCAGAAGAAATTTCTGAGACTCTAACAGAAGGGCGTTGCAGTAGTCTAATCTGCGTAAAATGGTACTTCGTGCCACTAACACACGTGCATGAGGAGGCAACAGGGTGAAGATTTTCCAAAGAGATCTAATAATAACAAAACAGCAACCCACCATATTAGTAACCTGAGCCTCCATAGTAAGTTTGTTGTTACACATAACGCCCAGGTTACAGACTGTTTCAACCGGCCTAACTGTGGTTGATGTATCGGTGGGCCAGAAATTGCTAGGCAGCACAGAGGGAATCCTGCTCAATGAGCAGTAGCGCACCTCGGTCTTTCCCGCATTAAACTGCAGCAAGTTTTTCTTCAACCAATGAGCTGTGTCAAGCAGGCAGCCATGAAACATTTCCAATGATGTCGACTGATCACCCTCCAAGGAGAGAATAAGCTGTGTGTCATCTGCATAGTTTACGATGTTAATGTTATGCTCTTTTATGACGGCAATCAGGGGTTTCATATACATATTAAATAGAATTGGGCTAATTGCCGAGCCCGGTGGCACGCCCTGGCAGAATGGTAAGGGGGGAGTGACACTGCTTGCTTTCTATCCGAGAGAAAGGACTTGAACCACCTAAGAGCACAGCCTGTCACCCCCACCTTCCTCAACCTTCTCAGCAAAATCCCATGGTTAACCGTATCGAAGGCGGTAGACGGGTAAAGCAAAATAAGAACAGCTGCTGACCCCTGTCTGCCCACATCCGAAGCTCGTCCATTACGGTCACCAACGCCGACTCAGTGCTATGGGCAGGCCGAAAGCCAAACTGTACCTCTTCTAACAGTTTATGCTGTTCCAGATGATTAGAAAGAGTACTGCTGACCCCTTGTTCTACAATTTTGGCCGGAAAAGGCAAAAGGGAAATAGGCCTATAGTAATTGGGGCACTCCGGGTCTAAAGAGGGCTTCTTTAACAAAGGTGTCACCAGTGCCTGTTACCAGTGGGACGGAACCACTCCATTAGAGAGGGATTGATTGCACATTGACTGAAGTGTGGGAAACAACTATGCCTCAAACTCTTTCGCTAGCCACCAATTCACTCACCCGTAATGCCCCATAGAAAGTCAACAAAAAAGCTGCTCTGAATAAAAGTACCTCCCCTGCCGAACTACTGGTGTCAGACAAGGCATACAATATTGATCTCAATCGTTCTAAACCTATCGGTTATCTGGGATCAGTGGCAGTTGTTTATAGGTGCCGCCACCCTCGCAGTGCCCTCCGCACTATGAAACTGTTTGTGGGATCCCTGGCCCCTTTTAGCTGCGCAAAGAAAGAAACTGCTTCCCTGTGTCTGCTAGCTGTCGCTGCCGAGCGCCCTTCGTTATATAATGTATCCATGTACTTGGTAAAGTTCCCCTCCTTATCCCATTTCCCCACCCAGTCTTGACCCAAAAAGGAGCAATAAGACACGAACGCCCCTTCATAAACCGTCCTTGTCCTGGGCGCTAGGCTAGCTGCCATGAGGTCCTGTAACTGGGGGCACCAATTGGCCAGAGTGTTGTTGGGAAGTGTGCAGGTGTTGCCTCCGCGGATGGTAGGTGATCCATGAATACCTGCATCTTAAAGCGAGAGAGTGCGTCAGCTGCGTTATTCAACACCCCCGGGACATGTTTGGCCCTAAACTGGACATTCAATTTCATGCAAATCAACACAATTTCCTTCATGAGGCGGAGTATAGTCTTACACCGCGCCACCTGCTGGTTGATACATTCCACTACGGTCATGTTATCGGACCAGAAGATCACTGATTGGTTACGCAACTCTTCAGGCCAAACTGTCAATGCAACCCATATTGGGAATAGCTCCAGAAATCCGATGTTAGTTGTCAAACCACTCTCTTCCCACCAAACAGGCCACTGTTGGGCCACCCACTTGTTTCCAAGTATGGCGCCAAACCCCACACTGCCCGCCGCATCGGTCCATAGACATAACTCAGCCGACGTTGTGGGGGACCACACCACACCACTCTGCAGTTGAAATCCTCCAGGAATGCCATCCAAATACGCATGTCCTGACGAACCTCGGACGACAACCTAGTGCGATGGTGTTGCTCCCACAGGCCCATCAAGGCCTGCGAGATTGAGCGGGAGAAGGGGCATGCCATAGGTTTTACTCTTAGAGCGAAATTCAGCTGCCCCACAGTCTGCTGTAGCTGCTGTAGTGTCATCTTTCGTTTTAACAAGCATTGCTGTAAAGCTGTTTTGAACTTACTGAATTTTTCTTTGGGTAACCTGAAACAGCCCTCAACTGAGTCCAATTTTATGCCTAGAAATTCCAATCATGACGCTGGCCCTACCGTTTTTCCCGGCGCTAGCTGAACCCCAAAAGCACGCATGAGGACGCAAAATTCCTGCAATGCCCACGCACACTCCTGAGATCCCGCTGCGTCCAGAACAAGAAAGTCATCTAGGTAATGCATGACATGATGGTGTACCGTCGTTTGCCTCAGAACCCATTCCAGAAAGGAGCTGAATTTCTCGAAATAAGCACATGAGACTGAGCAACCCATGGGCATACACATATCCATGTAGAATTTTCCTTGGAATGCGAAACCTAGCAGATGCTGATCTAGGGGATGTACTGGCAGAAGATGGAAAGCAGATTCAATGTCTGACTTGGCCATCAGAGCCCCGGGCCCGAGAATCCTCAACATATCCACTGCTTGGTCAAAAGACGCATACTTAACGCTACAAATGTCCCCATTGATAGCGTCATTTAATGATGCGCCACTAGGTGCTGACAAGTTATGGATGAGCCTGTACTCGCCCTTCTCCTTCTTTGGGACCAAGACGAGGGGTGAGCAAACAAAGTTAGGTGCAGGGATGTGATTAAAAGGGCCCGCTATCCTCCTCAGGTGCAGAACCTTAGCGATCTTTGTTGCCACTACCACTGGGTTGGGCCTAACTGACAGTTGATTCCTACATTTTGATGTCCCTGTATATCCCACTGCTGGGATCCTAAAGCCGTGGGAAAAACCTTCCTGCAACATCCTCGCAGAGGAATGGTCTGGGTACCTGTTCAGCCAAGGAGTCATAGCCAGAATGTCAATGGGTGAATGCGCTATGCGCCGGTCCTCCCCTAATATTGCTTCCTTCTTCCCATTCCCAGAGGCGTTACTTTTTGTGCGGCATGTTGTTTCTGGATGGGAAGGGTGGCCACATAAGGAACATGCATGCTTGAGCTTACATGTGCCTGCTGACCTAGTGCATGTACGTTTGTTAAAATCCCAGCACACCCCTTTTCGGTCCCCACTGCCCGTGCTCTACCTGCTGTGTCACCCCCTTGTGCTGACCAAAAGGGCTGCTGGGGTTTGGACGAGTAACCTTTGTTCCAGCTTGGGCCCGCAACACCTGGTTGCCCGGCCGCAAACTGGCCATACCATGAGACGGATTCGACCCTATCCCAGGATAAAGTTTGGTCAAATTCTTTAGCTTTTCTGAAGGTCGTGTCATACTCCTTCCACCCATCACCCCCATATTTGTCACTGAATGTAGTAATTCTACTCTGGTAACATGCCATCTCTGCCTGCAAATTAGGGGAAAGCTCTGCTGTGATCACCATAAATACAGAAAAGGCCCAGATCCAGTTGATCAGTGACTCCTCCACCCTGAATCTTGCCATTTGGCTCTGCCATTCGCTAGGTAACATCCAGTCCTTCTGTGTCTTAACATACTCCATTTCCCTGTGGTCAACCAGCAAGGAAAACAAGTAAACATATTTGCCCGCCCAAATCAATTCCTTCACTCCTTGTGGGACAAGTTGGGCCAGACTCTCCCTCCTGGAGGGTATTGTACCTTCCCCTAGCACCGGCAAAGCCACCTCCTTAACACTTTCTGCAACCCGCGTTGTTTCAACACTCTTGTCCTCTCCCGCGCCGCTGTCCGAACTTGTTGCTTGAAGAGAAATAGGCACGTTTGGCACTCCCCCACCACCCTTAGCAATCAACATTTTTGCTACCATTTTTTTGAGCCTCTGAGGAGGGATCTTCCCCAACCTCATTAGCGCCCACCGAGGACGGTAACATCCCCCCAATCCCCATACAGGGGAGCACTGCCGCTATCTGTGCTGCCAGCTCAGGGGGTACCTGCCCCACCCCCGGAGGTGCACTAACTAGGGTTTGGGATCCCATGTCGTGTACCGGGGGAGGAGCCGGGATCACCATTGGTCCCAATGGAATTACTGTTGGGACCACCAAGGGCACTATGTATGGGGCTGGCGCTGATGTGGCCGGAGCCGGTATCACCGCTATACTTGTAGGGATTAGTGGCGTAGGTATGGGTGCAACCGGCAGTGGAGGCCCACCCTCGGGACTGTTCCTGGTGACCCCCTGCTACTTGTGGCTTTGTGCCCCGACCACTACCTCTTTTTGCCCTGACCCGCTTAGGTAACGCATCCAACTCTCCCCTGGGCTGCGGGGGCACTATTACCCGCTTGGGTCTCCCCGATGGCCCCACCTGGTCATCCAACCTCTGTGAGAGCTCTGCCACGTTCTTACCCAACTGGTCCACTCTCCCCAGTCTCCTGTCCATAGCTGTCATCTTGCGCATCATGCCCTGCAGCATGAGCTCCATGCGGGAACGCTTAGCGCCACGACCACTAGACATTCTCTTTTTCTGTTTTGACCAGTAAACAGCCTAGACCTATGCCACACTTATGAGCATGATGTGCTCTTGTACCTGTTCAAGTTGGAGGAACACAGACCGGCCGTAAGCACCACGCAACTGTGGCCGCGAGGCACTCCAGCTAACCTGGATGTTGGGCGAGCACACTGTAGCCCGGCGGCCCTCCAGAAGCAGTGAAATGCAGGCCTGCCTGTGTCCTCTGTCCGCCTTCGTCCACCGGTTCACCACCAGCCGCCCCTGTACATAAACAAGGCCCCCCACACTGTGATTCTGCTAAGAGAAAAGGAATTAGCATATACTCCAAGCAACCGTGTACATCAGCAATCGGGCCGTGGACCTACGAGACCTGCGAAATAATTTTGCTAAATTTCGTAGTCCCCCGAGATAATAATCAGTATAAGCGCTAAAAGTTGGGGTGGCACAATAACCAATATGGCACAATACTGTTTCAGTGTTCGCTTGCTTGTCTCTTTACCCCACCACTAGCCAGCCACAGCCCCCAATGAGTAACGAAATGAGCCTCTCTGAGTTTTATTTTCTGCATGCCTAAATTGCTTTAAATTACACCACCTCACTTCAGCGCTCCTCACGTTGTCTGCAGCCTTAATGCCCAAAAACAAAACAAAACAATTAGGATGTTCTAGCCACTCACTGGGCTGAGGGAGGGATTTTCACACAATGAAAACAGCCGATTCCAAACTAAATGCTGAATATGAGCTAGTGGGTCTCCCATCCAAGTACTGCCAAGGCAGACCCTGCTTCGCGCACTAAAATTGTGCCGACTGCCTGCAGCACAGCACGCTCTCACCCGTAGCTTACAACCCAGCCACGCTGCTCCGTAAGGCGTCCCCAACGCTGCCTCACAGTTTCAGAGACTTGCTCCACACGCAGACCTGTTACCGCTAAAAAGCCCCAGGGAATGCGCCGATCCTCTCCGCGACATGAACAGAAACATTGCCAGCCCATGCGGACTCCACCGCAATGCCACCCTCGCTGCTCTCGATGCCGCCCCTACGTGCACCCCCTACTCAGGCCAACGCCGCTACTCGAAGTGCAAAACGCCACCTGCAACAGAAGATAAAAGATTATTCTGCCCTCTGGGGCACGGTGCAGGCCTGGGAGAGCACCGGAGCAAGAAGGCGCCTCCTCCGCGTCTGTCTTGTTTTCGTCTGTCAGATTTCTTCTGACAGTGATGAGTTTTTAGATACCGAGGCAGTAGCCTCATTACTCCACATTCATTTCGAATTTTTTAGTCGCTGTTTAGGTTGTCTTATTGGTGTGTGACTCTTTGTCACAGTTGAGGTTGTATCACATGGTCAGCTCAGTGATGGGCCGCGGGTAGCGGTCAATTGTGTTTGCAGAATTGTCAGCATGTTTCCTCAGAGAGTCTCGTCTTTGTCTATCTAGTTCCTTCTGATAGTGTTGAGTTTTGGGTGCCTGCCGCAGCGATTATGCCATCAGACAGCTAAAGGATTTTGGTTGCTTGCCGAGGCGATTATGCCATCTGGCAGCTAAAGGGTTTTGGTTGCTTGCCGAGGCGATTATGCCTTCTGGCAGTGGTGAGTTTTGCGTACCTGCCGGCGTTTGCCTTCAAGCAGTAATGAGTTTTTGGATGCTGCGTTGCTGTTTCAGTTTTGCAAGGTTAGCGCTTCAATGGGTCGCGGGTAGCGGTCAAATGGGTTTGTAGAGATGTCTGCGAGTTTCCTGATCAGTGGGTTTTCCTTTTGATCTAATCCTTTGTAGAATTTCCTGTTGAGTTTGAGGAGATGGTCGTCCAACATCTCAATGCCTAGGTCTTTGTGGAGGTCTGCTGTTCGTGTGAACATAGGTGCACCTGCTGCAATCCATAAGGCCTTGTTCTGTAGTCTCTGTAGGTCTTCCCGGAGCTGCGGGCGGCAGCCACTCCAAACTGGTGAAGCGTATGTGATTGTTGGTCGAATTATTGCGGTGATTGCTCGCACCTTGCTCTGCATGGGCATTGACTTGGTCTTCAGGAGTGGGTATAATGCAGCCAGTTTGGCTGCTGCTTTCTGGCAGGTCTTCTCTATGTGGTTTCTCCAGCTGAGTTTAGAGTCCAGAGTCACCCCTAGGTAGGAGCTGCTGTTTTCCCATTTGATCTCATCCCCATTGAGGAGGATCTGTGGATGTTTCCTGTTCAGCTTCCTGGTGAATATTGTTGCTGTGGTTTTACTTGTGTTGAGGGTGATCTGCCAGTCGCTGTACCATTCAGAGAGACTGTTGAGTGATGCCTCAAGGTTCTTAGCCACTTCTATTTCGCTGAAGGATTGGGAGATGACTGCAGCATCATCAGCGTAAAGAGCCAGATCAGTCTTCTTTAAGTCTGTGGGGATATCTTTGGTAAATATGTTAAAGAGAAAAGGTCCAAGAATTGATCCCTGAGGCACTCCAGCGAGGATAGGGGGCGTTGATGAGCATTCCTCCCGTGCCGTAACGTGGAAGGTCCGTCCTAACAAGTAGTTAGAGAGCAGTTTAACCAGGTAGCTTGGGAACTTGAGTTTGATGAGTTTGTAAATCAGTCCCTTGTGCCATACTCGGTCGAAGGCTTTGGCTACATCCAGGAAGACTACTCCTGTAGACTTGTGGATGTTGAATCCATGGCTGATGATGTCCACAACTCTGAGAAGTTGGTGATTCGTTGAGTGGTCTTTCCGGAACCCAAACTGTTCTTTGGAGAGGATTTTTTCGCTTGAGGCAAAGTCCGTGAGGCGAGCGAGAATAACTTTTTCAAAGAGCTTTGATAGGCCCGATAGCAGGCTTATGGGTCGGTAGTTTGCCGGTTCTCGAAGTGGTTTTCCAGCTTTAGGGAAAACAATGACTCTTGCCTCTTTCCAGGCTTTGGGGAAGTACTGCTGCTGCATACATGCATTGAATATCTCTGTATGTTGATCCACTGCAGCATCTGGGAGCATCTTGATGGCTTGGTTTGTTATTCCATCCTTTCCTGGAGCCTTGCCATTTTTTAGTGTCTTTATTAGGGCTTGGACTTCGCCTGTTGAGCATTCCTCAATGGTTGAAGCTTCGGTTTCTGGCGGGTGCTCCAGGTGGTGTTTTGTGACCTCTTGTTCGACTTCTGCCGCCATTTTGCTTGCCTGGTTGGGCCTGAAGGATGCCTCCAGTGTCTCTGCGAGGACCTCAGCCTTGTCCCTGTTGCTGCATGCCAGGTGTGTCTTTCCTTGTATGGGTGGGTTTGGTTCTTTCTTTCCAGTCAAGCGTCGGGTCATTCTCCATAGAGAGTTGTCAGAGTCCTTTAGGTTGGCTGTTGCTGCTTCCCATTTCTCACCTCTGTGCTGGCTTATTTGCATCTTCAGCTGTTTTGCCAGTTCGCTGTATCTTTTCAGCAGTTCGGGGGTGCGATACTTTTGCCACTCTCTCCGGGCTTTGTTTTTGACAGCTATCGACTTCTTGATGCCATTTGGGATGTCGTAGATGGAGCAGCGTTTGGGCTCTTGCTGGGGAATGCTGCGTTCAATAGCAGTATGGACTGCAGCTGTGAAGTGTGGACCGCCTGATCAATTTCTTCAATGCAGCGTATGGGGCCAGGGGCCAGTGACTCCTCCAGGCTTCTCTTGTAGAGACTCCAGTCCGCCATCTTATAGTTGTGCCTGGTGCCCTGCTGTTGGTGTTCAATCACATCTCCAACTGTGATCAATACTGGGTTGTGATCAGATGTCAGCGCTGTCAAAGTCTCAAGCTCCATAGATTGTGATAGGTTCTTCATGACTACTATGTCCAGGACATCGGGTTTGTACCGTGCAGCACCCGGGTAGTGTGTTGGGCAAGTTGGGCCGGCCACTACAAAGTCCTTCATCCTGGAGTGGGCAAGTAGAGCGTGTCCTTTCGTGTTTGCAGTGCGAGAGTTCCAGCACTGGTGCTTGGCATTAAGGTCTCCTCCAATTAGTGTTGGTATGCTGGGATCTAGTAAGGCATCCAGGTCTTTTGGGTGTAGCTTGTCTGGGGGTGAGTAGGCAGCAATCAACCGTAGGGGGCCTGCTGGTGTCTGGATCTGTTTGCCGGTAGCTTCAATGCTCTCCACTGGTGGTAGTACAATCTCGTGGTGCTTCACTTTTGTGCTGACAATGACTGCTGTTCCTCCGCCCTTGGCTCCATTAGGGCTATGTGTGCGGTACACCCTGTGGTTTGCTAGGTTGAGCTTCTGGCTTCCTTGGAGATGAGTCTCAGAGATAAGCGCAACACTCACATCCTTAGTTTCCATCAGGTGTAGGAGTTCATCTGTTTTCTTCTGAATGCTGTTAGCATTCCACATCACGAAGAGAGAGTTTCTTTTAGTTTTTGCTGCCATGGGAGTTGCTTTCTTCACCTGGGAAAAGTCCGGCGATGATATTCGCCACCATTGTCACCACGGGGTGGATGTCCATGTCTGTGACTACTTTCGCAACCTTCACAATGAGTTCCTGCCAGTTGATAGGTGCTGTGACGTCCGCGTATGTCCTTCCATCCACCTGTGCATCACTGTTGCTGTCGTTTGTATTGGGGTTAAGATCCTGTGTGCCAATGCAGGTCTGCGGTTGTAGGTCCACCTGTGATGCTGGTCTGTTGCTGATGATTGCTGGGAAGAACTTTGTGGTTGTGGGGGTGGCTTGCGTTTTTCTACCTTCTTTGCATTCTGTAGGTAGGGACAGCCGCGATAGCTCGCTGGGTGGGGTCCTGCGCAGTTGGCACACTTTGCTGGTTCGGTTTCCCGGTTCCTTGTGCATTGGTTAGAGGTGTGTTCGCCTCCACAGCGTACACACTTTGGCTTATGTTGGCAGAAATCAGAGGTGTGCCCCAAGCGGTGGCAGTTGTAGCACATGACTGGTCCTCGTTTCCCTCTAGGTGCTTCTGTGGTTACGATGCAACTGCAGAGCCGTGTGACTGCAGAGAGGTCTGCTGGCTTCCCATTCTGGCTTGGGGACAGGGTTACAACAAAGAGGGGAAATGTTTTGTTCTTGTCTGCTGGAGAGGCAATCTGTGAGACATTTTTGACTGGGAGACCAAGATCAGCTAAGTCCCCTGCGATGTGCTCAAGTGATGCATTTGCTGGGAGCCCCCGTATTACAAATCGCTGGGCTTTTGCCGTGGTCATAGAAAAGGTATGGTACTCCATTTTCTGTTCCGTAAGTATAGTGGTCACACTCCTGTAGTCATCTGGGGTGGTGAGCATAATCTTGGCATGGTCTTGCCTGGGCTTGATTGTGTAGGCGGCGTTGCAATGTTCATCCAGTAGTTCCACAAGGTCCTTGTGAGTGGGTACGTTTTTTCAGGATGATGGGGGGGATCCGTACTCTTTTTGTGGGACCTGAAGATGTCCCTGGTTCAGCTGCCCCGTGGTTCTGGGGGTTGGCGTCGCAGTCCTGGGTCTGTTGGAGAACATGATAGCGGTTTGCGGTTGCAAAAGTGGGGCTAGTGAGGGGTGCGCGGGCAAGCTTTGCGTGTTTTTCCGGTGAGCTTGGAATGGAGTCGCACCCCTTTATTTTTGACTGTAAGCGCCATTCCATGTCGTCTGCGGTGTTGCTGGGTTGAACACCTGCATCCATGGTTGGTGCTGCTTGGTGGGGGAGCTGTGGGTCGCCTTGGGAAGACATAGTGTAGCAGCTATGGGGCTTCTATGGATATAGTATCACTCAGCTTTTGCTGAGAAAAAACCTGAAAATCAGCTGCCCGGGGAGTCGCAAGGTCCAGAGTATCACAAAGTCAATTGATGCAAAACGATAGAATCAGCTGATGTATAATCAAAAATGCAAAACAATTCAAGAGAATAGCACAGCGTTTAGCAGGTCAGAAGCTCAGGAAGCAAGTAATGCGAAACCACAACTTCAGTTCATGCAAGATCACAAATGCAAGCGATGCAATAGAATATGACAGTATTTACCAGATCAAAAAGCACAGAATCAAATCACCAGTGCAATTGTAGCAGGTACTCACTGTTTTGCTGGCCCCCGGAAATCCAGCGGCGACTCACAGGAAGGCTGCACGCCCGAACGGGCCACGGCAGGAACAGTCAGTCCAGGAGGACGGGTCTGGGGGAAGGTCTGGGAAAGCCCTTGGGATATTCAGGCAGTCAGCCTGCCCCCCTCTCTGGTACGCAGCCTGGCCCCGGTCAAGCCAGGGAGACGCAGGTCCAGCACCCAAGAGGAGTAAGCTGGGTAGTGGGGCTAGCCCTTCTCCTTCCCCTCCTTGGTGCGCAGCCTGGCCCCGGTCAAGCCAGGGAACGCAGGCCCAGCACCTTAGAGGAGTGGTGAGAGAGCGTGGAGGGAGGGAGAGCCCTAATCCGGTGCTGCCATCAGCTGTGATCCGATCTCTCCAAATGAAACCGAAGTTCTTATCAATCGATGATCTGAAGTCAGAAGGCGCCTCCTGCGCTTTCCCGGCCATTTAATCTCAATGGGGTGGACCAATTCCCACTGGTCCACCCCCCCTAGCTCCCCCCCTTTGACTCGGAACCAATCTGATTGCTTCTGGGTCAAACGTGGGAGCCGGCATCAATCGGGGGTGGGGCGCGCCCGCCGCGTCATCAAGATGCCGCGAAGGAGCCTGCCCCACCACTGAGGGTGCAGGGGGATCGGGGGTCTGGTGACCTGCCATACATGCAGGGGTGCTAAGCGGCCCCCCTTTCCTTATAAAGGGGACAGTTAGTCAGCTTGTGCGGCATGATTTTTCTCTGTGAGTAGATGACCCACATAGAATCTTAACTACGCAGAGAATTAACCAATTGGGGGTGGGGGGTGTCTGTGTGTGTCTGTATGTGTTGTAAGCTCCGAACAAAGATATAGTGTAAATGGATGTACTGATTTCAGCTTTTCATTTTCCACTCACCCTTAATCACAACTATATGCATAGTTTGATAAGTAGAACCACAATGAATGGGAAAGTTAGAACATCAAAATAAGTGCAATTGTTAGGGTGACCAGGCACCCCGGATTTGCCCGGACAGTCCATGATTTCTGACAACTGTTCCAGCAGATTTCAGGAAATTAAGCTCATGTCCCGGTTTTTTGAGAGGGTCGGATGAAAAGGGTGGGATGTATTTTTTTATGTTTCGCAAAGCAGGGATAGTTAGCAGCTGTTATAGGAAAGCAATTTAATTAACGGGCATGCAACTGGCTTTAAAAATTGCATTTAATGTATTTTCTTACTGCCTTTTCTGTAATTTTCTGCTAAGGAGCACTATCATTTTGTGCACTATTTTGAAGTACCATTGTAGTCTGTCTTCTATTTTTGGGAAATGTCCCGTCTTTTTGCTTTAAAATTCTGGTCACCCTAGCAAGTGTGTCTTTCAGGGTAATACAAAGGACATGTGTTTACCTTATTATTGAGGTAGGCATTCATCGTCTGCCTAGAGGCCTGGCCATCCATGCTACGGATGTGACCCAGCAGATTAATTTGTATTAATACTTTTAACTCGCACCAAGTCTAAGCAATACCCAAACGGTTTCGCCATATTGCTTAAATAACCCTTAGCAATTGCAGCAATGCCTTATTTTCAAAACGTCTCACTTTCGTGAAGAGGCAGAAGAAGACCTCGAAAGAATACAGCAAATCACAGTTCTGGCACCTTCGGGCAGTGGTGGACTTTCAAGGAAAGCCAAAAAAGGAAACGGTCACGGGGAGCAGCTAGGTCGGGTGATATTATTTTTTTCAAGCAAGAGCGATGGCATGTTATTGACAGCAAATGTCATGCAAAGAAACGTGTAATGTGTGCTAGAACACAGAGAGAGGAATGAGAGATACGGAAATAGAGGAATGATTTAGACTGATAGGAACCTGGGAGAGAGAAATAAGGAACACATGGGCATATTACCGAGGTGTGCGTTGCGCACATCTCCGTATCGCCGGCTATCGCTGGATTTCATCGCCTGATTAGCGCACAATTATCAATGCGCATCAGGCAGGCGATTAGAAATCCGGCTATAGTCGGTGATATGGCACATTAGCGCATGAAAACAAACGTTGTTTTCATGCGCTAATGTGGGCCTTGATAATATGGGGGGTGGATTCAGCTTTATGATCCACACCCCCATAATAACAATGCCTAACGCCTGGTCAGAGCAGGCGTTGGGAGATCGCAGGTTTTTGTCTCCCAATGCCTGCCTTGGTAATAGGGTGTTCCCACCTCCAACCACATTTTACATGTGGTTGGACGTGGGAATGCCCACTTTGCATGTCATTAGCGATGTTTATCGCCGACATGCAAAGTGAGCTCGGCCCAGGCTTTAAAGTGCCCTTGGTAATAGGGCTCTAGCTGTATTGCCGCTTTCTCGGCACAATTCGCCGAGAAAGCGGCGATACTAGCCCTTGGTAATATGCCCCACAGACTGGTAAAGTCAAACGCCAACAGGCACAGAACACAAAGACCTGCCCTAGAGTACTTGTAGTTCTCCATTTACAATAGGAAAGGTTAGGGAATACTTCTTAGTACATGATCACAACTGTCCCATTAGATTGCGAACCCTATGCAAACATGAGTCACACCATTCCCAATCACAAATGGTACACTTTTTATTACATTTGGGAATTACCAGGTGTGATAAAGTTAGCAACCTTTGTTAAATTTAATTTAGTTTCTAAACTTTAAAATGTCTTTGTAAATAGATCCCACAATTAGTCGGTAGGCCAGTAGTAGGTGACAAAATACTGATGGGATACATCACACCATCACCCGGTCCATGCTACTTACATGACAACACATTGCATTGCATGGTTGTGTTTTAAGACCCATGTTGATCCGAAAGTAAAGAATGTCTCATAATGGTGGGAAAAGGTGAAAATGCCATATATGGCGTGAAAAGTGTTAGTAGCACCATTAGCACTTTTTAAATTTGCCGAAGGCTTCCTCAGAGCTCTAGGATCCTCCATTGTAAAACATGCAAAACACCACCAGTGGTAACTATTAAGGGGAATTCTACTTTGCATTTTGCACTTTTAGATCTGCTTACTTAAGGAGAAATGCAAAACTACAAGTACCTGCCAGGCAAAATAGCATGAATTGCAGAGCCATGAGTGGCAGAAGGTCTCATGTTTGGTAGCATTACTAGGCGTAATGAGCTTCAGTTTTCCCTTAATCAGCATTTACTCGTATGCTTACTACCACAGTGTCACACAATATAGTGAACTATGTTTACTATTCAAGGCTACACTGTGTGTAGAGCTGTAAGGCTGTTACTGGTCTGTCAGTGGTAGCCCATTCATTCCTGTTTCGCATGGTGATACTTACAGTTTAATTTCCTGTTCTGGTCCTAAAAACGGTGAGTGGAATGTTCCTACAAAACCTTGAGCCCAGTAATGACATACACAGTGAGATCTGTGTGCGTAGCATAAGATCCACTTCCTCCAACACTATCTATCACCCAACCAGCTACAGTATTAGGTCATTATAACTTACCAGTCCTATGCAAAGTCCCTCAAAAAATATTCTCCCAGCTCCCAGTCTAAAATAATTCCAACTGTCAATGTCCCAAGAGTCATCACGTAGGAATTCTGACCTAGTCGTCTGATAAATAATGCATGTCAACTGGGTGCAGAGAATCCGGTGCAATGTCAGGGTGCACTTCGGGCGTGGCTACGGTGCGAAGCGGGGTGGCTGTCTGGTGAGGGAGCTCCGCCAGCCAAGCTCGAAAATCCGTTAAGTAACACTCATCAAATGTATGTGCAGTCGTGAAAACCTACACAAGTCAGGATTACATGGCAGGTTTTTATCGCCCGCAGCAATCGGGAACCTGCTAGTTTGGATGGGCGCGCAGTGATGAGAGTTGAAAGAAAATGGCGGCCGGCTGTGATCTGCGAACGACCTCTGGACATTGCAGTATGGAACTGGGAGAGCATCCGGTCTCGGCGAGGTGGAGAGTTCACCTCTACCATATTGCTGCGGAATGGGCTATAATAGCGGATGTGCTCTCGCTGCCCAGAGGAACGTGTCGGAGAATGCTGCATGCTGCAGGGCTGAACGCCGAGTATGGGCGACGACCAACTGGGACCCACTGAGCTGTGGAGCGGTGGGGACCCGTGCTCTGCGTGATCCGCTGACGAGGCGCGTACCACAGGCAGCCACGGAGGTGAGTGAGGCGGGGGGAGCTCGCTGTGCCGGGGCTGGACGGGCTGGCGCGGCGGGCCTTAAGCAGCTCCAGACGTTACACCTGGTGGGGCCTGGGTTCGGCAGGGCAGCCAATCTGAGGCCAGTGGGGTGTCTGGGGTCTGCCTGCTTTCTCGCTGCAGGGGCACATGCTCTGATCACCTATACTGCGGGTGGCGGGACGCCGGCGGGCAGACCTTGGTTGGTGACTGGTTCCCGCAGAGTCGGCTTCTGGTGCTGTGGTGGACCAGGGTAGCCCGAGGGTTTGTTGGTGCAGTCACTCGGGGCTTGGGTATCATGCTGGCCGAGTGGACTCTGTTGTTGGAAAGTGTGGAGCTGGCGCGCTGAAGGGACTGTCTTATACATTGAGTATTGGTCTAGATCTCCGTGGGACAAGACTCTATGGACTGCGATTGTGGCGGCACGCTGCCAGACGACATTGTGTGTCGTGCTGTGCAGCATTGTTCTGAGACGCTGTATTTGTGCAAGACTGGCGCTGAAACAGACAGGAGGTGCTGGGCCTATAAATAAGTGTGCAGTCGCTGGGGCTGATGTGCTGTTCACCTGTGCACTTGGTCACTGTGGTTCACATTAAGATATCAGGATACACCATTAGAGGTGATCATGCGAATCCTTACCTGGGAAGGCCATCTCTCATGCCCCATGCTTGCCTTTGGAAGGGATGTATGACATTACAACGCATGCTTTTACCACGCATGCCTTTACAACGTGGTTTTTACAACGAAAACCTTTACAACGCATAGCGCTTTGGGGTGCTGGATAGTGAATAGTTTAATTTACTATTCCAACTCCAGTCCCCGCGGACACTAGGGAAGGTGTTGGATAGTAAATTAAACTTATTCCCTATCCTAGAGCGCCCCCCAGCGCAATGCGTTGTAATGGTTTGCGTTGTAAAAGTTGCGTCGTAAAGGCACTGCGTGGTAAAAGTTGCATTGTAAAGGATGTTTTCGCTTATGAAGTGGTGTTCTACGGCTGCGCAGTGAGAGCGCGGTGGCAGTGGCGAGTGACCGCTGGTGACACTGGCATTCAGAAACTCTGGTATAATGGGTAAACCAGACCCCAAACAGCCAAAACTCCCATTTGAAAAAAAGCGTGCCACCCGAGCCACGGAGACCATGACCGAGCCAGTGGCGTTGCAGAGTTCAACGGACACTGCAGATAGTCCGGTGGAAGACATGAGATCAATACTATTGGAACTGCGCACAGGATTGAAAACTATTGACAGTAAGATCGTAACATCTAGACTAGATGCAGTGAAGAAAAAGGTTGATGTACACAAAACCAGGCTGGATGTCCTAGAGAATCGATTGTCGGATAGGCAGGACTCCCATGCCAAATCACGGACACAGATACTGCAAATGGAGAAGGTGCTAGAGGTCATAAGAACGAAAAACGAAGATTTAGAAGTGCGCTCACGCCGCAATAACCTTTGCATAATTGGCCTGCCGGAGTCGACCGCAATATCAAAGATGGAGTCATTCATTGACTAACTGTTACATGAGTTGTTTGAATCGTTACTATCTCTGGTCATGATAGTGGAAAGAGCTCACAGGGCGCAAGGACCCCGGCCAAAACCGGGAACACCGCCACGTCGCATCATTGCACGCCTTTTAAATACGCAGATAAAGATGCAATATTGCGAGAGGCCAGAGCCAAGGCTCCTATTAATCACAAAGGCAATTCTTTATCCTTTTTTTCAGACTACACTCCAGCGGTGCAGGTGGCCCACAGAGAATTTGTGCCGGTGAAGAATTTGCTGAAGACCACCTCAGTTCCCTACGCAATGTTATATCCTGCTAAACTAAAAATAACGCACAACGGACAATCGCACTTCTTCACAGACTCGAAGTAAGCTTTGAAATACACGAAACACATCTGTAATAATGGTCTACGTCAGGGAGGCACAAAAGGCCCATTGGGAGCGTCAGGCTCTGAAGATGCAGATTGATAGCTGTTTTTGTTTCGGAAGTGTTGATCTGGTTGCCATAGTAACTGACTGTCGTGAACCTGGCTGTGCTATGTTGATAATATACCAGGGGTACGCACAGCGTGCTGTTATAATGTTGTTATTTGCTGAGAGGTTTTTGTTATGACTTTTGTTTTATAAAAATGTGATGCAATTGTGCACTCTACTGCAGCAGGCTGGCAACCCTGCTGCAGGTGGGTGTCTGCCACCGTTCCCTCTCAACCAGCGGGTGCACCCCTATTTGAAAGACCTTCTCTGGGAGGCCTGGGCAAATGTCAGGGAGGGAGGTGGGGATACAGACTCGACCTGAATGGGAGGTTGGAGTGGGAGAAGGGTGGGTAGATGGGTTATGTTTGTTTGTGTGGGTTTTTCATTTTCTTCACACATTTTTCATGCTTACACTAGGGGATTATGGATGTTATAGAAATGTGATACGGGTTGTTGCTGTAAATCTTAATACATGTCGATCCAGTGTTCCACTTCACTTCATGGATGCCAGACAGAGGTATGGGTGAGAGCTATAGGTTGATAACGTGGAATGTCAGAGGGCTGAATTCCCCGACGAAAATACGCCAAGTACTTGCTTATTTGAATCGACATGGTACACAAATTGCATTACTACAGGAAACGCACCTGACTAAATCTGCGGAACGAAATTCTGCTCTTAAATGGACTGAGTTTAGGCTTGCTTCCTCGTACTCATCCTATGCTAGAGGGGTACTTATATTGGTCAGAAGGGGTGTTGCATTTACACCACTGCGTACACAGGTGGATGAGGAGGGGTGCTCTGCAATGGTGCAGGGCAAACTGGGGAACTCACTCATCACCATAGTAAATAGTTATGGCCCGATAGCGAATGATCTGGAGTGCTTTTTGAGAATGTATAACAAATTGAGAGACTGGCCCAAGACCAACATTATCTGGGGGAGACCTGAACACTTATTTAGAGACTGATCTAGATAAATCTAACCCACAGACTCACCGTACACCTCGAGTTGCTCAAAGTGTTCATAACGCTATGTTGGAATTTGGACTGTTTGATGTCTGGAGAGTATGCAATGGGGCAGTTAAGGAAGGCACACATGCTACCCCGGCGCACAATAGCTGGTCTAGACTAGACTACTGGCTTCTTGGTGGGGAAGCAGTCGACTGGGTGGCAGCAGTTGCCAATCTCCCACGTACATTGTCCGATCATGACCCTGTGGTGTTGGAGATCGTAATCCCTATGGCAGTCCACCGCCCTTTCACGTGGCGGCTATAAAAGACTATTTTGAGATTAATCAAGGCACTGTAGACAGTGCTTCCACACTATGGGAAGCCTTTAACGTAAGAATTCGAGGAGTGTGCATAGACACAACTACTGGTATATTAAAAGATCTTAGAACCTAACTTGCCAAATTAGAGTCCGAGCTACAGGCCCTAGATTGCGAGTATACTGATGTACCTACAACAAACACTCTATCCCTTATACACAATTTAATATTGGAATACAACACACTGGCAGAATCCGAGGTACGGTATATCTCGTGCAGACACACGTGGCATGTAAATATGGAGAGGGGGGCAGACCGGGACACAACCTCGCTGATAAAATTAAAACTTGCACAGCACAGCAATACATAGATAGGATAACAGACTCTCAAGGTAGGGAACATTATCACCCGTTGGACATAACTGAGCAATTACGCTCTATTTCTATACTGACCTCTATATTTCCTGGGGTGGAGCTACATGTTCTGAGATGGAGGAGTATATGATGACATAGTCTGTGCTTGACTGTCGGATGGCCACAGGGACTATCTGAGTCAGCCAATAGATGCAGAGAATATAAAGGAAGCGATTTGTGCCTTTTCGAAAGCGAAGGCGCCTGGGCCCGATGGCCTCACCATTGAATTTCATAAAGCCTATGCTGATTTGCTCACTCCCCACTTGTTTGAGATGTATGCTGAGGCACACAAGACTGGAATGTTGCCCCAACCCTACGTCAGGCATTGATAATAACGCTGCTTAAAAAGGATAAGCTCCCCGATTTATGTGACTCATACAGGCTGTTATCGCTGATTAACATAGATGTGAAAATACTCGCAAAATCCTTGCTGTTAAACTACAACCTCTGATGTCATGTCTGGTTCTACCGGATCAGTCAGGTTTTTTACTGGACCGGTCCACATCGTATAATCTGAGGGCCATATTCGCAATGCTCCACGTTCTAGATCCTAGCCTGCCTGCGGCAGCAGTAATGCAAGACACAGCCAAAGCCTTCGACTTGGTCGAGTGGAAGTATATGTTCTATATCTTACAGCGTATGGAGTTCCCACCAATTTACACAAAATGGTTTATGATATTATATGCTGACCCTTCGAAGCGTGTGCGGGTGGGTGGACTGACGTTGGCTCCCTTTTCTGTTCAGCGTGGCACTCACCGAAAGGTATCGCCAGAAGTTTCGTGGGAGCCATAAGCTGTCCACGCAGAATTGGTTGGATTTTTTTGACTATGCCCGTAAGGTTCTGGATGGTTGGGTGCGTGGCAGCGAGGTGCGTGATTATGAGGGCCTGTACAATCTTTTTTTGAGAGAGCACCTCCTGGATAAGTGTTTTCTGGAGCAGCGCCAACATCTGGTGGACCGCAAGCTTACTGATCCCCGTGAGCTTGCGGAGGAGGCGGATATCTGGGTCAGCACCCAGGTGTCACACAAGGGCCCCGGGGGAAAGGGCCCGAAAGGCGGTCAGGGTGCCCCCCAGAAGAGAGAGGGGGGAGATAAAAAGACGGAGTTCTCATGAGCCCCACAAACTAGACAGTTTGGGAGAGGAGTAGGTACCCCACCTCAGTCACGTTCTCCAAAACCCACTTACCCTGACAAGAGTCAGCAGCCAAAAGTGGTCCGGTTCTATGAATGCGTAGAGGTCGGACACTACAAGGGAGATGCCCAGTGTCGCAAATGACCCCCTCCCCCCACTGGTGGCAAGAGTCCCGGGGAGGCTAGTGTAGCGCTTGGGATGGAGCTGCCCCTAGATAGGGAAGGGGAGTGGACAGGCCTGACCCTGGTTTCACCTGGGGATAGAGAGATGGTCCCAGTGACGCCCCTACTATCGAATACTGCTAAGTACCAGCAGAGGGTGAAGGTCAATTGGGAGGAGGTGGACGCTCTGAGGGACACAGGTGCCAGCATGACCACCGTAGTGAGGCGGCTGGTGTCCCCTGAGCAGGTAGTACCTGATGTGTTCCATCCGGCCGTGTTGGCTGATGGCTATATGAGCTACTATCCTGTGGCTCAAGTTCCCTGTGAGTGGGAGGAGTTTGAGGCCCGTTGAGAGTTGCGATCAGCCCTGCCTTGCCTGTGGACTGTCTGCTAGGTAATGACCTGGAACATACCGCCTGGAAGGAAGTGGAGTTTAAGGCCCACACCGAGATGCTGGGGTTACCAGGGTGGACTTGCGTAGTCACGCGGTCCATGGCTGCCCGGCCGAAAGCTCAACCCGGGTTGGAGCCTGAGACAACGGCCCAACCCAATGCCGGTCCAGAGGAGAGTGGAGTGGAGGACACGCCCCGTGTGATGGATGGGGAGCCCGCGGATGTACCCCCGGAGTCAGTGGAGGTGGATGTCGTTCCCGTGGGGGACTTGCCGACCCTGCCGAGTGGCATGTGTAAGGAGGGCCTACCCGGGAGGAATTCTGTCGGGCGCAGAAGGAGTGCCCCACACTTGAAGGCATGCGGCGACAGGCCGAAGCCCAAGCGGCTGATCAGGATGCCGGCAGTTTTCTCGTGTATTGGAAGGATGGCCTCCTGCACAGTGAGCCTAAGGTTCCGGTGCATGGATCTTCGAGGGCCTTAGTGGTCCCCCAATGCTACCTGGCCTTTTTACTGGAACTGGCGCATGAGATCCCCTTGGCTGGAGACACCTAGGGCAGGACAAGACCTTTGCAAGGCTAGTCCGCCATTTTTATTGGCCCAGGATGAGGGTTGCCTCTGACACCTACTGCAAGACCTGCAAGACTTGCCAGGCAAGTGGTAAGACGGGGACCAAAGTGAAGGCCCAATTTGAACCGCTCCCGGTGGTCGGGACCCCTTTTGAGCGGGTCGGTATTGACATCGTTGGGCCGTTGGACCCTCCGACCTCTGCGGGACACCGGTTCATCTTGGTGTTAGTGGACCACGCCACTCGGTACCCAGAAGCTATAACTCTGAGGACCGTCACAGCACCTGTGGTGGCGCGGGCCCTAATGGGGATATTTACCAGAATGGGATTCCCCAAGGTCGTGGTGTCAGACAGGGGCACAAATTTCATGTCGGCCTACATGCAGGCCATGTGGAAGGAGTGCGGAGTGACCTATCGGTTCTCCACTCCTTACCACCCCCAGACTAACGGGCTCATAGAGCGCTTCAATAAGACCTTGAAGGGGATGATTCGGAGCCTACCAGAAGACTTGAGGTGGAAATGGGACATCCTCCTCCCTTGCTTGCTGTTCTCGTACCGGGAGGTACCCCAGAAGGGAGTCGGGTTCAGCCCCTTCGAACTGCTCTATGGCCATCCCGTTAGGGGACCCCTCAGTCTTGTCAAAGAGGGATGAGAGAAGACTTCGAAGAAGCTTTCCCGTGATGTTGTCAGCTATATGCTGGCGTTCCGCATCCAGATGGCCAAGCTGTGGAAGGAAGCCTCAAACAACTTAGAGGCTAGTCAAGCCGTCATGAAGGAGTGGTATGACCGCAACGCTCAGACGGTGGAGTTGGACGCTGGACAGAAGGTGTGGGTCATGGAGCCTGGGGAGGTTAGTGCCCTCCAGGACCGGTGGACTGGCCCGTACAAGATTGTGGAGCGTCGAGGCCAGACCACCTACGTCATTGACTTGAAGACCCCCCGTCGGCCCCATCGGGTGCTCCGCGTCAACCGCCTGAAACCTCACCATGAGCGATTGGAGCTTGCTCTCCTTATGGTGACAGGTGGGAGCGAGGAGGAGGAGAGTGAGCCTCTTCCTGACCTTCTAGCGGCTCAGGAAAAGGATGGTTCAAAGGAGGGAGTTGTCCTCTCCCCATCCTTGACCCAAGAGCAACAGAGGGACTGCCGCCAGGTATTGGCGCAACACGCCTCGTTGTTCTCCCTCACGCCTGGAAATACCCATCTGTGTACCCATGATGTGGACACAGGGGACAGTCCGCCAGTAAAAACCAAGTCTTACCGGCTGTCCGATAAAGTGAAGAACAGCATCCAGGGTGAGGTGACCAAAATGCTGGAGCTGGGGGTGATCGAACATTCTAGCAGCCCGTGGGCCAGTCCGGTGGTGTTGGTACCAAAAGCAGCTCCACCGGGCACCACACCAGAATTTCGGTTCTGTGTGGACTATCGGGGATTAAACTCTGTCACCAAGACAGATGCTCACCCGATCCCACTTGCAGACGAGCTGATTGACCGGCTGGATGCAGCCAAGTACCTCAGCACCATAGACTTGACATCAGGGTACTGGCAGATTGTCATGGCCGATGGAGCAAAGGAGAAGACAGCGTTCTCCACCCCCGAGGGCCACTTCCAATTCCGAATGATGCCCTTCGGGCTCAAAAATGCTCCGGCCACTTTCCAGCGGTTGGTGAACCAGGTGCTATCTGGCCTGGAGTCTTTCTCAGCGGCGTACCTGGATGACATAGCTGTCTTCAGTAGCACCTGGGAGGACCATCTGCAGCATCTCCAGGAGGTGCTGCAGGCTTTGCAACGCGCTGGCCTCACCATCAAGGCTAGCAAGTGCCAGATTGGACAGGGATCTGTCGTGTACCTGGGACACCTGGTGGGCGGGGGTAAGGTGCAACCCCTCCAGGCCAAAATTGAGACCATCATGGCCTGGGAGCTCCCCAAAACTCAGACTGACGTCCGATCTTTCCTCGGCCTCACTGGCTACTACCGCAGGTTCGTCAAGGGATATGGCACCATCGTGGCCCCCTTGACCGAGTTGACGTCCAAAAAGCAGCCACGCAAGGTGATCTGGACGGCTACTTGCCAGGAGGCATTTGAAACACTGAAGTGCGTGATGTGCACTGCTCTGGTGCTGGCCACTCCGGACTTCCAAAAAGAATTCATTGTGCAGACAGATGCCTCAGAGCATGGCGTAGGCGCCGTGCTATCGCAACTCAACAATGACAGCCAAGACCAACCTGTGTCCTTCATCTCCAGAAGACTCCTCCCTCGGAAACGGCGATGGAGTACCATCGAGCGAGAAGCCTTCACTGTGGTCTGGGCCTTGAAGAAGCTGAGGCCATACCTTTTTGCCTCTCACTTCCTAATTCAAACCGACCACCGTCCCCTTCGCTGGATCATGCAGATGAGAGGCGAAAATCCCAAGTTGCTAAGGTAGTCTATTTCCCTACAGGGGATGGACTTTAGGGTGGAACATCGGCCCGGAGTTGACCACGCCAATGCTGACGGTCTCTCACGGTTTTTCCGCCTTAGTGACGAGAACTCCCTAGAGGTTGGGTAGCTCTCCCCTCTTTCGGCTGGGGGGGACGCATGTTAGACCTGTCAGCCCTAGGGTGGTCTTTCCCTACTTTCTTTCGCCCTTGCCTCATTTTTTCCACCTTCTTTTTGTTGGCCCTTAGGTCTTCGGGCACCTTTTCATGGCTAATCCATGTTAGGGTGCAGGTGCTCTCTACTCCAAACATGGCTGCCACTGGCCCCTGCTACTGCAGCGTGGTCTTTTAGTGAAGCACCCTAGTTGCCAGGAGCTGGCTGGATCCCCATACATTGTTGCAATGCCAGCCTGCCATCCCCTGTCCATAGGTAGAGTGGGGAAGCTACTGGAACCTTCCAGAAGAAAGGTGGAGCCTATTTTTGCCACCTTAGAGAGTGGTCACCTGACCTGGGCATATATAAGGAAAGGGAGGGAAACTTTATAGTCAGTTGGGGCATCACTGACCTGGGGGACCCACGCAGGAGATTTAGGCGGGAGTGGCTAGTCAGGGACTTATGCCACTGGGAGTGACAGGATTTAGGTGCTGACTCTTAAGCTGAGTGAGGTATCCTAGACTAGCCCCCTGATCTGGCCCAGCGGTAGGGGAACCCAGGGACCATCTTCAGTGACCTGAGGAAACTTGTCAAGCCTCCAACTCAAGCCCACCCCCACCCCCCTTTCAAGAAACCACCTCCTAAGGGCGCAGAACCATCCAAGCACCGAGAAGACTACTTGCCCTTCACACAGAGACTACTGGGGGATCGACCAGGTACTAGACTGTGCTGCCCTGCGCACTCCCTGCCTCCATCTGGGCCTACTTCGCCCTGCCTGTCTCCCCCTAGCTGTCTTGCTCTGCCTCACATGCTGCCTACACTACTTGCTGCATAGCTTGAAAAGCGCTGTAACTTGCCCCCTTGTCAAGCGCTGTATCAGAGACTGCCTGCCCTGTCAAGAAGTGCCCCTCAAGCGCTTGACTGCCCTCACGCTGATGCCCCATGGGAGCGCTGACTGAAACTGCCCCGGAAGCGCTTTGAAAACCCCCGACGCTAGACCCTGTGGGAGAGCGCTGTAACGCCCGCCTCGAGCGCTCACCTGACTGGGCACGGTGGGTGCGGTAGTTTGCCCCCAGGCGGCCCCCAGTGCCAGGAGAGGGCCGCCCCTCCATCCGGAGGAGTGAGGATGAGAAGGCGCCGTTTTCCGGTGTATCCTGGGCCTCCGGCGCTCCGGTGGAGCCTACGCCATCATCTTAAACCCTCGGCGGCCCCCGTATGCCAGGAGAGGGCCGCCGCACCGAGTACATTAGGCCCCGCTAGGCCTGAGGCCTCCCAGGCCCGCATCACGTGACGGGGAGCGCCGCCTCGTCACCGGCCGCGCTCCCGCCAAAGCCGCGCAGCCATTGGCCGCCCACACCGGGCCTTCTGCATCGAGGCCCGGCACCCGGGGAAGCCCCGACTTGTCGCAGAGGGGGCCGCAGAGCACGAGAGCCCCCTCCGATCTACCCCCAAACGCTGGTCCTGCCTCGCCCCTGGCGCCGGTGCTCCACAGCTGTCCCTGCACCGCGCTGGGCCGAGTGAGGCCCCGGGAGGGCTGGAGCCCCACCCCCTGCCCCAGAGTCCACGCAAGGGCCCCGGAGGGCTGAAGACAGAAGATAACCCCCAGGGAGGAGGGCGGAAGGCCGGACAAGGCCCCGTGTTCGCCCCTCCCCCGGGGAGAACTGAGACTGGGCTTCGTTGGCCCCAATGTGCCTCTCATGACTGTGAGGCCTCGGTTAAACTTCCAAGTTACTCAGTACAGATTGACTGTGCATGCCTGAAGTCGGGCTCATTCTAGATTATCTGTGCATGACTGATTACCTGTTTTAAGCCTGCTGATTAAACTGTGGATTATTGATCTGTACTGAATTTCTTGCAGAGGCGGGCTTCTGTGAGTATCTATGGGGATGTGCTATGATACTGAGTGATTTACCCCTTCGCTATTTCAATGAAATGGTTACCTGTATTGAACTGTTTATATTTGCAAGGTGAAATGTTCATGACCGCTTTCTGAAATGCCCGCTCATGGTTCATGAAAGTACCCCTTAACCTGTTGAAGAGGTGATTGCAACAGGCTGTGTTATTTGATGATCTGCTACTTTTGCTCACCTGATAAAAATGCTTCAATGAAATCTACTAGGAAATGTTGATGAATTGACTACCCTGACTTGAATTCTATATAAAAGATATTGGTTTTTAATCAAAAGTATTGGTGTGGTCTCCATTATTGCGCCCACTTATTGACTCAGTGGATGAGTGTGTGATGTAGCTACTTTACACGTAAGCCCCTGGTTGCCTACCTGCTCGAGCCAAGCTACCCCTCGGGGAACTGGAGGTCCCAGTTCTTACAATCGGCATTGCAGAGACAACGTAGTACCTATATCTCCTAAGCTGTTCGTACATTTGTAATTGATTAATGTTATTATTTTTATGATTTTGTGTGTTATTATTTGAATGTTTGGGGGTGGGTAAATGAGCATTTCACCTTGTACGGTGGTATGATTATGCACACTTTTTTGAAATGCAAATAAAAAAAATGTTTAAATGTCAGGGTGCACTTGTAAAGGCAGAAAGCACCAGAAGAATGGGAATGGTAGAGTGAAGGGTTGGTCTGGGGAATCACTGTTGCACCAGAAATGATCTCTACTTGGGCATCATTGAGGGCCTAAGAGAAGCAGGAAATAAAAGCTACTAAGTTTAAGCTGTACATGACACAGGAAGAGGAAAAAAGAAAGCTAGTTAGAAATTAGAAAGGATTATTCTGGACAGTGAATATGATTAGAAGAATAATGAGGTCCACCACCAGAGGGGGGAGTAGCAACCTCTTGTGTATGAGGGGTGTCAAAGTCCAGGTACAGGGATGAGAAGCACTGGTGTGCTGAAACGCAGGACCATGGGGAAAAAAAACCAGGTGGATGGCCTTAGATCAGAGGAACCACAATGGGTAGGAGTCTTTTCCTGAAGGGCAAAGGCCAAAAGTTCGATGAGTATCTGCTGTTGAATAGGCAACTAGCTAATGGACGGCCTCTTTTCTGGAGGTTGTCAACCCATAAAGGAGGCATCTATAGTAGTTAATCTACTGTAAATGAAATCCAGACAACCCCAAGACTCCCCCTCCCCCAAAGATGCTGAAATGGCTAACAGGAGAAAAAGCTCCCTCAGCCCATCAAAGGCCCAACATGTTGTCATTTTCAGTAGCGTGGAATCCCCACTGGGCCAACTATCCAGATATACTACATTTTAAGCCCTTTAAGCCCAACCCAAGCACTATTTTAAATGACAATTTCTCAAAAAGGGCTGAACTGATTTACACCAAATCACAAAATGCATGCATTCTGAGCAAAGTTCTAACTTTTTTCACATTTGAGCAAAAGGTATTAGCAAAACAGAAAATGCTCTTCCTATGGAAACTCTGACCCAACTATGACTACACATTGAGGACCACCATACTTCCTGCTGGTAGCGGACCTACCACTGAGGGGTATCAACCTTATGAACCTTCCACTTACATAGTGAGTGTGATCAAATTGTATGAACAATATTCTGGCGATGGTAATGGTGCACTTGGCGGGTCACAGACCAGCTCAGGGTGAGTAATAATGCCACTACAAAGGTTGCGATTACTAACCTCACCCCAGACTCAGGTAGACTACTTATTCTTAACCATGTGTCATCTCTAGGCTATTCCACCTGCTCCATAGCCTCTGGAACAACAATCAATCCTCGCCAACTAGCAAAATATTAAAAACTGTTTCCCATGCAGCCTCTGCAAACAAGGGTCAAACATACAGACACACATGCAACACCCTCAGCGCTGCAATACCATTAAGTATCATAGGTGACTGGATGGTGCTGTATTCTTTCAAAGATTATATCTAGGCACCTAGAGGACTTGGTGTAGGGCAACGCCACAAGTCTTATTCCTGCGCTACCCTACGCCAATGTGAATGGGCAGTAATACACTGTATTTATGAAATACAGTGCATTCTTGTCCTTTCCCCGTCTGCTGGCACCCAATTTGCTGCCTAGTGCCAATGACGGCACCCTTGCCCTATGGTACAAGGGTGCCTCCGTTGCAGACATAGTTGTGCAGGAAATGACACCTTTCTGCACAAAAATAATCCCTTGAGGTGTTTTCCTCTTTCTGCGTGTGCTGTAGAATGCAACACACATGGAAACATGGAAAAACAGGGTAAAATAAAAATGTTTCCCCTCATTACGCCTGCTCGTGGGAGAAGTAAGGTTTTGGCACTGCCCCAGGTTTATGTGATTAGGTAAATCTGGGGCAGTGTCAAAATTCATGGGTGCTGCATGGGAAAACCTACCATAATGAAATGCCTCCTTGACACATAGTAAGACAAGGCAGCGACTTGCACTTCTTTTACTTACTCCATATCTATGAGGCCATGCAAAGCCATTGCGTAGCCTCATAGATATGATTGAGAGGCTTGTGCCATCAAAGCATCAAAAAAGTGAAGCCTTCCATAAATAAAGCCCCTAACCTATAGACCCTGCAGAGGCAAAGGTGAAGCCAGCTCTGGGCTGAGTGGACACCTTCAGCCTTGCTACACTCTTGTTGTTGTGGACTGTGCACCCTGGCTCCCACTCATCACATTCCCTTCCACCTTCTCTGGTCCTTCACTGTTCACGAGCCCCATTGGAGAACATATCAGAACAGCATCCAGGATACTTTTTGAAGATCGACACATTCTGTGTAACCACTTCAGTCCCTCTTTGGGCATGTGAACAAAAACTATTTCTCTTTCGTTCTGTGTTTGTCTCATTAAGTTGACGCCTCCATTAGACACATCAACACCATATTCGAATGAATACATGAATCTTGGGCAATATGCAATAGTATTAAAAAACCACAGTTTCTATGTCACTATAGTTCAAAGAATTATCATTTATTATATAGTTAAAAAGTATACACCACATATACATGTTAAAAGACACATTAAATAATTAGAAGAGATCTCATGCATATACATACTATTCAGCTACATAAATCATTTCCCATTTTACAACAATACCAAAAAAAACATTTTTCATTTTAAAAGAATCTGGCAACGCAGCATTTCAGTGGAAATCGGAATGGTTCACACCACCTTTATCATGACATATATTTTAAAATCCCAAATTATAGGAGATACAGACACATAAATGACTAACGTGCATCATTATCTAGCAACATGCAATTCCCTAGTGTACAAAACTAACTATTATATACTATGGGCCATATTTATAAGAAACTGGTGGTACACGGTGTAACGCCAAAATTGGTAACTATGCGCTTCAACAGTTTCAAAACGCAGGAATAGACTATATTCACAAGAATGCGCGCACCCCTGTATGACCCCTAGCGCTAACAAAAGGAGTCATTTTGCTAGGGTGCCTGCACTGCAGCGGCAATTGTTTATGTGCAGGAAGGGACACCTTCCTTCACATAAACAATCTTTAGGCCATTTGTTCAATCTATCTGTACTGCAGAATGCAGCACATGCGGAAAGAGCAAAATAGGAGGAGAAATAAAACATTTCTCTTCCTATCACCTGCTTAAGACAAGGTATTCCCTGGAGGTATTTTTGGTGCTGCCCCATACCATGTAAATATGGGGCAGCGCCAAAAAAGAATGGGTGTTGCGACGGAATGCCCACTGCAACACCCATTGCATGCCCCTTTCACATTAAGTGCTGCATGAATGGGGGCTTTATTTACAAGGCGGAATTAAGCCACAGTAAGTGGCTTAACGGTGACTTGTAAATAAGGCAGAGGAGTTGACGCCACCAGAACGTTAGAAAAATAGACGTTCTGGTGGAGTTAACTCCTTGTAAATATGTCCCTATGTGTCCTAGTTTCTTGTTTATTTCAGAATACATTTCAGATTAGTTTTTTACTCAAGGATGATTATTAAATTCACTCCAAGTTTACCCATGATAATTACATGTATCCCACCCTCGTTGGACCTCATACCTTGTGATGGAACAATAATATATATGATTCAAACTATTTACTCATTGCACCACATCATGTTTAGTTTCACCCTATTGAGGAGCCCTATAGTGATATTCTCGTTACACTAGCACTCTTGTTTAATGTCTTCAACTTAATGACCAGAAAGATTAGACTAATGCTATAATCACCTGGATCCAGATGTAGGTAAGCTAATACCGGTCGGTAACGGCCGAATTCCCATAATAGACTTTTCCTATGTAGGAGGCTTTTTTACTGATTCGGTATTTACCGAATCATCATTTACCGATTCGGTATTTACCGAATCGGTAAATGAGATGTAGGAAGCACTGTAAATAGTGCTTCTGGGCTTTAAGGATTCATTATTTACCACCAACTATTAGTTGGTGGTAAATAACGAAATCCGATGTAAATGCAAATGTGTGCATTTACACCTGTGCCATGTGACAGACATACATGCCCTTAGGGCATGTATGTATGCCACATGTGCACACAAGCACTAATCAGGGGTGCAGCAGGGTGTCAAAGTGACACCCTGCCACTCTAGACTTTTTTCCAATTTTATCCAATCGGTAATTACCGATTCGGTAATTGACATTCATTCCTATGGGCCTCCTCACCATTAAGATTCGGTATTTACCGAATCGGTAATTACCGATTCGGTAAATACCAAATCTTAACGATTCAGTATTTTTTACCGAATAATTACCTACATTGCATTTACCGATTTAAAAATACTGAATCTGTAAAAATCGGTATTTTCGAATCGGTAAGTCTAAATTACCTACATCTAGCCCTAAGTACCTAATGACTGGTTTCCTCAAAATCTGTGATTTGGGAAAATATCGGTGCAAGGTGCACTTTACATTTTAGATTGGTCAGCTACTGGCAATCCGTTACTTCATTCGATGACCAGGAACGTTGTCTGCATTTTCTGGGATTATCTAATGTATGTTCAATAAACCTCGTTATTATTTTGGGTGCATCCCTTTAGAATACAGACTTGGCTTTTCTATGTAGAACGAATTGTACAGCACTTCAACTTACTTGCTTAAGTAGAAAGATGCCACTTTTTAAATCCTCTATGAATAGGCTGCACTTGATCCACAGATCCCTTTAGTAATGTCTTATGAAACCTCCTCTTACTTCACTTTTTATCATTGGTTGGTGTTCTATTGATACACACGAGGGGTTTGGCTCCATTTTCTATTGATTAAAAACTGCCTGGGGTCAGTTTTATTACCTGTTCCGTAAACCAATATAATCTGCAAGAGGTCAAAGATTCAATACTGGATTTAATATTAGGTACTCCCTATAAATTGTAATATGTGTCATCCAGCTGTTCCCTTCCTTCTCACTACTTGAAACCCGGGCCGGGGACGGCGAAGCAGGACCCATTAGGGTCCGGGCCCAATGCCGGCCAGATGCGGGAAGCCCCTCCCCGCAAAGCTAAACAGCCTGCGCAAAGGGGGGGCAACCAAGATTGGTTGCCCAAGGGCAAGAGCGCATCCCCCCAATCCGGGGGTGAGCTGATGAGGCAAGGGGGATTAAATAGGGGGCAACAGACCCAGATAGGCACATACCCCCTCCTCGCAGGTTAGAAGAAGGAACCAAAGGAAAATCAATTTCAGAATTCTGTGAAGGCTTTTTAATGACCACACACGAACTTCCCTAACTGTAAACCTATTGTGAGACACATGTAAAATCTTATGAGGCTTGATTTTATGCTTATGGTCCTCTACAGCAGCACACTGCCCAGGGGAATGGTCAGAATTGTCCAACACAACATAACCCCCAAGGAAGGAATCATGGCGGCTCATATAGCATGTTTACCAGCGAAGATTAGCAAGTTTTGGTCAGACCAGGAAACCCGGGGTCAACTAAGCTGAAACTGTGGCTGGCAGTGGGTTTCAATCTTTGGTGCATACTCTAGAGTTGCGCCATACAGGTTTCAGCACACTTGCGGGGCATGCAGTGGCAACCACCCCACAATCCGGTGAAGCGGTCCCAGGCGCAGGAGCCCACGAAGAAAAAACAGGGGCAAGGGAGTGAGGTACAGTCCGCCACAGACAAGGACAGAAGGGGGCGGAGTGGGCGAATTTAGGCGGAAGGGGGAGCTCCCGCCAATCATGAAACCATAGGTAGTGTGGTGGAAGGAGCACAAAAAACATAGAAAATGAGAGAATTACTAAAAGGTAGAGGGAAGGCTCACACAGGTCCTTGGGATGCCTCACGGCAAGGGGCACTGAGGGAGCCAAGGGCGGCCTACCGACATGGAAAGAGTAGATGTGATGCTCCTGCAGGACCCTTGAGATGCCTCACAGCTGGGGTACCGAGGGAGCAAAAATGGAAGGACTCAGCCTCATGATAGATAGAGTAGATGCTCAATCAAGGTCCTTGGGACGCCACACGCCAGGGACCCCGGGGAGCAGGGAGGGCCCACGAAAGGCCAGGGTAGGCGGGACAGCACTTGCAGCCCAGGCAGGTCCTAAATCGGTAGCAAGTTGAAGCCTTGACCCGTGAGAAGAGGCCCAGGAAGGTGGCCTACCGCCATGGAAAGAGTAGATGTGATGCTCCTGCAGGACCCTTGAGATGCCTCACAGCTGGGGTACCGATGGAGCAAAAATGGAAGGACTCAGCCTCATGATAGATAGAGTAGATGCTCAATCAAGGTCCTTTAGATGCCACACGGCAGGGACCCCGGGGAGCAGAGAGGGCCCACGACAGGCCAGGGTAGGCGGGACAGCACTTGCAGCCCAGGCAGGTCCTAAATCGGTAGCAAGTTGAAGCCTTGACCCGTGAGCAGAGGCCCAGGAAGGTGGCTCCTCCCATCCCCGTAAGTTGAGGAGGCTGGGTCCGCGCAGCAATGAAAAGAATTGCAAAGACAAGAAAGATTATTTGCAGGAATATTAAGAGAGCAATAGGATAACCAAGATTGTGCAAGCGTATACACATGTTATGTTGTTGACACCAAAGCACATTGTCAGTGGTTGATTTGATGTGCATTAGGGACGCAGTTGTTGGAGTAAAGGGAGAGGGAGGAACAACATTTTGCCTCCTGGAAGGGCGTTTGCATTAATTATGAAATATCCTGGTTAATTTGCCACTCTGGAGTCCAGTGTTAACTCAAGAGGGCAAGCGACCAATGTAAGTCTCATACTGCATGCTCTCCTTATATCATCACTCTGAACATTGGTGTTTTTCTTATACATTGTGTCAGTTCACTTATTTTAGAATCAGGTTGCCTTGCACCATACATGTATCGGTACTATACTTTGGCCTTTACCATATGCATACTTATATTTAATCTGCAGGGGGGAAGCAACAGTAGCATTCTTATTATCAGGCTTCCTCCATGTACACTTGCATTGGAAGCACGCAGTCCCATGAACCAAGACATCCTCATGGAAGAACCTTTCATTGAGAAAAGCCATAATTAATTGGAGACCGTGGATTTGGATGATCTGAAGCACTTAGCATTAGGTATTAAGTCAGGTTCCCCTTCGGATCCTGCCCGCCAAAACTTTTGATGCAAGTGTAGGAAATTATCCTTCCATATATTCAACAGCTCATAACGCTTTTAATTTAGTCTAGGCGAGGTTCCTCTGAAATGGAGCAGGCAATAGTTCTCCCTCTCCTGAAAAAAACCTTCTACTGACGCTACGGTACTCAAAAATCTTCGTCCCTTTTCCCTGCTACCACTATTTGCCAAAATCACAAAGAAAGTGGAAAATAAACAACTTAGTGCTTACATTACTGCAAATGATTTATATCACCCTACTCAGTCAGGTTTTAGAGTTTCCTACTCAACGGCATCTGCCCTTCTCCTGGCCACTGAAACTCTGAGAAGGTGTGCGGATACGGGGCAAACAGCTGCAATAGTATTATTGGACTTCTGCACTGTCTTTGACACCGTATCACATAATATACTTCTTCAAAGGCTAAGCCAATGCGGTGTCGGGGACCTACCTCTGCACTGGTTGATATCCTTTCTTCATGAGCGCATGATTCAGGTTGCTCAGCATGACTTTTTTTGCCAGAAAGCATTCCCCCCATGTAAGGGGTTCCACAGGGCTCTATATTGAGCCCTACTTTATTAAATTTTTATATTGGTCCCCTTGCAGAAAAGGTGGAAAAATACAATGTGACAATGGTGTCTTATGTGGACGATACACAACTTATTGTTACTCTATCTCAGGACACTGAGGCAGCGGCTTCTCGTTTCTCACTATGCTTGGAGGATCAAGCATACCGGATGTCCAATAATTGCCTAAAACCTAATAGCAATAAAACTGAGGTACTGATAGTTGGGAAAGCTGCCTCTATCACGTCTTTAGTCTGGTGGCCAGAGACCTTGGGGCAAACCCATACCCCTAAAGCAAAAGCTATAAATCTGGGGGTATTGTTTGATCCGAAACGCACATTTGATAATCAAATTAGGAAAGTAGTTGGCAAGTGCTTTGGAACTTCTAAAGTCCTAGGAAAACGTCTTAATCTTTTACCTATAGCGGCCAGGAAAACAATTGTCCATGCCTTGGCCACATCTCAATTAGACTATGGCAACATTTTATATTTAGGAGCATCCAAAGGCAGTCTAACTAAACTTCATCTCATTCAGAATGCAGCTGTGCATCTGGTTCTCAATCTCCAAAGAAGAACCTCTGACTCTAAGGCCCTGTCCACTCTTTACTGGCTGCCTGGGGAGAAGAGAATCATTTACAAGGTTATGTGCTATTACCACATCATTTTGTGGAATAGGAGTCCTAGCTACCTTCTATTCATAAACAATCTGTACACTCTTATACAGAAACTAAGATCAAGAGGGACCCATCTGGTCAATTTTTCAAGAATTCAAAGAGCCAGAATGGGAGCTCAATAATTTAGCTACCTTGCAGCAGAAAAGTTGAATCTGAGATCTGAATCTGTGGAACAAACCTTCAGTTAACTAAAAACCTGGCTATTTGCACCTTAACTCAGGTTTTAGTTGTACGCTATTTAGCTTTAACTCCATTTTATATAGCCTCTGCTTTTTAGTTTAGATTCTGCTGTGTCTTTTACTATTTCTCCTGTCTAATGCTCAGATTTTAGCACGGGGACACACTGTTTGGTGTAACTAGGTGCTCTACAAATGATATTGAAATTGATTTGATTTGATTGGAGCATCGCAATGACCTTATCCCCACTCTGATCTATAGGGGTAAGCAACTAATATTTAATCTAAATGATGCATGCTCCCCTTACAACGGCACTGTATACCCCCAGGATTCTCATTTTTTCATCACCTTGTTTGATACACTCCCATCCCACAATCTGGAAGCCACCATCTGATCACGTGGCAGGGTTTTATGCTAGGCATTTTTCCAACATTTACTCCGTGTGCCTAATCACAACTGCAGCAGTCACGGATGGCAGCCATCTTGAAATCAGGCTTGCTTTCTCTAACAATGCGATAATGCATTGGTCTAGCCCTCACTCATTCTATTATACTGAAGCTCCACGTTTTGGCCAGACTGTAATTCATTTATTATGTGCACTAATGTCGTATTCCATGGATCAAAGTGAAATTGGGGCACATAGTATGTAATAATTAGTGCTGTACACTAGGGAATTGTAAATTGTATGTTGTTAGACAAAGATGCACAGTAATTTATGTTTCTCTGTCTCTTATAGTTTTTGATTTCAAAATATGTGTCCTGATGAAGGTTGTGTGAATCATTCTAATTTCCACTGAAACGCTGCATCAACAGATTATTTATAAATTAAAATCTTTTTCATTTCGGATTGTTGTAAAATGGGAAATGTTTTATCTACCTGAATATTGTATATGCATGATTTCATTTTTTAACTAATGAATGTGTTTTTTAACATTTATGTTTGGTGTATTTGTTTAACAATATAATAAATGATAATTCAGACAGAGACAGAGACTGTGTTTTTTAATAATGTTGTATATTACCCTAGATGTGTACTTATTCGAATATGGTGTTGATGTGTGTAATTGAGGTATAAAGAGATAACCAAAGCACAAAAGAGAAATTGTGATGCTGTTCAGTTGAAAACTACCCTGTCCGTTTTTGCTTTTATGGGTGATTCCCTTTTGTTAGGAGTTTATGTACCTCTTTGGGCATGACCACGTTCCTTTTTGTCATAACACCTGCTACTGGTCTGGTTCAAATGGATTTAACCCAGATCTCTTGACTGGGGGAAAGAGTTTGAAATATTTAATACGCTGTCCATCTTATTGTTGTGTTTGCTATGTTCACCCTAAGTGGCCAAGGGTATGCCCAGATTTGGGTCCCTTGCTCGTTGTGCCACTGGATTTAAGCTAGCCTCCGCAAACTCCAGACCATACAGAACACCGCACCCAGACGTCCTCGCCATCTCTCGACACAAACACATCACCCTACACCTGTGAGACCTCCAGTGGCTCCCCATCGAGTAACCTTCAAGACACACACCTACAAATGCCTCCACAACACCGGACCCCAATATTTCACCAAAAGAATCTCCTTCTACGAAGCCAGGAGAAACTTCCGATCCGCCGACCTCGCCCTCGACGAAGCTCCGCGCATCTGCAGAGCAGGAACGAGTGGAAGATCTTCCTCCTTCATCGCAGCTAAGACCTGGAACGAGCTAACGATTGACATCAGGCACACCCCCTCTCTGCACATCTTCAGGAAGACCCTCAAGACCTAGCTCTTCGACTGACTGGAGGTGCTCCCGCACAGAGCTTTGAGACCCTCACAGGTGAGTAGCGCGCTTCAAATTCCCTGATTGATTGATTGATGGATTGATTGACTGACTGACAGGCTTTTTGTTCTTAACCATCACCATGTACCCCACTTGAATGATGGAAAAGCACTCCAAGCACTTCAGAGAGAGCATGTTGTAATTTGCCTGCCGTTGCTGTAACCCCTGGCTCTCATCAAGGGTGCCCAGCACCCACCTTAGGTGAAAGGCTATGCTCTCCTGAATGATCTATCTTAGGCAACCTTGGCTTGGGGCCACTCAAGCAGTGGTTTGGGGTGTCTGGGCAAACTCCCTAAGAAAATAATACATGGTTCTCTTGATGGACTGGGTCTGCTTGTAAGCACTCCTGATCACCTTATTCATCGTTCTCATTACCTGTTCGACCTCAACATTTGCTGAGGCAAGCAAGGGGTAAACATTTGATGTGTGATGTCCCAAGACTGTAAATACTACACTACTACCTATCCTTGAATATTAGTCCATATCTCTTTCAGTATCACATGGATGGCCATGATATTTTCCAGCTTGGGCATTAGCCAGCTGGGCGACAGGGTGGTGACAGCTCCACTTCGATGCATTTGAGTAGTCATCTATAACAACACTCATATAGCTTCTATCCAGAAGAGTGCTAAAATCCATGCTCACTCACTAAAAAGGGCCTAGGAGCCCTTCTTTGATGATAAAGGAGGTCAGAGGGCCCATCTTGCATGTAGCTTGGCAGAGGATGCTGAGCTTTAAGGCTGTCTCCACCAGGTTTTCTAGCCTGGGGACCCATACTTTCTATCACAACCGTTTTTCACCAGTCCTGATGACCGGCATGTGCCAACTTAATTACTTTTGACACTAGGCTGGTGGGAATGATCAGTCAGAAGCTGCATAGAAGGCATCCTTCCCCACATGCCCTCAGCTAACGTTGAAAATTCAGGAATTCATCCAATGTCTTTTGAGCCTCTGAGATTTCAAGATTTCCAACCAACCACCTTCCACCACTCATAGGGTCAGTTGTAGAAAGTCATCCTGTTGGGTGGTAGCTACTATGGCATCCAAAGTCATAGGCGGGACACTGAGCATTCTACCACGTAATTTATATACACTTCTGTGTCTTGGGTTTCCCGCTCTTTGGAGAAAGCTGTGACCTCAACTTCCATCATGACAACCGCACAGTTTCCAACACCACAGACCTACAAGGCAGCCTACAAAATATCACACTCACTCAGCTCGTGAAAGGGCCCATGAACACCATAGAACACACCCTGGACTCATCTTTTTTCCAATGACAAAATCAAGGTCAGCCAAGTCTCCACACTAAATTGGACCGGCCACTTATCACACACTTCAATATCTCAACTGCACCCACCATACCAAAAGAGGCTGAACATCCCCAGTCACAGCTGGAAGAAGGTGACCGAAGTCACATGGCTCCATACTCTCCAGCTCCACCCCTCTTATCTTCTCTGACAACACCAACAGAAACACAGACTGTTTCAATAAGTGGATCTCCGCCAGTGCCAACATCTTTGCATCCCTCATATATGCTAACAGAAGAGGATAAACAAACATGCGAGCTGGTACCTGGACGCACTGAGAGAGTACAAGAGGCAATGAAGATAGTTAGAAAGAAAATGGAGAACGTCACAAGAGCCCACCTCCAGGAAGGCCTCACTCAGGAGCTACCACCATGATCTGAAAGATATCCCATCATTAAGGAATCCACCCACCTGGCAGCCACCTCTAAATCCATCACCCTGTCACTAGGAATCTGCAACAAACTCTTTGACTTCTTCCACAACATCTTATCTAAAATCTACAGGAACTTCAACCCTCAACTAATCCCTACCACACCTCTGACCTCCACCAATAAGGTCTCCCAATTCACGGAGAGAGTCCCAATGACACAATGGCTATAATGGCATCCATCCCCTCAGGGGACCCTACAGACCCATGTCACCACTGTTTCTTCAACCTAGGGAGACCCCTGACAAGCACAGCACTCACAACCATCATAAACACCTCCACCCCTACAGCCATTTTCCCAGATGCCTTGAAACACACAGAATTCACCCTGCTCCTCACAAAAAGATCTGCAGACCCTGAAGTCCCCAACAAATACTGACCCATTTCCCTGCACCCCTTCCCAGCTAAAGTCATAGATAAGGCCATCAGGTCTCCCACTACCTTGAACACCACAAACTCCTGGACAGATCACTATCAGGTTTCTGCAGAAACCACAGCACCGAGATGGCCCTCATCACAGCTTCAGATGGCATTCGCACCATACTGGATCGAGGCACATTGTTGCACTCATCCTCCTGGATCTCTCCACCACCTTTAACACAGTGTCCCAACACACACTCATCTCCATACTCCACAAAACCAGAATCCAAGCTCTAAATGCGATAGCCTCCATTCTGACCAGAAGAATGTAATCGGCCAAGCCCCCTCAGTTCACCTCAGAACCCAAGAACCTCATCTATCTTTCCTGCAAGGCTCCTCACTCAGCTCACTCTCTTCAACGTACACATGACTCCTCTAGAAAGCCTCCTTTGAACACACAAACTCAACCTTATATCTTATGCCGATGACACCCAACTCATCATGTCCTATACAGAAGATGCCAACATCATCAAAAATAATTTCAAAATGTGCATGACCAATGTGGCCAACCGGATGAGAGACAACTACCTCAAAGCCGACAAGACCAAAGTACTGATATTCAGCAACAATAATTCATCCTGGGACTCCATCTGGTGGCCCACAGAACTAGGCCCCAACCTCTCACACTCAGACCATGCGAGAAACATGGGGATCATCCTGGACACCAACCTCACCATGAGACATCAAATCAATGCCATCACCTCTGCCTGCTTTCACATACTTTGAATGCTCAAAAAAATCATCAAATGGCCCCCTCCTGACAACAGAAAGACCATCACCTAGACCTTCTTCGCAAGCAGACTGGACTACGGTAATGCAGTCTATTATAGCATCTCCACACACCTGCTACATAAGCTGCAAACAATCCAAAACTATGCCATCAGACTAATCACCAACCTTCCCCAAGACACGCACATCACACCTCTGAAAACTACACTTGTTCCTCATTCTGAAACGCTGCCAGTTCAAGATTCTTACCTGGACCTACAAGGCACTTTAGAACCACCATTGCGCCTACCTCAACCACTGTCTACACTTCCACCCCCAACCAGGAAGGATAGAATAGGATTTAGATTTATAGAGAGCTCGAATGCTGAGGCGTCTTGGTGCTAATGTGAGAAAAAAGGTCTAGCAGTAACGGTGCTGGTCGATTATGCCTTAGGGAACAGTCACGTTTTTATTAGCTTCCTGAACACTAACCTGTTTGGTTGGAGTCTGAGTGTAATAGGCAGTTGGTTTCACAACCTAACTGCACAGTGCGATAGACTATTTCCACCCCATCTGGCGGACTTTAGTGGCACAAATAAGGCCATAATTAGCTGATCTAAGACGTCTTGTAGGAATATACCAATGAAACATTTTTCAAAGATCGGCCGCCCCTCCGCCATATAATGTCTTATGAACCAGACATAAGGCCTTAAATTCCAAACGTTGCTTTATTGGAAGCCAGTGCAACGACTTAATAGCTGCAGAGGTCGAGTGACCTTTTGGGATATTCAATAGTATTCGTGCTGAAGCATTTTGAATGGTCTGCAACTTGTTTTTTTGTGCCTTGGCAATGGCTATAAATAGAGTATTGCAGTAGTCTAGGCGGGATAAAAAAAAGGCCACTACCACTGTTTTTCTTAACTCCTGGGGAATAAAAGGGAATACCTTCCTCAGAAACTTCAGTATGTAGAAACAAGTGAAGGTTACATTGTTGATCTGGGCAGCAAACCCCAGTTGGTCATTAAAAAGGATCGCCAAGTTCTTGACATTGGTGGATGGTGTTGGACATCCACCCATCTCTGCCGGCCACCAGGTGTGGTTCCACCGGAACGGACCGCCACCAAACTCCATCACCTTCGTCTTTTCTGGGTTTATTTTGAGGTAGTTATTGTTCATCCAGCTCATGATGTGAGTCCGACACGCATAGAATCTCACAGCAGCAGGCTCCGACTGTTTTGATACAGAGATGACAATCTGTGTGTCTTGGCGTAAGACACAAACAAGAAACCATGGTGTCTAATGAGACTGGTGAGTGGGATCACATAAATAGTAGTAGTAAAGTTAGGACTCCTAACTTTACTACTACTAAACTGAGACAAAATCCTAACTTTACGACTTTCAGTATTCACAAAAGGCATTCAGTAGTAGTAAAGTTAGGAATCCTAACTTTAAGTAGTAAAGTTAGGAGTCCTAACTTTACTGCTACTAAATGCCTTCTGTGAATACCAAAAGTAGTTAGTTTAGGATTTTATCTCAGATTAGATCTTTGAATCAGCCCCTACATTGATATTCTACTCTATGCTGCTCTCATTTCACATGCTCCTTTTGCCTGGGTGGATAGAGTGTTTTTCCTGGAAGATAATACTGGCAACATCCCTGTTGTGGACAACATGAGCAAAACCTATGACAAACCCCATGAAACGTGCTAAATCAAGAGGAAAAGTGAGAACACAAAAACGCCTACAAATTACTTTTTTCCTACTGAAAAGTACCATTTTTGGAGGTTGGGGAAAAACGTGCATAGGAAAGTTAGCCATTTAAGTAAATGCAAAAGAAGTGAAGAATATGGTTTGTTTGTTCCTTTTTATATGCAAAATATATTTGAGGCCAGGTTTATGCATTAGAGTCTTGTGTAACAATCGTAAAATAGATTTATTGTCGATTTTTATCATAGCGTGCTAAATTAGACAATATAATTTGTTCCTTTTATGCCAACTGCAGCCCAAATATGCATGGACACATAATTTGACTTAAGCTGTTTTTAGGCAGTGAAGAGTGATGCTGGTTTAATCGCCTGCTGGAATTTGCCGGAAACATGAAAAAAGTTAATTATGGTAATCAGAGTTAGGCATGCTTATCATTCCATAAAACCAACAGTATCATTGATTCCTGCATCATGATGTGCTTTTTGTTTTACAACTACAATACATATTTGCATTCCTTCCATTAGCAGTTAATGTTCTTTACTGTGAAGACATGGACGTACTGTTTATATTAGAATTTTAAAATAATTAAGGTTATGTGTCGGAGCTCAATAATTATCATCATTCTTTACATCAAATTGCACTAAATCAGATCTGGTAATTTGCTAAACATGCAAGTAGCCTTTTAAGTGCTTTGCAAGTACAATTTGCTAACATAATTCCTCCCTTTAGCTTTGAACAACATCCTTGTTGAATTTTACAGGCAAAAACCATAGGTTAAATTCTGTTATTTAAATTCTGAATCACAAATTAATTTGCTTGTTTGTTCGTTTCTTGGTGTTTATTTAAAAAAAAACATGGTGATCTTTGTCAATGGTTATCAATTGAAAGCTGTCAAAAATGCAATAAACAGATTTCTTAAAGATAAAACAAAGAGTTCCTTCATGTTGTCTCTTCAGTGAAGTTCAAATGTGACTAATCACCTCTTGATAGCATGCTAAGAATTGTGCAGGGTAAGTGACCACAGAAACTTACAGACATTGGGGGCAAGAGCCAGACGTCTGAGGGTCGGATCAAGTACACTTTGTTGACACACCTGTGTCTGATACTTCAAACTAGGCCCTAGTGAATTTTTCACCCACCGTCAACAAACAAGACAGTAGAATAGGGAAAAAGAAGCAGATATCGTAAACAAACATTTTCAATAACGCTGCTAAAATTCCCAAAGGGCACAACGCATTCCACTTTACATTTTGAAAGAGTTAACCAGATTGTATTACCTGTCTTGTCAATCTATCCCATCCAGGCCCTTTCTTTCGTCAATGAGCCCTATCCAAGGTAATGATTTCACTTAACCTATGAAACACAAATCAGCCCCTGGCAATACGTCTGATAATGACAACTTCTTGTGTCATAACCTGTAAAGGTGTGGCTGAATAACATTACTTCTGCTTCTTTGTATGTGAAGATATAGTCCAATTGCACCTATTTTCGTAAGGGTGCCTTAGTTTAAGTGACAGCTGATGATTTTACAATAGAGGGGGCCACACATGAACACATACACTCACACCTATGCATTCTCACACGCACAAATGCACACACATTCACAGCACTCTTTTTTCTTTTCTTCTTTTATATTTAGCAGAAGAATAGAGTAATTCATTACATTATGTACAGTAAAAGTCGAATAATAATATTTTTTTGATACTACAAATAAGCTTCATGATAAAACGAAAAAAGGCAGGGATCAATTATGACTAAGGTATAGTTATCTCCGGCCCTCCTTAAGGAAGAATAAAGTGCAATGTGATTACAGTACATTTAGGTCACGCTTTGTAACATTACAGAAAAAGGTGGCATTGATCGGCTGTATCCCTCCCTACCCTAGATAATAGTGCAGTATAGCAAAATCATAAAAAAGAGCACATTTCCTTTCATTTATAGATACAGCCGTCCGAGGATCAATATCAGTGCTTAATTTGAGCAGGTGCTTTCCGGTGCTGAGCTCTTGGTTACCGGTGCTCAGCACCGGCACCTAATTGTCAACACCACACTTAGGGCAGTCTGCCACAAGGTGGCGCTGCTTATGTAATTTAGAGATGGGCAGTATAACAGTTATTTTGGAAATTAATATACATTAAAAGAATTGCTAATACCTTCCTTTCCAGCCATTCCTATACCTTTGGGGACCTGCAATAATCTGAACTGTCGCATTTACATGCAACAGATATGGTTAGTAGTTGTTTTGGCAGCGATGACAAGTGTGATGGGTGGTGCAAGCTGCAGTGACCTCAGGGTCAAAGACCCTGGAACTTCACATTGTACAACTTAAGCACTGAATAAAGCGCTTTCATTCAATTCCTAAACCATCCACCATGAAAATATTTTAATAGTCAAAAACGGACTCTTATCAAAGCAGCTCTAATTGACCCTTAAATCCTTCTTGAGCTGTCCCATATATTTGCACACCCTCGTAAACCTTTTAAACATACCACCCTTTTTGCATAGTCCTCTTCAAATGTCCTTGTAGGGATCATTTTCGTATGCCATTCTAAATATGTAGGAACTCTACTTGTCCTCCACTTCTGCAGAGTAAAGGATCGTGTCACTAATGAGGTAATTGAAATAAAAGCTTACACGCCTTTTATATTTGGAGAAATTTGCCTCTATTTTTACAGGTCAAAAAGTGCCACTGCTGCTTCTGGGTTGACTTGACTCTGTAAGCCTTTGCTAAGACCGCCAAATATTTTTTCTCAAAATTGGGCCAACAATGGACAGGTGAAGAAAGTATGAAGCCAATCTCATCCACCTGATTGCGGGCAACAATAGCATCTATCTTTGAATCTCTGGTACATCCTGTGGAGGGCTTTAGGAGTATAATACAGCATCCATCGTGACAAAAAAGACATATGCTTAAAATTAGCGGCCCTTAAGGCTTTGTTACCAAGTTGCAAGATCGTCTGCCACTCGACCTCAGAAAATGAGCATTGCGCTGTCTCAGTAATGTTAGCCAAAAATTCTTTATTAGATGGTTTTCCCCTTGACTCTGCAGAAATGCCGCTAGTGATGATGGGCCAGGTTGGGATACAAGACAACATTTTTTCACTGGTAGATAATTTGTGTGAATCAAATAAAATAGCTTACTACAATCCCCGCACCTAGCTAGAATTTCCAGACCAGTGATAAATCACCTTCCCAGCAGAAAATGGCCCAGCTCGCTGAAGCCATTTGCATTCCAAAAACTTAAATTGGTAAACTGGATATGTAGACTAAGATTTTACATTCCTTTAACTGCAAAAACTCATAATCAGCCTCCTAAAAGCTAATATAATAACATGATTGGAGTCTTGTACGAAGGTCTTGCAACGTCTTATACCTATTTTTTGGGGGGGGAGTTTGGCTGTCTTTATGAAGACAATGAGCTGTGATCGTACCTGGGGTGAATGTATGACATTGTTCTGCATTATCTCTGTCTGGGGTGAATGTATGACATTGTTCCGCATTCTGTACATCAACTGTTGTTTTTGCATTTGTCACCCCGAGTGGGACGGGTATGCCCAGACGTGGGTCTCATGATCTCCATGCCACTGGAATCAAGCTATCGTGGCTGAAGACGGGTGATACCCCGAAACCGGTCCTAGGATGCTTGTTTCCAGTCCAGGGAGGATCTGGCTTGGCAGTTCGGGCTGGACTGTTCCCATGAGTCACAGGGTCAAGACTGATTTGCATATGGGTGGATTCAAACTGGAATGGCATGGTGAGAAAAAAACGATGGATTTAGGACCAGATCTCTGTGCTGGGGTGAATGTATGAGATTGTTCTGCATTCTATCCATCAACGGTTGTTTTGCATCATACTTCCTTTACCATTTTGTAAAGGTCCCTTAAAATTAAATATACAGACCAAAATGTCTAAGAGAGAGACTTCGTAATATGTGTGTATCTGGGGCAATGTCAGCCCCCCAATTTATTCCCAATCGTAATACTGAATAGTTTAATCTGGGTACCTTTTTTTCCAAAAATGTTGAAAAAGTACACTGAGTTCTTTAAAAAATGCCATATGGATTTTTATCGGAACATTCATGAATACATTTTTTTAAAATTAAAGGTGAGATTGACATTTTGAATAGGGTGAACTGGCCAATTTTTTTTAAAGTAGCCTCATAATTCAGTTTGTAGATCTCGATGTAAGAATTAGCTAAGTAGACCCCTAGATATCAAATCGGATTACTCGAAACCGCAGGGCGTCGAAAGCTACCTAGAGTGTTGAACATCAGTATTTCTGTTTTGTTATGGTTCATTTTGTAGCCTCCAATAGATTGAAATTGTTCGAACTCTGCCAAAATCATTCTTATCTTTTGTTCTTCGGGCCTAAGATACAAAATTATATAGTACACAAAAAAATTGAGTTTGGGCATGGCTTCTATTGCTGCCTCAATTCCCCAATTTGCCCTAATCCTGTCTGCCAATGGTTCGATAAAAAAGTAAAGACTACAGGCGATAAGGGACAGCCCTGATGAGCTCCCCCATTTATAGCTATAGTTCCGGCTCTGCTGGAGTAAAAAGAATCTGCGCCTGTGCATCTTGCTATATATTATATGGTATATTATATGGTATATCGATAATTAAGCTAGGAAATCCGACCTTCTTAGGAGCAAAAAAAAGGGTATCTCAGTGGACAAGTTCGAATACTTTTTCAGCATCTACCATCATTATAATTTCAGGCATCCGATTGGTGTTAAAAAAATCAATTGCATGTATTGAAAAGGTTGTTTGGAAGACATTTGCCTTCCTGGGAGTAAGCCATTCTGATCTTTGTGAATAATCTTCTGGGCAACAGGAGTAACTCGGTTAGCCCAGACTTTCATTAAGATTTTATAATCAGTATTTAATAGACTAATAGGTCTGTATGTGTTGACGTCACAGCGATTCTTCCCCTTTTTGACAAAGCTAACAATAATCGATTCCTTAAATGTTGGAGGGATCTCTCTGCCATTTCTCACCACTTTAAAGAGCTCTACTAAAAAAGTTATTCATTCTTTCTGAAACACTTTCTAAAACTCTATTGGAAGACCATCATTCCCACAGGCCTTTCCGGATGGTTTTGAGGCTATAACTGACGAATTTTCTAATGCTGTGATATCAACCACTAATTTCTCTGTCTGGATATTTGACAGTTTCTGTAGATTAATGTCTAAGAAATATTGATGTATTGCTCATTGCAACACTGTATATTTAGTTGTATATTTAGCTTCTCATAATAAGATATGAAGAGTTTTGTAATCTCTTCCTTTTCAGAGGCCAGAACCCCCGACCCGGGTTCCTGCAATTCGGTAATTATTGCGGCTTCCTGCTTCACGCAAGATGACCAAGCTAAAATTTGCCCATCATCTTGCTTTCTTCATTAACTCCTTATTGAAATATCCGCAAGCTATTTTCCTCTTCAAGAACAAAGAATTCCCTTAGCTCATGCTTGGCGCTAAACAGCTGGAGGTCCACGGCTGTTTGCTCGATCAGTGAGCTTGCCTTCATCTGAACTGCAGCATCAACCGCAAATTGGAGTTCAGAGATAGGTACCATCTGAATTTTAGATTGAGCGGCCATAATTGACACCATCTGTCCGTGGATAGATGCCTTGAAGACACCCCAAACAGAGAAAAGTGCTGTGGTGCCCTTATTAATTAGGAAAAACGCTTTAATCCATTTTTTTTTATTTATCAGCCATTCCTGGTTAGAGAGAAAGAGATGATCCATCTGCCACCTGGATCCCCTCAACTTGTGTCCAATTCTATCTTGGCACTGATTGCTGAATGGTCTGAAAAAGAGTTTACCCATATTTGAGAATCCAGACACCTAAGGGAACGAGAAATAAGGAAGTAATCTATACGCGAGATGGACTGGAATTTTTGGGAATCATAAGTATGTTGTGACATTTCCGAATGGGGTCTGTGCCTTGGATCAGTCAGTTCATAATCTTGGATCACGACATCTAATACCTTTTTAGTAATTGACTTCAACTGTTTTTTTGTTTTATGTGGGGTGTCCCTAGCTAAATCCTGAAGGAAGTTGAAATATCCCCTACTATTAGTGGACCCGCCGCTCCTCTAATCAAATCGTTGATTTTAATAAAAGATTTTGGATTGTCTGGTATTGAGGCACAATAATTCACGAGTTTACATATGTAACCATATAACCCGACTGTAATCCAGATCCACCTGCCATGGGGGTCCCTCTGTACCTGTATAATGTCCCAATCTAGCCCTCATCCAAAATAAATTATGACACGCCTCATGGCCGACCCTGAAGATGCGAAATATGCCTTTGTGAATTATTTAGGAGTAAACAACTTCAGGAAATTCGACATTAAATGAGTTTCTTGAAAAAACAAAGTTTGGGATGAGAAAGAGGATAGCGATCTAAGTAACGCCGCATTGTATAGCCCATTTACATTGACCAATATTATTCGTACTTCAACCTTCATTTCCAAAAGGCCTTTTCATACATAGAAGCCAAATACACAAAAACTTTACAAGCAGTACTTTCCCATCTATAGTTCTACTCCTTTCTCATACCCATGCTCCCCACCACAAACACCCTCCCCCAGCTTGCCCCCCACCCCTAGAAGGGGTGGAATAGCCCACTATACCCTCTCAACCCTCACTGGGAGGGCACCTGAATTGATGCCCCTGCTGGGTGCCATGTTGTCCTAGGCAAATATGAATTTGGAGATAGATGAGCCAGAACCCTGTGAGCTCTTGTAACTGTCAGATCTCCTGAATTTTCCGGTATAACATTTTTCTTGATGAATGTCTCGACCCATTGCAAGGTTTGGGCCCCTTCACAGCCTTCTGGCTCACCTATCAGTTATAGGTTGGAGCATCGTAAGTGGTTTTCCAGTTCATCAATCTCATTTTCCAGCAACGATTTATCTTTCCTCACCCACTTTGTTTGCTGCTGCAGTATAGTCATCTGATCCTCAAGCTGCAATATCCTATACTCTGCCTCCTGCATCCTAACCGGAAAGCTTACAACTGCTTTCCTTATTTTCATCAGACAATGATGCAGGGATGCAATCTCAGTTGCCTGTGATGCTTTTAGATCTCTTATATCTTCTAATATAAGGTTTAACATAGTTTTTAGATACCATTGCACAGACTGCTCTTTGCCCAGCACCTAATTTGGGAGAGGGATCTTGGAGTTTCTTTCTGTGGTGTCGCCACCCTCCTTGGATCTGTTATAAAAGGCTGGGCAATGGCTGCAAGCCCGTGAGGGTATTCTGTTGAAAAATGGCTGACTGAGTACAGGTTTCTTCTAACAGAAGAGCTTGTTCTACGGAGGAAGTGATGAACCTCAAATTTGAAGATTGACCATATTGGTCATTTGTGGAAGGCCCCGGAAGCCTAGCTATTATCGCTTTCGTTTCAGAAAAAGGTGAATATTCTTTCACCTTTTCTTGAGTTGAGGCCATGTAATCTTCAAATCCTGCATCAGGAGGTATCTTTTTTACTCCCTCCTTAGTGGGTGCTGTATTTAATGCCATGTCTTTGTCTTCCCCTACCCTGCTATCACCATTGGACGTGTTGGATAGTTCATCTTGCGCAGGTCCTGCGAGATATGCAGCATAGCCGACTTGGTACTCCCAGCCGGCAGTCCCTTATCCAATAAATCGTCCTTTAAGCTTAAGGGACTTTCTACTGCTGCTGACCCATAGCATGATTTTTGACTACCCTCTGCCTTTGCTGCTGCCTTCATTTGAGCAGTACCTGACTTAGTTTTGAGGCTGGCAGCGGTGTCCACATTCATCATAATATTTGAAAACTTAGGATGCTTTTCCAGTATAGTAGACAGATAAGTTCTTTTAATCATTAGGGCAGGTTTGAGTGGATTTTGAAAGGGAGGGGCCTACCCAGTGACACACTACCAGGGCGCCCTTATAATCATAGCACTCTTGGGTGGCTACCCCTGGTTGCCACTGAATGTTACCCTGGAAATCCTTAGTTGCAAGCCCGAAAATAGAAACAGAATACCATCAAGGTGCTTACTGCTGTCCTTTGTAGTAGTGGCCCCACAATCAGGATGGAGACTGGCCAGTCGACATCCTCAACCCAGCTGTCCCACCGAGGCAGATGGGGTAATGAGTCCCCGGTGATTCTTTGCCTCACAGAAGACAAGCAGCAAGGCAGGACCGAGGACTTGACTCACCCAAAGAAACTAAAGGCAGCCTAGATCAAAATTGCCCATCAAGCGCTATGCCTCGCCAACTCCCTGCAACATCCTTGGTGTCTTCCGCCACCCGAATCCCTGAGAGACGAGAGACGCTATCCTCCTTGGGGATCCAGCAAAGGCTCCAACCAGCACAACGGCATCATGCTGGGCTTACCAAACCCAGAAGAGAGGAAGCGCAATAAGTTGTGGGATGGGGGATAGAGCAGCTCACTTATTGGCAGAGCATGTCTGTGGGTTTGCCTGCCGCTCCATGCCCCCATTCACAACGCTCACTAACAAATATACATACATTCATAAATAAACAAACGCACACGCCAAACATACAAAAAAAATAAGGCTTCCAGAACATACATGTGACAGCGGACCCCATTCACAACAGGCACCTTCTTCTGTATATTCTGAATTTACCAAAAATAGAAACTAATCATAAAATGTGCACACAGTATCAACACCTGCTGTCAAGGTGTGGTCCAAGAAGAGGGCCTAAATAAGCAAAAACCTACAGTACGGTGCACCAAAGAACACTTATGAGCCTATGTCTATGGCTGCTTGAGTGTCGTTTATATAAGGACCATTTGAATCCACATTTAAAATAAAAAGAAGAATTACACAAAAATCTGAAATTTGTCTGCTTGGACTGTGTACCTGACTCATAAGTGTTATTTGGTGCACCGTACTGTATGTTGTTGCTAAACATAAAACCTCCCTTCACTGTAGAGAGGGTGAGAATGCTATTTTTCCTCAATGAGAAGGCAGCAATCCCTAATTCTTTAGATGGTGGGATGGGGGTGAGTGAGACTGCTGATCCCACCCCACTCTGTGACAAGCCGTCACTGATTGACACTTCGCCTTGGGCACTTTAGGGCATAAAACTGAAGCGCTCACGTCAAAGGCAATCAGTATGCCCCCCTTTATCATGAGGGGGAGAACGCCAAAGGGTTGTGAAATTCTCAGCCTGGCAAAGTGCAACTCAGGCAGCCAGGTGCATGCGCATTTAGCGCATGTCTAGCACCTGACTGCTTGATCTGAACAAGAAGAGTGTCTTTCAAGCTGACCTTTGCTCAGTTTGACAGACATTCTTCTTACTAATCAAAAGGTGGGTGTCCTGGCCCCTAAGCCCATATGGACGGCCCACTGCTGCTTACTTTATTTATTGCATGCACAGGCTGCCTTAATTATGCTTGAACTTAAATAGGAGTTTATTTTACTTAATAAGAAATGCTAACACTTTAAAATGCATTAAATTGCCCTTTCTCCCTAGGCTCAATTTCTTAATAGCCTAATTTAATGGACCTTTGATAGTTTCCCCAAATGTTTCTTTATTTGTACTGTTCATGCAACATTCTATAAAGGGCAAGAGACACTTTCAGTATTTCTTTGTGTATGAATTCATGGGAACCTAATCTTTGGACTATATCCTTGAGGGGCAACAAAGTAAATAAGTTCTTAGTTATCTAACCTGTGATGACAGAATGGACAGTCATTTCTCATGATGAGCATAGGAAAGTTTGTTGGAGTACCAATTTGTTCCTGGAGAACGGAAGAAAGGTCACATGATGATCAGACCATTGTATGATGACCACTGATGTCATAACAATCAATTTGAAGTAGAAAGGGTGACTTTCCTAGGAGGAGGGGGCCTGCATAATCATTTTCCTTGCCTCCAGCCTGCCTGCTGGACCCTCTGTACATGCCCCTAGCCTTTTTGCCCTTTGAGCTGAACTTACCTGCTGGACGATTTGTAGCTGTCTGGTGGGAGACCAGACTTGAACGTCCCTGAATAATGCTCCATTCCTCTTGTCCATGCCCCTGGACGTTCCCTCGTGGACTTTACCTTGATCACTTTGCCCATGCTAAAAAACTCATGTGGACCATCCTCCTTCCTTTGTTGGTGGTAGGAATTATTACTTCTACACCATTCTCTTTATGGTTTCTTTTATTTAGAAACATATTTACTTTGACTAGATGTGTGGGTTTATATTTCAAGCTGTTAGATTTACGCCAGAGCTTCTTAAAATGTTACTTATATGCAATGATTTTGGATCTTTAATACAATAACCAAATTATCTAAATTTATCTGAGTCTTTTATTGTACCTTAGTGTACTTTTTAAAGAAACTGTGATTACCATTACCTGATTCTTAAATGTATAACACAGAAAGTCATAGATTATTTATATTGCTCTTGTTTTGTGTAACCACCGCAGGCTATTGGTTTGTGTGATTCTTGTCAGACTGAACTTCTTTGGGTGGTTGAGTCTTGCAGGTGCAATACTCTATTTTTATAGCATGGTCCTGAGAGTATTATATTTGAACCTGATCTGTAATTTATGAGTTGGCCATCAATTAAAGGTCCTCATTGGGTAGCTGACAGTGGGACGCCCTAATTTCTCACTCCTCACTATGACGAAGAAGGATCCCTCTGAGGACCATCGCCTCTGTGAGTGAAGTGTAGAATCTGAGTAAATAAGATTACTCCTATGGGGCCCAGTGCTAGGAAACCAGTTTATTTCTTCTGCTGCAACAGAGTAACATATATCCATGGAGCAAAACTTTTGAAAATGGTACAGCATTTGCTAATAAATCTAATACTTCCACAGCAAGCAGTTCAATAGGAGGAAGAGGTTTTCACAATATAAGCAATAAGGAAACGGATTCTCTCAAAGTACATAAGGTCGGTAGAGGTATACTTTCACCAGAATGGGCTGATGACAGTTTTCCAAGGTTTCTCTCAGAAAGGTATCCATTGGACTGGTTTCAAGAAGAATGTCATAAACCAGGAAAAAGTGGATTCGCTAACTGCGGGCTTTTCCTTGCAGGCAATAATTATGTCTGAGGATGAATCTCCCTCCGCTGTCAAAGACAAAAAGATTGAAGAAGCTCTTAAGAGGTCTGACTCTGTAACGAATTTTGATTAAGGGCATGAACTTTTTCTACCTACACTGTTTGCAAGATTTTTAAGCATTGGCAGAGGAGATGCAGCAAGGAACGCAGAATACATCTCACCTTTGCATGATGGAGCAACAAGTAAGGCTCTTATCCTACTCCTCTTTTGATGGGCTGTATGCTGCAGCAGGATCAACCACCACAGCTAAATGGCATATCCAGATAATGTTTTTTAGAGTTCTCAGAAAGCCTTACTGCATAGTCTTTGCAAGCCCACCTGAAGACTTTTTTGATAGGATTTCTACTTCTCGCCACCCAATGTGTCAATGGTTGGAGAAGATTATTCAAGATTTGTTTAACAAGGCAACAATGGTTCAGGTCCCAAAGGAAGAAATAGGGATGTTATTCTTTCATTTTGCTTGGGAGGACTTTGGTCCAGTTTTGTATAAAAAGAAAGTGAGTTCATACATTCTGTACCAGAGATTCAGAATGGTCACCTGCCAGAACATTAGTCCTTTAGTGACTCACTGCAGGAATATTTCTAACATCAATAGATATTATAGTTACACTTATTTCTACCTTCCTGTCTACCAGGATTCCCAAAGGTTCTATGCTCTGTGTCTGCATCTCCAAATTAAAGTTTTGCCATTTGGTGTTTCCTCAGCCCCAAAAATGTTCATGAAAGAACTTATTCTGCTGGTGGGTAATTTCCATGCTCAAGGACTAGCTGTCTTTTCTTACCTGGATAACTGGTTAAGCTATGCTTCTATTTTTCTAAGGATGTGGAAGCGCAGTTGTAATGTAATGTAATGTAAGTGCCAATTTGTATCGCGCAGCAATCGCTCCAAGGAGCATCTAGGCGCCCGGAAAGGACCACCAGGTGTTAGGTAGTCCCTATGCTTACTTGACCGAGACCCGAATTACACTAGGCTTCTGGCAGTTATATCTTGGAGATTAAAGATCCAGGTTTTTAGATGTTTTCGGAAGTCTATTTCTTTATCCAGTAATCTCAACTGGGGGGGAAGAGTATTCCATGCTTTTGCTCCCAGTACCGCCAGGGATTTGCCCCCTCGAGTTTTAAGTCTGAAACTCGGGACAGTAAGCAGGTTGGCCGTTGAAGAACGCAGTGCTCTGGTTGGACAGTACCTGCTGAATTTTTTCCTCAGATAGGACGGGCCTAGGTTGTGGACAGCTCTAAAAGTAATTAACAGTACTTTGAACAAAATCCTTTTTGTAATGGGCAGCCAATGTAATGCCTTGAGGGCTTTGGTTGCAGATGATCTTTTCGGCCATTTTAGAACCAACCTCGCTGCTGCATGTTGCACCATCTGAAGTTTGTGTGTGACAGCTTTGTTTGTACCAGCATAGAGGCTGTTGCAGTAATCGATGCGTGATGTTACAAGTGCAACCGTAACTGTTTTCCTTGCTTCAAGGGGCAAAAGATCAAAGAACTTTCTCAGTCCCTTTATTACCCCAAAGCACATGCCTGCCACTTTAGCCGCTTGTTGTCTAAAAGACAGGTCAGAGTCAAAATGCACCCCAAGATTACGGGCCGAGTTGGTTGTATGAGGTGGTATTTCAGCTTTTTCTGGCCACCATAATCGTGGGATGAACTCATTTTTTGGGCCTATAGGCATGATCTCTGTTTTACCTGTGTTGCATTTCAGATGATTTAGGCGCATCCATTCAAAGGTGGCCGTTAGGCAACCTTTGAGCTTATCCTCCCAGGCTTGGTTATCCTTATCCATTACCAGGATAAGTTGTGTGTCATCGGCATAGGCTATAGCGTCTATGCCAAATGACGATATCAGTTTTATCAGTTTTTTCAGCTGTTCTGAGAGACTGACAAAGTAAGGGAGAAAGTAAGGATTACGTTTTAATGAAGCGAAATCTAGCATGTTTTCATCTCTATTTAAGCCTTATTCAAAACAGATGTTGATTAAGTTTCTCTTCCCCAAGCAAGACAGGAAAAAATATATCACATCTTAAGTCTCTTTTCCTGTGCCAGGCAGTATTGGCAAATCAGTGGCTCAGAGTTCAGGGGGACATGGCTGCTGGTCCCTTGGGTATGCCCACACCTCTGTCCTCCAGTGGAGCATCTACTGTCTCCCTGTGACTCAAAGGAAAAGGACTATGCCAAACTGGTGCTTATTTCCCAGACATTGTTGATAAAATGTAATTGATGGCTAAATCCTTCCCATCAGATCTGGGCATCCCTTTGTTTCCTCCCCAACTTCTGATAGTGACCACAGATCTCAGCAGGTGGTGAGCCACTTAGGGGAATCATTCAGTCCTGGGTGGCTGGTCTATCAGGAAACAAGAGACTTCATCTAATTGGAAGGAGAAAGTGGCAGTATACAAGACCCTGTGACTTTTTGCTCCTCTTCTGAAAAATCTTGTGGTGAAGATCCAAACAGACAAACAGGTTATAAAGTTGTAGAGAAATCACTTGGGTAATTCCAGGGTTCCCAGACTAACCCATCTAGCAGAATTGATAGGGACCTGGGCAGGGGACAATCACCTTTCTTTGTATCTCCCAGGAATGAAGCATGGGCATGGAGACATATTGATCATTAGCATAACAAAAGTTGAGGGGGCCCCCCTGCAAGGTACATGGAGGGGCCTCCACTCCGGATTAAATCTGGAACTCTAAGGCCTGAGTACTTTGCTAAGGGGGCACCCTGCAGCTCAGTGCCATGGTGGCCTGTGTTATGTCACTGATATTGATCTGTGTTTCCCCATCCTAATTGACCATGAAACTTTGCCCCTTCTGTTTCTTGAAATTCAAAAGAGGTTTGGGACACCATGGCTGTATCTGTTTGTGTCCCTGGAGAATTCTCTACTGCCACATGTTTGCTCTCTTCAGGCTTGTCTGCAAGGTTGGACAGTGGGTGCCATGAGCATACAGTGGTCTAGGGGCCATATCTATGCTTCCCCCCTTTCCTCTGCTGAGCAAGATTCTTTGCAATAAAGAGTGGAGGATTTTTTGATAATCCCATTATTGTGTTACAGGTACTGGTTCCCTCTGATAGAGTAGTTCGCAGCCCTGGACTGCCTGGGCTCCTGTGTGCCCTTTTTCTCTTAAGGTTCCCTCTTTTGTTGAAGGAAGCTTTTCACTGCCTGTCCTGGAGGTATTTAAAAATTGAAAGGCAGAAGTTGAGAATTCTTTGTTAGGCAGAAGAGGCACAAGATACATAAAGTTATATGCCAGAGTTGGAAAATGGTTTTATTCCTGGTGCGCAGTGGAGGGGAGTCCTTGTCCTCTGAAGGAGGAAAAAATCTTGGAAATTCTATGGGGCGGTTTTCTTTTGAGACCCTACATAGTCCCTGTGCAGCCATCGAAGCCATTAGAAGTGAGAGTTTTTTGCCCTGTGATTACTGGCTGCTCGCCTTCTTAAGATCTTCTTTTTGAAAGAGACCAGTTGTAAACACTGCAGATTCTTTTTGGGATCTGAGTGTCTGACTGTGTTAAAAATGTTCAGGTTGAACCATCTAAGTCCCTGCAAAAGTTCTCTTTACATTTCTTAACTTTAAAAGTCTTCTTTCAAGTGGCAATTTTCACTGGACGCAGATAAGAATAGAAGAAATTGGGGTACTCCTTTCATTTGAGCATTTCATTAGGCGTTTTAACAGTGAAGGTACTACTAAGACCTGAACCATCTTTTTTACCAACAGTCCTCAGATTTACGTCCTTCGCAGGATGTGGTGCTCTAGTGTTTTTTCCTTCCGCATTTTCAAAGCAAGAGATTATGTGGCATTACTGGGATCTGCACAGAGCCCTCTCCATTTACTTGTAAGGTGTAAAGAGGATTACAGAGTGTAAGGAGGAACCTTTGTTTGTCACCTTTGGGTTAGTCATCACAGGTCAATTGCCTTCTGCCCTCACCTTAAGTAGATGGATTAGAATGGATATCTCTGTAGCTTATTTAAAAGCAATAATTCCTCTTCCAAATGCTATTCAAGGTCACTCTACCAATACTGCATCTACTGGGGATGCTTTTAAGGGAGCTTTCTTTAAGAACATTTATAAGGCAGCCTCCCTACATATGTTTATAGCTCGTTTTGTATGAGAAAGGTATTTTTTTCCTCGTTTGGAACATCAGTAGTAAATGCAGATCAGTAATATAATCACTGTATTTTTTGGTGCAATATATTGTCACGTGGTGTAGTAGAATCTGCGTTGTCGTTTGTATTTCTATTAGAAATATTAATATTGTAATCTTTGTTGTTTTGGTTTATGTTCATTGCCAGAAGGGCTGGGATGAGGGAGATGGACAAGGCATGTAATGTCTGGATCACTTACCTGTAATCTTCATTGCTCTGAATCATATTCTTCCTCGTCACAGCCCTAATGTTTGATGGATGGAGATCATAATGTTCCAACCAATATAAAAGCCTTAAAATTAAAATGTCTATGGATCAGGGATAATGTTAATTAGCCACAACTTTATGGGTCATGGCACAGGAAGTTATCTTTATCTGCCAAATTGGAAAGAGCTGATTTTTGTTTAATATTGTACCCTGTTTCGACAGAGCGCATTGATGTAAGGACTGTGACGAGGAAGATTATGACTAAGAATAATGAAGATTACCGGCAAGTAATCTTGGCATGTTGCACCAACAATGTTTTTTTCAAAATGCACATATACAAGGCCAACACATAAATACATATATTAGCAATGGGGCTTCTTTAGCAAAAAATGGGCACGTTACAAATGTGTAGTTCCAAAAATTAAAGTTAAAAAATGTAATTTGTAGAAAAATTTCTACTTTTGTACTTGATTTTAAGGCACAATGTATATGGTGCATAATTAAAGAACTGCTGGTTTTGCATTTGGAAATTCTCTTTAAAGTGTAAGTAGAAGATATCTTCAAAAATGTTTACAGAGAAAATTATGAGGGAAATGCAAAAAATGTAATGCACCAGAAGGCGTTAATGTTTGAAAATCATAAAAAGATGGCGGCTGTACATATTGTGTGATTCAGTGATGGAGCTGTCAAATACATGGAATGATATAAATGCCTATGTGAATCTTTAGCCTACAACTTTTCATAGTCAAATTCGTAAGATTAATGAAAGTCTCATTAAAATACAGTGGATGTCATTGTTTGACTGCGAAGTAGTATTATCTACTACCTTTTTGGGTAATATAAGAACTCCAGTCATCTTGCTATATAGGATGGCCTTACCCTCCATTGTGCCCTATTGTAGGGGTGGGCGAAGAATTCCGCTCCGTTGGTGGAGTTTGCTGAGTTTTGCTCCATCCCCGCTCCATGCGGAGTTTCGGATAACTCAACAAAGTGACGCAGAGCAGAGTTTTTTATCTTGAGGGCTCGCCAACAGTAAGTTGGTGAGTGCTCGCTGGAAAAAATCATACGCTAGACCTCCTCCTGGCGAGATTTCTTATTGCGGGTGGTTGCGGCAGGTCATGACCGCTCACGTTGTGAAATCTGCTATTCGTGTTGAGTAAGCTGTCGCTCGAGTAGAATGTCTACTTGAGTGGTAGATAGCAAAGCGATTCAAAAGGGGATGATGGACGGAGCGCTTGAGAAAATCAAACACTCACCCCCAGTCAACTGAGCTGGGTTTAATCCATCACCATTCTTTAGCTCACTCCGCCACCCCAGTTCAGACATGGCCATATGCAAATCAGTCTGACCCTGTGCCTCATGGGAACAGTCCAGCCCAAACTGCCAAAGCCATGTCTTCCCTGGACCGGAAACAAGCATCCTGGGACCGGTTTCTGGCTTTTCAGCAGTCATCAGCCAGGCCAGCTTGAATCCAGTGGCAAAGTGAGCAAGGGACTCACTTCTGAGCATACCCTGCCAACTTAGGGCAAAAAAAGCAATACAAGAGGGTGCTTGTTTCCGGTCCAGGGAAGACGTGGCTTTGGCTTGGCTTGCTAGCGTAGTCCCCACGCTAGCAAGTCCTCCATACAGTTCCCGCAGTTTGTACAAGCTGACACCCTCCTTTAGTAGAAGATCGACTGCAAACACTCCGCCCCAGAACGCGGAGCAACAAAACAGAAAAAGACGTAATGCGAGGAGAAGAGCCAGGAGAAAGAAAAACAGACAAACCACAGCAGAAAAAGAAAAAAACGTGGTACAAACAGAGGCAATAAAGGATTGAACAATAACCAACCTTTCAGATGAAACCCTAACTGCTGCAGAAGAGCAATTCCTAGCTTTGGGACTCAATTTATGCCCAGAAAGTAATTTCAATTATACTAATACCAGGGCAGACGTTCTCTGTTTTTTTCGCAAATTAAAGTTCAAAAGGTTTTTTGCTATTAAAAAATGAACTGCTTCTGATGATGTCTGCAATATTCCATCGACAAGATCTGTGGACAATGAATCCAGAGGAGAAAGAATACCTATTGCTACCGCATCTGAGGCCAAGTTACTACTAACTCTATGTGATTTAGGAAAAGCCTCTAACACAGTTTTACAATCCGACGATATGGAAGTTGAAAATACCCAAACGATCTTACAAAGAATAGATGTGAAACAAAAAGGTGCAGGAGAAAGCCCTTTTAAATCTAAAAGTACTTTTGTCCCAATTATGCCAAAAGACGCTGTGGACATATTTCATTAATGTGTGGTTGAGGATTTAACCGCATGCGTGCGGGCGGAATTCCGCTCGCACGCTGAGATTTTCTAAATCGCATGTTACGTGACGAGCTGGGCTCGTCATCAGCGTGCGAGCGGGCTACGCCATGACGAGCCCAGCTCGTCATCAGCATGCAAGGGGTTAAAGAAATTGAATAAGAAAGTCAATGGTCAGAAACACACAAGAACGTACAATGAAGTACAATATGCGAATTTGATGAATAAACTCAGCAAAAACCAACAAATTGTAATTAACAAAAGTGACAAAGGAGGGAACATCGTACTCTGGCGTAAAAAGGATTACATCAGTGAGGCCATGAGACAACCGGGTAATGTTGACTGCTATGTTAAATCCAATGGTATGGAATACAAGAAGGTAAAGGATGGTTTAAAAAAGCGATTGTCTACTTTTGAAAGGGAAGGTCTGATATCATCAACAGAATTTGGCTTTCTACATACAGAAAATCCTGTAATTCCATAAATGTATTTAATACCCAAAGTACATAATATGAGGGTCCCCACCCCTGGGAGACCAATCATCTCAGCAATCAACAGTATAAGTGAAAATATCTCTCAATATATTGATTTTTATTTGCAGGACATGGTAAAGGGTCTTCCAAGTTACATTAAATACACTGGAGATTTTTTAAATAGACTCAAGTCGATCAAATGGCAAGATGATTCGTGCATGTTAACATTGGATATTGAATCATTATATACTTGTATCAGTCACGACAAAGGAATGGAAGCCATACAACATTTTTTAGGACAGAGAACCTGCGAACATTATAGCCATGATCAAATCAAATAATCAAATGCCATATGAATTGGTGAGCTGCTATTTGAACAATAATTATTTTATGTTTGGTAAGGACATGTTGAGACAAACAAGGGGTGTGGAGATGGAATCCTGCTTCTCCCCCAGCTATGCATGTTTGCATGTAGGCTGGTGGGAGGAGCAGGATCTTATGGTCGCCCCTGGTTTTAGTCATGTACGTCATTGGTTTTGTTTCATAGACAATGTTTTTGTGTGTAGGAGGGAGTTGAAGTCAGTGCACTGAAATTTGTGGAGTCACTGAATGAAAACCAACAAAACTTTTTTTTACATCAAATGTCAGTAGAGTAAAATCTGAATTTTTGGATGTAAAAATTTAAATTAAAAACCGCCTGATAGAAACATCCCTGTTCCGCAAAGACACAGCTTGTAACAGTATTCTACATACCAGCAGTTGGCATCCAAGACATCTGATTGAAAGCATCCCTTATGGGGAGCTTTTACGATTACGTCCGTTTTCTGCGGAAATTAAAAAGCTGCCCATATTGTCATTTATTTTCACTGCCCTCCAGTGGGCTTTCGATCCTCATAATTGCCAACGAAGGAGGTCTGTGAGACTGCAAACTGGTTGCAGTTGCGTTGCAGCACGAGGGATTCCAAATTGAGGGAGCAATCATGAGGATCGAAAGCCCACTGGAGGGCAGTGAAAATAAATGACAATATGGGCAGCTTTTTAATTTCGGCAGAAAACGGACCCCACCAGAGGGAAGAATCGGGACTTCCACTCCCAGCATGCTGCTCACCAGAGAGCGGGTGCTTAAGGGTAATAAATGTGGCAGCCTAACACCGTACTTCCGACTTGCCCCGCCCCATGATTAAGGTGCCTGCGGCACCGAAACGCGTCAGGGACTTGAAGTAAATCGGCCATATAATTGCTTCCTAAATAATGGCTCTGTTGAACCCAATCCCTTGTGGAGTCGCGCTTCTAAAAGCTCGGAGGTTGTTGGAAGATATATATATATATATATATATATATATATATATATATATATATATATATATATTCACAGAAAAAAACATAGGTTTCAGGGGTGTTATAGTTAGCTGGCCATTTCACTCGTACAAAACATAGAAATTCCTCTGTTATAGTTAGTTCTGCTAACTATAACTCGAACGCCTGCAATGCACTGCTGATGATCTCACATATTGCATCATTCATGACATGGTCAGTGGCATCGCTGATGACATCTCAAATGACATCACTGATGACATCACTGATGACATCATCCAGTGAATGTGGTTTAGTTTGAAATTTAAATATGTATCATATATATATACCAATCTGTATTGAAGATTGAGTGGATATATAACTGTCTGGATGGAGGATTTAGTAGCTGTCTGACTGTCGGTTTAAGTGTGTAATTAAGTGTTTACCTTAATACATGAATTAGTAACTAAACCATGTGAATGTGTGCATCACTGTCTCTGTTGTTGTATAACATGCTGCATCAGTAGGTCACTAACTACATGAGTGTGTATATTAGTTATTAGTTGGGTGAGTATTGTATGGGACACTGAGTGTGTGTGTGGTTGGATGGGGTGTGTGTAACTCTATGCATAGATGTGTGAATGGTTGATTGACTAGGTATATAGGTTTAAGAGTGCATGTGGAAACTGTTGTTTGGGTGACTGAGTGTATTTATTTGTGTGTTGGTGAGCTGGATAATATCGCCTGGTTATCGTGTTATTAACAACGCTAACCGCCTAGGCGATAAAAAATCCAGCAATAGCGGCATTTTGGGAAGTTATCGCTGGTAATGCAGCAATAAAACTACAAGGATAGGGGGCGTGGCTAACGCGCCGGCGAGCACGGACGGATTCCCCGTGAGCTCCGATGTGCCGGGACCCGCGGATGGCCTGAAAACTGGTTTCATGGCATAACTGGACGACCAGCTTATCAGTAAGGCCGGCGGAAGGTGCGAGGAGCACGATGGCACTATCGTTGGATGATTTACTGCCGCAAATCGCTGTTTTTGACAAGCTGTAACTTTTCAGCTCAGGAGAAGCGGGTGGCCGCCATTTTGAGCCACCGTTCCCACGTCTCGCATTGCTCCTTAGGTGAGCTTTCCCGCACTGGTTTTATCTTGCACTTTCTCTACAGATTGATAGCGCTGCTGTATTCTCTTCATATGCCTCTGCAAATGTTGTTTTTTCCTCGTTTCAAGTTGAGGTTCGAGTTTAAGCTGCTCTCTCCTCATTTATATGACATTTTACGGCCGCCATTTTAGGTATGTTTCACCTATCAAGTCTGACTGCCTTTCCAGTGGCATTGCTATTCTAATGCAGCTTCATGTGGATGATCATACCAGACTGTGCTGTAAATAGTTTTGGCCCATGAAGGAGTCTCTGGTGCAGGTTTTGTAATTCATGTTGTGACACATAACTGGTTACTCATGCTGTGACGCATTGACCAGTTACTCCTGCTGTGCCGCATCAACCAGTTACTCATGCTGTGACGCATCAACCAGTTATTTTGCTCCTGTGCTCTCACTCATCTTCAAGAGTTCTGCATACAGTTCTTGCTTCATTTCGCTCTACTTCCTGTGCTGGGTTCTCGTGCCCCTATGACTGTCTTTGTTTCTTGGAGACTGTGTGGATTACCCTAGCAGTATACGCTCTGGTGGCCGTTGTGCTGTGTCTAATTCAGAATATTTCACTTGTATGTACTTTTTTGTGGCACAACATCTGTAAAATATAACGGCAAATGACCCACCTACCCCAAAAGTATCCCAGACTGGAACTAAACCGAAAAGACCCAAAAATGATCCTCCTTCCCCCATCCAGTCTTCCTCTAACCCGGTCCTGGATTCCATTTTGGAAGAGGTTTGTGGTCTACAGCCATTCATGTCTGCCGCCAATGAAAAACTTCAGCAGATAGAGGAGCGCTGGGTGGTTATGGAGGGCAAAGTGTTGAACTTAGAACAACGTGTCAGTGAGATCCAGGATGTTTCTGCCAAAATCCCTCAGTTGGAACAAGAGATCAACAAACTGAAACTGCACACAGAGGACCTTGAAAATCGCAATCGTAGGAACAATCTACGCGTTTATGGTGTTCCGGAGTACGTGGAAGGTTCAGACATGGTGTCTTTCATACGTAAATTCCTGCAGGAACTTTTGGATCTTCAGCCTTTTTCTCATCCCCTAAACATACAAAGGGCACACCGTTTAGGTCGTCTGAATTCCAATTCTTCCAAACCTCGTGGCATTATTATGCTTTTCCTCTAGTTTACTGAACTAATGTCTGTTTTGAAGGCAGCGAGGCTTAAACGTCGTCTCCAATGGTCTGGTCATAACATCTTTATCTCGCAGGATTTGTCATCTGCCACAAATGCCTGAAGCAAGGAATTCATAAATCTTCAACCTCTGATGAGACAATTGAATATTCAATATGGAATCCTGCATCCTTGCTTCTGCAAAATAACGCACAATGGTCGTACCCGCTCCTTTGATGATCCACAAAAGCTTCATTCATTTCTACAGAGTGTCTCTTCATCCAACATGGACACTGCTTCTTAATATCTTCCTTCCTATGGCCTTCATTTTTATGTTTCTTGTCTTCTTACTTGCTTCTGTTTATTTTTTTTCCTAATTATTGTTATCTTCTCTGTCGTACAGCCTTTATATCTTTTGTGTCTTTCTTCTTATATATGTCCTTTCATTGGTAGCTCGCGGGGCTTTGTCCCCTCTCTGGTGTACCCTCGCCCCTGTTGTCTTGGTTGCTCTTCTCTCTTCGGATCAGGCCCTTTTGTCTTGATCTGTGTGCTCTTTTCTTTTTCTTCTTTATCTGTCTTCCTTTCTTTTCTCCTCTCTTCTGTTCTCTCTTTCTATGGCTTGTCTACCTAGTCATCTGTAACTCCTGTTTCTATAGTCATGGACGGTCTGTCTTTCTTTTTCTGTTCTGGGTGTTGTTATCCTTTTTGTTTCTAGTTGCATTGTACTTCAGTGTTATGAGTTTGTTGGGAGTTTTACCCTCATGTTTATTGATTGTTTGCTGTTTCCCTTTTTTTAGTTACCTCCTTGCATTGTGTCTACTCCATTTGTCGCCCACCCTCCCCTTCTATCATCATGTGTAACTTTGTGTCGTAAAACATACGAGGTCTCAGTCATCCTGTCAAGCGTCAAAAGGTATTGTCTCACCTGTCTAAACTTAATTAGCAGGTTGTTTTTCTCCAGGAAACGCATTGTTCTGATGTTGAATCTCTTAAGTTGAAGCGGCAGTGGGTGGGGCAAGTAGTGTTCTCTCCTGCTGTTAGTAAAAAAGGGGGGTTTCTATTTTATTTCACAAAGCATTAAATGTACAAATTGTTTCCTCCCAAAATGATGATGAAGGACTTTGGGCATTGGCAAAGGTTGTAATCCAAAATAAAACATTGGTTTTACTAAACATTTATGGCTCGGTCCGACCTGATCCCAAATTTTGGAAAGATATTAAAGTCCTCATATCGCCCATTGATTGTCCAGACTTTGAAATTGCGGGTGATTTTAACCAATGGCTAGATCCTTTTTCAGATAGATTATCCTCCAGTAAGTTTCAACCTGAAAAATTCCATAAGAGTTTTCAATCTGCCATTGCCTCTCGCCCTTTATTTGACTCATGGAAAATGTGTAATCCTGACTTACTTGAATATACTTTTTTTCTAATGTACACCATACCCGCTCCAGAATTGATTACATTATGGTCAGTAAATCTCTACTTCCCTCTATTCAGAAATCTGTGATTGGTTCCATATTTATATCCGACCATGCTCCTGTTTATACTTCCTTAGACCTCTCCCTCATTTCGTCTAAATTTAGTCGCTGGAAGTTTAATTCATTTCTTTTGTCCGATACTGTCTTTATGAAAGAAATTGAAGGATTTTGTAATGAATTTTTTTAAATAAATGACCCTTCAGACACCTCTATTCCTAATAATTGGGATGCTTTTAAAGCTAAACTTAGGGCCTTTACTATATCTTATGTATGTATGAAAAAGAGGCTTAACAGGAGGAAATATGAGGACCAACTTCTGAAAATTGAAGAGCTGGAGCATTCTTACTTCACTTCCAAATCCCAGTCTGCACTTCAGGATTTAATCCACGCTAAAATTGACCTAAATAAAATTATCACTAACGAAGCTTGTAATACCCTTATTAAAATCAAGTCCAAATTCCATGGTGGTCAAAATAAAGCGGGGATAATGTTGGCAAATTACTTAAAAATTAAATCAGAACGTAAAAGTATAGGCCCCATCTATAATGATTTGATCAATCAACTGGTTTCATCAGACGAAGACATCGCTGATGTGTTTCATCAATATTACCAATCTCTATATACTGATGTTACACACCCTTCTGAGATTAACTTATCTTCCTTTTTTGACAACCTTCCTTCACCCCCTTCCTTTACTGATGAATTTGCCCTACTTGAGATGGAGATTACTATCCAGGAAGTTACTTGAGCCATCGCTTCACTTAAGAGATCTAAAGCGCCAGGTCCTGATGGACTTCCTGTTGAATTTTACTCTGCCTTTCCTGCCTCTTTTGCTCCAAAACTTCTGCAATTGTTTAATTCCTTTATTGCAGATGCTAAGGCCTCTGGTTCTTTTCTGTATGCCCTCATCATCATAATACCTAAACCTGATAAAGACCATTCACAATGCAAATATTTCAGCCCTATTTCATTAATTAATTATGACTGCAAAATTTTTGCTAAAATTTGGGCTAAACGCCTCAATTCTGTTATTCCCTGTTTAATCAAAACGGACCAGGTTGGGTTTGTGAAGGGTAGACTTGCTGCTGCCAATGCCCGTATGTTTTCCAATGTCATTGCTCATAGTACAAATCTTAAAACCCCAATGGCAGCTTTGTCCTTAGACGTGGAAAAAGCGTTTGACCGCATTAATTGGCAATTCATGTTCCACACCCTCAAATGGTTTGGTTTTGGTCCCTCTTTCATTTCCCTGGTAAAGCTTCTATATTCATCTCCCCGGGCCAGCATTTTGTTTAATAATCAATTCTCTAAGTACTTCTCTCTATCTAGGGGTACCCAGCAAGGCTGTTCTCTTTCCCCTTTATTATTTATTTTATGTCTGGAACCATTTTTAGAACGTATGCGCTCCAATCCCAAAATTGTTGGCTTTAAACTACCTTCTACGGAGATTAAATTATCTGCGTACGCGGATGATGTGCTGGTGTATATGGCTGACCCTACATCTTCCCTCCCACACTTTTTGGATGAAGTACGCTTGTATTCCTCCATATCGGGTTATAAGCTAAATTTATCCAAAACAGAAGTCTTGCCTCTGAATGCAGCCTGCTATCAGTACATGCTTAATGACACTGAATTTGCATGGTGTCCCTCCAAACTTAAGTACCTTGGTATATGGTTCTCATCATCTTTAGTTGACACACTTAAATTTACCTTTGATTCCCTGTTAAAGAAACTCCAATCTCTCCTTCAAATTTGTCCCCCTTATTCCTTTCTTGCTGGGGTAGGCTGGACACGATTAAAATGATGATTACTTCTTATGTTCTTTATACTGTCTCTATGCTACCTTTCAAAATCCCTCATTCATATTTTTCCCGCATTAACTCGTTATGTACAAAATTTTTGTGGAATGACAAACACCCTCGTATTGCTTTGCACAAACTAACCCGCCCTAAAACTGAGGGTGGCGTTCGTTTCCCCAATTTTAAATCATATCATTCTGCCTTCTTGATTAAACAGTCCTTTTCCTTAGTTTATGGTTTCATGGATAATCCTGTGCCTAAATGGGTTCTTTTAGAGCATTCCCTTTTAAATGGTTTTTCGTTCCAGTATATTGTATTTATGACAAACTGCTCTTTTCTAACTAAGGGCCCGATGTAGATAAATTCATTTTACCACTTCATAAATACCGAATCATACCGATTCGGTATTTAAGAAGTGGTAAAAAGGAGGGGGGGTGATGTAGGCATGGGTAATGCCCATTGATTCCTATGGGCATTGAAGCCCATAGGAATCAATGGGCATTACCGAATCTGTATTTAAAGAATCGGTAAATACTGAATGTTGCAAGGGTGCAGGGGGTGTCACTTTGACACCCTCTAGCACCCCGAATTCAGGCACGTGTGACATGTGGCACACAGACATGCCCTAAGGGCATGTCTGTCTGTCACATGGCACAGGTGTGCATGCACACATGTGCATGCACACCTGGATTCGGTATTTTACCACCCAATTGGATTGGGTGGTAAAATACCGATTCTGTAAGGCCTGTGGGACTCAGAAGAGTCCCACCTACATTAGGAAGTTACCGAATCGGTAAAAATACCGATTCGGTATTTTACCGATTCGGTAAACTTACCGATTCGGTAAATTTACCGAATCGGTAAAATAGGGCCCCTACATCAGGAATGACCATTTACCGGTCGGTAACGGCCGAAATCGGCCGTTACCCGTCGGTAAATGGCCACCTACATCTGGCCCTAAATTCCCTATTTTGAAATACTCGCAAACACTGCTGTATAGTGCATTCTCATCTAACCTCTCCCCTCTCCAACGCTTTTTATCCTCCGTTGTGTGGTATAACAAATTCCTTAAATACAAAGGCAAATCGTTTTACTTTAAATATTGGAAAGAGAAGGATATTTTGTTTGTACATCAATTCTTTGATGGTAATGCTATTATTCCTTTCCATGTACTGCAAAAAGTGTATCACCTTTCTTCTTCGTCTCTTAATGAATATTCTATAATTACATCTGCCATTCAATCACACTTAGCCTCTCTTTCGCTTCTTGATACCTTTCCCATTTCAACACCCACCACTCAACTGTACCCGTTATTTTCAACTCAACAGTCTAAGGCTGCTCTTGTTTATACCATTTTGTTATCAAATGTTAAGGAGCGCCTTAAATCAAAAGTAGAGAGTGCTTGGGAACATGATCTTGCCATCTCCCTTCCTGTCTCGTTGTCGGATTGTTCATGGTCCAAATTGTTTAAAGCATCAATTTCTGCTCATATTACCCAATCTTTGTTCTTCATTTATAATAGAGTTGTTATTACTCCTGTTAGTGTTAATAAGTTCTCCCCTACTTCCTCTCCGTTATGTTGGTCATGCTCTAAAGTGTTAGGTTCACTTAAACATCAGTTATATGAATGCTTCCCAGTTATGTCATTTTGGAATGATGTTTGGAATATCTGCATGCCAATGTTTCGCTGCTCTGCCTCATTATCACTATTGAATGTTTTTCTAGGTTCATTATCAGATGATGTTGATATTGTATCTTCTTCTGCTAGACTGTTGGACCTATTTATTGCTATCGCATTTAAAGTTATTTTGTCGTGTTGGAAGGATAACTTCAAATTATCTGTACATACATGGTGGAATTTCATTTGTGACGAACATAGGATCGCTATTGTCTCCTCCTCTTCTATTCCCCTAAAAATCAAATCTGATCTTCTCTGGCTCCCCTTTACTATGTATCTTTCTTCAAACTCTCCTATATGATTGATCCTCCTTTAATCCCACATTTGTTTTATTTCTACGGCTTCTCACTTTTCCTTTTCTTCCTTCTTTTCTCCTTTCTTCTGCCCTTTTCTTTCTTCTATTCCCCTTCGGTCTTTTCTCTTTCCTCTTTCTCCTTTTCCATACCTACCTCTCTATTATACATATGTTTTAGACTCCATGTTCTTTTATGTTTCGTACCATTCTGTATAACATATGTATAATTTTTTCTCTAAAAATTACCAAATAAAAATTTCTTAAACAAAAAAAAACCTACAAGGATAGGACTATCCTTGTTGATAGCCCATGGTGGATTTAGCCATGTAATCCACCTCCCATTGGATTACATGGCTAAGTCTGAAAATTAGCAGATGCAAAAAAGCAGTGTTAACCCTGGTTAGCGCTGCTTTTTTTGTCTCTAACAGGGTTAGCATGAAGCTTGATAATAGGAGAAATGTCGCTTAGCGACATTTCTCCTATTATTTTGCTCTGGAACGCCCACTTTACATCTCATTAGAGATGCAAAGGGAAGCGTGGTGAAAAAGGGTGCTAACATGCTATTTTGCATGTTAGCACCCTGTTGTTGATAGGGCGATATTTTTAACTCCACTTCTTTGGCTTTTAAAGCCAAAAATGCAGAGATAAAGCCCTTGTTAATATGCCCCTATGTGTTTGAATAAATGAGGTGTTGTTGGATAATTGTGTAAGTGAGTAAATGTAAGTGTGATAAAAAAATTTCATGAGGGAGTAGGATGACTGAATAACGGACTAAGATGACTGCTGATGTGTCAATGTCTATATATGTATATAAGTGCATTTTTGATAGTGTTCTATTAATTAGTGGCTGCATGTATAAATGATTCTGTTGTTGAATGGGTAGTTGTGCGTGTAGACTTAGGAATCAGTGAGTGGGTATGTAGTAACTGGTACTGGTGTGTCAATGGTTTCAAATATGATACTCTGTATTTTACAGTGAGTGATGAAAGGTTATACTTGTGTATGATGAGGTGTATCAGATTGTCACGAGGATGATATCATCAGTGATGTCATCAGTGATGTCATTTGAGATGTCATCAGTGATTTCATCAGTGATGTCACTGACCATGTCATGAATGATGCAATATGTGACATCATCAGCAGTGCATTGCGTGCGCGTGAGTTATAGTTAGCAGAATTAACTATAACAGAGGAATTTCTATGGTTTTGTATGAGTGAAATAGCCAGCTAACTACAACACCCCTGAAACCTATGTTTTTTTCTGTGAATGTTTTTTTTCAGTGTATCTCAAAGGTTTTTTAAATCCTAATTTTTACGTGTGATAGTAGTTATACCTATTTTTGTACTGATTTTCTACAGTTTTTTAACTGTTTAATTATGAATATTTTATTCATTAAATAACATTACATATTTTTCTGAAAATTGCAAAAAAAGTTTTAATTTTAATTCTAACTAAAATGTTGATAACATTTTTTGTTTTCATTTTTTATTTTAATATATTTATATTATTTTCTTTAAAAAAAATCCCAAATTTTTTTGGGAGTCGCGCACTCAAAGCGCACACATCTCAGTGGGTGTGCGGATTCTAGCCGCCATTTTAGAAAAGTCGTGAAAGATCCACGTACGGTGTGCGACCGCTGCGTGTTTTTCAGTTACATCATATACATTTAATATTACATGATGTGCGCTGTGGCATGCGACCAGTCCGCGACTCCTGTCCCGCACATTCCCGACACATGCGCAATACGGTATGAGAGGCTTGCATGGTGGCGAGTCCCGCGTGACATCATATATGTGCAGGGGCGCGCTGGGTGCGTGACTTCCACAAAAAAAATTATGTTCCAAAATGATATGTATGTGTCTTTAATATACATATTAGATATTCATAAAAATAATATATTTGTACTTATAATTATATTATTTTTAAATATATTTTAGCGAAGTCGGGTGCGTGCATCATGAGCGCAGAGTACCAGGTCAGCAGAGCTGCTCTACAGCCTAAGAAGCAGGTCAGCGGAGCTGCTCTAGAACCAGAAACCCAGGCCAGCAGAGCTGTTCTAGAGCCAGAGACCCAGGTCAGCAGAGCTGCTCTAGAGGCCGAGAACCAGGTCAGCAGAGCTGCTGTAGAGCCAAAGAAATCAGATCAGCAGAGCTGCTTTAGAGGGAGAGAACCAGGTCAGCAGAACTGATTTAGAGCCAGAGAACCTGGTCAGCAGAGCTGCTCTAGAGCCAGAGAACCAGGTCAGCAGAGCTGCTTTAGAGCTATAGCACCAGGTCAGCAGAGCTGCTCTAGAGGCAGAGAACTAGTTCTGCAGAACTGCTTTAGAGCCAGAGAAGCAGGTCAGCAGAGCTCTTTAGAGGGAGAGAGCCAGGTCAGCAGAGCTGCTCTAGAGGCAAAGAACCAGGTCAGCAGAGCTGCTATAGAAGGAGAGAACCAGGTCAGCAGAGCTGCTTTACAGCCAGAGAACCAGGTCAGCAGAGCTGCTCTAGTGCCAGAGAACCAAGTCAGTAGAGCTACTTTAGAGCCATAGAACAATGTCAGCAGAGCTGCTTTAGAGCCAGAGAACCAGGTTAGCAGAGCTGACCTGGTTACACACTTGCGACGCACAGAAAAAATACATGGGTTGTCTTGGCAATGGGTGGGGAGGTGATGGACATAGTAAAGTTTGTGACTGTAAAATTGAAAGTCATCGTCATGATATTGCATAAATTAATCCACTTATAAAGTAAAATTGCAGTACGTTTTGTTACAGGCATTTGTCTAAAACTTTCTTAAGTACATTGTGTCGATTTATACTTTTTAATACTCTTGTTCACTTGTTATACTTGACAATTACATGAGGTACATTTCACAAGTTGACATAAAGAAAATACCCGGCTGCCGTGACTAGAAGAATGTGTGATGCGTGCGCATTCTGTAACCTTGGAATCTTTTTGAAGGTGAGCCATGCCCTTTGTGTCTGTTCGCATTTGAGCTGATGTCACTATTGTTGTCTGTTTCCAAATGTATCCCCCTTACTAGCTATACTAGTGCGGTACACTTTCAAAGTATTTATCGCTAGTGCGACTCGGCAAGCCTGCACGTGTCATGCTGGCTTGTAGCGTATTGGTGAATGTTATCACTTTCTAGCGTGCGGGCTCGGTCCCAGTGGGCAAGGTTTAAGTTACTGTGTTTGGAACACTTTGAAACTTGATACGGCCTGGGAGTGGGACTAACATTGCGGTTAGGTTGGTCCGGCCTATTTTAACAAAACATGTGTAAAGCATGCCAGGCAAAATGACAGATGCGAGAATAAATGAAAAAATAATAAAAAATTATATTGGTTAGTTTGTGCGATCACTGCGCACTGTGCTGTGAAACTAGAGATTACTATGTGTGGTGTGTCATTTTATGTACAAGGTGTGGCTATGTGTGTATGTACAAAGGATGGTGAGTGAAGATGTTGAAAGAGGGGTGGGGTCAGTTTACTGTGAGCGTGAGGAGTTTTCTGTGGGCGGATAGTTTTTAGTAAATTGTATTGGCGCTCAGTTCCTATAGATGTACGCTCAACACTTCATCTGTGTTGATCTTGCAATTTACCATTATGATATACTTTGATTCCAGTCTCCTCAGGGTTAACAATCTGTTCCACCTCTGGGGTGTTTCTTGGCATTGTCCATGACGAAGTATGTGAGGTCCTCCACCTTGCCATTGTGGTGCATATTTCTGTGACGTGCCACGGGGTATGAGGGGTCATCATTTGTAATGGCTCTTAGGTGTTGCAAGATTCTTACATGGACCGGGTGTAAAGTGCTTCCTACATACAATTTATTGCAAGTGCAACGTAGCACGTAAACTGCGAAATCTGTTTTGCAATTGTAGTGATCTTTTATCAGAAATGGGGTTTTTCTGAGTGGCAAGCTGACTGATTTTGTGTTGGGTGCATGTTTGCATGCCTTGCATTTGGCGCATTTGAAAAACCCTGTCTGTGCTTTGAGCCAATTACCTCATCTGTCTTGTGTTGGGGCATTGTTCACTAGCTACTCTCTCATGGATTTGGCCCTCCTGAAAGTTAGTTGTGGTAGTTTGGCACATGTGGGGCCTAGAGTGGGGTCCCTGCGGATAAGCGGCCTGTGCCGGTACAGGATTTTTGACATGGTACTTGTTATACCCTGTCTGAGTCTGGGGGTGTTTGGATTCTGTCTTGCTGGATGTATTAGTGTCAAGCAGATCTTCCCTGGTGCGCAATTGGCTCTTTCTTCTGGCTTTTTCTAGTGTGGTGTTTTTGTAGCCTCTCTGGCTAAGTCTCTCAAAGAGGCTGGATGTGCATGCTTCCAGGTCTTTGTTTGTACTACAGTTTCTCTTGAGATGTCATCATTGATGTCATGAGTGATGTCACTGACCATGTCATGAGTGATGTAATATGTGACATAATCAGCAGTGCATTGCGGGCGCGTGAGTTATAGTTAGCTGAACTAACTATAACGGGGGAATTTCAATGGTTTTGTACGAGTGAAATGTCCAGCTAACTATAACGCCCCTGAAACCTATGTTTTTTTCTTTGAATTTCTAAGGTTTTTTTAAATGCTAATTCCTAACTATAACGTGCCTGAAACCTATGGTTTTTTTCAGTGAATATATATATATATATAGACAGAAGCTAATGGCACCAGTGGAACTATTTCGACACAAAGCATCAGAAGACGGTAGTAACCGAAACGCGTCATGCAAATGTGTTGAATAAATGGATTTCAAACGTACCTTTGTGCCGCCTCTTCTACTTCCCAGGAAGGAGAATGCTTTGGAAGTACAATGCGTGAAACCCATTACACGCGGGGATGGCACCTCTCAGCGAGTGTCTGAAGGCAGCGGATGTCTGAAGGAAGGGTGATAATGGGAGTGACCCGGACCGCCGCACAAATCAGAGGCCGCATGACGACGCTGTCAAGGACAGTTCATACCACATGGAGGGGTCTCCTTACTTCATCGAGGTCCCCGAGCCTGCGAGCCGATGGTACTGTGAGGCATGAGAGCGAGGGAACTGAACTCCGTTTCCGAGAACAAGTGCCATGGCTTCAGTCAGCGAACATTGCTACTCGGCTGCACGTTGGGACAATGTAGTGCAAGCGAGTAAACGGACCACCGACCAGCAAGTGTGGAACAATGCCTGCTGGGTAACGTAGTTCTACGAAAGGGAACTTTGGTGCAATCCGTGCCATGTTTTGCGGACACCCTCAACACTACTTCAGTGGTTGAGTCAGAGACAGAAGCTAATGGCACCAGTGGAACTATGTCGACACAAAGCATCAGAAGAAGGTAGTAACCGAAACGCGTCATGCAAATGTGTTGAATAAATGGATTTCAAACGTACCTTTGTGCCGCCTCTTCTACTTCCCAGGAAGGAGAATGCTTTGGAAATATATATATATATATATATATATATATATTTGCATGTATGTTGGTGGGAGGAGCAAATCCTCAAAACTATACTTTTGAACGAATAGACCAACCATGTTTTATACTCGTTGAGATATATCTATGATGTTTTTATTGTATGGAGAGGGGATGAAAAATGTGCTTGTGATTTTATTAATCGTATCAATGACAATACTGCCAATTTGAAGTTCACCTCGTATATCAATAAGAAAACCATTGAGTTTTAGATGTGAAAGTGTATGTAAAAGAAGGAAGGATACCAACCACCTTATATAGGAAAGCTATGCCTGGAAATGTAATACTCCATGCCGGTAGTGCGCATCCTAAGCATTTGATCAAAAATATTCCTTACGGGGAACTTTAAATCTTAAATGAGGCAGTTAGCAGAATGAGGGATAGAACGAGGGAATCTCTGTTTTCAAATCATAGCAAGAAAGAAAATGTTGATGATGCAAATAATGCCCCCAGACTTATCACCATCTACAATAAACAAGGAAGGAAGATTCGATCCATAGTCAGGCATGGTTGGCCCAATTTGTTGATAGATGGTGTATTGGCTCTGAGGCTCCCTGCTCAACATGTGATTACTTATAGAAAAGGCCCCACAATGCACACCCAGATTGTGAAGAGCAGACCTGAATTGTCTAAAGCTACCATGTGGCTGCAACCCAAACTAGGTTTCACCGAATGTTCTTCTTGTAGAGCTTGCAGATTCGGGAAGAATACAACTCATTACACTACTTTATTTAGCCCTGATAGGGTTGCAATTCAGGGTAAATACAACTGTAGAACAGAGTATGCAGTATACATTCTGTCATGCACCTGCAGCTTAAGGTATGAGGGAAGTACCAAGCTGCAGGTGCATGTCCGAATTCTGCAGCACTTACGAGTCATATTGAATAATGACACAGCTTACCTGGTGGCCCGCCACTTCAAGCAGATGCATGGCAACAATCTTAACTGCTTGAGATATTTTGTGGTGGCCGCAGTTCCCAAAATGGGCAGAGGAGGCAACAGGGAAAGGAAATTAAGGCAGATGGAGTCCTGTATGATTTTGGAGCTAGATAGTAAGTTCCCCAATGGACTTAACACCACTGAGGACTTACATTACTTTTTATAAGACCTCATCTATGATAGAAAAGTTGAAATAGTTAAATAACCACAGTATTATGGTCCCCAGATGATATTCGTTTGATACCTTAGAGGCATAGTGGTAGGAATTAATTAAATAGTATAACGGTTATTTCTGCAGCTGCGCACCCCAAATTCCATCAGGGTCTGCGCTATATATATATATATATATATATATATATATATATATATATATATATATATATATATATATATATTTATAGCAAAGCGGCTCACTTTTCCTCTGTTAGGCGCTGCTTGGTGTCTGGTCGCGTTACTCCTGCGGTCGAGCCAGACCGCTACAAATTCAACAGGTTTCCCCAGCAAGGGGCAGGCGGAGTCGCAGAAAGGAACAGGCTGTAGGCGTTCTCAAGTGTTCAGATTAATTTAATCCATTAATCCTTTGGGGGTTGCAAAACAATATAGAAACCAACGCGTTTCGACAGCGTCCGCTGTCTTGCTCACGGTCAGTATACTGTGCATTGCTCAACAGTTTTAAGGAACCAACAAACAAACAACAAGATTGCACCCGCCCCCCTGTCACATGTTCCATGACACACATGTTAGGGATTCTGGGACTTGTAGTCTAGCCCTATAATGTGATTTAATACTTATGTTGGTGATTACATGTGAGGGATTAATTATATATTTGTGGGGCATAGTGACTGGCTATGTGTTGGAGTGAAGTAGTGTTACTAATCCTCCTTAAGCCACTGTTGGTTCTGTAACCGCTTTATACTAGGGGAGTGTTGCCCACCAGTGGGCACAGTTTGCCATTAGACATATTGATACATCACTAAATAACCAAGGTGTTGCCCCCCAGTGGGCGTTTCACATATACGTATAATTAGTAATTCAACATTTGGTTAATTAATCAGTAATTCAAATATAGCCCTCCAGTGGGCTTTGGCATGTCCTAGTTCATGGCTAGTCTGTAATTACTCGCCCAAGTGAGCTTTAAACAAAGGTGAAAACTAGTGGGGAGGTGAAAAAATAAAAATTGGGACTAATTGGTGTTAATAGTTCATGGCAGGCGGAAATTGTAACGGAAGTCAATTATGTTCATTTAGAGGTGTATGTAAAGTTCCTCCGATTGATTTAACCCTAATGGGGTCATAGTTCTGAAACCAAGGATATGTTTTGATTCCTTGCGGCGTAGTATTTTTTCATTATGTCCTCCTCTGGGTGATGGGTTCAGTGTTTCAATACCCCAGAAGCGCAATTGCTTCCAGTCCCCATTGTGCTCTGACTCCATGTGTTTTGCAACTGCGTTGCTTCTATCTTTATGTACAGTTGCACGGACATGTTCAAGGATCCGTTTTTTTAGCTCACAAATTGTGCTCCCAATGTACCTTAATTTGCACGGGCATTCAATCATGTACACAGTGTACCTGCTATTACAAGTTATGCATTGATTGATTTTCCAGTTTTTTTTGTCCGGCATGGTTATTTCCTGGGTTGGTTTGGCAATTTCGCAGGCTTTACAATGGTAGCACTTCACGAATCCTTTTGTTTGTAGCCAATTTTTTCTTTTTGCTGGTGGCTGGAAATGGCTGTGAACCAATTGGTCCTGAAGGTTTTTAGCCCTTTTGTAAGTTACGGTCGGATGATTGCCCATCCTTTTTCCTATGGCTGGGTCCAACTGTAGAATCTTCCAATTCTTTTTTAAGATTTGGGTTAGTTGTTTTGTTTCTCTACTGTATGTTGTAATCAACCTGATCGGCTCATCTTCTGTTTGAGTAGGGGCTGCTTTGGGTTTCAGGCTATCTGATCTTGTGGTCTTGTTTGCTCTTTCCCAACAATGTTTTACTGTTTGATGGTTATATTGTCTCTTTTGGAAACGCATTGCCGAAGTTTGGCTCTGTTTTTGCCATTCATCTTCTTCGCTACAAATTCTCCTGAGTCGAAGGAATTCCCCATAGGGGATGCTTGATATCAGGGATCGTTGGTGGAAACTGGTGGCTTCAAGTGTGGCGTTAGTGGCTGTACTTTTCCGATGTAAGGTGGTCTCCATTTTATTGTTTTTGATATAGACTTCGGTGTCCAGGAAGATGGCTTTATTGGCACTGATGTTGTGAGTGAATTTTATACCTGGTGTACTGGAATTCAGTATTTCAAAGTATTCAAGGAATTTTTCTTTTCCACCGTTCCATATCAAGAACAGGTCATCGATAAATATCTTCCAGATTATGATGTGTTTTGTGAACTGGTGTAGTTTGGTGTTCCAGGCCACTGTTTCCTCCCACCAGCCCATGGCGGTGCAGGCGTAATTTGGGCTAAAGGAGAAGCCCATGGCTGCTCCATTCTTTTGCCTGTATATTGAGTCCCCAAATAAGAAGATGTTGTTGTTCAGTAGATATTGTGTCATATCCATCAGCATGTTGTTGTGGTTAGCGTAGTGTATGTTGCGTTCCTGAAAGACATGTTTACAGGCATTTAGACCCATCAAATTTTTTTTTTTTTTTTTTTTTTTTTTTTGATTGAGATAATGCTTTTATGATGGTATTTTAATAATGTCTTAGTACTTGCACTTTAAATGGCCATGTTGGCCATAGGTAGCACTTTTGCACACTTAGCACATTAAATTCGTACTGCATATTTTGCACAGTATATATCACTTTTGAAACAGCTTATTTGCACAGTAGTGAATAGTATTATAAAACAGTATGCAATGAATAATTAATTCTACCCCTGGAGGTATGCATTGAAGCAGGGAGATTGTTGTTTGGTATTATGGCTCTAGTTGTGACCGATAATTTGCACTTGAATAATCAGTAGCATAGGCGTGCATTTGCTCAATTTGCACAGTTTGCAATAACATTATGGTTACAATATGACAGGTAACTCATTTACCACTATTTGTGAGTTATTGATGGATTGATGATGCAATTTATTGCAGCTCAATGTATAGGTCAATTAGGTGTACAGATATGGTTTAAATGTGCTATACTAACATTATGTGGCAATAATGGGTTTTGTCATCTCTTTCATGATGAACTTTAGAAATGTATTTCGAAAAGCACTGTTTATGTAAAAGGGAGATAAGTTAAAAAAACGGGAGCCAGATAAAAGAAAAAAAAAGAAAACAGACTTACTGTGGATTAGTATGGAGTGCTAGGGTGTTTTCTATGTTCACATACCACGAGGGGTGAAAGCACAGCATATTTAAATTAAAGATGGCAAACGGCTTCCTTTGTAACGAGATCAAGGGCGTGTTGCCCAAAACACAAGGTACTGAGGAGCGAATAAAAGATCTACATGCCAAAGATTTCTATTGGTTCATGGTTCTTTGTTCGCCCATCATTGATGTGGAAGTGCTGAGAAACTGTTTTGTTTGTTGATATATATATATATAGTACAAACTACTCTCTAATGTAAACAGGCTGTCATACTGTCATACATGCATGTAAGTGTATTGTACCTGCGCATGAAAACGGTCATACGTGTGTACTTGATTTTAAGGCACAATATATATGGTGCATAGTTAAAGAACTGCTGGTTTCGCATTTGGAAATTCTCTTTAAAGTGTAAGTAGAAGATATGTTCAAAAACGTTTGCTGTGAAAATAATGAGGGAAATGCAAAAAATGTAATGCATCAGAAGACGTTAATGTTTAAAAATCATAAAAAGATGGCGGCTGTACATATTGTGTGATTCGGTGGTGGAGCTGTTAAATACATGGAATGATATAAATGCCCATAGGAATCTTTACAGTCTACAACGTTGCATAATCACACATACCAACTGCTTCATTTACGAAAATAAACCCCCTTTGTAATTCAGAAAAGATTGTTCTTCTTGTAAGTGAATTAACTCTCACAGAGGTTTCTATACAAATAGTAAACCACCTTCTGTTGGAGGGCGGAGTGGATGTTCCAGTTTGGGAATGACCTTGAACTTTACAACAACCCACAAACTTCATGTTTATGTTCCTCCCTGAGCTCTTCCCACCATGGAAATGGTCAGAGAATTCTTCCTGTCAAGTGTGGAATCACCAGAAAACTCAGAATAGCAGGATCAGAAGTAAACAGTGACAAAATATCCGACTAACTTGTAATCATTACCACAATATCTAAAACTAGATTCCTTTAATAAATTGGGTGAAAAGCATGCGTATATTTATATTTTTTTGTCTAGACATTCTCATTGCTTTCGCACAGTCCAATATATTTTGCCACATATGGAGCAATCTACAAATTGTATAAAGTAGATCACAATATGTTAAAACACGAAAAATGTAATTCCAGAAAATTCGATATAAACACAGGAATTTCTAGAGAGCCAATCAATAACACTTTTCGTTGAACGTTATGCCTTGATGCTTGACAAATGTAGCCTTAAACTGTTGATCCGCTTCAATATATGCTCAGTCAGAAACCACATCCTCAGCTGGAGAAACATTAAACCTTGAAAAGGGTTCTCTTTTCCTCCCACTGCCAGGAGACGTTCAAGCTATCAGGAAGGCTGCAAGACAACAACTGCAAATGGGTCCCTCTTGCAGGGTACTTTGATGAAGTAATTATTTGGCCCATAAAACTGAAACTATTTTCACATTAACCTGCAGTTTTTTTTACTTTAAAACTTTTAATCGGGTTGGAGGTTTATGGGACTCTAGGGCAAACAGACAATTTAGTGAAGTGCTGCACACAAAGTTCTAGTAGTTTGAGCGCATCTCGAAACCTTCTGCATCAGAAGAGACTAATTCAGAAAGGAGTTTCTGGTGCAACCATCTCAGATTACTCACCAGTAGTATACAGTATTCTGACACTTACTTCTTCTAGGCAGTCCTTACCTTGAGGATGTGTATTTACCTGATTAGACTGGTGCCCCATTGCCTAAGCCTTAACAAGTAAAAAACATTAATTTACCTTCCACAACAACTCTATGATAAGAGTGGTCATGTAGAGGGATATCACAATATTGAAGCGTACTGTTAAGTATACCTGCAGGACCACCTACCTCTCCCTTCCCCCGACTGTACTTCAACAAGGATATACAGACAATACTAGCAACTGCAGGAAACACATCTAATTTTAATGGAAAAGTGACACAGAAGTTAAAGGTTATATGAGGTTCATGGCATCATCAGTAGGACAATTGAGCCATACTCTAATGCACTCATTCACCCCATATCCCGCAAGTGGAGAGATACAAATCTCGAAGAATAAGCACATGCAGCCCCTCTACATAAAACACCCAATGTGTCTGTATTGGAAATAGCTATATCTCTTGTAGATCCGCTCTGCACTGCCCCAAAATCAACTTGGCTTGCTAATGGAGTAACAAAATCATGGTCATAATCCAATGACATACTGTGGACATAGAAGATTTAAGCTCATTCATAACCATTTCAAAATTGTCATAAATATTGCTGCATTAGCAGAGCTCTAAATAACCCACGCAATTGCCAACTGTACTAGCCACGTCTAACATATAGAGCCTGGATTTTGTACTGACAGGTGTAGTGGATGAAATAAAAAGATGTTTCATCTCCGACTTCATATGGAAGGACGAGAATACAAACCCTGAGTAGAGAGGCACAGCAGACGTCTGTTGGAACCAATCCTACAGTCAGCACTCTTCAACATAAGTTCACCCAGCCAGTTGACTGGTACTTAAAACTTTAAGGATCCCTCCAGAAGAGGGTAAATAAAGGTTCCTGATTGAGGACAATGCCAGGTTTTCTGGTTTTATAATTGTATAGTGATTATTGTGCAATTACCGTGTTTTGTTGAACTATGATGTTTTAATAAATTAAATGTTTTTAAGTAATTTTAATTTCTGTGCTGAGTAATTATAATTTGTGGGTCTTGGGAATACCTGTTCTCATATCTTGGTAGCTTACCTTATTTCCCTTGGCCATTTAAGGGGTACCTCGCTCTATCTTGAACCACTGAATCTTCCAAAAAGAGTGCAGAGTGGGGGAGCATCTGAGGTTGATCAAAGCTCGTTCTAGGTTTTTGCCACTATGTAGGAGAAGGCTATTTTGACCGCTCAGGCTCTGTAGGTGCGTGGGGCTTCGGAGAGGTTGAGGTCGGCGGAGCGGTGGTTTCTCTTGGGTACGTGGAAGGAGACTCTTTTGTTGACGTATTTCAGTCCGGTGTTGTGGAGGGATTTGTAGGCATCGGTGAGTAGCTTGAAGACTACTCTCTTCCTGACGGGGAGCCAGTGGAGGTCTCACAGGTGTTGAGTGATGTGTTCATGTTGTGGGATGCCAAGGACGAGTCTGGCCGTGGTGTTCAAGATGGTCTGGAGTTTGCAGAGCAGGGATCTGTTGACTCCAGCATAAAGGGTGTTTCCGTAGTCTAGTCTGCTTCTTATGAGTGCATGGGTGGTGGTCTTTCTGGATTAGGGGGGATTCATTTGAAGGTCATGCGAAGGATGCAGTGGGTGTTGAAGCAGGTGGAGGCAACGGCGTTGATCTATCGGGTCATGGTGAGGGTGGAGTCGAGTATGATGCCGAGGTACCGGGTGTGGTCTGTGGGGGGGTTTCAGAGGGAGGTGGGCCACCAGGTATTGTCCCATGCTGAGGGGGTGGGCCCGAGGATGAGAACTTCTGTTGTTGAGCTTCATAGAGCTGCTGATCATCCAGGAAGCAGCCTCTTTAATTCCTTCCTGGATTCTGAGTCTGGTGGTGTTGGTTCCTTCGTGAGGGAGAGGATGAGCTGTGTGTCGTCGGCGTAGGGTACTTTGCTGAGTCCATGCTGTCTGACAATGGAAGCAGGCGGGCAATGTAGATGTTGAAGGGCATGGGGCTGAGCAATGATCCTGGGGAACTCCTCAGTTGATCTCTGTGGGTTGGAAGAGGGAGGGTGGGAGTCTGATTCTTTGGCTTTTGCCGGTGAGGAAGGAGTGGAGCCAGTCGAGAGCAGTTCCCTGTATGCCAGTGTCAAGGACTCTGGCGGTGGGAGACGGTTCCAAGGGCTGTGGGGAGGTCTAGTAGGATGAGGGCCGCGGTGTGGCCTTGGTTGAGGAGGGTGCAGATGTCATCTGGGGTCAGCGAGGATGGCGGTCTTGGTGTTGTGGTTGCAGCGGAATCTGAATTGGGAAGCATCAAGGATGGAGCTCTCTTTGATGAAGCTCGGTAGCTGGACGTTGAATATCTTCTCAGTGACTTTGGTCAGGAAGGGGAGGAGAGAGATGGGTCGGTAGTTTATGAGGTCTGTCATGTCTGCAGAGGGTTTCTTGAAGAGGGGATTGACTTCGGCACATCTCTAGTCATCAGGGAATGTGCCGGTTTCAAAGGTGGCATTGATGGCTCATTGTAGCTCAGGTGCTATGGCAGCGGTGGCTCTGTGGAAGATGTGTGGTGGGCAGTAGTCCGTGGGAGCTCCTGGGTGAATGCTCTTTATGGTCGTGGCGGTGTTTTCGGTGGTGACCTGGGTCCAGGCGGAAATGGTTGGCTGACTGTTGTTGCTAGAGGAAGGAGTGGTTTCGGTGTCTGGTGTCTGTCTGTTGAATATTTGCAGATAGAAGGAGGAGCCAAGCTGGTTGCAGAGGTCCTGGGTGGGATTGACGTCTAGGGCTTCGCTGGGGGGTTTGGTGAACTCCTGAATGATGCTGAAGCTTTCCTTTGGGTTGCTGGTGTTAGTGAGGATTTTGTTCTGGATGAAGGTCTTTTTGGTGGATCTGATAAGTTGGTGATATTCTGTCATGGCGATCTTGTAAGTGGTCTGGTCTCCCGTGGTTTTGCTGTTTCTCCATCGCTTCTCAAGACCTCTGCAGGTGTGTCTGGATTCTTGGAGGTTGGTGGTGAACCAGGTGGCCTTCGTGGGGCACTGTCTGTCAGGGTTGCAGAAGTGGAGCAAGCTTGTCTGTGCAATTGGTGATCCATCTGTGTAGTTCCTTGGCTGCCGAGTTGGTGTCGGTCGAGGTGGGGGATTACGGTTGAGGGTGGAGTTGAGGTGTTCCTCCGTGACATTTCTCCAGTTCCTGTGCAGAGGGTGTGGTTTAGGTTTGTGAGCGGTGGCTTTGTCGAAAGAAAAGAGTACACAGTGGTGGCCTTTCCAGGGATGTTGCGTGGTGTGGCTGAAGTGGATATTGTTACCTCCAGCGAAGATTGGGTCGAGGGTGTGTCCTGCCTTGTGGGTGGGGGTGGTGATGAGCTATTTCAGTGCCATGTTGGCATCTTTGTTGGAAGCCCTTCAGAAACTCTGAACTGACATTGCTGCATCACAGAGGAGACCTAGATGTAGGAACTCTGTCCTCTCAATGTCAATATTGACTTCAAATTATGGCACCTGTACAGCAAACTGATAAGATGATTAAGGAGAATGGGATCCCATGGAACAATCTACTCTTCAACTATGGCCAACTGGCACAAAGGTGGAAACCACTCAAGCCACAGCTGAAAGTCAACCTGGCGACAGCAATACACAGGTACCTGGATTTGAGGACATGCACCCTGGAATAAGATGGCACAACACTGTGATAAGAAGACACAGGAAATGGAATTGAGAGTCACAAGGAGAGGGAGCCAATGGCATAGGAGAAACACAAACTCAAATTATGACATAATAAATCATGATACTTTTATAGGGAGGTGCTGGAACTAGGAGACTCAGAGAGGGAGGAAGTGATGCACTACCTTCACTGTATAGCATACATAAACATTGACATTAGGGCAGGGGTATTAAGATGATTGACTCACACATACACATTTCTCACCTGATAGATCTTTCTGGTTGCCTGAGAGGCGAAAGGAAATCGGCATTCATATAAACTATTTAAAGTTTGTGTAACCTATTTGGTGACACAATAAGGACCAGAAATAAGTAACGAAAGTTACGTGAGTTTATTACACATTAATAATCAATCCAGTGAATAGGCAAAATAGGAACGTATCATGAACATGAATTATTACAACATGTATGTTTATGTGCTAATACAGCTGGCACAGATCTGTGGTAGTGGAGCGTTAGGGAGAAGCGGGGTGTAAAATAATTTGAAAAAAACGTACCTCCTTGCCGCTCTCTCCCACCTTGTCTCTCCTCCACGTCCGCCAAGAAGGAACCGGCAAGGCTCTCCTTAACCAATCACAACACAGTGTTGTGATTGGTCTGAGTGCCGTAGTTTGGTTCTCCGACAGGGACTGGAGGCCTAGGCATGTTCTCCACCCTGGCTGTAATGCAGCCTGGGTGGAGAACATGCCAAGAGCACATCACTGTTTGGCCAGCCCGAGACAGCCAGCCAAAGCATCATGCACACTTCAGTGTGTCCACCACTCTTCCCCTGCCCTGCTCTGTGAGTAGAGCAGCTCCGCCCTGCCTCCATACTACCACAGCAAGAACAAATAAAATGATATCAAGCTATTATCATTTTATTTTTATTTTCCTTTACTGCTGCAAAGCAGTGAGGCGGCATTCTTCTGCCTTAACGGAGGAGCCACCACTGAATAGAGGGCGAATAAAGACTGAAGTCAGAATAATCCAGATACAGAAGCATATGACTCACTGTTACACAGAGAAACTCCGGTCCTCCTTCCTAAACATATATAGTTTTTAAAGTAGTTTAACCTAAATCTTGAATCTATCTATAGAAGGTTCCTAAGGAAAGGTCAGCTGGGTATTTAGAAATGCAGGAAGGTGTCAGCAGAGTGAAAACTTCAGTAGAAGTCCTCTAATACAGGGAAGTAAGTGTTAACATAAGGCCACACTCATGCAAGGATATTAGAGAAGCAGAGCGGTCTGTACTACTCAAAGTTCAAAAGGATCTGCTCTAACTCCTATCAGTGTGAATGCAAATAAAAACACAGATACTCCTCATCAGTCATATTTCACACCACCTCTCCAAAGTCCAAAAGTATTCAACTAAACAGGTACAGTTGAAACATTTCCAAACTTTCCCATCACACAGATCTCAAATAGCTTCAGTAACCTTCAGTTATCCACAGTTCCTGATTTCCTGATGTGTGATGAATAGGAGGCTTCTTCAATCATAAAAAATCATCCCGTTCTTGCCACGATTTCTCTTCTCAGGCCTCACTATCTCTAATACATAATACTCCTTTCTCCAGCTATGTAATCACAAAAGTGCACCTGCAAGTGGAAAGATTATGGAGAGCAAGTAGAAATAATGTCCATGTTAAGTAATAGGCATAGTTGTGCCAACTTAGCTAAACATTTGTAATGTGCACTTTGAATACATGATTATATGTGCACGTATAACTCTAAAATAAATGCAACAAGAATAAATGCAAATGTAGATACATCAATTCATGATTACATATTTAATGCATTTTCAACAAATGCAATACATCTGGACACATGAGTGTAAATATAAGTGAGAGCTACATTTCTTCATGATAAAGCTAAACAATAATATGCATACGTGCTTAAATCCCTAGTCTCAACAGTGAATGAACTTCAGAAGTACATTTGAATGTTTTACTCCACATAAATAAAGTTAAGGCGCACAGAGTATATGGTGCAAAGTACACATAAATATTTCGCTTCTGTGATGTGTAAGTTTGGAGCCCAAATTGCACTGCTCCAGAGGACACATACAGTGGAACTGGTTGACACTGGGACAGATAGCCTTTAGGACAGTGATTCACTGAGACAAGGTCAGAAGACATCAACATTCAATCCACAACATACTTAAATATGGACACTAATGCTGGGATATTCGAATAGAGACACAAACCCTGAGACCAGAGGGACACAGATCACGAGGCAGGGAAACACAAAGCAGAAAAGAGGCAAAAACAGACCATGAGGAAGACATTTCCACAGTAGGGCTGAGTGATTTTTTTTTATTGCATGGTATGCGGAAGTGAATTTCAATGAAATGTTGCTAAATTTGTTTCCGTCTACTACTGAAGAAATAAAGGCCCACAAACCGAGAACTGAACAGTTTTGGCAATTGTGGGGAAGTTTGCATTTCTCTCACCAGCAAAACGAGGGTCAAGACAAATGACATGGATTACGCAAATCATGCAAACTGCCTATTTCTTGAGCAGTTTCGGTAGTCTTTGAGGTTCTTCTTAGACCTCCAATGTTGCCAGAGAGAAGCACAAGAACGACTCAAATCATAAAATCTGTCCATTTCTTAAATGTACCTGCAGAGCAAACTTGGGTAAGATTTGTAGCCCGGTTTTGATCAACAGGAGAATTAGAAAAATTAACACAGTCTGCAGGTTTCAAGTTCCTCAAAAAAGCTTCACCCACCTCAATTAAACTGTGAGACACTGGGACAGGGAAAACTGGGACACTTAGATAGTACTAATAGGCACTTTATGCATACTATAGCTAAATGCACCATGAGCCTCAGATACTGGGAAAGGAGTATGACATTGAGACAAGAAGACATCAGTACATGACACATATCAACATGAACAGGTAGACGCTGGGACAGAGAGGCGTACACACTGGGAAAGGGTGACAGAGAGAAAGAATCAGGAAAACATGTGATCTGGGACAGGAAATATGGATACTGGCAAAGTTAGAAACTCACTGCAGGAGAATCAGACTTTCAGACAGGGAACACAGACACTGGAATTGGAAAATACAGTGAATCAGTGACTCTAGAAAATGATGACACTGACAAATGGACAAGAAAACATTGATTCTGGGGCAGGTACACACTGATAATAGCCGAAACTGAGAATTCTGACATGGAGATGCCAACAATTGAATAAGACGAAAATAATTCTGAATAAGGAGACACAGGCGTTGTTTCAACCATGATCCATTGACATCGGGACAGAGAGATACAGATAATGGAAAGAGAGGGAGTACCCACAAATCAGACTCAGATCCTTATGAAACCCATGATCCAGTGGCAATACCAATAATTGATCATGGATCGATACTCAACAACATCACTATAATGGCCCATACACATTCACCCAGTATCCCTGATGCGCTGGGGTCGAATCACTGACATAACTTCGACAGACCGAATATCGACTAGACAAAATATCGATGAAAAATTATCGACTACAAAAATATTGACTCCCAATACTTAAACAAGAAATAACAAAAAAATTGAAACCACAATATTGATAAAAAAATAATCGACTACTACATTATCGACCATCAATATTATCGCATGTAAAAAACATTGACTTGCAATAATTAACATAAAATACAGCCAAAATATCGACCATCAAAATATAGAATACTAATATATCGAAAATTATATAATATTGACTTTACAAAATAGATAGTAAAATGCACTTTCTAATAAAAAACATATTATACACATCACAAATATACATAATCTATTTTATAAAATAAATACAACATACAATAAACATTGCTAACAATTTTAAAAAAACATTTACATCAAATAAACAACTTATAACACATACACAACATTTCAAATAATAAAACATTTCTTAATGCACATAATAAATATTCTTTCTCTTTAAATCTTAAAAAATGGCATTAACCATTGCAAAAAATTACCTTACCCTTACAAAAAAACTTTAACTGGCGTCACCCATGTAAGGAAAACACTTAGCAAAACAAGTAAAAAAATTCAAATAAACCAATAAGAAAAAGCTATCAATGTGGACAACCAATAAACTTTCAGAAACAATTAAACTAATCCTATAAAAACAAGAATTAAACCTGCTAAAACACCAAAGAAAAGGAAGGAGAAACTCTGCCAGATTACTGAAAGAAAATGGATTGACTTCTACCAAAAACCAGCTACCCCTATCTAAAGAAGGTACTACCAACTTAATATATATCCAAAACGTAAATCTAAAACTTCAAACCTGTATTTGAAAAACAAATAACTAAAGCATCTCTTTTATTCCTACTCTATTTTCTACAGATAAAAAGAAAATACTGAAAAACTGCACAACATCTACACTTCAAAGAAAAAAGATAAAAAGTAGGTATATAATTTAAAACATGACTGAAAACCTTAATAAATAGAAAACTAAGTACAAACTAGCTAGCAGAGCACAACAAAAGTAACATAAACAAATGTAAAATCTTTTAACACATTTTCTCCATCTTAACAGGTACTGAAGAAATACACAAAAAAGAACTATTTGAAGAGAGGCAACACCTGAATTCAACAAAGAAATAAACTGGTAAATAATTAACGTGCAAATCAATGTTATTATAATACTAAATACATCATTTAAGAACTTTTCTAATAATGTAATGTTTAATTTCTCCTAGCACCAAAAAGCAAAAATGACTGAAGGAGCAAAATTTGTATATTCTCAGAAAGGGAAAATGCTTCTTTGTTACATGGGATATGTATACACTCAAGAGAAACAGAAATATATGAAAGTTTTTTGGAAATGCACTAAATACTATTCTAACAAATGTTATGGGAGAGCTATAACTCAGGAAACTACTGTGACTTATACTAAGGAACATAACCCCCCACACAATCTAACAGAAATAGAGATTAAAGAAATGCTTGATTCCCTTAAAGAAGCTAGCACTACTACTGATGTAGCAACAACTGCTATTCTAAAACAGCATTTAAGTGTTCTACCCCAACATGCCTCTAGTCAACTACCAAGTATAGATTCCCTTAAAAGAACCATAGCTAGACAAAAAGAACTACATCAACTCCTCCTCCCACACCTAAAACTTTTGAAGAAGTCTAACTCATAATAATGAACCATTTATACTATATGACAACAACTCAAAAGATAAAAGAGTAATACTGTGTGCCACTGCAGACAACATGACTAAACAAAGCCAATGCCAAACTTGGATGATGGATGGTACTTTTGCAGTATACACTATCCATGGTCATTTCCAAAATGCTAATATTCCATTCTTATATGTCCTCCTACCAAAAAAACAACAATCTACCTACCAAGAAATCCTAACCAAAGTCAAACAACAAACTAATGAATATTTTCCACAAAAAATTATCATTTATTTCGAAAAAGCAATGATAAACAGTATCCTTAAAATATACCCACACACAGCAATACAAGGTTGCTATTATCATTTTAATCAATGTATATGGCGACATCTACAAAAATCTACATTAAGGGGCCGATTCCGATCCTGGAAAAAAAAAATTCCGTACGATTTTCATCCGGAGCCATCGCCGTACGATTCATACCCGTCCGTCCGAGTCGCGTAGTATGATCCGTATTCCGTCAATCCGTCCGAATCGTCGCAATCCGTACGTATTGCAGGGCTGAAACAGTGAACCGTACCACTCGTACACATGCCGTATGACCCGATGAGTACTATCCGGACCGGGGAATCAGGAGGCGATTCGTACGGTCCACGTCAGGTAAGGGCGATTCGTACGGAAAAGCGCACAATCACATACACACCGTACAGCACGTACCCCCCATGATCGCAGGGGTATGGCGCGTACCACTGCGATCATGGGGGTTATGCGCCGTAACCCACGATCGCAGGGTATACACACCGTACACCCAGCGAACATGGGGTATAGTGCATACACCCCAAGATTGCGGGGTATGGCGCTTATCCCGGATGATCACAGGGGTTCGCGCCATACCCCTGCGATCATGGGGGGTACGCACCGTACCCGGGGGGGCAATCCGTACCTATTTCGGGGGGAACTCTGCTTTTACGGCTGTTTTCAGCTCCCGTAGGAAAAGGGTCGCACGGTGCGTACCCGAGACGAATCGTACTTGCCGGGTCGGAAAAAGCAACCGAGAACCGTACAGATGTTGCGTACAGCGGGTTCCGATGGAGATTCGTGCGGAGATTCGAGTCATACGATCTTTGTACGATTCATACGGAGTCATGCTCCTGGTACGAATTGTATTTTGTCATACGTACGAGGGACGTTGCAGGGTACGATTCGGAAGGGAAAAACGCTCCGAACGGCTATTCGGAGCGTTTTTTCCAGAATCGGAATCGACCCCTAAGTGTCCAATACGCCACAGACAGCACCTTTGCTTATCAAATAAAAAAACGTATTTCCCAAGCCTATGTTCCTGTAACAGACGTTGCAGAACACTATAACCTATTAATAGACAGCCCCTACTATAAAAGAAACGAAGAAAGATTAAGCCCTATGCTTGACTTCTTCGAAGATACATGGGTAGGAAGGCCACACCGATCTGGTCATAGAAGACAACCTAAATATCAAATTGCCTGGTGGAATGTCTACCTTAGCACCCAAAATAAGGAAGCAAAAACAAACAACACAGTTGAGGGATGGCATAATGCCTTTCAAGCAACCACAGGCAGAGAAACACCTACTCTTCACAAATTAATACAATCCCTACAAAAGAGCAGAGTTACCAAGAGCTCCGAATGGAGCAATCAGTAACCCTGATAGGACCAAAATTAACTAAACAAACCAAAAAAATGTATAACACACTCCTAAGCCAAGTTACCCTCTATCCAAGTACCAGAGGACTAGAATATCTCTCAATGATAGCTAAAACTATTCTATAAAATATATCACAACTATCCATCCAACATTACCCACTTCTAAATATAACTTTTCCTACCATTGTTATATCTAACAAATTGTAATTAAATTAACAAATACATTTAAAACACATATTTGAAATTTATTATGATAATTTACTTTCAAACTGTTACATATAGCATAGCAATACAACAAATTAAAACAGCTTTCCCACCCAAAAACATTTCTTTATATACTTACAGTTTCCGTTGCTTCTTCAAAAGTAATCGAATGCTGAAAAATCCATACGAAATAATCCAAAATGTCCATACAATCCAAGAGAGCCCCCAAAAAAATGAAAAAATACAAGCAAATCCATGGCGACTCCTCTCCAATGTAATCCACAGGGTATACCCTTCAAAACCCGAAAATAGTAATTTAAAAAAGAAACGCTCCTGGAAAACCCCAAAAACAAAGTATGTGTGTAAAAATAAGAGTATATAATACTCGTCACACTACTTAAAAAAAAAACGGACCTCCTCCAAAAACGGAATGGGCGACGAGAACCTGAAAAATAGAAAAAAACATACCCACCCACACAAATACACCCATAAACATATAAAAATACATATTTATACTATCAACATATCCATTTACTAACATTTAAACATATAAGCATACCTCACACACCTAGAACTAAAACACGGTAAACACTAAGTGGGTCATTAGGATGTCAAGCGGATTGCCTCCGCCAGGCTGGCAGTAGCACCCCCGACCTGACGGAGGCAATCCGCCTGACATCCATTGCCCAATCCCCCCCACCATATTAGGATGGCGGGGGGGGATCGCGGCGGTGAAAAACACCGCCCGCCTGTTTTCCGCCCCGTTCGCCTTGCGGCCGGGGCGGAAAATGTTTAATATGGTACAATGGGCAGTTTGGCAAGCCTTTCCGTGCCACGGAAAGGCAGGCGGTCTTTGCTTTGTGGGCCCCCTGCGGGCCCCCTGGTGAAGGCTGAGGTGTTTGTTGCAAAATGAAATGCGTACATTTCATTTTAAGATTGTGGCGGGCGGTGCAGTGAGCACCGCCCGTCACAATGTTAAAATGAGGATTGCGCCGGCCACTGTGGCGGGCGCATCCGAATGCACATTTCGGGACCCCCGCCCTTAAGGTGGGCGGTCCCGTTTCCCGATAGGGTGGCGGGCGGCAAATGAGCCCCATAATATCGTACACTCGAGCTAACACCTAAAACACAATCTATGATCGATACTAAAATCCAACCAAACCTAAATACACCACACATACACTTAAATTCACTTTACTAACTTATACAATAAAACAAACGTACCCTCTCCAACGCGACGCAGCATCCAACCGCGAGCTGTTCCAGTACCAAATCAGACAAAATAACATTACGCGGTTAAAAAATAGTCCCTGTATAATTGAAAATGCTATTTATTTTCTATTTTCCAACACTTAAAAATGAAAAATATAGTCTTACATTATATATTATTTCTCCTAATAATTGTTTTAAATAATTATAAATATATATTTGTTTTAAAAACATTATTTACAATATTATTTAACTAACTATTGAAAAGAAAGTATTATTTTTATGTATACTTTGTAATTAATTAAAAGGTTGAAATTACTTTTATCATTCATTTTGTGTTAAATATTATGCTTGTAAATATGTTAATGTTATTATAAAATGTATCTATAGTTTGAAAATAACTTCTCATTATTTACCTTTGTAAAAATTAATATTAATTTTATTGCTTTCTAAATTAAAATATTACCTTTTTGTAACCAAAAAAAAGTTACTATTTTGAAATCTGTAAAAAATATATCTATCAATGATTTCTACTTTAAAATAGATGGCATTAACAACAACCCTGAAAAATTACAGTACCTTTCTTCCTTGAATGCCAGTGTAATTTGCATCCAGGAAACATGGCGCGTTGATAAATTGAATGTCGGGAGAGATTACTTTGTGTTGGAGGTGGCAGCTACCCCTTCCAGTAGAGGACATGCAAAAGGGGGAATTGCGTGCTTACTGACCAATAGAATAAAGTGGAGTTTTTCCCACTACGTAGACCCCAGTAATCTTTTCCAGGTAGTGACTCTTTTCAATTTAGATAATATGGGAGAAAAGCACCCCTTCGTGATAATAAACGCCTATATACCACCAGACGATCATTTTAATATTTTATTAAAACAAGTTTTTGTTTTTATTAAACAAATTAAGGAGACAGTTCCTTCCCCCAATTTTTTGTTAGTAGGTGATTTAAATTGCAAAGTTTCCAACCTCAGCCTAGAGCTTTTTAGAAATAAAGCAAAAGAGGAGGCTCTGTTGATTCCCCAAGCCCTTTTTCCAGGAAGTATAAAAACAAATAAACGGGGTAAACTACTGTTAGAAGAATTGTACACTACGGAGGGGCTCATAGCTAACGGTAGGCTTCCGTCTGATGTCCCCGCAAATTACACACATAGCTCCTCCCAAAGTAAATCAATTCTGGACTACGTAATTGTTGATCACTGTATTTTTTCTCTTTTAAGGGACTTGGTTGTTGTAGAATCAACCTTCAGTGATCATAATGTTATTATGTTAACTCTTTCAGTGGATCCTCCTAATTCTGACCCTTGGTCACTTAATGGTGACGTGGTCACCTTTAAAAAAAAAACAGGCAGATGTTTCTGGGATTTTAAAGCCATGAAGGGTGTGGAGCCTATCCTTGAAAAACCTTTAACTAACCTAGATAATTGGCAGGGGTTGGAACTATCCTCTTTTGAGGCTCTTATGAAGGAGATTATCTCTGCAGTAAAAAAATCTTATTTAATTAGAAGAAAGGTCTCCCTCCCTAAAGCAATTATTACCCTCAATAAGGAAATAAATAAGTTGGTGAGGGAGCAATATATATGTGGATCAGCAGAGCGATCTCAGAAAATATCTCTCCTCAAAAGAAGGAGAAGCAGGGTAAAGAAAAAAATGAAAAAAGAAAAGGAGGACTCCCTATGGATTGATTTGCGGGAGGCTGCTGTCCAAGGAAAATCTAGACAGTTTTGGACTCTTATTGGGGAGGGTTGTGGTACAAGAGTGCGTCCCCTCCCAATTCCCATCTCGGAACAAACCTGGGTAGACTACATTTCAAATTTGTATGCCAAGAATGACCTGCGAGTGGAACTTAGGGGAATTGGTGAAGATATTAATTCCACAATTGAGTCCCCTTCTGAATCATCCATAGAACTGGCTATTAAGGATATGCGTCCATCAGGAGCTATGGGACCGGATGAACTCCCGATATCAGTCCTGAAACAAGATCCAGTATCCTGGAGTAAAATGTTATTCCCTCTATTCAGGATCTGCTTCATTAAAAAAACTATCCCATCTTCTTGGAAGGGGAGCATTTTGGTGCCCATGTTCAAAAAGGGTGATAGAAATCTTCCCAATAACTATCGACAAATAACCCTCTTAGACGCTATTGGGAAGGTTTTCTCTAAATGCTTATTGTCCTTAATTAATGATTGGGTGGTTCTAAATCATATTTTGCCACTAGAACAAACAGGCTTTCGCAAGGGGCATGGAACCCTGGATAATCTCTCCGCCCTTCAGATTATTACTGATAAATACATAAGGGTACGTGGCGGAAGAGTGTATGTGGCCTTTATAGACTTCTCCACAGCATTCGATAAGGTTGATCGCCCTCCGCTGTGGAGAAAGCTATCCGCTTTGGGTATGCCCCCTCAATTGCTAGATATGATCCAGGCGCTACATACAGACACATGGGGCTCGATTCCGATCCGGTAAAATGCACTCCGAATCGTCGTACGGAGCAATTTTCCCCGTACGAATCGTACCCGTACACGTCCCCGTACGTACGACGAAGTACGATCCGTACCAGGAGCCAAAGACCGTACGAGTCGTACAGGACTCCGTACGACTAAAATATCCGTACGAGTCTCACTCGGAACGCGCTGTACGTGACATCGCTACGGGTCGCGGCTGGTTTTTACGACCCAGCAAGTACGATTCGTGTCGGGTACGCAACGTACGAGCCTTTTTTTTACAGGAGCTGGAAACAGCCGTAAACGCATAGTTCGCGCTGAAACAAGTACAGAACGCCCACCCCCGGGGACGCCGCGTACCCCACATAATCGCCGGGGTACGCGCCGTACCCCTGCGATCATGTGGGGTACGCGCCGTACACCCAGCGTACATGGGGTACGCACCGTACCCCATGTACGATGGGTGTACGGTGCGCACCCCATGTACGCTGGGTGTACGGCGCGTACCCCACATGATCGCAGGGGTACGGCGCGTACCCCGGGTATCATATGGGGTACGCGGCGTACGGTGTGTATGTGATTGAGCGCTTTTCCGTACGGATCGCCCTTACCTGACGCGGACCGTACGAATAGCCTCCTGGTCACCCGGTCCGGATCGTACTCGCCGGGTCGTACGGTGTGTTTACGATTCGTACGGAAACGGCTCCGGATACGAATCGTACGGGGATTTTTTTTACCGGATCGGAATCGAGCCCATGGTGTCAAGTTCTTCAAGGAGGAGATAGGGGATTATCTAAGATCATTCCTTCAATTAATGGCCTTAAGCAAGGTTGCCTCCTTGCCCCACTGCTTTTCTCACTATATATTGCAGATCTACCCGCCTCACTTTCCTCTTGTGACGGTATAGCCCCAGTCTTGGGCGAAAAGCACATTTCATGTCTGTTATATGCGGATGATATTTTAATAATGGATCTAATGCCTAAAGGTCTTGCCAAACGCCTCTATGCTTTACATTTGTATGCAGAAACCCATTATCTAAAAATCAATGCAGCAAAGAGTAAAATTATGTGTATTTCAGGCCGGAAAAAACATACGTTTGAAAGCTTTGTCTGGTCTGTGGGAGGTGACAAACTTGAGGTGGTAAAGAGTTATGTTTTCTTAGGAAAATTAATCTCAGACACTCTAAGTGATAAATCCCATATCGACAACAATGCCCCTGAAAGCCTTATCCCAAGGGAGAAGCAAGTGCATTGTACTCGGCAATGGGAAGAAGGCATTTTTCTTATTTATTGGAGGTCTTCAGGGCAAAAATTCCCTCTACCCTCTTGTATGGATTGGAACTGGTCGACCTAAAGCATTGGGATTTTTTAAATGTGGTTGAAGGAAAATTGTTAAGAAGCGTAACCTCCATTAATTCCGCCTACTCAGTGGCCGCTTGCAGACTTGAGTTTGGCCTGCGCAGCAGTTGGGTGCAGGGCCTGTCAGCTGTAGTACGTTGGGTCGCAAGCTTAGCCAGAGGAGAAGCGGGGACTATGAGAATCCTTTTAAAGGCAGAATTATTGGGAAGTTTAAGAGAACATTCCCTAATTGTTAAAAACTTTAGAAAGGCTGTATCGATTCTGCAGTTGGAGGAGAGTACCCTCTTTTCCTTATCCGCAACCCAGTTAAAGTCTGTCTTGAAAGAGGCCTCCTGGGACCTTAGCTACAGATTGGACAGTGCCTCGATCCTTGTTAAGAAAGGTGTTAATCCCCTTACTGACTCATTTGCAAGAAAATTTGTGCAACCTTATGTCACTTGGAATTTGCCCCACGGCGTCCGGAGATTCTGGTTACTCCTGAGGCAGGATTTGCTAACTCTAAATAATCTTTTGTTTAAATGGTATGGAGTCCCTGCAATCTGCGACTTTTGTCACCTGTCCATTCAAGACCGAATGCATGTACTTTTTATATGTCCAGTGCTGCGTCCATTTCGTCGTAAATGGTTAAGGCAAATATGCATGCAAATGGGTATTTTAAATGCTAATTCTTTTATGTTTGCCTTATATAACCCCCCAAATGAGAGATTCTGTTTCAACATTTTTAATTTTTTTTAATGCTTTTTAGCTACATATTGAAGGCTCGCCTATGATGTATGTATCTATGAATTATTTTGTATTGCGGTAATTATTGTAAACTGTCTTTCTGGTAATGAATGGAGTTTTGTATTGTGTGTTTCTTTTATGTGGACCTCTATGGAGTTCCAAAACATAATAAAGATTGAATTGAATTGAATACTTTAAAATATTAAAAATTGTATGTACAAGAAATATAACAATTATTTTCAACATGTTTATTATTAAAATATTTCTATTTTGTATGTGATTTAAAGTAATTGTTAAATTGTACACTATGTAATTATATTTGTTATAAAATATTACATTTTCAATATATGTGAATAAACATAAAAATTATTTCACTGCAATGTATCAATATTTTTAATATACAAATATTTACTTGCTATTATATGTTTTTTATTGAAGACTATTGACTTACAAAATTATACTGGAAATACAAAAATTTCCTCTACTTCCCATTTCTTTTTATATCTTAATAAACTGTTTAAGTTTTTTAAATCAAATATAATTTGAATATGATTTTAATTATTTATTGATTAATTTTTAAATCTCATAAATATTTTGATTTCTTTATCAATTTTTTACTAATGTAACAATAATTTAAATTACTACTATAGTTATTATATTTTAATACAATTAATAATTTTAATATTCTACCAACCAAAAATGTATTTCTCTGCAAAGTTTTTGCTATTCCCACTACACCAACTATAAAGTCTGAGAAGGTGCTGGACAGTAAACCCATATAAATTACTATTCCCACTCCACTAATTATAAACTAAGCGAAGGTGCTGGACATTCAACCCATATAAATTACTATTCCCACTCCACCAAGTATAAACTAAGGGAAGGTGCTGGACAGTAAACCCATATAAATTACTATTCCCACTCCACCAAGTATAAACTCATGGAAGATGCTGGACAGTAAACCCATATATATTACTATTCCAACTCCACCAAGTGTAAACTCAGGGAAGGTGCTGGACATTCAACCCATATAAATTACTATTCCCACTCCACCAAGTAAAAACTAAGGGAAGGTGCTGGACAGTAAACACATATAATTTACAATTCCCACTCCACCAAGTATAAACTAAGGGAAGATGCTGGACAGTAAACCCATATAAATTACTATTCCCACTCCACCAAGTATAAACTCGGGGAAGGTGCTGGACAGTAAACCCTTATAAATTACTATTCCCACTCCACCAATTATTAACTCATGGAAGGTGCTGGACAGTAAACCCATATAAATTACTATTCCCACTCCACCAAGTATAAACTCATGGAAGGTGCTGGACAGTAAACCCATATAAATGACTATTCCCACTCCACAAAGTATAAACTCAGGGAAGGTGCTGGACATTCAATACTTATATTTTACTATTCCTACTCCACCAAGTATTAACTCAAGGAAGGTGCTGGACAGTAAACCCATATAAATTACTATTCCCACTCCACCAAGTATAAACTCAGAGAAGGTGCTGGACATTCAACCCATATAAATTACTATTCCCACTCCACCAAGTATTAACTCAGGAAAGGTGCTGGACAGTAAACCCATATAAATTACTATTCCCACTTCACCAAGTATAAACTAAGGGAAGGTGCTGGACAGTAAACCCATATAAATTACTATTCCCACTCCCCCAAGTATGAACTCAGGAAAGGTGCTGGACAGTAAACCCATATAAATTACTATTCCCACTCCACCAAGTATAAACTAAGGGAAGGGGCTGGACATTCAACCCATGTAAATTACTATTCCCGCTCCACCAAGTATAAACTAAGGGAAGGTGCTGGAAAGTAAACCCATATTAATTACTATTCCCACTCCACCAAGTATAAACTAAGGGTAGGTGCTGGACAGTAAACCCATATTAATTACTATTCCCACTCCACCAAGTATAAACTAAGGGAAGGTGCTGGACAGTAAACCCATAAAAATTACTATTCCCACTCCACCAAGTATAAACTCAGGGAAGGTGCTGGACATTCAACCCATATAAATTACTATTCCCACTCCACCAAGTATAAACTAAGGGAAGGTGCTGGACAGTAAACCCATATAAATTACTATTCCCACTCCACCAAGTATAAACTAAGGGAAGGTGCTGGACAGTAAACCCATATAAATTACTATTCCTACTCCACCAAGTATAAACTCAGGGAAGGTGCTGGACAGTAAACCCATATAAATTACTATTCCCACTCCACCAAGTATAAACTCAGGGAAGGTGCTGGACAGTAAACCCTTATAAATTACTATTCCCACTCCACAAATTATAAACTATGGGAAGGTGCTGGACACTAAACCCATATAACTTACTATTCCAACTCCCCCAAATATAAAATCCGAGATTTTTTTAATAATTATTATAATTTTGTAATACTAATTTTTTAAATATTAAAATAACGACATTAGATTTTCTAAATTGCATTTACAAATAATATTTAATATAAATAATTTAAATGTTTGATTATTTAAAAAAAAATTATATTATTTTATTATCTGTTTTTAAATAAAATTTAATAATATAACATTTCTTATTTTTTTTATAATTATTTAGTAATATTGATTAATTATTAATACACAACATACACACCTTTATAAAAAAACACTTGTAATACAACAACCAATTAAAACTGTTATCAAGTTTTATTTTTAATTTTCTTAAATAATATTCTCTATTTTCAGAATCACTCACCATACTATACCCCTAAAAATTCACAACACACCCATAAAATATATGTTTTTATTTAATTCTAAATAACCAAATTTTAATATTTTAATAATCATATATTTTATAATTATACTTACACTATTCCCCAAAAAACCCACAAAACATCACTACAACATAACATGTAAATACAATTGAAAAATGTAAATTAAATAAAAAAATATTTTTTAAATATTTTCAAACACTTCCCACCCTATTCCCCAAAAAATCCACAACCCACTCCTAAAACAAACATTTTTTATACAATAAAAATTTTCTAAATAAATTCTAAATTTAAATTTTCAATTTTAAATTAATTTAAACATTTTAATTTAAAATATTTAATAAAATTGCCACCATAATCCCAAAATAATCGACAACCCACTCCTAAAACAAAAATATTTTATACAATAAAAATTTTCTAAAAATCGTACTTCCTAGGTTGTAGGGGAATCCTTACAAGTACGAGTTGTATGGGGAAAACGCTCCATACCACGATTTGTACAGCGTTTTTCCAGGATCGGAATCGGCCCCCATGTGACTGGGCAATAGCTTGCTTAATCTTCCTGACGACCCCCAGCGCATAGTTACCCTTACGGATGATTGTTCGCGCTTTACAAATGTGGATTATTAGTACGTATTATAGGGGTACTCAATTCGAGCAGGTTTCATTTTTGCAAAATCCTGCTCCATCACCCACGTGCACCCAGAAATGCACCATCTCATCAAAATAGACTACCATGGGGCCAGGACAACAAACAATATAACAGTTAAAATGTAAAAGTATTATACAATTTTACCGCAGAAGCTATACAAAATAAATATGTACATTCTGATCAAGTGTGATTAATAGATGCAAGACAGCTCCAAATGGGTCGCATGGACCTGCCTTCTCCACTTCAACTGCAAGTACTTCCCCGGTTTATTTTTTGTTTTTTGTTTTACTGAAAGAATCTCAGGACTCAAAACTTCTCCAGAAGGACGGGGGTTATAGAACAATCTGATAGATAAGTAGTGGGGATTAGAAAATGTTCAAATGGCTCACCCATGGAAATGGTCTAAGAAATGCATGCAAAGGAAAATTTGTATAAAATATAGCTTTAAACAAAAGTAATAGTTATATGTCATTGTACATTATTGGTTTTGATTTTTACACTCACTAAAGACTTTTTCATTTAGATCTAGAGTTTGACAGGGTATCGGCCCTTCGGAGGTTCACATATAACAAACACCATCCATCTGATTTAGAGTTGACAGTGTTACAGGGTTGTTTTTTTGTTTTTGTTGCTATTTGTCACCACCAGGTTTTGGTGAGGGATAGTAAAAAACAAAAATTGACCCCCACACCATGGGAGCAAAATCTCATGGAGCAGGAACCATTAGTTTCACTTCTTCCAGAAACAAACGTGTGCTGTTTGCTCGCATTGCATTGGTGAATGAATAATGTTCTATCAGGGCATAATTCTTCGTTTCTCTGTGTCACACACAGAATCAGGGTTTACCTACACACCCCCTTCTTATCACATTCTGCACTTAACCCAAATTAGTTGGCGCACAATTTTGCACCCACATTTTCATGCCTATTGTCATCAAACTCTGTGTACAGTGTAGTTTGTGTAGGCTGATGCAATCAAGATGGCCACAGTACAAGCTAAATAGCACAAAACCACCTTGACAGTGGAGTTCCTATAGTAAAAGCTGCATTTGATAATTTACGGCTGCAACAGCATATAAATCAAGTCACAACTAAATATGCCTGAAATTCTCCTCATCTCAACCTCAATCCCAAAACAACAGAATTTAGTTTAGAGCGAAAACCCAAAAGACGTAATGCTTCCCAGTGATGAACATTGTTAATGGTGGATAAGAAGATATAGATTTGCCTGGCTACAACATTTACCCAAAGGGAATCCCTAGTCAAGAACTAAACAAAACGTCTAGCAATATCATGATTGCTAACAAGACTCTGATATTTATTGACTGTACACCCTTCTATACCTCACAGTCCTCTTCATAGACCAGTTTCAAAGTTTCTTGGTGATATGTTTTTTGTCATTCTGAGTCTAAAATTTGGAGAACTTCCTGCTCAGACACATCATTCTCTAAAACTTGAGGTTGTCTGACTGATTTCATTCGATTATTTATAAACCATAACTCCGCACAATGGCCTCTTGGTACTAAGAGAACCATGAGGGCATCACAGAATCACAAGAGAGAGTTGCCAATTCTATCTGAAAATACAATATTTTGCTTTTCTAAAGGCGAAGTCATTACTGATTTCCCATACTATCAATGGAAGTTTGTTCTGCAGCTATGGGACCAGAAACTAAATAACAGCATCCTCTGAAGCATTCTTATTTAATCTTTCTTTGCAGGAGGAACAAAAAGCTTGCTTTATCACTTTTGCGGATGGTACAGCTGAGCATTGTGCATAAAATCATAATGCTCCAGTCCATAAAATGAAGCAGGCACAAGGGCCTTGAACTGTAGTTTTTGCTCCATGCCAACCATTTCCTAAATTTTGAATGATTGGCTCAAGTCGAATAAATATTGAGTGACATAATTATGAACATCCCGGGGAGAAAAACTCAAATCTAACAACAAATAGGCCGATTCGCAGCAGGAATAGACACTTTAAGATGGCGGCCGCCACTAAATTTGCGGTAGAAATAGACATTTTAAGATGGCCACCACTAAAACAGCAAAGTAAACATAACCCACCAAATTTAATTTCCTAAAATTTCAAATGATTGGCTCAAGTCGAATAAATATGTAGTGACATAATTATGAATATCCCAGTGAGAAAACCTCAAATCCAACAACAAATAGGCCGATTCTACAGCAAAAATAGACATTCCAAGATGGCTGCTATGAAATGATAGCAAATAAATACGAGTAAACAAAATAGAGGAAGAGACAGGGAAGCAATAGTGTGGAATGGAGGATTCCAGCCCGATTCCTGTCATTTCCTTAGTTTTTTGAGGTCGTATGGGGCGATTAAAGCAATACAAACCATGCAGAGGCCAAATGACTAAAATACGAGTCAAACAAACATGATAATGTTAAAATAAAAATAATCAGAAAAATGCAAGTAAAAACAGTTTTAATTTTGTTAACATACTGTTCATTAAAGGGCCCATATTAATATTACGGAAAAGGTACACAGGAATGGTAAACAAAACTGTAGACACCACAGCAGCCATATTTATAATCAATCGGTTAAACGCTTCAAGATGGCCGCCATGAGACTGAAAGGATTAGGCTCGACCTTCCGGGGAAAGCCACAGATATTCCCAATTAAAAGTTAATTAAACAATCAAGGGACACATAAAAGAAGGAGGAGAGGAAAGGCAAATTCAGTTGCAGCCAGAGAAGTGAACAGGACGATCCTTGGAGAACTCCCCAGCGCGAGAATTGACAAGTAAGTCAGGAGGAGGGGAAGGTTACTAGATATAGAATTAGAGAATATTTTTGCTTGGACAAATCATTAGAAGATTTGTTTATTTCCAGATTGGTGTGAGGAGTTTTGAGAAAAGCAAATACCCTAATATATGATGAGGCACAACAGAAGACAAGACCTTCTGCCCTAAAGGTAAGGAAGGGGCTGGTGCTAATAATGGTGTTGAGAAACAAAGGTTAAATAGCAAGGGTCAAATAGCAAGATAGAATAACATTACTTGTTTACCCCTCACAGTCATACCAAGAGTGAAACGGCCGTCCTGTACAAAACCTCACATTAAATATTGAGGTAAGATAGGATAATATTGAAAAATAGGTCAAGGGTAAAATAGAGACCAAAGACTAAATAGAAATGATATCTTAATTTTAGGAAAGAATACCGAAACAAATGATGGAAGGAGGAGTTTACTGATGAACATCCAGCCTTAATTTCAGGTATTAGTGTTTGTAAATCTATTATTATAACAAGGATGGCAAATTAAACATACGGCGGAATTAACACAAGCCATGCAATCCATTTATTTTCTTGCCAGTAGGCGATAGCTTACATCAAACCATCAGGAAGCAAATTTATAAAACTTACCTGAGGAAGAAATAACCCTAAATTTGATTTTAAGGTAATATTTAATTGACTAGCAAAAATTCAATCTGCTTGCACGACGAGTAAGATCTTTAAATACATTAGTGGTCTCTTACGTTTCTAGTTATTTCTCGTGGAAATTCAAAGCATCGAGCTGGGGAAAGTCTACTAATCTAAAGAAGAAAAGTGATAGTACCCTGTGGGGAAAGCATATAAACCCAAGATTGCGGATTTTAAGGTACTAACAACATACCTTGACTTAACACCGAATTGATAGAAGGTGTAATAATTGTTTTTTGAAAAATATCTAAATAATCTCCTTCATGTTTTAGAAAGCTCTGAGGAGAAAACTTGAATAACTGCAACAACATACAAAGCCGATTGAATAAAGCTGAAAGTAATTAACAAATCTAGGTATGTCATTACATATTCTTCAAAAAGGAAAGAAAGCCTTTCCAGAAAAGTTTGGTATAAGCTTTAGGTAGCGAATCGAGTTCACAGAATAACAAATATTAAAATGACTATGTAGATATATTTGTCAACATGTGTTTTGTAATAAAAATATTGAGGGTTGGTTATGATATGTAAGCAAGAACCACTTATGCTTCAGAAGAGATGAGGATGCATTTTAGATTTAACCGTTTCCTCTTATTCAGTAAAATGTTGTGTTTAAAGAAACATTGTTGGGCAGACGAAAAAAAGTGAAGACCCTAAAAATGAAGTAGATGTATAAAAATAAATAATAATATGCTACAGGGGAGACTGTTTTCTCCTGTAAGTTTAAAAATGACTGTTATGAACTAAAGAGCTGGTCACAGGAGTGTCTAATTACAAATGTTTTATGTTCTTTTTGATTCAGATTGTTTTTAAATATAAAAAAGTGTCCTGAAGAAGGTGACGATTTCTTTCACCGAAACGCAGCTTCGACAACATTTTTTCTTATTATGAATTGTTTTATGATGTAATGTTTTTTTAATAAATATGTTGATGTTTTTATCAATATAATTCCAAAATATAATTTCATTTCTTCATTCTTGCTTTGTTTCCTTTTTCCTACTTTCTTTTCTTCTAACTTTACATCATTCATTCTTTCTTTCTTTTTTTGTTCTTCTTTCTTTCCTTCCTTCATTCTTGCTGTCTTTATTTTCCCTTTTCCTCCCTTTTTTCTTTCCATCTTCCTATCCATCGTTCTGTCCTTCTTTCTTCCTTTTTCTTTTATTCTTGCTGTCTTTCCTCTTTCTTTCTTTCCTTACTTTCTTTTTTGTTCTTTTGTTCTTTCTTTCTTTGTGTCTTTCTTTCCATCCTAATTTCTTTCCTTTTGTTTACTCCTTTCTTTCCTTCTCTTCTTCATTCCTTTCTTTATTTTCCGTCTTTCTGTCCTTTTTTCTTTCTTTCCTTCTTTCTTGTTTTCTTTCATTCTTTGTTCTTCCTTTCTTTTGTTTAATTGTTCTTTCTTTCCTTCTTTTCTTTCTTACCGTCTTTTCTCTTTTTCTTCCTTTCTTTACTGGTTTCTTTCTTTCTTTCTTTCTTTCTTTCTTTCTTTCTTTCTTTCATAATTTTTTTCTTTATGGCAAGAGGCTGGCAGCCAATGGCAGAAAATAAGTTAGACATTTTAGCTTTTTTAGGTCTGTGTTAACCAAGACCTTTTGATTTTCCTAAAAATATGTGTATGACATAATTACTTGTAGTGATCTTATGCCACACTGCATCCATTTGTCTGTGGTTGTGTCATTCACATTTTTTCCAACCCACTCGAGCATGCATCAAGGGGCAATGTGGCATCCCACTTTTGCCATTTTCTGACTTTGTTATGAGTAATGGCATGCTTCCCTTTCACAAGGAGCACATACACACACAAAGTCGTTCCCATCAGTGGTATTTTCAGACCAAAAAACATTTTGCCTTCAGACACTGATTTTGTTTTGGGGGGGGGGGGGGGGGGGGATTGACAAACACCTGGCAGCTTCCCAAACAATAAAGGTTTCCAAAAGCATGACAAAACAAAAATTACCAAAAAGCTGGAGGACAGCACCAGAACTATTGGCTTTGCAAATGCTTTTTAGGTCGAGCCTATCCCATTCCGCAAGGAATGGATAGGGTTGAATTTTAGTGTGCAAAATAAGTTCTCAAACCATCGGCGAATTTCAAGCAGTTCATGTGAAATCACGTGAACACAAGCACGCGCATTTCCCCACATCAAAGCCATCAGGCTCCCTTCCACAGGCTTCCTCGGCGTGCGCAGTGCGCGCTGGCCTCTCTTCTTCTCCCCCTAATTGCTTGCACTTTCACGGCCACCAGGCCGTGAGCTACATCAAAGGGTTCCGCTGCCCCGCCCCCTGCTTCACGGCCGTTTCTCATTTCTCATTTCTTCTCATTTTCACATTATCAGCCTCCCTCCCACAGGCAGCCATCTGTTTGTCCCCCCCGCACCTCCCCCCCCCCCAGTTTCCTCGTTCGCACCCATCTTTGTTTCACCACTTCTCAGGCTTGTGTTCACTGCGTGCTCTGCTCGTGCATCACGCTTCTGTAATTGGCTGCGGCTTGTTCCATCCCCTAAATGCAGTGAGAAAGGGAGCTGGCAGAGTTCTCGCTCTTCCCTGTGAATCTCCTCCCCTACGAGGCTAGGTGCAGCAACTTCTCTACAAAGGCACAGTCAAATGCGGTGGAGTTGCTGGTTTTAACCTTTGCTGCCTATTCAGACTCCCGGCACTGTAGTCAGACACACGCAGTAGAATTACATTTCCCATCAAGCTGTATTCAGAACATAGAGTAACACAGCAATGTGTCCTTCTCCGCTCTCTCTCGCATTATGTCAATTACACTGCACGTGCTTAAGTGTGGCTCCAGTGCACTTCAGCTCCCAGCAGGCTGTGAGCGCGCAGACCCGGTTGTGCCCCTAGGATCTGGTGCTGCTACTGCTGAAAGTCACAAGTGTAGCTTTGTCCCTTGCTCACTGCTGCACTCTGATGCTCCTGCTCGTCTTCTAGTCTCCTTTGCTGTGTGGTCGGGGCTACTATACAACAAGTAAATAGTTTTATGTCTGTGGTATTGGAGTCTGTCGGCGATAAAGGCTGTCTGTTGACAGGGTGACCCGTCTCTCCTTGCGGTGATCAAGAGACAGTTGACCCCGGCTGCCCGCCGGGAGGACAATCATACGAAGTCATGTGAATGAACACATATTGAATTAAAAGAGCTTCCAGAAGTGGGAAGAGCACGCCCAGCTTAATTAATGTCTTAAGGAGGAAGCCAGTCCCACGATGGGGGTGCAAACCCTGTCAGAAATTGGGACTTGGGACCTGGCTGGGCGAACTTGCCGAAAACAGTGGTGTGTGGCCGACATCGAGAGCGTCTAAACACTAGATATACGGGTGAAAGAACTCTAGCCCCTTCTTTTTAACTTCTTTCACAGTCTTCCATATGACATTCTACCCTTCCTGCCCTAGACCGAGGCTGGGGGGGTTGAGGCTTCAGGCCATTCAAATGCAGCATATACTTGTTATCCCCTATGACTACTTGCATTTCCAATATTCCCACTGTCATATTGAGGGTGACCAGACCATCGGGGTTTTTTTTGGGACGTGTTCTTTAACTTTTTTTGTTTTGTCTATACTGAGCATGTGTTTGCTGCCATCTTTGAAAACTGGGACATGTAGTTCATTTAAAGAAATCGGTGACGATACCAGGAAAACTCTCCAAACTCGTAACGCCTGGTCATAGAACAGTGCTGATGTACTGGTATGACTATAATGGCAGGGCTGTGTAAACGCTTTGCGATGTAATGTCTTGTTCTTTCTGTCCCCTTTCTCTCATTCCATAGTTTCTTTCGTTCTCTATCACTTTTTGTCACGTTCATTTCCTACCTCCGTTTCATTCTCCTTATCTCTCTCACACACAGTCATACTAGAGTTCTCAATGAACTCCTCCCAACCATTTATTATTGTTCCTTGTCCCGAAGTTTTTGGGTTTTTTAAGACTTCAGCCACCACGCACAAAATACCGAATGCTGTTGATTGAGGCTTTAAAAAAAAATATATAACAAAGCTAAAATCTCACATAGGTGAAACCTGTTTAGGTCTCGCTATAGCCATAGCGTGATTCAAACACATGAAGTCATCTTTGTATATAAAACGTATGCTGGCTGTGTGGATTTAGTTTCTTCTTTGTAATATAGTGGTGGAAAGTGTTTTTAGTTTGTGTGTGCTTTGTACAACCTCATCATTTATTTTATTTTGTATTTTTCATGTACACTTCAAAAGCGAACACATTCTACAATTATAATGGCAAAATTGTACCGTAACATACAAAGAAAAAAAAACTATTTACTGCAGTTTGCCTTACCAGTTAACTAATATAATCTGAATGAAAAGTGCTATTTACCATACCTTACAATAGAGAAGGGCTGTGTAAGAATTTACATTTTCTTTTCAGGAGGACCTTGACATCTTAAAAGTAATCTCCTCACACAATTAATTTTGCCGTTGATGCATTTTTTACTCTACTCTGGTGGCAGCCATGGCAATTTTTTTTAAAGCGTTTCTTCTTTGTAACTATGTGCTACTGTTGTCTTTTAGTGATCACGTTTGCTTTTAGATGCGAGTTGATAGACCCTAGGGAGCCAATCTCATGCTATAAAATGAACAAACAATGAGCACGCATTAAATAGATTAACCCCTGAACTCTCTGATTAATGCTACCTGACCAGCTGGTTATTTAGGAGTATTTTTTGTCTGTATAAAGATGGTTTCTTCCAAATTAAGAACAAAAAAAAAGAAGACCGAAAACAACACTGTGGCAAAATGTGAAACTGCTATCTATCTATCTATTGCCCTCACTCTATCTTTATATCTATCTATCTATCTATCTATTGCCCTCACTCTATCTATCTATCTATCTATCTATCTATCTATCTATCTATCTATCTATCTATCTATCTATCTATCGCCCTCACTCTTTCTATCTATCTTTCTATCTGTCTATCTATCTATCTCTCTATCTATCTATCTATCTATCTATCTATCTATCGCCCTCACTCTATCTATCTATCACCCTCACTCTATCTATCTATTGCCCTCTATCTATCTATCTATCTATCTATCTATCTATCTATCGATCTATCTATCTATCTATCTATCTATCTACCTATCTATCTATCTATCTATCTATCTATCACCCTCACTCTATCTATCTATCTATCTATCTATCTATCTATCTATCTATCTATCTATCTATCGCTCTCACTCTATCTATCTATCTATCTATCTATCTATCTATCTATCAATCTATCTATCTATCTATCTATCTATCTATCTATCTATCTATCGCCCTCACTCTATCTATCTATCTATCTATCTATCTCCCTCACTCTATCTATCTATCTATCGCCCTCACTCTATCTATCGCTATCTATCTATCTATCTATCTATCTATCTATCTATCTATCTATCTATCTATCTATCTATCTATCTATCACTATCTATCTATCTATCTATCTATCTTTGTATCTATCTATCTATCTATCTATCTATCTATCTATCTATCTATCTATCTATCTATTGCCCTCACTCTATCTATCTATCGCCCTCACTCTATCTGTCTATCTATCGCCCTCACTCTATCTATCTATCGCCCTCACTCTATCTATCTGTCTATCTATCGCCCTCACTCTATCTGTCCATCTATAGCACTCAGTCCATCTATCGCCATCACTCTATCTAGCTATTGCCCTCACTCTATCTATCGCCCTCTATCTATCGCCCTCACTCTATCTATCTATCTATCTATCTATCTATCTATCTATCTATCTATCTATCGCCCTCCCTCTATCTATCTATCGCCTTCCCTCTATCTATCTATCGCCCTCACTCTGTCTTTCTATCACCCTCACTCTATCTATCGCACTCACTCTATCTATCTATCTATCGCCCTCACTCTGTCTATCGCACTCACTCTATCGCATCACCACAGTATCACTCAGCACCACCACAGCATCACTCAGGGGCACCACAACATCACTATGCGCAACCACAGCATCACTGAACACCCCAGCATCACTCGTCACCACCACAACATCACTCAGCGCCATCACAGCATCAATCTGTGCAACCATTCAACAACAACTGGTTCAAATATGTTCTCTCAATGTTTTAAGCTTTATTACAAATGTCACAAAAATATGTTAATATTTCACTTCGGTTCTTGGATTTTCGTCACACTTGGATTTTCATACACTGAACATAATCTTCACAAACGTTATTTACAAAAGTTCAAGCTATAGCCATTATAAATTACAATAACTTTTATTTAAGTATTATTAAAAAATTAAAAGCCATTGTTATTTGTAATATCAATACATTTAAGTCACGTAATTACAACACATATTGCATTACAAATGCTATAGGTGTCACATTTGTGAAAGTTAAAACTATTGGCATTGTAAATGACAAAGCTATTAATGTCGCTATTTTCAAAACCAACACATAAATAAAAAAAAATTCATTTACAATATCAATAGCTCAAACTTTCCTAATGCGAGACCTATTGCATTGCAAGTGCCCCACTCTGGGACTTTATAGTCTGGCATTCAAAAACATCATTGTGGAACTCAAGCGAGAAATCTGAATTCATAGTCTCATGGTCTGCCTGCACCTGTCTAATAACACTAAAAAAATGGAAATTTAAATTTATAGACTTAGGGCCTAATTACGAGTTTGGCGGTAAGGGAGTGGGACTGCCCTACTCCTGCCCCACCAAACCCATGGTTGAACCGCTCGCCAGATTAGGAGTTTTCTCCTGTCAGGCGGATGGTTCTTTGGCGTTCCCACCGCTGTGCCTATGAAAAAGGCATGCAATGGGAATGCCAAAATCAGTACCTCCACGGCATGGACTCCAGCAGTCCATGCAGTGTAGGTGCTGGGGTGCATGCACAGAGGCACAACATGTACCCCCCTTGCATGCACCCCATGGCACAGAGGCTTAGGAGACCATCAACATATTACCATAACTCCCCCTCCCCACGACAGGACCATCCCCGACCCCATTTCCCCCCCACTCTCAGCCCTCACTACCCTTCAGGCTCCCCCATCACCACCAACATACACTCCACCTCCACCCCGCTCTCTCCGCCTGCGACCAATGCCCCCCTCTACGCCTCCAAAACCCCCCGCACCTCTTCCACTCCCATCGCCCCATGCCCTCTTTCCTCCCTAACACCAGCCCGTACGCCGACAACACGGAGCCCTTCGCGAACACCAACCCACCCTCCCTCCCGCACGATAATCCCCAGGTCAGCCACACACCCACGATTGACACCCCCAGCACTCACACCTATCCCACGCTGGACAAGATTATGTCCTCCCTCCTTCAGCTCAAAGAAGACATCCACACCATCAAAGAAGACATTCACACCATCAAAGAGCTACTCATCACACCCCCCAGACACACCTCACTCACCACCACCCCCCCTCTCAAACTGCTCTCCACACGTCCGGATGACGCTCCCAAGCTACATCCATCACACAGGACCGCGATCCATGCCCACAATCGCAACAACCGCACCCGTCGCCCGTACTGGACAACGATCCCTGTCCACAATCGCAACAACCACTCCCGTCGCACATGCAACCCTCTTTCGGATCATGACACTCTCACCCTCATCAGCTCCTATGACCCAGCTGCCCTAAACAACCCAACCGCCTCGCACCTCCCCATTCCCACGATACACTCAAATCCCAGTAGACCCTCTACACTAAACAACAGAATCTCCGTCCCATATAACCTTAGAAAAGTCCCCATCTCTCTAGTACCCTCTACCTCCCCTGACACACCCCGTCTCTAATGCCCTCTCCTAAACTGCAGATCGGCCTCTAGACACTCCTCCGCCATCGCCGATCTAATCCTAACATTAGACCTTGACCTAATCATCTTGACTGAAACCTGGCTAACCGAATCCTCTACACCTATAATGGACATTCTGGTTCCCCCCAACTACCACATCATTAGGCTTGACAGGTCCGGCAAGATAGGTGGAGGAATCGCATGCATACACAGGAACAACCTTTCAGTGCTAAAAGTTTCCGCATCGTCCCTACCCTCCCCAACTTCCTACGAATACATCTGCCTTGACATTATCAGTGAGGGCAAACCGATATGCTGTCTTCACGGCATTTACCACCCACCCAGAGACAACCTCCCCTTCGTCCAACAAATCATGGACATGATTTCAACCAACGCCGGACGACGGCTCACCCAAATATACCTTGGTGACTTCAACCTCCACTGGAACGATCACAATGATACCGTGGTAAATAGTCTTAAAAACTTCCTCGACGCCCTAGACCTCACCCAAATATGCAACAGCCCGACCCACGAGAAAGGCTCAATCCTCGACCTGATCATCGCCAAAGAGGACGCTATCCAACTTGAGTCTATCCAACCTTGTGACTGGTCAGACCATCATATTGTCACATTCATCATCAATGAAAAAGTCAAACTCAACACGGGTCAATCCTCCAGACCTAAAGTCTGGAAAAGAGACCTGAAAAAACTCAACCCATACTCCCTACCCCCAAACAGCCGCGACCTCCTGCTCCCTCCCACGGGCGCCACAGATGTACAATCCTTGACTGACCACTATCTCAACGCCATGACCTCAATAATTAATGAGGCTGCTCCCCTGCAACTAAAAAGAGTCTCCGCTAAAATCTCCAATCCATGGTACGACGGGAGTCTCAATGAAGATAGACGAGACATGTGAATGGCAGAGCGCACCTGGAGAACAGCTCCCTCCGCACTGCATCTGAAAACCCTAAAGAAAAAGAGAAACGCCTACTTCAGGAAAATAAAGCGCTCAAAAGCAAACTTCTTCAGCCTCCAGCTCGACCAAGCAAAAAACCGCCCAAGAAAACTGTTTGAGCTATTCAGAACACAAGCCAAGGAACAACCCCAACCTCTCAGCACCTCGTGCGAAGCACCCTCCTGTGAAGACTTCGCCGCTTTCTTTACCCAAAAAACTGACAACATTAAGAGTGACCTCCGCACTGACGCAAGCCTCTTCGCCACACCCAACGGCATAACACGCACCGAACCAAAAAACAATGCTACATGGTCTTCCTTTGACATCTACTCCGAAGAAGAAATAGGCAAACTGCTCAGCACCTTGAAACCATCCAACCACCTCACGGATGCCCTCCCCGCTAACGCTGTCAAAGATTTCACTCCATGGCTCCTTCCACTCTGGACTAAAATTATCAAAAGCTCGCTCCAACAAGGAACCATCCCTGATTCCCTCAAAGTTGGACAAGTCACACCTTTACTAAAGAAACCTACGGCCGACCCATCCGACCCAAACAACTACCGTCCAATTACCAATATTCCCACTCTTGCCAAATTATTGGAAAAATGCGCGCAACTACAACTGACTAAACACATTGATCAGTTTGATCTCCTCAACCCTCATCAATCAGGCTTCCGAGCAGGACACAGTACTGAAACTGCTATGACTCACATAATTGACGATGCTCTTCAAATCCTAGATCAAAATGATACTTGCCTCCTCATCCTTCTTGATCTCTCTTCAGCATTTGACACTGTTAAACATGAGAATTTACTCGAACTTTTGAACACAAGAATGGGTATATCTGGGACTGTTCTCAAGTGGTTCACCTCCTTTTTACACAACAGGTCGCAGAAATTCAAGAGTAACAACTTGATGTCCTCGCCAATACCTGTCTCGTTAGGCATCCCCCAAGGATCCTCCCTATCACCAACTTTGTTCAATCTAGTTATGGAACCTCTCACTACCTTGCTACAAGCATCCAATACTTTTTCACATGTACGCAGATGACACCCAACTATATCTCAAATTACAATCCCCCAATGACATTTTCTCCTGAACTCAACGATCAGAAGCACTCAATCCTGGCTTGTCGATAATCATCTCAAACTCAATGCTCTGAAAACAGAGTTCCTTCTGATCTCACCTCCCGCGAAGATCTCCACCACTCAATCCTGGCTTAAACAGCTAACTGCACTCAATGTCCAACCCACCATAGTAGACTCAGCAAAATCTCTAGGCATAACTCTCGACTCCAATCTCAACATGCAGCATCATATCAGCAAGGCTACTAAGGGAGCAAACTTCCAAATCAATACCCTGAGGAAACTTAAACCCTTCCTGCCAGCCAAAGACTTCCAAAATGCAGTACAAGCTCTAGTAATCCAGCGAATTGAATACGGCAGCATCGCCCTCTGCGGTCTTCCGTTAACCACTACTGCACCCCTAAGAGCTTCTCTAAATGCTGCAGCGAGACTCATCACGGAGTCAAAAAAACACTCGCATATCTCCCCTGACTTGAAATCCTTGAACTGGCTGCCTTTGGAAGCTAGAATTCACCTGAAAATCGCCTGCATGACACACAAGGCTGTACATCTGAGCTCTCCCGGACACCTCGCTCAGAAGCTGTCAATCTCTGGCGGCTCTAGAAGCACTAGAGGCACTAACAATCTTCTGCTAAAACCTCAAAGATTCCGTAAGGAAAAAACTTATAAACGCTCTTTCTCAGGAATGGCACCCAGGATCTGGAACTCACTCCCTCCTGAAACCAGGCTCATCTCCTCCATCACACTTTTTAAGAAAGATGTAAAAGCTATTCTCATGGCCAAATACACTTGACCTATTAACGTTATCCGTAAAGACTCTGCACCAATCTGTATTATTCTGCATGATCCCTACGACTATGTGTTTTACCTGTATTATTGACTTACCTGACTATCTATGCACACATCTATCTGTAATACTAGCATTATTGATGTACCTGTTTTACTTTACTCCCTAATGACCTGAGTTTCACTCTCGTGTTGGTATTCCCTGCTTTGTAAAGCGCTCTGATATCTGCAAAGATCTTGTTCACGCTATATAAAACTTTCAAAATAAAATAAATAAATCAAGGGCCCCCTTTGTTTCCTCACCGCCACACTTTTCATGGTGGTCAGGAAACCCATAAAATGCCCTGGTGGCCCCACCAAGCATATTGCAGCCTCAAGACGGCCGATCCACCGCCAGCGAATTCTAATTCCTGGCGATTGCAGTGGTCCCAGGGTGGCCCAACTGACCTGGTCATATTAGGGTGGTCGTAAGACTGCCACCGTCGCACCAGCACAAGTCTGGCGGTCCATGGACCGCCAGACTTGTAATGAGGCCCTTAGCATTATAGTTGAGGACAAGCCACACAGCAATGTCCTGAACATATCTGTACCCTACATTTCTTAAATGGGGCTCTCTTTCCTGTACCCAACCTGGGGCTTACCTCCTAAACTGATCAACACGTGGCAGAGCATTCCATTTATATTTCACATTCAGGCTCCATAACACTTTTACTCGTACCACTGAAGAAAGCGGTAATGGAGAATAGTTACCAATGGTGAACAATAGCTTAGTCATATTTTGTGTTACATTTGCAGAGACATGAAAACTGTTTTTATCCGTGCAAGGCCTGGAGGAATGTAACTCAGATGTGAGCAATCGGCATACATTTTAAGTTCCTAAAAACTTGCATTAAATGTGGGCAACTCATAGAAAGTCACTAGTTTAGATTAATCAAAAGGCTGCACAGTGTCCGAAAACAATGAGATCGACACGTATTGGTGGACGTGAAAACACTAGCACAGATCTAAAACTGTTCTTTTATATATAGTGCTAAAAATCTGTGTTGGTGTTTCTTGGTGCTTTGAATAATTTAATTAGTCAAACTCCTAAAGATGAAAGTTTAATTGCTCCTGTTGGGATACAAAATCATGAACTCTAGGTGACAAGGCTATCAGAAGAGAACCATCATGCCTAGATAAATATTGAACAATGTATTTCTAAGTACAGCGAGATACTGTACACAAAGGAAGGCTGAAATCACACATCTTTCTTGTGGGTCCCTCATCCTGCCTGGTGAATGGTGCATCCATTTCCACTAGCGTTTACACATGAGTAGGCCATGAAAGGGGAGCGAGGGAGCTGTAGAACGAAGGTCTGTGATCCGTAAATCAGACAATACCGGTACCCGTTTGTCAGGGTTCTCTAAAGGAGCTTTGCATAATGTCACCCTCCCCTTTATCTTGGTATCATGTCACCTAGATGTTTCAGCGTTGACACGCCGTACAGGTTTACCAGTTTGATGCCATGACTGCAAGCTGGAGGGACCCGTTCTGTTTACTAATGCTGTGCACACCAGCTAAGAAGCGCGCTGCTCTCGGCGTGTCAAAGTGTGAAAAGGAAAATGCCATTCAAACACTGCGATGCGTGAAAATCAAACTACTAACTGGAACTTTTTTTTATCCAGGTATTGAAAAATGGCAGCTGACATACAGAAGCCATATGTAACACTTTCTGCACAAAGCTAGTGTAACCTTGGGCGCTCGTGGGTATCTTGACAGGCAGTGGAAAGAAGCGTTCTGTTTGCAGTCAGGAACAGACATGCTATGTTCTGGATTTGACAACCGAGAGATGCACCGTTGTGTCCATTGAGATGATTAAGCAACAAAAAATGATGTCTGGAAATGTTTAACTAGATCGAAACAATTTGCATTTACTCCTGGAGCAGTTCAGGCTATCATTTTATTGCTAATGTACCAAAGCATCTAAGGACTTACCATATCCAAATGGTTTGGCCCACCTCAGGGGGGACTGTTCAGCCTGAAGTGCTAGGCAAAATGATGTGTCAATGCAAGAAATACCTCCAAACGTGTGCCAGTCTTGTAGGGCTTACAAGAAAGAGATGGATAGGATGCTTGAATTAATCTCAGCCACTGGTAATTATTAGGGGCTGCATCCCAGTTCATCTTTGTATTGCACACTATGGCACCTCAGTGTGGACCCAGACATATGGAAATCATTTTTGATCCTGCTCCAATGAGAACAGTCCAGCCCAAACAGCTAGACCAGGTTCTATTTGGACCAGAACAAAAGAAAGCTAGTATCAGTTTTCCCTAGTTAGGGCTCATCAGCCAGATGAAGTTTGGTTCCAGGGACACCCTGTGCATGGGTCCCACAGATGTGTATAACCATGCCACTTAGAGCAACACACTAAAGTATAGAAAAAATTGATGTAAAGAATGCGAGAATAAATCTCAGCTACTGGAAATTACTTGAGCCGCATTCCAGTCCATATTATTTTGCACACCATCCCACCTCAGTTTGGACCCAGCCATATGCAAATCAATCTTGAACCTGATACTTTAGCCTTGTAGGGCCTCATAAGCTTGGGATAACAAGCCTGCAAGGCACAGTTCCACACCTACTTGAACAGAAGTAATTCTGCAATAAACAAAAATCTGCATGAAAATACTTGAATCAATATAAAGCACTGATGATTAATTACACCAGGCTATTCCATTTCATTGCTTTTACATCTTCTTTGACCAGAGCATAACTTGTGCAGGTGGTTGGAGGTTTTGGGGACCACTCATTTTGAGGACTGAAGCTTATTTTTCTTTATCAGACTCAGACCTAGAGCAAGAGTGAGAAAAACAGAATATGTACAGGAGAAAATAAGGCAAGGGAGAAATACAATACACCTGTCAGTGACATAAAAAGAAAGGAACTGGAGGGTGGGGGAAGAAAGAGGCACAAGATGGAATCAAGACCAGGCAGCCATGGTATTTAGCAAACCCAGCATTCAGCAGCACCTGTGGCTGTCAAATTAGAGAAACATTGTGCCCCTGCACTTGAATTTTTGTCAAATTACGGAATGCCTATGGCGTAATAGGCATGGACCAACCATATGCACATTAGCTAACAATTAGGGGGAAATAAAAAAAAACATTTTAGGTGCTAATAGCTGTGGGAGCCATGGCCCCATCTATCCACTACCAGGAGTTAATACAGACCACCTGCGTTTTCTACTTTGCTGCGGCACATGTTTGTGGGAGGCTTGCAATACTTCTACAATATGCTTGAAATGTTGGTCTGTTTAATTTAGCACTGCTCTTCGAACTATTGGTTCTTAAATTAAAATATTCACCTCTTGATCGTTTCATAAAGGGGCTTTGGGGGACAGCCGACCGCAGGGAGATTTGCCCCCCTGGGAAGATTAGGGGACTTGGTGCAGTGCAACGACTGTGACCGGGATTTGGGCTGGTTTTCGGATACTTTGTAGCCCACATATAACTGGTCATTACATGTACCAGACACTATTTTGTCATTAGGTGACACTGTGGCTGGTATTGTACAGGGACACTTTTGGGTGTAGTTAGTGCCTTTAGTGTGGTGTTTTTAAAGTAGTGCCATGAGCTGTTATATAAGTCCAAAGCTGCTCTGTGGGCCTGCGGTTGTAGGTTCTAGATACAAGACGGCAGCATGATGGGAAACAGGAGAGAGCGTTCTAAGTAGACCCTAATGAGGTGCAGCATGGGACATCATTTTCTGCATTGGCATCGCAGTTTTGAGGCCATGGTACAGCCCCATAGCACATCGAGGGGCAAAGAGCATATGCAGGGCATGACGTGCAATGACATTGGCAGGCAGTTCCTTACCCCCCAATTTGTGGGGGGTATGGAGGAATTGGAGGACAAAATGCTGGATTATGATGAGGAGAGATTGGAAGAGGGTGAATTGGTGGATGATGACTCGAAGACTTAGAAGAATTGGTGGTGGCAACAAGGGGCTGGTCAGGAGCGAGTGGGTGTCACCACTCAGCATGTGCCTAGTATTTTACTGGAGTCACGTTCTTGTCAGCAACAATACAGAAGACCTGGTGTGCTGTAAAAACAGGGACAACTGGTAAGGCGGCAGGCTCCGGAGCGGGCACCAATCCTGGCACCAGGTGAGGACTCGGTTGATGAGGCAAAGGCCTGCAGAATGGTTTCAATTGGTGTGGATGCTAGCGAGGCTCAGGATAGTGGGAGCACTAGGCTGAGGTGGGTTCTCTATGTGAAAGATACTGGGGTAGGCACAGAGGAACACAACAAGTGATTCCATGGGCTGGCCAAGGATGCAGACAGAGACAGGACTCGAATGCCGCAGGAGCTTTGGACAATAGGTGATAGAGGATGCCACAGTTGGTGGTAGGATCATTGACAATGTCTACTAGGAAATCCTATGCACAGGCTTGGGAGGAATTTTTGGACGGGGATGTGAAATAGGCACGAGAACTGGGCCAGGACAGAGGACATGGTGCAGTTAATTTTGTCTCAAATTGACAAAAGGGTTGTTGATGAACACGATATCATGGAAATTGATGGGCTCTGCATTCATGGAGAAGCTTTTTTGAGGTGACACACCATTGGCAGGAGACCTGGGGCGATGAATATTGGAAGGTTGGACCAGGTAAACAGGAAGAGGGGGGCCGACCAGGTTGGCCACTAATTTGGGGGCAGTTGTTTGAGGTGCTTGCCTGTTTTCCAAGCATATGTAGGGGAGAGGACGAATCTGTGTGGTTTTCAAAGTTGATGACATGGACGTTTTTGGGAGATTTTTGGGTTTCTGAGATGCTAGGCGGTAAGAGGAGTAAAGGTTTACTGTGGTGCAATGTGAGGCATGTAGGTGTGGGGCTTTAAGTCTGGTTGCACAGGTCGAGAACAGAGCAGAAGGGGGAAGGATAGGTCGGTCTTGCTCCGGAGTATCCCGTTGATAGTTTCTGCCCCAAGAAGTAAGGTATCGCACTTTGGGGAGCACCCGGCTGCTTTAGGGAACGTTTTCTTGCACAAAGATGGGAAGGCAGTGTTGACTTTCCAGCTTTTAGTAGTACTGCGCAAGATGCTTACTAGTTTGGGAGTTGAGGCAAGAGGGTATAGAACATATTCCTTCAAGCTAAGAATGGCCACAGAAGCGGGTAGGAGAGGTTGGAGTAGGGAGAATATCATGGGACTGGGTAGGTGGTCATCTTAATGCTTTCAGCGGTACACTCAGGGAGGAGACAGGGATTGTTAAGCCATTCCCATAATCTCACTTGCTTCTGCCGTGTTTCAGGATCGGTTACCAGCCCGGAAGCCGTGGGTTTTTCTATTTGGATTGTGGGGCACTCATTCATTAAATGGGCTGAGAGGCAAGTGTGCCAGCTGAGCCATGGAGCAAATTTGGTACTGGATTGCAATCTGTTTAGAGTGCATTGGCATGGCAGGGGAAGAATGCAATGGAAAGAATTGTTGCCCTGCCTTAATACGCTGTTGGTAGGAGGGAAGTGTCCAGATGCATTACTGAGAACGACTTGGTAGTGAAGGGTTTGGCATTGATGAGCGCAATAAAGGAGGACTTAAAGGAGATGAAGCGTCAGTAGTTTGGGTATTATGCTTTGTGGACAAAGTTCATCCCTTGGACAGTGTAGCAGGGGGCATCTTGCCAGCAGCGATAGATAAAGCCAGGAGGAAAATGTACAAGGAGATGAGGGCCTTTTGTAGGGATTTTGACATTAAATGGATTGAGCAAGCGGACCGGCGGTACAACCCTAGTGAGTTTTTCAGGGGGGGACGGAGCTCGCTTGTCTCATATTGGTATGGTGTTAAGCTTATTGCACCTTAGAGAGGTGCTGGTCTCCACAGTGAACACGAGTATTTAAGTGGTGGTAGGGTCAGAAAAAGCCCAGCCAGGATCATTTTTTGGTTGGCAGTGGCCCAGAAGTTGCCAGGATTTTTAGCGAATGTTTTTGCTGTAGACAGCGGTGAGCCAGGCTGAAAAGGAACATGTGGATAGGCTCACACCTGGACGAGGCAGGATGTTTAAGGTCCATTAGGAAGTTAAGTTAGTTAGAGGTTAAGAGTTGCATCACAACTGTATGGGAGGTTAAAGGGCTCAATTGCTAAAGATCAGAATAGGAAGAGGTAGAGACTTGCAGGTTTAAGTTTTGTGGGGGTGAGGGACATTTAGGGGCGAGGCAGTTTAACATAGGTGAACATATCTGTATAGTGAGCTTTTAATTTTGTAAGGTGAAAGGCCAAGGGATTATATGTGATGTGCACCTGTTTCAATGAAGCTGCTTTTATAACACAAAGCATGTGTCAGTGCTTTGTGATGTGCCCCCTCTCCCCAAGGGGGTATTGGGGCGCAGCTGGCCCGAGGGAGGTTCGCCCCCGTAAAGATCGGGGTAGTTGGTACAGTCCAACGACTGTGAATGGGTTTTGGGATACTCTGTAACCCCCATATAACTGCCCTATAGATGTACCAGCCACCAATTTGTCATTAGCTGACACAGTGGCTGGTATTTTAAAGAAGCACTTTTTGCCTACTTCTTTTATTAGAGTTTAGCTTTGGGTGTTATTTGGCATGTTTGCCAATTTTTCGACTGTCAGACATTGGAACAGGTGTGCAGGGCTGGGGAAACATGTATGTGGTTGTCACTTTGAAGTAGGTGCGAAGGCATTTGGCCCAGAGGTTTCCAGGGTTTTTAGCTTATTTTATTATTGTTGACAGCGGTGAGCCAGGTTGATAAGGAACGAGTGAGCGAGGTAGGAAGTGTATAGTGCGGTTTTAGTTTTGTGATGCCAAAATGCCCAGGGATTATATGTGATGTGCAGCTGTTCCAATAAAGCGGCCTTTTTCTGCACAAAGCTAGTGTCAGTTTATGCTCTGCCCCCCTCTCTCCCAAATGGCATTTTGCGTCTCTGGGTCTGTGCAAACGTGCAGCAACGGTCTGTCAGTAGGGTGACCAACCGCCCGTAAATTTCACTGACCTTTCTGTAATTTGGACCTCACATCCGTTGTCTGTGAGGATCCCTTTTACGGATGCCTTTGGTCCTTAATTTTGGCCATCACAGGGAGCAGGACTGCTCCCCTATGAGAGGCCTCACCCCCCCTGATGGGCCACCTCGCACTACTCCTGGAGCACAAGAGCAGCCCCACCTGCCCATTGTCATTCCGTATGCTGGGTAATTACCACCTACAGAATCTCAATGGGGCAGTCTGGGGTGTTAAAGCATGTGGTGGCCTCCTCCTGCCTCAGTGTACAGCAGGGCATTCTGTTAGATAAAAGGTAAAACGTCAATGCTGCAACGTTAGAAAACAGTTCATATAAAGAAGCCTGTTAAACAAATTTAAAAGAACAGGTTATCGTTCTTTCACTATCTCATCATGTTAGAACTGAAGTATTTTCAATACTATATTCAACAAATCCATGGTTGCTGCTTTTTTATTTTAAGCAACTAACAACCATTGACAAAGCCAATAGTTCTGGCTTGTTGTTGGTGTAATGATACTTGCTGTAATATATATCTGGATGCATTGACAGAAACAACATAATACCAGTCGTGCCGAACACTATGCTAAGCGCAGATATTTAGCCTAGGTGTTTTAAACCACGCCCCTTTGAAGAGACCCCCCAGTTTTTTTACACCACTTAAAGCCCTGGAAACAACACCATGTCACAGTCACCTCACATCCTGGCACTGTACATCATGCATGACTCATGACGTCTACGTTTTCAGACTGCTTATGTGCAGGGGCATAGTGAACTTTCCCCCACCCCTTGCTTTAGGAACTACAGCAAGGTGAAGTTCTTGATGGGCCTCTTCCGTCTGCAACTCTGCAGACAAAGGCTCAGCTCATAATGTGAAAAGGTGGGTGAGTCTGTAAGTGAAGGAATGTGTGAATGGCTGGATGGATTACTGAAAGGATGAATGGATGAATGAAAGGGTGAATGGATAGATTCTGAAAGAAAGGATGAATGGATGAGTGAAAGTATGGATGAGAGAAAAGGTAAATAGATGGATGTATGGGTGGAAGGATAGATGGATGGGTAAAAGGGTAGATGGGTGTGTGAAAGTATGGATGGAAGGGTGGATGAGTGAAAGGGTAGATGATGGGTCAGTGAATGGGTGGATGGATGAGTGAAAGGATTGATGGATTGATGAATTGATAAGTGAAAGGGTGAATGGATGTAAGGATTGATGAGTGAGTGAAAGGGGTTGATGGACAAAATGATAGATAGATGAGTGAAGAAGTAAAAGGGTGGATGGATGAGAGAACGGATGGATGGATGAGTGAAAGGATGGATGAGTGATAGGATCAATGGATGGATTCATAAATGGATGAGTAGGTTGATGGGTGGGTGGGTGGATGGATAAGTGAAAGGGGGATGGAGAAAGGGAGGATGAATGACTGAAAGAGTGATGGGTGGAAGGATAAGTGACTGGGTGGATGGATAAGTAAGTGAAAGCGGCTGCAGGTGGTGCAGAACTCCGCGGCTCGCGCCATCTTTGGCCTTCATAGGCGAGCAAGAGCATCCGGGTTGCTACAGTCGCTTCACTGGCTGCCCATCCGGAAGCGGGTTATGTTTAAAACTCTGACTTTGGTGCATAAAGCACTTTTTGGCTCAGGAGCAAGGTATCTGCAGTGAAGGCTGGCTTTCTATCGTCCAGCTCGCTCACTTCGGTCGGAATCTCTGTTCACGGCCGTGGTCCCTCAAGTGAGGAAGGCTTGCACCGGGGGCCGTTCCTTTGGTCTCAGGGCCCCTCAGCTGTGGAATTCTTTACCGTTGGCTTTACGCAGTACTCCCAATTTGTTCCTGTTTAGGAAGAGCCTTAAGACCTGGCTTTTTAACCTTTAGGTTGTTTCTCTTTTCTTCTGTTTCTGTTGTATGCTGTTATGTTTGTTAAAGCTGAGCTGCCTGTACAAAGCGACGGGACACTCTTTCTGAGTAGCCGTGCGCTATACAAATAAAAGTATAACATAACATAACATGGATGGGTGAAAGGGTAAATGGCTGCATGGATGAGTGAATAGATGGATGGGTCGAAGAGTTGATGGATGACTGTACGGATGGATAGGGTGAAAGGGTGGGTAGATGAATAATGGATGGATGAGTGAAAGGGTGGATGAGTGAAATGATGGATGGAAGGATATATGATGGATAGGTTTGCAAATGGTTGAATATGTTTGGATATAGATGGGCACATAGATGGAAGGACAGAATGAATGGTGAAAGATTGAATGATAGATAAAAGAATGATTACACCTTGTAGAACCCATTATCTTAAGTAACATTTCCAATACATTGACTTTCACGTTAATATGAGTCATTGTCTCTATATAATGTGTGTGTGATGTAACGCACTCTGACACCCTGCCCTACATACTTGGGATGAGTAACACTATAAAAGAAATGAAATACATATGAGAGACGGTCTAAGTAAAGATGAGGGGCACCATTGGAGGGTGGTAGCAAGGCCGGACTGGCCGGACCGGGTATCGGATGTTTCCCTGGGAGGCTGGAAAAGGGGGGAGGGGAGCGGTTTTGTTACTGGGGGCTGGCACTGCAAAGTTCCTTGTATATCCAGTAGTTTTTAATCAACAATAAAAGCAGCCTCACTTATATTCAAGTGTGGTAGACCATTGTCTGGTGACTAATGTACCTGCTGGAGTGAGATGCGAATTTTGAATCGTCTAAGGTAGCAAGCTGCGGCCATACTGAAAAACCGTGAAGTGGTTAGGTGGTTGTCGATTTACTTACTTATATACTGTTGCGCGACCACCTCTGACGTGTCTGTAAAACATACCTTTTGTCCTGAAGTTTTGTCCTTACTTTTGAGCTTTTGTACTGAGTGTTTGCCCTGAATGTTGTCCCTTTGTCCTAAATTATTACACTCACGGTGCTGAATTTGGACCTATGCCAGTTAGTCACCCTATCTGTCAGTGCAAATGATCAGTAAAACTGACCCACAGCAATGTGCTCACCAAAAGATAAATGCTCTATATAGATAGCTATATTACTGGAATATTTACATATTTATATATTTATATAGAGGCCTAGTTCAGGCTGCTCTGGCACATGCGTCTGCCGCTCTGTCTATAATTCTGTCATTTAAAAATGCAATTTGAAATAATCGGAAATAGTTCCTCCATGCTTCTTTTTATAGGGCTATAAAGCAGATGTATTTGATTGTTTTATGGGAGCTCACTCAAGTCCATAAAAGTTGCCAGTTTGTTCGTCATTTTGTTGGTTTCTGCTCGTCCCATACTTAATGCACTACTATCGACTCTGCCAATTCCCCCTTCTCACCTCAAAAATAATTCAGATTTAAGCTAATGAATTCATGGAAGTGAATCAAAAACAGGCTTTCAGCCTCTGAAAACTGCGCTATAGATTTCAAGACCCGTGAAAGCGCATGAGGGGAAAGAGGGAAATGATAAAGGGAGCGCAGGCTAATCTGGTGCTGCTAAGGAAACCGCGAGGCGGTCCTCGCGCCGAGCCGCAGAAACAGAAAGAAGCCTTTCAGTTCCACTGCCTTCTCCCAGGGGTGGGAGGCGTGGTTGTCATGGATACCCTGGCTGCATGCAGCTAATGGGAGGGTCTGCTCTAGTTGTGCCGTGCTGGGGGCTGTCGAGGGTGAAACATGAAATGAAGGCCCATGGGTACGAGTTCAGGGAAACTCAAGGTCGCAGGGTCAGGTGCCGGCGGCAAAACAGCAAAATTTCACATCAGGTCGCATTTGCCCAGCAATCTGTGTTTTCCTGACATTGGAAGGTTTTCTATATCTCCTGCTGCAGAACGCGGTTTCCATGGGAAATAAGAGCGCACATCATCGCAAAGTGTTTGTGCCAAAGAACAAGAATATGTCACACCTACTCATACACCATTTATTTTGCTTTGCATCCTCTATAAATGAAAGAGTTATATTTCCACAAATATAATGTACAGTACAGTAAGCGTTGGAGTATCCCTATACTTCAATATAACTTCTTGACTGATTTATATTACATCGAAAAACAATCAATCTTGCTAAAGTACCTTGAAAAACAGTTAACTAAAGCATACAACTGAATCGAAAAACCAGTGCATGTTCTTGCCCTCAATTAACTTTGGGCCTGATTCGCAGAGTTGTGTATGAGTAAGTGTTACTTACGCTTCCTAGCGGTGGGAAGCCCCGTCTCTGGGACAGCTAAGCGCTATATACATTTTTAAATGTAACATAACTTTCAGTACTGCTAGTTTACTCGTGAATTTTCGGAGTAACCCAGCAGCCTTGATTTACTCCTGGATTTCTGGAGCACTACAAGAGTAAGTCATAGCAAAATATGAGTGGTTCCGGCCCATAACGTATTCAAGGATGAAAAGCAAAAATGATAAATCAAATATACATACTGAGATGCTTGACTATTTGTCACACTGGGATTATACAGCACTGTTAGGGTCAAGTCTAGCCAAGTGTCTTTCTGAATGTCAAAAGTGTAAACATTGCTTTGCAACCACTTCATAGTGCTTGATTGCAGGTAGACAGTATAAGCATAAACACTGGTTTAATAATGGCTAAAGTGCAGAGGCATTTCAATGTAATTTGTTCTTTGTGTCTGTGTTTCTTTACTCCCGTCGTATGGCACCTGCCTCTATGGTCACAGTCACTTTGATGGAAAACATTTTTTTATTGAAAGTCTGCCATTCCTTAGAGGACCTGTTGGCACTTTGTTTCTGAAGTAACCACCACAAATATCCCTGAGAGTTTTCTTGCAACACATGTAGGGCGTTAGTGTGCTTTTCTTGTTCTGAATCATCATCACGGGTCAAGAAAAAAGCCAGTGTAGATATTGCACGAGAGGAGCAGCACTGAACGCGGTGGCGCCTTCCGACACCATATGCAGCAGTGGCAGCTCTGTCGAGTGAGATTTCCTGGTAATGGAACAATTGTAGCTCCTTCTTTGAGAAAGCTATCATACCCCATGCTCTAAATGAGACAGGGGAAGAGGGAGATGGGAGGTTGGGAGACAGGACCCAAGCCACCTTTGACTCTCTTAGTGAATTTAACTTTTATCTCAGAGAGAGGGCTTGGGATGAATCTAAGTACAGTGTAACTTATGACAATTGATTCTCCATCCAAACGTGGAGGTATGGCTGCTGTGCACTAGATGTTTAGTTGTATTATATTTCACCTTAAGAATATTTTATTTATTGTAGAAGACCAAGGCAACTAGGGCCCCTAGTATGCCCATGAGAGTTTCTACCCCTACCAAAGTGTCATCATCATATTAAAGCAGGGATAGATGCTGTTTCCCCAAGTTTGCAGCAACCCTGTTTAATTGCTCAATATCCCTACCAAAACCTGCAGTGTACAGATCAAACAGAGACGGGCCACCACACCTTCCTGCTTCAAATCTTGGCAGTCAATTTAGACACACCATCCACTTTGATTTATATCCTGGTGTTGGACCTGAGTCTTTTTGCAGGGTTATCCCCAGACGTTTTGCCCTTTTCCTCCTATTTTTTCTTACCTGTTGTTGTTGGCTTTAGGACTCTGGTCTCTTTACCACTGCTAACCAGTGCTAAAATTTCATATGCTCTCCGTCTAAACAGTAATGGTGATTAGTTTAGCCATGATTGGCATATCTGATTTACTGTTAAGTCCCCAGTAAAGTGCACTGTGTGTGCCCAGGCCTGTAAATTAAATTCCACCAGTGGGCCTGCAGAACTGATTGTGCCACCCAGATGAGTAGCCCTGCAACCAAGTCTTAGACCTGCCACTGCAGTATCTGTCAGTGCAGTGTTAAACTGCCATGTCGACCTGGCAAGTGCACCCACTTGCCAGGCCCAAACCTTCTATTTGACTACATGTAAGGCGCCCCTAAGTTAGGCCCAAGTTAGCCCCATGGGCAGAGTGTAGTGCTTTTAAAAGGTAGGGCATGTGCTGGGTGTTTTACATGTCCTGATAGGGTAATACTGATAATTTTGTTTTTCACTATCGCAAGGATTATCTCTTTCCTAGGTTATCATTAGACCTGCCTTGTAACCTTGTACAAGTGTAAGTCGAAATTGGGAAGCGATAGAGAATTGTGGTTTGGGGTCCATGAACTCACAATTTAAAAAATACATCTTTTAGTGCAGTTGGTTTTTAAATTGTGTGTTTGAAAATTCCACTTTTAGAAAGTATAATATGTCAAAGGGGGTAGGCCCGAATATTGGCAGCTAGATAGGGACTATGTATAGTAGCACAACATTGCACCTAGCTGCCACTTGTGTAGCTGTTATCTACTTAAACAGACTAAAACCAATAACAAATTTCATTGGTCCTGGTTATTTATTTAACCATTATTCTATATTTTTCATTATACTCTTTGTTTTACCTTAAAGTGTCAGAAAAACAAGAAACACATGGTTTCAATAAAGTTAGTACCGAAGTATACAATAATACTCATATGCATCAAACGTGACAAAACAATACAAAAACAAAATAAATCAGTGAACAATACATCACAGTATTGATGTCATTGATTTCACAAATGCAACAATGCAATTCATAATTCGTTTGAACAATTTATAGTCCTTTTTTTGTGATTGCTGCCCACTGGTAACAAACTTTCACACAGCTAAGGGTTTGGAATTTAGACCGGTCCCTTAGAGCTGATCCTATATGTATGTTCCCAAATGGTGTGAAATGCCAACGCGTTTCAAGCCCCAATAATATTCTTGGGGTTCTCCTCAGGGCTCTGACTGGGTGCAATCTAACAAATGAGAAAATAATGAAACATCCTTTTGTGAGCAATTTCTACACTTTTCTCAGTGTATTTTCTTCAGTTTAGTGTCATGTGGTGCTTAATAGTACCTGCTTATTCTTGTGCCTATTCCTTTTACTTCAAGTTGTAGGCAAGGTTCACTTCTCCACTTTCATTTAAGTTAACACATGACCATTGACCATCCGGTCTGGAACCTAAAAGTGAATAAGTACCTCTAGCATTCTCATTTCAAAGCTTCCTTAAGCAAACAATCACAACAAACACTTAGCTGGGTGAAAGTTTGTTCCCAGTGGGCAGCAACCACAAATAAGGACTTTAAATTGTTTAAACGAATTATGAATTGTGTTGTTGCATTTGTGAAATCAATGACTGGCTCAATATTGTGATGTATTGTTCACTGATGTATTTTTTGTATTGTTTTGTCCCCTTTGATCCATGTAAGTATTATTGTATACTTCTGTAGTAACTTTATTATACCAACAAGTGTTTCTCCTTTTTCTGCACTCTAAGGTAAAACAAACAGTTTAATGAAAAATATAGAATAATGGTTAAATACATAACCAAGACCAATGAAATTTGTTATTGGTTTTTAATCTGTTCAAGTAGATAACAGCCACACAAGTGGCAGCTAGATACAATGTTGTGCTACTTTTAGGAAGTATTATATACGGAAACAGTGGTTCCTGTGGTGGACATAAATCTGGAAGGATAATTGTATTCTTGTGCGCAATCGCTATATATTATAGAGTTAATATGATTTCAGAAGGAAAAAGACTGTACACAACACAGTATAGGGTAAAGAAAAAAATATTTATATAAACATGATATACTACAATTCAGTTGAAAACAGTATATTGTGTCCCCCGTGAAAAAATGGAATCCATTCAAATTGTAACAATTAGTGAAACAATATGCAGAGCAGTTTCCAATGTTGTTATAAAGTCGACCCACCAAAACAATGCATAATGGATGTGGTTTGTTTTATTGTCATCAACATGCGTTTTGAACCCTATGTGAATGGGGGTCTCTTCAGGACCCAACGATATAGGTACTTCTACAATAAAATAAAAGAAGGAGAGAGTGAGGGCCAAGGAGAACCTCCTTTTGTTCTAATAAAATGAGGACTAGGGGAGGGCTATACATTGTTTTGGAGGGTCGACTTTATAACTACATTGGGTTCCATTTTGTCACTAGGGACACAATACACTGTTTACAACTGTTTTATCCTATCACGATTAAATATTTACCCTATACTGTGTTGTGTACAGTCTTTTCAATTGAAAGTGCTAACTTTCAATTTGGAGCAGGAATGCCGAGTTTGGTGTCTAAAGAAATTGTAATTTTAAATCCACTTTAATGGTAAAATTGGATTGCAAGTCACAGTTCTTAAATGACTCTTTTAGAAAATTGTTTTTTTCTTGTCCTAACCATTTGGTGCCTTCAGCGTGTATCATGGGTCACATGACTAGGTGGATTTTGTGTATTGCTCCCAGACAGTGAGACAAAGGTGAATTGGTGTTGGCAGGATGGGCCATCTGGAACTTGATAGGAAAGAGAAGCTGTCATCTACCACACTTGCACATCACAAAGCCTCTGACTGAGCACACTCACAAAGGCCTTGACACTAGCCTTTTTTGCCCGAGGCAAGCTGGGGCCAGGCCAGCGAGGCAGGACATTCCAAGCAATTCTTTAGAGGGACCTCTAAAACCTACTTCAAAGCTGGCATGAGGTATAAATATTGGACCCTCAGAACTATCTTTTCAGTACACCTCTGGACCTGTGGAAGACTCAGTAGGACAGCTGTGCAGCTCTCCTGCAAGAAGGACTGCTACTCAGCTGCCCTGCTGCCTGCTGCCTGCTGACTTGTTGCATGAGTGAGAAGGACTGGACCTGCATCCTGAACCCAAGACCGCCAAAGTGGCTTGAAGGGCTAGTTAGCTTGCCTCCTGATCGGAGCATTAGGGGCAGAAAAAGTTCCAACCACCTTGAATCCAGCACTGCAGTGCGTCCTACCCCCCAAATTGTGCTACCCCAATCCTAGACTCTTGGAAGTAGTCCTAAAGGTGCTCTGCCGGCCCAGCTGGGGTTCTTTGGGCAACATGATGCATCTCCTCGCAGCCACGTATCGGAACCAACCCAGTGCAATGCATCCTCGACAAAGGACATCGCACCATAGCCCATAGCTCTTCAGAAGTGTCACTGCACGTCACATCCTTGATGCCCGTCTTTGCATCGCAGGACCTCGCATAGCATCCCTGCAGCTCGTAGGAACTGAATACAAGCAAAAAGAGAGGCAATGAAGCAGATGTCTTTCAAAATGCTAAAGCATGCTAAAGAAATGAAAATGTCCTTCATTGAAGTCAAGCAGATGATCTCTTTAATACATCTTGGAAATATTCTTGACGCAAGATGGTCAAATTCAACATTCACCGCGCAGCCAACGCATTTCGCCCAAATGGGGCTTCCTCAGGGCATCGAATAAGGTCAACCATTACAGTCTTGAAGGCTTGTGTTTCAAATCAATATGATAAAAGCTCCTCATATGGGTATCCCATCCAACAAAAGTAAATATTAATTCAGGAGACAGATGATCCTGATGAAAATCCTGATTTTACGCCCGACCTCAAGGTGTACGAATCCATGTGTGCTCTGATGGTGCTATCCCGGAAACTTAATTCGCTGATTTGACGAAGTTATGTCGAATTGAAGTTTGAGGCCTAGTTCAGCTGGAAAGCCGGGGTCTCAAGTTTTGGTCTGGCCGGGCTGCAGTTGAACAACATCGGCTGCCAGCCGCGACCAGGGTCCGGTCTACAGCGGTGGAAGTATTGTAAGCCCAATTTTGACGGCAATCACTTTGGAGTGTTCAACTTTGGTGAGAGGAGTGCAGCGGCAATACTGAGGCTGTGGGCGGAGGTCCTCGTCCCGTGGACCCTGTTTGGCCCCCGCCAGGGCTCGGTGGTCAGGGTCTCCGCCTGCGGCAGCGGGGTACTGTTTGCAGCAGTAGGAAGTGTGCGGCCACCCTCTAAAGCCGTCCGCACTGCCATTGTCCGCTCCCCCCGGAGAGCCCGGGGTCTCTGGAGGGTATGTAAATGTTCGCTTCGGTGAGTGGAGTGATGAACCGGACGGAGCGTGAGCCGTCGCTTGCAACAGTAATGGCAGCCATCGGGGCGTTTCACGCTTGTATGAACGCCCTGATGTGCGGAATGATTGCAGGCTTAACGGATAAAGGATTTGCGGGACCGGACCCTGTTTCGCTACAAGACCTGTTCCCGGCTACGACACCCGAGACCGCCATGTTGTTTCCCAATGAGGACCCTTTGCTACAAGAGTGTTTGGAGCCCTTGGTCAGTGCATCAGAAGATTGTGACCCTAATGCCTGGAACGTTCTGCAGTGTGCATCGTCTCCATTGTGGGTGCGAGACTTGACTGACGTTTTTGTCCTTGAGTTTCCTGTCGCTGACTGTATTGGTGCCTTCTCTTCATCCTGTTCACCCATGGCTGCCGTGTGGCTGTAGAGGAAGCAACATCGAGACTGCCTGTCGTTGAAGGAGAGTTTCGCTGCTGATGGGGTTGTTCAGGATCCTAGGTTTTGGATATGTCTCGGACACACACTTTTTGAACTCTCTTGGCATGCGGCTGCTTGTGTCGACTCAGTGGTTCTACCAGGAGGGGTTCGTATGATGGTGCAGAAGGGTCAGGGCTGAGATGTATGGCCTAGGGTTAGTATTAGGGTCCTCTTGGAAGTGGGATTTATACTGTTGGGCACACGGGAAGCCAGGCGGTGTTTTCAAGTGCTCCCCTGATCTGTTTTCTTTTCATCACTTGTTAGACTGTTGCTTTATCTCAGGGGTTACTATTTCTGGTGGGAGGGAAGAGGACCGGGAGCCTGTTTGGAACTATCCTCTTCCACTCTTTCTCTTTTTCTTCTTTTAGAACTTAATTAGCTGGGGCGACAGGCACATAGCTAGTTGTGGTTAGGCGAGAGCCATATGCAGGGGTGCAGGGTGGGGGGATAGGTTTATTATTTGTCCGTATGTTTTTTTATGTTTTCTCTGTCCTTTATTTTCTTTTGGTCTCTTTATATGCATAACGTGGGCGAATTATCCTGAACGTATTTATTCTAGTATCTGGTAACTGTACTTCATTTTCTATCCTGGTGTCAATGGGTGGGCGGGGTCTGAGTGCGGGCGGCTGCGTTGTGTTATAGATCGCTTGGTCGTATATCCTGTCTAGTGCTTGCTAGCGCAGGCATCTAGGTCGTTCCCTTTAAATTGATCTGTGACTATTTTATTTTCACCGCTCACTTTATCATTGTGTTTGAAGGTATGGCACCACATATGTCTGTTCCTTTTTCCTTGCTTTTCTGGTTGAGGGGGGTTAAACATAAAATTAAACCTTTGTCTTATCCTGCAACGTGTTATAAGTTCAATACAATGTTTATCCTGATTTGCTGCCGGACCTCAGGGTTGTCGGCTGAAGAGCTGTGTCGTTAGATAATACATTGGATCTTATTCTTGTGTTGCGGCCGGCCCCCGCGGTTGTTTGCCCGTGCTTGTAATTTATTGAACTGAACAATAAACATTGAGGTGTACTTGTCCCTCATCATGATGAATGCTTGCACCAAAATTTCAATGTCCATTAAAAAATATTTAAATTACTAATGTTTGCACTGTACAAATGTCATTTTAAAAAACATTTGTATTTCTGTCATAAATGCAAGTAAGAATAGGTATTTCTCATTTTCATCATTAACTTTGCGATTAATCAATGACTTATAAATGAATAATAATGCCAGAACAAACTTTGTAAAAATTCAAATATTTGTATTAATACATGAGATATTTATTTCATAAAAAGTGTATTTAAAAATAATTTAAAGTAGGACAAACAGGATACACTACAAAAGCCTGTGACATTGTTGCCCATAACTTGACACCTAAGCATACTGCCAAATAGTAACCTCCTGAGGAAGGGGTATCTTTTGGGCACAGAGCGGGCACCACAAGGATCTTTCTTTGGAAGGCAGATTTAGGTTTGACAGGGGTTAAGGACAGGTGAGATGTGAATTCAGGAGGAGTAGTATGGGGAGGAAGGTGGGCAAGGATTGGGATTTAGAGGTAGAGGGAACTGGAGTAGGTGATGTATGTGTGTCAGTATGTTTGGCAGTTGCATGTGGGTCTGCTGTATGCTGTGCATGCTTGGATGTCTGTTTTTTGGCAGGCGTTTGCTGTTCAGGTGAGTGTAGGCATTTGGCTTTGGTTGGTGTTCTTTTGGGTGTGCTTTTGTGTGAGTTTGTCAGTTTGGATGAGTGTGCTGTTGTTGGGGTGGTTGTGTGCTTCTGGGTGTGGTGGTGGTTGTGGTGGTGGTTGTGGTGCTTGTGGGTGTGCTGGTGGTTGTGCTGCAGAATGTGGTGCTTGTGGATGTGCTGGTTATTGTGTCTGTGGTGGTACTTGTGGGTGTGGTGGTGGTTGCGGTGCTTGTGGGAGTGGTGGAGGTTGTGGCGCTTCTGGGTGTGGTGATGGTTGTGGATGTTGTGGTGGTTGTGGTGCCTGTGGGTGTGTGGTGTCAATATTGTGTGTATGGTGTTTGTATGTAGCTTGTGTTTCTCTTTGCTTCTGACTTAATGTGTGTTTGTGAGTGTGCTGCGTGTGTCTGTTGCACTGAGTTCCTCCACAGAAGTGAAAGTGCTTGGGATTGGAGTTGGAATTTGGGTTGAGGAAGATACCTGAGTTGAGACAGAAGGTTGGGCTGGTTGGGAGGCTGGAGGTGAGTGGGGAGAATATTTTTGCAAGCGATCTCTGCATGCCAGACATTGAACTGTGAATGGCATCCAGAAATACAACCATTTGTTGCATTTAGCAGCTAAGGCCATGGATGCCATTCACTATTTCATTTGGGCCTGCAGAGATGCTTTGTAAGAAGTCCATAACCACCTCACTGAGCGCAGCTGGGGTGACAGGGGCAAGGGGTCAGGTGCCTGACGCAAAGGAGATGCCAGCCATTTTATGGTGATGGGTTTGGCCAACTGGGGGAGCAAGAGGGAGTCATCAGTGATGTCACTGACCATGTCATGAATGATGTAATATGTGACATCATCAGCAGTGCACTGCGGGAGTGTGAGTTATAGTTAGCAGAACTAACTATAACAGCGGAATTTCTATGGTTTTGTACGAGTGAAATGTCCAGCTAACTATAACGCCCCTTAAACCTATGTTTTTTTCTGTGAATTTCTAAGGTTTTTTAAATGCTAATTTCTAACTATAACGTCTCTGAAACCTATGGTTTTTTAAGTGAATTTCAAAGCTTTTTTAAATGCTGATTTCTAACTATAACATCTCTGAAACCTATGTTTTTTTCAGTGAATTTTAAAGTTTTTTTAAATGCTAATTTTTAAGTGAAATAGTAGTTAACCTATTTTTATACTGATGTTCTACAGTTTTTTAACTGTTTATTTATAAATATTTTATTCATTATATATTTTTCTGAAAATTGCAACAACATATTTTTTTTAATTCAAACTGAAATATTGTTTAATTTGTTAGTTTTTTTAAAATTGTTTTTTCGGAGTCGCGCACCCAAAGCGTAGACATTACGGTGGGTGCACGGATTCTAGCCGCCATTTTAGAAAAGTTGTGAAGGATCCGCGTACTGTGTGTGACGGCTGCGTGTTTTTCAGTTACTCATATACATGTAATATTACGTGATGTGCGCGATTTGTATGCGACCAGTCTGCAACTCCTGCTCCCGCGCATTTGCGTCACATGCACATTACGATACGTGCCGCTTGTGTGGTAGTGGGTCCCGCGTTACGTCATATAAGTGCTGGGGCATGCTCCGTGCGCGTCTCCCGCAAAAAAATTTATGCTCTAAACTGATATGTATGTGTCTTTAATATTCATATTAGGGCAAGAGATTATCTAAGATATTCATAAAAGTAACATATTTATACTTATAATAAACGTATATTATTTTTAAATATATTTTCGTGAAGTAGCGTCGGGTGCGTGCTTCGTGAGCGCAGAGTGTGCGGATCCCATGTGACCTCAAAAAAATGTATTTCATTGGTTCATAACATTTCCCACTGTAACTATTGAAGGACCCCACCCATTTTAATCATTCTAGTAGGAACATCTTTAGAGAGATATCTCTTTTCCTACAAGAACCCTTTTTGCTTAGTTTTTTTGTGGTGTTTTTCAAAAAATATCAAACAAAATGGCATCTGGACAGCAGCAGCAGCAGCAGGAGGAAGTATCTTCTGAAGAAGAATTCTTGCAGGAGGCACCACGTCTACAGAGGCCGGAATCTTTTCTTCACTTTTCCACCTGGAGAGAAGAAAGTGAATGCAAAAGAGGTGACGTGCAAAATTTGTGACCGAGTCCTGTCATGAGGCAGTGAAAAAAAATGCTCTTGTGGCACTGCTTCTATGTACAAGCATCTCCGGATCACACATTCTCTCAATCTTGCTCGGCAGGAAATGAAGCTAGCTGCTTTGAACCCCTCACCTACTGTGACAAGTACGTCTGGAGCGTCCTCAGGAATACCTGCAATGGACATTAGGCCAGAATTCGCCTTTCTCGAGCAACACTGGATGAAGTGTGAGAAACTCATATGCTTTGGTGAGCAGTCGGTGGATGCAGTTTGTGCTGCGCAACGCAACCATCGTTGTTAATTTTTTTATTTTTGGAATGATAAGTAATTCCAAAAGTTCCTTGTTTTATTAGTTCTTTTTGTAAAAAATGTTTGCAAAAACACAAAAAAATACAAAATTGTTCAAAAAAACAAAAGAAAAAAAAAGAAAAAAGAAAAAAAAAAGTTCTTATCAGAACTACCTATTCTGGTTAATGAAAGAACTATAATTGCAAGGTAATGAGGTAATTATGTATACAGCATGATTGACTGAAAGAATGCTTTAGTAGTGTATAGTGAATTTATAGGTGAAGATTTATGAGGAAGTACTGCAACGTGACACTGCAAGCTCTTTAGCTGCACTGCACTGTGGCACTTCCAAAGCACAGGGATGTGACATATGTACATGAATATGTTGCAACTCTGTGCCTCTCTCTGCACTGCTGCACAAATTGCAGCCATGTGGTGACACAGACACCCTTGCACCATGGTGCAAGGATGTCTGTGTCGTGCTGAGATGTTTTTTGTGCAGGAAGGGACACTTTCCTGCACAAAAACAATCAGTAAAGGCATTTTCCTCTTTCATTGTATGCTGTGGAATGCAGCATGCATTGAAAGAAGAAAAATGAGGAGAAATGAAAACAATTCTCTTTGTTGCGCCTTGCTACACCAACTCTAGGATGGTGCAGCATTCACACACATCTCCAAATTTACGATTTCTCATAAATCTGGAGATGTGTCTTGTTCTATGGGTGTTGCGTGGGAACACCCACAGCAACACCTATGGAACGCCCCTTCAACGCAAAGTTCAGTGTATGAAGGGGTTGTATTTACAAGGAGAGAAAAAACCACGCAGGATGGCTTTTCCTCTCCTCCTAAATATGAAGGAGTGCCTGGAGCTATCACTATGTTACAAAAAGTGATGAACTGGTGGCGCAGGGTGCTTGTAAATCTGCCCCATAAGCCTTAGCTATTGGCAGACTGATACAATAAGAATATAGTGCTGGATGGGTGATTGAAGAATTGCATGAGACTGATAGGAGGTATCCTACGCTGCATGGGTACTACTTCAGTATTTAATGGAGTGGACCAATAGTATGTATATGCTTAGAGATTTGTAGGGATTGTGAACAAAATATTTTATGTGTACTTGTGTTGGTGCCTAGGTCATTTTATAAGAATACCATTAATAACTGAAATGATGACAGTGCTGCAAACAGAGCGAACTCTTATTTTATAAGTGTGTACGTATTGGTGGAGTGATAGGATAAGTAGATAGTGGTAGATAAGTGATTAAAGAAGTGCATGGGACACACTGGACGATTCCTACACTGCATGAGTACTAACTGGGTATTTAGAAGAGTGTTTCAATAGTATGTAGCTAGTTAGAGGTCTGCTTGGATAGTGCACAAAATATTATAGCTGTACTTGTGTTAGTAGCTAGGCCATTCCATAAGTTAATGACTAGTAACTAGAATAATTACAGTATTACAAACAGAGTGTATAGTGAATTTAAAAGTGCTTAGGTACTGGTGGAGTAATAGGATAAGTAGATAGTGCTGGATGGGTGATTGGAGAAATGCATGGGAAAGACAGGAGGATTCCCACACTGCATAGGTACTAACTGGGTATTTAGAAGAGTGCATCAATTTTTTGTAGCTGGTTAGAGGTGTGCATGCATAGTGTACTAAATATTGTACCTGCACTTGTGCTAGTGACTACGCCATACCTTAAGTATACGACTAATAACTGGAGTAATTTCAGTGTTGCAAAGAAAGTGTGTGCTGAATTTATAAGTGCTTAGGTATTGGTGGAGTGATAGGATACGTAGATAGTGCAGGATGGGTGAATGGAGAAGTGCATGGGACAGGCAGAAGGATTTCTAGGCTGCATAGGTACTAACTGGGTATGGATAGTGTACGAAGAATTGTAACTGCACTTGTGTTAGTGGCTAGGCCATTCCGTAAGTATATGACTAATAACTGAAGTCATTTCAGTGCTGCAAAGAGAGTGCATGTTAAATTTATTAGTGCTTAGGGATTGAGGAGTGATAGGATACGTAGATAGTGCTGGATGGGTGATTGGAGAAGTGCATGGGACAGACAGGAGGATTCCTAGGTTGCATGGGTAGTACTTTACTAAGTAGCTGGTTAGAGGTTTATTTATATATATATATATATATTTTTTTTCTCACAAAAGATGCGGCGCACAAAGTTCTGAATTACTCATAAAAGAGTTTATTACTCCTGCTCAGACCAACGCGTTTCAGCCTCGAAACAGGCTGTTGTAAGTGAGCAATCTTCTATGTTTACTATTTATCCCACCTGGCTATTAAGATGCATTGTGGGACTAGTGGTTCATGATTTCAACAATGGTGTTTTCAATACTCTGACATACAGTATTTTAGCCACATACTATATTTTTAGCATGACAATTTGTTTGTATTTACGCACTGCTTTTACGGGCTATATTTTTGTTGTGATATTCACATAATATATATGTAATTGCGTTCTGCATTTATGCGCCGATTCTTTTCGTAATGGTATAGTACCCATTCTAAACATCATTTCCTTATACGAATTTTCAAATTTGTGACTTGGGTTTTACCCGGTTTCTTAAAGCTATTACATGTCTAATATTTGCATTTATCAGTTCTTTTACATTTCTCTGTTATCATTCTAGATGTACGTAAAGTTCGGGGCTGAACATGGCACCACTCCTCTAGCCTCTAAAGGCCCTGTGGAACTCACCCCGGTGTTGAAATTACTGTACCTGGGTAGGGCCACCCCCTCTGAGCCATTAATGGCCCCAGGGACCCCATTCCCTGGGGCCAGATCACTTGTGGTTTCCCTACCCACACCTGCGAGGGCAGGGAAACATGTGATTGCTCCTATCGGGTGGGAGCATTTTCAAATCTTAACCAAACTGGAGCAAACACAAAGTCTGCTCCCACCAAGCTGGAGATTTATAAATCCTCCACCGGCTGGGAGCAGCCTTTTGATCTGCTTCCCTGCCTGCATTGGTGCTGGCAGGGAAACCAAACAACAAATTGCTCCTGCTCAGAGGAAGGAGCAGAAATAGCTACTCCCTCCAGATGGGAGCAATATCGGTTTTTGCAGCATGTGAGAAGCTGGTTTGGACAGTGAGGGGAGCCACAGGGCCCCCATAGTCCTAACTTCTGCCCCTATGCTACACTGTGCTTCATGGGTGCCCCGGATCGGCACCGGAGCACCCATCTTTAAATACTGGAGGCCTAGGGGGATGGGATCCCTGGGGCCTGAGAAGGTCCGAGGAGAGGGGCAACGCTGACACCCCCTTTTTAGGTGCACTGGACCCTGGGGAATGAAGCCCTATGGCCTGAGAAGGCTTGTGGATGGGGGCCCCACAGTCCCCCCTCCCTCCTTTTATTTTTTACCCTGGGTGATGGGGTCCACAGGGCATAATAATACTCAGGAAAGTGAACTACACAAGTCTCTCCCCTTCCCTTTTTATTGGGATTGGTCCCAGGGATGGGTTTTCCCGGGATCTATTAAGGCTCTGAGACAGGGGCTGTATGCCCTTCTCCCCAGTTTAATTGTATTTAGCCCCAGGAAATAGGGTCCCCAGGGCTTTTTAAGATTTGGGCAGGGGGACCACATGCCCCCTCCCCTTTTTATTGGAACTCCCATAATATAAATATTTTGGCCCCAGGTGATGGGGTCCTGGGGCATGAAGGCCAAACCTATGCTACACACACCAAAGTCTGTCCATTGTGTGGTGTTTACAGCCTGCTGTTTAACCACAGGACCTGGTGTCAGGCCAAGCCATGGCCAATCCCCAACTGTGCATGACCAAAGGTGGTGCACAGCATGGGGTGTTGGCTACCTTTGGGGAGTTGGAAGCAGGGCCTGGTTGCAAGACACACCTTGCAGCTAACTCTATGCCATGCACAACCAAACCCATGCATGATGTGGGGTTGACTGCCTCGAGATGGCTGCCTGCATTCAACCACACGCCACACGAGATGTAAGGCCTGCACAGAGTATGGTTGGCTGCCTGTGGGTGGGTCAGCTGCCTCTGTGTGGGTTGTGTATTCAATCCCCATATGTGTATGACCAAAGGCTGTCCACAGTGTGGGGTTAGTTGCTTGTGGAGGGTTTGCCGCAGGGACAATGATGTCCTTTGAGATGCTGTCACTGATGTCATAAATGATGTCATAGAACATGTCATGCATGATGTAATATGTGAGGTCAGAAGCAGTGAATGGCGGGGCACAAGTTATAGTTAGTTTGCTAACTATAATGGGTGAATTTGTGTTCAAAATGTTGTTGTTGTAGCTAACTGTCACCTGTTGTTTCCACAAGAAGAATATGCAAGTTTCAGAAGAAAAGTCCCAAGGTCCTCTACCCACTAAGTATGCCCAAAAATGTCATAGCAACACTGGTGTATAGGGGAAGAGGAGAAACAAGGGAAGAACAAATGAAGAGGTGTCCCTGGATATAACCAATAAAGCAGGTAAGCTTCAACTCAATCTGGTGTGTGTGTACTTTTTTTATCTCCAAGAGTTTATAGTTCTGTGTAACTGTCTCTGTAATGTAGTAACTTTGCTATCTGTTTAATTCCCCTCTTCCACTATAAATCAATTGCAGTCCATACAGGATCATTGGCGCAATCTATATGAAAGAAGGATGGAGAATAAAGACAAGTTGTGTAGTGTAGCCTTGCAATTATTAACAAATGTAAAAACACTCACCTGCTTTTAAGTAGTAGCAGTGAGTAAGTATCACCCAAACATTCCTATATAGATAAAGGAGTACAAAATAGAATTACTTTTTCCCTTTAAAAAGAAAAAAGAAAAATGCAAAAATTCAGCAGGCTATAGCTATGTCTCCTTAACTTCAGGAAATACTAAAGTGCTGTTTCTTGTCTTACAGCTGTACACATTGTATATAGAGGGAATACAGAATCTCAGATAAGTAAAATGCATTTCCTAAGCATGCCAGAGTGAAGCACATTACCGCCTTTAAATCATTTGATGTCTTTAGGTATCTTCATTTCTTTTTTCTTTACAGGTGCTGGATGTGCAGGATATCAAGGAAATACCACCAGAGCCGAGGAGAGCAGTCACACTGACCAACGATGGGACGCCGACCGTAACGAACTCAAGATCAACCCAAAAAAGACGCAGTGAGCAACCCGGATGTGGAAGAGCAGCATGCGAATGACTAGAACACAGAGCGCTCTTCCACATTTTCAGGGCTGTTTTAAACCTGCATCGCTCCGCCACCAATGCCACCTGCAGTTGTCACTTGCATATTCACCTAACTATAACATTACTTGAAACTTTGTTTTTTCTGTCAGCATACATATATATATATATTCACTTAAAAAACTAAAGGTTACAGGAAACGGTATTGTTATGAAAAGAATTTAAAAAGCTTAGAAATTCACTGAAAAAAACAAAAAGTTACAGGGACGATATAGTTAGCCTCAGATTTCACTCATACAAAACCAGTGAAATTCAGCAGTTATAGTAACCTGAGCTAACTATGATTGAGCCCCTGCAATGTGCTGCTTGTGATCTCACATATTACATCATTCAAGACATGGTCAGTGACATTATTAATGACATCCCTGAGGGCATCTCAAATGGCATCACTGATGATATCATCCATAGAACTACTCACACACCCACTCATACCCCATGAAACCTCTCATATACCCACTTCCATACAACCCTCACATACCCATTCACGGGCCCATACCAGTACTCACACAATCAATCACTCATCCACATGTTAGTGTAGGAAAGTGCCTCTTTTTTCATGGTTAGCCCCCACTTTTTGCCCTATACCTGATGTGCTATCGAACTGTAAGTGCACTGGGACCCTGCTAACCAGGTTCCCAGTCACAGTTCTCTTTCCCAAACACTGTACCATGATTGGCACCACTTCAACTACCCCTCTGAGTCCGTATTAAATGGTACCCCTGGTACTTATGGCCTGGGTACTGAAGAGGGTCCTCTTGTGCAAATGAGCCTTTTTAGGGGCCCACTAGTGCAGGGGTTCACCCCTATCTGTCCACTGGTCCTTAAACCAACAAAATAGAGATTGGCACGGAAGCTGGAATATCAAATAACAAGTTTATGAATCACTCATGAGTGGTACTACATCAATACAACACCCTCGGCACTGTATGAGGTAGTACATGGAATATAGAAACCAGGGGCCTTTATACACACTTTGTAGCTGAGTAAGCATGGAAATGCAAATAGAAGGTACAGGCATACACAGGAATAGCTATTGACTGACATGGTCAGAGAAATATCTCTTAATCAGCAAAGTGGGAGGGCAGACAGAACTGCTTACATCAGTTGAAATAGCCTGACAGTTGCATTCTAAAACAGGTGCATTCTAGCAGATACAGGCCTTTCTGAGCTCATACATTGCTCTGGCTCAGTACTGAAGGAGTTAACTACAGTTGATGGCTCAAGCAGAATAGAAAGGTAAGCAACAGTGAAGACGGAAGAATCACATGGCTAACAAAATGGATGCCACAACCAAAATGGCTTCAGCTCATGCGAACACCAATTTCTGTTGATTCCCACACTCTGGGGAGGCTGCAACACTGGTTGTGCCACCCCAGAAACCCATCCAATACTAGGCACTCTGCCATTGCAAGCTGCATGTCTTGGTGCAGGGAAATCCTAAGAGTCAACATGGTACACAGCCTTGTGTGGTATGCCACTCATGCACAGCACAAGAGATAGGTAAGTCACCTCTACTTAAGGCCTTAAGCCCTAAGGCAGGGTGCACTATATCCTATGTGGGGGCATATCAGCATGGTAAGTTGGGTTTGTGAGGAGCACTCCTTTTTAAACCTTATTTGAATTATAATCAACTGGTGCCGCGATTATTGAGGATAGTCACTCCTAGTGGTTGATATATGGTTATGATGGGTTGTGGTGCCCACCTGATCGCGCACTGTTCACTTGGTGCTCCGCACCTTATGCTTTAAAGTTTTTTATGTATACACTGTAAGCCAACTCTTTTTCATGTGTTATCAATTTAACATTTAATCATGTTTTTCATTGTCAACATTTCATATAGTTATTCATTGTTTTCATAACGACATGCATTTGAACTCAATCTTTGATCTGTATCACATAAATTCCAATTCATTTCAACATTGTTCAAAAAATCATATCAACAATTGCGTAGCTGCTTCTGTGTGCTAGCGTCTCTTGCCGTCTCCCTCGCCTTTTGCCTGCCAGCTGCCTGTTACCAAAGGAAATCAAGGAGACAGTCTTGCCATCTCTTTGCATCGGAGGCTGCTTGACAGGGGCAGGGACTGCGAGACCCAGGGTTCAGCGCGTGGAGATCTAAGCGCACCTGGAGTCTCTTCCCGCCCCTGCTCCGCCTCAGTTGGTCGCCTGCTCTCACTGCCTGCTGATTGGTCCAAAGCACTACAACAGCTCGTGGCCCCCGCTTCGCGGGTGCCGCTCGTAGCTGCTTCTGTGTGCTAGCGTCTCTTGCCGTCTCCCTCGCCTTTTGCCTGCCAGCTGCCTGTTACCAAAGGAATTCAAGGAGACAGTCTTGCCATCTCTTTGCATCGGAGGCTGCTTGACAGGGGCAGGGACTGCGAGACCCAGGGTTCAGCGCGTGGAGATCTAAGCGCACCTGGAGTCTCTTCCCGCCCCCGCTCCGCCTCAGTTGGTCGCCTGCTCTCACTGCCTGCTGATTGGTCCAAAGCACTACAACAGCTCGTGGCCCCCGCTTCGCGGGTGCCGCTCGTAGCTGCTTCTGTGTGCTAGCGTCTCTTGCCGTCTCCCTCGCCTTTTGCCTGCCAGCTGCCTGTTACCAAAGGAATTCAAGGAGACAGTCTTGCCATCTCTTTGCATCGGAGGCTGCTTGACAGGGGCAGGGACTGCGAGACCCAGGGTTCAGCGCGTGGAGATCTAAGCGCACCTGGAGTCTCTTCCCGCCCCTGCTCCGCCTCAGTTGGTCGCCTGCTCTCACTGCCTGCTGATTGGTCCAAAGCACTACAACAGCTCGTGGCCCCCGCTTCGCGGGTGCCGCTCGTAGCTGCTTCTGTGTGCTAGCGTCTCTTGCCGTCTCCCTCGCCTTTTGCCTGCCAGCTGCCTGTTACCAAAGGAATTCAAGGAGACAGTCTTGCCATCTCTTTGCATCGGAGGCTGCTTGACAGGGGCAGGGACTGCGAGACCCAGGGTTCAGCGCGTGGAGATCTAAGCGCACCTGGAGTCTCTTCCCGCCCCTGCTCCGCCTCAGTTGGTCGCCTGCTCTCACTGCCTGCTGATTGGTCCAAAGCACTACAACAGCTCGTGGCCCCCGCTTCGCGGGTGCCGCTCGTAGCTGCTTCTGTGTGCTAGCGTCTCTTGCCGTCTCCCTCGCCTTTTGCCTGCCAGCTGCCTGTTACCAAAGGAAATCAAGGAGACAGTCTTGCCATCTCTTTGCATCGGAGGCTGCTTGACAGGGGCAGGGACTGCGAGACCCAGGGTTCAGCGCGTGGAGATCTAAGCGCACCTGGAGTCTCTTCCCGCCCCTGCTCCGCCTCAGTTGGTCGCCTGCTCTCACTGCCTGCTGATTGGTCCAAAGCACTACAACAGCTCGTGGCCCCCGCTTCGCGGGTGCCGCTCGTAGCTGCTTCTGTGTGCTAGCGTCTCTTGCCGTCTCCCTCGCCTTTTGCCTGCCAGCTGCCTGTTACCAAAGGAAATCAAGGAGACAGTCTTGCCATCTCTTTGCATCGGAGGCTGCTTGACAGGGGCAGGGACTGCGAGACCCAGGGTTCAGCGCGTGGAGATCTAAGCGCACCTGGAGTCTCTTCCCGCCCCTGCTCCGCCTCAGTTGGTCGCCTGCTCTCACTGCCTGCTGATTGGTCCAAAGCACTACAACAGCTCGTGGCCCCCGCTTCGCGGGTGCCGCTCGTAGCTGCTTCTGTGTGCTAGCGTCTCTTGCCGTCTCCCTCGCCTTTTGCCTGCCAGCTGCCTGTTACCAAAGGAAATCAAGGAGACAGTCTTGCCATCTCTTTGCATCGGAGGCTGCTTGACAGGGGCAGGGACTGCGAGACCCAGGGTTCAGCGCGTGGAGATCTAAGCGCACCTGGAGTCTCTTCCCGCCCCTGCTCCGCCTCAGTTGGTCGCCTGCTCTCACTGCCTGCTGATTGGTCCAAAGCACTACAACAGCTCGTGGCCCCCGCTTCGCGGGTGCCGCTCGTAGCTGCTTCTGTGTGCTAGCGTCTCTTGCCGTCTCCCTCGCCTTTTGCCTGCCAGCTGCCTGTTACCAAAGGAAATCAAGGAGACAGTCTTGCCATCTCTTTGCATCGGAGGCTGCTTGACAGGGGCAGGGACTGCGAGACCCAGGGTTCAGCGCGTGGAGATCTAAGCGCACCTGGAGTCTCTTCCCGCCCCTTGCTCCTCCTATTTAAGACCCTCCCCCCACGCTAAGCGGGACGCGTGCGGGACGCCGGGCTAAGCCCGGGCAAAGGGCGGGCCGTCTGTGGCCGTCCGGGGACGTCCGAGGACGGGACGGACCACCCCTCTTCATTCTTGCCCACCCGCAAGGTAAGAAATAGGATCATCCTTAGATTACTTTCAATTACCACGCGAACTCTATAACACCTGGTACACGCTGTTATATACACAAGAATTATAAAAAGATCTACAAATGGGCTTCAAAAAACTACGCTCACGAACAATTTTTATGAAAAGAATGGGGACCGAAAACGCTATACGGAAATCTACAGACAAAGCCATAAAACCAGGCCGTATAATTCAAACACCAGCAATAAGCTCCTACTTTACTCAACTCACAACAAAAGTCACGCAAACTTCATATACTTTAGTCCAAGAAAACTCTTTCAATGTTTCCACAATCTTTAAGGAAAATGAAAGTACACCTAAACTACCTGAGGCACAATATCAAGCGGGCCAATTGGATCAAGACTTGAGTAACAAAATACCACATACCCCTAAAGACTTAAAAACCCCAGACCGAGATCTGTCTACCCTAATAACTTCAACACCTCTAGAGAATAGAGGGAATTCAATGTTACTCGGAGACCCAATAGTCACCAAAGCAAGCTCACACAAATCGGATCATAGAATAAGCCCTGACTCGCAAGAAACAATATCTCCTCCTGTTATCTTTTCGGAGCTTTCTATGGATCTTTTTAATAATACCATCAACAACAATAATAACACAACCTCAACCATATCTAAAGCTTTGTTTTCTCTGCAAGAGATTCTAGAATCAGTCCTTTCCTTCCTGGGAAACATCCTAGAAAATTCCGACCAAACACTGGACGCACAAATAGGGATCTTAAAATTTCTGGTAGATAAGAAAAAGAAAAAAGACCTTCTTGTAGCAGGGGAACACAATAATACAGACTCAATTAACAATAATCAAAAAGACTTATTAAAGGGTCACAAAAAAGAACAGAAGAATAGAACCCGCAATTCTGGTACTCAGACTACTGAGATTCTAGTACAACAAGACCAATTATCGGATAACCAAAATGATTCAGTTGTATATTCCCTAAAAAAACTCTTTAAAGAAAAACACCAACAAAAAAATGATCACTACCCAATATTTTCAAAAAAAAGTGCAACAAATATTCCAGCTAAAGACCATAAATCTAGTACCCAGGAAATTCTCATTATCAAAAATCAAGAAGAAGAAGCAATGACATCTAAAACGAAATCGGAAAATATCCCAGAAGGAAAGGAAAGAAGGAGGAAAAAACCATTAAGAAGGATCCAGAAAAAGAAATCCTACAAATTAAAATTTCAAAACCCCGCTAAAATACAAAAACCTGAAGAGGACAAAGTGGAAACCTTAATAGCATCCCCAATTGTAGAAAACTCACCTCTCAACAATAATGACTCAGAAAGAATATCACATCTGGATCCAAGAGCTAAAGAATATGTCCCCAGCATACACACAGAGGAATCAGAGCAAACTTATAATAAAACAAAAAAAAGGGGCGACACAACTAAGTACAACCACAGGGACACAGAACTTTCCTCGAAAATTCTTCAATTCGAGGAACTTTTCCCAAGTGATCCAGCTCCACTAAATAGAGGAAGATTAATACACTTATTAAGACACATCGAACCATTACACTCACTAAATAGTAATGAGTTTGATCTAGTCTCCTTTCCCTGCAAAGACAATGTCAAGCTAACAAGGGTAACCTTCTGGTCATCTGTCCTACCGGAGATTATACTCAAGGAGAAGGAGACACTACATAGACATGGATACGATGTAGTGGAAAAGGAAGAACATACGGTCCCTAAAGACATAAGGGGGTACAATGCTCAAATCCACGCTCTCTCCAACTCCGTAGGGACGCAATTCAAAAGAAATTCCGCGGCTACAGTAAACCCAGTAAAGACATATACCAACCAACTAACTACAGGGCAAGAAAAACTAAAAATTTTAGTAAATAAAGGACAACGAGCAGTATGGTACCAAGCTCCAAAAAAATCTGACAATGACAATAACAATAAATCTTGGGCTTGGGTATCAGAAACCCTGAACAGCAACAAAATCAAAACCTCTAACCAACACTCTGTTTAGCATTGGCACAAAAATAACTTCCTGGAACATCGCAGGTGGGATAAAGAACAAACTGTCCACTGCCCTGGGAAGCCATCCGGATATCCTATTCTTACAGGAAACGTGGGCAGTTGAACCTATCTTTTGCAAAAATTACTTTGTATATGAAATTCCGGCTATAAACTCTTGCAGAGGACATGCCAAAGGTGGTCTAGCCATTTTATTGAGCGAAGAATTTATCTGGGCACAGGAAATAGTGGAAACTAATCTAGAAAATCTACAATGCATTAAGATCTCCACCGTAAAACGCTGTACGACCCTCCCCAATACAACTTTGCTCTTTAACGTCTATGCACCACCGGGAAAAAAACATGACATAATATTCCTTAACATCATGGAAAAAATAGAGTCTATAACCGAACATCATCCTTATTCATCTTTTTTAATTGTTGGAGACTTCAACAGCAAAATCTCGAACTCTGCAATTAATACTTGGGCAAAACTATTGATGGAAGAAGGCAGGGAAATCATAACTCCACAATTTCCAGAGGGGATACTTAGTGACAAAAGAGGGAACCTATTAATGTCAACATTAACAAGGCTTAACGGCGCAATAGTGAACGGCTCAGTGGAAGGGGACATTCCCGCGAACTACACTAGGCGCGGCAATGGGTCTCCCTCCATCATCGATTACATAATCACTAGCATGGATTTGCTAGACTCCGTAACACATTTGCTTAACCAATTTGGCCATGAAAGCGACCATGCTCTAATGCTTTTGACCACTGATTGGCTTCCAAAATCCTATGCAACTTGCCATATTAATTACCTCAAAAGCAACATAGTGCTAAACAAAGAAAAAAGACGTATTTACTGGAACTCCTCGACCATTGATAAAATCACATCTCAGATTGATTATTCCCTAATTTTTACGAAAAGATTTTCTGAAAATCCTATTGAAAACTTCGAAAATATCATAATAGACTTCAGAAATCTTATTTTAAATATGACAAAGGATGTAGATAGAATTGGAAAGATGAACGACAATAACAAAAGGCGCACTTCTAAGAACACCGAAATAAAGAAACAATTAAATAAATATATCCGCGCTCAATTCATGAGTCCAACACCAATTTTAAAAAAGGAAATAAATAAACTAAAAAACCAACTGAGACGCGAAAACCAAAGAAACAAAAAAATTCTACAGGATCGTAACTGGGTTGACATCCAGATCGCAGCGAAAAATAACAACCAACGCAAATATTGGTATTTAATAGGAAAACTCTCTGGTACAAAAAAGAATTTACAACCAATTCCGGTCCCTCCAAAAGATTGGGAAGTTTTTTTGACAGACCTTTATAAGTTAAATCCAACTACACTAACTGAAAACTGCGCTGATAACTACAAAGGTAAAGAAAGAAGTCCCATAAGAAAAACAACAGCTTCATCAGTTGAACTAAACATCCGCAAGGCAAGACCCACCGGTGCTTCTGGCCCTGACCAGATCCCTATAAAAGCACTGCAAATAGCCCCTAAGGAATGGAGTGGACTACTATACCCCTTATTCAACTATATTTTAGATACAGGCCAGGTCCCAAAATCCTGGCGGGGAAGTATCGTCATCCCCATCCACAAAAAGGGTAGCAAAACCAGTGCCTGCAATTACCGTCAAATTGCTCTTATAGACGCCGTGGGCAAAGTATTTGCTGCTGAAATTCTTCAACGTTTAAAAGAATGGGCTTTCTCATCTGGCCTGATCCCTATGTTCCAAGCAGGATTCAGACCCAACCACGCGGTAACAGACAACATCGCAGTTATCCAGGTCATCCTCGATAAATATGTAATCCAAAAAAACCAGGTTGTCTACGCTGCCTTTATAGATTACTCTACAGCATTCGATCGCGTAGATCGTCCAACGCTGTGGAGGAAACTGAAGAAGCTTGGAATACAGGAACAACTGCTACAATCAATTGTAAGCCTACACACCGATACGTGGTGCCAAGTCCAACTAGGGGGAGAAAAGGGTTACACAGAAAAAATCAAAACTCTAAATGGACTAAAGCAAGGATGCCTTTTAGCCCCAATCCTCTTTTCTCTCTACTTAAGTGACCTGTGCAATTCTCTCCAAACAGGATCCAACCTACCCCCGACAATAGCAAACCAAAAAATTAATGCATTACTATACGCGGACGATATTGTCTTGTTGGACCTCACCCCCTTTGGATTACAAACATCTTTAGATCTGCTGTTTAACTACTCCAAAGAGAACTTTCTAGTCCCAAACATCAAAAAAACAAAAGTGCTCGCCTTCTCTGGGAGGAAGGGAAGCGCAAGATATGTCTGGAACTTAGGAGGAGATAAACTGGAAGAGGTGGCAGACTATCCCTACCTAGGCAGGACACTCTCCAAAAATCTTACTAATGCAAAGCAGATAAGTAATCTACAAAGGAAAACTGATATTCACACTGCGGCCCTTCAGAAACTCTACAGCGCAACAGGCAGTAGGCATTTCTCGTCCCTAATAAATGTCTACAAAACTAAAATACCACCTGTATTATCGTACGCTATGGAGTACATACCTATTAAACAATGGGTTTTCATGGACCGTAAAGAGGGAAAGGTTCTGAGGAAAATTTTGAAAGTATCAGACGCAGTCCCAGTCCAAGCATTAAGACTGGAATTATCTGTTACTAGCTCATACGCTGTAGCCCTAGCAAATGTCATAAGGTGGGCATACCAACTATTGCACGCAAAAGAAAATACCCTAAGGTCGCTGTTGAAAAAAGTAACTTTTGATTCTTTAATGACAAAGCAGACTTTCCAAGAAAACATGACAGAGGCATTCCGCATTGCCAATATTGACGCCAAAATGTTGCTCACCTGGTCACCAGCACAATTAAAATTGTTTTTAAAATGTTTTACCCCAAAAATAAGTTTCGAGATGGACTTTAAGCACTGTAGTAAATTACCTACTTACAAACCGTTTGTCGATACATTAGAATACAAACAGAGCCGATCCTACATCAAATTAACCTTGACCCACGGTACAAGGAGAACAATTGCCATGCTTCGACTGGGTATCCTTCCCGTACTCTCATATACATCAAGATGGCTTCCGGGAGGATCGCCTTTATGTACTTTGTGCGCAGGCGGCGACCAGACTATAGAGCACTTGTTATTAATATGCCCGAACCAGAATGTAACGTTAGCCCGCACAAGATTTCTTGAGCCTATTTATCACTCTAGCAGAACTCAGTCGAAGAAAGACCTTATTAGTCTATGTAAACAACCCCCGAATGAATTCACCTGCTATAATTTGTACAAATTTCTGAAACTGTTTTTAGCACTGTACTGAGAAAATGATAAACTTTTTTACTATGTATATGTTGATTTATATTTGTGGTCCTCGGTTGAGTACCAGTACAAATAAAACTTTTTGACTTTGACTTTGATATCAACAATTTTCACGGTGGAGCCCAATGCATTTCGGCACCATTTTGGCGCCTTCATCAGGGGGAGTTCTGAAAAAGTAAAAATACATGATGTAAGTGTTGGACCTTGCATTTTAATTGGGGGTTCACGTGAGTTTTTAACGTGTGGGTTCGCATACCTGAATATGTCTGTTGTGTGACGTGTATATTCGAGGATCCACCTCTACCGACACAAGTCTGTCAAAATGAAATGCAAACTCTGCTTTAGTCCGCTATTATCTTAATGGCTAAAAACTCAATAGCCTCTCATCGATTAACTACATACCTCGTGATCTTTGCCGTCGCACTCTGAAACAACAAATGTGAACAACCTTAAGTCCTGCTATAATCTCCAATGGTCACTGAGTCAATCAAAAAAATCACCACTCCGTACCTTATCTTCTCTTTAACTGGCGTCTAAGAAACCGAAACAAAAATAATAATAAGTTGCCTTCGAGCTAACGGCTAATTAGGTTGTCTTCGCTATGACTCGCCATGCAGCCAATGTTGCTCGTACCTGTGAATCCTGCTTTCTCTCCTTGAACAATCACCAACCCGCATATACTTTCGTGTCTCCTCCGCTATGGGTTCACTAGTTATATTAACTCCGCGAACTGCGTGGAAGTTGCGTAGTTTGAAAGTAAAGCTAAAAAACGGACTATACGCGTTGCTCATGTACAAAAACGATTCAAAACTGACGCCATCTTCTAATGGTGAAAATTACCCTTCATAGGTACGACCGTTAACATTACCTACTCAATGTCCCGAGAAACGTAGAACGATAACCAAATCTTCATATTGCCACTCCGTTTTCTACTTCGTGTGTATTTGTTTGACTATCGCCTGTGTACGGGTGCCTACCTGCTCCACACCGGCTTTGAGTGATGTTTAGCGAATGTGTTCGGCCATGTTGGAATGTAGTTTATGCCAGCATTAGATTGGTTTGGTGATTTCTTACTACTGTTTTTGTATATATAGCAAACAAAATACAAAAAGACCTTAATTTATACATTTTTTACAGATGAGTATGTACATTGTCATCTAGCAGTACTATTCAATTATTCTTATACATTTATGTCCATTCTGTGCTAGTATCTACGTTTAGTATGTTTGTAATCGTCCTATTAACTAGAGGTAACAAGCTAGATTATATTTGTCATTAAGGCCTGTGGGTACCATGGTATTAAGGTATTTAATCCAAAACAACTCTCGCTGTAGCAATTTCTGATGGTTATTAATCCCTGGCTTTATGTGTACTTGTTCTAGGACTAGGAATCTGAGCTGCGAGATGCTATGTTTCTCTTGTCTCCAGTGTTGTACTAAAGGTGAGGTTAGATTTTCATTGCGAATCCGGCTTTTATGTTCTGTGATTCTAACTTTTATTTTCCTCTCCGTTTTGCCAATGTACATTTTACCACACGGGCATTTGATGCCGTACACAACGTTCTGTGCATTACAGTCACTGGTGTGTTTTAGTTGTATCTGTTTTCCTGAGGTGGGGTGCGTGCAAAAATTGCCAGTTATCACATTGTTACAATTTATGCAGTTGAGGCAACGAATTGTTCCTTTATATGTTGCTATTGATGGAAGTTGGTGCTTGTGTTTTAATCTCTCTTTCAAGTTTAATCCTCTGGTGTATGCATGTAGTGGAGGTTCTTTGAATAATCCATTAAAATCTCGCTCCATAGCCAATAGTTCCCATCTTCTGTTGATGATATTTTTGATCTTGTTTGATTGGGTTGTGTATTTGGTTACAAATACCATTCTGTCTTGGTGAGTCCTTTTTCGAGGTTTTAATAGTTCTGCTCTATTCATTAGTGCAACCTTCTGTACTTGCTCCTGTAATGTCTCTACTGGATATCCTCTATCCTCATATTTTTGTACTTGTTTTGCCAAGGTGTTATCACATGTCCGTGTGTTTGAACAAATGCGTTTGATCCGGATGAACTGTGATAGTGGAAGGTTTCTGATTAAACTCTTCGGGTGAAAGCTCGTATGAAATGAAATGAAATGAAATTAAAAATTATATTTATATAGCGCGTACATACCCTAAGGCCTCGCAGCGCTTGAACTGAATAATGTGGTGAGCAAATAGCAGGATTTAGCACATTTTAGCGAACAGGTGAGTTTTTAATATTTTCCTAAAGACCATCCGGTCGCTGATCTCCCGCATATTAGGCGGGAGCGAGTTCCACATCTTTGCCGCCAAGTGCCTCCCCAGCGAGCCTTATTGACTTTAGTTGTAGTGGCGAGATGCAGAACGCTGGAGTGAAGGGTTCTCGATGGAATGTAAGGTACAACCAAGGAGCGCAGGATAGCTGGGCCTGTTCGGTGAAATGCTTTGTGCACAATGCACATAGCTTTGAAGTGCATTCTGGCAGCTATTGGGAGCCAGTGGAGTTCTTTTAAGGCCTTCCTTGCTGATTGCCAACGAGGGATGTCAAACAAAAGTCGAGCAGCACAATTTTGTGTGACTTGGAGTCTGTTGATCACTGCTGCCGGGGCTCCCAGATATAGCGCATTTCCATAATCCAGGCGGGAGAGTATCAAGGCCTGGACAATGATTCTCCTCGCCTGGAGAGGAAGCAATGGGAGAATCTTCCGGAGCATTCTCAACAGTCCAATACAGATGGAAGCAGTTTTGGTGGCCTGCACAGAAAAATCTAATGCTTTATCAAGCCAGACTCCAAGGCTCTTAATGTGGGGTTTCGGTGAGGGAGGGGCGCCAAGACAGGCGGGCCAGATGGAAACCAGAGTGGTCGGTGCAAGATTGCCCAGTAGCATAATCTCTGTCTTCTCCCCGTTGAGTCTGAGACATGAGGACTGCATCCACTTGGCTACTGCCTCTAGACAGGGCCCCAAGGTGTTGGATGAACCCTCTGTAGTATCCAAAGAGACCACCAGTTGGGTATCATCCGCGTAGGTGATAATACGCACACCGAAGGGCTGCACTATCCCTGCCAGAGGGCTCATGTAGACATTAAAGAGCGTGGGGCTCAGGGCCGAGCCCTGAGGAACCCCACAGCTCAAAGGGTGTTTCGAGGATACTACGTCGCCCTCAAACACCTGGAAGAAGCGCTCATCCAGGAAGGAGGTCAGCCATTCCAGGGTGGCGCCCGACACGCCCATGCCACTTAGACAATGTAATAATGTGGCATGGTTAACCGTGTCGAACGCGGCACTGAGATCTAATAGTATAATGGCCGCCTTCCCTCCCCGGTCCAGCACAGATCTTGTTTCTTCCGTTACCGCGAGTAAAGCGGTTTCGGTGCCATGTTGAGGGCGGAATCCCGTCTGGGAGGCACAAAGCAGACCATTGGACTCCAAATAATCTACCAAGATGTTATTGATGTGTCTCTCCAGCAACTTACTCATCCAAGGGAGAAGGGAGATAGGGCGGAAGTTGGCCAAGTTGTTCTGATCTAATGTAGGCTTTTTGAGAAGGGCCCTAACCATCGCACATTTCCACTGGGCAGGGACCAAGCTGGAGACAATGGACGAATTTAAGACGTCTAAGATGACAGGACATATAGCCTCGCTGACTTTAAGGAGGGTCTGAGGAGGTGCAGGATCATTGGGAGATCCTGAGGTGACTTTAGAAAATATTTTCTTCAGTGCGATGGAGTCAAGAAGAGGGAACTCATCGAGCGAACTGTGAGCTGGGGCGTCCGCTTTAGGGTCAGCAGTGGTGTCCCGCTTCTCTGCATCAATGGGGAAAGAGGAATAGATGGCCTGAATTTTCTGAGAGAAAAAGGTTGCCAGATTGTTGCATCGAGCGAGCACGCCAACAGGGGATACGCACTCAGGAGGGGGGGAGATTAATGACTTTGCTATTTTGAATATCTCTTTGGGCGAATTAGCAGCTGAATTGATTTTAGAGTCATAAAATTGGGTTTGTGCAGTTTTCAGTTCACTTTTATATGATTTAATCGCAGCTCTATACTCGGTTTTCTTGGATTGTGAATAATCTCGCCTCCAAGCTCTCTCCAATTTACGACACGACTGTTTCATGGTTCTGAGGGTGAGGGAGTACCATGGGGCTACTTTGCATCGTTTTATGGAGTGTAGAAGTTCTTTTGGGAGGACCTGGTCCAGAGTATCAGTAATCCATTTATCATAGTTCGAAGTGGCTATACTGGGGTTCATTGATTTGGAAGGTACGTGCTCATCGAGAGCCAATTTCCATTCAGACAGAGGCAACAAAGCCCATTTCCTATCCCGGTGCTTGTTCTTATTTTGTGACGTAGGGGGAATGTTAGTGGGCCACATAAAGGGTACTAGATAATGGTCAGTCCAAGGCAGAGGTATAGGAATTTCCACTGTTAGACTGTCAAGATTGCTTAAAATATGGTCCAGTAGGTGGCCTTTAATATGCGTTGGATGGAAACCTTTTTGCAACAACTCAATGGCTTGAAGATTAAGTAGAAGACCAGTAACTGCTGCATCCTGGGAGTCATCCATGAGCAGATTCAGGTCGCCCAGCAGCGTAAAGTTTGCTGCCAGGAGCATCTGATTAGCAGCCGCATCTGTCAGCTCAGTGATAAAATTATTCAGCGGGCCCGGTGGTCGATAAACTAAAATACCGGAGAAAGAGGATGTTGGGGAGAACTCCAGATTAAAGTACAAACTTTCGCATGCTCGCATAGCCGGGATGGAGATGCGACATCGGAAGATGTCTCTATGTATGATGGCCAACCCTCCACCTCTATGTAACTTACGATCTAGTCGTTTTAGAGTGTAACCATGGGGAATAGCCCATACTACAGTGGGATTCATTTCCAGCTGGAGCCACGTCTCTGTTAAAAAAAGGGCGTCAGGGTTGAGTTCCTCAATCAACATGGCTAATTCGGTACAGTGTCTAGGTAATGACCTGCAGTTAAGAAGAAACATTTTCCGATCATGTCTAGGAGGATGTATTAGTGTACTCGAGGAGGATAAAACCCAGTTACAGATTTTACAGTGGGCCTTCGGATTGGTCGGAAAGACCGAATGTAGACATAGAGCTAGATCTTAAGGCCAGCAGAGAGGAAGCGCAATATGTTATGCAAGGTCCTACCATAGCTAAGTAGTATAGCTAAGTGCATTGTTCCGATCTGTCGGTTTAGTGAACAGTTCAGTTTCAAATCCACTATCTGTTTTGGTGATCCTTACATCCAAGAAATCAATGACATCCTTGTTTATCTTGTGTGTAAATTGAATTCTTGCATCCACTTGATTGATTCTCATGATCACCTGCTCCAATGATACCTCAGTATCATCCCAAATTAAAAAAATATCGTCGATGAATCGACAATATAATTTCACATGTGGCCATTCGTTTGAACTCATTAAGTTCTGTGCCTCGAATTGGGCCATGAATGTATTCGCGTAGGCTGGGGCCCCAGCAAAGCCCATGGAAGTTCCATTGAGTTGTGCATGATAGTTGTTTTTCCATATAAAGTAGCTATTGTGTAGGCAAAATTTCAACAGCTGTAACACAAAGATTTTTCTGTCAGTAGATACATCTTCCAGTTTGAGCAATGCCCATTTTGCGGATTCAAGTCCTGCGGCATGTGGTATAGAGGTATAAAGTGCCACCACGTCTATGGTGCACATAATCCAATGTTTTTGGAAACCTTCCTGTATCCATGTAAGCTTGTTTAAGAAATCTGTGGTGTCCTTTATGTAAGATCCCCACTGTTGTACGAATTTCTGTAAATGAGGGTCAAGGTATTGTCCAAGGGGGTCAAAGATTGACACACACCCCGAGACAATAGATCTAAATGGTGGGTTTGTTGGATGTTTATGGATCTTGGGGATCATGTACAATTGCGGTCGTCTTGGATTTTTTTCTGTAAGAAATTGCAAAGTTTGGTCATCAACACATTCGTTCATTTTGGCTGTTTGTAATAATCCATTTAACATGATTTGAAGCATGGCGGTGGGATCTCATGGTAATAGTAAATAGGTTTCTTTGTTTGACACGTGTTCATCTACTTTATGTTCATAATAATGCGTATCCATTATTACAAGTGCTCCGCCCTTGTCTGCCGGTTGGATTGTTAATGTCTCGTCATTTGCCAAATTGTTTATGATGTTTTGTTCAGCCTTGGTCAAATTATGATGTCGTGTTTTCTTGTAATCAAGAGACTTGAGATCATTTTTTACCATTATTTCAAATGTGTCTAACATCTTATGTGACACTAGGGCCTGGCATGTGCTTTTTGGTTTAAATTGTCTCTCCGTATGCTCAATGATGTTGTTTGACGGTTCCATCACGTTCTCAAAATAATGTCTAAGTCTTAGTGTTCTCATGAACTTGAAGAAGGCACCTTCGGTTTCCAATTCATTAGTTATCGTGGTTGGTACAAAGGAGAGACCTTTATTTAAAGTCATAGTTTGTTGTTGTAATAGTGTTATGGAGGAAATGTTAATTATTAGACTACTGTCCGGCCGCACCTTAGCGCTTTGCCTGCCACTTCCTCGCCTTGTTTTCCGCTTGCTGCTGGTGTTTGTATTTGCGGTGTTGGAGGTTGGCCTTGATCCTGTTCCTGTGACAAAAAAGCTGTGTCTCTGCTTGTTGTCGCTTGCTGACTGCTGTCAGTGGACAGTACTTCTCCTGACTCTGTTGCTCTTATTGGTCCTCTTCTGATCGATGTTTCCTTGTCCGTCACTAGACTTTCTTCTGATGAATGTGTAGTCGGTGTTACTTTCTTTGGAACAAACTGTCGTCGAGCATAGATATCGGCCCATGTATAAACTTCGTTGAGCTTATAGTCTATTGTATCGCGTTTGTATTTGCGCAACTTTCCTTCTTGCAATTCCTTCTCATATTTTTCCAATTTTATGTTAATGCCCTCCAAACTCATCTTCCAGGTATCCACTTCCATTCTTGCTTCCAATTCCGTTTTAAGGGTATAGATTTCATCCTCTAGATCTCGTATTGTTTTGGCTAGTTCTTCAATAATCAGCAGTATTAAATCTAATGAGCATTTATTCAATATACTATACCACTTGTCCATGAACTTCGAATTGGGATTAAAACGGAATAGCATCGGTTTTATAGATAATCGTAATCCTCTGGGAATGCGCTTAGCTCTGTGGTATTGAATTAACGATGAAGCATGCATCCTCTGATTAACTTGACGTCGAGTTAAATATTCCAACTGTTTGAGTTGTTGACTTATGGAACCCCCATGTGCATCCATGTTTCTCACTTCTTTTATTAGCGAATAGATTTGGTCTGCCTGTTCATTGGTGTAGGCCATTGTATTGGCCCTGTTATCCGTTATGGCTGTTATTGTTTCAAACTGCATCTTTCTTTGATTGTTGGGTGCCTCCTCACCAGATTGACTACTGTGTGAATATGGTAAGTTGGGTTTGTGAGGAGCACTCCTTTTTAAACCTTATTTGAATTATAATCAACTGGTGCCGCGATTATTGAGGATAGTCACTCCTAGTGGTTGATATATGGTTATGATGGGTTGTGGTGCCCACCTGATCGCGCACTGTTCACTTGGTGCTCCGCACCTTATGCTTTTAAGTTTTTTATGTATACACTGTAAGCCAACTCTTTTTCATGTGTTATCAATTTAACATTTAATCATGTTTTTCATTGTCAACATTTCATATAGTTATTCATTGTTTTCATAACGACATGCATTTGAACTCAATCTTTGATCTGTATCACATTAATTCCAATTCATTTCAACATTGTTCAAAAAATCATATCAACAATTTTCACGGTGGAGCCCAATGCATTTCGGCACCAATTTGGCGCCTTCATCAGGGGCAGTTCTGAAAAAGTAAAAATACATGATGTAAGTGTTGGACCTTGCATTTTAATTGGGGGTTCACGTGAGTTTTTAACGTGTGGGTTCGCATACCTGAATATGTCTGAACAGTGCGCGATCAGGCATATCAGCATGAGCAGAAATGACCCTACAATGTCCAGTCTATGCTTAGATGTTGTAAGATCACAGGGAAGCCACGAGGCCCATTGACTACTATTCGTCTCCCTTTGTAACGCCCCTAAATTTAGTATTTAGGTGGTACCCCAAGACCTAAACTTCAGATTCGGCAGACAAGAGAAGACCAGGATGAAGAAGACATGCTGCACGAGAACTGAAGTCCTGCTTCAGAAGAAAAAGTCACCAAACACTGCCTGATGCCTCAAGGACTCAACAATTGCTGCCTGCTGTGTTGTCCTGAACCTGAGAGGATTTCAAGAACCCTGGAGAACCTCCATCTTTCAAGAAATCACCAAGAAGCTCCTTTGGAGTGAAGTGTGGAGAAACCAGGTCCTATCAGGTCCATGGTGTATTAAGATATGGAGTACCATACCCTGAATGGCAAACACCAACAAAAGACTTCACACTGGACTGCCAAAGCACCAGAAGCAAGCACCCATTGAGGAACATCAAGACACTGTGACCCACTACCTGAGTGTCCCATCTGTCTTGAGATCGCCTCTCCAAGTTGCCTGCTCCTGACCGCGAGGACCTCAAGACGCATGACACTGGCTGACCTGTTCTCTCTGCACCCGGTCTCACTGGCCCCCCAGCACCAACCAACCAGCTGTACCCCCATGCTCCAACCTCCTCCTTCGAAGTATTCCCACCGGACTTACCTGCACATCCTCATGTGAAGTTTAATTTCAAATGGCCCCCTTTGTCTTTGCAGACCAGCTTCCAAGACCCTCAGCACTCTGCTCCCCCCTGATCAGGAATGCTCTTGATTTTCTCTGGCTGGAACATTGGACCTGGTCCCGACATCGACCTAAAATGAAAAGGTGAGCTTTATGAAAGCATTGCTTGATTTTATATGCATTATTCAGCTTTTTCCCTAATGTTTCTTATTGTGCATATTTGCGCACAATAGAGATATGTTTTCATAACTTTGCAAAATCGTAACTCCGAAAGTACTTACCTTAGAACTGTGTTCTTGGTGTTAGAAATTACATAAAAACCAATATTATTTTTAGAAATTGGTTTCTGATTTATCATTGAGTGTGTATCTCATTTATTGCCACTGTGGAGTACAACAAATGCTTAGCTCTGCCCTTTGATAAGCCTAACTGCTCACCCTCACTACCACAAAAAGAGCATCAGAATTCTTTGCTTTTACCTATGTATACCAGTTGCGGATTCTCTGCACACTTTTTAGTACACTATATAGAGAGCCAGCTTCCTACACATGTTTATTATTGCTGTCCAACAAGTCCCTTCTATGTAAATCCAGTAGAATGCTATTTACTTAAATGCATTTTCTTTTTAAAATGTGATTGCCCATTTGGTGTGGTGCCATGCACCTTCCCAGAAGTTAGCCGTGACTGAAGTTAGCATAGTAATTCTGCCCCCTGCCAGTATCCAGCATCCTTCCTAAGGATACTCCTGACTAGAATCAAAATAGGAAATCTTACCCCCTCGCATGGTGTATCTTGAATGACTTTTGACATGTTATTTGTAAATAATAAGTAATAATTATGGAGCTAGAGTAAAGTTTTGACTGTGAATTTTATATTTAAATAACAATTTAATTTTTAAAAATGACATGAAAAATACTGACTACAATGGCAATTCGTTTTTAAAGTACTGCCACGCAGCACTGATTTACTGTTTTCTTCTTTTCTATTTTTACTGAAAATTATTTGTGAATTAACCAGTGGCAGCTCCTCTGCAATGGCGGAGGTGCTGTTGCCCACTTCCTGGCTTAGAGCCAGTAAAAGATGTTCTTGCATCGTTTTAATTTACATTTGCCCTCCCTGTCGGGAGGGGTGAGGCTGAGGTATTGGAGGGGGGAGGAGGAGTGCTAGTGCACTCCACTACCTAAGTGCGCATATGTGTTTTGGCCAGCCGTCTCAGGCCAAGAAAAAAACACACATGCACACTTAGGTTTTCCCTAGCCCAGCTGCATTGAGCAGTGGGCTGGAGAGACCCCACAGACTCCCTGGTCTGAGCTGAGCGTCTTTTCTGCCTGCTTAGACCAATCACTGTGCTGCTGCTCTGCCGCTCGGGATTGGATAGGGAGTTGTTCCCAAGTGCTGCTGGGACCAGCAGGCAGAAAGAGGCGAGGCAGCGGGGGGAGACGCGATGCTGGAGCGGCCAGGGGCAAAGATACACCTCCTGTGCGACCCCACCTGCCCCTCCACCCTTTCGCCGCTGGAATTAACTAGAAACGTTATTAAAAATTACATTTTTTATGGCAAAATATGCTTTTGTTAAAATGCTAATTTATTGTACTTCTTGTAGATGTACTCACTTAGAAAGGAAGGTGGGACTGTTTCTAAAGTCAGCTCTCCGGAGAAAGTCTACTACTCTAATAAACACGCTGGTCACTTCAGATACCAGTGTACAAAAAAAGGTGGACCAACGGTTTTATACTATTTGTAACAACTACATTTATTAATAACATGTTTCTGATTCCTCGATTTTTGCACTTTCTATACATGACTGAACCATCAATTTTAAAGCAGTGTTGTTTTTCCAATTTTATTTGTGACCTTTTCTGTATTTGACATCCGCCATCTTGCTAGGGGAGTCTTTAATATATTCAAAAGAGGCATCTTTAAATGGTAATAACTTAGTATAAATATATAAAAAATGAATGCAGATGTTTTATAATATTCTTATGTTGCTAGTATATTATCTTCAATATTAAAAAATGCGTAGGTAAGGTATGCATGGCAAAGGCACACCAGGAAATGTTATGCGTGTTAAAGGCAATTTTAACAATCGCCCATGTAACTCCGTGGTAAAGGCATGCGTGATATAGCCTGTGTGGAACATGTATGTGTGGATATGGTATGCGTGGTAGTGTCATACAACCATCACGGATGTATCAACTACTAATTAGACATGAACGTTGCCTTCTGTTTGCTTGAAGCTTCCCATGGCATTGTATTAATCATAAACCTTTCATGGCCTTAGCAGGTGCAGCTGTACTGCTCCATGTTGTACACTGAATATTTATCAGTAGCATAACCTCATCTTCAAACCTGGCAAGAGAAGCAGGATTTCATGAGAATAATACAGCTAGTATTGTGAATATGAATGATGTATCCCCTTTAAGGCCGCCCTGCTCTTCCTTGAGGGGAAAATGGGGACACCTGCACAGTTGGTAAGCTTTTGCTGAGCTATAACATATGGTCAGGTTACTTTGACATGTATTGAGAGAAATTATATATATACCTGCTCGATTTTGCTTCTTTTTTTAGCTCTTAGCTCTAACTGGTCGTTTCCTAGTGAGATACCTAGTCAGTTGAAATTGCAATTAGTTGCCTTTTGATCTTTTGATTTGCTTCCTGCTATTTTGCATTAAACGCCAGTTGGACTGCAGGCTTCTTGACCTGTTGTGTTTTGTTTTTAATACTCGACTATTCCTGTTGTTCAGACTCCTCAGTCCAAGAGGAAGAGAAAAGTGCAATGGGTACAAGTACCATCTGTGCCTCGATTCAGCCGCCAAAACAAATGACTCAAAATTACACTATTAACACCAATATAGAAAGACAATTTATGATTGTGAGATTAATTCCAAACGAAAACCATCCAAAGAGAATTACACTTGACCTTCCATCTTACTTGATCAAAATGTATTTTAGGCATGACATTTTTTAACAAAAAATAATTACATGCTATGAGCTGAAGTTTCCAGCAAAAACGTTATATTATTTACTCTGTTCCTACCTTTAATGAAATAAACCTGCTATTTTCTGACCAGCTGCGGCGTTATGAAGTCAGTCCATCAGGGAGAACTCGAACATATACCTTCCCATCCATATAAAGTAAGGAAATCGATCTAGAATTCACTCCCTTGCAGTCTTGCCACTTACCTGAAGTCATTACAGTGCCACTTGAGAAACCAGGCACAATCACACCATATAAAGGTTCAAACACGCGCGAGAACACCTGATAAGATTGAACAAAAGTACTGCCATTAAAGTATCAAATCCCAATCATTTACAATATTACATTCATTAATTTCAAATCTTTCTCTCTTTCTCATTGATTTTTTCTAGCCTGGGTTTATCATCAGGATGAAGCTTCTTTACATGTACGTTTTATGTTGTTTTAAAAATCCAAAACATCCAGGTCCAAATTATGTTGTCCTTTATGCAAATTAGAAAAAGAAGGGGCATATTATCAACAACTAGCGATATTTATCGCTAAAGAAGCTTAGCGAAATTTTTTTTATCGCCATGCTTCGCCAGGTTTTATCGCAGAGATAACGTGCTATTAGCAACGTTTATCCCGAATGGGATAAAATATCCGGCGATAGCGGCGAAATGCGTGAATATCACTGGAAAACCAGCGATATTCATGCATCATCAACAATAGGGTCTTAACCTGAATATCCACATCCCATTGGATATACAGGTTAAGAACTGGTCTGAGCAGGCCTGCCTTGCTATTAGGCGATAGCGACGTTAGCGACTGCTTTCAGTCGCTAACTGGTTGGGCACGCCCACTTTGCATGTCATTAGCAACAAATATCGCTGACATGCAAAGCGGGCCCCAAAAAGTCGGCATCACCTAAAACCTGTCGCTAACTGATGTTAGCGACAGCTTGCTAATAGGACGATGAAAACAGTCGCTAACGTCTCAAAAGCGGCAATAATTTCATTATGCCTTCCTAGATAATATGCCCCGATGTTTGATATTTGGTATTAACTCCAGATATAGAGGTGAGTGGGTCTTTCGCATAAGGCTTCCCAGTCACTTCGAACGCTGGCATTTCTTTGTTTCAATCTGTCAGCCAAGAGCTAACAATCTATTTGCCCAGAACGCCAAAATGGTGTTGGAGTCGTCGCAGGAAATACTGCTCCTAGCACAATGTTCATTAGAAGTTTTAAAACTCATCTTTGTCTGTTGGGTTGTCAATCTCATCAGGGAGGTGACACTGATATCTACCAATAAAGATGAGAGCAGGAAAGCTGCCCAAACAACAATTATCCTGTGTGTATTTGGCAGAGTTAATGAAATGAAATAATGGAAGAGGTTATGTACATTTTGAACCCATCAATATTCATTCAATCCTGCTCCTGATAAAAAAATCTAGAAAGTTCACAGATGTTTTTAGAGCACATGGACACGCTAGACTTTGGCAGTAAACAGGACAGCTTTCGGAGATGTGTCTGCGGCTAACAGTGCTGTCTTTGCAAACTTTCAGATGTAGGACAGCACAACGTTTAATGTTATCTGCTAACTTTGGGGTCTAGAATTTCCAGGATTTTGCGCAATGCAGTCCTGCAAAAAATGTGCAGGGTGCAAATGCTTAACAATTCTCTTGCGCTGCATCTGCTACACGTCTCATGACAAGTATGTAATAAGTCGCACTGGCGGTGAAAATACCTTGTTTGTGCAGTACTAAACAAGATTTAGCCTGGCACCACAGTCCACCCTTGAGCAATTGGTGTCTTGCGGGAGTGTAGTGATCAAGGCACACCCTCCATTACACATTTCTATGCAGAGATAACCACGGAAGGGTAAATCACATGATATCTGTGGTATAATATCAAAGACACGGATGAGCCCTAAACCGTCTCAGAGGTCCATGAGATTTTGGAATTGGAAATAAACGACCTTAAAATTTAATTTATGAATTTTGGGCCACATAAGTCTTTTAAAGGGAAATTATGCTTGGTTCTAGGAATCTGGAACAGGTCAAGGAATTTGGGGGCATATTATCAAGAAACAGAGTTAAAATTATTGTAGCCAAATTGTAGTCAACATTTTGGGTCATATCTTGGGCAAATGGATATTTCCAACAGCACATGGCACTTTAACTAATCGTTTTATTTATATTAAAGGCACTGTCTCCTTCAATCATTTATAGATCGCATAGAACCCCCACTTAGTAAAAAAGCAAGTGGAACCTGAGCCCTCCTTATCTTTATGCCAGACATGTAAATCTAGTACTGAACCTGTGGAGCACTTTATGTTCTTTGACCTTGCTATGTAAAGAATAGGAGAAGATGGATAATTCCAGTTTGTCAGTGACTCTCTATATCACAACTCACAGAGGTTTTCCGTATCTTAAGCTCTGAAAATACTGAGTGGGTCGTGTTCTCAGTCTCAAGAAATGTAATGTATTCATGGTACATTCAATGTAAAATACAGGATACAAACTAATATCTTACAATGCAAACTGGTTTTATGCACATGTGTTTTGTATGCTGGTTCACTTTAACCAAATTTAGATTGCTGCAATAGGCACTTGCATTTTACTGATGAATACATTCCAAAAATATTACCATAAATTTGCCCAGGTGCCCTATAACCTAGGTATCAGATGGTTGTGGAAATTTAGATAGGTGTTATTATTTTGGTTGCTAGGGATTATCACTAATATCAGATAATGTAATCATTTTCATGAAGATGTATTTGTACATATTATATTTATGGAAGTTCAGGTACTTAATGTATGCATGGTGCATAGATAAAAAATACTGATAAAACCCAATAATTTTAAGTAGCATTTTGGTTTTATATCTATGCTCTGTATGCAGGTTCATCCCAAGTAATTGTATTGTTGCTATAGGTTCTTGCATTTTACTAATGAATTAGCTTCCAATTTTAATTAAAATGCCCAGATGTCTTGTATTAACATCTACAAATATAAATGCACAATGTTTACTGAAATTTAGATAGGTGCTACTTTTTTTGCTTACTAGGTGTTTTTAGTAACCTATGATAATGTATATTAAATCATGATGTAATGTATTGCATTTAAATTGTATTTAGTTTTGTTTCACTATACTGGTATTTTATGATCGTAGATTAATTGATAAGGCAACAAGTACTACTATAGTATCATGAAAATTATATATATATTATGTATAGGAATATCACAGGATTCGCTTTTTTACCATATGTTTTTCTTTGTCCCTTGGATTCCAAGCAAAGCCATGTCACACTAGTTTGTGTGACCTTAGTTGATCTAGCTTTGTGTGGGATCCTAGGAGTGAGTCTTTTCCCATGCATCCAATTATTCATAGATTATAGAGGTGGAGTGGAGTTGCTCTACTTGAAACAACGTTGTTTCAGGGCTTGTGTTCACATTTAATGCAAAAATCCTTTTGTCTGCGAAAGTTGATCAACGCCGGCTTACAGCCGATACCAACCCCTTAGGTCAGGCATTGCATATTTTGATTGTATTGTATTAATTCACCCCTGACCTTCATCAGCCTTGATAAAGTTTGGGCTCAATTTGCATGCATCTATACGCATTCCAAATGTCACTAAAGGTTTAAGCTAAATCTGTTTATCTTTATGGCCATCCTCTACATAGCAACTCTTCCAAGAAAAATCAGACAATAGCTTTTGAGACAATTGGCATGATTGATTTGTTCATTATGAGTTTGTCTGTCATCACTAAGGTATACAACATTAGTATAAAGAGAAAGTGCAATAGTATGAACGTGTCTTCTTTTTAAATCATATCAATCTGATTGATTTCAGGAATACCCCATAACAATTCTCCTGATGATCCTTTCGTAATTCATCATGCTTTGCACTGTTCCCTCTTTCATTCATATTTCTCCATAAATATCGTAGCCCCCCCCTTATCTGCAGATTATAAATATTTAGTTCATTCCTGTTATAATTTCTTAGTAGTTCACCATTCTCAGTTTGTTAAGCTATGCATTTTCAAGTACATGCCCAGTTTTCTATTAGAATTAATTGTAAAAAATGTTCTAACCCTCCCTATTTCAAGGAAATCTGGTATTTTGTTGTCCTGAAATCGCTAGTTGTCTAGCTAAATAAAAGAATATGAAACCTGATTGTGAAATTAGGAGGGTGTGCCGCTGTAGTCTTGATGTAAGATTGTAAAATTATGGAGGAGAGTCTTGATCTTAGCTGTGGCTAAGCTCCATCACAATTAGGAACATCTAGCACCTAAAAGTATAAACAGGTTTCAAGGAGTAATTTCAAGTTCACGCTTGGCACAAAAACGCTGCCTTCCCCAGAGAAAATTAATGTGTATGAAGAAAAAAAAAATAACACTATTGAAAAAAAGAAAATATAATTATTAGGAAGATACCTGTGGTGTTATTTCTTTTTTTATTTTTAATCAGAAAAAGGGTTCCTAGAAAACAATGATGAGCTAAAACTGAATGTTATCCTACAGGTTTTGGTTGAGCAGGTGCTAGGCACCTCCTGTCATCAAACAGTAATGGTGCAAGCCTGAGTAGATGCTGCTGGATCGTTCTGGTCAAGTTGTATAGAGGGCCGCTACTTAGGCACCAATTGAGACCAACTCGCAATTAAGTGAAGGCCACTGGAGGGAAAGTGACTAATCTGAGTCAACAGTTTACTTTCAGGCGTACAAGCATTTTCAAAATTGAGATGATTCACCTGGACACAGTGTTGTGGGGTTTAACAGGGCACATGCACAACCATTTTCATCTTGACATACACATTTAAAATTGACATCTTTTTAGATGGTGACTTTTCTACATGCTTTGCAAGCACATGATAACATACTCCCAAAGTGTTCCGCTTGCAAGCATATTTCTTTGTAAGCATTTCATCACAACACGTGTGCATTCTGTCCAAGGCTAAAGTACACTGAGCACGTTGCTCTTGCATTTTGTTGTCCAGTTGGAGATAGCTCTAAATCGGAAAGACAAACAGTAACACCAGTGTTGCAACTCCAACAAAGTGAGAATGGAACCAGGCTTTTATTACGTAAACTGCCTCTGAGCTTGGTTCCTCAGAGGAGCATTTCTATGGCTTATCCTGGAAAGTATACCAGTGACTGTGATCCAGCCCTGCTGACTCCACTCACTATCCTTCAAAGGACAGTGGCGTGTTCTACTCCAGACTGGCCTCATGATACATCACTCATAGGTATAGGGAGCTAGGTTGCTCCAAGCGATCTGGCAGAATGTATTCTCACTATGCTCTGTATATTATAGGTAGTGTTAGGTAGAAGTATCAGTATGACATATATTCATGTATTCATATGATCACTGCAAAGTTATAATAAATTGTTCATCTTTTTCACCATTCTTGTAATGCTGTTAACAATGCTCTGTTTCCTTCTGCTAATAATTGCAGCCCATGTTTTTACACAAGAGCACAATTGCTTCAATAAATGTTTGAAATGCTAATTCCTGTATTTCTTGTGTTTCCCTTTGGTCATGCCTAAGTAACAATGATTGGGTGAATCTGTTTCGACGATTTCCTTGTGGGAGTTAAAGTGGTCATGTTCTGAGGTTTCAGAAACCATCCGTTACCCTACCAGGTTAGGGGTCCAGATGGCACACTGTGGGCTAGCTAGGAATTGGGCTAAAATATTCTGATTATATGAGTGAACTTAGTATCCACATTTTATCATTTATGTTGTCCAGATGTCCAGTCCTACTTAATTTGTAGGAACTGTCCTGCAACAGTTGTATGCTGCGTCCAAGCAGTGCTCTGTAAGGTTAGAGACCTTTTTTCACAATCCCAATTCAGCCTCAAAGTTAAAATTGAAAAGCTTAGAGTGGGACTAACACAAAATCTGAAACTGGAAGTTCTGCTTACCACCTTGTGTGGCCCATCAGCATGGAGGCAATATTTCAAATCTGCTCAGGCTGGGTACATTTCAGTGAAGGAAAGGCTGCAAGTCAGTATGGAGTGCTGATGCTAACAGGACTGAAGCTGCTCAAGTGGCAGCATGCTGTAAGTGAACTACAATTGCCAGCAGGCCACAAACTCTCACATGTTTTTACTTAGGTACAACAGCCATCTTAGATTATTGAATATACCTTCCATGTGGTTCGTGGCATCCTTTGTTAGGCAATTGTGCTACCATGTTGCCACAATCAGTGCCTTAATATATGGCTTTCTGATTTACTTACCAGAGATCTTTTGCTTTTTAAAGGATAGTTTGCAGGGACCACTGGAGAAGTGTTCTGAAGAGGCATTGTTGATGAACATGAACTTTCAACTACTATCTTAAACATTTATCAGAGTTGCTGAGACTAAGGCCTTATTTTCCAATGAGCTTTGAACGTTTGTCTTTAACATTTATCTGAATGGTTGAGGCTGGTTTTATATACTACCAAGGTAACCCATGAAGGAACAGGGAAGACTCTTTATGAGGTTTATTGCATGTATGTTTACGAACATCATGTGTAGAAAATGACCATCTTTTACACAGTGTACCCCTAGATGTTTGCCCTATCTGGGTTTAATGGATGTAGAAGTCTATGCATTTTACCCCCGCTAACCAGTAGAAAAGCACCTGTGCTCCCCTTTTAAACATCGTTGGATGTGTGTACTCATAATTCATAAAGTTAACTTATCAATAAGTCCCTAATAGATGGTACAAAATGTGCCCTGACCTTGTAAGTTAAATGCCACTAGTGGACATCAGTTCTCCTAATTTAAAACCTTCATTTTAAATATTAATAAGTCACCCATAAATAGGGTGTATGGCATTTCAAAGTGGGACATGTACAAAGTTAATATTAAACGTCCTTACAGTGACTATCCCCTAAAAGCTGTTTTCACTTTGCAAGGATAGCAGTTCCAGAGAAAAAGACCGGACTGCACTATTAAATGTAATAATTTTGTCTTTGGATAGGAAATGCATAGATACCTAATTCCAGGACTCCTCGCAATATGTATTAAAAGCCCAATACAATGGCGAAGATGGATTTTTTTTATAAATATCAAGGAACACGTACTTTTAGAAAGTAACCTTCTCACTGCCAAAAGCCTCTGTAGCTAATTAGTCCTCTGAGTGCTCACACCCTGAATGAGGTGTGAAAACTGCTTTCAGAGCAGAGACAAAGGCTTGGTATAGGGAGGAGTTTTTGTTCCTCAGCAGGATGACCATTTGGGATGTACCCAGAACCTTAGTTTACTTCTAAGAGGCCTCCTCTGTCACAGGCAGATGTCTGGTGACACCTGGAAAGCCCCCTTCATGTGTTCCAAAAGCCAGGCTATGAGGCAGGCTCCCCAGCTGCTGTCAAAACTGGTTTGGACTGACCACAGAGGAGGGGTTGCTCATTAACCTGGCCACACCTCCAGGTGGACACACAGGCTCTGTACAACGGAAGAAAAGGTTTCACATCTTGGATTTAGGCAGAGAGAACTGTAGGATTTTTTGCAGTAGGGTCACAAGAAACATTGCAAAGGTGGGTAGGGTGACCAATAGGAACATTTAGCCTAGGGAGGAGCCAGGAGTGACCCCACACATAAGTTTGTGCCAAGCATAAGTGTGACATCCTCAGTACCATTCTCAAACCACTACAGGATCTGAGAGAAATCAGGTGTTTGAGACCTGAGAAGAACCCAGAAGGACTGGACCTGCTCTCTCTTGTATCTAAAAAACAACAAGTTGATATATGGAATGCTTGGATAAATCTCATCAACTGGCACTCACTTGGGTCATATCCCAATCCTTCGTTTTTTGCCCACCATGTCACCTCAGTTTGGACCGAGCCATATGCAGATCCAGATCAGATTAGTGTTCCTCATGGAAACAGTCCAGCCCAAACTACCAGGCCAGGTCCTTCCTGAATCAGAACACAACCAATTCAGGACCAGTTTCGCCCTTGGTTTGGGCTCTTCAGCCGGATATAGCTTACTTTCAGTGGTACAGTAAACCAGGGTCTCACATCTGAAAATACCTGGTGCACTTAGGGTATCAAATGTAAAAACAACAAGGTGATGGATGGAATACATGAATTAATCTCAGCCACTGGTAATCTCTCAGGGGCATCCCAATCCACTGTTTTTTTACCACAAGGCCACCTCAGATAGGAGCAAGCCATATGCAAATCAGTTGCCATAAGTGGTACGGGTATGTAAAGACATGAGTACCATGCACACTGTGTCAGTGTAACCAAAATGTACCCAGCTGATGAGCTCATAACTAGGGGGAAACCTGTACTGGGTTGCTTGTGTTCCAGTTCAGGGAGACCTGGCTTGGAAGTTTGGACTCAACTGTTCCAATTAGAATAGCGTCTAGACTGATTTACTTACAGCTGGGTCCAATCTAAGGTGGCATGGTGGGCAAAATAACAATGGACTGGGATGTGGCCCAGAATTATTACCAGTGGCTGAGATTATTTCAAGCATTCAGTCCATCATTTTTTATATAATTTATTTTGTCACCCTAAGTGGGATGGGTCTGTCCAGACATGGTTCCCGGGCATACTGTGTCACTGGAACCAGCTGTACCCAGGCTAATCAGTGCATATCTAGGGCAAAACTGGTCCTGGTTTTCTTCTGTTCTCATTTAGGGAGGACATGGCTTGGCAGTTCCGGCTGGACTGTTCCAGTTGGAACATGGTCTAGACTGATTTGCATATAGCTGGTTCCAAAGTGAGGTGGCATGGTGTGCAAAATAACGATGGACTGGGATGTGGCCCAAGTAATTACCAGTGGCTGAGATTAATTCAAGAATTCCATCCATCACTTTTTTGTATACTTTAGTTGCTCTCTTGTATGCATGCCAAAGAAGCGGACTCCAATGATTGCAAGGCTGACCTCCTATTCAAGCTATAGAGGCACAACAAGCTACAAGAGGCCTTTCTTGAATATTTCCAGCTGACCAGTTGAAACTGGGCGTGTCTGGACCTTGTTGTTGGCATCTGCTGGAGTGACTCCTAATCCCCAGGTGTTGTTCCTGAGCTCCTGCAACCCTTGGCTCCATCTGGCTGGACTTTTCCTACCACCCCTGAAAACCTAGGACTTGGAAACTTTTTGGTTCCTAAGAAATTTAGAGGACCAGGACAAACCTGTAAGGCCGATCTGCCCAAGATGCATTGGAACTGGTCTCAAGGCTTGGTTCCCTCACTCGGATCTTGATCATGATGACTAATCCTTGTCAGAGGGACCTCGCTGAGACAGTACCAGGCCTCATGGAGCCCTCTTTGGCCAGAGCCTGCAGCCTTGCCCCAATGGAAGCATCCAAGCTCCAAAACAGTGACTAAGTGTGAACAAGGAAATCTTGACCAGGTGAAGGCACAAAATTAAAATGTCTCCTGTTCGGTGTTTACATGCTAAAAATCAACTGCTTCACTGAGACCTCGTCAGAAGGCTATCCAACCTCTTGCAGCCCTCCTTGGCTACAGTCTCCTGCCTTGCACCACTGAAAATTTTGGACTTCCATTTTTGAGACTAAGAGCCCAATTTAGAAGTTGGTGGTTGGGGCCATCCCACCTGGAAGATGGGTTATTTTGCTCCATGCAAGAGAGGCCCCATCTGCCAAATATAGAAATGTCTGTCAGGCCAACAAACATTTCTAGCATACACAGGAACCACCATCAAGGCAGTTCCTGTGAATGCATTCTAACTATGCCGTAAGGCTCCATCAAACTTGAGGAGCCATAGAGCAAAGTTACAAAGTTTTATTATTTTCAAAAACAAAACTCCAATTAAATAAAAAGAGCAATTCCCCCCTTGCTATGGGCATCACCTCCCATGGCGAGTGGTGGGGGATTTTTATTTTTTACTGCCCCTACCACAATGGTTTTCCAGACAGTAATGGGCACTAAAAAACTGCTGTATGTCCGCCCATCTAAATTGGGCTGGCGGACATAAAGCCAATTCTCAGACGATTCAATGAGTTAAGTTTGGCCACGACAGAGGCAGAGTAGTCTCCGCCACACTATGGTCCGCCCACTTTTAAATTTGGTGGGCGGACTATCATGTTGGCGGCAAGGGTACTCTGTTGCCTTTGTAACAGAGTACCATTTACCCACCATATAAATTGGGCCCTAAGTCACAAAGCTAAACCTCCAACCAGGTCAGACCTGGTTCCTCTATGTGGCCCACGCTCCATTGGAGTCAGCCTCAAATTGTGCCTAGGTCCATGTCAAACACCACCAGTTGAACGTAGTTGCCACCTAATGCTTTTTTGCACTATTTTTTTTTCTCAAAAAAATTAATTCATATCCCTGGATCCCATATTGGTGTCATTTTATTTATTAAAATGTACTCTATTTTTCTAAATTGCTTTTGGAATTTTCATGTGTTATGTTTTGACTTTATTAGTGTTTTGGTACTGCATAAATACTTTGCACATTGTCTTCTCAGTGCCATATCTAATGGGGCATTAAGCTGTGGTTCCCCCTGAAAAGGATTGTGTTAGTCACTGCCCTTAGCTAAAAACCCAGTTTCTTAAATCATGTTGATGATATTAGAGTTCTGGTAAATATACACCATTGCTAGATTAGGAAACAAATAGATATTAACAGTATTGCTTAATTTTCCAGCTTTACAGAAGTCAAGTACAAATCTATAACTCATGTTCCACAAGAGAGTGTGTAGTGATGACGTTTGAGGTAGCTATGCAAAGCATAAAGATAAATAATAATGCACATTTATATTTGAAACACATACTGTTTTTGGATGTTTACATTCCAGGATATATCAGTTCCATATCAAAGTACAGAGAGTTGATCATACTGAGATAGAATTCAGGTATGTAAAATCTTAATTGCATTTACATTTACCAGATGTACAAAGCATTTTCCTGTCTCAAACAGCTTGATTCAAAGAATCAGGCCATTTGCGACAGGAAAAATACTTTTTCGAATATATATAATGCAATTCGGTAACTTGTTACCGAATCGCATTTTGCATTTGCAATTCGGTATTTGGAAGGGGAGTACTGTGAGCATCCCTGCCAAATACCAAATCTGTATGGTAAGTAATCCTGTTATGCACCGAATCCCTGTGGCAAAACAGTAATACTTAACCACCAATTTAAACTTGGTGGTAACCCATTCACAAATGGGAAGATGTTGAAAAATTATTTTTTAAGAGTGGGCACTAGTCCCACGGACCACTGCCTACTCTTAAAAAATTAAACTTCAAAGTCCAATTTTTTTCTTTTCAAAAGCATGCCATTTTCCTTTAAGGATAACGCGCTGCATTTAAAAAAAATGATTGCTTCATTTAAAAGCAATCACAGACATGGTGGTCTGCTAACCTCAATAGGCCACCATCCACGTGATGGCTGCAATTCCTAATGGGTCACAATTTGAGACCTACCTCATTAATATTCAGGAGGTAGGTTGATTTGCGACCCACCAGGAATCGCTAATTAGAAATTGTACATTTTCTTACAGAAGGAATTGTGATTGACTAATTGTGATTCAGTAAGAATTGCAGTTCCTACTTTTTGTAGTTCTCTTCACAACAAGACACTTAAGGTATCTCCTTTGCCCTGTGGGAATTCACTATATTACTAGACCTCATTGACCAGCCAAGTGGCAAGACAGAGACCTGTGTCTCTGTTTTCTTCAATTACTCCTTCCACATAAATCTTTCATAAGTGACATCTGCTGGGAGGTTGAGCTCAGGAAGACCATTGTTCTGGGAAAGCCAAACTATGCAGGCTATTCAGACCTCCTCCCACCTTTGTGGTCTGGATGGCAGTGTGAGTGTATCTAATCAAATGCACTCCAGTAACCCAGTCAAAAGATGTAGTTGCACACGTATTTAGAATGGACAGTAAACTAGCAATATTTCTAGCTTTAACTCTCCCAAGCAACACATACACAAGAGTGGCTTTTGAAACTGCAGAGATTTACACAGTGGATGAGATATTGTCACAGAGAACAAGGCACTTTAGCTCAAGTTTCTTTTGAGCAAAGTAAGCAAATGCAGCCAAAACCAGGAGGTGAAATACCATAGACTATTAAGGAATAGCCAGGGGAATCAGGCATACATTTTCAATTCTGGTAATTACAACCACTAAGGACACCCTCAGGGTTTCACTTGTCATCATTGTCAACTTCACCCAATTGAGTTGGCACGGATCCCCAATATCATCAACTCAGGGTCGGACTTAAAAATGATAATGAGGCCCTTTGTCTGTTAACCATTGGGAAGGTACAAGAAAACAAGCACTGGCATAGCCAATAGGTCTCGCCTTTGGGACCTTATCAGTGTTTAGCCATTCAGCACCTTATCTTGGGTGCTGTGCCTCCCTCACCAAAGACAAATGTAGGTTAAATGTAAATCAGCGCCAGACATTTTAATGCTTTACCACACATTAGCATGTATTTCACATGGTTACTAAGGGAAGCTTTAGAACGTAACTTATTGAGTATAACATGGAGCCACATAAACCACGCTTAGCCCTTTACAACTTGCAAGAATCAAGGTATGAATGCAGTCCTGTCACTGCTTTACACAGCCATCCTCACACAATCACAAAAAACAACCATAAAACCACAGTTGAAATGGTCATAGTGTTTAACAGGAACCATTGCAACACTGATTTTTACAGTGCACCCGACAATGCAGCGCTTGTCAGATATAACGTAAATAGAGGTCAAGTACTTTACATCTAGGTAATGTCAAATAATATCTTCTTTTTATGCAGAAGGGCCCCACAACTTGTGAGTCTTTCTTGAAAGTTGCACAAAACGTTTTTTCAAAGGTAACACTGACCCATTTAACACGCAAGAGTGTAGATATTTCCATCAGTTAAGTGTGGAGCAGATTACAGAACAAGTGTGTTACTCTTGTATACAAAAACGAAACAAATAATCTCTACACTCCGAAACAAACTTTTAGACGCTTGAGATTGTACATGTGTGTGTGAGTGTATTTATATATATATATAAATATCAAATGTAGTGACCAAGGCGGCTGGGTCCGTCGAAACGCGTCTACGGTATGGAATAAAGAATAATCCTTGATACTTACCTCACGGAGTCGGTGCCTGCTTTGTATGTTGTGGAGAAGGATTGAAAGAATATATATATATATATATATATATATATATATATATATATATATATTACCTACTGGCAGTCGCCTGTAGGTAGTTATAGTTTGGACCAAGTTTCCATAGCAAGAGCATTTTTTGTTTTGCTTATAACTTTGGTGTTGTTTGATGAATCTTCATGAAATTTTCCAAACTAATTCTTTGTCAATAGCAGCTCCTATGTTTAAAGTTTGGGAGTGATTCATCAAGGGGGGGCCGAGATAAAAGGGGGTCCCAAAACATGTTTTCTCCATGCAATTTCCATTGGAAACTTTACACAAGGCTACAGATCGAACGGGTGAACGGAATTAACCCAAATTTGGCAGAGAGAAGGGGCTTGGTCTAGAAAGCACGCTTTTGCTTATTTGGTGTAAATCCGTTCAGTAGTTTTGGAGAAATATCAAAAGTTACAGATATCGATATTTGGGCATTCTGCCATCTAATTGGCTGGGGCGTTAGGAGCACGAGCTTGCTGCTTATTGGTGGCGAGAGCTGTGAGAGTTTGCAACTAGGAAGTGTTGGCCGCCATTTTGTGATTTTGTTGAAACGAGTAAGGGGTAAAAAGGGCAAAAAGAGTAGGAAAGAGGAGGATAGGAGCACTGTAACCTCTGTGGGGGAGTGCGAAGCGAAGTAGTCACTCCTACCGGTCGGAAAGTGCGGTGTTGGTCAGAGTGAAATGGTGCTGAGATGAGATGCTGCTACACTCTGGTATGAAACCGAGAGCCTAAACCGGGAGCTCATTGCTGTAAAGTGATGTGCTCTGGTCTTTGTAGCATACGTGTGCAAGTAGCGTTAGTAGGCATTTATACCATACAGGGAGTGGGAAGCGAACTACTGACCGCTACTGTGCATTTATACTATATCGGAAGTGGGAAGTGAAGTACTCACGCCTACCGGTGTGAAGACTCTGGGATCAAACCGAGCTGATTGTTGTAAAATGATGGGCACTGTAGCATCCTGGCCGCTGTAGTATAGCAGTCTAAGTAGTGTTAGTATGTATTTATACTATACAGGGAGTGGGAAGCAAACTACTCACCCCTACTGGTCTGAAGACTCAGGGATTAAACTGTGAGCCTAAATTGTGAGCCCATTGCTGTCAAGTGATGTGCTCTGGGTGGTGTAGCATACCTGTGGAAGTAGTGTTAGTTTGTGTTTCTACAATACAGGGAGTGGGAAGTGAACTACTCACCCCTACCGGTCTCAAGACTCGTGGCTAAAACCACAAGCTCATTGCTGTAAAGTGATGTGTTCTGTGTAGTATTCCAATGTAAGTCATAGTAGAATGTTAGTATGTAATTCTACTAGAATGTAAGTATGTAATGTTAGAATGCAGGGCTATCATGAGGGGACCCTTGGGGAGTTTGTACACGGTGCTGGAGAAGACGGTTGCATTGCTGTCTGCTCCTGTTGGTGGCTGTTTAAGCTGTCTTGTTTTCCTGCAATAAATCTACTTATCGGATCCACTGCTTTCTGCCTCTTCACTACATAAATTTGGTGACGAGCGTAGAAGGTAAAAAGATAGCACTCACCAATATTTTGTGGTTGCTTGCGTTGTGCCGATGACCCGTTTTCTTTGTGAAGCTGTTTCTACTCATCCCAGGGTCGTCTGCTCATTGAACTATGTCATCCGACCTCTGGTAGGATTTATATTTTTTGATTTTGGGCTTCCTCTGCCTCTTCACTACACTCTGGTCACTGTACTATACATGTGCAAGTAGTGTTAGTATGCGTTTATACTAATTCTGTAGTTATGCCGTAACCAATGCATCATGCCCCTAGGGAGCGCCACCTCCCAGGCGCAGCTGTTTCAATGTCCCGAGGTGTGCATCCGCGGGACATTTATGTTTGCTATTAGAGAGCGGGTGCATGGCTTCCACCCTGTGATAGCAAATCCTTGTTTGCCTCCTTGAAGCGAGAGAAGGAAAACCTCGTATCGCTTTAATAGAGCGGATCCGGATGGTAAAAATGGAGAAAAAAAATTAACGAGTCTCACCGTTCATTTAAATGAGCCCCCTGGTGGGTAATGTTCCGTGGCCAATCCTATTATTATATTGCGGGGTCTCTGCAGGACTGGGGACCTTAATCTCACAAGTAAATTAGGCGGGGGAGGGCAGAGAGACGTTTCACAGCCTTGGGGATTGCCACCTCCCCGGGTATTGTTTACTAATTGTTCGGGGGCTTCGAGGCCAACTGAAGTCCAGGAATAGCCACCCTCTGGAGCTTTACCTAAATATGCAGGGTGGGCCTCACCAGTCCCTGAAGCCTCGGTGGCCCTAGGCAGTTCCTTCTTGGTTCTGTAAACACACGGGCAGTACCCATGGTGTTGTAAAGTGATACATGCATAGAACCCTTGCAGTTGTAGAATTCCGCAGGCTTCATTTATGTAATAGTCTGTTGGTTTATATTTGGTTGGTGCACCGCAAAATTACAAATGTTTTCCCCATAACCTCCTATAAACATCCGATTTTCACAATAAACTACAGACAAGTGTTGTCAGAAAAAGAAGACCTATACACTCACTTATTTATTGGTAAAAAGTATAACCTTTATTAAAACAACACAAATAAATGGAAATGCAAGTTTATTAGAACAAACAACAGTATAACATGAAATAAGTGGGTGGGACTCCTCCGGAATCAGCGTACAAAACCTGCAAGACAAAAATGAAACATAAGTATGTGTGCCATGTCCAAGAGAAAAAGAAAGGTAGTCAGAATGAAAGGAAGATAGTGAGAATGGGATAGAGAGGGAGTGGGTGGAAGGGAGAAGGGGAGGGAGAGTCAAAAGCACAGAGGGAGGAGGAGATAGAGCATTGGCCTATTGCTCCCAGCCCTCACTGTTTACCTCCCATCACCCGTGTGTCTAGGACGCTGGGGTCCGCGAGAAAGAGTGCGGTCCAGAAAGTCCTTAAAATAAAACAAATATGAATGAGGCCAGAGATTACATTATTATCTACGACAACATCGCTTGCCTGCACCTGTGCACCCAGGCTGATGCACCCCAGCCCCTTCTCTCGCACTGTGTCAACTGCAGCTCCTGCGTGCTGAGGCTTCACTGCTCACCTGCCATCACCGGTGTGTCCAACACCATGCTGGTGCAAGCTCCGACTCCGGGGTGCCTCTCTAGGGTGGCACAGCAGGTCTCCGGTCGGGGACGGTGTCTTGATACCACCATGGAAGGCGTCAGAATGCCCCGGGCATCATCACGGGGTGAGCACATGTGCCGCCCTTTTTGACACAACTAATTCAGTGTCTGAAAAGGGAGAAATAATATAATGGTGGAATCGTCTGGAGGTAAATGAAGGTTTATTTGAAGCTTAATAGAGAACACCACTTGAGTGCATCCTTATTTATTTTATTTATTTTATTTTGAAAGTTTTATATAGCGCGAACAAGATCTTCGCAGATATCAGAGCGCTTTACAGAGGAGGGGTGCATATATACACAGATACATCAATAGTGTTAAAAGTACAGTGTAGTGATATCATAAACAATCAAGTAAGTCAATTTCAAAGTCATACAAAAATGCAAAGGGTTTCGAACAAGTAGTACAGATCAGTATCGAGTCTTTGAAGTTGATCCCCAGTAGTGGTTCAAGTGTATTTAGCCATGAGGATCGCTTTTACTTCTTTCTTGAAAAGTATGGTAGAGGGGATGAGCCTGGTTTCAGGGGGGAGTGAGTTCCAAATCCTGGGAGCCATTCCTGAGAAAGAGCGTTTATAGGTTTTTTCCCTTGCGGAATCTTTTAGGCTTTAGCAAAAGATTGTTTGTGCCTCTAGTGTTTCTGGAGCCTCCAGAAATCGTCAGCTTCTGAGCGAGGTATCTAGGTGAGCTCAGGTGGACAGCCTTGTGCGTCAAACAGCGATTTTCAGGTGTATTCTGGCTTCAAAAGGCAGCCAGTTCAGGGATTTGAAGTCAGGGGAAATGTGTGAGTGTTTTTTTGATCCAGTGATAAGTCTCGCTGCGGCGTTTAAAGAGGCTCTTATGGGTGCCGTAGTAGCTAGGGGGAGACCGCAGAGGGCGGTGCTGCCGTATTCTATTCGAGGTATGACTAGTGATTGTACCGCAGAAGTCCTTGGCTGGAAGGAAGGGTTTAAGTTTCCTAAGGGTGTTGATTTGGTAGTTCGCTCCCCTTAGTTGCTTTGTTGATGTGTTCCTGCATGCTGAGATTGGTGTCAAGTGTTATGCCCAAAGATTTTGCTGAGTCCACGATGGTGGGTTGAACATTGAGTGCCGTTAGGTGTTTAAGCCACATTAGTGCGGTAGTGATCTTCGCGGGAGGTGAGATCAAAAGGAACTCTGTTTTAAGGGCATTGAGTTTGAGATGATTAGCGGCCAGCCAGGATTGGGTGCTTCTGATCGTTGAGTTCAAGAGCGTGATGTCTTTGGGTGATTGTAGTTTGAGATAAAGTTGGGTGTCATCAGCATACATGTGGAAGTGTACATTGGATTCTTGTAGCAAGGTGGTGAGAGGTTCCATAACTAGGTTGAACAAAGTTGGGGATAGGGAGGATCCTTGTGGTACGCCTAGCGATACAGGTCTTGGCGCGGACATCAAGTTGTTGCTCTTGAATTTCTGCGACCTGTTATGCAGAAAGGACGTGAACCATTTGAGCACAGTTCCAGATAGGCCCATTCTTGTGTTTAATAGTTCGAGTAAATTCTCATGTTTGACGGTGTCAAATGCGGAGGAGAGATCAAGGAGGATGAGGAGGCAGGTATCGTTATGATCTAGGATTTGAAGGGCATCGTCAATTATGTGAGTCATAGCAGTTTCAGTACTGTGATTTGCTCGGAAGCCTGATTGATGAGAGTTGAGGAGATCAAACTGAGTAATGTGTTTAGTGAATTGTATTTGTGCGCATTTTTCCATCAGTTTGGCAAGAGTCGGAATGTTGGTAATGGGACGGTAGTTGTTTAGGTCAGAGGGGTCGGCTGTAGGTTTCTTTAGCAAAGGTGTGACTTGTCCAACTTTGAGGGAGTCGGGAATGGTCCCTTGTTGAAGTGAGCTGTTAATGATTTTAGTCCAGAGTGGAAGGAGCGACGGGGTAAGGACTTTGACAGCGTTAGCAGGAAGGGGGTCCGTGAGGTGATTGGATGGTTTCAGAGTGCTGAGCAGTCTGCCAATTTCTTCTTCCGTGTAGTTCAACTGTTCAACTGTTAGTGGTAATCGTGGTTCAAAGAGGAGTTGGAGTGCACGAGAATACACAAGGTTAAATAATAATATGTTATGCCAATGTTCACATACGAAGGAACAGAGCGCATGCTAGAAGCATAATGTGCGCGTGTAATGCAGTGGTACAAGCCTGTGTGCATGTACACTTAGTAATCAGCTCACTACAGTGCCCCAAAAGCCAATGCCAAGTGTCTGTAGGGCAGAGCTGCCCGCTGGCTCAGGCCTACAGTACGGTCCAGCAGGTCCTTAAAATGTGACAGACATGTGACTGAATGAGGTCAGAGATCAAATCATTACGCACGGCAACATCGCTTGTTCGCACCTGCGCTGCCAGGCTGATGGCACCCCACACCTCCCGCTGCACCCCGCTCACTTGCAGCGCCTGGGCACCCAGGTCCCACTGCTCACCCGCTGTCAGTGTTGTGTGTCCAAACACGACAGGCAGCAGTGTTCACAATTCAGATGCAGTGTTGATTGCAGGATGGTGTACACCTCATGGATCCCTTTTGAAACATGACGTCTAGTAGGGTTCACAATTCATGTCCAGTGTTGATTGCCAGGATGGTGTATGCCTTATAGATCCCTTTGTTTTATTGCGCATTGTGATATGCAATGTTGATGCAGCCATATCACCTGAGGCAGTATGGAAGAAGTGGGACATGTGTCATCATTGTTATCCTATTTTTACATATACAAAGTGGGCTCGGCTTGCGTACGCCAGGCCAGCGTAGGCGTGTGAATAACTGTTCTGGGGACCTGGGCATTGTTCAGTTCCTGCTTGGCCAGGAACTGTACTTATGTGTGTTTCTGTTGCAGTTTTGAAGTCGCAGAATGTGCAATTTACATTAATGTAGCATGTACCGGAAGGGCGGCAACTATAGCTAATGAGATGCTGTTCAAAAACATCAAATGGCCAACATCACATGTCATTGTCAAGCTTGTGGATATGCGCAGACAAGCATGTAAATGGTGTGCGGTATTATTGAAAGTGTTTCTATCGTGAAGCGCACACATTTGAATGTGGTCGGATGGAGGGAGGATCAGCAGTGACGCTACGTCATACATAGTGATAACGTTCATTACAGTCAAGCAATGCATGTCAAACTTGAATCTGAAAGTCTCACATGACACACTACTATACTGGTAAAGCCTGACAACAGAGCATACAGCAACACAAATGTACACATTACTCTTTACTGTTTGTTACATGTGATCTAGGATGTGCACTCTGCCCGTGGCTGATGATACTCCTTCGAGCCACCAATACCCAGGCCGAAAGGCAGCACAATAATGAAATGAATTACCAGTATTTGTAAAGCGCACAGCTACCTCCGAAGTGGTATCCCATCGCTCGGGGCCCTCGGGAAGATTAAGCGAGCTATTGCCCAGAGTCACATGGTGCTGAGCTAACCTGCCACTGGTGCCGGGGATCGAACAGTGAACCACGTAGTCTGGAGTCAGGCACCCTGGCTGCTGCACCACACACCAGGGGCATCATCTAACACACATTTGTTTGTTTGATGTAACGTTTCAGATGCATGGCCATCATAAGTGGAAGGCTAATGTACAGACCATGACTATTGATCAATATGATCGTTGCATGTTGTGTGTAGTATAAGATATGTGTACACAGCATAATAACTTTTCAAAAAAGCTCTCTAAGAAGAAGGGGTGTGTCTCATCAAATACTGTACAGAGAATTACTAAAATGGGTGAGGTCCTCCAACTGTTACAACGGGAAATGTTATGAACTAATCAAATGATTTTTTTAAGGTCACATGGCACTCGCGCGTCGAGGGCGCAAGGAGACCGCACCCAACATGATTTTGAGAAAATATATTTATCATTATATAAATTTATGACAGAAATATATAAATGGTTAAAATAATTTTGATTATCGCTTGCTCTAATATACAGTTTAAAGTTATTTAGATATAGTTTTGAGACATTAAAAAAATGAGGGAATGGGTTACCCGGCGCGACACTGTACAGTGTGTACTCGTCACATTTGCAACGCGCAGCGGGCGCAACCCCATACGTACATGTCGTAGCGCGTGGCTTGGTACTGCGTATAAGTCGGTTACCAAAGTAGCAGCCGGCGCAACATCATACATACATGATGTTACACGGGACGCAGTGCCACAAACCCGTCGGATACCAAATGCACATCATTTACGAGTTTAGCAATATGGCGTATAAGATTTACATGGTGATGGAGCTTGGTACACTACCTGTACGGGACTGCAGTTTTCTCAACAACAAAAAAAGATATACATATTGTTTTGGGAATATATAAAACATTACATAATTGTTAAAGTTAAAAAAATAGAAAAAATATAGGTTTTATAAACATTAAAATATGAAATTAACATAAAAAAACCTTTGAAATGCACTGAAAAAACCATAGGTTTTAGAGATGTCATAGTTAGAAATTAGCATTTAAAAAACCTTTGAAATTCACTAAAAAAACATAGGTTTCAGGGACGTCATCAGTGATGTCACTGACCATGTCATGAGTGATGTAATATGTGATATCATCAGCAGTGCATTTCGGGCGCAGGTGTTATAGTTAGATCAACTAACTATAACAGGCGAATTTCTCTGGTTTTATCTGAGTCAAATGTCCAACTAACTATAACGTCCCTGAAACCTATCTTTCTTTAGTGAGTTTCAAAGGTTTTTAAAATGCTAATTCCTAACTATAACGTCTGTAAAACCTATGGTTTTTCAGTGGATATATATATATATATATATATATATATATATATATATATATATACATATATATATATATACATATATATATATATACACACGTGCACACACACACTTACGTGCACCCCAGAGTATTTTGAGCGGGACATTGCAGAAACATTGTATATCTGCAAACGAGGGTGAGTGTGTGTCATACAGAGCACAGTTCTGAGTAGTAGCAATGCTTTTGACGGTGGCAACAGAGCCCTGCAAAAGTTCTTTGCAACAGAACAAAGTCAGGAGAAAGCAAATGCCTCTCCAAGCACTTCATATAGTCATTTTGATTGCACAGCTAGCCAAGGCAGCTTTCAGACAGGATTTTGAATCACAAAAAAAAAACAATCGGGTTTTTTTCTTTTTCTTTTATGCAGATTTATATAGGGTGAACTCGACCCAAAGGTATTGTAGCGCTTTACATGAGCACCGGTTATGTTACACAAGGACACATTCAGTCACAGGGCCAATTTCTCTATTGGCGGCACCGGGTAAATGATGGAAAAATTGATCCAGCAACAGTTAAATAGTTATATTGAGGCTAATAATATTTTACATGAGACCCAATCAGGATTTAGACCCGGTTTCAGTACCGAGACTGCTCTAATCGAGGTGGCCGAGTCAGTGAGGTGGTCGATGGATTCAGGGGACTCGGCGTTGCTGATGGTCCTGGATCTGTCGGCCGCTTTTGATACGGTCGACCACGATAGACTATTACAACGGCTAGCAGGTATTGGGCTTCAGGATCAGGCTCTCGGGTGGTTACACTCGTACCTAAATAACAGATCGCAGAAGGTGGCGCTGGGGGCATGTTCTTCTAAGCACAGGGGTCTGAGATGTGGCATTCCCCAAGGATCGGCACTATGCCCTTTATTATTCAATATTTATCTGGCCCCACTTCTCGCACTAATTGCCAACTGGGGGGGGTCACAGCAATATCTTATGCTGATGACACACAGTTGGTTTTTCCTCACTCAGAAGTGTCAGGGTCAGCCTTTGCTAGATTTAAGGGCTGTCTCGGCGACGTGGAAAACTGGATGAATACGAATAAATTAAAACTGAATCCAAATAAAACGGAGGTGATCTTTTTTGGGAAAGGCACTCCGCCCGCGGCAGAACTGTGGTGGCCCGGGGAGATGGGGCCTGCACCCCTACCCAGTGTTTCAGCAAAAAACTTAGGAGTAAAGTGGGACGATAGTCTATCTTTTTCCTCCCATATTCAGCAGGTGACGGATGTTGAGGAGTCCTGCGAGACTCTTCTGACGTTTCCTCTCGAGCTGCAAACTCCCAACTCCCTCAAGGATCAACCAACACAATCAGGACTTGGACACTGACTGAATTGACTTCTCCCCCAGGGAAAGGGGAAGTGACAGAGAGACGCACAACAAATTATACAAGATTAAATCTTCGGTTGTGTCTCTCTTGGGAAGTGCTCCGGGCCGAGGACCTTCAGTTAGGTAAATTCTGCGCTGTCTTCAAGCAATACTGTGATGCAATGTGAACAATATGAACAACAATTACCTTGTTGCCTACTTCTTAACTAACCATAACTATTTATTAAACATAGTGCTTACTGACCATAAATCCGTCTGACCCTTGTTCGCACTTTACTGAAGTTTTAACTCAGGTTCTAAATCTCGACACCTTTTGAGTAAACACAACATGTCAAAATAGCTTGGCACTTTAACTGAGTGAACAAACCAATATAATTAGTGTGGTTAGTTTAAACAGAACTCAAAAAACTCATGCAAGATCATACCTGAGTCTTTAAAATAATTCTTCTGTAAAGAGACTCTGCAGATGGGAGACAGGGAAAATACAGGGAAATACAACCTGTCTAAATTCACACTATCACCTAAGATTATATTTCCAATCTAAACTTGTAAATATGTTAACTTTTTCTTACAACACTCAGAAAATAAGTCAACATTACACAGCATTGTCCATATAGGTTCTGATTGCCTATTTAACACTATTGTATTTACAAAGGCTTATTTATTTCACCCAGTTCGTTTTTAAGCGCTTAACTCTTCTCTGAGATTGGCTCTCTTTTAAAGTAGTCATTAAAGTCCTTGCTAGAGGGTCTCTTCATGTAGCTAGCGCTAACTCTTTGAACGAAGTTCCAGTTCTCTAGCCAGAGTAAATTTGCCCTTGTCAAGGCTTGTTTAAGAATCAGCTCTCCTCGTTAAGCCTGTTAAAGCGTCTTGAGGAATTCAATGAAAATAACCTTTGCCACTTCCTATGTCAATTTCAATTGTTCGTGGCTCATTTAAAGAAAGAAGAAACCTCTTACTGTCCTTTTCCTCATTTATCAGCAACGTTGGACAGGAGGCTCGAACTGACAGCCGGAGGAGGAGAGCGGGGAAAACAAACCTCCCGTCTGCCACAGGGAAATGCCGGTAACCTGTCACGTCGTCTTCTGGCATAAATCTATGACGCTGACAGCCAGGGCTTCCGGAGTCACAGGAACAGATTGTCAAAGGAAAATGAATAGCGGGGCTTTGGCTAAACAAGCGGGTTAACTGGAAATCTAGAACTAGGGAAATCCTACACAGGGGCAGAAGCTCTCGCTAAGTACAACGAGAGACGAAGCGTTTGGCAGTTGGCTGAGGCTTGTATTTATAGCCTCAGCCACGAGACCAGCGCGAGGCTCTCTCTTCATCTCTCCTAGCGCGAGGACAGACACGAGCCTGTCTCACAAGAGCGCACAATCTAAGATGTGACACTAAATTGAGTTAAATAACAAACAAGCATTGCTAAATGCAATTGCTACAGATTAAACTTCTAAAGGTTTTTTAAAATGAAACTGTACATGAAATAATACACAAAATGAAATCAATAAACTACATTTATCCTTTTGATTCATTAAATAAACACTGCGTCAATTCTGAATCAGAACCTATTTAAGACGACCAGTAACACCCCTAACAGTTCCTCCCCCCAAAGGTCGTCTTACAGGTCTAGGTTTATCAGGATGCAGAGCATGAAAAGATCTAACAAGCCTAGGAGCATGAACATTTTTCTCAGGTTCCCAAGATCGCTCAGAAAGATCATAACCCTTCCAATCAACCAAATAAAACAAGGCACCCCGAATCCTTTTGGAATCTAAAATGGATTTAACCTCGTACTCAACATGGTCACCGACAATTACTGGCGGTGGTGGGTTATCAGCACGAGTAGAAGGTTCAAAAGGTTTCAACAGAGAAACATGAAAAACAGGGTGAATAGCATATTCCTCAGGTAAAACTAATTTCACAGATACAGGGTTCAAAACTTTCTTAACTTCAAAAGGCCCAATAAATCTAGGTTTCAATTTCCTGGGACCCTCCAACTGAATGTTCCTGGTGGATAACCATACCAACTGACCTTCCTTATACAAAGGAGCAGCTTTACGATGAGAATCAGCAGTCTTTTTCATAGATAACTTACTTTTGACCCATTGTTTTCTAGCCTTATCTTGGATATCCAACAGATGAGTTAATCTATCAGTAACTGCTGGCATAGACAATTGTTCATCAGGTAAGAGAATAGGAATAGATCTTGGGTGTTGACCAGTGAGAAAATAAAAAGGAGAACAACCCAAAGCTGAATGAGTGGTGTTATTATAGGAAAATTCAGCCCACGGTAACACCTCATCCCAAGGGTGAGAGGAGGTAGTTAACAAACATCTTAAACCCTGTTCAACATGCTGATTCAATCTCTCCGTCTGACCATCCGTCTGTGGATGAAAAGAAGAAGACAGAGCCAACTCGATTCCCAAGAGTTTGCTGAGTTGTGACCAGAATTTAGAAATGAACTGAGGGCCCCTGTCCGAAATAATCTTTGAGGGCAGACCATGAAGTTTCACAATATTCGATAAAAATACAGCACTGAATTCAGTTGCCGAGGGAATCTTGTGTAACGGGATAAAATGGCCCATTTTGGATAACAGATCCACCACCACAAGAACTGTAGTAAACCCATTAGACTTAGGGAGATCAGTAATAAAATCTAAACTGATTGTATGCCAAGGGTGCGGAGGAATAGTCATAGGACGAAGCAAACCCATTGGAACCTCATGTAAAGCCTTTTGACGAGAACAAACTGGACAGGTTTTCACAAATTGTTGAATAATAGAAATCATTTTTTCCCACCAAAAATGACGTTGACACAAATCCAGGGTTTTGTTAATACCTGGATGTGCAGCAATCGCCAAATCATGATTCCATTGCATGACCTTATCCTGTAAATCTCTTGTGGGAATAAACAATTTGTCATTGTGATAGAAAAACCCATCTCTAATGGAATTACCTTTTTTTAATAACCATTCATGAACATCAAAATTTTTTAATTCCATCTTAACAGAATCCAAAAAACTTTCTGTATGGATTTCAGCAGCAATTTTTTCTAAGGGCAAAATACTGGGGGGATCCTTAACAGAATTTAAATCTTTTTCACATACTAATCGTGAAAGTGTGTCAGATAACAACTGCTTTTTTCCAGGTCGATACATAATTAAAAAGTCAAATTCGCTAAAGAACTGTAACCACCTCATCTGTCTAGGAGTAAAAGCCTTAACAGTGGAATAAAATTGTAAATTTTTATGGTCAGAATAAACAGTAATTGTGTGTTTAGCTCCCAAGAGGTGATGTCTCCATTCTTGAAACACATCTTTAATGGCTAGCAATTCACGTTCCGCAATCGTATAATTTTGCTCAGCTAAAAGCAATTTCCTAGAGAAAAAAGCAATAGGATGGAAGTGACCAGTATTTGCATCCTTTTGAAGCAACACCCCACCAATAGCAGTCTGTGAAGCATCTGCTTCCACAAAGAAAGGCCTATCAGGATCAGGATGAACCAAAATGGGAGCAGAGGTAAAAGCCTTCTTCAACAAAGAAAATGCTTGATCAGCTTCTTCAGTCCAAGAGAAGACCTTCCCTTTTTTCAATAACTGAGTAATGGGAGTAACAATATCTGAAAACTTAGAAATGAATCGCCTATAAAAATTAGCAAATCCAAGAATTCTCTGCGTGTCTTTAATTGAAGTAGGAATTGGCCAGGTTAGAATTGCTTCGACTTTCTTTGGATCCATATGAATCCCCTCAGGTGATAAACAATAGCCGAGAAATTCCACTTGAGAAGCATTGAAAACACATTTTTCCAATTTAGCATATAGAGAATGATCTCTTAATTTCTGTAACACTAACTGAACATGTTGTACATGTTCTTCCATATTTTTAGAATAAATTAAAATGTCATCAATATAAACGATGCAACAGACATCCAACAGATCATGCAAGACCTCATTAATAAAATATTGAAAGGCCGCTGGAGCATTGCAAAGACCAAATGGCATAACCGTATACTCAAAAAGACCAAATTTCGTACGAAAAGCAGTCTTCCACTCATCACCTTCTTTGACTCTAATCAAATGATATGCTCCTCTAAGATCCAGTTTGGTGTAAACACTAGACCCCTTAATTTGATTAAGAAGCACTGGGATCAAAGGCAATGGATACCTATTCTTAATGGTTGCTTTATTAACCTTTCTGTAATCAATACAAGCCCTCAGATCCCCAGACTTCTTCGAAACGAAGAAAAGAGGAGACGAAACAGGAGAAGTAGAATGTCGAATGAAACCTAACTCCAAAAGCTCATCCAAATAGTTCCTTAAATAAACATTCTCAGGTTCGGTTAAGGCATAAATTCTACTACATGGTAGAATAGCACCAGGAACTAAATCAATTCTGCAATCAAAAATTCTGTGCGGTGGTAATTTGGTTGCTTCAACAGGATCAAAAACCTTAGAAAAATTTCTATACTCAACTGGAAGCCTATTATCTTCCGCAGTTAGAGCAGCACAAAAAAGGGGCATCACCGGATCTTTGGTTTCTTGATAACAGTGTAACTTACAAAAAGAAGACTCTAAAGTGACAGTCCTTTTAATCCAATCAATATTGGGATTATGTAATTCTAACCAAGGAATGCCTAGGATGACACCAAAACTTGGAGCATCAATAAGATCAAAAACCACTTTCTCCGTATGCCCATTATCTGCTACCAAAGTTAATGGTTCGGTGTTAAATTGAATCATACCAGAAGATAAAACCGAACCATCAACTGCTCTCACAGACTCAGGTTCCTCCTTAGTAACAAATTTCAGATTCAATTTATGGGCAAACCCAATATCGAAAAAATTCCCAGTAGCCCCAGAATCCAAAAGTACAGGAATGCTATGTCTTTGAAGAGTAGTTAAGATAAAGACCATCCGAATAGTAAAATGTTTGGGAATATGTGTAGTTACATTGGTGACAAATTTGGAGATCTTAGAAGGAGATTTGCTCGAGGAAACGATCTCTGCTTTCCTCGAGTATTTTAGTTTTCCGACGGCTTAATAGGAAGAGTTTCAACAACAAAAATTTTCTTTTTTGAAGGTTTCACAGAACAATCCTTGGCAAAATGCCCAGGTTTGCCACAGTATAAACATAAATTGCCCTTACGCCTCCGTTCTTTTTCTTCAGGAGTTAAAGGCCCTTTGAACCCACCCGGTAAAACAGATTCAACAGAAACATTCTTAACTTCAGACTCTTTTTTCTCAACTTTAACTAGAGGACTTCTAAAGTCACTCCTAGTTTTTTCATTTCTACGTTCACCCAATCTGTGATCAAGTCTAACCACTAGATCCTGAAATTCCTTAAACCCATCAGGTAAATTCACAATGTGCGCAAGGGAGTCTTTTAAATCATCTTTTAGACCTCTATAAAATAAAGAAATCCTCTTCTCCTCAGGCCAATGAGTTTCAGACAGAAGTCTATTAAAGGTAGTTATATAGGATACAAGGTCCTTGGTCCCTTGACGAAGACTCAATAACTCATTATCAGAAGATTGAATTAAGGTATGTTTGGCGAATAGACTGGACATGGCCAATTTAAAATTCTGCAAATTGTGAAGCAAAGGGTCATTATTATCTACTAAAGGCATGGCCCAATTAGCAGCCACCCCTCCCAGATAAGAAATTATAAAAGCCACCTTAGCAGAATCAGAAGAAAAAATTTGAGGTTTACACATGAAGTGCAATTGACATTGACTAAAAAATGTTGCAAATCTGCTATTATCTCCAGTAAACCTTTCAGGATTAGCCAAAGGGACAGGTGTAGGAGTAACTACAGTAACTTGAACTGGTTGTTTTTCTGACTGAACTTCTGAGGTATGAGGCTGAATAACATCAACTCCTAATCTAGCTGGCGCTAAAACCGGTTTCTTCTCCTTAGAAGAATCCCTCCAAGACGAGAATCCAACCCTAGTCTCATCTAACTCCTGACGAAGCGATTGGTTCTCTAAACGTAAATTTTCCATCTCCACTGTCAACTTCTGGACTAACTGTGTCAACTGTGAAGCATCCATGAGGGTGAGTTTGCAGACTTGAAAGGAAACGATTTTAAAATAGGAAAGTAAGGCTTCGTCTACTGTTGAGGAGTCCTGCGAGACTCTTCTGACGTTTCCTCTCGAGCTGCAAACTCCCAACTCCCTCAAGGATCAACCAACACAATCAGGACTTGGACACTGACTGAATTGACTTCTCCCCCAGGGAAAGGGGAAGTGACAGAGAGACGCACAACAAATTATACAAGATTAAATCTTCGGTTGTGTCTCTCTTGGGAAGTGCTCCGGGCCGAGGACCTTCAGTTAGGTAAATTCTGCGCTGTCTTCAAGCAATACTGTGATGCAATGTGAACAATATGAACAACAATTACCTTGTTGCCTACTTCTTAACTAACCATAACTATTTATTAAACATAGTGCTTACTGACCATAAATCCGTCTGACCCTTGTTCGCACTTTACTGAAGTTTTAACTCAGGTTCTAAATCTCGACACCTTTTGAGTAAACACAACATGTCAAAATAGCTTGGCACTTTAACTGAGTGAACAAACCAATATAATTAGTGTGGTTAGTTTAAACAGAACTCAAAAAACTCATGCAAGATCATACCTGAGTCTTTAAAATAATTCTTCTGTAAAGAGACTCTGCAGATGGGAGACAGGGAAAATACAGGGAAATACAACCTGTCTAAATTCACACTATCACCTAAGATTATATTTCCAATCTAAACTTGTAAATATGTTAACTTTTTCTTACAACACTCAGAAAATAAGTCAACATTACACAGCATTGTCCATATAGGTTCTGATTGCCTATTTAACACTATTGTATTTACAAAGGCTTATTTATTTCACCCAGTTCGTTTTTAAGCGCTTAACTCTTCTCTGAGATTGGCTCTCTTTTAAAGTAGTCATTAAAGTCCTTGCTAGAGGGTCTCTTCATGTAGCTAGCGCTAACTCTTTGAACGAAGTTCCAGTTCTCTAGCCAGAGTAAATTTGCCCTTGTCAAGGCTTGTTTAAGAATCAGCTCTCCTCGTTAAGCCTGTTAAAGCGTCTTGAGGAATTCAATGAAAATAACCTTTGCCACTTCCTATGTCAATTTCAATTGTTCGTGGCTCATTTAAAGAAAGAAGAAACCTCTTACTGTCCTTTTCCTCATTTATCAGCAACGTTGGACAGGAGGCTCGAACTGACAGCCGGAGGAGGAGAGCGGGGAAAACAAACCTCCCGTCTGCCACAGGGAAATGCCGGTAACCTGTCACGTCGTCTTCTGGCATAAATCTATGACGCTGACAGCCAGGGCTTCCGGAGTCACAGGAACAGATTGTCAAAGGAAAATGAATAGCGGGGCTTTGGCTAAACAAGCGGGTTAACTGGAAATCTAGAACTAGGGAAATCCTACACAGGGGCAGAAGCTCTCGCTAAGTACAACGAGAGACGAAGCGTTTGGCAGTTGGCTGAGGCTTGTATTTATAGCCTCAGCCACGAGACCAGCGCGAGGCTCTCTCTTCATCTCTCCTAGCGCGAGGACAGACACGAGCCTGTCTCACAAGAGCGCACAATCTAAGATGTGACACTAAATTGAGTTAAATAACAAACAAGCATTGCTAAATGCAATTGCTACAGATTAAACTTCTAAAGGTTTTTTAAAATGAAACTGTACATGAAATAATACACAAAATGAAATCAATAAACTACATTTATCCTTTTGATTCATTAAATAAACACTGCGTCAATTCTGAATCAGAACCTATTTAAGACGACCAGTAACACCCCTAACAACGGAGGGCTGCCTTTGCAAACTGAGGAATTTACGGAAAATTCTCAAGTTACTGCCAGAGGAGTGTAGAAAAACGGTGATCCATGCCACAATTACTTCTAGGCTGGATTACGCGAATGGCCTATATTTGGGTCTTCCGAAATTCCTTATTCAGCGCCTGCAAATCGCGCAGAATGCAGCGGCTAGGCTGCTAAGACGCATACTGTTTAAAGACCATGTCACCCCCCATCTAGGTGCCCTACATTGGCTGATGGTGGCGAGCAGAATAAAATTTAAGGCTCTCACGCTGGCGTTTCGAGCTTTGTACGGAAACTGTCCATATTACCTAAGATCTCGGTTGCCCAGGCATTGTCAAGCCCACTCTCTCCGCTCGAACTGTCGGGTCCTGCAGCTCGAGCCACGAGTGAGAAGGGCTCGAATGGGGGGACGGTCCTTTTCGGCAAACACGGCTCGGCTTTGGAATACTTTGCCTCCAGGCCTCCAGAGCACCCCCTCGGAAGCTAACTTCAGAAAACAGCTGAAAACCTGGCTCTTCTCACAGGAACGTTAGACATTTTTCCCAGGGTTCCTGACCCGTTTTGCTCTCACAGCGCCGGGACACCTCCTTGTGCAGGTAGCTGTTTGCGCTATATAAAAATCTGTATTATTATTATTATTATTATTATTATTAAGTGAAATGCCCCCAGAATCACAGGATGTGGACGCGACCCGTGGCTCGAACCTTGGATTCCAGCTCCAAAGTCGGCAATCTAGCCGTCAGACCACATCCTCTCCCCTTAGGCTTTCCCGAGAGCAGGGGCAGGCGAGGTTAATTCACGGTCTTGGGGGCAAGGGGGTGGCAGGTGGGGAAACCTAGAAACAGTTAAATGACCGCGCTCAACTGATTGTGTTTTCATTGTTGATAACACCGCCCGTGTTTGGAGAGCGAATAGGGAGAATGGGCTTGCTGCACCCTGCAATGATAAGGAATAAACGTGAAACACTGCCCCAAAGTTGCCATGATGTAGCAAGGTCCCTAGCATGCAGGGCAATCTGGCAGTACCTGGTTCTCTTACAGAAAGCTTAAAGTTGGGAAGTTGGTTTTGAGGCGGGGTCTAAATTTATGTGCAAAGAGGGGTTCCATTGCCAATTCATGGCAGCCTTCAAAGCTAACAAAAAAAAGCAGTTGCTGCAATTCATGGCAGCCTTCAAGGCTAACAAAAAAAGCAGTTGTTGCAAGCATTAGCATGAAGTAAAAGATTTCATCCACTTAAAGCAGCTCGACTCAGTTGCAGGCACACCATTTTATATTAACAAACACAACATCAGTGCATAAATACTAACTAGAATACAATTACATGTAATTTGACCGGAAATAAGCTACAAATACTACCACGAATGCTCATTTAAATATTTCAGAGTAAATTAAAAAGATTCTCGGGCTGCCTTTTCGGCAGAGGATGGTTCCCTAATGTTTTCTGTGGCGGAAAGTGAACAACATGATCCTCGACAAGGGAGGAATGCAGCTGCCACCCTGCGCGCCACTGCTCACTCCCGAAAGCAAAATGCAGTGGGAGTGAACCTTTAGAGAAGAGTTGAGACATGTATCCGGCTTTGACCATTTGACCATTTGCGTGCTTTCATTATTGAAAGCCACACACAAAGGCCAATTGAATGTGTGGGAGTTGTCAGACCCACACTGACAAGTTTCAGGGAAGTTTGGAGTGCTCACAAGAAGCGTCACATAGAGCAGTGCATTCGCTCTGCGATAGGCCCGGCCTAAAAAGCATACACTATTCACAGTTTGTACATGCATAGAAGACCAAAAAACGAATTGTCAGGACCAATTGTCATGAATGCCAGTCACCAAGGATGATGAAGACTCGCCAGCTACCACCTAATAGCACATAACCCACAGTTCATTGGAGAATGCATACAATGGAAGAGAGACAAACACATTGACCAATAATCATGGAACATTCCAGCTTCTGCAATAGTATTAGGAAGAGGCAGAAAGTGGTGACAGATTTGTTTCCCAATATTCAGATACCAAATATGCTTGCCATCTCAGAGTCTCAGGGTCTGCTAACTCAGAGGATGGCATGATTGATACTGATTCCACAGGAAGGTAAACTAGAGGCCTCTATAAGAACAAAGACAAAAAAAATAATAATAATAATAATCTTTACGTATTCATGGAATGAGTAACTAGAAGAGAACATGAGGAAGATTATAAAGCTGCAGTGAGTTAAGGGCCAGGTCTTAACTGGCCCTTAGCGAGCTTCCAGAAGTGTAGAAAATCGAACAGCTTGAGAAGGTGTTATGAAATGTGTTATTGTGCAGGTGTGCGTATATACTGGCACTACCACAAGTGCCCCAGATGAGGAAGTGTGTCTGACCTTAACGAGGTGAGATGCTATCTTGAATGGGGATGAGATCGTATTGGACCAAAAGGACACAGGACTGATGCTGTCATGTTAGAATCGGACCCACGCTGTTCCCTGAATGCAGCTGTCGATTTCCACCAAGCCTCCTTTAAACAAGCACAGGCACACAGGAGCTGGCTTGGTCATTGCTCTTATTGCATAGGGTCCCAGAAATGTGTGCTTAAATTTAGCATGACTTCCTAGAAGATGCAGATAACAAATGGAAAACCATTATGAATTCCCCACCTTGTATGTTGAGGCAAGTGTGTGTTGTCCATCAGCAACCCTCTTTTTTGTGTTCTTAGGATACGTGAGTTGTGAAATTATTGACTAATATACCAGTGAGAGTCTGTAATAAATTAGTAACAGATGGTAATGAATAATGGGGCAAAGTGAGGACCATGATATATGGATGGAATTCATAGTTAAACTGAAGTGAAGCTCTGATGTCTGTCACTGTACATAAATTCTGCCACCTGTATCCATTGTCCCCATTGCTTAGGATGATGAGTTAAAAACTAACAAAGGTATTGCTCAATTACTTGAGTCACCCTTACCCCCCAACACTGCTCCATGGTATGATTCGCTCTGTCCATGTGGCTATGGGTGGAAGCTACTTTACTTGTCCTGTATGGTCAAAACCTTTGTGGTGCAATCCAAAACATACACATAAACTGAGTCACTCTATTCATGTCCATAGCAGTGAGTAAACTATGTAGAGAATGTTTCTCAGGAAAATCAAAGTCAACTTTGATGCTGTAGGCAAAAAGGGTGAACTGTCTCATTTTGATGCATCTCCCACAACTAAAAGAGTAGTAAATGAGCCTGAGTTAGGGATGTCTACAATTAAATTCATGTGACTCAGTTGCAGCCGCGAGACAGGATGGTTGTGGAAGCAGTGCTCAAAGACCAACAAAATCTCCTGAAAAAATTAATATCAGGCCAACCACAGATGCAGACCAACAACAAAATAAAGAGGTCAACATCAGCACATAACTCTAAGTAAATTTAATTTTGGACCACAACCACCCTGGGAAAAGATTTTATAAAGATCTTAGGTGGAAACAATTTAAGCGCCCTCAAGAACCAACCGAATGAATTGTATACTGCTGAATAGAGGATATTAATGACCTACACTATCTGAGCTATTATATGTCAGTTTACTATATTCATCAACAACTATCTATATGAAATTTACCTTAACTGATTAGGAGCAGAGGATATATATAAAATCTGGGCCTAAAGATGAATTATTAAATTGAACAACCGGTACCCCAAGAAGGCTCTGGTACCACAATTTAAAGGCAATCTTAGTAGAACTGAAATCAGAAAATTATTGAATCAATTGTTTTTAACTCTAGAAAGCATTGTCCTGAAGAAGGTGATCAACTTTTTTCACCGAAATGCCGCGTCAACAGTTTGTGTGCTTTTTCTTGAAGTAATTTTAAATGAAAAGGAATGTAATATTCATATATTTTTTAATAAATTGTATGTGTTGATTTGTTTTTATGAAATGTTAATGAAGGTAAAACATTGGCTTGTTTTGGCTACAATAAACCTCATATATGAAAATTGTAAAATCTCCTTCTAATATCTTTTGTTTACTTGTTGATGCAGATCTGAAATTGCATATAATTATGAATACTCATGTGAGAAAAGCCAATGATCTATACTGATGATATTTTTGTAAATTTGCTACTTTGTGGAGTGGGACTCAAATTTGATGATACTCATAGGCCATTAGAAATTAGGATTTGACAGTAAGAACTACAAGGCTAGTCCAATCTGTCACGTATAACCAGGAAAAGGGAACCCATGTTTTTTTGTTTATCACATACCCATTCCCTTTTCTTTACAAAGGGTGTCTCCTTATATATTTTTACTACAATTAAATTCATGGAAATGGTGCCCACGTTTGGCTTGATCAGGTTTTGGCACCTCTAACAATAAGCCAACAGGCTTCACATTGCTAGCCTTGGCAACAGGCAAAATGTAAATTAAGAAATCTTTGGTTCTAACATGTTTTCAAAATGTGAGCATAAAGCATCTGGTTTTCCATGATGATGACCTGGATGGAATTAAATGGAAAATTACATTTGGAGAAGCAGAGCATCCGGTGAGCATGCCATGATTTTCACATCTTATTGAAAGGATGAAACCCATATGTTTTTGATCAGACTGCGATGTATCTTCAAGGTTGGCCCCTTTCACATAAGGACACTAGTCATACAAATAGTCCTTGACATCCAAGGTTGTAGATAGTGGAATGTTGTATAGGCAATGTTAAGGCTCTAGAGTAAAATGACACTTTATGTAACGCGTTGGTATGAAAGTCTTGTTGAGATAAAATGGCTGCAATTGCACTAGGAGAGGCATCTTTCTCGGCAGTAAAACAAAGCTTAGACCAGGGTGCCTTAAGATTAAGGCTCTTTTAAAAGCTTCCTTGATGACATCTGTAGTGTATTCAGCCAGAAATGAGGCCTAAATACTTTCATTCTACACAATTTTGCATAATGACCTTTCTTTCCACACGAGTTGCATACAATTCTCAATGCTGGACAAATTGGCGAATTCGCCAAGTGACCTATATGTCCACATCTAAAACAGGCAAATTTGCTATTTTGTCCTGTATATAAGTTCTGACTTGTAGAAGGTGGTCCTATGTTATCCTTTACAAAACTATTTTGCATCTCATTTTTCTCATTTTTCTTCACTTGACACACAACTTCTTCAATCTTTGTTTCTTCTTTTTTTCACTTAAAGATACTTTTTACTTTTCTTTCTTCAACTCTGCAACACACTTTGTCATATGTTCCACTTGTTTTGCTATAGCCAAAACTTCTTCAAGAGGTGGTTCATCTTTCAACCATAGTTCCTTTCTGATCTCATCATGTGCACACCTAAGTACAAACTGATCTCTAATTCGTTCATCTGGAGTCAGTCCAAAATTACATGAAGATGCCAACTTTCTCAATGAAGAAATATATTCTTCCACAGTCTCATTCTTTTTCTGTTCTCTTTATCCAAAATGGTAACGTTCCATAATAGTGCTGACTCTCGGGAGATAATGTTTGTCAAGTTGTGCAATTGCAATTTCATACTCATTCAAATTACGTTGTTCTCCAGCAGATAGATCAGGAAGATGTTCTAAGACGTCTTGACCTCCCCCCCCCCAAGCAATGGAGAAGAAGAGCAAGCTTTCTTTCCGCACTTAAATTAGTTCCACATACCCTCGCATAGTTTGCAAAAATTTTCTTCCATTTTTTCCATTTTATATTTGGTTCTCCTGGGGTATTCAAAAAGAAAGCAGGTTGAGTAACATTTTGCATTTTTAAAGAGTTCCTTCTAAATTCTAATTAATTTAAAGATTTTTCCTTTGTCCTTTTAAAATATGTATATATTTTTAACTCAGAAAGTTCCTTTTATTTCACAATGAGTCTTATTTTCTTATATTTTTTTTAACTCAGAAGCATGACATCACAATCTTTTTCTTCTTGAAACAAGTATTCTTATTTAAGAATTGTAAAACTTATGCTTAATACTCTGCTCTGTGATGTAATATAAAGTGTAGAATTCAACTTCTGTTCTATTTTGCTTTATGATGTAACATAGAGTGTGCAAAAACAACAGGTGATGGACCGAATGAGGATCAATGTCACACATTCAACCCAGTCAAAAGATCTGGGTCCTAATCCATCGTTTTTTTGTACTCCACACCACCCTGGGTTAGACAATGGCGATATGCAAATCAGCTCTGACCCTGTGCCCCACGGGAACAGTCCAGTCCGAACTACAAAAGCCATGTCCTTCCCAGAACGGAATCAAGCATCCGAGGACTTGTTGTTTTTGCAATTGCCGCCCTAAGTGCGCTGGGGATGCCCAGACGTGGGTCCCAGGCACTACACACCACTTGGAGTCAAGCTAGCCGGGCTGATGAGAGGTGTTACCTCGAAACCGGGCCGGTCCTCGGATGCTTGATTCCGTTCTGGGAAGGACATGGCTTTTGTAGTTCGGACTGGACTGTTCCCATGGGGCAATAGGGTCAGAGCTGATTTGCATATCGCCATTGTCTATCCCAGGGTGGTGTGGAGTGCAAAAAAACGATGGATTTGGGCCCAGATCTTTTGACTGGGGGAGTGTGTGACATTGATCCACATTCGGTCCATCACTTGTTGTTTTTGCAATTGCCGCCCTAAGTGCGCTGGGGATGCCCAGACGTGGGTCCCAGGCACTCCACACCACTTGGAGTCAAGCTAGCCGGGCTGATGAGAGGTGTTACCTCAAAACCAGGCCGGTCCTCGGATGCTTGAATCCGTTCTGGGAAAGACATGGCTTTTGTAGTTCGGACTGGACTGTTCCCATGGGGCAACAGGGTCAGAGCTGATTTGCATATCGCCATTGTCTAACCCAGGGTGGTGTGGAGTGCAAAAAAACGATGGATTTGGGCCCAGATCTTTTGACTGGGGGAGTGTGTGACATTGATCCACATTCGGTCCATCACTTGTTGTTTTTGCAATTGCCGCCCTAAGTGCGCTGGGGATGCCCAGACGTGGGTCCCAGGCACTCCACACCACTTGGAGTCAAGCTAGCCGGGCTGATGAGAGGTGTTACCTCGAAACCGGGCCGGTCCTCGGATGCTTGATTCCGTTCTGGGAAGGACATGGCTTTTGTAGTTCGGACTGGACTGTTCCCATGGGGCAACAGGGTCAGAGCTGATTTGCATATCGCCATTGTCTAACCCAGGGTGGTGTGGAGTGCAAAAAAACGATGGATTTGGGCCCAGATCTTTTGACTGGGGGAGTGTGTGATATTGATCCACATTCGGTCCATCACTTGTTGTTTTTGCAGTAACATAGAGTGTGGCATTCAACTTCTGTTCTATTTTTGGAGCACAGCGTGCCTTTCCTTTGTTGTGAAATCTAATGATTGAAAGATTGTATTCTATACGCGCAGAACTTTGTCAGCTGCTCAGACGTCTTTCTCAGATGCGCGCGGCTCAAGATACAGCACGAGAAACAGACGTCTCTCTAAGATGCACGCGGCTCGTCAGGAATGCTACGTCAATTGTTTACACACTTCTTCTTTTCTCGAGGCACAGCGCGAAGTACGCGGCTCATCAGGAATGCTACGTCAGCACAGCGCGAGAGATTTACGCTTCTCTTCTCTCCTCGAGGCACGGCTCGAGAGATAAACGTTTATTAAACTTGAACGTTTCTATATTTATTTTTACGCGCTGTTCAGCACATTTCCCAGCAAATTCCGCCCACCAAACTCCTCACCGCATGTTTTCTTTTAAATCTGCCGCTGGGAAGACACTGCTTCCTTTCTTTACATACAGCCGCTGGAGGAGCAGGAGAGTCGTCCTTTTCTTTATTTTCTCTGTGTTGAGGTGATGTCCTGGGTTCACCCGATCGTCGCCAATTAATGTAGTGTATTCAGCCAGAAATGAGGAATCAGGAACAGAATTAATAAAGGAGCAGGCTTTTATTAAAAAATCAGCCACAGGAGAAATCTTCAACTGACTGCTGGAACTTCTATGTATTCCAGAATCTCCACGAGATCAGAATACATAACAGAGGAAGTTCCAGTATATTAAAGATACATACATGAAATAGGAAAACATCATCACAACATCAAGGATCTGATTTTGTTCTTGGCCCGTGCTGAAAGGAACTGTAGAAGATACATATAGGTGCCATTCACACATGAGAAATCCTGATGCTAAAAATCAATAAAGGTTGAATGAACCTATAAAATGTTGCATTTCCCTAATGTTCTTTGGAATTAGACATTGTGCTACTGCTTGGACCTTTCAGTTATCCATGCTGCAGATAAATGATACCCTGAGAATTCTTAGAGTGTAACCATACATTTCTACAATATCACAAATATGGAATGCTTTCGCACTCTGGATATGGCTTCTGGACACATCTTGTGTGATCTGTAACAGTAGTTGAGTAAATCAAAATATCATATGGATCAATGCAAAGACATCCAGAAGATCTTGTATGCTTTGGCCAACCTAAAAGGCATAACCAAAAACTCATAGTACCCACAATTGGTACTAAAGGCTATTTTCTATTCAATGCCTTCTCTAATTCATTCCCAATTGTTAGCACCTCTTAAATCCAATTTAGTGAACCACTTTGAAGAACCTATTTGATTTTGCATGACTGAAATTAGGGGTAACAGATGTCACTTATGAATGGTGATTGGAGTCAGTCAATACAAGGACTTAACTCTCCATGAGGTTTTGGAATTAAAAAATGAGTGCTCCTTGCGGGGGGTGTAGCATGTAGAATTAGTTCCGTAGCCGTCATCTATATAGTTATTTAATTCTAGTTCCGATTTGATCCACCCATTAGGAATCTTTGTGCCAGTAAATAAGTCACTTACACAATCATAGAGGCAATGGGGGGAAAATGTGCCCAGTACCTATTTCAGACAAGAAAGTATCTAACTCAGCATAGGGTGGAGGCAAATTGATCACCTCTTTAGAAGAGTACATGTTAATACTATAGCTGTGGCTAATGAAGTGGAGGTCAGAGCAGGCATAATAAGGAAGCAATCTTATTGATATTACATTATATTTATAAAGGGATTGTGTTTCTCCAAAGAAGTATTACCTTTCTGAAATTATGGTGCATTGATAATGTCGAGAAAGAGTTGCTAGCAACAAGTCTTTAATTTCTTGTGACACCTTCAGAGCTAAATGGAGGATCATTAACAGGACAAATAGGTTCCACCCTCATCTTTTGGAACCTAAGTACTCTGTGAATGGGGCAAAACAGGTATCCCAAAATACCCTAGGTCTTCCTAAGTCAATTATAGCAGTGACCAAAGGAGTCATTTTAGTAATCATATAAGAAGGCAGAAAGACGGAGGAAAATAAATACAATACATCTAACAAACTTCTGAAAATGACATCCCAAATGTAAGGTTCTGATTTACAGTCGCATTGTTATCCAAGAAGAGGGCGCTTCCAAATAGTTATTGACCTCTGTGAAATATGGTCCTCATCCTTACAGTAGACCTTCTGGCTGCACCCTAGTCAATAATTTCCAAACAGTGCCTTTCTGTAGGATAATATTGTTTAAATACTTGGCCACATGACATTTTCCAGTGTGTCTGAACGTTTGGAAGACTGTCAACCTAAAGAGACATAGATTAATATATATTAGAGGGGCGTGGCTAAGGCCCCGATGTAGGTGGAAGCGGGACTCCGGAGCTCCTCCGTGCCCGCCTCGCACCACCGCATATCCTGAACCCCGACTCGCGCCCAGACCCCTCAAAAGTACATAGGAGGGCAACGGGGGCACGCAGGGTGAGTTTGGAGGACTGGGGGCCCCTGTGTACACCCCCGCTGGACTTTACAACTCGAGCGCGGCTCCCGGAGAGGAGAGCGCCCAAAATGGCGGCCGCCGTCCTGCCCTGATGTGCCTGGTGGCTGACCTCAGGAGGCGAGGAAGAATCCCCTGACGCGGTGGCGACTGACCGCTGGCCGGCGGAGACCCCCGGAGACCGGGCAAAGGTGAGGGGAACTGGCTGGCGTACTCGCGGGTGACGCTGGAGGACGGGAGTCGGCGGCCCTGCCTGACCCTAAAATGGCGCCGGCGGAGACCGAGTGACCGCGTTGGCGGCCGACAGCGGGGCCCTTGGAGCTGCGTGGACCGCTGGACCAGCGCGCAACACACGACCCGCCCTCCTAGTGGTGGCATTGGGGGGTGCGCGAGGACAGTGGACGTCAAGGAGAGCGGGGTTTGAGGGACTGGCTACCCTCCCCCCCCCCACCACGAGGCACCTGCCCGGGCTGGGTGGCTGTCTGCGGAGCTGTGGGGACCGCGTGGAGGCCTGGGCCTGCGAGGGGCACCTGTCCTGATATCCCGGTGACGGTCTTGCCAGGGAGCCTGTGCCACTGGGGATTGGCAGCACGCGCACAAGGGGGACGAAGGGGGGAACAGGAGACGAGGTGCTGACTCCCCACCCCTACGAGTCACTGAAGTTCCGGGCGGGAAGAGGTGCCTACCTGACCGGGGGCGCCCGAGCACAGCGGACCAGGTACTCATTGGTGACTACCCTGCCTGAGCCTTCTAGGTGCCCGGACCAGGGGCACTGGTGCCACACGACGCCGGCGGAGACTGGCCCTTGAACTGGACCCCACGAGACGCAGGCCCAGTGGTCGGAAGGAACGGCGGGCCTGAGGCGGACCAAGGACGGAGAGGGGGAACATCGGCGACCGCAGGGGCGCTTGACGATCACTGCCCGCCAGGATGGTACGGGGCAACAACAGGAAGAAAGGCTTCGAGGCCCTGAGACAGGACGACCCGGGGCACCTCGTCGAGGACGACCCGCCGGGGGAAGGGGCCGGGAGCTCGTCCCGCCCGCGGGATCCCTCTCTGGGGGACATAATGCAGGCGATTGTGGCGTCACGGGAGGCTCTTGAGAAGTGCATGGACACCATTGGGTCGGACCTAATCCTGTTGAAGGACGACCACAGGAAACTGAAGGAGCGGGTGGCGACCTCAGAGGTGGCCCTGAAAAGCTTGCCAGGGGACGTGGCGGAGCTCAAAACGACACTGGCGGAAATGGCGCAGAAGGTGCGGGTCCTGGAGCTCCGAGCAGAGGACAGTGAAGGGCGCTCTCGGCGCAATAACCTCCGCCTGGTGGGGGTCCCTGAGAACACAGAGGGGCGGGATGCGGTCACCTACCTGGAGGGCTGGCTACGATCCGAGGTGGCCCCGGAGGGACTCTCGCCGTTCTTTGCCATTGAACGCGCACACAGAGTCCCTGCGCGTCCCCCCAAACCGGGGGTGCCTCCGCGCCCGATTGTACTGCGGCTTCTGCACTTCAGAGACAGGGACCATATACTGCGGAGGGTGAGGGAAATCCCGGACCTGAGAATAGACAACAGCAGGGTCATGGTCTTTCCGGACTTCACCAGAGATGTGCAGAAGCAGCGTGTCTCCTTCCTGGCGGTCAAACGGAAATTGAGATCGCTGCAACTGCCCTACGCTATGCTGTTCCCGGCGTGGCTGCGGGTGGTCGATGGGGAACGCACTCACTTTTTCCTGACGCCGCAGGAAGCTTGGAGCTGGTTGGACGCGAGAGGGGAGCCGGGCACGGGCCCCACACCGCAGACCCCCCCAGGAGACACTCCGCGGAAGCGACACCGACGCGACGATCTGGCTCCCCAACGGGCTGGCAGCAGGAGCGGGCCAAGGCGGTGCAAGCGGTGGCGGCCATCAGCCAGGGGGACGCCAGCCCCTCCAGCAGCGCATCTGAGCAGTCGAAGGACAGCACTCCCAGCCCTGGCTCCAGCAGTGGGCACGAACATTCTGAGACGGACCTGCCGGTGGTGACTCCCCAGACAGCGGAAGGTATCCTTGGCTGAGACGGTTCGTGCGACCTTGGCCACACAAGTAAGATATTGGGACATGCAGGTGGGGGGGGGGGACCGCTTTTGGACGCTGTGCAGTGGGATGCGGATGCCCCCCCGGGACTTCGCACTGGCACCATGGGGGACGGGGAGAGTCGGGGGGTCTCTCCTGATTGTTGTTAGGGGTAGTGGGGCGGGGGCGGGGGGCTTCGGACCTGTCTGGAGCCGGCATCGCTGCCACTCCAGCCCTACTATGTAGTGATACGCTCTTTGATACTTGAGTTTGGATGGGGTTTCCACGTTGGTTGTCTGTCCGGGGGTGTGGGAGTTGGGGTAGTTTGAATATGCAGGTTGGGGGGGGACGGGGGGGGGGACCTAGGCGTGCTGGGGGGGTTGCCGGGAGAGCGAGTGGAGTGGATGGGGCTTGGCGGCCTTCGCCATGGGATCCGACTTAGGCTATAAATGTCTCACATGGAACGTAAGGGGGATGCACTCGATGCACAGGCGTCATAAGATCCACTCTTATCTGGTCAGGCGGGGCATACACATTGCCTTCCTTCAGGAAACCCATCTGCTGGATAAAGAAGGGAGGGCACTGCAGCGGCGCTGGAGGGGGCAGGTCTTTCACACCCGCTACTCCGCTTATGCTAGGGGGGTGGCCATCTGGGTGCGGGCGGGGATACCCTACCAATGCACACAACAGGTGATTGACCCAGAGGGGAGATACATAATGGTGCGTGGCAAGCTGGACGGGAGGGACCTTAACCTGGGTTGCATATACGCCCCAAATGTGGACCAACCTGCATTCCTCGCACTACTGTCCAACAAACTAGCTCAGTTTCTGGTGGAGCCCTTGCTCCTGGGCAGCGACTTTAACAGCGGGCAGACGTTAACCTGGATAGATCCCACCCCCCCCCTTCCGAATGCACCAGCTGGTAAACTTGCCTCGCGCGCTCGGCCTGGCAGCGCCGGTGGGGACTGGTCGACTCCTGGAGGGCTAACCACCCGTCGGACAGGGACTACTCCTTCTTCTCCGCTCTCCACGAACTACATGTCCGCATTGACGCCTTCCTATGCTCGCAAGACGTACACGCGGAGGTGTGCCACAGTGAGTATCTCACGCGCTCGATCTCGGACCACAACCCGCTCCTCGTGCGGCTGCGCTGGTCGCAGCTCCGCCCGAGGATCCCGGCTTGGAAACTCCGCCCTGAGGCACTGGACGATCAGCTCTTCCGTGCCACGATTGCCTCGGGCATCGAGGCATATTTCCAGGAGAACGCGGGCACGGCGGGGTCAGCCGCGACGGAATGGGACGCCTTCAATTCGGTACTTCGGGGCCAGTGCATCGCAACGGCTTCGGGAGTGCGGAGAACGCTACTGGAAGACATCGAGAAAGAGGACGAGACCCTACGGAGGCTAGAGAGGGCGAGACCTGAACGGCCGGACACTCACGAGGCCCTGCTAGGGGCGCGAGAGGCGGTGGCGGCGACAGTGGAGCGTCTCCGATGCTTTGACTACAAGGCCTACCTCACGCGAGCGCACTCGGAACGCGACAAATCGGGGGCTCTCCTGGCCTGGCTGGCCAACCCGTCCCGCCGAAGCTCGGTCATTCTTGAGCTCCGAGACCAGGCGGGGGCGGCGAGATTTGATCAACAGGGAATTAACGCATTGTTTTATGACTACTACACAGAGCTCTACCGCAGTAGGGTCCTCCCGTCGGCGGAGGAGTTTCGGGCCTTTCTGGAGGGTCTTGACCTTCCAGTGCTGGAGGAGGGGATCGCAAAGCGACTTGGGGACAAGATCGAGGAGAGGGAGGTGCGGGTTGCCATCAAGAGCATGGCAAGAAATAAGACGCCGGGCACCGATGGATTCCCGACGGAATTCTACCTCACCTACGCGGATCTCCTAGCGCCCCGGCTGACGTGGGTCTACAACGAGTCGAGGCGGCTGGGCTGCCTCCCTGCGACCACGAGAGAGGCGCTGATAGTCCCCCTACTGAAGCCGGGTAAGCAGCCATGGGACAGATCAGCGTATCGCCCACTGTCCATGCTCAACCTGGACTATAAGATTCTGAGCAAGATCTTGGCGACGCGTTTGCTCCCTCACATGCCCATGCTGGTACATGCGGATCAATCGGGTTTCATCCCGGCCCGCAATACGGCGCTTAACGTGCGGCGACTCCTGCACATACTAGAGGCCGACACTTACGACGGCGATGAGGCAGTGGTGTTTGCTGTCGACATGGAGAAGGCCTTCGACAGCCTGGAATGGCCGTATCTCTTCCATGTTTTGCGAGCGCTGGGCCTTGGCGAAGGCTTCGTAGATTGGACGAGGCTGCTCTATACGAACGCGACGGCAAGGGTCAGGACGGGGAGGGTCATCTCTGAGATGTGTGGAGTGGGCAGGGGCACCCGTCAGGGTTGCCCTCTTTCCCCCCTGCTGTTTGCCTTGGCCGTCGAGCCGCTCGCGGCGCGGGCCCGGCTGGGGCAGGCGTATCGGGGCCTGGACGTCTATGGCCAAGACCACCACATCGCACTGTACGCAGATGATCTGCTGATGTTCCTGGCGGACTCGGCGGACTCCCTGCGTGGAGCTAAGGCCCTCCTGCAATCGCTGGGTAGAATCTCGGGCCTCCGAGTGAACTGGGAGAAGTCCCACCTATTTCCGGCCCGCCCACGGAGTGCATGCCCGCAAACTACAGAGGGAGTGACCTGGGAAGAGAGGAGCCTGCGATACCTTGGCACCTCGATCTTCCATGACAGAGCCGATATCCTTGAGGGAAATATCGGTACGGCGATACGGCACACTAGAGAGAATTTCGACTTTTGGGGCACGCTCCCATTGTCACTCATGGGCAGGGTGGCGTTGCTCAAGATGGTAACCCTCCCGCGGCTGCTTTACTTCTTCGGGACCCTCCCGATCTGGATCCCGGCGAGCTACTTTCGGCGGCTGCGATCGATGGTCATCGGCTTCCTGTGGGGGGCGGGAAGGCGCAGGGTGGCCCATGCCACGCTTCTCCGCCCTAGGGCGGACGGAGGTCTAGCGGTGCCGGACTACGAGCTCTACTACTTGGCGGCGCAGCTGCAATGGCTGACACAATGGGTGGCGCGGGCCAGGAGGGGGGAGGACGGAGCGGGAGAACCGGCGGGTCCGGTTCAGGTGTTGTCCCGGATTGTCCTGGGACTTCCGATGGGGGATTTCCACCTCACTCAGGAGTTTGCGACGGCCCGGAAATGCTGGAACAGATATCGCCGGAGATGCGGTGTTACGGTTCCATACGCACCAGAGATCCCACTCAGACTCTGCGGGGCGCTTCCGCACGGAGGCTCGTGGCGCGGGCTGGACGGCTGGGACCAGCAGGGGCTGTCATCCATGGGTGACCTGTACGAAAACGGAGCGATGTTGCCCTTCGACCTCCTGCAGGACCGCTTCGAGCTGGCGGGTGGGGACTTCCTCCTTCATGCGGCTTTAACGGCGGCGATCCGCAAACACTGGGGGGCGGGCATTTCGGAGCCACCATTGTCCCTGGGATGTCAGTACGTCGTGATGATGGCAGGGACGGTCAAAGCGGTCACGTGCCTGACTCGACGCATGGTCTCGGAATCCACCGCTCCGCTGCTGACCCTGAAGACGAAATGGGAGGCCGACTTGGCGACTGAGATCCCCGAGGAGGCCTGGAATGGTATACTAGAGGGGGCCCGGAACGGCACGCGCAACGCAAGGTTCCAGCTGGTGCACTTTTATGTCCTACACAGGGCGTATCTGACCCCTGATAAATTACATAAGTACTTCCCGGCACACCCAGCGTCCTGTCCGCGCTGCCCGGCGGATCCCGCAGACTTCCGACACATGTTCTGGTCCTGTCCTGAGCTGGGGCCCTTCTGGGAGGAGGTGGTGGAGGTTCTGAGGGAGGTGACGGAGAGGGACCTGCAACTCACCATGGCACATTGCATACTACACTGGTTCCCACACACATCAAAGAATAAAGTCACTAGCAAGTTCCTGGACTTGGGGCTTCTCCTGGCGAAACGGGCCATTACGTCCCAGTGGAAGGCGTCCCGGGGCCCCGTAGTAGAGCGCTGGAAGGCTGAACTGCTTAAATGGGCTAGATGTGAGGGTGAGCTTCGCCTGCGAGCTGCGCTCAGGATAGACAATGACATGGCACTGGAGAGAGCCAGGGCGTGGGAGGGGCTGGTCCTAGATCTCACGCTCCGGGACGTGGAGGAGGAGGAATCCCCGGTGCATAGCCCGGCTCCAGAGGGACGCCCGCCTGACAGGGGGGCGGCATAGACCCGCTCGGTTATTGCACTGCCCTTGCATTCCATCGAGATGATTTACGGATGATTGCAGATGAATCCTGGTACCATGCTTCGAGTCTGATCTTGGTGACAAGGTTGAGAGTTCAATTAGGTGATACTCTGGCACGCCTGGGGGGGTGGGGGGTCTGGGTAGGGGCAGGAAGAGTTGGGGGGGGGAATCCTGGACGGGGAAGGCGGGGTAGGAAAAGTTGAGGGGGTTGAGGGGAAGGGGAGGGGGGTATGTTCACGGAAGTTGTACAGAAACTCTTGGCTTCAACTGAACTTGGGACAGGGGAGAGGGAGTGTTAGGTCCGAAAAGCAGCGCTGCCGTTTCCCATCCACTTGGTGGCTGTAGCCATGCACAGAATGCTCCAGCGCAGTTTCCTATGTACCTGCGACTTTGCCGCTCGACCTCCGGGGTGCGAGCTGAATGGCTGTGTGATACTGGGGTGTGGGAGCGGAGCTCACACTGAGCATCAAGGGGAATGGCATAAACTGTACTGTATGCTTATCTGTCATTGCTGCAATAAAAAGATATTTACAAAAAAAATGAATATATATTAGAATATTGGAATGCTGAGAGCTCCAGTAAAAACAATGCAGTGCTCCGGCTTCTATAGGACAGTAGAAGCCCGGAGCTTCAACATTCCAATGTTGTCATTCACAGCTGTTGCCGTGAACAAAGACTCATGGAACCAGAGGGGATTTCAATCGCCTTGAGCTCTGTCAGGCCTTTGTTTTATTTGTTAGAACATTCTGCCCTTTAGTGGCAGACTTTTTTAATAGTCTATATCCCTCCATAGCAGCTATACCGGCATTAAAGTCCTGTTCCCTTTAACGCTTGGAGCGGGCCTTTAATGGCCAATATATAAGGCTGTAGTATCCCTTTGAAACCGGGAATAACATCATGACAGAGAAATACATTACACTTTTCACTTGAATTATTTTCCTCCTTTTAGCAAGGGTGTGCTCCTTTTTTGCAAATAAATTTTGAAATGTAACTTAATTTGGTAAACACAGCTTCACGGGACCAATAACTTAGTAAATTTCTTGATAGTTTCCCTAGTCCCAAATAATATAAGCACCTACATATCAGCTTTGACGTCTCCAGAGTCAAATCTGTTTCGACAATTAACGCAGATCATAATGCTTTCAAAATTACACCATTTTGTTTGTATGTCAAATTGTATACATAGGTCAAAATAGAAAAGCGTTTATTGTAGACAGAAATGTGTGTATTTTCAAAATTCATCAATGCTGGTTTGTAGAAAATATTTAAAATTTCCAAAATATATTTAATGCTGATATTTTTCCTATGATAAATTATGTGCTGCTAGGGAGACTTATTACTAATATTATTACCTGGTGCTAGTGACATTTCAGCTATGGCCGTTTTGAAATATCCATGTAGAGGCATTCTACATTAACAAATAATTGTTTTCATTATTTCTGGCAACCGTGCCTTATGCATTGATGTTGTCTGGTAATCTTGCATAGGGTGGCTACTAATGTAGACTTCGCTGATATGGTCACTACCACAACACTAATACTATTAGTAGCTCGGGATAATTTTTATTGAAGATTAGTGTAACTCCTTAAAGACCCCTGGTCCAGGGAGGCCCAAAAAAAATAAAGGAGGGTGGGTGAGGCCACTAACCACCATTCATACTGCTGCTTTAATTTGATCTCTGGAAAAACGGGGGAGGCAGGGGGGCGAACATGGGAAACCGAGAACAGTGGAAAACTACTCTATTATCAGCTGGTGCTACATCATAACTTTGAATAACCTGATTCAGAATCTAGGGATGATAATCACAATAATGTAATCAAACATATGTAATCTACGACATGCTTAGTAAAGTTCAATTCAATTTAACAGATCTTCATTCGGATTCTTAATTGTATCCATAAAAGCACAGGTCAAGTAGATCAATTCTAGAATCTATAAAATACATAAAAAATATAATACGCATAAAAAGGAAGGAAAATTACATGTGGAATATGCACATAAATTAATTATTGCCACTCACTTATAACCATATTTTGTGGGAACATGCTAAGATTCAACCATCACTCTTCGCCCATGGAAATTCGTGCACGAATAGCTGCTTTCAAAAAGGAACTTACGCGGATGACCAAAGCATCTTCTTCTAATCTAATAATTTTAGTATAAGCTATTTTATGGTCAATAATGGCAGTTTCCTTAAAAAAACAGAATTAAAACAAAATCATGTATATTTCGTAAAAATTACAAAAGAATAAAAAGTGTGCCATAGTTTGTTTACTATGGTTATCACATTGGCACGTCATTTGATCAAGTTTAGTACTATACCCTAACGGAAAACAGAGCATATATTTCATAATGTCTGCTCTTAGGCAAAACAATAATCCTCTTTCCCATCGATCAATATTCTTCTCGAGATAACCTGATGGCAAGTTGGATGGCATATTCTCTATTGACATATACCTTGCTTCTGACTTTTTAGACAACTCTTCATCATGTATTAACGTATTATACTTTTCATACAACATACTCTAAAGCGATTTTTAGTTACATTACCCAGATCACTTGGGTTTAAAAAGAGGTGTTCGAGATTTACACTAGACAGACTTTCTCGTACAGCAGAAAGCCATGGTATATCAACCCCCTTATCGCAATTGAGGCAATCAAAAATTATACTTCTTGTTAGTGTTGCTGCTCGGTTCTGCCATACTTTAAGCCAAAAAATGGCAGGCCGGCCTCTGATAAAATCCTGAATATATGTCAAATTTAGCTCCCTGTGACAGATGTACTTTGATGCAGTGATCGGGGCACCCAGCAATTTCCTGCAGAATCTATTTTACTCACTTTGGATACCCTTGCAGCCTGAATAACCCCAAACCTCTGCCCCATAGGTTGCAACCGGGATGCATTGTAGTTTAAACATTTTATTGATGGGTAGTACTGCCTCGACTTTTTTAGGTTGGGGTAGTGACAATACTGAATTATTAGCTTTAGCGAATTTTCCTCTACTGTGAGACACATGAGTCGTCCACAGACCGTTAGCTGCAAATACCAAACCCAAGTATAGAAAAGTGCAGGTGCTTTGTGAACATTAATTTCCTATGGCAAATGATTTAATAAGGTGCTTCTAGGGGCCACATGCCATTAAAAAAGATTTATTAAAATTAGTGCGAAGATCTAAAACAGACATAAAATCAACAAAGCCCTTTATTAAAGTGCATTTGGGGTGTGGCCCATTAGGACCGCATCATCTGCATATAATAGAGGGGGAGAATGCTACCATTAATAATAGGGACATCAATGGTGAGCTTGGACAGGGAATTGTACAAATCATTGGTGTATAGAATAAATAACAGTGGGGCCAATATGCACCCCTGCCTGACCCCTCTGTCAATAATAATGTCATCTGACACCTCCCCGTTTTTACCAATCCGCACCTGGGCCTTTAAGTCCCTGTGTAGATATGCTCAAAATTGATCTAAAACTTTGTCCAACCCGTATTTTAAAAGAATAGACCAAAGATGTGACCTGTTTACAAAATCAAAGGTGGATGTTAAATCCATGAACGCCAAATAAATAGGAGATTTCCGTGCCACACTATATTTACCAATAATTAAATTGAGGTTTAGGCACTGTTCAACCGTGCCTAATTTATTTCTGAAACCTAGATGGCAGGAATTTAGGATATGTTCGTCCTCAGCCCAGGTCATAATCCTATTAAACAGGATTCTCCCAAGGATTTTCAGTGTATCATCAATCAGGGAGATTGGTCTATAACAACTCGGTTGGTACGGTCACCGTTTTTTAAAATAGGGACTATAATACTAGTAGACCATGTGCAAGGAATTGAAGCAGCAGTTAGGTTATTAAAAACGTTAAGTAAAAGGGGTGCAAAGAATTTTGGTTCATGTTTTATAAGGTCTATTCGTAGCCCGCCGGGACCGGGTGCTTTATTACCCAGACTCTGCTGTATGGCTTCCTCAACTTCAGATACAGTTATCTAAATCTTAGATGGTCTTTGATAGACATGTGGATCCTCATTCACTGTTGTAGCTTGATAGATCTTGGAGAAATGGGATGGTCATGCCTCACTAGAAATTGTACAGCTTATAGAAGTTAATGTGACGCCCGCTGATCTCATGTCCTTCACTGCTAGCCAAAAGCTATTCCCATTGTTGAGTTTGGCAGCACATGCAAGGTTATCCCATCTCTCTTTAAAAAGAACGTCTTTCTGTTGTTTTGTGATAAGCTTATATTGGTACATTAATTATTTTATAAGCGTCTGATCCCTTGGTTCCATTCCGAGAGCCTTTCGAAGATCTCTATTGGCTCTAGAACAAGCACTATCAAACCAGCGTTGTCCCCGATTGCGCTCGATTGTTTATTTTGATAACATTTGTTTGCTGCCCCCACACAGTTGGACAAATGAGTCAACTACCTCAGGGTTATGATCGCCTGGAGTCAGACATCCATCGATAAGTGTTAGGTGTGTTTTTATCATTCTGGAGAATAGATCATTAATCTTTCTAACAAGAGCCAACTAGTGAGGCAGAAATGTGTGATTCTTTAAACATGTCCTAGGATCACATTCACACGCCTCAAAAATTGCATTTTCGTAGCCGTTTATGGTAAAATCTTGGTGTATTGTTTTGTTGATGGCTTCCTAATAGCACACATTTTTAGCTGCTTGACAGTTGGTAGAAGAATGCCTGAAAGTTTATTATGTAATGTCTTGTTCTCTTGATGAATTGATAACATCAATGAAGTGCGGTGCCAGAGAGTATGCCGTTTTCAAACTGTCTGCATTAGGGCAAACGCAGGGAGACAAAGGTACAGGGCGCCATCTAGTGCTCATAAAAATAATTCAGACGCCATAAAAGCTTTCTAATTACTAAACAATGAGATGATGTGAGTAGCCTGTGTTTCTGATATGGGAAACCCTTATTTTTAATTTTCTTTGTGTTTATTTTTGTCAGACAAATGTAAGTAGGGTCTCGTCGCGTTTGTGCCTGGGTGTTTTGAGGCCGTACTTACCTAGTAATTGTACAGCCGCCTGTGTTTACGTTCAATATAAGAGTCCGATTAGAGCTCCTTCAAAATAGATGCGACTGCAATTTAAGCTACTTAATCATACCCATGAGACAGTACTCATTTGCATATCCTAAATGTAATGTTTATAAAATATGAAAAAGTGCAGGTATGAGGTAATTTTGTATTTGTGTTACCTGTCCACCTATTAAAAACACTGCAATGTCATTTAGACTAGTGGCAACCACAGATATACAGATTTAGTAAGACGAACACAAGGTAGAGAACTAAGAAGGAATTTAATTGGCTGCATCCTTTGTAAACAACGAAACGGAAATGCCCATTTAGAACTGAGCATGTGGCACAAAGAGAGAGTGACCTCACTGGCTGGATAGAAAGAAGCGGATAGTTCGCTATGGGAGGCCACGAATAAATACAGCGCCTGTTAGGGTGACCAACTAGCATGGGTGCAAATTCAGGACAGTGAGTATAAAAATTCAGGACAAAGGGTCAAAATTCAGGACAAAAATTCAGGACAGGAGGTCAAAATTCAGGACAAAATGTAACCACATAGGTACAAGTAAAAATATGTTTATATTAGGTTGAGACAATTGTGCACTTCATGGTTTTTCAGTATGCGCGCAGCTTTAAACAAATGTGCAGGTCTTTTTGTGGTAACAAAACCGCCCCACCCCACCTTTCCAGCTCCCGGAGAAAACGCCAGATGCCCGGTATGGCCTTGCTACCACCCTCCAATGGTACCCCTCATCTTCACTTAGAGCCTCTCTCATGTGTATTTAATTTCTTTCATAGCGCTCCTCATCTCAAGTATGTAGGGCAGAGTGTTGGAGTGTGTTACAACACACACATATTATATAGAGACAATGACTCATATAAATATGAAAGTCAATGTATAGGAAATGTTGCTTAAGATAATGGCGCTTACAATGTGTAATCATACTTTCATCCATCATTCAGTCTTTCACCATTCATTCTGTCCTTCCATCTGTGTGCCCATCCATCTCCATTTTGAACCATTTACAAACCTATCCATCACGTATCCTTCCATCCATGATTTCACTTATCCATCCCTCCATCCCCCTTTTACTCATCCATCCATTATTCATCCATCCATCTACCCTTTCACCCTATCCATCCGTACACTCATCCATCCATCCATTTACCCATCCATCCATCCTTTTACTTACTCATTCATCCACTCAGTCACTCATCCTTCCACCCATTTACCCATTCAGTCTTCCATTCACCCATCCTTCCTTTCTCTCTCCATCCCCCTTTCATTTAGCCATCCATCCTTCCATCCACCCACCCATCCATCTACTCATCCACTCATTAATCCATCCAGTGAACCTATCATTCATCCATCCTTTCACTCATCTATCCATTCTCTCATCCATCCGCCCTTTCACTCATCTATCAATCCTTTTGTCCATCTACCTGCCCTTTCACCCACTCATCCAGCCTTACATCCACCCTTTTACCCATCTGTCCAGCCATTCACCCTTTCACTTATCAATTCATCAATCCATCCATCATTTCTCTCATCCATCAACCCATTCACTCACCCATCATCCAACCTTTCACTCATCCATCCATCATTTCACTCGTCCATCCAGCCATCCATCCTTCCATACATCCATCCATCCCGTCACTTACTCACTCGCCCACCTTTTCACAATAATTATGAGCTGCGTCTTTTTCTGCAGAGTTGCAGACAGAAGAGACCCATCAAGAACTCCACCCTCGCTGTAGTTCCTAAAGCAAGGGGTGGGGTGGGGGAGAGTTCACTATGCCCCTGAACATAGGCAATCTGAAAAAGTGGAAGGCATGAGTCATGCATGATGCACAGTGCCTGGACGTGAGGCGACTGTGACATGGTGTTGTTTACAGAGCTTTCAGTGGATTAAAAAAACTAGGGTGGTCTCTCCAAAGGGGGTGTTTGATGTAATTAAGGGCGTGGCTTAAAACCCCTAAGCTAAAAATCTGTACTTAGCATAATGTGTCGCCCGACTGGTATCTTTGTTGGTTCTGTCATTGCATCCAGTTATATAATACAAGTAACCTTACACCTAGAACCAGTAATGTTACACCTGCAACAAGCCAGAACTATTGGCTTTGTCAATGGTTGTTAGTTTCATGAAATAAAAAAGCAGCAACCATGGCTTCTTTGAATATAATATTAAGAATGCGAGACTTCTAAAACGAAGAGAGACTGAAAGAACTATAATCCTTTCCTTTGACCTTCTTTCATCCCTTCCTTTGATGAACTGGTAGCAGCAGCATGGCCGTTTTTACACTTCCATGCAACAGAATGCCCTGCCCTGCCCTGGACTGAGGCTGGAGGAGGCCACCACATGCTGTGCCAGCCCAGACTGATCCATTGTCATTCTGTATGGGCGGAGTGGGGCTGCTCTTGTGCCCGCAGGAGTGCAAGGCGGCCCCATCACAGTAAGGGAGCTGAGGCCTTTCACAGGAGAACACCTCTGATCCCTAAAAGGCCTAAAATTACGGACAAAAGGCGTCCATAAAAGGGATCCTCATGGACAACGGACGTGAGGTCCATTTTACGGATGGTCCGTGAAATTTACGGACAGTTGGTCACCCTAGCGCCACTGTGTAGTTATGGATGAGACGTGCTTTCCATTGAAAATTGTTTTTTTTATTTATTTTTTTATCCCACAGCAGAAGCCTGGGCGGCAACGGTCGCTTTGATGTCACACTGCTTTATTTCTTTCTGTTTTCCGTCATACGGTGTTGTGATGCCTGTTCTTTTTAGCTTTCAAAACAATAAACAATGCACTAAAAATAAAATAATTTTTTTATTTACCTTCAACTTTGATCCTGTGAATAGATCTGCATGAACTTCGGCATACCAGGAGGGACGGACTGGGAACCAAAAGGAGGCCTGGCAAAAATGTTTAAATGAGCCCTGTTTTTATTTCTATTTTTATTTTTTTTTCTCCTCTCTCTCTCTCCTGACCCTTACCCTTCGTGACTCCTGTAAATACCACAGGAACCGGAATAAAGTGACATAGGCACCAGTTCCAGCCACCTGCCCTAAAGTAGAAAAAAACAAGCAGTCTGGACCAGTTACTCATCTAAGATGCGGCATCCTAAGTTTTATGAACATCTGTCTATTGGAAATAAAGTGAAAGGTGTTGCAAAAAAATAATTTTCCTATTTTAGCTATCTTAGGAACTTTTGCTAGAGCCTGCAGGCCACACTGCTAAAAGGATTTACACCATACTTGGAATGCAGGTGGAGCTCTAAGTATTTTAAAAACTTTCCAAGAGGGCTTTGAAGGGTTAACACTTTAGTATTTCTTTGCCTTTTTAAATAGTAAGTCGTTACTCATTTACAACTGTCAATTACATTTTGATTTATTTTTACAAATCTGGGCAAGGGTTGGGGAAATATTTTCTTTTGCCATCTTAAAACTAAAGATTTTTTTTTAAATGCTAGTTTTGCGAATTGGAAAAAAATCCACAGTCAAGGAGGGAGAACCGTGAGACATGCCTGAACATAGGAGAGTGCCGGGGAGTACACAGAGGTATAGAAAAATGGTTGCAAACTTGAGATTTTAATGAAAATCATGATTCAGTGGCTGTCATTTTGTGTATAAGTAAAAATACACTCATTTGACTAAACCTCACGATTTTCAATAAAAATTTAATAGTTTGCAACAAGGAAATTTTGAGAATGGGATAAAACATCCATTACAAGCAAAATCAACGGTATGCAGTCAAGTTGGACTGTCCACAGCTGGAGATGGCTGCCTCTGACTCGGACTGTATGTCCATGACTCCTGAGTAGCGATGTATAGGTCGGTGAAGTCTGCTTAAGTTCAAGGTACCCAGACTTGAAGCTTGCCATAGATCAATGGTACCTTTTTGGGATCTGCGTATCTCATTCATCTTTGCCATCCAAGTTCTACTGCACCTCTCATGGTTTCCTCGAACCTCAGATGCTGTTTTCTGTGTCATGGTTCTGCAAATCTCGAAAAGGATCCGTAGAGCGAGCGATTGATTTTATTTATTCAGTTTTTTTGAATTAACTCGATGGGAGGCTCCTTTGCTGGTCAGGGTGTGCCCACACTGCCCCATTAAATGCTCTTGAAACATTTTGTACTGGACATGGAAAGCAGGATCTACATCCTGAAATGCTGCAAGAGCAAATGTTCTCTTTCAGCAGATAGTAGGAGTGCTAGACTTCATGGATTCAACATTTGAACCACTGTTCCAAAAGGGACAACTGGAGAAAAAACCTCATTGTCGAATTGGATTCTTTATTATTTGGATTTCTGGATTGACAGCGGATGCACAAATCTCAAACAGCAAAGATACAGAAAGTATTAACCAGTTATAGCCTGGTTGACTACTTTAAAGAAAAATACTTAGATCTCAAAAAACACTGAAATGGATTGACACCAAACCAACAGAGGCACACTCTCTGAGTAAAGTTTCTTTTAAGCATCTTTAAATCAACCCCCTCCCTTTAACTTTTTCCCCTCTATGAATATTCATCAAAATTGGCATGGTGGACCTTAGCTGACTTCGCTAAGCTATTCTCAGATTTGGTGTAAATCCGTCCAGGGAGTCAAATGTTCTAGGCAAATCAAAACATTTCTTTTCAATAGAAAATGTGGCTAAACTTTACAGTAGAGACCCCCAATGAGTAATTACAGAGTTGTCATAAGTGTCTAAAATCCTGAAGTTGGTGCCCTCCCCCTCACACCCCCGCAATCCCTCCATCCCCCATCCCTGGGTTCATGTTCAGTGTTGTGGGGACTCATATTTCCCAAACTCCACAATACAAATATGAAATAGGTCATCCTTGGAGACTGTGGCAGATGGCCCAGTGATGGATGGGGGATAGGGGATGGCCAAGCTCTTGCCCGCTTTATTGGATTTGCAGATTTAGAGTCTACATCTCCTGTCTAACCATACACCTGCTCTTTCGCTCACAAGTTTATTGTATTCCTATTTCTTAGTAGTCATTGTGTTGAGTGTCACTTTGTCCCTGTCTATTTGATGCTTGTTTTCTAGTTCCGATATCTCTCGTTCTAGTGTTTCCAATTTAGCAGTATGGTCTTTGTTCATTGCTGAACGAATTTTGATACATACCCCCTTGATCGTGCTTTTCAAGGCTTCCCAGCGTACAAGATTAGAGGTGTCCCCTATTCCATTCAACTCCAGATACGAGCGAATGGCAGATTGGATAGCGAGACAGTGTTGATCTTTATTCAGTATCTCATCCTTTAAACGCCACAATGTTTGTCGTGAAGAAGGCTTAGTATTGGTAATGGAGAGGGAGATACACGAGTGATCAGACATAACTCTTGGCTCAATAGACGTATCCTCTATCCTCGAAACCCCATTCTGTGTAATTAAGATGTAATCAATGCGCGAGTAGGAATCATGTGGTGAGGAGAAGAACGTATAGTCCCTATCTGTGGGGTTTTGTAATCTCCATGTGTCAACCAGGCGGAAACGTTGGCACAGGTTAAGGAATGCTTTGTGAGACTTGTTTGATTTGAAGGTGCATTGTGAGTCTCTGTCTAGGGTTGGGTCCATTGGAAAAGTGAAATCACCACCCATTATGTGTATAGCAGAGTCTGGAATAGTCTCAATCTGTTTCGCTAGACCCTCTCAGAAACTTACGTCACTGGTGTTGGGAGCATAAATATTGGTGACATAAAACTCTGTGTTATCTCTGCTTAGTTTGGCCGTAACCCATCTGCCCTTTTCGTCTGCCGACGAGGAGAGTAATTCCACTTTGGATCTTTTCGCTATCAGTACCAATACTCCATTCTCTTTCCCCACCGCATCAGAGCCTACTACCTCAGAATAGTGTTTGTTTCTTAACGTACAGAATTGTTTAATGTCTAATTTAGTTTCTTATATCAGCACAATATCCTCTTTTTGCCTGCACAAATAGTCCAGTATCTTTTGTCTTTTAATGGGTTGATTCAATCCTTTCACATTTAGGGACAGGATTTTCAATTTGTCTGCAGTGGCCACCCCAAGTGGCGTATCAAATGTAGAATGTGTCATTTCAAAGAGTTACAGACAGTATGAATCCGTATGATACTCAGAGAAGTTAGTTCAATGCATTTCAGTGAAAACATGGATTGTATAAGTCCCAATGACCTGTTTAGTGTAGCACCCGATCCGTTAGAATATCGAGTGATCGTGCAGGCTTGTAAGGATGACATGCAAACGTCAGATCTTGTCAGCACAAATAATAAGCAAAAAAATGAAAACCAATACATACAACACAGACCCTCCCCAATCCACCCACACCCCCCACCCCACCCTCCCCAACCGCAAACAGAAAGCATGGTGACTTGAGGAAAATCGCAGTGTTCCCTCCCGTATATGCTAATATAGTAGAAACATCGGAACAATCTTATAAACATTAAACATAGTGATAGCTCTGCTAGTCCCATGAGAGAAGTATCTCGGTTTTGGAGCCTTAACTCTGCCATTTCAACATAGGAACTCTTATGCATAACAATAAGCAATCAGCTTTCGTACTTCGAAAGGGCTAAATTATGTATTTATAAGCTATCTATAATCATCAGCTATACTGAGTCTGCGCATCTTAAAATCTAAGAAGTGAACTGTGAAAGAGAATGACTTGTTAGGACCTGTGATATACATCATGAAAAGACCTAATACTCTGCATAAAGGCCGCATTTCAAGTATGGGTCATAACTTATCGCTTAGTGCCTAAGGCCCCCACTTACATAGCTTGGAACAGTTGAAGATGATCACCGTGGCATGCAGTGCCTAGTACCATACTAGGTTTAGGGCAATAGAGCTCTTATTGAGACTAACACTCCGTGTGGCGAGTGATACAGTACAGACACAAGCATAATGGATTCCATGAGTGGTGCCCAGGAGTGGTGGTGTACAAGTACAAAGTTCATACAAAGTTTATAAGTGTTGAGGAAGTCCTGAGCTATATCAAAGAACGACCATCTAACTACCAGTAGCTCCCTACCAGTAACCAAAGAGCAACAACCCTGTCAATACTTTATACAGAAAGACAGACCAATGGTCATGTTATTTTATGAATGCCCAATGGAATTTTACATAGTCAACTTAAGCAAAGGATACTCATTTAAAGCCAGAGGCTGAAGCCGCCATATTGTCTGTATTGTTGGTGTCCATGTCGCGTTCTTCCAGATCATCCAACATATGCCTGAGTTTCATGGGGTCTGAAAAGATGTGAGGGGACCCACGCACAATCACTCTGTATTTTGCTGGACCCACAAAGCCGAACTGATAGCCCCTTGATTTCAATTGCGGTCGAAGTGCCAGGAACGCTTTCCTCACTTACACCGTTTCCTTACTATAGTCCTGTGAAATGTAGATCTTTGCGTCCTTCCATAAAATGTGGTTGTGCTTCTGAACAAAGGCAAGGATTTGTTCCACGTGCTGGTAATGTAGTGGTTTACAAACTATAGGTCTGGGGCCTTTTTGTGTTTTGGTGATCCTTCCCGGTACTCTGTGGGCCCTGTCGAATTCTAGCGGATGGACGAAGGTCAGATTTGTAGCCTGTGCGAACCATGATTCCAGGAATTGGATACATGAGCCTTGTGAATCTTCGGAACCTTCTGGAACACCGAAAATGCCTAGGTTCCCCCTTCGGTTCCTGTCCTCCAATTCAGCCAGCTTTCTTGTTGTTTGATCCGAGGTTATGTTCAAATGTTTTAGAGCCGCACACGTTCTAACTTCAATGTCCTCGAGTCGGCTAATCCTCGACTCCGTCTCTGTAAGGCGAGAGTTGGTGTCCCTTATGTCCTGCCGAATTGCCACTACCTCCTCTTTGGTAGTCCTGGCCAGGTCTTTCACTTCATCCAACCTGCCTAGGATCATGTCTATTGCATCGGCTGTGACCTTCTTGGTCTTGATAGGAGATCCTGGATTTGAGTGGTCAGATTTAACCCTTTTTAGGGTATTTTGCTCCTTGGTATCCATTGTCCCTGTACCGATATTTAGATGGCACCTCGTAAAAGATGTGAAGACGTGACTGCAAGCACATGAGTCCGATATGTATTGCCTTTGAGCGTAGAGCCCTAAAAGAGTTGATCCGGAATGAGGCTTATATTAAGAACCACTTACGGTATTTGTGAATGTATTGCTTAGGTCTTACAGCAGAACACGTGATTTATATGGGCTCATCAGCACTCTTTTCGATCGTGTACTGACCAGATGAGTCAGATCTTCAATGCCATTCCTTTGGGTCAAAATCCATGACAATAAGTGTTGACTTTTTAGGGCACTGTATGATGCTTGGCAACTGAGAAAGACTGGTGAAGCCACATGTTAGACCTGTCTGGATTTTTTGCGCAGTCCCTCCTCATTATTATTTATTTTGTCCCCTTTTTGCCCCTCATACCCTTAATAATTTTTGTGTCTACTACTTTTTATAGGTGTTGGTTAAGGGGATAGGTGTTCTTTTTCCCCTCATAATCTTTTACCTCAGGCCCAGAGGCCTGTTCTGACAGGGAAAGTTGGAGCCACAAAATGGTGGCTACCAACTGCCCTAACTGCCAAGTCCAGAACTTACCCATAGACCAGCATAGGGTATTCCAGAACCTTCTGGTCCATTCTGGACCACTGAGAGGGCAGCCTATATAAGGCGGAATGCTGGACAGCCATTTTGTCTGTCAGTGAGGAGCAGCTAGAGTGAAGGTTGAGGTCTGGCAGGGGTAGGATCCTGAAGGGTGGTTTCCTCTACAAGAATAGCCCTCTGTCTAGGTTTCTTTCCCTCCCATTTCCTGTTGTCCTAGCCAAGCTAGCCCATCCTGCTGATCCTGGGCGGATAGGTGAAGGGGTTAATTCTGATGGTTTTGGAAGCTAAGAAGAACCCTGCCCTGGGAGCTGAATTAAGAGTTCCCCTGAGCCCTAGTCTGTCCAGTAAGGAGGAATAGGGGGTTAGCGCTAAGAAAGTAGATTCTGGCTTTATCCTGAAGGAGCCCCCCTTCCTCTTCGTTTTAGTGAAGAAAGGAAATATCTTCTCTGAACAACTGTAGTATTTCCTCACCATTGACTGGTCCTGTGGCGTGTGGTAAGCCCCTCTGCCTGTGGGGTGGAAAGCGTGAAGTGATCTGGGAGTGGGACCTCTGAAACACCGGTCGCGCTCCGTGCCAGCACCCCTCCGGGATCCACTGAGCCTGAGAAGCCTAGCGAGGCTTCCCTTTGAGAGCGGGACCCCGGGGGCGCCATCCGCGCTTTAGTCGCGGTGTCTGAAGTGTCCCCAGTTGAAGGGAGAGTGTGAGCGCCTTCGCGCATGCCCCGTCAGTTGCGGATGTCCCCGGAAGGAGGGGCAACGAGGTGAGCAGGCCCGGAGCAGTGTCCGTCTTTGGAGAGAGCTGGGAGAGGCGGAAACGGCAGGAGCGCTACTGCGCATGCCCGCCGGAGGAGTGTCTCCCAAGCGCAGCGCTGAGGAGAGGCGCCGGAGGCTTCTGCAGCTGGCCGGGTAATCAGGTCGCTTCCTCCTGCTCGAGCGCCGCGCTGAGGAGCCGGCCTGAGCAGGGAGGGAGAGTTGAAGAGGCCCGGCAGAGGTGAAGGGGTTTTGTGTCTGCCCTGAGTAATTTTTAGCGCGAGAGCAGCGCGGAAGAGCAGGCTCGAGCCGAGGAGTCTGGTGAGGCATGGGAGCCTCTTTAGCCTTGTTTCCCCAGCCCCTCACGCCAGATAATCCTTGTCCTCTGGCGCAGAACTATCTAAACATCAGCCACAAGTAAGGAGGTAGCTACGTGGGGGATTGTCTTCCACAGGTTTAATTGGTTGTGAATTGAGACTCTGACTCTGGGAGTACAGCGTCTATGAGGAATCCCTGACAGGGTTTCATTTAAAGCTGACTTAAGTGGTGTTTAAACAATTCCTTCCTGAACAGGATTAGAAAGAGGACTGTAATGTTATCCCTGTAAAGGAAAATGTTGTTCTAATCGGTTTTGAGTGCTGATCTTGCCAAAATATAAAGTAATACTGTGATAAGAAATGATATACAGTAAACAGAGTACAGTAGATGCCTAACTGAGCTAAAACAAGTGTCAGAGTTACCTACCAGTTTTGGTTAAGTGATCTATTTATTCTATAAATGCTGGTGGTTAATATGATTTAGAATTGAGAAGTATTCCTGCTATATTCCACACAAACTGAAGTGTAATTTAATTGTGAATCCTAAAAGTAAAAATACAAAGAAATTATTTTTATAAACCAGTACGTATTTTTACAACAATTTGGTGTAGTGTCCTTTTTAAGTGCTATTGCGTGGATTTACTTTTGGGTGGTCTGCAACCTTCACACTGTGCCTCTAGATTTGCTTGTCTTACCCCTAGGCCAGGCTACCCTAGGTGACCTGGCATCTCAGGTTCTAACATTTGGTGCCTAGCGGTGGGATCCTGACTTGGTTGCAGCTACTCACTAGTAATTCAACGTAATACACTCAACCTACACCAGGAGTTTTCTCCTTGCGGCCCTCCTAATTTGTCTTTTTGATTTTTCCAAATTTGATCCTGGTGGTGGATGGAGGTGGCTTTAGGTTGCCCTTGCAACTCTGAAATTTCTGGTGTGTATATATAGGTTTGCCTGACTCACAATGGAGTTCGCTATGGAAAACCTAGAAGTCTATTCTGTGTCACAGTTGAAAATGTTCTGCCAGCAAATGGGGGTATTTTTCAAACATGGTGCCAGGAAGGGGGAGCTCCAGACCAGTCTCAGGGCTTGGGTGGAGGCACACCAAGAGAAGAAGGAGGAGGAAGAGGGGGTAGACCAGGACACGGTGGGGGGGATAGATGAGTTATTCCACACTGAAGGGGAAAACTTACTCCCAGGACCAGTGTCCTACTCCAGAAGGGGCAGTAGCGTCTCTGGGGGAAGCTTAACGGAAGCCGAGCTCACCGATAGGAGGGAGAAAAGACAGTTGAGGTGGGAGTTAGCTAAGTTGGAGTAGGAGAAAGAGGAGAGGAGGATGGCCCACGAGTTCAGACTGAAGGAACTGGAGCTCCAAAGTCTGCGACGGGGGTCCTCTCCTGGAAGGAATGGTGGCAGCGAACCAAAGGAGTCAGCCAGGGAGACCAAACCCCATTTACCAAAAGACCTGATAGCGAGCTTCAGTCAGGGGGACGATATAGCTAAGTGGCTGGCTGCTTATGAGGTTTCTCTGAGGGTTCATGGGGTGCAGGAGAAGCACTGGGGGGTGGTTTGTACAGGTACATGCCTCCTGCTGGTCGGGACACCTTGCTGGCCCTGGAACCAGAGGAACAAACTAACTACCCCACCATGAAGCTGGCGTTGTTAAGGAAGTTCGGGCTTACCCCAGAAAGGTACCGGCAGAAGTTCAGGGGGAGCCACAAATTAAGCACCCAGAACTGGGTGGACTTCCTTGACTACGCCAGAAAGGCCTTAGAGGGTTGGGTCCAGGGCAGTGAGGTGAAAGATTATGAGGGGCTGTACGATCTATTTTTGAGAGAACACCTCCTCGAGAAATGTTTTCCCGAGCTGCGCCAACACCTGGTGGACAGCAAGCTGACCAATCCCCGGAAGCTTGCAGAGGAGGCGGACATCTGGACAAGTACCCGGGTGTCCTCCAAGGGGACTGGAGGGGAATCTCAAAAAGCCGGACAGGGCACCCCCCAGAAGAAGGAGGTGGGGACAGAAAAAGAAAGAGTTCTCTAAAGGTCCCCAAAATAACTTCCAAGGGAAGGGAGCAGGTTTCACCCCTAGGGCAAACCCGCCCAGAAACCCTAATCCTGGCCAAAGCCAGCAGCCAAGGGTTCTCCACTGTTTTGAATGTGGTGGTGTTGGACACTATAAGGGGGATGTCAGATGCCCAAAGAGACCACCCCCTCCCACCGGAGGAAAGTCACCGGGAGTAGCTAGTGTAGCGCTCGGGGAGGAGTTGCCCTTAGATAAGGGGGGTGAGTGGGCGGGTGTCACCTTAGTGTCCCTGGGAGAGCGGGAGATGGTGCCAAAGATCCAGGTGCCCCCAAATACTACAAAGTATGGGCAATGGGTTACCATCAATGGCCAGAGAGGGGAGGCTCTGAGGGATACAGGAGCCAGTATGACTATGGTGAGAAGTCAGCTGGTGTCCCCAGAGCAGGTTGTTCCTAATGTACTCCACCCCGCCGCGATGGCTGACGGCAGAATGGGCCACTATCCAGTGGCTGAGGTTCCCTTTGAGTGGGAGGGGGTTGCAGGTTCACTTCGAGTTGCCGTAAGCCCTGCCGTGCCAGTCGATTGTCTGTTGGGGAATGACATGGAACACAACACTTGGAGAGAGGTGGAATACCGGACGTATTCTGCGATGCTGGGTACACCTGAATGGGCCTGTGCAAGCACATGGTCTGCGACTGCCCGGAGAGGGAGTTCGCCTGGGTTGGAGCCTGGAACAATGGCCCAACCCACTGCTAAGAAGGGACAGACCCGGTGACAGAGAAAGCCTGCTCCGGCTTCCACACCCCATGAGACAGATCGGCCACCTGCGGTGGTGGACCAGGAGTCCGTGGAGGGGGAAGTAGACTCTCTGGAGGATTTACCCATCTCTGCGGAGTGGCATGTGGAGGGAGGTCCTACCAGAGAGGAATTCTGTAAGGGGCAGAGGGAGTGCCCCACCCTTGAGGGACTGAGGCGACAGGCTGAAGCCCAAGCAGCAGGTGATGTTACGGGATATTACCATATTTACTGGGAGGATGGACTCCTCTACAGTGAACCCAAGGTACCCTTGCCTGGTTCATCAAGGGCCTTGGTAGTCCTGCAACAGTACCGAGCCTTTCTTTTGGAATTGGCTCATGCCATACCCCTGGCAGGACACTTAGGCCAGGACAAGACCTTTGCACGGCTTGTCCTCCACTTTTACTGGCCTCAGATGAAAGTGGCGTCCAACACATACTGTCGGACATGTGTAACCTGCCAGGCCAGTGGGAAAACAGGGGTGAAGCTAAAGGCTCCCCTGGAACCACTTCTAGTCGTTAGCACCCCCTTTGAGAGGGTGGGCATCGACATTGTAGGGCCTTTGGATCCACCAACAACAGCTGGTCACAGGTTTATCCTGGTTCTGGTGGATCATGCCACACGGTACCCAGAGGCAATACCTCTGAGGACAGTCACTGCACCTGTAGTGGCAAGAGCCCTAATGGGAATCTTTACCCGAGTGGGATTTCCCAAGGAAGTTGTGTCTGACAGGGGGACCAACTTCATGTCAGCTTATATGCGGGCAATGTGGAAGGAGTGTGGAGTGACCTACCGGTTCACCACTCCTTATCACCCCCAGTCGAATGGACTGGTTGAGAGGTTTAATAAGACCTTGAAGGGCATGATCAGAAGTCTGCCCGAAAGCCTGCGGAGGAAATGGGACGTCCTCCTACCCTGTTTACTCTTTTCCTACAGGGAAGTACCCCAGAAGGGAGTGGGCTTCAGCCCCTTTGAGCTTCTGTATGGGCACCCTGTACGCGGTCCTCTCAGCCTGGTGAAGGATGGTTGGGAGAAGTCTCCCAGGAAACCCCCCCAGGATGTGGTGAGCTACATGCTGGCCTTCAGGAGCCAAATGGCGAAGTTGTGGAAGCAAGCTTCTGACAACTTGGAGGCCAGCCAGGCAGTCATGAAGGAGTGGTATGACCACAATGCTCACCAGGTGGAATTGGAGCCTGGACAGAAAGTGTGGGTGATGGAGCCTGGAGAGCTTAGCGCCCTCCAGGATCGCTGGACAGGCCCCTTTGAGGTGTTGGAAAAGAAGGGTAAGGCCACATACCTGGTGGACCTTAAGACCCCTCGACAGCCCCTACGGGTGCTGCATGCCAACCGTCTCAAGCCCCACCATGAGAGGCCCGAAGTCATGTTGATGATGGTGACTGACGGGGAAGAGGAAGCGGAAAGCGAACCTCTCCCAGATCTCTTTTCGTCTCAAGAGAAGGATGGGTCAGTGGAGGGAGTGATTCTCTCTCCTACTCTAACTCCGGAACAACGGGAGGACTGCCGCCAGATCCTGGAGCAGTACTCTTCGTTGTTCTCCCTTGTCCCGGGAAGGACTCACCTGTGTACCCATGACGTGGACACAGGAGACAGCCCACCAGTGAAGTCGAAGACCTACCGGCTGTCTGACAAGGTGAAGGCTAGCATCCATGGAGAGGTTGCCAAGATGCTAGAGCTAGGAGTAATTGAACCTTCCAACAGCCCTTGGTCCAGTCCGGTGGTGCTCGTGCCAAAAGCCGCACCACCAGGCACCACACCTGAACTGAGGTTCTGTGTGGATTACCGAGGACTGAATTCAGTGACAAGGACTGATGCTCATCCGATCCCTAGGGCGGATGAATTGATTGACCGGCTAGGAGCTGCCCAATATCTGAGTACCTTTGACCTCACTTCAGGGTACTGGCAGGTCTCCTCGACAGATGGAGCAAGGGAAAGGTCAGCCTTCTCCACGCCTGAGGGACACTACCAGTTCTGTGTGATGCCCTTTGGGCTCAAGAACGCCCCTGCCACATTTCAGCGGCTGGTGAACCAGGTCCTCTCTGGAATGGAGAGTTTCTCTGCTGCTTACTTGGATGACATCGCTGTCTTCAGTAGCAGTTGGGAGGACCATCTGCAGCATTTGCAAGCCGTTCTCCAGGCCCTGAGACAAGCTGGGTTGACCATCAAAGCCAGCAAATGCCAGATTGGGCAGGGGTCGGTTGTGTACCTTGGACACTTGGTGGGTAGGGGGACTGTGCAGCCCCTGCAGTCGAAGATTGAGGCAATCATGGCCTGGGAACCCCCCAAGACACAGACTGAGGTCCGAGCTTTCCTGGGCCTCAAAGGTTACTACCGTCGCTTTGTGAAGGGGTATGGCACTATTGTAGCGCCCCTCACAGAGCTCACCTCCAAGAAACAACCTCGACGGGTAGTTTGGACAAAGGCTTGTCAGCAAGCCTTTGAAAAGTTGAAGCAGGCAATGTGTGAAGCACCGGTCCTGAGGGCCCCAGACTTCTCCAAGGAGTTCATTGTCCAAACAGATGCATCAGAACATGGCATTGGGGCAGTGTTATCGCAACTAAATAAAGAGGGCCTGGATCAGCCTGTAGTCTTCTTATCCAGGAGACTGCTTCCCCGGGAACAGAAGTGGAGTGCAATTGAGAGGGAAGCTTTTGCGGTGGTGTGGGCTCTGAAGAAGCTGCAGCCATACCTCTTTGGCTCGCACTTCCTGGTTCAGACTGACCACCGCCCCCTTCGTTGGCTGATGCAAATGAAGGGGGAAAATCCCAAGCTGTTGAGATGGTCCATCTCCCTACAGGGAATGGACTTCCGGGTGGAACATCGGCCTGGAGTGGACCACGCCAATGCAGACGGTCTCTCCAGGTATTTCCGCCTTAGTGATGAGGACTCCCAAGGGGTTGGGTAGTTCTCCCCACTTTCAGCTGGGGGGGACGCGTGTTAGACCTGTCTGGATTTTTTGCGCAGTCCCTCCTCATTATTATTTATTTTGTCCCCTTTTTGCCCCTCATACCCTTAATAATTTTTGTGTCTACTACTTTTTATAGGTGTTGGTTAAGGGGATAGGTGTTCTTTTTCCCCTCATAATCTTTTACCTCAGCCCAGAGGCCGGTTCTGACAGGGAATGTTGGAGCCACAAAATGGTGGCTACCAACTGCCCTAACTGCCAAGTCCAGAACTTACCCATAGACCAGCATAGGGTATTCCAGAACCTTCTGGTCCATTCTGGACCACTGAGAGGGCAGCCTATATAAGGCGGAATGCTGGACAGCCATTTTGTCTGTCAGTGAGGAGCAGCTAGAGTGAAGGTTGAGGTCTGGCAGGGGTAGGATCCTGAAGGGTGGTTTCCTCTACAAGAATAGCCCTCTGTCTAGGTTTCTTTCCCTCCCATTTCCTGTTGTCCTAGCCAAGCTAGCCCATCCTGCTGATCCTGGGCGGATAGGTGAAGGGGTTAATTCTGATGGTTTTGGAAGCTAAGAAGAACCCTGCCCTGGGAGCTGAATTAAGAGTTCCCCTGAGCCCTAGTCTGTCCAGTAAGGAGGAATAGGGGGTTAGCGCTAAGAAAGTAGATTCTGGCTTTATCCTGAAGGAGCCCCCCTTCCTCTTCGTTTTAGTGAAGAAAGGAAATATCTTCTCTGAACAACTGTAGTATTTCCTCACCATTGACTGGTCCTGTGGCGTGTGGTAAGCCCCTCTGCCTGTGGGGTGGAAAGCGTGAAGTGATCTGGGAGTGGGACCTCTGAAACACCGGTCGCGCTCCGTGCCAGCACCCCTCCGGGATCCACTGAGCCTGAGAAGCCTAGCGAGGCTTCCCTTTGAGAGCGGGACCCCGGGGGCGCCATCCGCGCTTTAGTCGCGGTGTCTGAAGTGTCCCCAGTTGAAGGGAGAGTGTGAGCGCCTTCGCGCATGCCCCGTCAGTTGCGGATGTCCCCGGAAGGAGGGGCAACGAGGTGAGCAGGCCCGGAGCAGTGTCCGTCTTTGGAGAGAGCCGGGAGAGGCGGAAACGGCAGGAGCGCTACTGCGCATGCCCGCCGGAGGAGTGTCTCCCAAGCGCAGCGCTGAGGAGAGGCGCCTGAGGCTTCTGCAGCTGGCCGGGTAATCAGGTCGCTTCCTCCTGCTCGAGCGCCGCGCTGAGGAGCCGGCCTGAGCAGGGAGGGAGAGTTGAAGAGGCCCGGCAGAGGTGAGGGGGTTTTGTGTCTGCCCTGAGTAATTTTTAGCACGGAAGAGCAGGCTCGAGCCGAGGAGTCTGGTGAGGCGTGGGAGCCTCTTTAGCCTTGTTTCCCCAGCCCCTCACGCCGGATAATCCTTGTCCTCTGGCTCAGAACTATCTAAACATCAGCCACAAGTAAGGAGGTAGCTACGTGGGGGATTGTCTTCCACAGGTTTAATTGGTTGTGAATTGAGACTCTGACTCTGGGAGTACAGCGTCTATGAGGAATCCCTGACAGGGTTTCATTTAAAGCTGACTTAAGTGGTGTTTAAACAATTCCTTCCTGAACAGGATTAGAAAGAGGACTGTAATGTTATCCCTGTAAAGGAAAATGTTGTTCTAATCGGTTTTGAGTGCTGATCTTGCCAAAATATAAAGTAATACTGTGATAAGAAATGATATACAGTAAACAGAGTACAGTAGATGCCTAACTGAGCTAAAACAAGTGTCAGAGTTACCTACCAGTTTTGGTTAAGTGATCTATCTATTCTATAAATGCTGGTGGTTAATATGATTTAGAATTGAGAAGTATTCCTACTATATTCCACACAAACTGAAGTGTAATTTAATTGTGAATCCTAAAAGTAAAAATACAAAGAAATTATTTTTATAAACCAGTACGTATTTTTACAACAATTTGGTGTAGTGTCCTTTTTAAGTGCTATTGCGTGGATTTACTTTTGGGTGGTCTGCAACCTTCACACTGTGCCTCTAGAATTGCTTGTCTTACCCCTAGGCCAGGCTACCCTAGGTGACCTGGCATCTCAGGTTCTAACACCACATTTCTTCATGCACCTAACGATCTTGTCTCTCATCAGAAATACAGGGTTCAGGGTGCATGCCTAGGTCGGTGCAAGGGTCCAACCAGCGTTTATATGTAGTATGGAAGAGACTGTGAGTCTAACCCTGGGCGATCGTTAATTCGCTGTGCTTAGATGCCCGGGTCCGTCAGAACACGTGGTTTCATAGATGCAGCACCGCGCGTTGGAAATGTGTGCGTACTACTCACCGACAAAGCTCTCCTCAGACAATCGATTCTTCATGTCAAGTAAAGCGAAGATCATTGTTGGTGTGGGAATTGGCCGCTATTGAGCATTCAAGTATGATGGGGGAATTTAATCGCATAAGGCAGTTCTGAGGTTGGCGGCCGGCATCTTGGTAAAGGCTCCGTCTTGGTAAAGGCTCCGTGTGTTAGATACAGCAGGCCGTTACGTGCAGACCAAAAGTTGGAATGTACTCACGCTTCCTTGTTAAAAATCCGAACGGGCACGATTCCTCTGGTCCTACAGCGCATCGGTGGGTGTAGCGTTCTCTTGGGGTGAACGCGGAGGCACCGCACCCACGCTCTCCCGCCAGCACCGCGGCGGCATGGGCGTTCAGGGAATCTTCAAGTTTTGTGACTCCCCGAGCTCCTTCACTGGAAAATCGGCTCGCCGCACTCCCCTCACATTCCGATTCACGGAACTGCTACCTTATCCAGGATTGGGCCAGCTAGAGTGGTTCCGATCCCGATTAAGAGGCTGCGTTAAGGGAGGAGAAAGCACTAGGCCGCCATCTTCCTCGGCGTCCAAACCACGCCCCCTGGAGATATTTTATTCTTTGATGCGAATCTATCTGTGAATTAGAACTCTGTTAACTTACACATCAAAAATACTGTTTGTGAATACCAGAAACGATTGTATATATATTCTGCATAAGAATCTCTCCATAAAGTATCAACTTGATTTACGTGAAGCTAACAGGATGAATCGGATCGCTGCTTCCATTCAAGTAATTAAAATAATGTTAGTGAAGAAGAGATGGGGTAGATAACACTTTGGATGAGATTTTTGATGCAAGTACCTACTTTGGATTTGGCCTGAGGAGTAGCATTTCTGAGGTATTTTGTTCTTGTCATGGCTTGAACCCCATCGTACCCTATCTCCAATTGTAAAAATACTCTTCTTGTAGTCGATTGAGACCCACACTATATTTAGTCTTGATGATGGTCCTGGAGAATTAAGCATTTTAGAAACAAACTTAAGCAAGAAGGTATTGCCATAAAAGGACCAAAATGTTCACTTTGTCTATGAAGGGGCCTCTTTATGAAAACCTGTGTTCCTCACTGGACTGTATTATGAAGAACACAGTGTAGGCCTCTCATAGCTCATTTTATGCTCGGGCTTGAATATTTATGTTTGCAAATACTGATATATGTGATACCTTTATCACACATAGGTGCGGTCTTTGGTACTTTATTTATGAAAAAAAATTTAAGATAATAAACATTACTAAATAAGTTTGGCCCTTCCTGAGGTACTCTTGATTGACTTTGGCCAAGTGGCACTTTTTTCTTTTGATTATTATCCCCCCAAATCCCTTGAGAAACTGGGTAATCTCTATCTATATGTGTAACCACATGCCTAGTAACACAGATAAAAAGCCTTCCTGAAAAACCTTAAGCCAAGATTAACTAGCTCAAACAATGCTTGGGACACAAAGTATTGCCAACCGATGTCATGCGATGCAAACAGCAGTGACAGATAAACTTTGATGCCTGAAAGCTATTTAGGTATAAACGCTGACTCCTGCACTGTTCCCAAAACACCTTGCACCCTCATGCTGCTAAGGTATGAAAGGGGAGCGTGTCTTAGGTCAGCACAAAAATCGTAGATTTCGGAACAGAGCAAAATATATTAAATTAGCTTTGTATGGTTGTGACCCAAAACGTAAAGCCATGATAAAGCAAGCACAAGCAAGGGACCAAGTAGCTACCACCTGATCAACCTACCTGAAACATGTGTACATAGTCTTCCTCACTGAGACATGGCTCAACCCCATATCCACCCCAGACACTGCCACAGTGATCTCCGACGGATATAAAATCACTCACCAGGACTGCACAAAACAGCGGGGAGGAGGAACAGCCATCATCCACAAAGAGGCCTTACAGTGTATCACCACCACCGACAACACCACCACCTCCACTCAGATGACAAAACAACCATCAATCGCACCCTTGCATACTGAACCCCAGACCCACTCCCCAGTTTCTCCATCACCATCCCAGACTTCTTTGCGCCCCTATCCTCAGACTCCAAGGACTACATCTTCCTCTGTGACCTAAATCAACAACCCCAATGACAAAAATGCTGCACACCTCCTCAACAGTATGAGCAGCCTCAGATTGGGCCTGATCATCAACGACCTTACACACACTGCAAGACAAATGCTGGCCCGAATTTTCACCTCCAGCAACCGTATCAAATACAGCCATGTCACAGAACACACATGGACTGATCACTGCATCGTCCGCTTCCGAATCCCCAGCCCCCGCACCGCCACCCCCAAGATGACCAACACCCCCCACAGAGGTGGAATAAAATCTCAGAGACCGGCTGGGTTAATACCCTCAACACCTCCAATCCGCTACCACCACTAACATTGAAGAAAGGAGTACAAAACTTCAACGCCTGGATCACCAATTGCGTAGACCGCATCCTCCCCATCAAGAGAAACTTCCAGAGAAAAAACCCTCTAAAAAGACCATCTGTTACACTCGAGAACTCAGAACAGTGAAACAAGATAGCAAACAGTTGGGGAGGAGATGGCCCACAAGCAAGGACACCTCTGACAGGGCAGCCTTCAAGACATCCCTCAACCTCTACCACTGTCTACTAAGGGCAACAAAGAAGACCGCCATTGCTGCATGCATCGAAACCAGTGCCAACAACACCAAGAACTTTTCAACATGTTAAGGAATTCTCTAAGCCAACTGCCGGTGAACATATAATCACACCATCAAAGAAATTGTGTAAACATCCTCACCCACTTCTTCCACAACAAGATCGCAACAATGTACAGAAACTTTGAACCACAAACCACACCTATGGACTTCCTCGACAGTTACGCCACCACAATAACCGACACGAACCACACACTGACCACCTGGAACATCCTCTCCACCCAGGACACCACCTCCACCATGAAATCCATTCACTCGGGAGCTCCAACAGACCCATGCCCACAGCACATCTTCAACCTCCAAAACCAAAGGATCGGCCAAGTACTCACCACCCTACTCAAGACCTCTATCACCACAGCAACATTCCCCGATGCCTGGAAACACGCAGAAGTCAGAAAACTAGTGAGAAAAAACCCTCCACTGACCCCAGCAAACGCAAAAACTACTGGCCAATCTCCCAGCTCCCATTCCCTGTGGAGGTCCTGGAAAAGATTATTAACAATCAACTCATGACACGCTTGAAGCAGAATCAACTACTCAACGCCTTCCAATCTGGCTTCCACAGCAATCACAGCACTGAAACCAGCCGATCAAATAATCAGGGGTTTGTAGAGCACAATAATCACCCGTTAGGGTCTCAAGGCACTGGGAGGAGGGTGTGTGCAGCTCCGCTGAGGTCATTCGAACAGCGAGGTCTTGAGGTCCTTTCTGAATTGGCACAGTACCACACTTTGCTGGAGGTGAAGGGGGAGGTCATTCCAGGCCTTGGCTGCAAGTTAGGAGAAGGACTTTCCACCCACTCTCTTCCTGTAGAAGCGTGGGACTGTGGCTAGGGAGAGGTTGGCAGAGCGGAGGTTTTTCTTGGGTGCATGGAAGGAGAGACGGTTGTCGAGGTATTGTGGTCCAGTGTTGTGGAGGGCCTTGTAGGCATACGTGAGCAGCTTGAAAGTTATACTTCTTTTGACGGGAAGTCAGTGGAAGTTGCAGAGGTGCTGGGTGATGTAGTTGCAGCGTGGGAAGTCAAGGAATAGTCTAGCTGCAGCGTTCTGGACGGTCTGGAGCTTGAGGAGGAGTTTTTGTTGATTCCGTAATAGAGGGCATTGCCGTAGTCCAGTCTGCTGGTGATGAAGGCGTGCATGACGATTTTTCTGGAATCAGACGGTGTCTATTTGAAACTCTACAGAGTATGCCGAGCATGTAGAGGAGACAACGTTGAACTGGCCGTTCAGTATGATGCTGAGGTCGTGTGCATGGTCTGTTGGAGTGGGTGGGTTTCCGAGGGCAGGGGCCACCAGGTGTTGTCCCATGCGGAGTGGGTGGAGCAACGATGAGGACTTCTGTTTTCTCTGAGTTGAGTTTCAGGCAGCTGTTCTTCATCCAGGTTGCGACGGCTTTCATTTATTCTTGGAAGTTGTGCTCCTTGACGGGCGGGAGTCTTATTCTCTGTGTTCTGCCTGTAAGGAATAAGCGAATCCAGTCTAGAGTCTTTCCTTGGATGCTGGAGTAGTGGAGTCTGGTGGCTACTGTACGGTGGGAGACAGTGTTGAAGGCTGCTGCTAAGTCTAGGAGGAAGAAGGCAGTCGTTTGGCCTTGTCGAGGAGGGCGCAAATGTCGATGATCGCAGCCACCGATGACATCCCAACCCACCTCAACCGAGGAGAAACAGTAGCTTTGATCACCTTCAACCTCTCAGCAACCTTCGATACTGTATCCCATCACACACTGATCGAAAGACTCCACCACATCAGCATCCAAGGTGACATGCTCAAATGAATCACCTCCTTTGTCACCGAAGAACCCAGAGGATCCACCTTCCACCTTCGACCTCCGAACCCAAGGAGATCACCGCGGTGTCCCCCAGGGCTCATCCCTCAGCCCCATGCTCTTTAACGCATACATAACCCCGCTGGCCAACATCGTCGGATCCCATGCTCTCAGTATAATTTCCTATTCAGACGACATCCAAATCATCCTCTCACTCCCGACGACCCCATCACCACCAGGACCAACTTCCTCAGATGCATGACAAACGTTGCTGACTGAATGAAGAACAACTGCCTGCAGCTGAACACAGACAAGACAGAAGTACAGATCTTTGGCAACAACAGCAACACATGGAATGACTCCTGATGGCCATCAGACCTAGGATCCACACCCATTCCCTCCAACCACACCAGAAACGTCAGACTCATGATTGACAACAAGCTCACCATGGAATCACAGATCCACTGTGTCTTCTACTCCGGCTTCCTCATTCTATGCATGCTACACAAGATCTTCAAGTGGCTACCCCAACACACGAGACACACTGTTACATCACTAGCCAACCGGACTATACCAATACCCTCTACGTAGAAATCGCCGCAGACCTTCTACAGAGACTGCAGACCATGCAGAACGCTGCTGTAATACTCATCCTTGGCCTTCCTCAATGAGCTACTGACCCACACATACAAGGCTCTACACAACCAAGGATCCGCCTACATTAACCACTACCTAAACTACCACCAACCATCTAGAAGAGTACGCTCCGCCTCCCTTTCACTTGCCCATACTCCCCACTTCTACCAAAACAGAAGTGAAGGACACTCCTTTTCCCATATCACAGCAAAGACCTGGAACAGCTTCCCCACACACCTCTGGTCCATTTCCTCACTTCTAGAATTCTAAATGGCCCTCAAGACCTGGCTGTTCGAATAAGCCTCCAGGGCCTGTAAGCGCCTGGATACCCTACTGGGTGATTAGCTGCACTTTATAAATCCTGATTAATCGATTGATCGACTTTACCTTAACCCCTTGCGTGCTGCCGTCGGACAACGGCCGACGGCAACACTACCTCGCTAGTGCTGCCGTCGGACAACGGCCGACGAGGCCCAGCCCATTTTGCAGAAGTGCCGCACTGCCGCGAAATCGCAGCTGCGGCAAAGGGGTTAAAGTACACATCATATATGTCTGACCCTTGCTCTGTTGTTTACACCTAGGACTTTGTACTGGAGGGTGTACCTCTAGTACAAATCCTAAGCTAAACACTTCTAGTTCACCTTTGTACAACACAGTGCAGCTCAGAGTCACGCAGAGGAGCCAGGTTTAGCACGAGTCCTGCTGAGGATGTCATCGGCTGGTGACACTTAGTAAATCTGGTGCTCTGCCATTTTCTGCCCTTTGCACAACGCAGTGCTGCAATTTTTCACCCAGTGCTCCATTTTATGAAGGTCCTATATCTGAGCCTGTCTGTGATGTATATAAATAAGGTTCAGTGCCTATAAATGTGTCTTGAAGATAAAGTATTGCGGACAGTGACTATAGCTGGAGGGCTTTAACCTTTAGGGGCCTCCAGTAGCACTGAGAATCTGATTTCTTGAATTTGTGATGTGGCTCACTTTATGGAGTACTGTACAAACCTCACACTTGCTGTACTTTGTTATTCATTGTTGTATAATCAATAACAAAGTCTCAGGTCGAGATTGTATTTGAGTCTTTATTGGATACGTTCTTTTGTATCTGTTTTCGAAAAAATGAAGAACATGTGTTGACCAAAACCGCAAGGAATCACATTTCCAGGATTTTAGAAATAATGTAAGACAGTTATATGTTTTATCTGTTTTCATTGAGTTCTTTCTCGCTCATGGGTAGCTGCGATTTAAAGTTGCTAAGCGCCAAAAGACATTTAAGAGGAAAATAATGACAAGTACTTTCCAGATAACTGTTGGTCTATAAATATTGCAAGGAGCTGCTTGTCAGAATCCCTTTATTTCTGTTACAATGATGTGGAACAAGAGTGCAGCGCGTTTTACATCTCGTGTACAATAAACATGAGTGAAGACATAGACGCCTAAGCCTGCCACTCGAGTAATTATCTTAACATCCTTCCAATGAGATATCTGGAATGATTTTGTCCCAAGGGACCAGTATACAATCGTGTATAGCATAAAAATTACAATAATCTTGCATTTTGTACTTGTAGGCGATTATTCTAGTGAGTTATGTGATGCAATCAGCGAAGCCTGTATTCCATAAATAGACATTTTGGCATTTTTTGCAACCCAGGGTCTCCAGAGAAACATTTGTGCTGTAATTATATGCACGTGATTGGAACATTGCTGCTATTATTACAATTCCTAGCGACATTTCGCTCTCTTTTAGCCTCCCTGCTACACACTTCTCCCTTTACTTCGTCATACAATATGCACGGTACTCTGCATAACCTTTCTTTGGTGAAAGCCCCCCCTGCATTATACTCATCCAGTAAAACAGATAAGACAATCACGTCTTGTAGTTCAATCAAGCCTACCGACTATAGAAAAAGCATATCATATTGACACAGTGCATGAGACGTTTTAAAGTTGATAAGGTGTTTTCTAGCTGCTAATTTGCAGTCACAGTAGACATGGGCCTAGATCTCCTAAATGGTATTGTGCCGGGCAATTTAGCAGTGGTACTGGGCAGTTTAGGATTGGTGATTGGCAATTATGCAATGACATATGCATTGTCAAACGTATCAATATGGAATGACAACAAATATTATTTTACCATTCGTGTAGTGAAAACATTTTTCCAAGCTTCCCTCATACACATGGCACATGTATGACAGGCGGTTAGTGACCACCCTGCAATCTGAAGCACGGTAATCGAAGGCACGTAATTCTTTATCAAGCTGGGATCTGTCTTCATGTTCAGAAGACACAAAGCGGGTCTAGGCAAGCAGTGGTGTCCATGTGTTTGCCGCCCGCGGATACATGTAAGCAGTGGTGGCTGGTGACATTTGAAAGTGGTGGGGCGTAAAAAGATAATCATACTGCACCGTAGCGAGCGAGCCTGAAACCCGGAGAAAATTTTGAAAAAAGAGTGGTCAAATGGTGCATTTTCAAGCAAATTTTGTGAAAGCAGGACGGTTAATAAAGCAATTGTGAAAGTGCAGTTATTACATTAAGAAAGTGGTGTCATATAACATAGGTTATAGCTGCTTATTCATCTTCATTATAACCACAGAGCTTCATAACAGACTTTGAAACACAATGCATTGCTGAGTACCTCACAGATGTATTTTAATAACAAACAAATAAACAGGACGCAAACTAGCAGCATTTAAATAGAGTGTTCACTTTTTGTAATTAAAATCAGCACGTCTGTTTTTCATGGAAGCAAACTTCTCAATGACTTGAACATCGAAGTCTGGTATTCTTTTAACTAAGTCACTCTCTATAGAAAGTATCGCTAAGGCATTCAGCCTTTCCTGAATCATGGTATTTCTCAGGAATGTTTTAATTCTATTCAAAGCGGAAAAGCAACGTATTTTTAGTAAAGTCACTGTTTCTGTTAGTGTCTTTTCCATGTTAAGGTTCAGAATTAAAGCAAGCAAAGAAATTGCAGTAGTGGCCTGCCGGTATACATGCATTCCATACAGTAGAGTTAATTCTGTTCTCAGATCCTCTTTGTTGAGCACAGGGTAAGCATCCACAGCGGTATTCAGTGCTTGCTCAGAGAAGGAAATATCATATTTAGCAAACAGATCACTTCGTAGTAATGTGGCACTTACCAAATGCTTTGTAAAAGAAAAGCGTTCCTTTGCCTGCATAATTATAGTGTCACATATCTCTTTAGAAATTCGGACTAGACTGCTGATGTCTTTTCTGCGGTTAGAGAAAGTAGAATCATTTGGCAGTGTGCTGTCTAAATTGTCAACCTCTTCTCTGACTTTCGTTATGCTTGTGACAAAGTCGTTGATAGCTGTTTCCAAATGGATAGTATCTATTTCACGTTTTTGTAACGTTTCATACAGTGTTTCAACTTGAGGCATTATTTTAAAAAACAGCAACAACTGAAACTCCCTGTCTTGCAGTGTTCTAGCAAAGCCACGGGCCTCATTCCGGCTTTTGTAGTCAAAGTCTAGATTGGCTTCTATGGTGTCGAAACATTTCTCAAGATCAACCCTATATTGGTATATTAGGCAGATTGTACGGATGTGAAAATTCCAACGAGTTGGGCTTCCCTTTGGAATCCTTCCGTTAACAATGGTATGAAGTACCTCCGTTCTTTTGGGGGAGCGTGAGAAGAATGCTGCCATTCCTCCTACATCCATGAAGAATATCTTTGCCTCAGAGATTTTTCCTACTGATTGTTGCATAATCAGATTTAGTTGGTGGGCATAATAGTGCATGTAATGGGCATTAGGGTACACATCTTTAACTTTTTTTTGTACTGCACCGGAGGTTCCACTCATTACTGCAGCACCATCGTAGCTTTGTGCAATCAGTTTTTGTTTTTGAGGCTGCTCTGGAAAAATCAAGTTTAGTTCCTGTAGAATAACTGAAGAAATGCTTTCTGCACAAGAGTCTCTTAAGTGGATGAAACCAGAGAACCTTTCCACAACTTTGTTGTCACTGTCAAGGTACCGAAAGACCAATACTGACTATGTTTTCGTGGCCACATCAGTGGTGTCATCAGACTGAATAGCCACAAAGTCTGTGTTTTTCAGCTCTTGTACGATAGTGCTTTTTACAATCTCTAGCATGCACTCAAGCAGTTCATTTTGTATGATTTTAGAGGTGCCCTTGAAGACTGCAGCACTTGATAGATGTGCTTCCATTACATGGTCTATGCTTGCTATTAAGTCCACAAGCCCTTTGAATATCCCAGGATTGGCAGAACCTTCCGATTCATCATGCCCTCGTAAAGCCAGTTCAAAATCACCACAGAAACGAATGCAGTCAATGATTTTTGATAGCACGTGTCTATTCCTATCAACTGCTTCATTGTGCTTCTGTATTGTTTTTCGGTAGGCCTCGCTTATGTGGGCTTCAATCGGTGTATCTCCCAACATTCCCAGTCTTGTCAGGTTTTCCATATGTATTTTCGTGTGTGCATGCTTCTTTACTTTATCTGACAAATGCTTCAAGTCTTTTACTCCTTTTTTGGTCCAAGGAGTTTCACCACTAAACAGCCGGCAGGGGAAGCAGAACAGAGCATTTGTTGAAGGACATCCTGTAAGCCAATCAACGTATGTGTACCAGGTGTTTGTGAAAGAACGTGTATAAAGCTTCCCTCTGTCTAGGGAACTTTGTTGTAGGTTTAGGTCTGGCCGGTGAGGTCCTAATTGTTTTACAATTAGTTTCTCTTCATGTTTCAGTCCAATGAGCGGCTTTGCAAGTAGTTGCTCTATTGTATTCATGGTGTTACCAATGTTAGTGTTACCGGTCAATAATCAAAGTACAACGTATGAGGTTTGGTGCATGTATTTAGACGCCACCCACCATGTACACAACTTACATAGCCCTTGACTACTAGAATGTAAAATATAGCAGCAGTTTCCTTACCGTAAACACTGGGGTTGTTGGCTGTGTTGTAGCAGAAAAGGAGGCTGGCGCCTCTTCTTTGCTTGATTTGCATAAAAAATTAGTTCGGCAGCCTGAGGCTTTACCAAATGCTGAAAAGCAAATACAACAAAATGTAGTTGTGTCAACCAAACACACAGACTTTTAACAAAAGCATTCAAACTGAAAAATATGGGCAGGCATGTACAGTGGTGTAACGCAAAATGAGCCCCCCCTTGTAGAATGTGCTGAGGTGCCCCTTAGTGATCACATCACAATGCATTTCTTTGATCATAGGTGGCTCTTATTACAGAAAAAGTTGGAGACCCTTGGCTTAAGTGATCCACAAAGACTTGACCCTGTACACTGCACATTACATTTGGGTTATACATCAGGTTTCACCTTCTTATAACAATACACGTGAATTTTACTAAGTGGGCTAATGGAATTCCTTGCATTGACCAGTACAGTATAGGGGGCACACTTTTGGTTCCTATGTGTAGTCTACATGCAGACGACGATCATCTGAATTATTAAGGGACTCAGATTACACTCCAGCAAAGTGGTTAAGCCTGCCTTAGCATTGCTTTTGTAGGCCATGTGGAATTCTAGAAGGTTGACGTGGGCAAGCTGGCATAAGCTCTGTAGTCTGGAGATGAACATGTCACAGTCATAGACATACCATTAGGAAAACGGACAATGGAACCAGGAGGACATCTTTGCACTTTGGCACAATTTCGATAACGATAAAAATACATTGTGCGTAGGATGTTGGAGTACTGCCTAAATAACACACACCAGCTGTAGCACTTAGTTAGCAGTTGATGTATAAATTATAGAGGTAAAATCTTCTCCAGTGAAAATTAATCTTCCTTTGAAACAATACATGCACTAAGGAAAATATGCAACAAATACAAATTCAAAGGAAGACTGAAAACTGGTATTTTGTTGTTTTTGTCATTGCATCCAGATATATGATAAAACAAGTAACATCATACTTACAAGAAGTCAGGACTACTGGCTTTGTCGATGGTTGTTAGTTGCAAAAGATAAATATGCAGCAACTGTGGCTCTTAATAGTGTATTTTCAATTTGTGTTGCAGTTTTTAATGGTTAATTGAAAAGATGCAACAAATGTAAGCAGAGTACACCCCTCCCATACAGAGTAATGCTCCCAGGCCCTGCACTGATTGATGCACCCATGCACTGATTGATGAACAAGCACTTCAGTAAACAACTGCACAGGCGGTCACTTTAGCGACATTTAGTTTCAGACAGAAAGGGATATGCTTGGTGTCTAAAGCTAGTGCACTCCGCCATCTTTACATTGATTCATATTATCGCCCTCGCCCAATAAAAAAAGGTATCAAACTTAAAGAGGTAGCGCTGGAATCCACACCTAAGAACACTGTCTAACAAGTCCACAGCAAAAAAAAGAACAGCAGCTGCGTACAGTGGATAGCAGTGAAGCAACGAATAAGCATCTATGTGTATGAATTACAAGATTATCAGTCAGACGTCCCGGCCCTGCTTCTGCACAGAGCCACGGCAAAGACGGAGACAGCAATGTCTTCCGATATTCGACAATCAACTTGATCAGTTTATATATTTTATAAAGCTTTATCATTTAAAGGGCTGCGATAAGTTTTGCCTTTGTTTATTACACTCATAAATAAAAAATAAGAATGAAGATGCTCCATTTCAAAGTTGGTCAGGGCCCCGAGATTTTGGTCACCTCTTTTGTATTCGCTGGCACTGAACCCCTTATCCCAGGCGCCCGAGGGGTCATCTACACACCTTAGGATATTCAGAATTAATAATAATAAAGCAGAGTCTGTAATACCAATCAAATCGTATGCCTTTCGGTTCGCGGTTGGAAGGCAACAAAGGTGCAGTCACAGTCCAGAACTTTCAAGTGCAATTAAGCGCTTCAACGCCTCGTCCGGGGAAGTAGGCGCTATATAAATGCAAAAATGATACAAATGCTATATGCAAAGGCAGCTGATGTGTTGAGGTGAGGATTGGAAAGTGGTACAATAACCTGTATTTATTTTATGGTGCTTGATGTAGCCACTGTGCGTCGGTGCTCCAGATAACATATTTTACGACTGCACATAACAACATGTTTTCAGTCTGCGTAGGATCAGACAACGGCCACACAATATTTAGTGCAACAGGTGCATTGACCCACACAACTGTAATGAGGCATTTGTGTAAACTCCTGGTGCCAGGCACACGCGACAATGCAAGGGTGGCACACTTCAGGTACCTGAGACAGCAATTTACAATGGAGGGGGGTACAAAAAACAGCATTGTTGAGGCACAGTGGACAAATACACAACAGTTTCACCAGTACCTTGGAATGTTGCCCAGAGGGATCAGTACAAAACGACGTCAGCACCGATCGACCAGTGCAGAACACAGACTCGCTCTCCAAGTCCACACTGCACAATTTACATTGTGTCGTTAAATTCCAAGATAAACTCTGATGTGTCGTTTTATGACGTGTTAAATTGAGCGCTGGTTAGTGAACAAAGCGAATGCGTGTTACGGGTTGTTAACACCCGCTTTTCTGTGCTTGTGAGTGACAAAATCTGTCTGACGTGCACCACGAGGTGTGAACTCCCCGAGACAGCCCCGGCCGTACCCCTCATTGCAGTGTGCACCGACTGGCTGTAAAGCAGGAACAGGTGGGGGGTACGGTACCACTAGGCTTATATGCATATGGTGGCCTTGACAATGTCATATTTAAAGTGTCTCCTAACATGATGCATTTTCCCATCCCTGCAAAGTTCAACTCATAATCGCACCCTTTGGAACTCTCCAGCTTTATCATAGCTCCTAAAACTTGGCGCTGGCATGTTCACGAATTGCCGAGGATCACCCATTTGGGTGGTGTGAAGAAGCCTGGCTGAGCAAGAGGACTAGGCCACAACAGACAGGCGCTTTCTGAACACACCACATATGACACACACACCTCTCGTAAAATGTGTTGCACGTGTGGTCCTGAACACACATTGGGGCAGATTTAGAGATCTGCGCCTTATCGACTCACAAAGGCCCCCTCTGTGTTTAGCACTAGGCTCTGAGTGGCTGTTAGTGGCCCCAGAAAGGACTGCCCCTGCTGTCTGGTGTGTTGAATATGAATAACTTGTGCTTTTGCAATAGCTGCGCTGGCTCAGGGCAGAGCTGAGCGCCTGGTTTATTGCCTAGTATCGGCTGCAGCCAGTGGGAGGCCTGAGCCGGAGCCGGGCCCTGCCTGAGGATAGATGTCAACTTTAACTTTTTTTATATAATATTTCAGCCTAGGTCCATACCTGCACATAGGAATTTGAATTTCACACGTCCAACGCTGATGACATACTCCGAGACTCGACGACTAGGTGAGGCCTCAGACGGTGACCAGACAGTCTCTGTCCGCCCCTCATGCGCACGAGTCAAGACAGAGTGAACCACGAGGAGGAAGGGTGACTGGCCGTGGGCCGGCCCGATTTGCCTAGCAACAACTAAAATGCCCAATCACTGAATGGCTTAACACTAAGCCACTACAGTGATTGGGCATTGCATTAGATGCTCCCACCCACGGGGTGAGACACTAGACTGAGAACAGAACACACAGTCGTAGTACTGTTACAGGACAGTACTACAGTAGTAGCCAATCCTGACACTGCTCTCTTTAGAGGAGAACTGCTCTCTAAAGAGAGCAGCATCAGGATTGGACTGAGAATGGAAAAAACGTGGCTCTTCTTTCAAGTACTGGGGTATGTTGCAAATGCAAACCCCGTACTCTGCAGGTGCTTGCTTTTAAAAATCCATTTAGTTTGCTAGCTGCAGAAAGGCAGTCGGGCAAACACCACAAGCGCAGTGCGCACTGTGCCGGCACTCCAGCGCCACCCAGTGTCAGACAGTGCATACTGTGACACACATGAGTGAAGCTTGACACCACGGCCGCAGGGCAATAATTATCGGGCAATTTATTCGAGCGGCGCGTTAATTTATAAAACGTTTATTAACGCGCCGCTCGAATAAATTGCCCGATAATTATTAGTGGGGCACCGCCCCACTGCCCAAATGGTAAAACCACCACTGCATGTAAGAGTTGGTGGGGGGTGTTTTAGGGGCTGCTGCTGATTCCTTAGACGACCGCCCCGGGGGGCAAAACCCATGCCCCCCGGGGCAGACAGCCCCCCATTGCTACGCCAATGTAGGCAAAAATATGGACACCCTAGGTGAAGCTTGGGAAGCTAGGTGCCACTGTCCAGAGGAGGTTACCACCAATGTTGAAGACTGTCACGAAACAAGATGCATAATACAAGTGTTAGAAATGGGATCCCTGGCTGGCCAGGGCTTGGGCCAAAGTCAGTCAGAGACCACCACTCCCAAGTCAGGGCAAGGAAGTTACACGCCAAGATAACCCCTGCTCACCCTCTAGGTAACGTGGCGCGAGCAGCAAGGCTAAACTTGGAGGCTATGTGATTTAAGTATTTGCGCACGCACCCCAGCAACAACACCCAAGGCCCACCACAAAGGAAACTCCACACAAGGTTATATATAAAAATAGCCTTTGTATTATACCAAAACACATTAGATAAAACACACACTTTACAATGTGCCAACAGGCACGGGCAGAATTTACAAGGGATTATATGTAGGGGTGGGCGGCCAGCTACGCTCCGTGCACGGAGTGTGCGTAGTGCCGCCTACTCCGCATTTTGCGGAGCGGGCGTAGCCAGGCGGCACTACGCACGCTCCGCAGACGGAGCGTAGCTGGCCGCCACCCACCTCCCTCCCGCCCTCCCTAAATACTTTCAATTAAAGGAGTCAAATAATTAAAATGCACTTACCTTGCCCGCCGCTGCCCGCCGCGTCCCCGGGGCTCGCTATCTTCCATCTTCCGTCTTCTTTACTAATGCGCATGCGCGGGCGGCCGCGCATGTGCATTTCTCACGAGAAAATGCACATGCGCGGCCGCCCGCGCATGCGCATTAGTAAAGAAGTCGGAAGACGGAAGATAGCGAGCCCCGGGGACGCGGCGGGCAGCGGCGGGCAAGGTAAGTGCGTTTTAAATATTTGACTCCTTTAATTGAAAGTATTTAGGGAGGGCGGGAGGGAGGAGGGTGGCGGGGCTGGCGGCCAGTGGTGTTTGCGGAGTGGGGCTACGCGGAGTGCGGAGGTGGGCGTAGTTTCTCGCCCACTTCGCGTAGCTTCGCGAAGCCCCACTCCGCCCACTCCGCTTAGGGTTAATTATATGTACACAGGACAGGGCCACATGGACCACTGTCAGGAATGAGCACTTAGTAAAGAAATAGCACTTTTAGAACTTAGAATACTGATAGAAATAGCACTTAGAACATAAAGCACACAGCCAGTAACCACTGGTAACCGGTAAGTACCACCTACGCAATCCTAACCACCTTAGGAACAGGTCACGCAGGGAACCAGGACCTCACTAGCACCACCTGTACTAGCAAGAACAACCATCTAAGTATCACAATACAAGTAGGGGCATAGGGACATTACACATGATGCGTCACAACACATTCAGAGGTGTAAGGAAGGAAAACACATGATGCATAACATACATTCAGCGGTGTATCAAAGAACACAATTGCGCAACATTCACATTAGCAACAACCTGTGACTGTCCCTAGTCCCTCTGGCCTTGTTGGGGCTAAGACGCCCTGTGTCCCAGAGTCAGGGGGGCCTAAACCTGGCAGCTGCCCACTAAGTGCTGGGCAGCTGTGTAGATAATGATGGGCCAAAGCTGGAGCCTTGCAGGCTCTGAAAACAGCACTCGGGCACCCTAGAGCCTTTGTGGGCTAGAGATCAATGGGGCCTTTGAGCCTCTCTGGGATCTTCACATCAATAATGCCCCTGAGCCTCGTGGGCTCTTCAAAGAAGTGATGCCCCCAGAACCCCCGTGGCTCTGAACTAGAGCTGTGGCGCTTTGGAGCCTCTCTGGGCTCTCAAGAGGTCGGCGGGGTCCCTTTCGGGGGGACCTGTAACAATGTGACACCGCTTGGAGCCTCTCCGGCTCCGTAACCACTGGGCGCCTTGAGCCTCTCGTGGCTCGATGAACAAATGCGCCGCCTGTCAAAGTCCCCCCTCTGGGGACTTGCAATGCCAATATGCAACTGGGGTGGGGGAGAACAATGGAGGCCCGATACGCTGGAGCGGCCCGCTGCCAACCGGGGCCGCTCTACGGGTATCAAAACTGCACCCGCTCGTTGGAGTCCCAAACAGGGGACTCTGAATGCTCTTGAGCCTCTCAGTGGTCGTCCAGATCTGGGCCGGACACTCCCCCCAGCAGAGGAGCGACCCTGGGCACGCCCGCACTCACCGCTACCTGGGGAGGCGGCGTCTCCTCGCGGCGTCGGCTCTCTCCGCAGGGCTTCTCTGGCTGGCTGTGGCGGGGCTCTCGCTCTCCGTTGCTCCGGGAGAGCCCTGTCGTCCTCCGTGCCCTCCTCTACTTCCGGCCGCGGGTCAGCCCGCCCACAGCAATCCAGCGGGGCAATGCCGGGTGGGCACCGGCGGTGACAGAAAGCGCTCCCAAGCGCTAGTGAACCAATAAAGCGCTCCCGGCACTAGCAGCTAATTTCAGCGCTCTCAAGCGCTAGGAGCCCAGGAACAGCAAAGAAAGCGCTTCCAAGTGCTATGGGCGATCAAGCGCTCCCCCCAGCGCTAGAAGTATCAATAAAGCGCTTCCAGGCGCTTAGGGAACAGATCGAGCGCTCCCAGGCACTATAAGCACAAATTACAGCACTTCCAGGTGCTTGAGGGCAAGGTCCAGCTCCATCAAAGTTCTTAGGCAGGCAGGGGGGGCAAGGCTGGGCCCAGAGCCAGCTCACTGGGTCTCCAGGCAGGGAGACAATCCAAGTGGCTGTCCTCCTGGCCCCAGCAACAGCAGCAGCCCCCTCAGGCAGGAGCCTGGCATTGAACCGTTTGTGTGGGGACACAGCCCCATTTTTATACAGGTAATCCTTTGTTCTGGCACAGGGTGAGGGGAGAAACCAGTCGCAGCTGGTTGGTGAGCACTCTTGATGTGCTCAGCCCCTCACTCTATTCACTGGCAGGGATAGGGTCGTTAGACACACCACAGGGGGCGGAGCCAGCATTGTCTGGGGAAAGCCCAGCCCTATTCAGGAACCAGGTGCACGCCTCTCCAGCCATCAGCATGCTAATCTCACACTCACCACCGGGCAGACCCATCATGACTCATGGAGCCTGGCATCCCAGCCAGCCCCAGCCAATCACACGCCAGACACATTTTACACTAATATGCCAACTCCTAGTAGTGGCACTTCCGCACAAGACTCAATCATGCCACATACATCATTTTGCAGCATTCAATCACACGAGTCTGCACATACCAGACTCGAGCCTGTACACCCCACGCATCAGGAACTACCAGGGACACAGACATTCCCCATGCATTCCTATGGGAGGGCAGGCCAACCTTACTCTACACACTCAGAGTGCGCACGCACTTTCCACTGGGACACAGTGAAAGTGTGCAGAAACCAAAAATCACTACCTCCAATTCACATTCACCAAGCAAAAAGTTTAGGGGTGAACCTGCCGGAAGGGCCAAGTCCAACACAACCCCCTTCCAGCCAAAACGCAGGGGAGACCAATCACCACTGTGATGGACTTCCCTGCTTGGGGCGATAGAACACGGACGCGGGCCCGCAACTGCAGGGACACCCCCCTGTTCTATGCCACCGTGAACCCCTGGGGTTCCTTTTAAAACTACTGTAGGGACTAACTGGGCTACCCCACTGGTACTCTCCAGCTGTCCTTGGCCAGGACCAGGCCCTTGGCCACCCAGGTGCCACTGGTTCCTGTCTACTCACAGAGTGGGGGGTAGTAACCCCTGGCACATAGTAGCCACTCTCCACTCTTCCTGTCGGCAAGACAGTGCTAGACTGCCACTGGTTCTCCAGCCTAGAGTCTACACCCGCAGGCGGACCAGGAGTCTCAGGGAAGGCTCTCCTCCCCCTACCTCTTCTTCTAGGGTTCCTCCTCCTACGAGGGGCACCCTTACAACACCACTCCAACCCAGGGTTTAACGCCTCAGATTGCACCGGGGTCAGAGGTGGACTTTCCCACTCTCTGCACCCCTTACCAGAGGTCTGCACCCTCCCAACTGGAGGGGTTCCCCTGGAATGGGCACCGGTCAGAACGCTGCTTACAGACGTCCTACCCTTCAGGTCAGGCTGATCCTGAACCTGGCCTTCCAACCTCTGGTCTAAAACCTTTGGTGGAATAATTGCCTGGCACTCCAGGACTTCTGGGGATTCACACATCATCCCCCTGAGGCTAACAAATGATACAAATGTTGTGTGACTGTCTGTCTGGAGCATATCTCCCGTCCCCTGTCTACCTGACAGTGCACGAAGATCCCCCAGAACAGAAGTGGTGCCACCCGGGTCCCCCCAAGAAGATCTAGCCCAACTGGCTAGTCTCTGGTCCACTGGTGCACCCACTGGAAAACTCATCCCCCAATCACTCCTCACGCTGGACTCCTGTACCCTCCCTACCGGAGCGGTACTGACAGACTCTAGAACCACAGGAGCTCTGGTTACAGACGCTCCAGGTCCTCTACTCACTGGGAGATCCTCCTCAAATGGACTAATAGGACAGCCTAGGTCCCCAACCTGGTGTTCCCTACAGAAGCCATCCAAGTCCTGAGGCAGGGCTTCGTGCGTCTGGGGACCCTCTGTCTCACACTCACTCCTGCTCCACTGAGCCAGGCAGTGAGCCCCTACACCCTCCTCGCTATCCTGGGACCTAGCTGGGCTATACTGAGCCTCTTCCACCACGCTGGGCTGGAAGATACCTGAACCACTACTTTTGCAATCACTCCCTAATGACCCTAGAGAACCTCTAGCACTTTCCCAGCGCGCTGCTTCCTCTGCAAGCGCCCAAGGACTAAAGTGCTCAGACTTCAACAGGTGCTGGCGCAACTCTGGACAACAAACACTGAGCAACTGCTCTTTGAGAAACATATTCAGTACTCCGTCCCTCTCCTCATCCGAGCTAGCCTCCAGCCACTCCCACATTGCATCAGAAAGGTCATCCACAAAATACTTCCACTCCTGGTGGGGTGGTTTCCTAAGGTTCCTGAACTTCAACCTGTTCTCCTCCTCTTGGGAACAAGGTACCTTATGTTGGGGACGGGGACTTCCTGCACTGAAGTCTAGATAACTGCCACCACTGGACTCAACCCTCCCTGTGGTATCCAGAAAATCACAATTACGCGCAGGGGATAGTCTACCTTCCATGGCTATCTTCTCCCTGGCCAAGGCCATCTCAGCCTCTATCCTCCCCTGCGCTAAGGCCTCTCAGTCTCTAGCTGTTGCTTCTTAACCTCCAGCTGTGCCATAGCCTGGGCATGCTCTAACCTGAGCTTCTCTAAGGCCAGCTGGTGCTCCCTTTCTTTCCTCCTATCCTCCCACTCCTCTGGGGACAGGGAAAGGGATGAGGCGCTGCCTCCTACGCTGGACCCAGCAAGGGACTCCCTACCTATGGGGTCTTCACTCTCTACTGGTATCCCGGTACTGGCATCTTCTCCCTCCTCTTCTGAATCTTCAGGGCTCCCCTCAGACCCACTACCCTCATGGTGTGAGGTCCAGGCCCTTTCCTCACTGCGCTCAAGATCCCATTGATCCTCTTGCCATATGACCAGGCAGCGCCTAAGTTCGTGCCAGCCTGCCTTATCCGCCCCATGCCTCTCTCTTCACAGAACCTACCCAGCTCCCACACACTGTATGTGGCTAGCTTATTGAAATCGAAAACTGGCTCCATCTTGGCAGGACGTTACAGAGACAAGATTACACAGGGAACCTAGGGGTCTGAGCTTAACACAGGAGTACACAATTCACAAAGGTATTCAGCAAGCTCTCTATCCCAGAGAACTTACACTCACTTGTCTAGTGCCACACACCATTCATCCACACACAACCCCCCCTTGGACTGGTAAGGCAGTTTCTACCACCCCTGATTCCTCAACCTGACCACACGTGACACAGGTACCGACTCTGGGCGCAGGGCGAGGGACAAATGTACTGGACACAATTACACAATGATACCTTTAGGAGAAGAAATAATGGAACTTCAAAAAGACAATAATCCCCAAAATGTGGTCATCTAAAATGCAGAGTTTTGTGGTGCAGCCAGCTGCTACTGTGGTACAGCGCAAACCCAAATCCTTATCCTTTCCGCTGCTGCCAATGTTAGAGGAGAGGGATTCCTGGCTGGCCAGGGCTTGCGCCAAAGTCAGTCAGAGACCACCACTCCCAAGTCAGGGCAAGGGAGTTACACGCCAAGATAACCCCTGCTCACCCTCTAGGTAACGTGGCGCGAGCAGCAAGGCTAAACTTGGAGGCTATGTGAGTTAAGTATTTGCACACGCACCCCAGCAACAACACCCAAGGCCCACCACAAAGGAAACTCCACACAAGGTTATATATAAAAATACTAATACAAAAAAGAGGGTGTACACTGGAAATATTTATTGACCTGGCATTGCTACGGTCCCTACAAACTATGAAAAAACAAATAATAGCAATGGGTCAAAGACAACTAAAGCTATCTAAGAAACTGTGTATGTGTGTTGGGATACAATCTATGAATCCAAAGTATTCAAAGTGAAAAATTGTGTTCCCATCATATACCCAACCTGTACCGCCCTACATCATTTGGGATCCTTCACCCGAAGGAAGTGGAAACATGTCCACTATGGATTAGGTAGATTGTAGCCTAATCGTGTAGAGGGATGCAGGGATGTGTTGATAAAAATGTGGTATCAGGGGGTAATGAGAAATAGCAGTGCAAATAATGAAAGTGCTATGTGCAACAAACAAGTGAATGAATTAATATTGGGTTGCAGGAATGGAAAATACATTTTAATAGGATCCTACCCACACCCAAGATTAAAAAACAGTGCAAAGTAGTGTAACAAATAACTACTTAGATGTAATCGAGGTCGACATGTTTCTGCAGGATAATAGGGTCAAAAGATCCCTGACTGCTTCTTCAGGACCTTAACACAAGTTGCTACTGCTGATAAGTGAAATATAGTGATTAAGAATCATATCACCCACTTTCTGGGGACTAAACTCTCCACCTCACCCGGCTACAGCTCAGGTACAAATGGAGCACCGCTCTGTCCGTCGGTACTCCTGACATCCGTCTAGGCTGTCATGTGGGAGGTCACTATATTTCACTTATCAGCAGTAGCAACTTACACAGTTTCTTAGATAGCTTTAGTTGTCTTTGACCCATTGCTATTATTTGTTTTTTCATATTTTCATATATATAAAAATAGCCTTTGTATTATACCAAAACACATTAGATAAAACACACACTTTACAATGTGCCAAACGGCACGGGCAGAATTTACAAGGGATTATATGTACACAGGACAGGGCCACACAGACCACTGTCAGGAATGAGCACTTAGTAAAGAACTTAGAATACTGTTAGAAATAGCACTTAAAACATAAAGCACACAACCAGTAACCACTGGTAACCAGTAAGTACCACCTACGCAATCCTAACAACCTTAGGAACCGGTCACGCAGGGACCCAGGGCCTCACTAGCACCACCTGTACTAGCAAGAACAACCACCTAAGTATCACAATACAAGTAGGGGCATAGGCACATTACATATGATGCATCACAACACATTCAGAGGTGTAGGGAAGGAAAACACATGATGCATGACATACATTCAGCGGTGTATCAAAGAACACAATTGCGCAAAATTTACATTAGCCACAACCTGTGACTGTCCCTAGTCCCTCTGGCCTTGTTGGGGCAAAGACGCCCTGTGTCCCAAAGTCAGGGGGCCTAAACGTGGCAGCTGCCCACGAAGTGCTGGGCAGCTGTGTAGACAATGATGGGCCAACGCTGGAGTCTTGCAGGCTCTGAATACAGCACTCGGGCACCCTAGAGCCTTTCTGGGCTAGAGATCAATGGGGCCTTTAAGCCTCTCTGGGCTCTTCACATCAATAATGCCCCTGTGCCTCGTGGGCTCTTCAAACAAGTGATGCCCCCTAGAACCCCCGTGGCTCTGAACTAGAGCTGTGGCGCTTTGGAGCCTCTCTGGGCTCTCAAGAGGTCGGTGGGGTCCCTCTCGGGTGGACCCTTAACAATGTGACACCGCTTGGAGCCTCTCCGGCTCCGTAACCACTGGGCGCCTTGAGCCTCTCATGGCTCGATGAACAAATGCGCCCCTTGTCAGAGTCCCCCCTCTGGGGACTTGCAATGCAAATATGCAACTGGGGCGGGGGAGAACAATGAAGGCCCGATACGCTGGAGCAGCCCACTGCCAACCGGGGCCGCTCTGCGCGTATCAAAACTGCCCCCGCTCATTAGAATCCCAAACGGGGGACTCGGAATGCTCTTGAGCCTCTCAGGGCTCGTCCAGAACTGGGCCGGACACTGCCCCCAGCAGAGGAGTGACCCGGGGCACGCCCGCACTCACCGCTACCTGGGGAGGTGGCGTCTCCTCGCGGCGTTGGCTCTCTCCGCAGGGCTTCTCTGGCTGGCTTTGGCGGGGCTCTCTCTCTCCGTTCCTCCGGGAGAGCCCCGTCGTCCTCCGTGCCCTCCTCTACTTCCGGCTGCGGGTCGGCCCGCCCACAAGCAGGCCTTCTGGAGGCCTGACATCCGCTTCTTCGCCCTGCACCTCTCCCTCTCTAGGCAACATGGGGGGGGGGCTCTCAGGATACAGCAATCCAGCGGGGCTATGCTGGGTGGGCACCGGCGGTGACAGAAAGCGCTCCCAAGCGCTAGTGAACCGATAAAGCGCTCCCGGCGCTAGCAGCTAATTACAGCCCTCGAGAGCGCTAGGGGCCCAGGAACAGCAAAGAAAGCACTTCCAAGCGATCAAGCGCTCCCCCCAGCGCTAGAAGTATCAATAAAGCGCTTCCAGGCGCTTAAAGAACAGATCGAGCGCTCCCAGACACTATAAGCACAAATTACAGCACTTCCAGGTGCTTGAGGGCAAGGTCCAGCTCCAGCAAAGTTCTTAGGCAGGCGGGGGGGGCAAGGCTGGGCCCAGAGCCAGCTCACTGGGTCTCCAGCAGCAGCCCCCTCAGGCAGGATCCTGGCAGAGAACCGTTTGTGTGGGGACACAGCCCCATTTTTATACAGGTAATCCTTTGTTCTGGCACAGAGTGAGGGGAGAAACCAGTCGCAGCTGGTTGGTGAGCACTCTTGATGTGCTCAGCCCCTCACTCTATTCACTGGCAGGGCTAGGGTCGTTAGATGCACCACATGGGGCGGAGCCAGCATTGTGTGGGGAAAGCCCAGCCCTATTCAGGAACCAGGTGCACTCCTCCCCAGCCATCAGCATGCTAATCTCACACTCACCACCGGGCAGACCCATCATGACTCATGGAGCCTGGCATCCCAGCCAGCCCCAGCCAATCACACGCCAGACACATTTTACACTAATATGCCAACTCCTAGAAGTGGCACTTCCGCACAAGACACAATCATGCCGCATACATCATTTCGCAGCATTCAATCACACGAGTCCGCACATACCAGACTCGAGCCTGTACACCCCACGCATCAGGAACTACCAGGCCAACCTTACTCCACGCACTCAGAGTGCGCACGCACTTTCCACTGGGATACAGTGAAAGTGCGCAGAAACCAAAAATCTCTACCTCCAATTCACATTCACCAAGCAAAAAGTTTAGGGGTGAACCTGCCAGAAGGGCCAAGTCCAACAACAAGCAACGCTGCAAAATTAGACATGTTTTGGAAACAGTGTGTAAGGACAGTGGTGGGCCAGTAAAATGAAAGTAACAGAACATAACATAACATGGGTATTTGTAATTCACACGTTCACCCGTGGGCATCTTGGTTCTGAATATCAGATTTTTATTGTGTCTGAACTGATCTAGCAAAAGCTCATATCATACACCATTGAGTGGTGGTAGGTAATAGGAGGGCTCTCTGGTCAAAGGGATGGACGGATCTAAAAAAACAGAAAAACAGCAACAGCGGACTTCCAATGCTGCACCTCATGCCAGTTCCTATATACAGAGATGCGGTGCAGTCAACCCCTGTGCCAGCTGTTGAGTGGCATTGCTGTGCTCCAGATCAAAAGACAAATATATCAAATATATCAAGTGGGGGTGCGCAGCTCAAAAAGTCCAACAGGCCAAAGTTGATAAAAAGTCACTTCTTTATTTGAAGAAATTTCTTTTATAGAAAACATTCACATTAAATCATCTGGCTAAAGCGTTTGATTTCCTTACAGGGAACTTCATCAGGGCACGCACAACCTTATATGGAAAACTGTATCCGCCAAAGTTGTAAGCACTTGTTGTCTCAAAAAGGTAGCCGTTCATGAAGAATAAACTTTTCATAACCAATCCTGTTTGTGATAGAAATTAATTCTAAATCCGACACTCGAAAAATAGAAAGAAATCCAACAATAATATGTTGAACCCGTCAGCCCAATTCAGTGGTCAGGAGGTAGCTGTAATCTTCACCCCGGCTTCTCCAAGGTTGGGAGACGCTTCTGGTCGAGAAGGCGACAGTGAAATCGAAGTGTTGAAATCAACAAGAATCTGTGATCCTACTCCAGCCACTTAGGGAGTGGAAAACGCAAGCAACTCCGAGGGTGAGAAAAGTATTTTGAAAAAAGTATTTAAAATGGAATGGTGACAATGTAGTACCGATCAATGCCTGGAAACGTGCTGCATGTCTTCCACCTACTTGTTGAATAGGTGGAAGACATGCAGCACATTTCCAGGCATTGAGCTGGACAGGACCTTGGTACAATTAGCTAAAAAACTTCTCTGAGCCATGATGCAATACACGCGGTGCACAAGAAATACAGCGTCCTCACATTGATGATTAGAATATACTGCAAAATATTTTCTACATTGCTTGTGCTGTACCTCATTGTCGCCATACTGAATTGCTACGTCTTCCTTCCAGGGAGTCGCTTGGTCTGCATTACAGATACTTGCCGATTGGAGCGATACTACATTGTCACCATTCCGTTTTAAATACTGTTTGATACAGTTTTCCATATAAGATTGTGCGTGCTCTGTTGAAGTTCCCTGTAAGGGACTGAAACACGTTGGCTGGATGATTTAATAGGGATGTTTTCTATAAAATATTTTTTATCGAATAAAGAAGTGACTTTTCTCTCAACTTTGGCCTGTTGGACTTTTTTAGCTGCGCACCCCCACTTGTTATAGATGGCCAGATCTCACATTGGGTGTGGTGCAAGTTAGGGAGGGAAGTCTCATGTGATTATTCAGTATTGTGTATGAATGACAGTGCACATCACATAAAGATCTTTCAGAAAAAACATGGCAAGTAACAATTAAAGATTTATTTGATGGAATGATAATGGGTTGAGGTCGCAAGCACGACGCAACTCCTGCAATGCAAAGGGGCCACCAATACTCAACGTGGTGCGTCCCTCCCTACGCCTCCTTCAAGCAGACGTAAGGATTTGACGCAGCAGCGTCGTAAAACGGACTCAGTGAAATCTTGTAGATTTCACTGCGTCAGTTTTACAGGGCTTTTCTGCGAGGGAACGCCCACCCTGCGACAGAATACCCACATGAAACCTGACGCAGGTTTCATGTTGCGCAGGGCTTTACAATGTGACGCATCTACCTAGATGCGTCACGTTGTAAATAGGTCGCAACGTGGCATATTGTTTATGCCTCCGCTGCGTCACAAAAGTGATGCAACAGCGGCGAAAACGTGTCGCAAGTGGCTTGTAAATCTGCCCCTTAGGCCCTGTTTTTGAGTTGGCTGGAGATTGTCCCGGGCCTGGACAACTACAAATCTCTGTTTGCGGAATTCTGAGTTTTATGGAGCTTTTTGTGCTCAGTAATTATTCGGTGAAATAAAATGTACACCCTTCAATAAATTTGTCAGGGAAATCCAGCCAGAAGTTAATATAGGACTAGGGTTTGATATTTACCAAGACATGCAGATTTCAGAGCAGTAAGCAGCAAAATTAATGCATGTTATTCACCCAAATCTCAGATCATGTGTTTTGTATCATACCCCATCAATTCTGACCCCATGGTAGTTGAATTTTATTGGGTCCAATAAAAAACACACGTCCCCTCAGGGGCGGCTCTAGGGTGGTGCGATCGGTGCCACCACACCGGGGGGGGGGCGCTGACTTGGGGTGGGGGCGTCATTTTTGCAAGTATATTAACATTTTAAAAGCACCTGCTGCTGCGTTCCTAGCCTCCATCAATTTTCAGGCATCAATTAAAATGTCAAGCTAACTCTGTGTTTAATCGTCTACCTAGAAAGAGACCATTTGTCTAGTGGAAGTTTTGGCTCATTTTAAAGTAGCGCAGAGGGTTAAAATGCCTGCTGCTAAGAACTTGTACCATGCAGATCACAAAGTGCATAACATGTAAATAGGGCAGTGTGTCACTGCTTCTGTAAGAGAGCTCCTTTTGTTACTTGTAGTTTATAAGTCAACCTACTAATATAGGCCAGTCAGCTTTTAACTGCCATCAAAGAGCTGTGTACAAACTGCAAGGTATATGTTAGAGCTACATGCTTTTTTGCCCAGTCTTTCATTATCCTAATCTTCCCAAAAGGGTTCATTTGGGTAGAAAACTATTCTTATTATTAAAGAACCCCTAACAATGGTATTATGTTTTAAATTCTGAAGTTGTGCTTTTCCAGAAGAAGGACTCAAACTATATTGCCTACCAGTATGGATGACGTCACTCCTACACTTCAATTTGTAGCCCTTTCTGATGTAACATTGCCTGTACACTGATTTACTCACATGATTGTCTCTGTGCAATGTGTGTGTGATGTAAAGTGCTCTGACACATTACACTGGTAAGAATGGACTTATAAAACTAAATGAATCTGAGAGACAGTGGTTATGGAGAACTGAGGGGCACTGTTGCTATTGAGGGGATCCGTGGCAGAGGTGGGCATATGGGGGGCACCCGCAAGCATTGTCACACAGGGCACCACCATCCTACGTCCCCTGTTTGCAAATGGGTCAAAATTCGAAGTTGTGCAGAGTTTTACCACATTAATGGTTTTACCACACCCATTAATGTGTGCATGGCAAACTGCTAGGGGGAAAGGATAGATTATTTACAGTGATATGTGGATTTTGGTATGTTTAAGATCACAGTCTGCATGTTATTCCCCAAGAACTCTCACTAGGTGGATTTTTTTTGCCCCCTCCCTATAAATTCCTAACATTAGGGAGTTCGTTTATATCGGGTGTAATAAATAGGTCCTACCTCTTTGGAACACTCATAACAAGGGCAAGATCTGGGCCTTAGAGTGAGCTTCAAGGCATTTATTCTAGAGAACATATGTGTGTGCATGGTTTCCCAAAGGGTTTTTAACGCTATTTAATCGGCTTGTATTGCTAGCCAGGTCAGTGATGCTTATTTTAGAACATCTGGAGATGATACACATTTTATGATATCTAGAGGATGAAATGCTGAGTGTGCCCACCGCAATTTGAACGTTTGAATATGTTCGCAAAAAGAAATGCCTATAATAAGCGATTTAGTTCAAAGATATCAGCCCTAATTGACAAGAGTCAGCACCAAGTATTCCTCTCCATTTTACAAAGTAGTAATTGGCAAAATGGAATGTAGTTTAGATGCGTTTCTCTTCTAAATAGCATTGTGTGCCTTTCTATGTATTATTTTTGAACAGTGGTTTAAACAATGCATACAAATAATTGATTCCTGTGTACATAGTTGTAAAACTACCCTTTGTAATATACTGGCCTAGTAAGAGTCACCGGATATTTCAAATTTAATAGAATAAAAACTGAATCCACACGTTTATCACGATCACAGGTCAGCAGAGCTATCTAACCAGCCTGGCATATTATTTTCTAATCTATTGGCTATCTTTTGTCTTTTCAGCACTCACTTGATACCACATGGGTCAAAATCTGTACAAAATACAAGAAAAAAGGCGCATTTCACACTACCCTAGTATCTGGCTGTAAAACATTAAGAACGTTTGACACCCTCAAAATAGCTGAAAATTGGAATACATGTGTAACCATGAAGTGTGGATTAATATAAAGACAACAGTGACACCAAGTGGTTAAAATGGTATAAGCACACTCTATCCACAGTATTACATACAATATTGACAATTACATAACCGTTCTGTCTGTAGACTAAGGGAAGGCACTAGGTAAAACATTGAATTTCAAAACTCTCTTTCTGCTCTGTTTCCATAATAGATGAGTTCTGTTAAAGTTCATAAACTGATGTGATTAAGCGTAGATCGTGAACTTCTCATTATCATACATTCTACTGCTTTTAATTCAAAAACAGACAATAAAGAATTGGAAAACGGATCGGACTGGTTCTGGAGTTGATGTAAAATATAACATACGGTATACCACCATACAAACCAATTTTGAAACATTTTAGCATTTTTCCCTGTGGATCAGTTCTCTAAAAATAGGCAAAATTCATGCGCTAATAAAACAAAGAAACATGCAAATTAAAAAGTGGCATAAACGTCTAGTGCTTGGGTGGCCTGTGGGCAGAGATGTGATCAATGCTCCCTCTAATTATTTGTATCTTTTTGTGACAACACCGTTTGTGGGCACACTTTACTCAATGGTGGACCCATGTGTGAGCAGTAGTTGTTTGCTGTGGTAAGGTTAGAGGTACGAGTTTGCAGAGACCCAGCAAAGAACCTTATAAAAAACTGCTGCTTCTCACTGCAGTTCACTTGTAAAATGTGGATGCTTATTTAGGCCAAATGAACTAGCTCACTCTGTGCCCAGCTCAATTATGTGTAAATATGCCGAAAGTTTCATTTAGGTTGGGGGGTGGTTCACTGCACTTCATCATTGAGGTTCAGATCATTGCAAAATAGCTTGATAATAATTCCACAAAGTGCACTGTATAGCTTGGCTAGAATTGCATTGTTTGCAACACAATTTGTGTTTTCTCGATGCGTAATTTAGTTAACCCCATTTTATATTTTGGTTCCCCATTTCTGCATTATTTCATGAGCCATGTCTATATTGCAACAACTTTGCTGAATTGCACAAAGGGTGGTAAGTCACACTTCACAAAATTGGCAGCCATTGCTGCCTAACAAATAATGTTGAAGGAAACCCTTCCGTTTGATATAGCCTGAAGTGAGGAATGGGCATCCTGTGTGCAAGCATCAGTGACAGCGATGCGAGGCACGGCATGATGAGGATTTATTTCTAAAGCTGTGATTTCCAAATGTGCTGTCACCAGAGATTTGCTCTGAGCAGGAACTAAGCAAAGCAGAAAGCAGCTTCAAATTGCCATAGCCACAATACTACGCTGTGTGCCGCTATCTCAACACCCCACCACCCTATCGGGAGAATTATACACAGTTGGTCATTCAATGAAAGACAGATTCCTGGGCCCAGATTTATAAAGCCCCTGCATCATGCATGGTGACCTAAGGCAACATAAGCCCTCTGGTGGGATTTACAAAGCTGCAGAAAGCCACCTTGCGTGGCTCTGCATGGCTTTATAAATCCAGAGTAACACAAGGCTGAGCAAATCGCTGTCTTGTGTTCTGCGACACACGTAGAAAGAGGAAAATGCCTCCTAGAATAGTTTTTGTGCAGGAATTTTTCCTTTCCGGCACATAAACAATCCTGTTTGTAATGCAGGCACCATGGCACATGGGTGCCTGTCTTGGCACTAGGCAGCACTCAGTACACCAGCACAGGGAGAGAGCAGGAATGAGTCCAGTGCTTAATTTGAGCCAGTGGTTTCCGGTAATTGTTCAGACCAGCACTTTGACAGTTTGCCAGCTGGTGGCGCTATTTGTCCAATTTAGAAATGAGCGAACAACAGTTGTTTATTAATTCAAAATACATAAAAAATTATTACTTAACTGCCGCCCAAGCTATTCTATTGGCTTGGACGGCCTGGAATAGTCTGAATTGTTGCACTTGTAGTAATGTGATGGTTAGTATTGGTGTTTTTACTCTCACTAGCAGGGTTGGCAGGGTAATAGGTGGTACAGGCTGCAGTGGCCGAGAGTTCTGGCACTTATTGTTTTACAAATTAAGCTCTGAATGCGTCATATCTAAATAGATTTGGCTCATTCCTGCTCTGTCCCTGTCATACAACGCAGCGCAGCAAGTTGTCTTGCTGCATTGTCTTGTGAGACTTTTTGATCAATCTGGCCCACACACCCCCAAAACAACCCCCTCGTGGCCCCACTCTCCCCTGACACCCTCTCTTACCCCACCGCCGGTGTCGTTGATCGTATTGACGTTGGGAGTGTATAGCTTTGTAGTAAATGATTATTGTTGAAGTGTCTGCTTCCAGACTAGAAAGTGCAACAGTGAAGCATGTATTGTGACTTTGTATCAAATGCCAGCCCATTGAGTTGAAATGTTTGACATTACTGGGGGCAATATGAGCTCTACATAGATTTTGTCCCAGGTCCATTTAGAAACTGATCCTTTTGAAATGGCACCTTATCTCAGGAAATTCTACATTACCAACTACTCAAACTTCTAAGAGTGTTACTGATGAAACGGAGAATTGAAAACGACACTCCCTCGTTTCATGTTAGAAGATCCACCTCAATATGTCCAACAGGCGGATACGTAGCGCTTACTCATAGGTTGACTTGTTGGTTATTGTCATGTTAGTAACATTTATAAATGTTAGTAGCATTTATATAGCGCACAAATACCACTTGTCTCTAGGTGCTTAGTTTGTTAGTTTTACTCATTGGTTAGTAGTAGTAGCATGACACGTCTACCAATGAATAAGCTTTGATGACTACTCCTTCATAAACTTACATCTCCACTTGACATGCAGGCCACAATAATCTAAACAAAAAAATGCCCATGAAAGTAATCTATCCTGGTAGATGGAATCACCCATACACAATGATTATATGACAAGAGATCTCCGTCCAAGTCCAACTATGCAGCAGCAAAAGCACAAATTACATGGCTGGGTTGTGAAGATATGTGTCAAGAACAGACAAAGAATGCAGCATAACATGGCACTATTTGTAGTTGTATTTTTTGGTTATTTTAACAGCTAATAACACTGTCTGGTCACAGTTGCAACTCATCAGTACCAGTTTAACACACACCTTAATGCAGCAATCAACAACTGAAAGGTGACTAGTTGACCGTTGTAAAGGGTCTGTCACTATGCAGAACTAAATGTGGCAATTTTTGTTTAATAACTTTTGATCCCTTTGAGCTAGAATTTTTAAGGGGTGAAATCTATCAATCAAGCAGCAAATGCTAGATAATGTGGCAAATTTGTTGAATCATAATTATTTCCTAAAACATACATTGCGGCTGTAGAATCGCATAATTCCAGTGGTCATGGCCACATCTGTCCTCCCTACGTTACAATACCCCACAGCAATACATTCTATAGGGGGCGGCTGACTCCGGAGCGTGAGGATCATGGTTCGATCCCCGGCACCGGCAGCAGCCCAGCTCAGTATCATGTGACTTTGGGCATTAGCTTACTTAATCTCCCCGACGGCCTCCCAGCGCCAGGATATCCTTAGGTCGCGCTTTACAAATGTGGTATTTATTTTTCATTTGTTAATATCCATAAAGCTCAGAAATTCTGCTGACCCTAGCTTATTTTGTGTCCTATATATTGCACCAATCACTGTTGTACTTTATTGCTGCATTCCAACTGCATTTGAATTCCTGTTGTATACCTTTATTGCAATAAGAAAAAATTACAACACACACTTCACTAAAAAAACAAAGGTTACAGGTACGATATAGTTACGAAATACATTTTTTTAAAACAGATATTCACTCAGAAAACCAAAGGTTACATTATTGCGTTATAGTTAGGCTCAGATTTGACACACACAAAACTATAGAATGCAGTTATACCTAAGCTAATTATAGCTTACACCCCTGCAATTCACTGTTTATGACCTCACATATCAGATCATTCATGACATAGTAATCTCAAATGATATCACTGATGGACATATAAGAACTGTATTATAGTGTACTCCTACCTAGCCCTTCTTAACCTAGTTTTGCCAAGGGTGGGCGATCAGGGTGCCTGTCATGGTCGTAACCTCGAGATCCCTCTTCACAGGGCTAAGCAGGGCTGGATTTCCGTCATGCAGCAACGTTGCATTTCGCTCCTCTCCCTCAAACAAGGAAGCGATGATGTATATACAGTAACAACAACCATACTGCCATCCTGAAGCACTATTCAGACCACTATTGTTTATCCTATTGTGATAGCTTTGTCGCATACCAGACAACAATAAGCAACAATATTTGTGCCAGTGAACTTTATCCGTTGTTCCTGAATGATCAAGGTGTTGTGATCATGTGTCTACGAAGTAGAAATGTAAGCAATGCAGTTTCAGAGAATATTATCCTAAACAGACACACAAGCAAATGTATGTCAAACGTCGCTGTGTAAGAAAGAAGGCAACCTAATAAACAAGATCATGTAAAATAAAGATGTTTCTAACCACGCCTATCCTAACCACTTGACAATTAATTGGCCACGATTCAGTGTGAGCCAAACTTAGTTATGGTGTAGGGGGTTTCTCCGTTTGCTGTTAATGAACCCTTTGTTAGCAATCACACTTAGCTCTGCTCCTTGAATAACCTCCTGAGAGGAATCTAAGATCCCTTTAGTTAACACCCCACAGGAGTTGGCACCTACAGACCAAACATGCAAAAGCAGACCAAAAAATAAAGAAACTGGAACACCTAACACACTTAAAGTGGGCTCCAAACCACTCAGGGGTAACAAAAAGGTAACAAATAGGGGGAATTGCCTCTCAAGTCAGGTGCAGTTGTAGAACCCTGTGCTCACCTTGATTGCGGAAACTTGAACGGCTCATTCCAAAGTCATTTGATGACTTGTCGGCTCGTATTTCTAAGGTGGAACAATGTATGAGTAATTTGGGAGTCTCTGTGGCAGCAATTCATTCAGTTGTGTCCACACCCAATACCTCTGGTGTGTTGTCTGATAATTTTAGATCAGGGGAGAAGACTAAAATGGGCCTAGGTAGTTCCAGACGATTTTAACAGTTTTTTGTTATCCTCGTGTCAATCACATTTTCACACCTGCCTCGATAAAGGAGCCTCCGATACCAATACTTTGGTGGCCTTGTCCAATCTGGTTGGGCTTATTAAGGCTTCGCTTACCCTGCCTTGTGCCAAGCAACTGCCAGCGCCATTTAAATGGTTTGATAAGGCGGGCTCACAGGGCCATAGAGTACTTATAGCATCTCTGCAAAAGCAGTCCCGTCATCATGAAGAGGTGAGGAGGGCCAGAGCCTCTTATCTTCAGGTACCTAGTGAAAGAAAGAGGTTTTTAAAAGAGTAGCTTTGGGACAATTCATTGGGGGCATTTGCTTTAAGAGATAGCACGGGATTCTGAAGAGTAAGGAACAATCCCTTGTTTTCTCCTAAGCAGGCGCCAGCACAGATCCTAACCATCAACCATAAGGCTTGGCTTGATCACTTCAAGGCCATTTAATGATTCTGAGAGTGGAGAGGACCAGTATTATGGAGGCGGTGAGGCGGCGCACCATAGCTTTCACTGTGAGAAAGTGAGAAAAGCTATTATGACCCTCCTAGAAGGCAAGGTCCCACTCCCGGGCCCTGATGCGGTACCGGGGGATTTGTTAAAATCTGAAGTTGATCTCTGGTTCTCTATTGTGACTCAGCATCATAATGCAGCAACACATACCTTATCACCTACCAGTTGTACCATTCTGTAATTGTGCCCATTTTTGAAAAGGGAAAAGAGTGACTGCAGCATGCTATCGACCACCACTGCAATCGCTGTAGGATTTATTGCACTTATAAGACTCAGTGGTCTGCATAATAGTGGACTATCACCAGATGAACCATGCTCTAAATTCAGGAGTGGTCATCTCATTGTGTAACACATATCAGACTAGGATGGAAGTACATAAAATAAATTGTCTATGAATAAGCATGAGTACAAATGTCATGTTCTGAGTTAAAGGTGTTTTTAATTGTCCCAGGGACCTGGGATAAAAAGGTACCAATATGACAGTACTTTAAACATTGTATTGAAAACAATTGAATCATGTCCAATAATAGTGTTATTGTTGACCAGATCCCTTAGGTGGATCTGCCTCACTAGAGGTTTTTTCTTTGATATGCAGCACATTTAACAATAGCAACTGTGTAAGTTATACAAACAGAAAGAAAATCCACTTAATCTATATTTCTTCTATATTACATTTTCTATGGTTCAACATAAAGCAATATTTTTCTCCTTAGGGATAAAACAATATATTAATAGCATATCTTTGGAAGGTACATAAAGCAATTTGTTTCTGCTTTTGGTAAAAACCTTTTATTGATGACTTTTATTTTGAAAGTTAACTGAACGAATCCATTTACATAAAACTCATTTTGATAGGGCTCCCGCAAAGGTAAAGAACATTGGTGCATCAAGAGAAGACTGACATCATGGGCCACACACCATCCTTGGTTATAACGGCTGGTAGTGTCAGTGGTCGCCTAGCACAATTAAGTGTCTTGGAATATACATTGAAAGAGATTTAGTGAAGAGTGCTGATGACTGAAACATTAGCTGACTTTACATGTGTACTCATTTAAAATTATCATTATGCCGGCACGTACAAACAATTAAAATGGGTACAGCAAATCTATTTAATTATGTATTTGGAATGCTCCCAATATCCTTCACGAAATGTTTGGTGCACAAATTAAGCAGAATGAGCAAAGATTATGTTTCAAGAGATCAGCAACCAAGAGTTAACTTATCCAAACTGACAGCAGATTCAACTTACAGTGTGTTTTTTTTTTACAGAGTTTTATATAGCACGAACTTCACCCGCAGGTATCGGGTATCAGAACGCTTTACATAGCACCAGTTGCGTTACATGAGGACACATTCATTTTTGTTAGCCATTGGGAGATTAAGTGATTTGCCCAGACTCACAGGATGTTCAGCGTCATTGCAGAGACTCGAACCTGGTTCCCCAGATTCGAGGTCGACCGCCCTAGCCATTAGGCCAACTCCTCTGCCTAGAGAGGTTACACCTGCCTGCAAAGGATCTTTACTGCAAGGCACACCTTTTTGCTCATTTGGCATGTCTTTTATTCCCACGAATTGGAACTACCAGACTGGATCCTAATGGAACAACACAAGAGTGGAAAGCTGATTTTGGAATTTTATATTGATGTACAAATGTCTTGACAGATCCAATGAACCAGACCGTCCTAGCAACAACAGAAATGTGGTATGCTGTACATAATCAATTAAAGATGCATGCACATTTACACAGTCAAGCCCCTATTTGGGTTAATACAGGAATCCAGATCAATAATGGCATGATCAACTAGAATCCACTTACTGGGCCAACTGATAAATGTGTGAAATCTTTCGAAACCAATCAGGACAAATTCCATCTGGAACCACAACAGCACTAGCAATATATGCAACTGAAGCCCTGCTTGGGCCACATATTCTGTTCAGATGCCTTCCCTGATTCACCAATACTTCTGTATCTCAAAAAAATTGATTCGATTTAAAGGAGTTATTTAAGATTTGGATAAAACTTTAAATGAGGAACTCCACTCCCAACTGTAGCATAACCCTTTGAGAATTAAATGGCAGCAGAGACTGGGAACATAATACTCAAAGACTGGATTGATCTGCTTGAAAATGATAATCTTGTAATGCAAGAACAAGGTTGAAATTCAGCTTCTTTAAACTGTTACACGATGAGCAATGGTCACCCCCAAAAGCAGTGTAGAAATAATCTAACCCAGATTGCTTGAGATGTGCTGATCAGATGGAAATGTAATGATCAAACTTTCTGGCAGATAGTGATATCAACCAAGAACTCGAACACTTTAATCCTTCATCCTATACTGGAGCTGTTTTTTCTTCATATTTTTCTTCATATTACTGCAGTATCAGGCATGACCCACGGTCGACAGACCAAATATTGAGTTTTAAATATTGACACACAAATATTGAGTTGGAAATATCGTGACTCAGGAATATCGACAGCAAGAATATTGTGGTCAAAGTGAGGTGAGAAATATCATTTTTGAAAATATGGAAGTCAGTAATATCGTTTGCAGAAAATATCGGTGTTGAAAATGTTGATGTTTAAATTAGTGTTATGCATGTTAGTATGTATTTTGAAAGTATGTGATCCATTTTTTTGTACAAGTGTTGCTTTTGTTTTTTAATATATGTGGTACATTTTTTATAGTTATTAACCTTATGTAAATTAAATTTTGCGTTTAGTTCTGTAGCGGGTTGTGGGTTTATAGGGGAATAGGGTGAGAAGTAATTTAATTATAAGAAATTCATTAAATTTGATTACTTTTTAGTACTTATTAGATTTTATAATGGGAATTAATTATTATTAATTAAATAAAAATTGCTTACTTTTAATTAATTAACTAATTGGTAATTATATTATTGTGTAATTTATTTTTAGGAGCGGGTTGTGGGTTTAACGGGGAATAGAATCGGAAGCAATTTAATTATAATAAATTATTTAATATTTTTAAACATTAGTATTTATTTAGAGTTTATAGTATTATTTTGAGAGTAAATTTATTATTAATTCATTATTAATACGTTGTTAATTATTATTAGTTCATTATCATGTTAACTGGATACTTTTTCTAAAAGAGGGGTGTGATTTTATAGGGGAATAGGGTGGGAAGTAATTTAATTGTAATACATTTAGTAATCATTTTTACATATTAATATTTAATAGATAATTTATAGTGTTAATTGTTGGAAATAATTTAATAATTATTTATCAATTGTTTAATTAATATGAATTAATTAATTGTTAATTAATTATGTTAATTGTGTCTTTTTTAAGAAATTGGTTGTGGGGTTAATAGGGGCATAGCGTGGGAAGTAATTTCTTTAAAATTAATTAATTAATTTTTAAATAATGCTAATTAATTAGTAAAAAATTACATATGGCAATTGGGTAAATAATTTGAGATGTGATGTGTGGGGTTTATAGTGGTAAAGGGCGGGAGGTACATTATTTTCAATTCATTAATAAGTTGTTAATTGATAATATAAAATTAGTTATGGAAATTGTGTAAGGATTTTTAGGTGTGTGTTGTGGTATTTAATAGGGTAGAGGGTGGAAAGTATTTTAGGTTTTATTAATTAATAATTAGTTGCTTATTATTATTCATTCATTAATTGATTAATAATGATGGTAATTGTTTACTTTTATTTTGTGTGGATTTTGGTTTTATAGGGGTAATGTTTGGTAAGTATATTCATTTTTAACTGTTTTAATTAGTTTTTTTAATTATTATTTGTTTATTTGATCATTAATTATGTTAATTATGGAGGTACCTTTTTTTAGAAATGATGATGTGTTGTGAATTGTGTAGTATTACGAGGTAGAAAATAAAAAATAGTTTATGTAACAATGTTTTTGATTGTAATTCATTTCGATTAAATATAGCTATTTGGGTGAAAAATATTTTTAACATTTTTATAAAATATTATTTGTAGGCAATTCTTTTGATTTTAATGAGCATTATAATATCTTTCAATCTTTTGTAATTGTTATCATTTTTATTTGTTTTCTTTTTCAGTTTTTAACATTTTTTGTATTGTAGTTGATATTTTGTTTGTTTTTAATTTTGTGCTGACTTCAGTGGGAATATCAAGTTTTACCCTCCTGCTATAGTAATTTGCACCCTCTGCTATGCAACACTTTCCCAACATTTTCACTCATTTCAGTGGGAATAGTAGTTTGTACTCCTCCGCTATCCAACACTTTCCCTACTGTTGCATTCACTGGAGTGGGACTAGTAATTCCCCCCCTACGCTAACCAACATGTTCCCTACTGTTGTACTCACTGGAGTGGGAATAGTATTTTGTACCCTTCCGCTATATAAAACTTACCCTACTGTTGCACTCATTGGAGTGGGAATAGTACATTTTTCCCCACCGCTACCCAACATTTTCCCTACTGTTACACTCACTAGAGTGGGAATAGTACATTTTACCCCTACTGTTGCCATCACTGGAGTGGAAATAGTAATTTGTACCCCTACGCTATCCAACACTTTCCCTACTGTTGTGCTCACTGGGTGCAATGTGAGAGAACAATCTTCCACCTGCTCTGGCTCTGTGGATGCGCGGGCTCTAAATAGACTAAACATTTCACCTTGTATTGCTGTGAGAGGGATCTTCAGTGGCTGAGACTAAGTCAAGCATTCCTTCCATCGCCTTGTTGTTTTGGCAGCCCATCTAATTGAAGCATCTAAAACTATCTAAATGTCTCCCAATAACAGAAGGAAGGACTGTGAGAGGTTTGGGGAAATGGTGCTTTACAATAGTTGGGATTACAGCCAGGAGCACAATATTTTTCTTTTTTCATGCTACTGATTTGTTAGGCACGTCCTATTATTATCCTTCCTGTTTATTAGTCCTGTTGCTTTTCCAAAACTATTTAATACTCTAGGTACAGCTTTTTGCATGACTGTTGTAACATTTTCAATGAGCTTGGTTATTTTTATGATTAGAGAGTCTCAGAAGTTTCGTCAGAGTAGGTTGCGAATATCCTTGTTTTGTCTGCGCACCAGCATTTTGAGCCTGTGAAGCACCTTAGGGACTGCAAGCCCCAGAGAGCCGCGGGGGACGTGAGGAGATTGTCTGCCCCGCCCTTCTCTCACCGGGGGCATTTAAAAACTTCTTGTGTCTCCCGCTTCGCGGGAGACGCTGCGCACCAGCATTTTGAGCCTGTGGAGCACCTGTGGGACTGCAAGCCCCAGAGAGATGCGGGGGCAGTCAGGAGATCGTCCGCCCCTCCCTTCTCTCACCGGGGGCATTTAAAAACTCCTTGTGTTTCCTGCTTCGCGGGAGACGCTGCACACCAGCATTTTGAGCCTGTGAAGCACCTGAGGGACTGCAAGCCCCAGAGAGCCCCGGGGCCGTCACGAGATCGTCCGCCACTCCCTTCTCTCACCGGGGGCATTTAAAAACTCCTTGCGTCTCCCGCTTTGCGGGAAACGCTGAGCACCAGCATTTTCAGCCTGTGAAGCACCTGAGGGACTGCAAGCCCCAGAGAGCCGCATGGGCCATCAGGAGATTGTCCGCCCCACCGTTCTCACACCGGAAGTACTTCAGGGAGCATCAACCTCCGCCACGCAGACGTGCGCCGGGCTAAGCCCGGGCCAAGGGCGGGCCCGTTTGAGCCCATTAGAGACTGGCGGAGGCTGGGCTGGGCCCCTCTCTGACATCTTTATTGTCAGGTTGGTGACTATACGTCTTTTAGCATACCTCTAAGTATTACTCTGGGCGTACTTGTTTTTGAGGCGGGCTTTAATCTAGAGTTGGCCAACAGGGGGAGTAACAGGAGGACATCTAATATTGGCGGATCAGTGGTGGGGACCCTGGACCAATTCCTTATCGGAGCAACATCGGTCCTGGAACACAAAATCAAGTTAACAGAACAACGCCTATCCCTAGACCCCTTGCTGGCTAAACGCTTGTCTTTGGGTGTGCTAGCTTATGCAAGGTCACCCAAACAACCCCCAGTTTTGGCTATTGTCCCATCGGCCCCTATGGGAGGCACTGGCCAGCTACCTTGTGATGCATCACAACTAGAGACTACACTGAATACCTCTGTGATCGTTTCGCCATCCCCGGAGCTTGCAATAGCGACCACGAATACAATGCAATTAAAAAGCCTGTTGGTGTCTCCCGTACACTAACTAGGTCGGCCAGTAATTCACTGCAAACAGGGGCACAAGTCCGGGAGATAGTTGCCAAAAGAAAGCGGGTAGGTGGTCCCCAGAGAAACAAAAATGCCAAAATTCGCAAATCAATGAACAAAGGAACCACAGCTTCACCAGAGGTGGAAATAACACTAGAACAATGTCCTCCGCTCAATCTTGAGTCGATGAATGGTTCAAATCTGGGTAATGTTCAAGGCTGCCAAGGTGGTGTGGACTTTTGGAAGAAAATGGAGGAGGCACTGGCTAGATCACTCTCTCCCCTCTTGGAAAGACTCATCTTTGGAGGAAAGGCTCCTACGTTATGAGACATCATCTGCTGCTGATCATACTAATTCAAGGGGGAGTGATGCCGGTCCCTTGGAGGTTCCAACAAATGTATTGTGTATGCCCCCTGCTCCCTCCATTCTACCCCTCGTAGATCAGGCCAACATACCTCCAGTAGTTTGTAGCAGGAGTGCTGGGGTTACAACAATAAATGGTTTACCTTGTAGGCCACCCGTGGGGGTAAATGATACTGAGAACACGGTTGGAATGATCACGACCGGTCCTGAGGCCGGGGTAGCTCCTGTAACTAACAATAGAGCTGGAATCCAAACCCAGTACAGGAGTTTAATGACTCAGGGTACTAAGAAAGCGCCGCTACAGAATTTAGATTTAACACCTGCATCATCCCTGTATGTTGTTGTGCTTGCTGGGGTACCATCCCTGGACCAGGACAGGGAGGAGACCTATTCTGAACTTAAAAACAAATGAATCCATTGGTTGAATTCAAATAGGCCATTACCCCCGCAGGTACAAAGTGAAATTGTATTCGCCCGCAGAGTCAACTGGGTGGGCCAAAGACCAAAAGATATTGAGGGCAATTGTATACTGATCAATTTTAGGGACAGAAGGGTGGTTGACCATATTTGTTATCTAATTCCAACGTGGGCATCAACCCGGATTCACTCCCTCCCCTTGCTCTATTTCTATCACCACCCCCTTTTCAGCATTTAGCTGAGGGAGGGAAGGGACAAAGGGAAAACTGGGTAGGTAGAGATTCGAGAGCCCAGGTTGGAAGTACCCCAAACGGGCTTGGCTTCTATGACTCCGTATTACTGGCTATCTTCCCAACCAGTAACAGATTCAGTGTCTTAGACCAGGTTGATTGGCAATCCATTGGTAACCTCCAACTATTCTCGAGGTCCGCCGGACACGTTTCGATATCCCTGAAGAGGGTGAGGGGGCCCGTGACCTATCACCAACAATAACCAGGGAGGCTGTAAGCAATAAAGTGTCTAGGGGATTGTCTGACCAAGGTGGTGCACTGTTGAGCAGGGCAATGTCTATTCCTACTTGGATCCACATGGGGAATTCTATAGTACCGAATGAGATACTAGTAGCGCAAGGCCAACAGGTAAACAATGTTTTTGCACGTGTGGTAGAGATGGGAATCGATGGGATTATCTCTGGAGTGGAAACAGAGGCATCTTTACCATCTATATTGCCATTGGCGACCCCAACAATTATCCCTAATAATTTACCCATGGACTCCCTAGACCTTATTACTCCCCTAATGTCACCAGCGATTGGTTCTAGTTACCCTGATGTTACATCAAGGCAATGTGGAAATCTTAAGATTCTATAGTGAAATCTGGCAGGCATCAAGGCTAAACTATCTTCCCCCGAATGGGGTGTGTTTGTCGACCAGTTTGATGTCTGCCTGTTCCAGGAGACATGGGTGAGAGAAGATTTTGCAAGGGTGGGCTTTGCTACCTATAATATACCTGCTAGTATTGAGGGGAGAGGAAGGTCGTAGGCTGGATTGTCTCTGTGGGTAGCCTCCCATGTGGGCTGTTACGCCACCCCCTTGAATACCTACTCTTTAGATATCCAACCAGCACTCCTCACCTTTCCATCTAAATTGAAACTAGCTATTATTAACATCTACTCCCACCCTATTTCATTTGCCCACGAATCTAAAACCCTGGAGGAACTAAACCTCTTCATTCCGAGGGTGCCACCTAGCTCGGTCTTGATAGTTGGTGGAGACTTAAACTGCCACTTTGAACCCCTCATAGGCACAGTGGAGGCTATCACTAACGAGGAGGACCAGCAGTGGGCTATACCTGACCCCCAAAGTACCCCCTAAAAGCCTGGTCACCATTGATCATACAAATTAATGCCATTGCACTAACTCACTCGCTGAGGGCCTGCAATGGCCGTATTCTTTCAGATAGACCTAGTAGGCCGACATTTAATAGAATTGGCCAGGCCTCCCAAATAGACTACATTCTGGTCGAGTGCAGGTCCTGGCACTGGGTGAAGGACTTCGAGGTTGTTGTATGAACAGATAGTGGCCACAACGCTCTGTCCCTATCCTTTGGGGTCCAGATTCTGGTATAGCCCCCCCCTACTGGGACCCCATTAGATGATAGACTTACTCTGACTAACAACAGGAGAAGGATAAAATGGGGAGCAGTGAAACAGTCCCCGGAGAAACTGTTAGAGCTCTACCAAACGGTTATCCCAATACTGCAGGAACTATTCATGCTTGAGGATGAAGAACTAACTCTCCCCATCAACACTCGGTTGTACCACTTCATAATCAGCTTATCAATGATTTAGCTGATATCCTAAATCCGATTAGTCGAACTAAGAGAATCAATGACCGACCATACTCTTGGTATGATGATAAATGTCGTAAAGTCAAGACAGCACTGCTAGAGGCCATTAAAGGGGACGATAGGTTACTGGTAAAAAGTAGACGGGCTGACTATAAAGCAGTTGTCTTAAGTGGAAAATTAGCCTGGGAAGAAAACAAATGGCTAAATATCACATCTGCCCTACTGACTCGGGATATGAAAACATTCTGGTCAATAATTAGGACGGGGTCTAAGGAGGGCATCACTGTATGTGAATCTAATCTCCCCGCTGAAGTGTGGACTGAGCATTTCTCAGCTCTGTACGCAAATGATTTTGAAAAGGACCTCCAAATAGACTCTAGGGGTATGTTTTCCTTGGACAATGAAATGCAGGAGCCCATGTTCCACTACTGAGCAGACAGGCTAACGTTTGTTTCGAAAGGATTACCCTTCGAGAGGTCACCTCAGCAATAGAAAGATTACCAGCCGGAAAGGCACCAGGGTTCGATAAACTCCCTGGAGACATGTTTCTGGACGAACCCACGATTTGGGGCCCCTATCTTTTAGTTCTGTTTAACGTCACCATGAACAGTATGCCTATCCCTAATACCTGGGCCGGGGATGAAATTGTCCCAATCTTCAAAAAGGGTTCTCCATTATACCCAGCAAACTATAGACCGATCAGTTTGATCGATGTCACTCAAAAACTGTTTGCTCAGGTATTATTGGAGCGAATCCAGGGTTGGTTGGAAGAATATGACATCATCAGCCCCTATCAAGCAGGATTCAGGGAAAATACCTCCACACTGGACTAAGTGTTTAGATTCCAACTAATCACCTGGAAGACAGTATCAATAGAGGGTGGCAGCCTCTACTCGATATTTGTGGACCTGAAAACTGCCTTTGACCTCGTTCCCAGACCCAAACTGTGGGGGGTTTAAGAGACTTGGGGATCCCTCCATATCTATTTGACATCTGGATTAAGTTGCATGATAACAACTATGCCAAAGTTAGGTGTGGAAGGGGAGGAAGTTTGACCAATAGGTTCCCGGTTGGCAGAGGTGTAAGACAGGGCTGTGTGCTCGCACAGACACTGTTCTGCCTCTTTGTCAACGCACAATCCCAGTTCTGGCAAAGCTACCAAATAATGATGCCCCAACGTTAGCAAACACCAAGGTGGCAGCACTGATGTTTGCTGACGATACCCTTCTTCTATCAAAAACAACGATGGGCATCCAGATGTTGTTGGATAGCTATGCCTCATTTTGTAGTACTAGGGGTTTGACGATTAACACCATAAAAACAAAATTTATGATTGTCAACTCCCATAAGACAACACGTCCCGTCCCAACCCACAACTGAATGGTTCATTTGTGGAAAGGGTGTCTGTCTTTGAATATCTTGGTGTAACCCTGTCAGAAGATATGCAGTGGGTGCCTCAAATAGCCAACGCCAAGCTGAAGCTATCACAGATTGCCGGGAGTATAGCCAAATTAGCTAGGGAATCACCCTTTAAAGCCATTGGTCCTGCTCTAGAATTGTACAGGGCTCAATTGCGTGGAGCCTCTCTTTATGGGGCGGAACTCTGGAACCTTCTAGACACCACAGCCCCTGACGTCGCCTTCCTCACGGAGACCTGGATGAACGCCTCTTCAGCTCCCGACATCGCCATCGCTATCCCAGAGGGCTACAAGATCGTCCGGAGGGACCGAAACGCCAACCAGATGGGAGGAGGCATCGCCATCATCCACAGGAACACCATCCGTCTCACGACCAGCACCGACAACACCCTGACCAGCGCCGAACACCTGCACTTCCAGATCCACACCAACCCGAACACCACCCTCAGAGGCACACTGATCTACCGACCTCCGGGACCACGCACTCAATTCAGCGAAGACATCGCCGACTTCGTCAGCCCGCATGCCCTCCCCTCCGCTGACTACATCCTCCTGGGAGACCTCAACTTCCATCTGGAGAACAACAACGACCACAACACCAGCACCCTGCTCGACAACCTCGCCAACCTCGGACTCAAGCAACTGGTGTCCACCCCCACCCACCTCGCCGGACACACACTCGACGCAGTCTTCTCCTCCAGCACAGACATCGACTTCAGCCACGCCACAGAGCTTCAATGGACGGACCACAGCTGCGTCCACTTCACCTTCAAGAGAACGACGACCCACCAACACCAGCAACAGGCCGCCCGCAGAAGCTGGAACAAGATCACAGCAGACCAGCTCGCCACCTCCCTGAGCCTGCACCCTCCTGCCAGCTCAGCGAACCCCAGCCAGGCCGCCGACAACCTCACGAAGTGGATAAGCAACTGCGCGGACGAACTCGCCCCACTGAAGACCCCGCCTAGCAGACCCGGCAGCAAGAAGGCCCCATGGTTCACCGACGAACTCAAGAGCTCCAAGAAGAACTGCCGAGCCCTCGAGAAAGTCTGGAAAAGGGAACCGACACCGGACAACAGGACCTCCTTCAAACTTGCCACCCGAAAACACCACCAGCTGATCCGCGCCGCCAAGAAAACAGCTTTCAAGGACCGGTTGGACAACAACGCACACAACTGCAAAGAACTCTTCAACATCGTGAAAGAGCTCTCCAACCCCAGCGCAGGAAACAACGACATCACCCCATCGCAAGACCTCTGCAACTCCCTCGCCTCATACTTCCACAACAAGATCACGGACATACACAACAGCTTCAACAACCAACCAACGCACACCATGACCGAACAATCACCCCCCACCACCACCCTCCACGCCTGGACCCCGATCAGCACCGAAGACACCATCCGCACGATGAACTCCATCCACTCCGGATCTCCGACCGACCCCTGCCCTCACCACGTCTTCAACAAGGCCGACGCTGTCATCGCACCCCACTTGCGAGACATCATCAACACATCCTTCGACACCACCATCTTCCCCGAGAGCTGGAAACACGCCGAACTCAGCGCTCTACTCAAGAAACCAACAGCAGACCCCACCGACCTCAAGAACTACCGCCCCATCTCGCTCCTCCCGTTTCCAGCTAAAGTCATCGAGAAGACCGTCAACAAGCAGATGGCCGCCTTCCTCGAGACGAACGGATCCCTCGACCCCTCACAGTCCGGCTTCCGAGCCAATCACAGCACCGAGACCGCCCTCATCGCCGCCACCGATGACATCCGAGCCCTGATGGACAATGGTGAAACAGTGGCCCTCATCCTCCTAGACCTCTCCGCGGCATTCGACACGGTCTGCCACCGCACCCTAGTACGGCGCCTCAGCAACATCGGAATCCAGGACAAGGCGCTGGAATGGATCATCTCCTTCCTCGGCGGAAGAACACAGAGAGTCCGCCTACCACCGTTCAAGTCAGAGGCCTCCGAAGTCACCTGCGGCGTCCCTCAAGGATCATCTCTGAGCCCCACCCTCTTCAACGTCTACATGAGCCCCCTCGCGGCCATCGTACGCAAACACAACCTCAGCATAATCTCCTACGCCGACGACACCCAGCTGATCCTCTCCCTGACCAACGACCCCGCCGCCGCCAGAGCCAACCTGCACGAAGGGATGAAAGAGGTGGCCGAGTGGATGACGACCAGCCGCCTGAAACTGAACTCGGACAAGACGGAGGTCCTCATCCTGGGCTCCTCGCCCTCCGCCTGGGACGACTCCTGGTGGCCTCCCGCCCTGGGCACCGCACCCAAACCGACAGACCACGCACGCAACCTGGGCTTCATCCTGGACTCCTCCCTCACCATGACCAGGCAAGTCAACAACGTCTCCTCAGCGTGCTTCAACATCCTACGCATGCTACGGAAGATCTTCTGGTGGATCCCCACCGAGACCAGGAAGACCGTCACCCAGGCCCTCGTCACCAGCCGACTGGACTACGGCAACGCCCTCTACGCCGGTACCACCGCCAAGCTCCAGAAGAGACTCCAGCGGATCCAGAACGCCTCAGCCAGACTCATCCTCGACATCCCACGAACCAGCCACATCTCCGGACATCTGAGAGACCTTCACTGGCTCCCCGTCAACAAAAGAATCACCTTCCGCCTCCTCACCCACGCACACAAAGCCCTACACGACCAAGGCCCGAGCTACCTCAACAGCCGACTCAACTTCTACGCTCCCAAACGCCACCTCCGATCAGCCAACCACGCCCTCGCCGCCGTCCCCCGCATCCGAAGAGCGACGACAGGAGGAAGGTCCTTCTCCTACCTGGCCGCCAGGACCTGGAACTCCCTCCCTCCCGACCTGCGCCTGACCCAAGACCACCTCTCCTTCAGGAAGAAGCTGAAGACCTGGCTGTTCGAGCAGTAGCGGCACCCCCCCCCCCCCCCCAGCGCCTTGAGACCCTACAGGTATGTAGCGCGCTCTACAAATGCCATTGATTGATTGATTGATTGAACTATGGGGGCACTGTTCTTCTACCCTAGCTGTAGTTGAGAACAGATTCCTAAACAAATAACGGGTCTAACAATGGGCACTCCGCTAATTCCCTTTAGATTAGATCTGGGTATCTCGCCAATTGAAGTTGAGATTGCCCTAAACCCATTAACCTTCTGGGGAAGACTTTGGGCAACTTCTGATTTAACAGCATATCAGGTAGAGACCAAGGAGCTTTTATCTTATCCGGGTCTGCTGAAAAGGGTCCCCATGTGAAAAACGAGTGCGAAAAGCTTGGCCAACCTTACCTTGTGGAGTACTCCAGACATTACTAGTACCCTAGTCCCCCAAGCCTTAATACCTAAGACTTACCACACCCTAAAGCTCGAAACTTTGCAGACAAATCCAAAATTGGGCTCGCTCACGACACAGTTTCTTAAAGTTAAGGACAACTATGAGCTTGAAACCTTCCTGGATGATATCCTGCCTCTGGTTGCAAAAAAATTATATCTACAGTTCAGATATAGTGCTTTGCCAGTACGTGTGGTCACCAACAAATGGGCTGGGCAGAAAGTGCGGGGTTACCCTGCATGCATTACACAAGATGAAACAGAAATGCATATTTTATTTTTCTGCCCCGGTTACCAACAAGTGAGGCGGTACTGGCTTGTACCGCTTTGCCGTAATTTGGGTTATAACCACTGTAGAGATGCTTTTCGGGTTTCAAAATATGTAACATCCAAACCCATTGTGTTTGCGGTCTTAAGATATTTAAACACGATTTGGCGAAGGAGATGGGCTTTTATTCAAAAGGAAATAAAATCATAAAATGTGTATCGGTAGAACAATTGTATAATTGATTCCTAGAGTGCCGTTCAAGATATTGGTTTTTAGTCCTATATTACTTTGCACATAGATTTACCTTTAATAAATTGGATTTTATTGTAAATAGTGTAAATTTTCTTTAAAATTATGTATATAAATATTGCTGCTATTTCTCGCCGATTGTACACATCAACTGATACATTCAATCGTCGTTGCTTCAACCCTTTGCCTCCTTCACCCCTCCAAATTGTTAGGCAAATTTCCTGTACATGATTTAAAATGTGTATCTGCTCTTTCTGTGGTGGTTTTTTTTTTATGATGCATATATTGATTCAAAATTTATGTTGTTTTATTATCTTGTATACCTTGTATGGTCCTAGTGACCGAAATAAAAGTTTTTGAAACAAAACGAAACGTAATAGGTTTATTAACAAGCATTATGTTATTTCAGGATAATGTCAACAATGAGGTGCATAGATCCGCAGTGTGAGGCGAAGAAGATAAAAGGTTCAGTATGTTTAATACCATTGTGAGTTCATCCATTAGATTTGTCATCTGAGCTCACCAGAGGTTCTATTTGTGTTATTGTGTTGATTACCTGCAAACATAAGGTGCTAGTGGATTTTCCCCTGCCCATCTCTTACTGGCTAGGTCAATAAATTCTCTTCTCAATGTTCCTCTCAGGTTAAGACTCGTAGGAAAATTCTTCTGTTGCTTTCCATTCATATGCGTCCACAAGTGGTTCAGGCCATTATGGTGAGCAGGTTACATAATGGAAACTCACCACTTCTGGTCTCCACTAACTACCTTCTCACACGCCTGTACTGGATTCAGACGGCCGCACCCAAACTTGCTCTGGCTCTACCTCACCACTCCTCAGCATCAGATGCCCTGAATACACTACATTCGCTTCCGGTGCCCAAAAGGATCATATCCAAATCCCTATGTATTGTCCTTAAGATAGATTCCAAAGGTATCACCCCAATCACTTGTTACGTTCTGCTGACGCTAACCAGCTTTCCCTGCTTTAATTTGATGGAATTCGATCTGGGGACAGATAGTTTTCTTTGCAAGCTTCCAGTCTCTGGAACAATCTTCCACTTGCTCTTTGTTCTATTAAGGAACTCCTTCCATTTAGGCAATCTCTAAAAACTTGGCTGTACTTTCTTTAATCCGCAGTTGGGATGGGTGAGGGTAATATGTTGGCTGTTGATAGCTTCCGAAACCTTTCAAGTAACAATTGTGCTCTATAAATGCTAACATCAATAACTAATGCCTGTGTGAAGGAGTAGTTTGTGTATGTTTTAATAGGTGTAGTTGCTACTGTGGGTTGTATGAGGTATGTGTTACAAATAAAAGTTAGGTGTGTGGCATGCAATGAGAGAGGACTGTGGGGAGGGCAGAGCTCTAGCAAATAATGTTTTTGAGGATTAGTGGTCTCCTGTACTTGTGGTTCCGGTGACATATGGTGATGAGTGGGAAATATTGTGCCCCACTTGTTGATGTCGGCAGATCAGTCAGTAATTGTGTGTTCCAACAGTGTTTGGAGAACACCAATTATCAAAATCCAATTCGAAAATATCCAGCAAAAGAACACAACAATAATCCATTGGACTCTTGATGATCTTTTTTTCTTTTTATTTCATCAACTCCAATGTCTTATGCTAACGTGTTTTGCCGTGGTTAGGATAACCAACCGGCTTTCTCAGGGCTGGAAATAATACAAAATGCGCCTTTACAATCACATTCTTAAGCGCTATTCAATCAAGGTTATAGAGCCCACAATGTCAATGTCAATGTCATAGGTTTTTATAGAGCGCAGCTTGTTACCGCAAGGTCTCAAGGCGCTTGAGACCACCTTGTCCACACACTGCTACTCAAGTCTGTGACGCATGCATGATATATATACACAACTCTATTGTCAAATAGGGAATAATTACTCTCTCTTCTTGATCATAACATGTTTTCGTTAATCCATATTCGCATCAGATATTTACATTTGAAAGTGCATTCAAATTACATTATTCATAACTCTCATTTTGTGTTTGTGACCATTTTGTCAAAGGTTCCTACTGAGACCACAGTGTTTTTATATTAAAACAACCCATGTGACAAAATAATATAAAGTTACGTCATTGGACGCAGTTACCTCCAAAATTTCAGTATAGAGTTCCTATTGTGAGAAAATGAAATGAAAGACTTTTGTTATACCCCAACAGGCAAGGTCAGGTCAGACTATGTATACGTATTTATTCAGTAATTATAATATTTCTAATCAGTTTCCTACCTCATAGAAGGTGTATCATCACCCATGAGTCTAGAGTAAGTCAAAACATCCTGTAGAAAATCGGATTTGTATCCGTTTAAATCTATTAAAGAGATTTGATATTTCCATCAGAAATTGCATATTTAATGGTAAACTCGTATTGGTAAGGTTTCAACCTTATACCATACTTTAACTCATTCCAATCTTATCTCTATGGCGTGGTGCAACTATATTGTATAACCCAGCCGTATATATTCTGCCAGTCGTTTTATTAAATCCAAATTACCTGTAATCAATAATATCATCCGTTTTACTTCTATATTGAAACTTAAACCTCCGCATGAATACATGTCAGTTAAGGTAGTAAAGCCTACTCGTTATCTCCAACTCTCGGTATCCCAAAGTATATTTCCACACAGCCACCTGTCCACATTTCCACTCTGCACACACCGAATTTCTAATAAAAAAACAGTACCATAATAGTCTCCTCTAACTCAGTTTGAAATTACCCATTTGACCCTTAAGTCTGTACCCTCTATTCTTACCGTGTACACACAAACCTCCGCACCCGAGTACAGGCAACAGCTTTCACACTTCCTGGTTCCGTTATAAGTGAATTAGCACATCAACACTGACGACGTACTCCGCTCGTCAGACAATACAGCCGCCATCTTAGGGTGGTTAAGCCGATATAATCGTTAAGGCTAAATTCATATACATCACTCGTATACCTAGAAATCCAGTGTATTTCTAAATATAAGGCCCCAAACTTTCTATTTTAACGTCATGCTTCTATACTTACTGGAGCGTATGGCCCCCATCTCTACACTTTTGAAGTAATATACTCGGTCTGCATACCACCTTGCCCTCTTAAAACATGACCATTCTATCTAGTCTGATATTCCTAAAACCCTCTTGTCTTTATCTTGATTCTACTTACCCCCAATGTTTCCAATACGCTTTTCTTCAAGATTTCATCATGAAGTGAACATTACATTTCACCATAGTGTTCAAAATGGCTTCCCTGTGTATTTTTCTTAAGATATCACATTATCTAAAATGACCTTGCCTCACAACTAATTCCAGTTATAGAATACCCCATTTCTTATGACAGTGATTACTTAATTCTGCATTGGGTAATTTGATAGGATACCTTGGGTCCATAGCCATTTCATCCCTTCAAAGAACCCTTGTATCCCAAGAATTATACAAGACCTTACAGTTAGCTATAAATAATCTCCTAGAAAATATTGTAGCTCCTGATCAAAATTTAGGCTGTCCTCTACGGTCCTCAGAAGCATAATCCACCTTGCCTCCTGTCTCCTCAGCTTCAATTCTCTATTGCCTCCTCGTGGGTCAGCTCTAATATGTTCAATGCCATAAAATGTAAAGCTTCTAAGATCTTGCAATTCACAGTTGTGTACATGTTCCGCTATTTGATACCTTATGTCATTGTTTTTAAGAGCTCTTAAGTGTTCGCTCATACACTCCTTTAACATACGTATTGTACTGCCCACATACATTTTAGTACATTGACATTTGATCACATAAATGACATACTTCGTGCTGCAAGTTATGTTTGTCATGATGTCATACATTTTACCATTATTGATTTGAGATCGAGCCTCAAGGTACCGACGGACAGAGCGGTGCCTTATCCGTCCGAGCAGTTGCCGGGTGAGGTGAGGTTCACTTCCCACACACAGCTGGGAAAGACCTACCGCATCACCTGAACAAATACTGAGAAGATGTGGTAGGATGGTCCTGTAATTTAATTTCTTATAAGTTTTGCACATATCATAGTGTTCTTGCAGTAGCAGTTTTTTTGACATAGGCCCTGACGAATGCCAGTGACTTCTCACGTTATGGCAGAAACATGTTGGCCCTCTATATATATCACTTTGTCTTCTACTAAGCAAGCCAAACAGTGATTCTTTCACACTGTTAATTCACTATTTTTACCTGACGTCCAGGCAAACGCGAATAAAGGTCTTTGTTTGCCTTGATAGCCATTTTAATACACTTCACCTTATTTAGTTTTTTGCACTGCACATATCAGCCTCAATTTTGGTCTTACAACTCTGGTGACCATACCATGGTTTGGGGTTGCGTCGCCAATTTACAACTGGGCGACTGCACTCCTTCCTCGGTATCGGAGTCCTACATGATGAGGCTCCGCCATCTGGTGGGCTGATAGGACTTAATCAGCCATTGTTGCTAGTTGTTCTCTTGATTCACTTGTTATACAACATCACCAGTGTTAACCATCATACCTCAGCACAATTGACTTACAGGCTTTGTTGTTATATAAGTACACCTGCACATTCCACAATGCCCACACTTAAAAAAGCCTTTTGAGTGTTGATCTAGCCAGGTAACAGGTTGTGCCGAGTGTGGATAACTTGGGCTTAATAATGATCCCAGAGTTCGCCCCCTATGGAACGTAATTTGAGGTCGCCCCCCAATATGCTTCGCTAATGCTTTGTCCATTCATAATACATTCCAATGTTTATTCATGCTTTTTAGCAAGACATTTCCCACAGGGGTGTAATCAGGAATTAACCTGATCGGTTGCTCAGTCTCCAAGTTTTTCTTAACAGGTTTTAAAGTTGTTATGCGCTTGGTCCTTACTGCCCTTTCTTTTGCCTTTAGTATATTCCGTTTACAATAACCCCTGCGGAGAAATCTTTTTTGCATGTCATTGATACATTCCTTAAACCGCTGCTCCTCGCTACAATTCCGTCTTGCCCTTATCAAATGGAATGGCTTTCACCTGGTGACGTGGATGGGCACTACTAGCATGCAAGATTGTATTGCATGAAGTTGGTTTACGATACATTTGACTCTGAATACAACCATCCTTTACATACAATTCCACGTCCAAAAATATTATCTCTGTTGTGCTGTGATTTGTGGTGAACCTGATATTCATATCATTGTTATTCAGATATTCATAAAACTCCTGTAAAGCCACCTCTGTTCCTGTCCATATCATGATCAAATAGATCGACATCTGTGGCCAATCACTGGTTGGAAGCACATCACAACATAGCCCAACTACGAGTACAGATTGTGGAAGAAGTAGTACCGAAAATTGAAGGTCAAGATAATAGTCCCAAATTACTTCAAAGAGAGGCATTTTGGATAGACTCTTTGCAGACACTCATGCCACATGGATTACATGATAGACTAGATCTCAGTTGTTTCTTGTAATCTACACCAGTTTTTTATTCAGTCATGCATGGCTAGACCATGTTTTATTGATTCTATGCATTATTTCATTTATTTGACATGTACCGATCCTTGATTTATGACTAACACAAGGACTTCTATCACCAGACACTTGCACATCCATATAACATTTCTGCATTTACTACCTTATGACAGAGGAGACTATCGGTTTTTGTGATTCACACTAGTACTCATCTTGTCATGTACTACATATCCAGGTTTTTGATTCAATGTACTAGTTCCTCTCCCTGATATGGTCTGTCTTCTGTTTTATGACCAATAGAAAGATCTCTGTAATTAGACATGTACAGATCCAGACAACACCAGCGTATGATCTTAGTGTTCCACGTGGAACATACTAAGTAGCTATATACAGTAGTTACCAGCATGTAACATTTTAAGAACAACAATTATCTGTATAGCGTGGCATCATCTTTGCTCTACTCACAGGATACCGCATGATGGCTTTAACAGTTTCTTTTTGTTTACAGGATATATTTGAATATTGGTCACTTTGCCTTACCACATGAAGCTGTAAGACATATTATCATAATTTTACTTTGTTTACTTGAGATATGCAGAGTATGTGTTAAAAAATGTACGCAATCCCAGGCTTCCGATTAGAGGGTTGGCTGCATGTCTAAATGTCAAGCTTTTTTATCGTATCATAATTATTATCCTGTCTATGCAAACTAAAGATGAGGACTCCGGTGCACTAATTTACATGTGTCATCTCGCACTTTTTACACTAATCTTCTGTCACTTTCGCACCAGATAAGCGTACTATATATTCGAGACAGAACAAATTTCCCATTAGTTACACGAGAGGCGATCAATTCTCCTCACATTGTATTTACCAATTACAGTGCCTAGTTACTGTTGATGTGACGCTTTGATTTTGAGTATAGTTACTCTCCGGTAATTATATTGCACACAGCATACAGGTATTTTGTTAGAGTTCTTTTTATGTAGGTGATTGGGACACGCGTTTGAGTTTTCTAGGGTGTATAATAGAGGACTTCAACTCCCTTAATCCTCATTACAACTGCCATGTTTTTCAGCGGAGCGGAACTCTTTTATAACTGTATGGTAACTTTCCGCGGACGATGGTTTCGACTTCAGGTACTGCAGAGCAGCACAAAGGTGTGTAGAACGGTCATGTGAACAGTAGTATAATCCATACATCAGGTATGTTGAGTCACCCAGGAAGCAGCGGTTTCATTACCCAGTCTGTCATCATTTTTTAGAATAGAACAGTAAATCGAAACTTTTATTTCTTACAGGAGAACCTTTGTTTGTAGATCCAACCGTTCGTGGAGAAGTGTGGATCAATGATTAGTGCGGCAGACCCTGATGCAGAGGTCTAGCCCAGGACCAGGGTTCAATACCCCACCTCGGCGGGTCTTGGGCTCAAAATTTCACGGACCTGATAATTCTCACCTCGTGCCTATTCCAATCATGGAGTCCCACTCTGCAACTCTGGGCAATAGCTTGCCTAATCTCCACAACGGTACCCACAACGCTAAGGATGCCTGGCCTCCACCTTGGGGGTGCCCAGGACTGGACACCTCACAGGGAAAGCCAGGATGGGTCCACAGCGGTATTCGTACAAGCGCCTTGAGACCCTTGCGGGTGAGTAGTGCGATATACAAGTATCAATTTACATTAACCGTCAGATTGCGCTCATTCCGATCCTCTTTTGAAGAACAGCAGCAACCAGGTACGCTAGGTACGCAGGGGGCAGATAATTTGAGTGAGTGGTAGAATTAGGTTTTATGAGTAACATTAGCAGCATTTTTTCGTTATTTTTTGTAGATGGACGTTGTGTTTCGATAAGCATTTACACTGTACTGTCAATTGTACACGTAATACCTGGAGACACTTACGTTATTTTCCACAAGGTGCGTGACCTTTCAGTTTCTTATACTTGATGAGCTAGGGTGTCGTTTTGTTTGGTTTGGTTAAATATAATAGTATTATGCTAGAATTATTGTCTATTAGCTAGATTTAGCAGAAGTTTATGAATAACTGTCACGGTGTTGCGGATTCACCTATCTTGTTCCCCGTGACTGACACTCCATCTCCCCTGCAGGACTGGTCTGACTTGGAATCCAACCCCCTGACGTCAGAAGACGACGGCCTGTCATCACTGGCCGCCACCGAAGAAAAGGCGGACCCGGAAGACATGGAGGTGCTGGTGTGCTGAGGAGACATCGAGCCGAGGAGAAAAAACCGACGTGAGGAGCAAGGGATGGAGGACGCCGAGTCGGTGAGAAGATCCAGCCACCCTGGGACGAAGCAAGTCGACAACCGACCGTCGGAGCAAGAGGAAGACCCGCCGAGGGAGAAGCCAGGAGGCCACCGTCCCCACGCATCGCCCAGTCACGCTCAGGAAGACGCGTGGCTCAGCCAGGTACGGGAGTGCTTTAGAAACTTACTACGTTTAAAAGGGAAGACCGGGTAATGGAGGGAGTGGGAGAGACCGTCATTCCAGGTCACAAGTACTTTGAGCACTTTTCACACCACTCTTCGGTCTAATGTTCTTTCAAGGACGCTGCTGGTGACGGTTGTTCGGTCTTTCTCCTCCTCACAAATGTTACCCTCACTCCCTGTCCCTTATTTTCATTTGTTATAAGTAAGCAGTGCACTAACTGCCGCGTTTCCTTTTTCCTCTTCCAACCGGGCGAGACGGTGGGACCGGGCAGTGAAGATCTGAAGACAAAGCAGGAAGTCAACCGACTCTCAAGGGAAAGCCGGAACTGTTTTTTTTTTTACTGCCTTGTGAATAACAACATAATAAAACTTGCTTCTCGATACCTTGATAGTGGCTCCTTCTCTCCTTGGACACCCATAAGATTACAATAACACAAAGATGTGACTGGCATTTCGTTCAAGATCCACGACTATGAAGTTACAGTGTTGACCATAGGCTTAGAACATTTTGGTCGTCTTTGGGACCGCCAACAGCATTCTGGTATCATTAAGCATAGACACGATTGAGCGATTAGTCACCCGTACTATCTATCAGTGACGATGGAGAATCAATGAAGGAGATCAGTTTTTATCATGTATGGATACATGTTTACATGTTTACATGGTTCTAGTGCAGATACTAGTATATAACAGACCTACTGTTAATCATGAAATTAACGTTTTCAGGCAGGCGTCCAACGCTTTGTGCATCTACGCTGACACCACGCAGCTATTCGAGGATTTCGTCATTGGAAATTGAATACAGGTAGATGTACTTCACAGTGGTTTTCAGCAGTTCATTCACATGGGTGCATGAGTAGAGGTTTCTAGTATTATAAAGGTACAGGCACGAATATTCCGAGTTTTACATCCTAGTTCACATTGGTGGCAAGTTGTCTTGGTTCTTTTACCTATTTTTCATATGTGCGCACTTTTCAATCTTTCTATCTTCAAACTCCGACTTGACTAATGAGTACGACTCTGTCTTTCGTGTTACACTCTTACAATGCAGGGATACCCCCGAAAGTTTCTTGTTTTTGATCATTGTTGTTTACACAGATACATACCTATTTATTTTATGTTTTAGGAAATCACCCCTGATGAAGGGAAATTTAATTCCCGAAATGCATTGGGCTCCGGACTCTATGAAACTAACAGCCAAATGTGTTACGGGTGGGGGCTAGCATGTGAGGGCACTTGCAGGTCAGTTCTGCCAAGGCTGGAGTTTACATTCATCTGCGTGGGACCACAGAGGGCTGTCTAGCACCTTGTCCTGCCTCATGAAGATCTACGCAGACATTTTCTGCTGCACTCTATAGCATGCACAAGTGGTATCCATTGCAGTTGTCTTTTGAACGTTTTTCATAACTATTGAGAACATGTAGCAAATGCGATTTTTGGTCACATGACCTGTGGGAAGCTCATAAAGGCAATCACAACAATAGGGGGTGGAATGGTAAAAGTCTTCACCGCGCACTGATTGGGCATAGATGGGATGATGGATGACCCAGCCCCCCAGCCTTGTGTTTAGAAATGTGTTCATTGAAGACCACCATTAACCTGTGACGTAAGTCCGGCATTTATTCATTGCTAGTGCAGACTGCAATTACTGCTTTTGAAAGATAGATTCATGGTAATGTATTGCTGTAATGAAATGCAGTACACGTTATGTTATTGTTCTGTTCTTTCATACAGTCATATATAGCACAGGGTGTAGGTTAGGCCTAGTGTTTGTGTGCAAGTCTATTCATATATAAGACTTTAAGAATTACCAAGAGATTTTTTAACTCTGCGTGAGATATCACAAGGACACATTCTTTCGATCCTCCTACAAAACAGTCAAATAGGATGCCTTGAGCTCTGTGAGACAGCTAAGCACACATGCTTGCTTCAAGGGAGGGTGTCTCTTCAGGCCCACTTGCTGATAACCCAGCCAGGCTCTCAGAAACAGTGTCTAGCCTGGCAAGTGGAGGATAGCTCTTCTTACCAAAATGGTATGCAACAATGTGGTATTAACTCTAATGATAGTAGATATTTTAGGTGCAAATTCTCTAGCAGAGACTCGGTAAAAGGGAAAATAATCAGAAATATTGTATTGTCTCTTTACATAATATCAGTGTTGAACATATTCTCTATTACCACGGTAACTGTGATGTTTGCTACTATTAGTTTTGTAGGTTTTCTGCACTAGTTTGGCTGCTAAAATATTAACACTATTCCATATGTCTTGTGTGTGTGGTTGCGATCTCGGGAAAGGGTAGGAAGAACCCAGGAAATATACCTGCTGTCTCTGGTAGATTCGGCTGTTCTTATAAAGTTTCATGGGACACTTGGAAGTCTTCCTCATTCCAAAAGGTAATTCCATATAAGTGTACTGCTTGGGGGCAACAGAAATCTACTGAGTGTGACCAAGATTGACTTGGCAACACAACTAGGTCAGGGCCCAGGATGTCTGAAGATTGCGAGTCAGTACAAACCAGCACCACAAACATGGTAAATTTAGATCATGAGTTCCCCCAAACAAGACTAAAGGGTCCCAATTGAAGAGGAAGGTGTTGTGTTCCCTATAGTGGTGTTGCTTTGAGAAGAAGAAAACTTAAATTCATGTGTTTTTATTGTGTCCCAAGTACTGGACATCTAGGAGGCCAACATTTCTGATACTCAAAATGAGGGAAATTTAGGACAAAGATTTATCATGAACAAAGCAAGGGATGCCAGATTAGCTATAAGTTTTCATAAAACACTTGGAAACCCACAAGACTAATAATCAGTAGCCATGCCATTGCTTTGCAGATCGTATATGAATCCTAAACAAAATGACGTGGTAGAAGATAGAGTTCTTTCGTAACGGCTAGTAGGATGGGACAAAATGCCATAAATGAACGGAAAGGACATATTGTAGTTTTACATAAAACATGCACGGTATGTTTCTGCAACAGATGAGGAAATTCTGAGCAAACTGCCTCTTAATGCATATGTGTAGGAATGTGGACTACTCTGGTCTGCGGTGTGGGATATAAATACGGTTAAGGATGATGTATAACATTACAAATAATTGAATTTGTACAGCTCCTCTCTACAACCAATGCATGCATTGGACACAACAGCAAGGAACTTTTCAACATTGTCAAGGAATTTTCCAATCCCTCGGCCAACTCCAACGACATCACCCCCTCTCAAGCCCTCTGCGACTCCCTAGCCTCATTCTTCCACAACAAGATTGCAGACATCCACAACAGCTTCGACAACCAACCCGGAAACCAACCCACCCTACCATTTGCTGAACATTCTCCCCCCGTGAACACCCTTAACGACTGGAACCCAATCTCCACTGAGGACACCATCCGCCTGATGAATTCCATCCACTCAGGATCCCCCACAGACCCATGTCCTCACCACATCTTCAACAAAGCAGACTCCGTCATAGCACCGCACCTCCGAGGCGTCATCAACTGCTCCTTCAACTCCGCCACCTTCCCGGAAGACTGGAAACACGCTGAACTCACCGCCCTTCTGAAAAAACCCACAGCGGACCCCACCGAACTCAAAAACTACCGCCCCATCTCGCTCCTTCCATTCCCGGCCAAGGTCATCGAGAAAGCTGTCAACAACCAGCTCGCCGCCTTCCTCGAAGCCAACAAATCCCTCGACTCCTCACAATCTGGCTTCCGAGCAAAACACAGCACTGAGACCGCCCTCATCGCAGCAACAGACGACATTCGAACTCTACTGGACAATGGAGACACAGTCGCCCTCATCCTCCTCGACCTCTCTGCAGCATTCGACACAGTCTGCCACAGCACTCTTTTACAACGCCTCAATAACATCGGAATCCAAGGAAAAGCACTTGAATGGATCACCTCGTTCCTCACCGGAAGAACCCAGAGAGTCCGCCTTCCACCATTCAAATCCGAGGCCACTGAAGTCATCTGTGGCGTACCACAAGGATCCTCACTCAGCCCCACCCTCTTCAACGTATACATGAGCCCCCTCGCGGCCATCGCCCGCCAACACAACCTCAACATCATCTCTTACGCGGATGACACTCAACTAATCCTTTCTCTCACCAATGACCCCAGCACCGCCAAAACTAACCTACACGAAGGAATGAAAGAAGTTGCCGAATGGATGAAACAAAGCCGTCTGAAACTGAACTCAGACAAAACTGAAGTCCTCATCTTAGGTACATCCCCCTCTGCATGGGACGACTCCTGGTGGCCGGAAGCCCTCGGAAAAGCACCCATCCCGACAGACCACGCACGGAACCTAGGCGTCATCCTGGATTCTTCACTCTCAATGAACAGACAAGTCAGCGCCGTATCCTCTTCCTGCTTCAACATTCTTCGCATGCTCAGAAAAACATTTCGCTGGATCCCCACCGAAACAAGGAAAACAGTCACCCATGCTCTGGTCACGAGCCGACTGGACTACGGAAACACCCTCTACGCAGGCACTACCGCTAAACTCCAGAAGAAACTCCAACGAATCCAAAACGCCTCAGCCAGGATCATATTAGACATCCCGCGCAACGAACACATCTCTGGTCACCTTAAAGACCTCCACTGGCTACCCGTCAATAAGAGGATCACTTTCCGACTGCTAACCCACGCACACAAATCACTCTACGACATCGGACCAGAATGCCTCAACTCACGACTGTCCTTCTACACCCCCTCCCGCCAACTACGTTCTTCCAGCCAAGCCCTCGCCACTGTACCTCGCATCAACAAGACCACCATGGGAGGCAGATCCTTCTCATACCTGGCTGCTAAAACGTGGAACTCACTCCCCGCTTACCTTTGCCTTACCCAGAACCACCTAGCATTCAGAAAGCAACTTAAAACGTGGATATTTGACAAGTAATCCTCCCCCCTTTCTAAGCGCCTTGAGACCCTCTGGGTATGTAGTGCGCTATATAAATTCTCTGACTTGACTTGACTTGACTTGACAGGGGCCCTGCCATTTATGAGAACCTCTCTGGGCAATGCATAAAAAACTTAAGTACCTGAAATATGATCAAAAGAGAGAAATATGTGCACTGTTTTCACATAAAGACAACCTTGAATCTCAATGTAGTTCAAATCCTCATTATCAGATCAAAGCACAGAAACACAACACTTTTTAGACTGTATCTTTATTTTTGCAATACAGTGCCGATGGTTCCCACTTGAACCCCACTGACAGAATACACAGTATGAGTCCGACATGATTCCGATACATAAATATAATTCAGTTACTGCATTGATCAGATGTTAGAAATAGAAGAGTTTGAATGCGCAAATCCTAAAGACGTTTCGGACAGAAGGCTCCTCCGCTCTATGTGTACTTCTGCTCCCCTATTGCAGGTTTTATCTTGAACAGTCTTGTAGCAGAGCAGAAATACTCCTCTTTCGTTTGCTCACTTGGACGGACGGTGACCATTGGCTGAATTTGGCACTTGTGCTAGATTTTAAAAATTGGAGTTGATTCTCCAAACTGCCTGGATTATGGTCTGAAGTTTATCGTAGCACAATTCGGAGGAGCATTCCAAAATACAAACACTTTGGAAATTTATGTGTAATGAATGCATGATTTCAAAGGCAGCAGCCATCAAATAGTAAGTAATCCAATTATTGCATTAAACCGTATATTAGAAAAAGTGATAGCTGTCAAAAGCTTCAATACGGTTTGGCGTAAAAGGATAAACTAATTTGTGTACAGATAAAAGGAAGAAAAAGTGTGTAGTTAGGCACCCTTATTTTAGCTCTATTTAATAACACGAAAACTCTGCTTACTGGTACAGTACATCTGGGTAAACTCGATACAACTGTGTGGTAATAACAGCTTCAATGCCCAGACATTTACTAGGATTTAGAAACCGCCTTGAGCTTTAAACACTTGCAAAATCTTGAACTTCATCTTCTACAAATTATATTTGAATTGAGACAGATCACTGTTGGAAAGTAAAAATGATACATGTACTGATTTTGGTCGAGGGTGTGCAAAGTCAGCATGGACAAGATAGGAAAGCTGAGCACCAGAAAATTCAGCAAACAAGGTACTAACCTAGTAACTCTTGTATTACTAGTTAATGTGTCCCTCCTGGTTTGCATATGGAGTGGTTTACCACATGAAAAAGAAAAACAAACCCAAGTGCAAGAGCAAACAGAGGCAGAGAAAACCCCTGTTATGTTCTCCCAAGCCCACTCAGACTGCCCACTTTAGAGACTATCCAAATGACGCTAGTTTATAGACATATGGGTAGAGATGGTGCAGGAACAACACCTCACAAAAACACCAGCGGTAGTCAACCTATGACCGCCCCAATAACATAAGTTCAAACCACAACCCCTCAACATCCTCATTTGTACTACCGCGGAGCTAAGGAGTGGATACCATAGAAAGTATGCCAAGCTCTGGGAATAAACTGTCTTGGCAGTTCGGGCTGGACTGTTCCCACTCGAGCAGGGACGAGACTGACTTGCATATAGCTGGGCCCAAACTGAGGTGGAATGGTGTGCGAAATAACAATGGATTGGGATGCGGCCTGAGTAATTACAATCGACAGATTCTATAAAGCATACGATCCATCACTTTTTGGTACAAGTTAGGCTCTTGGAATAAACAAGGCATTTATTTTCTATTCCGGATCCTCCCTTCACGTGTCCTGAAATCAGATACAGCAAGGGCAGTGCAGTGGGTACCAAAGAATAAAATAGATATTGTGTTTGCTACCCTCACTTGACATCTATAAAATGAATAGGCTGTATGAATGAAGAGTCCATAATTAATTGCACAATAGTTACTATAATATCCACCTTGTACCTCCGATATTGTCCCTACATCTATCCTTTTCCTTAATCAGGGACAATTTACAAGCATATAAACAAAGATTAGGCTTTGAAACACTTTTGATAAGCTATCGTGGCAACCTTTAATAAGTAAGATGCACATAAGAATAGGTCATCGGCCAAGTGGTTCTTTGGTAGATTACCTCAATCTGCCCTTGATTTTCAAGGCTCATGCCACAGCGCATATGCTTTCTGAGGAAGAAACAGTACAACACAATTAGTCTGAGCTCCAGCTAGCAATTTCTTCCACATTTCCCAAATTGTGTACAACCAGTACCAGAGAGAGGGCCTTGCATATACGTATTCGCAGTCAACCATCCATTACTTGCTTTAGAGAGGATTCAAAAACTTTCTTCCTCAATTTATAATTCGTCTGTTCAATAAGTTTAATTTGTCAGAGCGAAGAAACCAATATTATGTGATTGCTGAGCTCTATAAATGTACTTGAGTGATTGATTGAATGAGTTAGTTAGCTCCTACTCCTGAGCCTTTGCACTGTACAGAAAACTATCATTAAAGGCTTTTAAGACCTGCCTTTCCATATTAGGACCTTCACAGGTAACCTTTTTATATAATGAAAGGATTTTGTTGGTTCCAGGTAGAATCTTGGAGGCCAACAGATATTCAGATCATGCACAGCCTTATTAGTTTCTGAAGGATTTTAAATGGAAGAAGAGGGGTCTCATCAATTAGGAAGCTTGACATGAGCTTCAGGAAGTTTGACATGAACTTTAGAAGGTATGGCTGATGAGTCCATACTATAAGCATCGCTATATACTGAAATGTAATCATGCAAGAGATGAGATAACCTTCAAGAACAATGTTTATGTGTCACCAGTTTTATGTGACTACAGCCCGCAGGCTGAAAAAGTTAATGGGCCAAACCAAATAAACCGCAAATGGAATGAAATATCCACACAGGGCTACATGGTTAGAGAAGTCAGTCAAAATATCTGGAGACTTCCTAGAGAGGACATTGAGAGTTACCTTCCTTCTACTATGTAGGGCCTATTCTCACAGCAGAGGGTGCACATGTTGCAACTCTGAACTCTACCGAGGGACTTTCCTGCAAAGTTGCAATGGTCATAAAAAACAGGCATATGGATTGCTTCAAAATACTGAAATAATCACACAGTCATTCAAGCAGCCTAAAAGGCATCTGCAAGACAACAGTGAAAAAGTAAGTGTGTCAAGTATTAAAAGAAGAATATTCTAGTTGCAAACATCTCAGGCCAAATGTTGCTATTAACTAGCTGTGATTGGGGCACATACAAGCTCTGAGCTACAGTGGAATAATTCAGCCCACTTGTATTCCCTGAAGCACCAAGTCAATGTATGGTTTAAAATGTACAGTCCACAGCACCTCAGCTGATTAACATGTCATTCACTTGAGTGGCAAGGTCTATACATATTCAGGAATCTAAGTATAAGAATTTTCCACTGCCTGTAAAATGTGAATAAGTTCATGTTTGGATGGCACTGATATCTGAAAGTGGAGAGCATATTTCAACTTGTCGAGTTTGCCTCACGTGTTCTGAATCACCAACCGATGTGTGACAACTTTGACGATAACCTGACCCTGAGTCTATAACCACATCTCCACAACTTTAACTGAAGGAGTGTGAATTCTACTTTGTTTGTTCAAATAGCCATTGTGATGTCTGTGTAAAGCAAAAATACTCTCCCTGAGACGGTTTCCGGAAAGGCCTTCAACATATGTAACACTGCCTTTAGTTGTATGTCCATGTAGAGGGCTATGTCCTTTTCAATTTCCATGTTACGGTCTTCACTTAGCCCAGCGTAATGGACACTTCAATAATCAGGGAGAGGCAGGTGAAATCAACCAGTATATTTTTTCAATCACAAGTTCTGAGAGCAAAAGATGTCCAAGTGAAAGGAAAAAAGATTGTGATTGAGATTCTGTCTCAAAGTACAATTGAGGGGTCTGATAAACCCCTGAATGCAAGAGGCAGTAAGCCGCAAAGAACAAGTGAAGGGTCTACATGCAAGAAGCTGTAAACAGCAAGAAGACGCAACGACTACCTGAATGCAAGAGGCCATCAGCTCCAAAGTCTTCTAAAGCACCAAAACGATTTTTGGATGCATCTGAAAATAAAACCTTGTAAGGATGCACATCAGCCTTATAAAGAAAATATCTTTTCCACTGACAAATATATCACTGTGGAATAACTTGGCGTAATATCTTGCAATGTCTTTGCACGGAGAGATCTAACGCAAAGTGGCAGGAATCAGACATTCATCAGAGTATGAAATTATATGTATCAACTTTCCATCTCAAATAAGCAGATACTCCTATGGTGGCCGGGCTAAACACCGGTGGTGTGCAATTAAAATCATGTACTTGTATTGTCAATAAATCTTAAGAATATGTGGTGGGGCAACATATGCCTCGAACACACATATTAATCACATAGGTAATCCAGCAGTCGGATGGGTTCATGATTTGTGAAGAGTCGTCCTCTTAAATCATTCTTTCAATAAATGGGCGGTCAACAGATAAAGATTTTATGTTATACTAAGACCTGATATCTATCTGTCTCTCAAAGTTGCAGGTGCATTATCCTGAAACCATCTTGGTGTCTGGTTCAAACATTATGGCACAACAGACAGATGTCTTTCCACTTCTTTAAGTAGTTAAGAGGTTATCTGGATAATAAGATGGGAGATTTTCGAAAAGATGGCATCCAACCAAGGAAAACACCCAGTAGTCCTTGCCACTGAACTTCAGGTCTGGAAGTAAAGAAAACCCATCGTCCGCTACAGGAGGCTGCATGGGCCCTATGGACAAGAAGCAGGGAGTTCTCCTTTATGGTTTGTATACAGAGTATTACGCAAGGTGTCCTACGCTGAAAGACCTTTTCTAAGTTTCTCACTGGAAAATCCTTCTTGCCTATACTTGCAGTCTGAGAAAAGGGAGATGCTCGGGCAGTCATGTTCCCAACAGCAATGTAATAAGCCTAAGGCACAGGAGGTGACATTTGGTTTAGTTTGGTTAAGAAAATATAAACAGATTTTGGGTTTGCCAGTACTGCATTAGACAGGTCCTTCCTCCATGACGCTGTAAATCCACAGTTTATTCACAGGCCTCCTGAGTGTGGTGGGATGATCTAAGGCAAGTCTGCCCCTAGACCGACACACATGGAATTTTTTTGCAACCTCTGCACAACCTGAGGCAGATGTGGCTATTGTTAACTACAAGACAATAACAAGAAAGTATAGCCAGACCACACATTCTATTGACTCTTGAGAATGCTTTGGTCAGCTTGGGCCTTTAAGAAGTGCAGCACACCAAGAGAAAAATGGGCGCTTACTCTAGTGCTACACGCTGCAGAGGGCGTAATCCATTCCCTCCCAGAAGCGCGTTGTTAATGGAGTAGACTAAATCTGCAAAAAGGTTTACCGGAATATGTCTGTATACTTTTCCCTCTGCCAGGATGGACACGATCATGGCAAGGTGCAATTTACGAATCTAGTCGGAGCTTAATGCCTGTGGGAGATCTTTCCCTGCACTGCTTATGAATGGATTGAGTGACAGGCTGACTGACACTTGACAGTGGGCTGGGCTTGCAGAGACTAAACTCAACTTGTGACTGATTATGCTAATATTGCTTCTGCAACAAACCTGAAGGCACATGTGAATGAATGAGCTAGATTGCTCCACCAGCAACGCCTGAGGCACCTACAAATGTGGTTTCAAGGAGATAGCATCCTCATTCTTTGTTTAAAGCTTTCTAAAAACTGAGCTGCATAAAAGTTGGACATAAGTACTGGAGAAGCTGAATATCAGGCAAATTCAAAACAGGCTGCTGTGTCCAAAGATGGCTTTTTGGACAAACCTCTTAGACTATTCCGTGAAAATATCACATGCTCTGTAGAGGGGAAACCCTAGCATGGATTGGGAAAGGTGCATCACCCTACTCTGTTAATATGTATTTGATTGGCTTATGTTCATCCATCCTCATTGGAAGGTTCAATCTGTCAATCAACTTAAGATGCCCCATGATTTATTGTTACTTTCAGAAGTAGACCCTAGGCTGTACTGGTAACGATATGCATCAAAAGTGTACCCCTTATTCGTACTCGAGGCAGGCTTGTGCCTCTCATAGCATATGATTCCCCTGAACTGGTTTCCTTCGCTGGAGTGTGTGCCTGTGGTGAACGGTGAGCTGGTTTACATGAAATTTGTATGTAGAGCCAGGACATCATATGCAAGCTGAATGATGTTAATAGAGCACTCTATGTAGGTCTGCACAAGATGGTGTGTTGGCTAAATACGCAGTGGACATTAGAAACAACAAGTTCTTTGTTTCAGTGTCCCTGTCTGACAGCGTAGTTAGCGGGTGGGTTGGGGAAATACATTTAATATCAAATGAAACCTTTCCCCTTCTCTGTCCCTAAAAACCAACATTCCTGCTTCCCACGGTTGTGCCGGGCACAGACTGCTAACCATGAGAAATTTTCAGAGAATGTTTGGGGCCACTCTTGAAAACACCGTCATCAAGAGGTGGTAGATCTGACTTCCCCCAATCCTACCAATAGAGGCACTCTAGAGCCAATAGTTTGGAATTCTCCTGGACTTTCAAAAGGCTTGGTGCCCTCATTTCAAGAGAGGCTTGTCCAGAACAGTGCAGTTCTACTGCTGGTCCTCCCCTGGGGTTGCAACTTGAGAGATTAACACACCAGAAAAGAAAACATGCCTCCTGGCGAGGATGAAATGGGCAAAGTACTAAGAGAAGCCCAGGTCAAACGTGTTCTTTGAAATAAGCCAATTAGGAAGTCATCTGATGGCTAAAAGTATCAAAGAACCTCATAGAGTCCACAATGGTTGAGGAACTCATCTTCCTGAAGAAATGGTTAGCCTGACCTGTATATGAACAGCTTTATTTAACATAACTTCCTGGAGTCCATTATGTCCTGACAGAGCCCGAGAAAACATGGGGGATTTCCCCATTAAGCACATATGGTTGAGACTGGACTACAGGGACTAGAGCTCGTCATCCTGAGTTCAGAGCTAGTCACTAAATTGTGTAAGCCCTTAAGTTTCATAATACAAAGAAGTTCTCTGAATACTGCTGAGAAACTAAAATCTTTGTTCCGTAAGATAACAATGTCCACGGGCCCTCAGCTTATGAAAACTGTAGTACATAAATACAGTAAAAGGGTTTGGGTCGCATCTATGCTCCAGAAGATGCTAATCTCTTCTGGCTTTTTTTGTATAGAATCTGAGTTTAAGTACCCTATTTCGCTCACCTGTAAATACAGATCTACTTTACTTAGAAGTGATCGCTTTGACTGGACATTAATCGTAATGTGTGTTATTTACTGTGTGATGCTAGCTCTGGGATTGGAACCTACTACACCTACAGAGGCAAGTGCCTTAGGAGACTTTGTCATCCAAATAGAGAGGATCAGTACTGATGGCACTGGGTACCAGTGGTAAACAACATTTCACCATGTGTACTGCCAAGTAATCACCAATGAACTAGAATCCCAAGACCAGGGTTCCAGTCCAGCGCAAGGATGCCAGAAGTGAGATCTTTGTGAATATGTTGAGTGAAGTGCAGGGAGATCAAGAGCGATCCAGCCAAAAGCTTCTCGACTCCTCCAGCAAAGGTTCACAGATGCAGGGCACAGCAACTTAGGAGACTGATGGCAAACCTTCATCCTGTTTTAGGCCTGTGCTTATTTAGGTCAAACCAATGTCCAGTCTCGAAATGTTGCTTCATTAGTTGCATTGGGTATCTGGGCTATTTCCACCGAAGAGTCTACACCTCCCAAAGAAAATAATGAGGTAGCTCCATGACTGGGAAACGTCATTGGATTCCTGGCATTCTACTGGGAGCACAGTACTGCCTAACCACCTATGGCTCTATCCAACTTGTTACCACTTTAAGACTCATTTTTGTCATACTCAGGCCCTTATCCTCCCACTTTATCCCCCTGAGCCTGCATCCATATGTGGTATGGTAGGCTGTGGCTCTCATCCAAGTGGTACAAGTAGCATCATGAGGTCTCAAGGAGCACATTGTGTACCGAAGCAGATTCAGAGCACAGAAGCATTGTTGAGGGTGGACTACTAGGATAACCATGGTGTCATGCTATCATGGCACCTTAGAAATACTCCTGTGAGGGCACCCCACAACCATGTGGCAATCCCTTATACAGTGTTTCCTGTGCACCTCGCACTCTAACTCACAGACTCTTTACACAAACCAGATATCTCTCCTGGAAGAACAGTAGGCCAGTTATGAATAAAAAAATGCAAGTCACCCAAAATCCTGCCACTAATGCACATCAATTTTCTGTCCGAAAAGAAACTATAGATTGTGTGCATCTAATTTGAGGTGGCTATGCCCATGGCTCTACAATCACCACCTCAGGGTGCGACTTCTTGTAACCTTTGCACTTTAGTAGTTTATATTCCTTAATTCCAGTCCTCGCTGGCGTGACAGGAGCTCAGGGAATACGGCAATTGGTGGAATACTCTAGTGTTCGAAAACATAAGGCAAACAATGGGAAAACTTTAAAAGATGTTCTTGCACCATGCCTGGTCAAGAACATAAAATGCAGAGAACAGAGAGTGCCTGAGCAGGTGAGTGCAGCACGGGAAGGGGCAGAATGTGAAAACGGACTTCTGTTTGCTGCATTAGAATTCTCCTCTCTACTGCCCTGCAGCAGAGAACATCCCAGAGATCTATAAACAAGGGCGATGAGGAAGAAATATTTTTAGAATAGGACTATTTCAACGACATGTTACTTTGTTCAAAGAGAAAACGCGATGTTAAAATACATTTTCAAACTAATAAAAACCATATATACATGTTCTTGAATCCTTAGAAATGTTTTGCACAGTGAATTGTTTTGAAAATTATCACCGGTCTGTTGCTAGGTACAATATCACAGGCATCCACATCAGTACCCCTTTACTGTGGTGAACATCTTTTTCTTACTATACTGCAAGTTAGGCATTAACAAAAACACAAGTGATAACATGTTTTACTGCCTGTCCAGATGTGCCAGAGGACAGTCAATTCCATACATCATCTGGGGTGCTTCTTTGGTTAACACACTGCATTGATGCTCCTGAAAACCAACATTACCATGACCACAAGTAGCATGCTAAGCGATGAGTTGACAACAAATCCTTGCTGCTCTCCATACTGACATCTCAAGGTCCAAAATATAGGTTTGGACACTGTTCCAGTTGCCCCATGCAAATGGACGAGAATGGATTGGTTGGCAGGCACATCCCCTGAGGCATGAGATGATATCAGTGCTCCCCCAACATATTAAACATGGTGGCAATCAGTCATAGGTCAGCACAGGTACATAGTCGGTGTATTTAACGACAGGCGCGCAAGACTTTGAAAACGTTTTTGTCACAATAGACACACAGAGGTGAAACATGCTCTCTCTTTGGAGAAAAATACATTCAATTGTTTCAAGTATTATTTACTATATAATCAGATGTAAAGATAAAATGTCTTCCACTGCCAATACCAAAGGATAACGCATGAATACTGAAAATATGAAGTGACCTCCACCTTGCTAGCTTGATTAATGAAGCTCACCAACCTATATTTTTTTTAATGCAAATATACATCTACATAATATTTAGCAAATTCCTTACTTCCCTTTCTGGTTTATGTACATGTATAAAACAAACAGTGTGTGTGTTTTTAATAGCCTGGGATTTGCATACTAAGATAATGTCGGTGTGCTGCTGTGGTTGTGCAAATGTCGGGACTGGGATGCGGCGAGACCACAAAATGGCTGCTTCTCTCAGTCCTCCAGCAGCATGCGCCATTTTCCTCCTCTTTCAGACCTGCAGGAAAGAGTAACTCGCAGCATGACAAGACCAGGGCCCTGTCCCTTATGGCTTATTTACTGGTTTTGTTTTATTGTTCGGGCTGCAGTTGATGTCCCTCATCAGTAGTTCACAGTCGGCAAGTGCATCGTCCGGCAAGTATTTCTTCATCATCTCAATGGTCTTCTGGTAGGCTACCTTTTCCTGCTCGAGGGATCGTAGAAGATTCCTCATTTTATTCTCCCGGGACAAAATGCTTTCAACATTGGATTCCAAGTTCTGAATCTTCCCATGAGCCACCTGTTTTTCAAATGAAAGCAATAAAAGTGCATTATTTATATGGCATAGGCAGAATACAAAACCATGGTAACACATCCCAGCTGCAGGGCTGAGATGCCAAGTTGAACATGAGTACGTTACTTCAATGTTTTACTAGAGCCACATATAATGGGAGATTGCTGGAGACACAGCAACTTTAAGACATTATTAGACAACACAACACTTCACAGTGGGAAAGCATTATTTGTGTTTACTTGGTGGTTATGGCCTACAGAAGGCAATCATTCTAAACAAAATGCAGGTGTAAAACAAGGCGTGTGGACTTACCACTGCTGGGCTCTGGCAAGTGCGAGTTCCCAAACCACGAGTTGGGGAGGCCCAAAAGCATTCAAGAACCCCTCATGAACTTTCTACCATCTCATATAATCCAGTTATTTGGCAGTGGCTATGAGTGGGGGAAACAATATAATAACAGGCGACCAATGCAAAATGGCTCTACTTGCAGTTGCTCTACTGTTGCAGTTCATTGCAGGAGCACTGGAGCGCCAGTATTTACGGCCACCATACACCTACATATTGCTTAATGGGCAGGAGATATTGCTTATCTACAGCTGATCACAAATATTTATATCATGTTAATTGTTTGAATGTTTATATAGACACGAGCACAACAAAATGCACATATGTGAAAACGAAGAACCATTTCAGTAAGGAGACAAAACGTGACAGTCACTTGTTTCAACAATGCAGGAAAGAAGAAGATGAAGGGTCTTCTTCCGCCTTTGGCTGTACTCAGTTGAGTTAAGTCAGCGGATGGCTGCATGTTGCCACTTATCAAAACTACAGTAGTGTCCACTCCACCAGGGCAGCAATCTTAAACACGTGCTTTCTTCAAATGTAGGTGGGCCCAACACATATTTTCCTGTGGTAAGGGAGTGCTTTCACTGCAACGCTTTAGAATGAAGTAGTAATCCAGTGTCATGGCAGTGACTTACCTGAGTGCATGAAATGAGTCAGCACCATGCTTAAAAGGGCAGCAACTCGTTTTGGTAAAATGGACAGTGCACTGAGCTGATAAAGCATGTATATGACTAGGGGTAAAAGAGGGGATGAACTTTCTCAGGGAAAGCACTAGGGCACCTTTGTGTTGTAGTCCTTGCTGAGCCACTTCAATTTAGTAGTCCAAATGGACATAGCCCTCCTCACTAGCCGATCGCCAAAGCCCTACCATTAAAGAGTTAGCCAGAAAAAAGGATGAGGTCACATGTTTAAGGTGACTAAGTCCTCTCACTGTTTCTTCCTTCCATAGCCACAGATTGAGAGCCTCCTTGAATGAGCCAAGCTGGGCTTTGGCCTGCGCTTCACAGCATGGAGAAAGCTCTTGTACAGTGAACCGTTAGCACAAGTCAAAGTACATGTGGGGACATCCTAGGTATTCAGACTCCAACGAGGTACCAGGCAGGGTTGCCCACTTTTGCCATTAATCTTCGCCCTAATATCAGAACGTTTGGCGGTCTGGGTCAAACGGGACCCACTGGTCAGAGGCCTGCGTTGGACCGATCACAGGGAGGACAAAATATTGCTTTATGTTGACGACATTCTGTTCTACGTGACGGACCCAGTCTTCACATTCGACAGAGGAATACAAATACTAACCTGTTCGGCCGCTATTCAGGATACACCAATAACTGGTATAAGTCCCTTATATACATCCTACACGGACAAATACCAAGACTGCTCAGCGTTTGCGAGGCAACAATGGTAAAAAAGAGGGATTACAATACCTCGTAAGCTATCTAACAACTGACCCGACTTGTTTTATAGATGTAACCTGACACCACCTCTGGAATGACTGAAACGTGATGTCGAGCACTGGAGGTCTTTATCCCAATCACTGCACGGGCAACTATATGGTGCTGCCCGAGGTCCAATGTTTTGGGAGGCAGTGGTAGTTTGTATGAATGAGTTGTGTGAGAGCAATAGGAGCACCTCTGCAAAAAGGTGTCTATTGAATTTCAGGGATGAGACAAAATCTGAACCAAATGGAGCGGATATGGATGATCATGGGACTGGCGATAGCAAGCCTAAGGAGCGTGAAGCAGTCACAACAGCTGGGGGACTGGATGAGGGACACGGATTGGTGCATATTGGCCGAGAAGGTGATATATGAAGGTTGTGGCTGTTCACAAATATGGGCGAAAATCTGGGGGAAATAGAACGAATACAGGGGCAATCCTTGAGCTCCTTTCACCCACATTTTCTCAGATGTACTGCTCCCTAATCCATCTGCATTGGATGTCGATGTTTTCACGATGCTGCTGGCGGACTGCGATTAAGTGAATGATGGACGTTGAGGAGGAATTGCTATGTATGATGATATCAGTGTACAGCAGTGTATTTTTTTGTTGTTCTTGACGTCATCAACAATAAAAAGATACATTAAAAAAAGTTGAAGGTCTATGCGCTGGGAAGGCTGGTTTGGACTTTGTACTATTTTGTAGTGTAGTATGTAACTAATGTTTTCAATAAATAGAAAACTATTAAGAAGATAGTGTTTTAGTGAAGTGATTAAATGGTGGGCTGAGTAGCCCATTCAGATAAAGGAAAGGGCAACGGTGATGCTAAGCAGTGTGACTTAATGCTGTCATAATCTAAATGCAGTCATGCTTTGAGACAAATTAGTGGGTACGAAAACCGAGTGAAACTTGGCAAACCATAGATGAAATATAAATCAAGGGAATTATGTCCTATCTGCAAATTACTGAAATTAATTGGTGGGCATGATATCATAACTGCACAAAACAACTGCGTTTGTGCAATAAAAGTAACAACATATGAATATATATATTACAGAGACGCAGTAGTAAATTATAGCTATTTATGTGGTGCACTCTCTATAAGAATTGTGTTTTAGAATTTTCAATATCTTTTGTGCCCTTGATGAACCTGCATGAAGCTTTCCTAAAGTTTAGATCATTCATATTGACTGGATCCTAGAGAGTTTTGTGAAAAGCTATCAAGGGACATAAGCTACAGGGTGCTCACAAAAGTACTATTGCTGTATGTGCCATAACATATTTTATGAGGTCTTCCTCCTTTTAGCATTCCACACCTCAGTTCTATAGAGCATCTAAACAGGAAATGAAAACAGAATATGTATGAGATATCATTTGCTTCTTCAAATGTTTTGGTAAATGAAAAAGAAGCAAAGGCACTTTCAAGGATATTATGTAACTAGTGTGTTTATAGCATCACATTGCCATTCCTAGAATCTTAAGAGCTTACACGCCATCCTGCTCGTCTTGAATACGTTTATCAGCCACCATAGTGTAATGAGAATCGGAAAAAACTTCGAGTGGTGTCTTCATGTACTACAGTAAAGGTGTGCCTATATACTGAGCAAAAATGCAAGTTCTGTATTCAGACACTTTGTCGCGTTATTTTCGATCCTATTACAGAAAAGTAAACTTTCTTGTGATTCTAAATGTGTACTTTATCTGTTACCTGCAGTTTCTCCGCCAGATCCATGTTCTGTCTTTTTAGTTGGCTGTTAATCCGTTCAAGTTTGTGCAAGGGCTCACTCTCATCACAGGTATTGGATGCTTCTTGTATTTCATCTTGGAGTACATGGTACTCAACCTCATAAGCATGAAGCTGCTTGGAAATATCCATATCAAAAACCTACAAGAAAGGCATTATAAGAAACTGCATATACAAATGGCAATAATGCTTTTACAGAGCAGAAAAAGTGCCCCTTCATAAATGTACAGCAATGGAAATACATTTGCTCAACTAAGACGTATTTCAAAATGGTCCTCTCCTACATCTCATTCCACTCTATTGGTAGCAACAAGGACAATGATGCGTTGCGTTACGATGTATACAGGCACTTTATGTGACATTAATTGTATTTAGTATAAAAGGCAAAGATAAATGAAGTCATTAAAAATAATTTACAGTTATGCTCAACAACTAGGGCTTTGCATCTCAAACAAGATAGTATAACAAAATGAACAGCGCTAACATAATAGGTCTAGGCACCCAATAGTTAAAAAAAACTTAACACTGGGAAACAGCGAACTAATCAGAAAAGAAGAAAATGTCATTGACGGCTAGGTGGGATCTAGGTAATGCATCATTATTGTAGATTCTCATATTCTTGAGCTGTTCTCCTTAACCAGACTGTTGACCTCAGCACTCAACATAATACAGTTTGCAAAGGAAAAGAAAGGAAAGTAATCAGTACGTCAGCAAAGGCAACTGGATACAGAGGAGAAGGTCTCCACTTTACAGGGCAAGGATGAAGACAAAAAGAACAATTGTTAACTTCTCTGCGTTGAAAGGATGTAATAAACTGTAAAGGAAAGATGCATTTGCACATTAAACTGGGAAACAGCCTTTACAACGAGGTTTTTATCTTGTTGTGCCTTTACCACACACTTTTAGCACGTATATTTTTACTGTGAATATGCATTTACAACGCATGCCTATTCCATGCGTTTAAAGTAAGTTGGGGGGTCTCCCCCCACAAATACATGGTTTTTAAATCTAAAAACAATGCGTGCTATTGGCATGTGTTGTAAATGCATATTCACGGTAAAAACATGCGTTCTAACAAATGAGTGGGAAAGGCATGCAATGTATTTACCTGCTTTGTACGACCCATTAAACCATATTCTGAAGTTATAGTTAAGAAGGTTTCTTTATTTTTCGTATTTTCCACAATTTGTTCAGCCATTCAAAGTATACAAAAGCATGGATTTATTTTTGAGAACATTATATTTTCCTATTCATATTTTATTTTAAAATGGAGCCACAGTCTGCATGTGTCCCTCGGGACATGACAGGTCCTACTGCAGGACTGAAAATACAATCTCAAGGGCTGTGAGGATCAGGAATGGTAATATCAAATTAGACAGAAAAACACAGGACAAAAAGCCAGAAATCTCTGGAAAGCCGGCAAGATTGCGCAATTTGGTAAACAGCTTCTGTCGTCACGACAGTAGTAACGAAATACTGAAACAGGTTCAGTCCAAGGAAAACTTGTTGTGTTTTCAATGATGCTGTTTTGATGGGAAGTCCTCTGCATGGCTCTGACGAGAAGGCTCCCCTGCTCAACGTAGTCTTTCCTCTACAGCCCTGGTGTTTTTTTGCAAACTGAGCCAGACAATCATAAGATCTCACTGTGAGATGAATGTTGAATGGCCCAATACCCTAAAGTGATTTTCTGCAGTCGAAAAGGCACCCAAAGTGTGATTCCTTGAAGTAACTATTGTCCTCTCTAACTGGGATTCATGGGACTGACAGTGGTGGTTGAGTAACCAGTAGTGAATACTGCTTGCAGAGAGAACATGTCTTTGGAGATAAGATGCTGTGTTCACCTTGTCAATAAGAGTTTTTGCTTGCCAGAGGACTGCAGCTAAACTTAAGCAAGGAGATATGCTGTAGTCATCAACTCCAGAGCAAGATTTTCCCTATCTGGCTGCTTGTGGACTACATAAACCTATCTCTTGCAGCATCACCTCAGGGTCTAGGGGAAGAGTTGTCATCAAAATGTATTTTGGGTAGTCTGCTGTGGCACTAATCCATTTGTGCTGGACTGTAACCTTTGTGCGCCCTTCAATTGCCCCCTCAAAGCCTTGAGGACCCCTGCAAATCCCCCTCGGGCCTGAGATTATCAGAGAAGCAGGATCCATTGACTGCATCCAAATTCGTGGCACATCTGAAGAGAAATATACCATAGAACCCTTGATTCATGAATGAAGTATTGACCTGATACCAGCTTTGCTGTGGCCTGTTCTCTGATCCAGTGTACACCTTGGTACCAAAAAAATAAATTTCTGTGAAGTATTTTGATCTAGCATAGGGATTCAGGGGCACCAAAACCGGATGTAGTCCCCCAACATAGCCTTTAGCCTTCTAGACTTCCATGGGGTGTGCCCAGGCACAGGGCTCTGGATGCTACCCCCTTGGCGCTCCCTATCACTATTTAATTTGCCAGGCTTTGGGAGGTCTCCCGTTTGCATTTTGGGAAGGCAAATGGCCATCATACTGGTTATGCGTACTTTTGTACCAGGTGCCTCAAACACCCATTTAACTCTTGAAACACTGAATAGCAGCACAAATCTCAGAGGGTTAAAAAAGGAGAAACATGTTTATCTTAAGTGTAGCAAACTGGTGATGGCTGACTTGTGTCCTATATGAGCTCTATCTCGTATGGGGCTGAAATTGTGCACAGCTTAGTTGATGGCTGGGGACCGTGCTCACAAGCATGAGGTGGGAGACATCGCCAATGTAGTAAATTGACAACAATCTGTTAGCCTAGACCTGCACTCACAATGTCAGGAACTGCAATAGCATGTTATGTGAGCATTTTCCATGAACTACAACGTTGGAGCTTAGGGGCGGGCACTATGATAATGTTTGGGGGACAGATCTCTGGGCCTGGAAATGAGCTACAGAGTTTGCTTTCTGATACCCTGTGTATCATTATCTTATGTGCAGTGTTTGTTCTATGAGTGTTATACTACTATTCTTTTTATGAAGAAAAGCGCTAACTGAAGTGATAACCTTGGGTGTCACTACAGTGTTTCACTGTGCATGTGCTCAGTCTCTAACCCTCATTTGTTCCTAAACAAGCTTAGGCCCACTCTGCCATGCTATCCTGAATATCAAGTTCTAAATGTGAGCACTTGGCAATCCAGTTTGGGGTCAAATAGTATAGTCTGCCCAGGATACCAGTAGCAAATGACTCCAACTGTTGCCGTAGGAGCACAGTAACCCCCAACAGCCCTGGATCGCTCATACTGACTTTGAAAGCTCCATTCGGGAGTCTGAAACACCAGGTTCTGGTCCCTGAACCTTCACAAAAGGCTATAGTCCACATAGTATTAGCTCTTTGTTCCTCTAACTGCTATCTTCTGAAGCTCAGACCTTGTAGCTTTTTAACAGAATGGTTCTATCATGCACATGGATTCATGTGTTTCAGAGGTCACAGACATGGGATGCATTAGGTAGATTTCTCACTTTTGCACCTAGTGCTGGTGAATTAGGTTCCCCGTTTTTATTATGTCATGGAGATTAGGAAAACACACACAAAGACGAGGGCACATATGAGAAAAAAGTGTCATGAATAATCTCCCAGTGTTTCCACTAGCATTGCCCTTGTAATCTACACTTCCTGGTCCTCACTGATTTTAGATGTGCCACTGTTAACTTGGATATTTTATTTACTGCTACTTCTCATAAATTTGCTATCAGGTGAATTAAATCAAGTGGTACGTGAGTGCTGTAAATTTCATCATTGCATGATATAACTCGTAGGAGTTGAATCTGTCCTTTAGAGAGCCAACAAAAAGATCTGACAGCAGGGTTGCTAAAACAAACTAATCTCCAGTTACAGGCACCAAACATTACAGAACTATTGGCCACATTCCACGTGATGTTTTTGTTCTTGAAGAGAAGTCATATCAAAGTTCAGGCTTCAAAAGCACAACATGAGCCATTAATGAGACAGTCTCACTCTGCACTATACCAAAACAAAGGTGTTCAGAAACCCAAACGGGTTGAATGACCTACCTAATTGGGAAAACATTTTTTAAATATGATATCACAAAAACTCAGTCAAGAGATTCAAGGCCGAACGTGGCTAGCGAGGTGGATGGAAGCTTACCTCTGCTGAGAGAGGTCCTACAGGATTGGAAAGGTGTTAGCAACCAGGACATTTGTCCTGTTGATCAAGACCCCACACACCTATATCAAATCCTGGATGTCACTGAGCTGTTCTGGTATCTAGCCACGTAAAGATGGCCATGATCACTGTTGGAATGACTGGAATTGCTATTTGGTAACTGTGACCTCATGGAAACATCTGATTAATATTTTTCTCTGAACCAGAGTAAAGGGAATACCTAACCAGTGTGCAAAGCATCAGTGATGAAACGGGGACTATACACGACTAGAGGGGCCTACCTTACACTTCTATGGGGAGTTTCGCCAGACACCCCAAATACAAGGATGCTGATGCCTGGATCTGCCCTTGATATGGCAGGAATGCAGAGTGACTTCGATACAAGTGACAGCAGGCTTTCCCTGAATCCCTCCGTGCAAGACAACAGAATGTTCCAAACAGTACTGGTGACAAAAAATGACAAAGTGGAAGACAAGGACCCCCCGGATATATGTTTTCTCACAGAAACTTGGTTAAATTCTACTAATTCTACTAATTATCCACTGATTGAGATGGCAATTCCCGAGAAGTATACCTTTTTACATCTGGATAGGGAGGGAAAGACAGGAGGCGGGATAGCCATCGCTTTTAAAAATCATCTTTCAGTAAATTGCCATTTTTAAGTAATGAACGCATGAAACTGGAAATTTTTAAGATTATCACGTCACCCACAGACAGTTGGAATGGAGCATTATTATATTGCTCCCTGGGAACAAAGACTAATTTTGCAGACAAATTGACACAATTAATTGCCATGCATGTATTTTCCTCAAATACATTTCTTTTACTGGGGGATTTTAACTTTCATGGGGAAAATCTTATGAACCATGAGGTCAATAAACTTAGGTCCACCCTTAACATGATTGGACTCACTCAAAGAGTGACAGGGCCAACTCATCTTGCTGGTCATGTGTTGGACCTAATTTTTTCTAACACTGACCATCTAACATGCAACCTCCCAGAACCTCTCACGTGGTCGGACCACTCAACGATCAGGTTCTCCATCAAACTGCCCTGCCCAAAGCGTTTGGATTTAAGTGTTGGAAACAAACTAGTAGTGCACAGATCTTGGGGTAATCTTTCGGTTGAAGCCTTTGATGAAGCTTTTAAATCAGAAATGGCAAAGAAGGATATGGAAAATGATATGACGGTGGAGGTCTTTCATAATGCGTTTGTTACTGCTTTGGATGCGGTGATCCCCAATAAATATTATGCCTCTATCCAACGCCAACCAATAGTGCCCTGGTATACCAAGGATCTAAGGGTTGAAAAATCCAAATGTAAGAGATTGGAGAGAGTCTGGCATGTCAGTAAAGAATCACAAGACAGACTGCAGTACAAACAATTGTTGGCCATCTATCATTTGAATTTTAAATCAGAAAGATGTCAATTTATTATCAACCAAATTGAACGTGCCACTAATGCCCCAAAGGCCCTTTTTAAAATAGTAATCAGCTAGCGAGCTACTTTCAAGAAAAGATCATTAAAATCTACGCTAACTTCCCATTGAAAATTTTTCAAGATCCCGATGTCATTATTAGACCAGAGGACCTTGGAAAAATGGCAGGAAGTACCTTAGACTGCTTTGAATTAATTACGCTTGAGTAAGTTTCCAAGGCAAGTTCCTCAGCAAAATCGGGCTCACCTACTGATCTCTTCCTACTAAGACAATGGCTCTTTTAGCCACCAGTTGTGCACCAGGTATTCTAAAAATGTATAATTCATCGATACAGTCTGGTATCATTCCAAGAACATGGAAGGAAGCATTTGTGCGCCCAATATTGAAGAAACCGATGGCAGATCCACGAGAACTCAGCAACTATTGCCCGATTTCTCTACTACCCCTGTTAGGCAAGTTGCTGGAAAGTATAATTAATAGGCAACTAAGTCGATATTTGGAGCGAAGCTAAATTCTTTATCCATCACCATCCGGTTTTCGGCCGGGGTACAGTACCGACACTTCTACTTTAGCAGTAACGGATTCGCTTAGGCAAGAGATGGACAAAGGGAGATCAGTTATATTGATACTATTAGATCTCTCCGCGGCAGTTGATACCATCTCACACAAAGTGCTTGCGGAGAGACTAGATTCATGTGGCATTCAAGGAACAGCCCTGAAATGGCTGCAGAACTTGATGTCAGGCAGAACACAATCATGCTAGGACCATATCTGTCAGAATCAATCAGCTTAGACAGAGGGTACCCCAGGGCTCCAGCCTAAGCCTGACTTTATTTAACATTTATATGGCTCCATTGGCGAGAACAGTTAGGTTTTGAGATCATCTCATATGCTAATGATACTCAGCTTATGTTCACTGTTGAACCGGATATAGAAACAGAGAAAGCACGGTTCACCAGAGGAATGCTTGACATCTCCAGCTGGATGATGCAGAACTGTCTCCAGTAGAATCCCGGCAAAACCGAGGTAATGCTAATGGAAAAAGCCACAGCTAGCTGGTCTGATGACTGGTGGCCCTCCCAACTGAGAGTAGCTCCTGTTCCAACACAGTGTGTTAAAAATCTAGGTCTAAAATTAGATCCGTGTCTAACTATGAAAGACCACATTGCTGCCACTTCCAGCTCCTGCTATTATAGTCTGCGTCTGCTTCGCAAAATCCTTTTCTACATTCCCACGAACCATCGCAGAACCCTGGTCCAAGCTATGGTCATCAGCCGCTTGGACTATGGCGACGCCTTGTTGGCAGAAGTGGGAGAGACCCTGCTAAGTAAACTGCAAGTGATTCAGAATAACACGGCCAGGATGGTACTGAATTGCCCAGCGGGCTCTCCCTCGGTTCCCCTATTGCGAGAGCTTCATTGGCTTTAAATGAGAAAGAGATAGTTTTTCAAGATCTGCTGTCTCACCTACAATGTGCTTAATGGAAGAGGCCCTCAATACCTCCAAAAGAGACTTGTCAAACATGACCGAACAGAAACCTCAGGTCCGGTGCACTTGGCCTTCTATGAGTTCCGCGTATACGGATGAGGAAAACTTAAAGAAAGAAGGAATGGGATAGTTTCTAAGGAACAAAATGGCCCTTCTGACTTCACTGAAGGCACTCCTCAAGAATACTATCCAAAACAGAGACCAATGTAGCCACCTCCTTTGATGCCCTTGTGTGAGGTCTCGGTGCAAAAACGTCTGAGTAGGAAATTAAAATCTGCTCCTTAAAGGACGATTACAAAAATGGAGAAAAGGAAAATACGAACTCGTCATCAAGTCTAGAGCATCATCAGTAATTTCCAAGGATAGCAGTATTATGTATTGTAATGCTGGAAGGACACAGGTGGAAGCCTTCAAGAATGCCAAGGAGAGGCCATGATGTGGTCCTAGAGATGGTAGATGAGCAGGTGCCAATGATGCAAACGATTAAACAGAGACTTACTGGCAGCAGAAGCAGGACATATTTTCCTAAATAGAGTGATCAGACTGGTGTTCTATAACCAGTTGACCTCTTCAGAGAAGCCCGGCTCAGTACTGGATACACTCAAAAGATTTTGTCAGCGATAAACTATTGAGTAAGGCCACCACAAAAAGGAAATTCAACTCTGCTCAACAATTTGGGGAGTTTGGGGTAAGGACCTACTCCAGGGCAAGGAAGGCAGTTTTCACAAAGACACAGATTTTCTGAGAAACTTTTAAGGTGAAATTATTCTTTTGAAGTTGGTTACATTCAGGAATAGTATTCCAGAGGCAATGGTTAACTAATAAAGTACAACTCCAACCACTGTCTGAATGACTGACTGCAGAAACTGCAAAGAGATTACAGGACTCAGACCACAGAAATGTAGAAGAAGAGCATCTTAAGTGTTTTCTGCAAATCTAGTATGAGGCATTTTCCCACAGGACAATAACGCAGTCATTTTTCAATTCCTGGGCAAAGAACAATTTCGCTAGTATCAAATTAATTATACAGCAAAATTATTACAATTTATAAAAAAAATCCCTGTGTGACGACCATGAACTACATATATATGTATATATATATCAGTTTTTATTTTCAATTAAACAATCTCTGACAATATAAAACCAATTTTATAAAAAGGACTTCAAATGCTTGACACCGTTATTTTTTTTAATGTATTGCTACATCAACAGTTATTCAATTTTAAAAAATATCTCAATATAATAATACTATGATATTGTGTTTTTAAAAAAGAAATATTGCTACACCAACAGTTATTCAATTTTACAAAATATCTCAATACAACTATTGTGCAAAGTCATTGACGGCTAGATGGGATCTAGGTAATGCATCATTATTGTAGATTCTCATATTCTTGAGATGTTCTCCTACACCAGACTGTTACCTAGGCACTCAATGGAAGCCACAGATTCTAATGTCTGACCTGGTGCTGCCAAACTCTACTAGAGACAGTTTCACGCTCTTGAAATATATGGAGTAACATTCCTGCCATTGGTAATGTCTATCACGGATACTTGTGTATGGTGGCTATACTATTAAAACGTAATGTATAAAACTGTGCTAAACACAATATCATAATGATACAGTTAGCAAAGGCAAAGAAGGGAAAGTAATCAGCGAGTCAGGAAAGGCAACTGGATACAGAGGAGAAGAGCTCTCCAGTTTACAGAGCAAGGAAGAAGACAAAGAGAGCAATTGTTAACTTCTCTGCTTTGATGGGGTCTAACAAACTATAAAGGAAAGTTTAGTTTGTACATTAAACTGGGAAACAGCTTTTACAACAAGGTTTTTAACTCGTTGTGCCTTTACAACACATTTTTTTAGCACGTATAATTTTACTGCAAAAATGCATTTACAACGCATGCCAATACAATGCATTTAAGTTAAGTTGGGGAGGGGGGGTCTCCCCCCACAAATACATGGTTTTTAATCTAAAAACAATGTCTGCTATTGGCATAGTATAATTGTTTTTAGATATATCGTAAAATTGAATAACTGTTGGTGTAGCAATAAAACAAATTAAAAACACAATATCAAAGTATAATTGTATTGAGCTATTTTGTGAAATATACTAACTTTTGATGTAGCAATTAATTTTTTTAAAATAAGGGTGTCAATCATTTGAAGTCCTTTTTATAAAATGTGTTTTATATTGTCAAAGATTGTTTATTTGGAAATAAAAACTGATATATATATATGTAGTTCACACTGGGATTTTTTTTATAAATTGTTATAATTTTGCTGTATGAATAAGTCGTTACTAGCAAAATTGTTCTTTGCCTAGGAATATATTTTCTTTTGCATTATTGCCCTGCCCTAGGAATTGTGAAATTGGTTTTTACAGGGGGTCCTTGACATTTACATTTGTTTTTTTTCAATTCAACACATTCTCACATACCCAACAATTGGCATTCCTGCAAGTGGTCATTTCTTTAAAGGTTTGGACAACTTAAACTCAGAGAATAACGATGGAGTACAAAGAATTAGGAGTGCCATGGAGATAGGGTAACCCAAGAATTTCAGATATCTAAGAACACAGACTAGGTTGTCTTGTCATTCAACTCTTAGCCAATCAGAGTTTAACCCTTTGGAAGAACAGGGGTCATTTCTCTGTAAATTCATACTTTAGTTCATCCCAGCTCCAAGAGAGGGATATATCCTTAGGCTGTGTTATATAAATGGTCATCCTGAGTATCTCATTCACATAATTTGAATATGCATAATCCTAGTAGGATTCAAGGGACAAACACCTTAGATTAGTGTGCAGTGCAGAAAAAGTGGGGAAATATAAAAAAACAGAGATAAATTATCAGTTTTTACATATAGAGAGAGCAAGAGAAAAAGCTTGTTAGTTGAGAAAGTGAGTAGTCAATCTTGGAAATAATTTGGACTTAGAAGTGGGAAGAGCAGCTGGGTATCCCCACATGTTCGGGAATAACCTCTAATCGTGCCCTACAGGCGAGGACCAAGGCGGGCGTCACCACACTAGGAGAACTTTTTACAGAGGGTATACCAATGTCACATGAAACGTTTGTACGCGTATATGGTGCCCCCGATACGTAGTTCCTATTACACGCACATATTTTCAGATATATATACACATCACATGGTCGACGAGGATACTGAACCACCCACAAACACACTGCTTACCATACAATAACTAATGGGTAATGCGGCTCGACTGACAAAATGGCTAACTCACGGGATTCAAGCTGAGAGAGCAATCTCATTACAGGCGCTACGCGACAAGTGGGAAGGGGACGTGGGCTGTGCATTTACAGTCAAGGAATGGGACACTATATCGGGGTTCCCCAAGAAGGTCTCTCTTAATCCCAAATTTAAATGTACTCTATTGATGTTGTTACACAGGGCGTACTTAACCCCACACAGACTGAGCGTTATGTTTCCAGGGGCGAATGATGACTACCCGCGCTGCCACGCACCCAATGCGGGGTTGGTACACATGGTATGGGCTTGCCCTAGATTGGGACATTACTGGGCGACGGTATGCAAAATAATGACAGCGGTGGCCCGGTGTGCCAGAATGACACCTTGGAATACTGCATACTGGGTCTGGGGCACCGTGAAAAGAAGGGTAGCCCTGCCTCACGATTTGATAACCTTGCTTTCCTTCTAGCCAAGAGAGCCATAACCACACGATAGAAGGCCACTAGAGCCCCATCCTTACAGGAATGGCACACAGAAAAGTTGAGATGGGGAAAGGCAGAGGGGACTGAACTGAAAAGGGAGGAATATAGGGGCCTAAGAAAAACACCAATTTCGCTGAGCTGGTATGCAATGCTAGAGGAATACGCTACGATAGATATTTTGTCCTACTAAGGGGTGTTGCGTCTGTCACATAGGGGCGTAATTTGAGGTTACTGGACGCTTGGGCTCCTCACATTATCTGTGTACTATGCCGAATAAATTAGCAGGACTGTGGTGTTCCACTACGACAGACTTTGGAACTGAGTTACTCACACCTATGGACATGGATGATGTGCAAATACTACTGTTGGGTATCGAGGGCCGAGCATGTGGGGAGGTTGGGTAACAGTTTTTGTTAGGATGTTATAACTGTCGATCCAGGACCACTGTATGATGCCATGCGAGGCCACTTCTGGATGTCCGACATTGTTAATGTATACTATCTACACTGGTTGTAAACATGTCATACTAAGCCATGTGTTTATATGTCCTTATATCGCTTTACAATGTCTGGCTCACTGTTCTGTTAAATCAATATAAACAAGTTAAAAAAAATTAGAAGTGGGAAGAGCAGCTTTTATGGTTATTATCTTCTGACAGTTAATGAGGTATGAAGATACCTTTGAGGAATAATGAAAGAAAACATGTCAGGAAAGACAGACACAGAAAAGAATATGGAGGGAAGAGAAGGTGAAATATATTTTAAATTGACACTACAAATCAACATGTATGCCTTGCCCAATAAATGCAAAGCAGGAAAACAGAGAAAATCTGCTAACACAGTTCTTGAATCTTGTATACTACCCCAAAATACTTAGTAGCTTCTCAGTTCTGAATGTAAACAAAAGTGCTGTTGATGCCTTAGATACAAATGAAGTAAAGAGTCAAGATAGACAGAAGAATACATCTTAGACCCTGCCATTAATATAAACACAAAATCCACCAAGTACAATTTACCTGGCTAATAATGGTTTCCATCTTTGACTTGCTCATATCTGGTATGGTGACCTTAAGAAAATCCACAATGTTCTCAAAGCTCTCACATTCCATTATAAGTGCCTCATGGTTACTAAGTAGACTAAGTGCAACTTTAAATATCACTTCGGTACCTTGAAGAAAAATGATATCTAAAAAAATAGACAAAGACATATGATTTAGTAGTTTTAATTGATGCGCATTACTTAACAAAACATGTTGTTTGATAACTAGGTATGCAATATCTCACGACTTCTGACATTGTAACATCTTTTAGATCACAACTTTCTGGATAATTTAGTCCATCTAGTTTATTTTGTTTATTCATCTTATTTCTTTTTTTCTCACATAGGCAACCGGTTGACCGTGAAGGATACCCATTATGGGCCACAAATGTGACCAATCTCAAAATACATTTTTACTAATCACTGGCCTCCAACCAGATTGGGGTGTTTGCTTTCTGTTGTATTCCTTGTGTACTAATGTTAAGCCAAGATGTGCAACACAGTGTCGTACTTGGCAGATGTGCTAGGCGTACGGCAACCGAAAACAGAAGCATAGTAACAGCTAACTTTTGAGTGAGAATTGTCAAATACACCATACACCAGAGATTAAGATGAGTGCCTAAGGTATAATACTTGTAAAGTTAATATATTAGTAAATAATTTATGTAGAAGAGGCCACCGCTGCTCAGCCCCCCAGTTCCCAATTGAGGGGATCAGTGCCTCCAGCCCTTCAACCAACCCACTTGACTGTGTATTTTCGCTTTCCCCTTGTCAGTTTAGTTCCTTTATGGTTATCACTTTTTTAAAATTTCCCAAAAACAAACAAAAGATACATCACTATTACAAACGCCGCATCATACAAGTATAAATAAAATACAATAATAATAATTGTATAACACTTCTAAAATCTGCAGCACTTTCAAATTCCCCCAGGAATGTCTTTAGCGCTGGTGGCGCCTGATGCAACTGTCTTTTTTGGCGCCCGCCCCCCCCACCCCCGCCCTTTGACCTCCTTCGCCATTAATTCTCTCACTACCAGTCTCCAACCATGCATCTCATCTTTCCATAGCCTCTCTCTAACATTACATTTTTTATAGTGCTACTCATAGTTCACTCATACACTCTTCTGTGATCTGCATGGTAAGCGTTCTTTACAGCAGGTATATTAACCCTCTACACTACTTTTTACTGCCACTGGGCAAAAAATCTGATCGCTCACCAGTAGGAACATGAATCATCAGAGTTATCGACAGTGTTATTGTTACCACCTGGCCTTGATGTCACTGGCCATGTTATGAGTGATGTAATATGTGACGTCATCAGCAGTGCATTGCACGCGCAAGTTATAGTGAGTCCAACTAACTATAACGTGGGAATTTCAATGGTTTTATGCGAGTAAAACTTCCTGCTAACTATAACTGGTGTGAAACCTATGGTTATTTCAGTGAATATATATATATATATATATATATATATATATATATATATATATATATATATATATATATATATATATATATATATATATATATATGTGTGTGAACAATTTGTCCTGTCGCAGCGGGAGCACAGTCCAGTGGGTGCCAGCGTTGAGACCAGGACAGTGTCTCAATATTAATTCAATACAAAGAAATGAAGTCGCTGCACACTTCTTGGCCTTCACGCAGTTGTTTTATTCAAAACGTGCCACAACACTCCTACGCGTTTCGAACCGTAGTTCCTGTTCACGGTAGTAATTGTGAATAGTCCCATTTCAGTTTCTATATTTATACAGATGCACACCCGGGGCATGCTGGAACTTGTAGTTATCGCAAGTTTTATAGCTCGAATTAAAAGCGGCAGTGTCCTATAACTAAAGGAACGCTTTCAGTGTTGTAACAAAATAAACACCCCGCTGACACGCACAGCCCCCAACGTGAAATTTAGTTCGAGCTATAAAACTTGCGATAACTACAAGTTCTAGCATGCCCCGGGTGTGAATCTGTATAAATATAGAAACTGAAATGGGACTATTGACAATTACTACTGTGGACAGGAACTATGGTTCAAAACGCGTAGGAGTGTTGTGGCACGTTTAGAATAAAACAACTGCGTGAAATCCAAGAAGTGTGCAGCGACTTCATTTCTTTATATTGAGAAAAAAAAAAATATATATATATATATATATATATATATATATATATAAGGAATATGCTACTTACCAGTATGCATCTGTTCTTGGCATAGAGGGCTGCAGAGTGGTACATTATGAATAGATCGCCATCTGGTGTTGGGCTCGGATGATTGCACTTTGTTTTTCTCTTGGAGAGTCTTTTGTATCTTGGTGACTCCTCCCTTGGTTGGTAGTGCGCATGGGCATCGGCTCCATCCTTAGATTGTTTTGCCATAGTAGGGTTAGATGGAGTAGTATAGTAGAATACAGATAAGAGTGCCCATGTTAGTGTATCTAAATAAGATAATGTTGGAACAGACACAGGTTTCCGGGGAGGCTGGGAGGGCATGTACCACTCTGCAGCCCTCTATGCCAAGAACAGATGCATACTGGTAAGTAGCATATTCCGTTCGAGGCATATGGGCTGCAGATGGTACATTATGAATAGACTATACAGCAGTTCTCTCCCTAGCGGTGGTCGCCCGTGTCTGTTGCAACTGTCTGAAACAATGTTTTTAATACTGCTTGTCCCACTCTAGCTTGTTGTGTTGTGTGCACATCTACACAATAGTGTTTTGTGAAGGTGTGCGGTGTAACCCAGGTAGCTGCTTTGCATATGTCATCTAGTGGAATGTTTCCCAAAAATGCCATAGATGCTCCTAGTTTACGTGTAGAGTGAGCTCTAGGAGGAACAGTTAATGTTCTCTTTGCCTTTAAATAGCATATTTAAATGCATTTTACAATCCATCTGGCAATGCCTGCTTTGGAGATGGGATTGCCTTTGTGTGTAGGAGAAAACGCAACAAATAGCTGTTTTGTCTTTCTGAAAGTTTGTGTTCTTTCTATATAGTACAATATGGCCCTTCTAACATCCAATGTATGTAGGGCCCTTTCTGCTACTGTTTGTGGTTTTGGAAAGAAAACCGGTAATTCCACTGACTGATTGATGTGGAATGCTGAAATAACCTTCGGTAAGAATTTTGGGTTTGTTCTAAGAACCACTTTATTTTGGTGTAGCTGCATAAATGGTTCTTGAATCGTAAAAGCCTGCAGTTCACTTACTCTTCTAAGTGACGTGATAGCTATGAGGAAGGCCACCTTCCATGTGAGGAATTGTATTTCACACCTATGCATAGGTTCAAAGGGTGGCCCCATTAGTCTGGTAAGCACTATGTTGAGATTCCAGACTGGGGAAGGTGGTCTTCTTGGTGGAATGACCCTTTTGAGTCCTTCCATGAAAGCTTTAATTGCTGGTACTTTAAACAGTGAAAGATGTTGCCTGTTTTGTAGGTACGCCGCTATGGCTGCGAGATGAACTCTGATAGAGGTATATGCTAGGTTACATTGCTGTAAGTGTAGTAAGTAGCAGATGATTTGTTTAGTGGATGCGTCCAGAGGGTTGATGTGCTTACTGTTACAGTGTATAGCAAACCTCTTCCATTTTGCTGCATAGCATGCTCTGGTGGTAGGACGTCTTGCTTGTTTAATGATTTCCATGCATTCTGGTGGTAAATCTAAATATCCAAACTCTATGACTTCAGGAGCCAGATCGCTAGGTTCAGTTGTTTGGGATCTGGGTGCATTATTTCTCCATGGTTCTGTGTAAGATGCATGGGTAATAATCTTAGCTTTTGATGTGGTACTTGTGAGAGTTGTAGCAGCGTGGTGAACCACGGCTGTCTTGCCCACGTGGGTGCCACTAGTATCATTGTCATTGAGTGTTGCTGCAGTTTCCGAACCAGTAACGGAATTAGTGGTAGAGGAGGGAATGCGTAAGCAAATTTGTTGGACCAATTTATCCACAGTGCATTGCCCTGGGACCGGTGGTGTGGGTACCTGGATGCAAAGTTTTTGCATTTTGCGTTCTGATGATTGGCAAACATCTATCTCTGGTTGCCCCCATTTTTGGAAGAATGGCTGCAGTATTTGGTCGTGCAGCTCCCATTCGTGTACTTGTTCTGACTGTCTGCTTAGGATGTCTGCTATCTGATTTTGAACTCCTGGTAAGTGTTCCGCTAACAGGTAGATCTTTTGAGGAATGGCCCATCTCCATATGTCCTGTGCTAGTCTGGACAGTTGGAGAGAGTGTGTCCCCCCCTGTTTTTGAATATAATACATTGCAGTCATGTTGTCTGTTCTGATCAGGACTGCTTTGCGTGTTATTTGCATTTGGAAGGCTTTTAGTGCTAGGAATATTGCTAATAGTTCTAGGTAGTTGATGTGCAGTTTCTTTTGCTGCACACTCCACTTCCCCTGCACTGTGTATCTGTCCATGTGCGCTCCCCATCCGGAGAGCGATGCGTCCGCTGTTATTATCACTTGTGGAATTGGCTCTAGGAACGACCGTCCCTTGGGAATGTTTTCTGTGTTCCACCACTTCAGAGAGCGATACGTCCGGTCGTCTACCAACACCATATCTGTAATCTGACCTTGAGCCTGATTCCACTGTGTCGCTAGACACTCTTGTATTGGGCGCATTTGTAGTCTGGCATGTGGTATTAGCAGTATACAGGAGGACATCATGCCTAATAGTTGCATAAACACTCGTGCTGGTAGTGAGTGTTGGGGTTGAAATCTTTGTATTAACCCGACCATTGTCTGTACTCTGATTGGGTTGGGGTATGCTATTGCCTTTTCTGTGTCTACTGTAGCCCCCAGATATTGCTGAATCTGGTTTGGTTGCAGGTGTGATTTTTTGTAGTTCACCGTAAACCCTAGGTGGTGCAGCAATTGAATTGTCTTCTGTGTGTTGTGAAGACATTCTTCTTTTGACTTGGCCTTTATTAGCCAGTCGTCCAAGTATGGAAAGACATGTATTTGTTGTCTTCTTAGGTGTGCTGCCACCACAGCTAGGCATTTTGTGAAAACTCTTGGTGCTGTTGTGACACCGAACGGAAGGACTTTGAACTGATAGTGTTGTCCTTCTAACACAAACCTTAGATATTTCCTGTGGGCTTTGTGAATTGGGATGTGAAAGTAAGCGTCTTTTAGATCCAGTGTAGAAAGAAAGTCCCCTTTCTTCAGTAAAGGGAGTACTTGTTGGAGCGTGACCATGTGGAAATGCTCCGAATTTATGTAAGCATTGAGAGGTCTGAGGTCTAATATTGGTCTTAGGGACCCGTCCTTTTTGGGGATCAGGAAGTATAGGGAGTATACTCCTGTTCCTTGTTGATCCTTTGGGACCTTCTCTATTGCATGCTTTTGTAGAAGTGCTAGAACTTCTTCTCTTAACAATGTCAGATGATCTTGACTCATTGGACGCTGTTTGGGGGGGATGTTTGGTGGGGTAGCTGTGAGTTCTAGGCAATAACCATGTTGGATAATTTGTCTCACCCACTTGTCTGATGTGATGTTTTCCCAGACAGGTAGGAACTGTGATAGACGTCCCCCGACCGGTGTTATGTGGTCTGGGGGGAGTTCTATGAAGTCACTGTTTTGGTGTTGAGGCGTTTCGGTTGTTATTATTTCCGCGGCCTCTAACCTTATTGTTGTTACCTCTGTAACTGCCTCTTGAATTACCTCTGGGTGATGTTGGTGTGAAAGAGGTGGATTGCTGATTCGTTCCTGTATTCTTTGAGCCCCCTCTATAGGTGGATCTACGAAAGGAACCTCTGTGTGTTGGCTGTTGCAATGCTCCCATTGACTTAGCCGTTTCTGTATCTTTCTTCATTTTTTCTAAGGTCTCGTCTGTGCTTGAGCCAAACAGTGTCTTCTGATCAAATGGTTTGTTCAGTAGGGCTGTTTGTACTTCTTGTTTGAATCCTGAGATTCTAAGCCATGCATGCCTTCTTAGCATGACACTGGTGTTAATAGATCTTGCTGCAGTGTCTGCTACGTCTAGTGCACATTTAATGGAAGTATTGGTTATTATTTTACCTTCCTGTATTAATTGATCTGCCTTTTTCTGATGTTCTTTTGGGAGATGTGTGAGAAGTTTTTCTAACTCATCATAATGTGCCCTGTCGTAACGTGCGAGTAGTGCTTGTGTATTGGCTATACGCCAGCTATTCGCTGCGTGTAATGCTACTCTTTTGCCTGATGCATCTATTAACTTTGACTCTTTATCTGGTGGAGGAGCCTCTCCTGTAGATAATGAATTTGCTCTTTTACGAGCGTTTGAGACCACCAGCGAGTCTAGAGGTACATGCCCTTTAATAAATATTGGGTCCTTTGGAGCCGCTTTGTATTTTTTATCAATTCTTGGGTTTAACACCCTGGCTCTCACTGGGTTTTCGAATATTTCCTCTGTGTGACTGAGAAGACCCTTTAACATAGGAAGAGTACCTGATGTTCTCTGTGCATTAGGTAGAGTCTCTAGCAAGAAATCCTCTATTTGAGGTTCTGTATGCATATCTAGTTTGTGATATTTTGCTGCCCTATTAATGAGCTGCACAAAACCTGTGTTATCATCAGGTGGTGAAGGCTTTGAGGGATATAGTTCTGGGTCATTGTCCTCATCTGACTCTACATCATAATTTTCCCATGGGTCCTCCTCATCTGGGATAGTTTCGTCATCCCCTTGAGGTTCTCCCTCCCCTAGATCACTGTCTACATCTGAATGAGGTGTAGCTGGTCTTGGTGTGGAAGGTGTAGGAATATTTGGCCTATTGTGAGGAATAGGAGAAGAGGGTGTGACTCTAGGTCGAGGAGAAGCAGGAGGAGTTATATTTGTCCCCATTGTTCTCTTTTTTGAAGGAAGAGTTTTATCTTCTGACTGTTCACTCTTTCTCTTCTTCGTGACCACTTTCCCAGTTTGTGGATCAATAAACAAGATCTTTTGTTTGGGATCTGTCTGTTGCTCCTGAATCGGTACCGAAGATCCTGGTTCCGAGAGGTGCTTTTGTTTTCGATCGTCAGATCTTGCTGTTTTCGACACCGAATGTCTGCTCGATTCCGACTTTCTGGGTATCGAGTGTCTTTTGGGCGATAAATCATATTTATGTTTCGACATGGAATGTTTCGATACCGAGCTTTCCCTTGTTTGTAGCCTCGGTGCCGAAGTCGATGTCGCCCTTTTCTCGGATCCGACATGGTGGGAGTCCGAGTGTTTCGGTTTCAGTTTCGGTTTCGTTGCCGGGCCCGAGGGCGGGGCGTCGGAAACTTTTTTCTGCGGTTTGACCGGGCCCGAGGGCGGGGTCGTTACCGCACGGGGTCGGTTTTTCGGTAAGGGGACGTCGTCACTCACGGTTTGTTGCTCGATGAGTTCTTCGACCTCCGACTGGTCCCCTTCCGACCCCGACTGGTCCTCTTCTTCCTTGATTTGCTCGTCTCCGAACAGCTCCGGGATCGCATCCGCCTGCATTCTGGAAACCTCGTGTCTTCGAGCTCGACGATTTCTAATCGTTAGCTTGGAGGAGAATGCTGCGCAGGCTTCGCAGTCCCTGGATTCGTGTTCAGGCGATAGACAGAGGTTGCACACCTCGTGTAGGTCCTTGTGTGGGAACTTAGCACCACACGTTGGACATTTTTTGAATGGAGTCCTTTCCATGGACTCCGGGCTTGACTGCGTCGAGAAAGGCCTCCTGTTCTTCGACGTAGATCCAAGTTTTTCTCTTCGATTTTGAATTTGCAACGCGTCGGAATGGAAATGAACGCGTTCGATAACAATACCGTCGAATTGGAAAGGGAATACGCGCCGATAAATCACTTTCTTCTGAAGTTGATCTGGAGCGTCTCGATCCTCATCCGAACCCGATGGCGGAAAAAAACAATCTAAGGATGGAGCCGATGCCCATGCGCACTACCAACCAAGGGAGGAGTCACCAAGATACAAAAGACTCTCCAAGAGAAAAACAAAGTGCAATCATCCGAGCCCAACACCAGATGGCGATCTATTCATAATGTACCATCTGCAGCCCATATGCCTCGTACATATATATATATCTCAAATCAGTTGCAGAATACTACACCCAGCAGGCCTTTGTAGGCACGCCCACATGGACAGGCGTTCATTAAATATCGCGAGTGCCACGAAAACGCTGTCGTCAATGCCCACAAACGTGCCTCTGAAGAAAGGAAACTCTATTCCTGAAACGCGTCAGGAGTACGAGAAAGAAGACATTTGAAAGGGACTGCTGTGAAGTCCCACGTGTGCATGCTGCCATTAAAATAGAAGTGAGAACTAGCAGTCTTCCTGTGGCTTTGTACAAATGGGTATTCTGCAACTGAATTGATGTTTTACGGCTGGCCTCGGTCGTGTACAGAAGCCCACTGCCGAAAGCGGATCTCCTCACATCTCAGCAAGGGATCTGAACACAGAGAAGGAAGCGGGCTGGCACCCCACACAGGGGGATGCTCGCCTTCACCTAATGACAGCAGTAAAGCGGAACGTGGGGCTGCAGCGAATCCCATTTCTACCCACTTGGGATAAAGACTGTTTTAAAAAGACATGATGACCGCATCCACTTGGGAAAGAAAAAAACCAACGGCACTACAACACCCAGAAGGCCTTTGTAGCCACGCCCACATGGACAGGTGTTCATTAAATATTGCGAGTGCCAAGAAAACGCTGTTGTCAATGCCCACAAACTGTGCTTCTGAAGAAAGGAAACTCTTTTCCTAAATACGCGTCAGGCGTACGAGAAAGAAGACATTTGAAAGGGACTGCTGTGAAGTCCCGCGTGTGCAAGCTGCCATTAAAATAGAAGTGAGAACTAACAGTCTTCCTGTGGCTTTGTACAAATGGGTATTCTGCAACTGAATTGATATATATATATATGTATATATCATACCGAAGTTAAATGGAATGTGGAGATTCTGACTCAGATTGAATGACCACTAGCATTTAAAGCCTTAATCGTAAACCATATCTCTGTTATGAAATACTTCTCAGTTTTTTTGCCATAGTATGTAAACATTTCATGTTGTAGTTTGACACTTAAATAAATGTTTAAGATAAACAAGTAAAATTAGCCCCAGCTAGCTTCCTTGGACTGGAATTTGTTTATGTATTTAAATCAGCCAGTCTTGCAGGAAATTTGCATTTGTAACTTAATTTTCAAGTGAATGCTATTCAGGACCATTGGACAATCAATAGAACTAAATAATACCTTGCTAACCCTAAAATGCCTGAGTAATAAAACCTTCTCTAAACCTTTCAATCGTTCAAGAAGTGGAATAAGCATATATCCCAGACCTTTTTAAGTGGTTTATTGTGACCCTGGTTATCAAATAGGAAAAACAAACTTGAGCAAGGCATTGAAAATGGCTCAACATGGTTTGACAAAGATTAAATAAGATTTCCACTCTCTGAAAGTAGACCCTTAAAGTGTGTTAAAGATGCTACATTTTAAACCCCACTCACAAATAACATTAACACATTGGAATCTTTGGATTATGATGCTTAAGAAATCAACTTTGAGCTATGGAATTAGAACTAACGTGTTAACTGATTTATTTCAGGAACAATATGTACACCAACATGACCTAAGCTGTCTGAACATAACATAACACCGCCATCCAACTGGAGATGGACAGAAGATATGGGCACAGAAAGCCTCCGACTTCAATCTGAGAAGCACCCGGCTGAATAATTTGCTGAGACACCCTCAAAAGCATTTCTAGTAAATACTAATAGTCAACTGAGCACTTTAGAAATGGTAATAACAACATAGCATACCTTTTCATACTACCCTTTACTAAATATGTATATTGAGGGAACGGTATAACTTACCAAACACTCTGGCAACAAAACCCAGAGGAAACTGAGAAGCAAAGAGTGTCAAAAACCAAGGGGCAGCGTAAAGACTTGGGCTGATCTCATTCTCCTCCAGATGATCATAAAGGTCTCGGTGATAGTCATGGAGAAGCCTTGACAGCTGGTACATCTGAATCTAATGCATAAATGGAAGAAAAGCAAAAAGAACAGAACCCTATCAGTTTTCTCCTTCAAATATACATGGGACTTTTTAAAATCTGAATTCACCATCATACAGATTTGCATTTGCCATTCTTTTCAACACTAGGTACATAAAAATATGAGGCAGTGTGGAAATAACAAAACATAAACACGTCAAATATGAGTGTAGACCAAAAATATTGAACCTTGTTTATTTTTTGCAGCTGCAATGAAACATGTAAATATTTTTGTGGACATGGATTCTACAAAACACATTGTAATCTACACCAGTTTATGGGAGCACCAGTTATTGCTCAGAACATGGTATACATACATAGCATTGGCATCTGTTAAATGTCACAGTGGAGGTGATGAGGAGAGCCTTGTTAGCAATACAGATAGCCTTAAATCTGCCTCCGCCTGAAATCCACAATGTGAGGTCATTTGTTTGGACCCATAAGAAAAAAATACTTTTTATTTTTTATTTTAGACCTCCTGGTTTTTGGATGTCTTCTATGAGTGAGCTCTCGCTAATGGAGTACTGTTCACTAAAAAGTCTGTTAAAATGTGTTTTGAGCTATAAACGCCAGTAAACAACAACTGAAATCAGGTCTGAGGCTGCAAAGCTGGGGTAAGAAGCTCTGTGTTGGTTATATGTGTAGACTTACATCCAGGTGTGTACACATGTGAGGGAGGTAGACGGTTGCCTGCCTCAGCCTTGTACCTGTGCACTGGAAGCCCTGTGGCAGATACAACGCCGTTTAAATAGATTTTGGCCCACTTAGGCTGTATAGCTCGAAATCAAAAAAGATAATGTTCCCTTTCTTTTTGGCTGAACTGTAAGTCGATATAGTTTTACTGTATTTACACTTAGGTGAAAAAATCCTTTACATGTAAGTTTGTACAGGCTCAACATAGAAAAAAACTTTGATGTGTCTTTTTCTATGTTTCTATGGGTTCCAAAGAAATATTCAATGACAAAGCTGTCCTCAGTGCCTCTGCTTATGTATTTGAACTATATCCCTGATCCAGCCTTAATTAGATCTGAGTTTTGATCTACCTGTTAATTACTCTACTGGAAAGCTGTAACAGACCCATTTGGGAGGATTCAGTTTCCCTTGAAAGATTCGGGGGACAGAGATAAATCTACAAAGGGCGATTAGCTGCCATTCTCCAACAAGCCTGGGCGTGTTGTTTTTTCGCAGAGGGAATGGGCGGGCAGGTAGAACTCTGATATCACCCACACTAACTACCGACCCATTTCCCTTCTCCCCTACTTTTCCAAAATCCTGGAAGCCCATGTCACTGCCAGCCTCTCACAGTTCGTCGAAAGCTCGAACTTCCTGGAGGCCAATCAGGCCGGCTTCAGACCCGGCCACTCCACGGAGGCAGTCATCTTGGCCGTGCTCGACACTCTGAGAAGCAATGCTGACAAGGGCACCCCCCAGGCCCTGGTATTGCTAGATCTGTCGGCTGCGTTCGACACGGTGGATCACAACATTCTCATCCGCTGTGTCGAACAAGCCGGCCTCCAGGGCCCGGCGTTGACCTGGGTCCACTCCTTTCTGTCCGGCAGGTCTCAGTCGGTCAGTCTGGGCACCTTCCGCGGACCCAAAGTACCTTCAACCTGTGGTGTCCCCCAAGGTTCTTCTTTGTCCCCCTTCTTTTCAATCTCTATCTTCGCCCCCTCCTTCTTTCTCTGAGGCAGTGGGACGTCACTGTCTTCAACTACGCTGACGACCTACAACTCATCTTTCCTCTCTCTACCCCCTCCGCTGTCTCTAACTTTCACGCTGTCATGTCTCACATTCTCCTCTGGATGAGCCAAAACCAGCTCAAATTGAACCCTGGAAAGACGGAGCTCCTTCTTCCAGGCAAGAGCTCCATCCATTGGAGTCCACACTTCTGGCCCACAGGGCTTGGCCCTCCCCCCGCCCCTGTGACATCCGTAAAGAGTCTGGGAGTTATCATCGACTCTGAACTCTCACTCAAAGCCCAGGTGGGGGCGGTGGTCTCCTCCTGTATGCACCAGCTCCGCAGGATCAGGAAGGTCGCTTATCTCTTGTCCCCCGAAGTTTTGCTTCAAGTCATCTCGGCCTTGGTCCTCTCCCGCTTGGACTTCTCAAATTCCTTATATCATGGTCTGCCCAAAACCTTGCTATACAGGCTGCAGATCGCTCAGAACCATGCGGCGCGACTGGTCTTCAGGACTCCAAAATGGCAGTCGGCCAAGCCTCTCCTTGCCAAACTGCATTGGCTCCCAGTCAATCTCAGGGCAGCCTTTAAGATTTGCTGCATAGTATTCAAATCCTTGACTGGCCCCTCTCCTAGGTTCCTGAAATCCCTCATCACTCCGTACTGCCCCCCTCGCAATCTTAGATCCTCCCATCTTCATCTCCTTGCCACCCCCTCCTTCAAACTCGCGAGGGTTGGAGGTCGGAGTTTCTCACATCTTGCTCCTACACTTTGGAACTCTTTTCCCCTCTCTCTCAAATCTGCTAACTCACTCATCCTTTTCCGCAAATCTCTCAAAACTTGGCTTTTCCCCCAATCTGGTTAATTTCTATCTGCTATCTCACTGAATCCCAATCAGCGCCAGGAAACTAACGGTGTCAGTGCGCTTTAAAAGAACCTCCTAACATAACATAACATAACACACCACTGATTCAATTTGAAGTCTTGTAGGATGAAAACCTTTTTTGGGTAGGTAGAGTCAGGCTCAAAGAGGTCGTCAAGGCGCCTGTTTGATTCTGCCATCCTGAAAACTCCCAAATTGCTGTGCTGGTGGCTGGCCAGCCTGTGCATTGCTGCCAACAAGTATCTGCTAGTTGTGGAGAGGAAGGACTCTGCATTTGTCCTTTATGCACTCTGACTTCAGAGCCAGAGGGCACTGGCTTTGTAAATTCTCAAAAAAGAGTGCCTCTTTGCACCACAGAGGCCAAGTTCTTCCTAGAGGACTCACTGGTATTGGTACCCCAGGTTACGGCGGGGAACACACATGCCCTGCAAGGGGCTATGAAGCCTGGGGTCTGGGGATGACAGAGAGGGAGTGTGGTGTACTTCAGACCCTGGTGCATGTATCAAGAACCGGGGGCTGGAGAGCAGATCCCAAAAGATCTAAGCAGCTGATTAAACGTTTTTACATCTTCAGGAGCAACATCCGAAAATTCAGAGGACCAGAGGCCCTAACTTGACATTCCTGGTGGCCAGAGCATGGTGCAAGGAGTAAACAATCCTGTGCAATTAGAATCTTTGTGACCTCGGATATCTCACTTTACTTTGGCCACTTAAACAAGACATTTCTTGGCGGAACGGTGCGGGTCTCGTGATATTGTTTTTCTGTATACACTTCACTGGGAGGCCATTACCATTCATTCATCATTAAGGCTGTATGCTGAATCACAGTTTTTTCCACTGTTACCAATGTTTATATATGCAGTGGACAATATCCTCGTCTTGGATTGTCACAAAGAGTGGTATTCTCTTTTCATTCTAGATATACCCCAAGGAAGAGCATGGCCCGAAATGCATTGGGGTTTGTGGTAAAAACTAAGTGCAGATGTTCGCACAGAGTAATGTGAAGTTAAAACAGTTCATAAAATATGAAGACAAAGCCAATGAAAATATAAACAAGAATAAACAATGAATTGGACAAAATTCTGATTCAAGGATTTATTATTACTACTACATTAGTGGAGTGCCGGAGAGGTGCAATTTTCCACGCCGGAGAACGTCTTTCTCACATTGATACAAGACACATCAGGATCAGGAGGTGATACCCACTGGCACCCTTATCATTAGGACCCTAGAAATTTTCACGTTTAATAATTCAACAAACACTGAGAGTGCGATTGCAATCCTCATTTGGTGCATCATTTATGCCGCCATAGCGTCACAAAAAGTGACGCAATTGTGGCGTAAATGTGTGGCAAGCCTTCATAAGTAAGCCCCAGAATATTTTGGGGCTTATTTATGAGAGGCTTGCATTGCCAGAGTATCAATTTTTTTGATCTTCCAGTGGCGCAAGCCTCTCAACCATACCTTTGAGGAGGTGCAAAGTCACCCTGCATGGCCTCATAGATATGGAGTAAAACATAGCAGCGCAAGTCACTGCTTTGAAATATTCTGTGTCAAGGAGGTGTGGGGTTCCTACGCAACACCCATTGATTTGAAGCTGCCCCATATTTGCAAAATCAGGTAAACGTGGGGAGCTTCAAAAACAGATGCCTCCCCGGCTGGTCATCTGCTGGACCCTGTTTTTACTAATATTTCATCCCTCACGGTGCAACCGCCGGGTCCCTATGGTTTGGTCTGACCACTTTTTAGTCCCTTTGGCTATTCAGGGCACTGTACCTGTGCGCAAATTAGACAACCCTCTCTCCCTTAAAAGTCTGTGGCATAAATTAAACTGGGATCAACTCCAAGTCCATCTTTCTGCTACTGTTCCGGTGTTACCAATGGATGCTGACAAGGCTAATTCGGCCTTTTCGGATTGGATCAATCAGCCGCTGGATAAGCTGATCCCAGCTAAATGGTCCCTGAACCGCTAGCCCGTGCTACAATGACAAATTAGCTGTGCTGCGGAAAACCTGTAAAAAAACGTGAAAGGTTTTGGAGAAGGGACTTTGACCCGTTATCTAAAGATCGCTATCGGGATGCTATAAAGATCTATCATGAGGCTATCCATACTGAGCACGCTGCATTTTACGCTAAAGAAATTAGTAACAGCACCAATCCCGCTAAGAGTATCTTCTCAATTGTCTCAGGTCTTAAAAATCAGAAGGGGGGCGCCGGCTCACTGATTACCTCGAACAGGCAATGCGAGGAGCTAGCCTCATTCTTTTTTAAAAAGGTAGAAGACATCTATAAATGTTTTCCAGCGGCCCAAAGTGGCTGCCCTGAGATATCCAATAATGGCACGATTGCCACCTCAGAGGTTTTCCCTCAGATTCAGCAGGACCGTTTACTTGCCCTCTGTGCTAAAATTAGGTCAGGCTCACCGGCCAACCCACTGAAACCTGATAATTTCAGGAAAATGTTACCAACTATTTCTCCTCTCCTAGGTCAAGTGATCAACAAATCGCTCAGCTTAGCTGTCGTGCCCACAGCATGGAAACAAGCTAGGGTGATACCATTGCTTAAAAAACCCTCATTGGACTTAAAAAAAAAAACGAGAACTTCAGGCCAATTTCATTGATTTCATGGCCTGCCAAGATCACGGAGGCATATATTAACTCCATTCCCTCATACCACTTGACCTCCAATAATACTCTAGATCCCTCGCAAAGTGGCTTACGCCCCAGCCACAGTACTGAGTCTGCACTCTTGGTGGTGACCGAGCATCTATGGACAGCGATGGACGCAGGACAGACATCGGCAATGATCCTTCTGGATCTCAGTGCTGCATTCCACACTGTGTCCCATGCAATCCTGTTGCGCCGTCTGGAAGAGGCGGGCATCGGTGGCCTTGCTTTGAAGTGGCTAGCGTCATTTCTCTCTGATAGGACTTATCAGGTGATTGCTCCCCCTTCCTCCTCTTCCGCCTTCCCCATCAAGCACGGGGTGCCACAGGGTTCTTCTCTGAACCCTCTACTCTTCAATTTGTATGTACAACCTTTGGCTGTAATTGCCAAGAGCAGAGCATTGACTGTGGTCTCCTATGCCGACGATACTCAGCTGGTGGTAGCCATCTTGAGCAACTCTAAGCACGACGGCTCTAAGTTTCAAGGCGATCTTGCTGTAGTTGCCGGATGGATGCAGTTAACTGCCTTCAGCTGAATGCCAGCAAGTCGGAGGTGTTGCTGGTGGGTAGGGATCATGGGTTATGGAATGAGTATTGGTGGCCCACGAACCTAGCCACCCCTCCTCCCCCCTCCCCCCTCCTAAACAGGTTGCAAAGAACTTGGGGGTTTGGATGGAGACATCTCGCAGTTTCCAAACCCAAACGAAGAAGGTGGCGGGCAACTGTTTTGGTTTGTTGCGCGGACTTCAACCTATTTTGAGTTTCTTGGATGCCCCGACCAGACAGAACATCATTCATACCTTGATTACATCTAGGCTTGATTACGCAAACTCTCTGTATCTGGGGGCTAACAAGGTGGATGTACACAGGCTACAGAGAGTACAGAATGCGACAGCAAGCACTCTTCTGGGTCTGCGCAGAGTCTATTCGGTGACTAACACAATCCGATGCCTTCATTGGCTGCCAGTAACTCAACGGATTGAGTTCAAGGCTCTTTGCAAAGCCTTTAAAATCTTGAAGCTCGCCTCCCCTAAAATTTTGACTGATCTGCTCTCTTTTTACATTCCCTCCCGTCACAGCTTCGTGCCATGGCACAACATTTGCTAGTAGTCCCTCGGGTTAGGAGGACTCGGGCCGGAGGGCGCTCCTTCCGGTACAGAGCCACTATTCTCTGGAACTCACTGCCCCTCCATATTCGAGGCTTCAGCAACTTCCTCAAATTCAGGAAAGCTATCAAAACTTTTCTCTTTCCCACTGTGTAGGTTGCTCTGCTTCCCCCCTGCGTTATGGTTGCCTATTTGCTGTTAACGCCGGGACACCTCTTGGCTGGGGCAGCTGTTGTGCTCTACAAATCTTTTAAATAGACCAGAATATGTGTAACAAGTAGAGAGGGTTTCATTTCTATCCTAGTTGTTTCCTCTTTCCATGTGTGCTGCATTCTGCAGCTCCCATAGAAAGAGAAAAACACTTCTCTGGATTGTTTTTGTGAAGGAATGTGCCCCTTCCTGTACAAAAACAATCCTGCCTGTGTTGGTGCTAGGCAGCAACGTGTGTGCAAACGCAAGGGAAAAGGACAGGAATGCACCATATTTCAAAAATACGCCAATTCCTCATAAATTAGGCCCTTTGTTTTTAGCTACACCGTTGACAACACCCCCACGCTCACTGACCTTTGGTTTGCTAAACACTGTTTAACATTAATTCCCTACAGTACAAATTATTTGCTGTAGGAATTGGGGGCGTTTCTAGTTGTTGATAGGGTCCTTATGCCAAAAAAAGTTTTACAAGGAGGTCTCGGCATCAAAAAGTTTGAAGATCTCTGCTCGAAATTGTCAGTGAGTCTGACCATGATCTGAAAGTGATTGGTTCATGTGAAGAGCTGAAGGCTATAGCTAGTAATTTATGTAGCCAGATGGATATTAAACAAAGGAGGAAGAATGTTATGTTATCTGGAAACTCCTAAGAAGTACACAGAAGTAGCGGCATTTTCTGAGTTCTTTCAGATGGGAAGGAGCAAAACCATTCAAGTGGCCAGTTTCTAACGACAGCCTGGTATTGTGCAGATCAACACGTAGTCTTGGTCGACGGCATCTAAAACGACACTGATTGGTCAAAATAAATATGAAGACCAACACTGTTGCTGTAATTTGCCAACCATCACTGACCGGTAGCAATGAGAATGATTATGTCCCCGCTGCCAAGCAATACCATGCCTGCAGTGGGTCAGAAGGATATTAGCTTGCACCACACATGATTAACAAATACATGGGGTTCACGTCTAGTGAAAACTTCTGTGACTAGATAAAGGTTTAGAATCTTACCTGCAGCGACACCATATCAGGTCGGTATTGTTTACGGAAGCCCAAGTCATACATGAGGAACTTCAACATTTCAAAGGCTTGCTCTTCACTCATGTGCAGGAGAAGAATGCCAGCCACAAAACTGATGCCTTGGCAATAGCCCACTTCCTCGTCCAGCAAGGAATAGGCTTTCAGGAGGTTAAATAAGGAGAGCTGCCCCGCTCCCAGCTGCGCAGAAAAGTACGGGTGAGTTGGAAACGTTCGACCTACAGGGAAAAACACAAAAGGACATGCAATTGATAAAATCAAACAACAACAAACACAACAGAACATCAATAAATACATTGTATTTTATTTTTGAATAGGACAAGGCTACAGGTTCAAATGAAATCACATTAATTATTTTCTTATTAAAATGGCACACAATTGCCCGTAACAGCAAATGCCTGCATTGTGATATCTATAATGCACATCACAGAAAATATCAAACATCAGAAAATGTAACTCAATCCAAGTCAAGTATATGTTATTAAGACTGTACATACTTGTCTAATAGGAACGACCCACTTAATCCACCAGAGAGATCGTAAAGCCAAAAACTACTCTTTATTTAGGGTGACTGTAGATTGGATTTTATTTGGTAACAATATAAAATAATTCTCTGCCGACAAACTAAAGGGATAGACTCCTGTGCCCTAAGAAGCACAGTATTGTAGAGTACGTTATAACCATTTACGTCTGCATAGAAGTTCGCCTGTGATTTCTTCTTTTTTTTCTTTTCAGTAGTGAGGGCTGTTACTGCTGGCTCGAAGGAAAGTTTTCATAAATATGCTCGGCACATTAAACATGTATTAGTTCTTTACTCACTTGTGACATTTTGGGCCCTATGCATAAAAGTACATGTGCCTGCCAGGAATTCACCAAGACTTGCAGGTGTAAGGTTTAAGCCTGTTTACAGGCGCAGAGCTCTCTGCTAGAGTTCCCACATGTTCAAATCACGCTCAACAGGTGTGACTGAGCATTCCAAGGCGTGGTTAGCCGTGGATATTGCGAACGCCCACAAACGTTGACATTTGGCGGCATTCACAAACTTCTCATTATCCTTTCCATGCTGGAAACTGTAAGAACTTTAGTCTAGCAAGGGCTAAATTAACTTCCTTTCCCGGGTAGGGTGGGGAATTAATCAACCCCAGATTTGATGCGATGTAGGGCACGGGGTTTCGTTTCTCCACTGGGGAAAAACAAATTCCTTGTGGAGGAATAAAAATACATGGAAAAATGTGCGTTTGCAAATGGGGTCCTATTCTCCAATGAATAGCTTGCCACTATCTATAACTACAGAGGGACAGGAGACTTAAAAGCCATCTGAAACCGTCTCTCTAGTACAGATACAAGGCGTACTAAAGAAAATGTTTGTGAATAGAAGTAAATCTGCAAAAATAGGAAAACGTATAGATGCGGGGGCGGATTTACTACTAGTTTCATGAATTCGCTCGTTTGTTTATAAATCTCAGTTTCCCATATTTATGAATGCAAATATATTACTATGGCGTTTATGTGTGTATAATTCAAGACACTGAGATGGTCTTTAATAACTAACCAATAAACGTACAAAAAAATCAAGTTACAACGAAGAAAGTGGTTAATTCGCAACAAAGAAAGTGTCAGGGCCCAACTTACTTCCCAGGAGCTACCAGGGTTTATACCTTCCACTGCCCCTTCTAGGTCTGCCACCTGCCAGTTACATCGATTACTACTTACCATCACACTGATACAACTGTGACATATTGCACATTTGAGATGTAAGAATGGACTAGATGCGCTAGTTCATTATGGGCCACTGTCAACGGTATTTAAACGCTGAATACAAGCGCCAATATCAGAAACTGACCTATCTCCTGAGGCGAAAGCCGGGAGTGCAAACGGAGCTAATCTCCTTTTAAAAACAATTGTATTGTCAAGTAAATCTGTGTGTTTTAACTCACCGCGCCGCATAGTAATCCAGAGCACCTGCTCAACACTGATCGGCCCGGGTAGCGGTCTTAGCGCTGCCGCGAAGCCTCCTCCTGAACACTCCTCCTGACGCCAGCACCGGCGAGGAATCAGGCCACGCCCCTTTTTAGGCCATGTCCACTGTCAACAGTATTTAAACGCTGAATACAAGCGCCAATATCAGAAACTGACCTATCTCCTGAGGCGGAAGCCGGGAGTGCAAACGGAGCTAATCTCCTTTTAAAAACAATTGTATTGTCACGTAAATCTGTGTGTTTTAACTCACCACGCCGCATAGTAATCCAGAGCACCTGCTCAACACTGATCGGCCCGGGTAGCGGATCTTAGCGCTGCCGCGAAGCCTCCTCCTGAACACTCCTCCCGACGCCAGCACCGGCGAGGAATCAGGCCACGCCGATTTTTAGGCCACGCCCACCCTACTCCTTCCCCCGTCATCTGCTGGAAGCGCAGCGGACGACCCCAGCGGGAGCGCCTAAGGCAAGCCCGTCTGCGCCAGACCGAGCCCAGAGCCCAGGACCCCTGCAACAATCACACCATTGCCATTGAGGTATACCTGGGAAGCCCTTTACAGGCTAAGGGACTCCTCCTCTGCGCCCTGTCGCAGCACCATCTTCTTAGAGGAGGGACATTCCTGCTGCTCAAACTGTCCATATAGGCTTACACCACAATTCCCCCCTAAACCACGCTGACTCAGGATGGGTCTGCTTAATTGCAAATCCCTCCCGAAGCACCAGGCAGAAATCAATATGCTTCTGAAAGACTCGGAGATTGAGGTCCTTTTTCTCACCGAAACTTGGATCAACTCCTACTCAGACCCAGACATCATTCAATCACTCCCCCCTGGCTACCTCATCAAGCACCAGGACAGACCCGCCGGGATTGGAGGTGGGATAGCGATCATTTACCAAGACCACCAGTCCTGCCAGTTCAAAGATAGCCCAATTCAGGACTGTGAAAATGTCCACTGATCTATCCATCGGCCCCCATCCACAACCCTCTCAGGGATATTGGTTTACCGTCCCCCAGGACAGCAGCAACTGTTCTGCGATTCTCTTATGGAAACCATCTCCTCCCTCGCCTGTCTATCTCCGAACTTCACGGGTTTGGGAGACTTGAATCTCCATTTCGATGACCTTACCAATAAAACAGCTTCTGACCTTAAAGCAGACTTAGCCTCCCTGAATCTTCATTTACAAAGTAACCAGCCCACCTACACCAAGGGCCACCTGTTGGATCCCATATTTACGAACCTCACGAGACTAGTCGTGAATACCCCCCTCCCTGTCCCATGGTCAGACCATTTTTTAGTTCCCTTCAAGCTGCAATTTTCGGCCGAGGCACCAGAGAGATCCCCCCCCAAGCACCCTCCCGCCCGTGGCAAAAACTGGATACGATCGCATGGGCACAAGTACTTGCCTCCACCTTACCAGCATTGGACCCAGACCCCTCCAGAGCAGACGCCCAACTACACGATTGGATCAATCAATCCCTCGACGCTACCCTGCCAGTCAGACCCCTTCCCAGCAAAAAGAAAACAGCTAAATACCCGTGGTTCACCCAAGAACTACGTACTCTTAGGAAGAAGTGCAAAAAACTCGAGCGCCGTTGGAGAAAAGACTGGGCGTTGGAAAACAAAAACGAGTATAGGATTGCCATCAAGCACTATAAAACCTGTATAAAAAACACCCAGGCAACCTTCTTCAAGGAAAAAATACTGGCAGCAGCCAACTCTGCTAGAGAAACCTACCGCATTGTACGCCTTCTCACTAAAACCCCAGACCCCTCTCCCACATCCGACCCATCGGGCACTAGATGTAACCAGCTAGCCGAGTTCTTTGCCTCAAAAATTAATAAAATTCTTACCTCACTCCCAGCTCCCAATTCCTCTCAATTCTCCGCTCTACCCCCTCTCTGCTATGAGGCTCCTCACCTCCAAACATTCTCCCAGGTCACCACAGAGCTTTTTCTGTCCACTTTACAATCCGTAAAGAGTGGTTCCCCATCAGACCCAGCTCCTATGAGCAAATTAAAACTGGTCGCCTCCACCATCGCCCCTCCGATCACCCACCACATTAACGCCTCTCTGGCATTGGGCTCTGTTCCTGCTAACTGGAAAAAAGCCATAGTTAGGGCACTTCTTAAAAAACCTCACCTTGATCCTACGGATCTATCCAACTTCAGACCTATTTCTCTCCTCCCGGCTATCAGCAAAGTGGCCGAGCGAATTGTAAATCACCAATTCTCCCACTTCCTAGAATCCAACTCACTTCTGCGCCAATCCCAGACAGGGTTTAGACCCGGACAGGGAACTGACACCGCACTTCTAGCCGTGGTCGAAGAGGCAAGAACCGTCATAGACACAGGAGGATCAGTGGCAGTGATCCTCCTTGACCTGAGTACCGCCTTCGACACGGTGGACCATGCCATCCTCATCCACCGGCTAAGCTTGATAGGAGTCTACGGCACCGCCCTTTCCTGGATCAAATCCTTCCTTGAAGGAAGAACTTTTCAAGTGTCCGATGGCACAGACATGTCCAAAGCCATGCCGTTACAGTGTGGGGTCCCCCAGGGCTCCGCCCTGAGCCCCACACTCTTTAATATCTACATGTCCCCTCTAGAGGACAACATATCCCCATTCGGCATAAAAACAGTAATGTATGCCGATGACACCCAGCTGGTGGTCTCCTTAAACAAGTCGAGCAAAAGCCTGGACAACCTGGCAATGTGCCTCGAGAACATCTTCCTCTGGATGTGTGAATCACGCTTAAAATTAAACGGAGAAAAATCCGAGATACTGCTCCTGGGAAACCCACGCAAACTCCCTCCATCCCTCTCATGGCCACCATGCTTGGGATCCCCTCCTAACCCCAAATCCGAAGTCAAAAGCCTTGGTATCTGGCTGGACCAAGACATCAACTTCAAGGCTCAAGCCAGAAAAACCACCGGCATCTGTTTCGGCCTCATCCGAACAGCGCGAAAGATCCTACATCTGATCCCCTTCTAATCCAGGAAATTGCTGATGCAGGGGTTGGTGAACTCCAGACTGGACTACGGTAACGTCCTGTACTTAGGGGCATCCGTATCAGTCATTAACAGGCTGCAATGCGCTCAGAATGCCGCTGCCAGACTCTTAACCTAAACCAAATGGAGATGCTCCACCAAACCAGCCCTCAAGAGTCTACATTGGCTCCCGGTGAAGGAATGGATCACCTTTAAGACCCTATGCATTTCACACAAAATAATGCAAGGCAAAGGTCCGCCGATCCTGAGATCCCTCGTCAAACCCCATCAATCTAACAAACAACTTAGATCAAACTCCCTCTCCCTGGCCACTGTTCCCAGAATAAAAAAGGCCCGTTCCGGTGGACGATTGTTCTCCTACAATGCCCCAAAATTGTGGAACGCCCTTCCACTGTCATTGCGGAGAGAACACAACCTTTTGGCCTTTCGTAGGCAACTAAAAACATGGCTCTTCCCATAAATACCTCACTTCCTCACTCTCCCTCCGGAACAATAGGTCGATTTACAGCGCTGGGACGCCCCAGGGTAGCTACGCGCTTTATAAATCCCCATTCAAATTCAAATGGGTTTTATATTAGTAAGCCTACAGGACATTGAAACGTTTTGCTGGTCATAAAAAAAAGTCAGACAGCGCCACTACTGGGTGAACTGTCATAATAAAATCTTGGCTGTTGCAAATAAGTGGCGGTGCAAAGCGTTGGCAAAACCGGGCACAAATTAAGCACTGACTGACAAAGACGAATGTGGCAGAGCAGGCGGGTTCACTGGCACAAGACGGTGATACCTGAGGTACTTGAAGTGATTATACATCACGGTAACAAATCTGATGCTAACAAATATCTCTTAATGCGAAATGTATTGTTCGAATGTCTTGCTCTTAATATTAAAGCAATTTTTTTTTAAGTATTAGAGAAATAGTGGCATTCAATTTCATTCATATCGTCAGGCTGCGGTCATATTTAAAGAACTCTGCACAAGCTGGAGATACAGTGCTTCAATGTTTATATTTTAAAATCATTAACAATCTACGTTTAAAACATCAGATTTTTTTAAAGTTTTATATATTGCACAAACTTGACCTGAAGATATCAGGTATCAGAGCGCTTTACATGACCACCAGTTTCATTAGAGATAGACACCTTCATTTTAGTTAGGCACAGGGAGATTAAGTGATTTGCTCAGAATCACAGGATGTTGGGCGTCCCTGCAGAGACTCGAACCCGGTTCCCCAGCTACGAGGTCGACCGCTCTAGCCGTAATTGCAATAGTGCAATTACACTCTATAGGCAACTGTTCACTTTAATCAAATAATTTAAAAATAAGAATTAATAAAGAGGATTTTGTGATTGCTAGCAGAACTAACCACTGTTACACTGGTGTCCTAAGTGGTGAGCCACAGACTAGCATATACACGGACTCTATGTTTGTATGTATATATGGTGTTTTACGGAGTGCAAACCTATCTGAAAGACAGCGTCCACGGCAAAGACACAGTCAACATTTTGAAGAGAAACCCGAGTGTAACTGGAGCAGTAAATGGTTCCTACCAGAAAAAGTGGACGGATACTGCATTCTGAAGTGTTCTTTAAAGAGGGGTGCTTTTAGCTTTTTCTAGACTGGAACAGGGCTTTAATGCCTAATGTTATTCAAGTGCAGACTTGAAAACTTTACAGATTAATGGGAAACAGTTTAAACTTTTTTAATCTCAAAAAGGAATATTGCCAAAGTCATTCCTGGCACTGAAGGCAGCTACTTTGTATGCGGATGTGCTATTGTGAAGGTGCAGAATGCTTCCACTCACAGTGAAGTCAGTCACTGCCTAAACTGGGTTCACCCCTTGACTGATGCTCTATGATGTAGTGGGAGGCAGACACGTTTGAATTACACAACTGCAAACCAATGAAAGAAATTGGCTGGCCGAAATCCTCTATAACTAAATATTTTATATATATTGTTGGACACGGCCCATTTGGCAGGTTCACCCGAGACTTTTTGCTTTTTCCTAGCCTGTTTCTGTGACCTGGTGTTGGTGATTTTGGGCCTCTGCGCACTTTTTCACTGTGGCACAGTGTAAAGTGCGTGAGCTCTCTGTGTGTGTGGTGAGAGTGACCTGCCCTCCCATAGGAATGAATGGGGAATATGTATGCCCATGGTAGTTCCTGATGTGTGGGGAGTGCAGGGTCGAGTTTGGTATATGCAAACTCGTGAGATTGAATGCTGTGCAATGGTATATGCGGCATGATTGTGTCTAGTGTAGAAGTGCCACTTCTAGAAGTTAGCATATTTGTGTAATTTGTGTCTGGCATGTGATTGGCTGAGGCTGGCTGGTGAGCCTGGCTCCATTAGTCTGGGTGGGTCTGCCGCGGTGGTGAATGGAGTGTTTAGCATGCTGATGTGAGGGGAGGAGTGAGCCTGGGCTTGCTTGTGGATTGACCGTCTGGTTTGAGGGTCCTGAATGAGGCTGGGTTTTCCCCACACAATGCTGGCTCCACCCCCTGGGGTGCGTCTGATGTCCCTAGCCTGGCCAGCGAAAGGAATTCCCTATAACCAGTTCTAGCCGGTTCTCAAACTGCCTGCACCCTGCTAGACAAAGGATTTCTCTGTATAAAAAGGGGCTGTGACCCCTTACAAAATGTTCTTGTTTCTGACTTGAATTCTGCCAGGGGGGTGCTGCTGCTTGGCTCAGGGGAATCCTTACCTCCCTGAGCCCTGCCCAGCCCCTGGATACCTGATGGACTTGGAGGCTGAAGGACTTTCCTTTTTCTTAGGAGCTGGTTGCCCCATCTTTTGCTCCCAGGACCTTTGCCTTGGAATCCTGTGTTTCTGGGGCCCTGCTGGGGATAGGGATTGTGCCTGTGGACTTGCCTATGCCCCTAGCGCCTTGAGAGCGCTTTATGTTCCCTTCCTGGGCAGAGCGCTGTCGTTTTCCCGAGGAGGGAAGCGCTCCTGCCCTTGGTGCCTCTGAGCTTGCAGGTGCCTACCCTGCTGGGCGCCCGATTCGTGCTATGTGTTACTTACGGGTGCCACCCCTTTTATTTACTTAATTTACGGGTGCCACCCCGTTTATTTATTTTATCTGGCGAGGGTGCCCACCCCTCATTCTGCCCCCTTCGTTTCACCGCCGCGGCCCGAGCCGTTTGCGATTATGGCAGCTGGAGATGTCGTGCTGTGATTGCCGGGCCGCGGGAGGCTCGCCCTAGAAGGCCGCGCTGTGGTTGGCGGGCCGCGGGAGGCTCGCCCTGGAAGGCCGCGCTGCGATTGGCCAGCGCTCAGGAGACCGGCGAAGGAGATGTCAGCGGCCGCTGTGGGGCTCCCGAGACCGAGGGGGAGCTCCGCACCCAGAGAGGAGACGCTGCCACGAGAATCCCGAGGAGCGGGAGCACTCAGTCCCCAGTCGCCGCCAGGCCCGGTGCGTGTGGCAGTTGAGAAGAAGGGAGGGGCGCCGGGACACATTGTCGGTGTCCGCCCCCCCCCCCCACCAGTAGCGCGATCTCGCGCTCGTTGTTGTTGGGAAGCCACGAGGGCTTCAGGGGCATAGCTTGTGTTCGAGCCCCCGAGCGGGGTTCCTACGCTGCCCGGGGGCATTTGCCCTGCAGAGCCTGCAAGGCTCAGACCCGGAAGGTGTATTGAGGAGCCCAGAGAGGCTCCAGGTGCCATTAGCATTTCGAGTCCCCCGAGAGAGACTCCCGCCACCGGCCATATTGGTTAACGAGTCCCGAGAGGCTCGAGGGGGCAGTTCTATGTTATTGAGAGCCAGAGAGGCTCAGGGCATTCTTTTTCTAGCCCACGAGGCTCCACGCCCGCATCTTGTGTAAATGCGAGCCCTGAGAGGCCCGAGGGCCAGTTCTTTTGTTCAGAGCCTGTGTGGCTCCCACGTGGCCCCATCATTATTGATTCCCAGCTGCCCAGCAATTAGTGGGCAGCTGCACCGTTTAGGACCCTGACATTGGGACACAGGGTGTCCTAGCCCCAACAAGGCCAGTTGGCCTAGGGACTGCCACAGGTAGTGGCTTATGTAAGTTTTGCGCAATGTGATGTGGTGCTAGGAAATGTAATGCATTTAATATGATTACGCACCTTGATCTTACACCTCTGAATGTTTTTGGGCATCATGTGTTTTTGCGCTCTTGAGTTATGTTCTGGCACCTCTGAATATTTTTATGCATCATGTGTCTTTCTTGATTTTACACCTCTGAATGTGTTGGTTTATGTATCATGTGTTTTTCCTTCCCTGCACCTCTGAATGTGATTTTGATGCATCATGTGCCTTGTTCTGACACCGCTGAATGTATGTTTTATGCATCATGTGTTTTCCTTTCTTACACCTCTGAATGTTGTGATGTAATGTGTTCTTGCTTATACCCCTAATTGTATTGTGATACTTAGGTGGTTGTTCTTTCTAGTACAGGTGGTCCTAGTGAGGTCCTGGTTCCCTGCGTGACATTCTCCTAAGGTGTTTAGGGTTGCGTAGGTGGTACTTACCTGTTAGCAGTAGTTACTAGTTGTGATTTATATTTGCTAATTTGTGCTACAGTGATTTTATATCCTATATAAAATCACACACCATGGTCTCCCACACCATCCTCCTCAACACCTTGCAAACCTATGGCATCACAGGACCGGCCCTGGCATGGCTTAAAAGTTTTCTCTCGGATAGAACTTTTCAAGTCTTCTCTGCCACATTCTCCTCCAAACCCCACCATCAACCTTATGGAGTTCCCCAGGGCTCAATACTCAGCCCCTTACTATTCAATCTATATGTCAGCCCCCTTGCCAGCTTAGCCGAACAATCTGGGTTGTCGATCTACTCATATGCTGACGACACCCAGATTGTTTATTCACTCTCGGCTAATTCCAACCCGTCCTCCCTCCACTCGGGCCTTAACAACATTGCCAACTGGATGTTTGAGAATAAGCTAAAACTCAACGGAGGAAAGACGGAACTACTTCTGTTTGGAAAACAAACCTCCTTGTGGGGCCCACAACATTGGCCATCCCAGATGGGACCCACACCCACCCCTTCTAAATCCGCGCGCAATCTGGGCATAATTTTTGATGAAAACCTGTCCATGAAACAACAAGCTGTTAGAGTGGCCGCCACGTGTTTTACCATACTCAAGTGGCTTAAGAAAATCAGGTGGATGCTCCCACAGAATACACTAAAAACTTAGTCCAAGCCCTAATTACATCTAGGCTGGACTACGGCAACATCTTATACCTGGGAGCATGCAAGGATGTTACAAAGAAACTGCAAACAGTACAAAATGAAGCTGTGAGACTGATATGTATGTTACCAAAAAGATCCCCTACGTCATCTTGTCTCCGGAGTCTCCATTGGCTCCGTATTGAACAACGAGCAAAATTCAAAGCTCTATGCTTCATGCATAGAATCAAGGCTGGTAAGGCCCCTGCCTATCTGAGCTCGCTAGTCCAGCAATACACCCCCTCTAGAACCCTACGTTCCTCGACCCAACATAAGTTCCAGGTGCCTAGGATCAATCGAGTCAGACAGGGTGGTCGCTCCTTCTCCTATCTGGCCCCCACATTGTGGAACTCCCTTCCAATTCATCTTCGCACAAATGAATGCTATTTGCAATTCCGTAAGAATCTGAAAACATGGTTGTTCAACCAATAACTCGATTTTCATTGACTCACTATCTCTCCTTTGTTACTTGTTTCAGTTTCAGTTTCATTTTGAGCGCCGGGAAACCTTAGGGTAGCTGTTGCGTTCTACAAAAATAAATATAATAATAATAATAATATATTCTATTTTCTAGTAAGGGCTGATTCTGCCCACGTGGCCCTGTCCTGTGTAAATAATCCCTTGTGAATATTGCCCGTGCCAGTTGGCACAATGTACATGTGTGATTCTATCTGATGTGTTTTGACAATACAGAAGTTATTTTTATATAACCTTGTGTGGAGTTCCTTTTGTGGTGTGCCTAGGATATTGTTGCTGTTGTGTGCTGGCGCAAATGCTTGACACATTGCCTCCGGGATAAGCCTGTCTGCTCGTGCCAAGCTACCAAGGGGGTGAGCAGGGGTTATCTTGGCGTGTGACTCCGTTGCCCCGACTAGAATGGTGGTTTCTGCCTAGCTTTGGCATCAGCCTTAGCCAACCAGAAATAGCCAGTTCTAACATATATATATATATATACATATAAGTAAAATCAAAAGCTCTTGGCTAACGCCAGGCCTAACAAGTGACATATAACCAGGTGATATAATAATTTTGAATTATTTTATAACTGGTGCCAATTTATTTTTTTAAAGTATTAGGGAACAAACAATTCAGGGGAAAGAAGACAGAATAGGCTTTCGCTGAATAATGCAAATTGCTGCATTTTATTCACTACATTGGTTAGTAAACACGAAATGCAGTCCTCAGATGATCATGTCACAAAATGCCGATTGAGCTGTTCCCACAACTTCTGTTTGCTCCACAAGAAAATGAAAATACCGACCTCTTCTGTAAGGGCATTAAGGTTTGTTACAGATATAAAGAGGTGCATGGGAATCCTAAGTTAAAACTTCAAGCAAAGGAAACACAGCCATGTATATTATTTTCTTGATGATTTGTTAACATATGAAAAATATTGCAAATTTGAAGAAATGGATCGCTGAGATCTTAGCAATGCTAGATACAAGAACAAGGGTGGGGAATGAACATAAAAACCAGTAACAAGCTACACAAAAAATGGTGGGGTAAAGGGAAGGACTCATTGGATGTTTGAAGACAGTCTCCCTACAAAACGTTCCTGGTGAAGGTTGAAGATATTGCTCAATACAATGACTAAATTATAATAAGAAGGACAAGGTTACCAGGCGCTCACTGCACAAGTTGAAGCTATAAACATAAAACATGCGATTTGCGGCCTACTAAAAGGGTCTGCATATCTTTGGCTTTTCAAAGAGTAAAAGTTCCAAAATATATTTTAACCACATAGCTGCTGTGGGGATTTTTGCGCTGTGCTGCAAATTGCGATTCTGGTGCAGATATGACGAGCTCAGCTCGTCATCAGCACACGACACCCGTGGGTGATGACGAGCTGAGCTCGTCATCAGCAGCGAAAGGGTTAAAGAAAATGTGTGTCAATATTTACCTTTCACTTAAGTGATCAACAATTTACATTTATGAGAGTAAATTAAATTCCACTGTCTGATTCAGAGCATCAGGACTGGTGGAATTTCCCTTTGTAAATGCCCTTCATGAATGTAGAAAGTCTCCTGCTCTGTTAGACTTCCCACATTAGTAAATAAACAAGCATTTGCAATGCAACTGGTCTCCCATTTGTAAAAGTTAGAACTTTTGGTGTTGAAAATGGCAATGTTTTTTGCTTTTTTTGCATGCAGTGGTCCCAGGTAAACATGGGCTGAGCTGAAAACAACGAAAAAAGCTAAATTTAAATACAACAGGAAAAGTTTACGTTGAAAGTTGGTTTTGAACATGCTTTGTTTTTGGGCAAATTACTTAATCTCGCAATAACAAACTGTAAGCCGAAGAGTGCTTTGGATGGGTGATAATGCGGTGCAGACTGGGGAAGATAAGGCAAATTTATATTAAAAACCGCTGCTTCTGAATGGCCAGTAGGGCTGGGGATGTGAGAAATCAAGCATCTTAATACGTCCGGGATGAAACCAATTTTATACCAGTGAAATATTAATTTAAAAACTGCATTTGTGCCTGTTAGGTAGGGCTGGGTATGGAGTAGACACTTACAAGGCTGCAACAGGATAAATCACAGGTTTGTGGTGTAACAGATGTTGGAACTTTGGAACAGAGTCGAGTTTTAGTGTTGGCTTAAAATGCTGTTGTTTTAGGCAAATTATTTAATCTCCCCGTGCCCAACATAATTAAATGTGCCCTTGTACATTGTAACTGGTGCTTATCTAAAGCGCTCTAATACCTTGTGTGCAAGTTCACAGGATATACAATTACCTACAAAAATTAGACATAGGGCTAAATCCGAAACATGCACTTATCAAGAATTCACATATAATATGCAGCGTCTAGCAAATGTATGAATCACAATCAATTGTAAGCAGAAAGGTGCTCTTAAGCTCTTAAGCAAAAGCCTTGTTAACTCAAAAACATTAATTTTCTCGCAAGGTCCAGTAAAACGAGTGAATCACAATAAATTGCAAGGGGAATGGTGCTTTTAAGCGATAGCCTGGTTAACCACAAAACATTAATTTCTATAAAATACGCAGAATTTAAAAGCAACGGTGAAAAAGTCACTGCAAGTGTTGGTTTTGAATACTGAAAGCAATTCAAGATTAACAACCAACCCAACAGGCACACAGAATCCCAGCTATACACAGGCTGAGCTAAAACAGCGAAAAAAGAAAAATGAAAAAGAAGTGCTTCATTAACTTTTGCGCGAGTTCACAAGATATAAAACTGCAAATAAAGTAAATGGGCTAAATACGAAACAGGCACTTATCAAGCATTTACCTATAATACGCAATGTGCCGCAAAAGGCCAGTCAAATGTGTGAATCACAGGAACATTCGAAGTAGAATGGTGCTTTTTAGCAAAAGCCTGGTTATCCCAAAAATATTAATTTTCTTGCAAGGGTCAGTAAAATGTGTAAATCACTGTCAAAGGTAAGCGGAATGGTGCTCCTAAACAAAAACCTTGTTAGCCCGAAAATATTAATTTTCTACAAAATAAGCACAATTTAAAAGCTACGGTGAAAAGGTGTTGGCGAGTTGGAGACCAAAATCAATCCAGGACTGACAGCCAGTCCGAGGGGTGCACCGAATCCCAACTGAAGATGGGCTGAGTTGGAAACAACGTAACTCAAACTCTCGCAAATCAGAGGCTTATTGCATTGCAAATGCTTGTTGACATTTGAGACAGAAGTGGCAGCAGCCATAGAAAGGCAGGGACCGTGATGCCAGGCGGTGCATTTCAAAAGCAGGAGGAAGGAGAAGGCGCTGCAGCCAAAGCAGACCTCGGTCATTGAATGCACAGCAAATGTGGCAAGATAAGAGCAAGATTTACAGCCCTATTTACAGAGCTTTGTAAACCATAAGCACCGGTCTCCAGTGTACCAGGTTAAAGAAAGAAATTTTGCTCACAAGCTCGGAGTAACAACACATGTAAAAGGGGCAGTCCTTGAAAATTGGCAGAGCTTTAAAGCCCATATCCTGAATACAGCATGTCTCGCAGAGACAGCGCAATCGCTGCCTATGCGAGACCTAAAAAAGCAGAAGCTTAAATGTATACAATGCATGCAGTCATCCTGCACACTGCAGTCACTAAACACAAATATGTAGGCTTAAGGGCATTCAGGAAAAATGTGAGGGTAGTTTTCCAACCTCGCACACAAGTTAAGTTTCATTAGTAGGTAGGGGAAAGGATTTTTAGCAGAAAAACTATTTTCAAAATGGAGAAAAATATTTCATGGTGATGAAGATTTGTGCAACATTTATTGATGCAGAACATTTAATTTGGTAGAATTCTACATGAGTAAGATGGAGTACTGATGCAAGCCTAAAGAGCTCTGAGATTTCCAGTACCATACATGATCAGCGCATCCAGTCCTGGTTATTTCTTTACATTTGGGGGTGTGTATTCTTGTTTACCCCACTGCAAGATCAAGAGCTTCTCCCAAAGAATTCATTTATATGGATGTTTGAAAGTTCTCATTTTTTTCTATTTTAAACTATCACAGATAAGAGGGATGGACCTGGGATGTATTTTAGTGGCTGAGGGGGTGACACACTTGAGTTGCAGCCAGAAACTGTGCTGTGGAGGTTATGTCCACCCCCAAAATGAAGAAAATCAATCCCTGCTATGCCGCATTTAGATTGCTGTTTGAGGCATGAGGAATAGATATGCACTGGTGGTCCACCAGTGGGCCAAAACTGCAGGGTGTCGGGGACATATCAGAACGGGTATTATTAGAAGAAAGAAGTATGAGGGAGGTGCGGATAGATGATATAGCAGACGAACACTGTATGATCTGTGCTGAAATGCTACAAGAAATATGAAATCCCGCATTAGTGGACTCTAAACCAGAGAGGGCGGAAAGAAGTCATCAAAGTCCTTACAGCAGTGAGAAATAATAATGTTTGGCCTGACTTTGGGAAACGGAGTCGTTTCTGAACCTGGATGGTAATGGCTCCACCTAATAGGATGAGCAGGTAAAAGAGAGGAGTAGACTTTACATAAATATTACATTATTAATGGAAATTGCAGTAAGTGCGCATTGTTCAATAATATTTTGAGAAATGTCAACAGTGAATTGCTCATTGTGTGATACGGGCATGTTGTAAGCTAAATTGTATTTGTATTATTTTCTGTATTAATTGGATATTAAAATAATTTTTTTTACTAGAAAAATCCTTTTTATCATTTTTAAACTGTGCTTGACAATTTAGAGTTATGCAAGTACTGCAAGGCTGTTGCACGTTACTGTCTCTCGTCTTTTCACCTAAGAGGGCTCCAGACAAGAGATCACAGAATAGTGGTTGCAGATTTTTAGGTTTCACCTTTTTTTCCCCAAAACTGTTGATGGCATCTCTGTATTTTTGTTTTTGTGTAAAATTGATGACAGAAGCCTATTTTATTTTTCTTTGATTAAAAAAAAACGATTCGACCTATTAAAAAAAAAAAAGGAGGGGTGAGGCTGACGGACTGGGCCATGGACCTTGAATTCCTGGCCACTGACCTCCAGCATGAGCTCCTTTATCCAGGCCCCGACCCTACCTTGTATGACACGGTCAGTCAAACTTCACATTGAGCAGGTTTTGTAGATTTAAAACTATGGTGCTCCACGTTTCCTGAATAATGAGTGGAGAGATATTTAAAGGACCCCACTGCGCCTAGAGTTGTCCCCATCTGCAGCAGGAAATAATCAAAATAGCATGGGCTCTGTTGGTTGAGTGGTGACCCACAGAGCCCTTTTAGGGTCTTTAGAAGATGGCAGGTTGAATTACCAAGTTAAAGTGCAGGGTGAAGTAGCACATGCAGAGAAGCATGAGAAGTGCTACAGTAGACAGAAGAAGTTGGAGGAGAGAGGTGGAAGAGGACAGGCGCTTGGTCACATATCAAGGCAAAGTTTCTGCATTCAAGCCAATGAAACGAAATGGAGCAAATGGTGCAAATAATAAATGTGTTCAAGGGAGTTGTGAATTAAAGTGAGAATTCAGGTTCCACATGAGAGTACTGTCCAATGAGCTCGCTGAGGAGATCTCCTCATTGGAAATACGTCTCCAGCAACAGAAAAGAAGAATAGAGATGTAGTAATAGGAAAATAATTATTTTGCCACAGGACATAAGTACATACAAGAAGAACGAGAGACGGGTTAAAGCTATAATTCTTTGACTACCTTCCTACCAGAATTCTAAACACAGGATGTGTAGGTTATAATAAAAATAATAATTGTCGATCACTCTGGTGCTAATTTCAATGAGTTAGATAAGGCAAGCACAAACTCTAAAAAAGAAAATCAAGAATTGAGCAGTCACCTCCATTATTCGACCGAATGGGGGAATTGAAAGGCAGGAGAATGTTATGACAGTAACTAATGTATGGATTCATAGTATAATGTGTTTCAAGAAAGTGATAATCTAAAAAAGGAGGTGCACAGACTTTCAAATACACACATTAACTGATCTGTGAGATTGCAGAGGAACAAGGGAAATAAAGTAGCGTGGTACCTAACCAGAGGCGCATAGGTGACATCATACACTTGTTTGTGGACCTCTGCAAGGAGACACAGCTATGATGAGAGGGCCTTCAGAATACTGGAAAACGCCTCTGAAGATGAATATGGTAAGGTCAGCGTGGCAGCCTGTTGAATAACAGTGGAAAGATACTACCCACTGGCCACAGCCAAGCCAATCCTGGACACTTTAGAGAGTGGATAGAGTATGGCAAGGGGAGAAAGGCTACTTGCACACAAGCATTTAGTGGCAGCTGAGGGTTCTCGCTGAAGGACTTATCCAATGGTCTACAGCCCAGGGCTTGGGTTGAATGGCACTAGGCATGAATAACAGGCATTTGCAATGCAAATTGGTCTCGCATATTTGAGAGTAAAAAATATTGACGTTGGCAATGTTTTTAGCTATCGTAAAAACAATTTGCGAAAACATAAAATGAGGGGCACTCCCAGTGGCAGCAGACTTCTGCTGTTGTTTGGCAACACTTTAACGTGCAGCCTGGTAAGCAGGGGGCTGAGAAACAACACCCCTGTGGCGCGGGAGTGGCGTGATTTGGCTGGACTGATTCAGACATTCACTGAATAGAAGTTTGCTCTTTCTGTGCACAACTGTCCTGTAGAAAGGTTGTTTAACAAGTTTAAGGAGATCGTCCCAAACAAATTGAACAGTTTTCGCTCTGCGTTTTGATAGCACAGTTGTGAAAAAAACCTACTACTAACAATATACACAGAATGGGGTTGGATCCAATCCTTTGTTCTTAAAGTATAATATTTCTTCTTCAGAAGAAGCCCTGCAATTTCTTTTGGCACAACTCTTGGAATTGGCCCGTTAAAAAAAACTTTTTAAAACAATTTTTAAACATCTTTTAGGTAGGATTTTAATTATTGTATTTGCCGATCATTATTTTTAGTGTAATACTATTTTCACAGTATAATCAATTCATGGTGTTAACATTGCTTTGTTAAGCTGATTGCAATGAATTCTATTGAAGTATTATATTAGAGCTGCACTTTTGCTCCTGCTACAGTCCTTATATTGTCGCTAGGGGTGTTGGATCACTTAAAAGCAAAAGAGGATCTGGAGTCAGAGGATATTGCAGAGCACCCATATGCTGGTGAATAACAATAATGCTTCCATTTAAAATGTCAGTGTCTGTTTGTTTTTAGCGCAGGTTGCCACAATTGCTTAACAAAGGAATCGCCTTTCGTGTATTAAATACTTTTCAAAAGTTTTGAAAGCGGGTTGTGCTCTCAAATCCCGTCGACAAACCACAAACAATGTTCACCATTCAAAGTGAGCCCTGGCTGGACCCTGCAAGGCAGCTCCAACAAAACGGAAACTGAGCACCCGTCAAACAATCCAGAAACATAAAGCTGCGAAGCCAAGTTCAAGGATGCCAATGGTTATTTATTGTACAATTAAGTGGCAGCATGCCTCTTAAGCATAAAACCTAGTGCGTTTCGGCTCCTATTCCAGAGCCATGATCACAAGGGTGAATAATTACCAATCAGGTAACTAGTAGTTTAAATGCACAACGTAATGCGCATGGTAGTCTTTCAAAACTCCAATACCAAACATGCACTATCGGTAAAATACAAAATATGTAAATCACCGTTCCTCTAGATTGGAACCCGCATATGGATCAGGTGCCCGTATCACTGAAAATCACCCTTTACGCTATAGAAACAAGCTTGGTTCCGTGGCCGCGAAAGTGTAAGCAACAACACAGAACAGATGGCACCCTGCGTGCCCCTGCTCGCTCCCACAAGCTGCAGGCCGACACGCGCACGATTGAAGGTCTGGAGGGATTGCAAGAGGCCCTCTCCAAGAGCAGGGCATGAGCGCTACACTAGGCGAGACCTAAAAAGCACTAGGCATGAATAAAAGTTCCTTGCTATTCCCTTTGCTCTTTACATAACTGCCATCCTGCTGCCTTTCTCCTGGCTTCTTCTCCACTAATCATGTTCAGTATTGGTTAGCACATGCAATGCCTTTCTATTATTGTTGTAGACCTGTAGACATCTGTTCTGATATATAACATTTAAAAATGTAAAAAATAAATAATATTAATGTTAAAAACAAACATAAATGTCAATTTGTATTTATTTTTTGTAGCGTGTGGGCTCTATTTATTACTTTTTTACTTCATCAAACTGGGTGCATTATTTGGAAATCCTGCATTGCTCGAAACTTTCAGAAAGGCAGAAATGCTCATTAATCAGGTAACCCCATACTTTTGCAAGTAGATCACGTAAACATAGAAAATGAGATCAGTAGCAGAAATACTAAAGTACACTTACAGTAATTAATGTCACCCATCGGGAAATTAAACACTTGCACTAATGTGTACTATTTCCCTTTGTTAGAAAGTGGCAGAAGTAGAACCCGGAGCACCTGCCTAGGTGACCTCCGGCCTCCGTTCCCTGTCCTAAAACCTCTTACCATGGTGACCATTTTTGTATTCCTGCACAGAGCAGAAACAGTCTGCAAAAAGCATAGCAGGTCAACTCAGGTGGTCTGAAACCAGCTGCTGTGAGTCTGCCTTCAGCAGCCAAACGAGGTATGGGAACGGGCATATACCTGACCTGCAAAGATGACCCATCACTATCACCACCTTGGTAAAGAGTCAGGGCGCCAATTTCATTCCGAAAGAGCAGACTGTAGATTGGTACTGTGTGGAACCTATCATAAAACACTATCTCATGTGCATGTTTAGTATCGGTATGTGGAAAAATAAATGCATCATGGACGTCGAGGGGAACCACCCAGTGTCCAAGCTTCTGAGCCAACAGAACCTGCATAAAGGACAGCATCTTGACATTGACCTAGCAGAGGAACGCATTCAATAAAAGGTAGGTGAGAAAGGACAAAGCCCAATGTCATTCCCAGGATCAAGAAATTAACAGGCTTAACATGCCTGCCTAATCTCGTGTTCAGTGACCAGTTCATGGCTCCTTTGCTCAACAGAATTGAGACTTACTGGTGCAGAAAGCAAACATAATCCTCGTAAGTGGTCTAGGGGACAGGGAATTGGTGTGGGAAACTACTGGAAAGGAAGAGCAGCTCTACCAAGCAGTCCATCATTATGGTCTGCCAATCGAACAGATAAGACATTTGCCCACCCGATGCATGTGCTTATTTGTGAGGTACCTAAACAAGTTTTGAGGGTGGAGTGGGAGAGGAGTATGAGAAGAGAGAAGGCTGATGGTGACAGTGAGCCACCACACATTCTGTACTGGCGTAGTAATTGGTTTGGCTGCAGTCCTTGACAGGGAGGTTGGTACTGTCAAAGGGCGTTGAGCTGGAGAATCCACAAAACCTGCGGTACTCTCTGTGAAACCAACATTCAGGTGACACCAGCCCCAGGGAAGGAGCAGAGCCTTCCCCCGCTTCAACATCTTAAATTGCCAAAAAGGCAAGAGCCATCAATCAGTCTGGCCTCATCACCTGAGGAAAATCCTGAGGACTCAATAAGGCCTATGCAAATTGGAGAAAAGGGGCCCTAAATCAAGAGTGCCTCCAAGTCCACCATAGCAAATACTGATCAAATGGTTTGCTTTGCCGCATCCTGCCCATTGCGTAGAACCTATGCAAAGGGGACTTGCAATAGGTCTGGGAGACTTGGCACGACCATCTGAGCCATCTCCTACGGTGCATGTGAATACCAAGAAAGCAGGCAGCTCACAGTCTAATCTTAACTGAGGATCACATTTTCTTTCCCATAGCCTAGAACTCTTAGACTAGGATATTTCCAGGGTTCTGCTTCAAACAGGATGCTTGCACCACAAACTCTCCAGGTAGGGATGGGCAGAAAAGTTATTGGGTCCCTAGAGGCTGAAGTGATGGTGGCTGGTGAACTGACAAATAACTGCTGGGGCAGAAGTTAATTTGTCCCAAGCAAACCGGATGAGTTCTTCAAGGTCTCACTGAACGAAAGCAAGGGCTCTGAGGCAGAAGTGATAGATGCACAATCCCCGTTAAAATATTTGGCTTCTCCTTCTCCATGGTCTAGGGTAGCTTCAGAACGACAGCCCTGTCTCCAACAGGGATTCCACAAGTAAACTTCTTGAGAAGTATCTAGCCAGCTGGCATGTTGTAATGGCAGATAGTCCCCAGCATCTGTGCATGCAGAACGGTGAAGGTTACCCGCCTCACAGCTGTCATTGTTGTCATGCTGAACAATGTCAAACATCTGTTACCATCAAGTCTGGCCCAAACAAATTGTGCTTGCTTTCAAAGTACTCATACCTAGTAGGAGTCTATATTAATCTTGGCATTTGGAACGCCATCAGATGGTCTTAGTTTTGAAAACTTCACCACGCCGTGTGATGGTCCTGAAGAAGGTGCCAGTAGTGTTGAAGTCAGCACCAGTGTTGGCTCCAACAAGGGACCAGCAGCAAACCAATCACAAAGGAGGGACTGAGGGATTTTTAGACAGGTCCAGCCTACATGCCCTAATAGTAGTATAGATACAGAAGGTATACTGTTCCTAATTACGAGACAAGGGAAAACTCATTTTCCGTGGTCATGAAGTGTAGGAGGATGAGGATTTCTCCTCTTGGAATATAGGGCCCTCACACACCCGGTAAGGTGTCATGCTTCGTCATATGGGCTGCTCGTCAGGTCGGCGCTGCAATACCTGACGGGTTCTTTGGCGTAGATCTTTTATTCCAAATTGCCGTTTGGTGCTGTGGGGTGAGAGGCCTGATCAGTGTGGATTAAAGAGTGGAGGTATATAACCTGAAGGAAATTTAAAACAGGTAAGGGAGTACCAGCGAAACTATTTTAATCATCAATGGGTCTCCGACCCTAATTAAAAGAAACAAAGGGGTATTTCTGAGATTATGTCTCAGGTAGGGCGCTCTATTGTGCGATCAACATGTTTCTCACCTAGTTGTTAATCAATCTGGTGTCGATCCGTCAGGACCTAATAAAATAAAATCTATCTACAAATGGGTGGTTGTATGGTGTGATCTACCTTTTTAAACTAACCTAACACATGCTCTGTGTAGCACCTGAAAGCATATGAACAACCTGGTGAAGGAATAAAAACAATTATTAGGATCTGAAATTCCAGTATAAGCAAGACTCTTGTGTTCCCTGTGTGACAAGCTCACAGCACACAGTGGTGATGACTAAAAACATCCATAACGTGAGTGCCATATGGGTGACTCTCACAAACATTTTATCGTGAGGATTACAAAGGCATGTTTGTTCGAGTGCAACCATAGTTGCAGAAAGAAATGATGAACTCACCCAAATTGGGTTTCTCTATCTACTTCATCGATACCTGGCAGGTATCTCACAAGGAATTTCCTTGTGGGCTGCGTGGGTTGTGGATTAAAAGAATGGAAAATTAGAGCATATCACATAAAATATGTGATTTAGGTATGTGTCAAATGTCAATTTGCCTCAATCTGCTGATTACCCGTTACCTCCTCGTACTAGAAAGTGAATCTTTCACGCACAACAAAGTAGACCATACCTGCACCGGAAAGCTCTTGCGATCCGCCCTCAAAGGATGGCAGCTAAGCGCCTTCTTATTTATAACATTTTATATAGCGCTAGCTAGACCCGTGGGTATCAAAGCGCTTAACATACACAAAGAAAAAGAAAACAAGTAGGTTAAATTACCATGCCAAAGCCAATGCAGTGTCAAAATGGCGTGGACTGCAGTGATGAATACAGCCTGCTGTGTTTGTCTTTGTTTTTTCACGTTCTGGCCATATCACCGAGCAGCTTCACTGTTCGTCTCACCAGAAAACAAGCATACCCCCTCAAGAGGTCTCGCTGCGCGAGCACTGCTGCACACTGCAACGCAGGCGCAAGACCTAAAAAACAGGCTACCGTCTCATATGGCCCCAAAGAAACCCTAATTGCTTGGAATGTAGGTATGCATGCGATTTATAAAATGCAAATTATGCAAGAAAAGTCATTTCAGCGCTGTACAAGAGCAGGCGATTACATACAGCAAGGGGTCACCACAATAAAGAGATACAAACGGTGAGATTATGGGAAAATGCACGTGGAGGGGGAAAGAAATGTTGCCTTCACAGATGTATGCTAGGTAGACTCTTTCCTAATAAATGTGTGTTGTGTGACAATGTCCATGTTTGCCACTTTTGGACAGTTCAAAGACAACCTAAAATATTTCTGTTTATTTTTAAAATATTTAAATTTAAACCAACTTGATCAATCACTGTAGGAACTCTCTTCTCTATTCCTTAGTCAATGGATACAAACATTTCTTCTTTAGCTCTATTCAATGCCTACTGCAAATATTGAATATGGCTAGGCAAGGAGCCGCAAAGGTGCTTGTAGGCTCTACACAAAAACCTAAAGAAAGTATTAGATACTTGCCTTGTGAGAAATGCATTGTTTATAAGCTGTTCCTTTTAAACTGCTCCCTTGTAGCCTGGAGTCTAGTTTGAGCTATATAAAATAATTAAATAAACATCCTCTTCTAAATGTAATAAAACATCTGGTGATGTGTAAGAGCCAGCACATCTAATATGTGATTTTTATGAATGTAAACCTTAAGAAATAAAGATATCCCTAAGCCAGGGACACCCCTACTTGAGAAACAACAGCCCAAGCCTTCTGCTGAAGCCCCTCAATCTTCTGAACATGCCATGCCACCCACAACCGTTTTATCATTTCCAACAGAAACTGACCAATAGATTGCTTTCCTACTGCTAAATCCACCCTTACCTCTCCTGTTTTTTGCCTTTCCCTCTCTACCAGCCCCAATGTACAATAATCAAATAGTCAACTACTGAAAATGTAACCCACTCTCATACAACGTGGTTAAGAAAGGTCGCCGATACCCATGCGGCATGGTCCATGCTGTAAAAAACATACGAATAACTTAACTGTGATAGCGCAGCTCCTTTACTCTTTACAGGCCGGCGCGCACAAGTAGTGGTAATTACAACATTGTATAAGGCTGCAGGAACCGCACAATGCTATTACAGAGACTACACACAGGGCAGAAGGCTAACACAAATGACATTTTTCCTACATCGCCAAGTAACAATAAGGGTCATCACTTCATCACATAGCACAAGAGGTCTGTGAAGCATAGGTCAAGACATACCAAGATCTACAAGGATAGCATGTTGCTGAGCTGTCAACTGCTTCAGCAGCTCCTTGTAGGAAATGTCAGGCGGGGACTGCTTGTTTGACAGTCTGTGTCGAAGGCGGTACTGCATAGCTAGGAACTGCCATACTTCTCCCCGACGACTTTTTGGTACTCCTGGAAGGTGGGACAGAAAGAAAACACACAGTAAAATATCACAGCATCAGGGCATGGTCATGTATAAAGAACATGATGATAATGGAAGTAGCAGACTCCAGTAACAAATAGGTGTTCATGGTATAGTGATTTGTATAGTCACAATAGGCTCAGGGCCTTATGACAACTTTGGCGGTACTCCAGCGGCGCCACCACCATGCCGCCCACTGGAGGACTGCCAAAGCTGTGGTGCGCCTGCCTGACTGATTAAGAGTTATATCCTGGTCGGGGGGGGGGGGGGGGGGAGTCTCACGGCAGTGGGCTGTTAGGCTCATTGGAGCGCATAACATGCAGCCTGCCGTCGTAGAAGCATCTGCATGCTGGCCACTCCATCCAGGAAGTGGGGGTGCAAATCCAGGGGGCACGTGTTTTGCCCCCCCCCACCCCCCATGCACCCCCAGGCCCAGGAGAGGCAGGGGGCACTGTTAGAGCTCCCTTTGTTGCCTCTCAGCCACCCTTTCCATAGTGTGTGTATGTGTGTGTATAGGCATTTATATAGCGCACTACTTACCCAGAGGGTCCCAAGGCGCTTCGACCGCTGCAAAACCCTTCCTGGCTTCCCTGAGAGATGGTCCCTTAATGGGTATCTCCAGGGTGAGACCAGGCATCCCCGGCGGTCTGGTGGGGCTGTTAGTGAAGATGAGGCAAGCTAATGCCCAGAGTTGCCGAGTGTGATCGCTGATCAGAGTGGGCACCGAGGCGAGAGAATTATCGAGTCCGCTGACCCTGGTCCAGAAACCTGCCGCGCCGGGAATCGAACCCTGGTCCCGGGCCGTCCTCTGCTCTCGGGTCTGCCGCCTCTAACCAGCGAGCCACACTACTTCATACTTCATAGTGGGCTCACCGCCATGAAAAGGGCATTGAAACGTCAACTCAGAATATGCTTGGTGGTGACAGCAGTGACCCCGCCAGCATATTCGTGCTGGTTGCAGACTGCCAGACCGGCGGGATCCTTGATCTCAGTGGAGCCAGCGGTCTGACCGCCCCACACGTAATACTGCAGGTGGGCCCACAGTGTGGCGGTAAGTGAACCACCACCACGAGTATGGCGGTCCCATGGACCGCCGTACTCGTAATAAGGCCCCAAATGTCAACTCAAAAATAAAGCAATTGTCATACACAAGCATCTTTTTAAAACAAGTCCCTGTGGAAGTTGTCCAGATATTTATGACTATGAGAAAATGAAACTGGTCAGGCAGTAGAAGGTTCTCCTGCATAGTTACTATAAAAAGACCATTGCTGTCTAACATTTCACAGAAGAGATACATGGGTCTCTAATATAAATACAAGAACATTACTCATTATTGAACTTTTAAAATTCACATGAAAATGAACCATAGTAATAGTTTTACAAAATTGTATGCACTGGCTAACCATTTTTTTTACATTAGAAATAAAATGTAACCTTTTATAGGAGAATGGCACTAAACATGGTATACTGTGAGTGATCCGTCTCCATTAGTTCTTCCCAAACACACTTCTCGATTGCAGCACATCTACTTAACACAATCTTCATGTTCAGACTCATCTCTATTGGATTCCTATGCCTTATTCAGTTTGTTTTTAAACTAGTTTCAATATAAATGGATGCCTGCATAAAAAGTACGTATTTACAGATGTCGGTAGAGGCCGCCAGAACAAAAACAAACTTTTTGTAGTGTAGTTGCAGCTCTCCTGCATACTGGCGGAAGGTCCCATAATGAAGCTGCGTGACGAGCGACTCATATGAGATTGTGCGGGACAGGAAAATATGTAGGTCCAATCCACCACTACTTGACTGAGTGACAGTCCAGAGTGGGCCACCAAAAGCAGAAATTATTCATGTCAGCTCTGGTACTCCAGCTTCCATATGAGCTGCAGGCAAAGAGAGTGCTGCTAAAAAAAAAAAAAAAGGAAAAAACTTTTGCACAATTGGTTATGTCAATATATTAATTAACAAACTTAATATAAAATTTAATATCTATAATCCTCCTTCCCTTCCACTTGAAATAGCCCTGTGTTTTTTGTTTTTTCTTTATCTCCTCCTCTCTTTTTGGCCATGATTAAAGGTCTATATACAGATAGGACGGGAGCACAGAAGGGGTGCTATCTTCTGGTATATCCAGATAGATAGAGTAGGGGTTTCCCACGGGTGGGGGGAGGGTTCTGGGGTGCTTACGGGAGGGGGGCAGGGGGGAAAATGTCTTTAAAAAGTCCTCATTTTTTGCTCAGTTCTACTTTTTATGTCCTTGTTGGAGAGAGCCATATATTCTATGGCATACATTAGCTTTAATATTAAGGGTTCTTTTACGCTAGGTACTGGTTATGGGGTGATGGGGTGGATGTTCCTATGGAGAAGATAGGAATTCTCTCCTGGAATATAAATGGCCTACGCACTAGTCCCAGAAAATGGAAAATATTGCAGTATTTGCGAGACTCAGACGCTCAAATTCTTGTACTCCAAGAGACCCATCTTACAGAGACTGAGATCACCTCTGTTGTTAAAAAAAATAGATGGGTAGATTTTTGTGTGTCTACTACACAATCTCTAAACTCCAGAGGCGTGGCGATCTTCTTCAAAAAATCTTTAAAAGCAAGGTTAATTGATAAACTCGTAGATCCAGGAGGTAGATGGGTAATTGTTTCTGTGACGGTGGCAGAGGCTCCGATTACAATAGTAGGCTACTACAGGCCCAACCATGATGACCCCTCGGTATTGAATACGGTATTTTCTCACCTGCTTGCGTATCCGGAGCCCACGATACTGGCTGGAGATTTCAATATAGTTTTGGACCCTATACTGGATAAATCCCCTACTAATAGATCAGTAATCCCCTCAAAAACAAGGGCCCTTTTACTTGACAAAATGAAGGAATTTGGCTATGTAGATATTTGGAGATTAAGATCTGGGCTTCAACAAGGTGTCTCATTTCAAAACTATAAATACCACCACCAGTCGAGAATAGATTATATCTTAATCAGTCAGCAACTAGTTAAACAGGTACAAAACATCTCTCATCTCCCATTCCATTTTTCCGATCATGCAGCCATCTCTCTAGAACTGGGCGGGCTGCTGAAAAATACACCTAAAGTTTGGTCATTTGACCGTTCATTACTTACTGCTCCCGATGAAATTACCGCTTTAAAAATTGAAGCACATAGTTTTTTTGATAACAACATTGGGTCCGCTTCCCCCGGGTGTGTTTGGGACATATTTAAAGCCTTCTTGCGAGGCATAATAACAAACAAGGTCTCACATAAAAACAAAATCTATAGAGAATCTGTCACCTTATTGGAATCTGATATGGCTAGGGTGCAAAAGAAAATCTTGTTACATCCGGCCGTTCCTCCGGAAACTATGAAACGTTGGCAAGATGAGTTATCTACCCTAAAAGGAGAACTGGGCTCAATTATAAATACTCGAGTCCTTCAGAGATGGAAGGCAAGTAAGCTAGCACATTTTCAATATGGAGAGGGGGCCGGCAAGCTTCTGGCCTGGAAAGCCAAAACTGATCGAGTTAGAAATAACATAGCTCAAATCAACGTAGATCAGGCGACTTACTCAGCAAATGCTGACATTAGAAGTGCCTTTTGTGATTTTTTTAAGAACATCTATCACGAGGACAAACATGTTGAGGCTTGTCAGGTTGACGACTGGTTAAATAGGGTGTCTCTCCCCTCTCTTTCAGCTGAACAAAGAGCCACCTTAGATAGACCTATTACGCAGGAAGAGGTTAGCCGTGCCATCTTAGACAGCAAGAAGGGTAAGGCATCTGGTCCCGATGGCCTTCCTTCAGAGCTATATTTGACCTTGTTGACAATAATAGTTCCTCCTTTAACTTCGCTGTTTAATCAGATCTTTCAGGTAGGGCTGTCTCTCCCTAATTCGTGGAATGATGCTTCTATTACTTTGATTTTGAAACCAGGTAAACCAGCCTCAAGTTGTGGGTCTTATAGGCCTATTTCGATTTTAAATGCGGATGATAAGTTTTTCACATCTGTTCTTGCCAATAGACATGGGGTAGTGGCACCTTCTATATTACATCAGGACCAGAGGGGCTTTGTGAGGGGTCGCCAACTCTTTGAATTGACCTATGATCTTATTGGGGCCATAGATATGGCGACGGCGGACTCTCTTCCCCTTGCTGTCATCACTTTGGACGCCACCAAGGCCTTCGACAGGGTCAATTGGATGTTCCTGTCGGGGGTCTTGGGTAAATTCAACATTGGGGGGGCTTTCCGCAGAGCGGTGAGTCTACTCTATCAGAAGCCTATGGCCTCTTTACTAGTTAATGGCGAACTGTCAGCCCCATTTAATATTACTCGGGGTACGCGGCAGGGCTGCCCCCTCTCCCCTCTCCTATTTGACTTATATATAGAGCCCTTCGCCCAACGGTTAAGGGACGACTGTAACATCAAGTCTTTTTCATATATGGGTTGGGAGAGGAAAGTGGCCCTGTACGCCGATGACATTCTCATCTTCTCTTCAGACCTCCGTACTGCTCTTCCCTCTATAATTGCTCAGGCCGATGACTATGGGGAGGTATCCGGATACCAAATTAATGCATCTAAAACTGAGATGATGCAGTGGGACGACCCCGAACCAGTGGCAGGGGTTCAATTGAGTCTTTCTATGCGTTATCTTGGCCTCACTATTACTAAAAACATAGACAAAATTGCAACGTTGAATTTTTCATTGATAGCAAGAGAATGTAGAAAACTTATGAGGTCTTGGTCTACACTCCCGCTTTCTATTCTGGGTAGGGTTAACCTTGTTAAAATGTCTATTTTGCCCAAAATTTCTTTTTTGTTTAACACTGTTCCGCTTTATTTTGAGCCTTCTATCATAGCAAAATTGCAAAGTGATATTAGCTCCTTTATTTGGAATGACCTCACAGCTCGGATTTCATGGAAAAAAAACAGGCGTAGGAGAGAAAAGGGGGGTCTTGCAGCTCCAGATTTACAACTATACGCGTGGGCTTTTCAACTCTCCCAAGCCAGGATGCTGCTTAAGATGCCCACGAATGTGGGAATAGGCACTATGTTCTCCGCACTACTTAGAGGAGAGGGAGTTGGCCAACAGGGTTTTTTGTTTAAATTTGGGGACCCTAAGTTTTTTAAATAGTTGAAGCTGAAGGTATTATTGGGATTGACAAAAACGTGGGTTAAGCTAAGAGGCTCCATAAAACTGGGATATTTTGCAGGCAGGTCTCCAATGTGGGATTCCCGGGGATGTCCAGGTTGGCTTTTCGATAGCCTGGCAACACCACTGAGGGAGGCCGGTTTGGAGGTTTGGGGGGGACTTGTTTATAAATGGTTCTCTCCTCCCTTGGGAAGCTTTACTAGCTAGAGTAGGGCCGGGTCTTTCCAGATTCAAGTATATAAAGATTGCGAGTTGGGCTCACTCACAGCGTTCAGCTAGGGGTAGATACCAACTGGGAGGAGACAGCAGCTTAGTGGCCCTGATGCTGGACAAACTTTCTGTGAGTAAGGAGATCTCAGTCTGGTATAACTTATTATTGGAAGAGGTTGACGGGGATTTCACCTTACCGGAGACACTGTGGAGCGCTTCCTTTATTGATCAGGACACTGATAACATCTGGCACGCCTCTTTTAAAATCTTGTGGGACATAGTGAAACCAGTCTGGTTGCGTAGGAATCATCTTTTTACCCTACACAGGGCATATTATTCACCACAGCGGCTGTCGAAATTTTCAATAAACTCCCCTGTAGCCTGCCCTAGGTGTGGGCTTCTAGCAGCCTCTGACATACATATGTTTTTTGAATGCCCACTCTTGTTCTCCTACTGGGATTCAATTAGTAAACTATTGACTACATCTTTAGGGGTAGCAATCTCAATCAATGCAATGGCCGTAATCTTCGGATTATTTTCGGGAGTTCGAGGCCCTGCTAAGAACCTTCTTTTTTACTGCATGTTATTGGCCAGAAGGGAAATCTGCAGGAAATGGAAAGACCCAGCACCTCCCACGTTGTTAGACTGGCGTATCTCAGTCCTGCAAACATCCAAAGTTGACCTCGCAAGATCTGGCAATCCCGAAAAACGTAAATTTTGGCTTCTCCTAAATTTGAATTAGTTGGCTTTTGACTGTGGGTTTTTTTTTTCCCCCCACTGTCCTATGATTAAGCTGCTTGGTCTATATTTTCCTTTTCGGTATACCCAATGGTTTCCCCAAACGTCAGTGGGTATCGAATTGCAGCAACATCTCCCTGCTACGGTTATATCGGGGTGCTTTATGGAGAGATGTGATAATGCTGAGTGTCAACATTGAATTATCGGTGAAAGCACTACCAGTATATCTGTGGCAGTATATTCCTCTCTCCGATAGCCTGATGTGATATACCAAGGGCGATAATGAGGACAAATAAAAAAAAATTTAAAAAAAGAGAGTGCTGCTAGGGAGATGAGAATATTTCAGTGTAAGGCCACCACTCACAACTCTGTCTGCTGAGGACACCCTCAAGACACTGCCTCCACTATACACCGACCTACAAAATTTGACCACCACCACTACATGACCTGTCAACCTGTCAAAACATCACCCAAATTAAGATACATAAATTGGCTAAGGTTAAGAGTTATTTTCATTATAAAAAAAGAGTAAAGGTAACTTAAATAATGAAAAAAAGAGGACTAGCCATCTCTCCACTGCTCACCCTGGGACTATGTAATGACAGGCAATGGATTGGCAGGCTGGAGTAGGGACAGGCAATGTACTACAACTATCTGCTGCTCAGTTTGTTTGCCTCGACCCCCTGTAGCTGAAGACAAGTGATCACTATTTGCGGTCTCACCTATTTGGTGGACACTGGAGATAGTATTATATTGCACTCTCTAAGAGTTAATATCGTGATCGAATGCGTGCATAATTACTGTTAAGCAATTGATTGTCATGGCTGCCTACAAGAATAGCTGCATCAATAAAATAATGAATGAAATCGTTTATTAGTTTGTCTTTTAGATACTCAATTAAACCTATATCACACTGTTTCTAGTTTTAATTTCAGCTTTTTTTTTACAACCCCTTCACGTGCTCAGAACAGGAATCTTGCCAACGGCAGAGGCTATCATGTGGCATAAACATTATAGAACAAAATGTATTGTTAACAAAATAGACAAATACCAACATTCTACTATAATTAATCCTCGTTTAAGATTAGTATTTTAGAACATATTTTTGCCAGAGCGGAACTAAATACCAGTTTGGCATTTGCATTTTCAAACTTGGAAAAAAAATCGACTTTTCTACAAGCGATTAACAGCCTGATTCATCAAAGACCTTTTTTGCGAGTCTTTAATGGCGATTCATAAGGAATCGCTATTAAAGACTCGCAAAACGGGATTCATGTAGGAATCGCAAAAAAAATGCAATTCCTACACATTCCTTATTTGCGATTAGCAAATTGCTAATCGCAAATAAGGAATAACTCCCCATTCATTCCTATGGGCCAAAAGGCCCATAGGAATGAATGGGGAGTATTCCTTATTTGCGATTAGCAATTTGCTAATCACAAATAAGATAGCGATTTAAAGGGTGCTAGGGGTGTCCAAAGGACACCCTGTAGCACCCCTGAAACGAAATCTACATTGGTGTTGCGCACACACATGTCCAAAGGACATGTGTGTGTGCAACATGCAACTTAGAAAAATGCCTTTAAAAGCATTTTTCTAAGTTTTCGCTATTTACCACGAGGTTTGACCTCGCGGTAAATAGCGCCCCGAAATTGCGATTTTGCAATTTAAAAATGGATGATGAATTGCATTTAAGGAATCTCAAATAGAGATTCCTTAAACGTAATTCCTCGCAAATTTGCGAAATCGCTATTACCAATTTTTGCATTTGGGATGATGAATCCCAAATGCAAATATTGCGCTCGCAAAGGGCCAGATTCTGAGAATCTGGCCCTTTGCGAGCACAATTCACCTTCATGAATCTGGCTGTAAGAGGCTAACGCTTCCCGCATTCTGCGGTCAGTTAACATTGTATTTTTTTGAATACCCTAAGTTGGAGTTGAATATAAAATACTATTTGTGTGTGTTTTTTTAACTTGGCTACCAGCGCACAACAAATTAGATATTGGCTGCTCTACATTCTAGAAGAGCTAATCATATTTATTGACGAAATACATTCTAACCAAAAGAGGTATTGCGGGTGATCTTATTGTAAAGGCAAAAAGTCTCTTCACCATTCTTCCCACAGTCACCGTAAATGTTTTTAAAAGCATAGATTTCTGTCAACAGATTAAGTCTGAACTAGTCACGGTCTGTCTCTAGAGACAATGACCTTGTTTATCAGTTAAAAATCAGCAATCTTGTCATCTGTCCAAAAGCCAGGTTTTACCATTCATTCCAGCTTCCCCATTCCAGCATCACAAACAGAAAAAAAATCAGGCGCTGGCCTACAGTCATCAAGTTAAGGAATAGACTCAAATATTCAGCTGGCTCTTACTCACTGGCAACTATATATCATACTTCAAATATACATTAGTCACACCAATGCAGAGGAAATCCTCCACTGAAGATTGAAGCCGTGTACATTAATCATAACTATACTCAAGATTAGAAACCTTCCACATCGGAAATACTGACTAGTCTCCCTTCTAGCTATTATTTCTAACATAACTGAACGATTGCTGGTTGTTAGGATTACCCACTACAACATCTGCAACCATGGCTGCGTAAACTACAATCCAAAGAGAGGGCCATCACTCACAAAACTAACAGCATCATTTCTGGCCACCACAACCACAGGGTGGAACTGGCCTATGGCACAATCGGGCAGTGCCCGCCCGATGGGATGGTCTGACATCAGTATGTGGGCAGGTTTTGTGGCTGTTTGTCGGTCTGTTTTTGGTCTGCTAGGCCAGTTTTTACTATTGATTTGCCTGATATTAAAACAAACATTGCTCCTGCAAGATGAAACCTATGCAAGGCACTAATACAACATGTCTTTCCAAGTTCAAAAGTGCCAGAACTTGCAAACATGGGCCACTATTTTTTTAACATTCTAATTCACTAAGAGGGGACCCTTTTATTTTGGCGCCCAGGTCTATTTTCTGTCCCAGTCCGACCCTGTTCAACCATCAACCTGTCAAACCATTGAGGCTCCATTCAAATCATAATATTAATATTGTACAAAAAGGTATTCCTGGAAGTCAAAGCCGATCCTTCAAAGCACAATTTCCGCTTCCTGTGATGGAAATGACCGGTAATGGGCGCACATGCACTAATGTGAATGAGAGAGACTTTGGATGCAAGAGATGAAGTGTATTTCAGTGTGCTCCATTTGTAGGTGAAGATTTGACCTCGGTCAAAGTAGTTGCATTTAAATCTACGAGTGATAATTCCGTAGGCTGCATACACCCATTTTAATAAATGAAGACCATGTTTCATCTCAAAGCTGATGAGGTGAAGATCATGTTCCCTTGAATTTCCTGAGCACTCTCACTCCCTTTTTTTGGTGGAAAGTCAGTAACCTGATAAATCCTTTGTACATGGCTGAGGAAGAAAGGTTTCTTGTATCCATACAGTACGTTTCTCCGCTTCAAGCAGGGAAACTAAGATTCAGATTATCCAAACAACCCACGGAGAGAAATATCGAAAGCTTTTCTGTCTCAAAGTGTTCTGGGTTAGCCGGTAGGTAGTAAACGGATATACTTGGAATAAGGCCAGAAACCCACCTTAAATGATATGATTGAGGTGAAGCACTGGGAAACAGAAGGCCCCAAATCTTAGAACACAATTTTAACATGTTCTAGAGACACTGATGTAATGTAATCCTCAGCAGCATTTTTATCATATGTAAATCTATGTTTACAACAAAGGCTATCCACTCTATGTCCTTCTGAAGCAGACATACTGAAACACGCCAAACTATATATGGTATTTGGGTGAATTACAATGTAATAAAATAGGTGTCAGATTTTAACATGTGGCACCCCTGCCTCGAAAACACACAATAATGTTATTCCTAATCTCTCCGGGATCATCCTGGAGGATATATCATTACATTTTGGTTTGGCCCAGACTACCTAAATCATGAGACTTTGCTGCCAATGGAGGAACTATATTCACATGGAAAACCGCAGCAGAAGGTTGGAGAAAAGGAAATGTATTTCACTCACACATACAAACATAGCTAAGGTATCAACATCAACTGTTTGCACATGCATGAACACATTTCAAGTCATTAGTACACAAAGGCTTGCTTGTCTGGCTGATGAGGGGGTGATACTCCGAAATCGGTCCCAAGATACTTGTTTCCAGTCCAGGGCGGACCTGAATTTGCAGTTTGGGCTGGACTGTTCCCCTGGGGAGCAAGACTGATCTGCATATGTTTGGGTCCAAACTGGAGTGACATGGCGAGCAAAATAACGGTGGATTAAACCCAGATCTGTGACTGGGCGTGAGGTGAGTGTTTGAAATGTTCCTACACTCCATCTATCATAATATTTTATTTTATGTTGCTGCTATAGGCGCACTAAGTGCCTACGGGTATGCCCAGACATGGGCCCCTCGCTCGCTGCGCCACTGAATTCAAGCTAGCCTGGATGATGTGGGGTGATAGTCCAAAACCGGTCCGAGGATGTTTGTTTCCGGTCCAGGGAGGACCTGGCTGTGCAGTTCAAACTGGACTGTTCCCATGAGGAGCAGGGTCAAGACTGATTTGCATAGGACTGGGTCCAAACTGGGGTGACGTGGCAAACAAAGTAACAATGGATTAAACCCAAATCTGTGGCTTGGGGTGAGTGTTTGAAAAGTTTCAACACACTGTCGATGATTATATTTTGTGCTGTTGTAACTGCATTAGTAGCAGATTTTGAAAATAAAAATAGTTCCAATGTTTGCACGCAATTAAACTAAACAAATATACATTACATCATGCTCTACAGGAAGAGAGACATACACATCAAAAATATGTTCATTTTATTTGCAAGTTATAGCAACAGTAGTATTTTGAGTAGGTGACAGATTCTTCTAAACCCTACACATGTTTTTTTGTGATTCCCTGCAGTATTTATATTTCGTAGCAGAATTGTTCCTGTGCAGAATTTTCAGCTTCAAACATCTTAAATCCGCTATTAAGGTTTCATACATAATTACATTTCACGTTTTAATACACAGTTTGCTTCTAGTCCATGTGGTAACTTCCATGCACTGTATGGTGGTTTTCAATTATACATAGTTGTTTGGTGCCCTTAGACTAAGCCCTAAATATACATATACAATATGTTCAGGTGACAAACTACGGCAGAAACGTTTCTGATGAATATGTATTTTGGCGAAGATCAGGCCACAGCATTCTCAAACTTTATTTTTTACAGCATGTGTAACTTATTTTACCAATGATTGTCAATTGTAATCAGGTTCTAGTCATTACTCAGACACCATTTTTTGCATAGCATCAGGGAACCCTGGCACATTATCCACGACATGTTGGCTGTGGTCACTTGTGGGATGTAGCTGATCTAGTTAGTGAAACAGGCAGCAGCCAAAGCCTTTGAGCCAAAAAGGGTCCTGACATCGACAGATTTATACGTTTTCATTGGGTAGGAAAAATACTGTGGTCTAGCTTGGATGGCATGCAGTGATTTAACAGTGTCAACGTCAGTCTTGTACAGCTGCAGAATCTCAATGGTGCAAATCACAAGAGACTCTTCTCCATCAACCAGCGAGTTTCTCCGGGGCGAGTGGCTTCAGGTCTAAACAGCATTATCCAAGAAGTCCCGGGAAATTCTAAGCAGTCTGGGAGCACGTAACCCCAGCCTTCAAACCCATGAAAGAGATGTAGCACATGGTCACCAGAATACTGGCTGTGCTACTTTATATTTGTATGCTCTCCAGAGTTATTCACACAACTTGCAGACACCCTGTAATTGTGTCCTCCACATGGGAAGGTTTGAGACGGAATTGTCGGTACAGTGCCAAGATTCCAAAACCATATACTCGCCTTTTGATTCCTCTTTACAATGTTGAAATGTACTAGTTTTGTAGGAAAGAGCTGCATTTAGCCAGCATCGCAACAGAGGTAGCACAAGGCAATAGGCTGTCCTCCAAACTGTAAATGGAGAGGGTGTTTGCTCACAATAATATAGTTCCAGTTAACCCCATTCCTTCATCAGTTTGATGACTAGACATTGTCCCAAATGCAAACTGCTGTGGATTAATAAGTAAGGGGCAAAAATCTTCCTTTGAAGTATTTTGTCATTTTCTATTAACAGGAACAATATTTTTATGTTTAGGGGTGTTACTTTCAATACTGTAAGGATTCATCATCCACATTATCTCCACTACTGTGATTTATCGATTCTGGCCAATTCTTTGATGAAGATGACTTTCGACCACTGATAGGGACCTGCAGTTCTCCTAACATCACATTAGCTATAACTTACAAATTCGACTGGTCATATTATCAAATAAAATAATTTGCCTGACGGTCTATTCTCTTATACCTGTATTTTGGTGCATATGTTTATCATGCTTGGAAGTAGACATTAAAGTTGTATCACCTTATTTAAAAAGATATAAAACATTACACACCCACAAGACAAAATATAAGACAGGACACAGGCTTAGGAGAGAAAGCATACATACCTTCTTTTAGGCTGGCAAGAACTTCTTCCATGTCACACTTTATCTTGGTCCGGCAGTTCAATTTCTTATCCCAGAGGGTTGAAACGTCTTTTTGACAAATCTCTTCATAGACCAATTTCGCTTTTTTGGATTGAAGTTCATCTCTGCTTGCTGGAACAGAACCATAAAGTAGTCTGTGTTATTCTGATAAATTATTCGGCCACAATGGCTCCACATATGGATCACCTCAAATTTCCACGGATACCTTTGCATAAATGTTGGTGAACAAATATTAAGACAAAACATTTCAATATTTCAGTAATGTCAGTTGCTCTTTTATATACTCTGAGTGAAGCCATGCATCAAAACCTCCACTTGTGAAATTAGGAAGCTTAAAAGAGCAATTCAGTTATGAGGTTCAAGGAATAGGGGCCTCCCCATTATGACACTACTAACACAACAGATAGCAGCAGCACAGAGGGAAGGGTATCCGTCCATTACTCCTTTCAGCTACCCAGATTATGAGATCCAGTGCTAGACCAGCCAGCTGGTAAACTAGCGGATTACCAAGCAGGCTGCAAGCTCAATGGCTAAACTCTGCATCGCAGCACTGTGAACAAATCTCAGGGAGGAGCAGGCAGGACTGTTTTGAATGGTCCTGCTCTCAGAACTCCAGCCACCTACACATTCTCACAGCTGCTGAGCACTAGCAGCTTCATCCACCACTCACAGCTAAGAAGGTAGACGGCCGATGAGTGGAGGTGAGAGAATGGTGGTGGAGCAGAATAGGCAGGAGTAAAAACTGTTCGGGAATAAATGACTCAAGTGCTTCTCCTTAATAGAAATCTCAATGAGTTTAACTCTACAATGAGAAGATTATGTCCAATCTTGGTTACAAGTGATGTTTTATATATGCCATCTACAGACATATTGGCCCTATTCACAAAGGCACATTTACACTTGTAGATTTGCTCACATGTAAATTTACTCTTACACTTTGTAACAAGTTTTCTATTTTGGCTATTCGCCATTTCCGAATGTAAAGTTACTCCAAAGTGTATACCTAAATGTCCCTCACTACTGAAACCAAAGGGATGGCGCCAAATTAATTAATGTATTGTTACTGCTAGTAGCTTTTCACACATAGGCAGAGGTCTCTGCCACCAGAGCGGATATCTTCCTATAACCCGGTATTTGTAAAGCGTGAACTAATCGCCCCTAAGGGTCTCAGGGCGCTAAGGGCCATCGGGAAGATTAAGTGAGCTATTACCTAGAGTCACATGGGGCTGGGCTGAGCTGCCGCTGGTGCCGGGGATCGAACCGTGAGCATCATGCTCCAGAGTCAGCCGCCCTGGCCGCTGCGCCATACCTCGCCCTTTGGTAAAGTATAGGGAAAGGCCCTAATAATTTTATCAAACTTTTAAAAACTTTGGTAAAAATGTTTTAATGAGGAATATTAATATAAAATTATTTAGTACTTTTTAAACCTAAAAAAAGTAAAATAAAATGTTACAGCACTATTGTCTTATGTGTTTTAAAAATAATTTATTTTAATATATTTAAATTATATTTACATAAAAATGTATTTTAAAAAATCCCAACTACAGTCAAATATTTCTTTTTGTTTTATTTATAATGTGCATCAAAGAAGTTACTGAAATGTAGCTATAGAAGTAATTTTCATTTATTTATTTAAGCAAAAAAATCCTGAAGGTTTTTTTTTAAACCTAAAACTTCTAGTAAATTATGTTATAAAATAATATTTATTTTTAAATATATAATTATTTAATGTGAAATAAAATGTATGTCCATTTTTTAAAAGTTGAAATAGGTTAATTTATATTAAAATCATCTCCTACGGAGGTGTATTTCCCTGTTCTGGTTTTGAAGTTCCAGGGGTTGGCTATGTGTGTTACTGGACAAACTTCATGTCAGAGCTTAAGTGCATATTTTGGCTGTTGTAGAGAAATTTGTGAAAAGTAATGGACTTACTGTTTTATTGGTGGGTGTCTGTCCCTCCTATATGCCTTTTTACTACTAACTAAACCACTCCCGCTTAGTAGTGAGTATTGCCATGGGAGGTTTGGTTATTTATACAGATTTGAGCCTACCGGGAAATTATGCCTGCCTTGATTGTAACTCTCATAGGATTCAGGCAGTCAGGTTCACCGGAAAAGGTCTTAGATTTATTGCTGTAAATATCTATAATAATGAGACTGTGGGATCTAATACCTCCCTTGTTACCGAACTAGATAACAGGTTGGGCCAGGTAACAACAGGTCAAAAAAATGGGCTCCCATATGGGTTGGTGGTGATGGGAGATTTTAACTGCCATTTGTGCCCGGCACTGGTCCAAACAAATATAGATTGGTCCCAATGCCCCATGGAGAAGGGACCGCATTTCTCTCATACGCCGTTGGGCCTAGCTCTTAGGACATTACGGTTCAAATATGATCTTGAACATACCATTAATATGGTAGGGACACAGGAGGATGGTACACTCCCCCCTACATTCAAGGGCAGAGGATGCTCTTCCTTTATAGATTACATCTTGGTGTCTAGGGCACTAATTAATAAGACAACCAGTGTAGGGATCGAGTGGAGTGGTTTTAGTGACCACAACCCCCTTGTTCTGGAACTGCTGCACTTGGCAGGTCCAAGAATTAGAGCCCAACCTACAGTCACTGAGAGAGTAACTGACCAGGGCAGGAGATTAAAATGAGCAAAAATAGACGGGGAAAAATTTTATAAGGGACTGGTAGAGGCAGGGAAACTCGCTATTAACGATTGTCTGGACATAGAGGTCCACGGACCGAGGGTAATGGAAGCTTTCGGACAGATAGCTAAGCTGGTCGATGGTTTATTAAAGACTAGTGTGCCACTCAAGAACGACGGGAATCCCCGTTGGTTCGATAAAGACTGCTCTAAAGCTCTGAGGGAGTTGAAAAGCTGCCTTAAAACCAAACCAAGGGTCCCCCATAAAGTTAAAGAGGGCAGAGATGTCTACAAAAAGGAGATTAAGAGGAGGAAGCTTGCTTTGCAGGCGGAAGCATGGGCAGATTTGCGAGAAGCGGGGGAAAGAAAGGACTTAACAGGTTTCTGGAAAATAATTAATAACCCAACTTTCCAGGAAAAAGATTCCCCGGATATAGCGGCCAATATTCTCCCAGAACAGTGGGTTAACAATTACAGGGGCCTGTATAATCATGAGTCTGGCTCCACTGTAGGCCTACCGGGCAGCTCAATTGAGGCCACATTGGTGGAATTTTCCATCAAAGAAATTATTGCAGGGATTGAGGGTCTGACCAAAAACAAAGCACCGGGGCCTGATGGAATCCCCCCTGACCTGTTTTTGAGTAACATCGAGCTCTGGGCCCCTCTTATGACAAGGGTAATAAATACTGCCATTATTTACGGTCTGCCCCGGTCCTGGTCCATGGCAGTAATTGTGCCAATCTTCAAAAAGGGTATAGGGACGACCCAAAGTGCTACCGCCCGATCTCCCTGATTGATGTGTCAGCAAAACTTTTGGGGAGGGCAATCCTTAATAGACTGTCCGAGTGGACCGATGAAAGAAACATCTTCTCGGACACTCAATATGGATTTAGGGCAGGGAGGTCCACTAGCGACCAGTGCCTGAACCTATATATGCTGACTGCCAAGTATACCATAGCTAGTGATGAACCCATTTACATGGGTTTCATGGATCTGGCAGCAGCATTCGACCATGTCAACAGGGACAAATTGTGGGGCATGATGCTCAATATGGGGATAGAGAGCGGTCTAATTAACATCTTGAGAGAACTACATAGTGACACCACTGCCAAGGTCCGCTTTAACAGGGAGGGGGGATTGACTAGTTCTTTTCCCTGCAAGAGTGGAGTCCGTCAAGGCTGCATTCTTGCTCCCTTTTTGTTTTCCCTTTATATTAACAATTTAGAGCAGTTCCTGCTGGGTTTGAAGGCAGATTGCCCAAGGGTGGGGTCGCGTCACATTCCTGTTCTGCTTTATGCAGATGACGCGGTTCTGATTGCACGCACACCGAGGAGTCTACAAACCCTGATTGATGGATTTGTCAGTTTTATGAGGGCCTTGGACCTCTCTGCAAATCTAAGTAAATCCTATGTGCTCCTGGCAGGGAAAAAAAAACACCTCCAAATTCACATACAAAATAGGGAGTCACACTCTGGAAGTGGTTAAAACGTTTCCCTACCTTGGCGTAACATTTGATGGCGCCTTGCGATTTGATACTTTGGTGGAGGAACGCTGTGGTAAAATGGTTGCATCTAACGGGGCAATCGCTAGCTATGGCAGGAGGCTAGGAAGATGGTCCCCGGAACAGGTGATAAACCTGTATAGCTCTGTATCATGCTCCAAGGTACTCTATGGGGCAGAAGTGTGGGGCTTTGTTAATACCACTTGCATCCAACGAGAAGAAAATAAATACCTGAAATCACTTCTGAGGGTCCCACAATGTACTGCTGGTTTGATTGCCCATAGAGAGTTAGGGAGACCATATATAGAAGATCTGATACAATTGAGGCCTATTATCGCCTGGCTAAAAATTTGGGTGAACCCGGAGGCGACACTAGGCAGAGAAATCTTATCAGATTGCCTAAAGAGGGACAAGTGTATGCGCATTCCTTGGCTCCTTTATGTGAAAAATACCTTAGAGGAACTAGGTTTTGGGAACCTCTTCTTTCACCCTGCATCGATTGTAGCCCAGAACAAACAGCATGTGGGGAGAATTTTCCTGGAGCGGAAAACCCTGTGCAGAGATGAGGCCGAAGGGTGTAAAAAGACTGTGAGGGCCCATCACCAAGAAAAAAGCGTGGAAGGTATGGAGCCATACTTGTTTCTCATGCATAATGTACAGGATAGGTTCCTGATGTGCCGATTCAGATTGAACCTACTCCCATTCATGTTGGCATCTCCAGCGGGGTTTGTTACATCACTAGAACAGAAGGGGCCCTGCGGCTGCGACAACAGGTCTCCGCAGGACTCCCTTCATTTGGTTCTACTCTGCCCTTTCTACTCAATGCCCAGACGCAAATACCTGGTAGATATTTTGAGAAAAGCTAACCTGGTCCACGCTAGAGATGCATTACTTTTCTTACAGAAAGCGGAGGACCCCTTGACACTGTGTAGCATTATGAACTTTATTAAGGTAGCACTACGATTAAGGCTCACTAGAGGGGAAGATTGAAATCTTTTTATTCTTATTTTTACATGTTTAACATGGCTTTACTGTTGCAGTTACGTCGTGTAAATTCATTGTACAAAGAATCCTGAAATGTTTAATGACTTTTTACTATGTATATATGAATGTGCTTTTATGGTGTTTTTTAGTCACCGAATAAAGTTTCTTGAATGAGTGAATGAGTATTCTCGATTTCCAAGTCACTCCCCTTTGTCCCTGCCACATTTACTACTAAAACGCAGGCTGACATGAAGTGCGGAGTTCTCCACATTGAACTAATAGGCCAGGCAAAGACCTCTGCATGAAGGTAAGTGAGTAACTTTCAGTAGTAAGTGGGTAGTGCTAGTGAACTAAACATACTACAATGTGCAGTTTGTGAATAATGCCCATATCTTTTTAAACCATATCCATCATTAAACTATTAAAGCACCGGAAACAAAAAGGTTACTATTTTTGCTACATATTAATTTTCTGTTAGATTATTCGAGCAATATCATATGTACAAGGGAGCATTGCCCACAGCTTCCTTTTTAAACACACTTTAGGAATCTGACATTTTTTCTGAAAAAATAAATATGTTCTGATTTAACATGAAATCAATTAGCTTTCCGTTGACTTTGGGGAAGCATGATTGGAGGTTTTGCAGCACAAAACAACATCTGCAGCCTGTGTAACAAACCTAAGCCTGCTCATCCTAGCTTCCTAAATACTACAATCATAAATCACTATAATTCAGAAATATCCTGAAGAAGCTCATACAAGCATCTTTTAAATCACATCCCTAGAAACCACACAAATGCAGATCTACACCAACGAGTATATATTCGGTCTGCCCTGCATTTGGAAAATAAAGGAAACTAGTAACATGAAGAACAATGGACAACTCAAGGTTTGCAGGTCAGGCTTCTAACCTTGCATGGGTCAAAAATCTACATACTGAAATTAACAGAGCATCTAACCGCTCATCATAATGTCTGTGCTCGTGTAATTTACACTACTGGACCAGTCGGTGGTTCTCTAGATCAAGGTGCTCAACCGCCTAACACAGGTAATGGGAACTGAGGGACCACCGTCTACCTTCCTTTGGTTCCTTCTCGAAAGGCTGCCCCCAAGGTTAACGGGCACGGTTCAAAGTGTGCAAATTGATGGTAATATTGCTTATTGATAAATCAGAAGTGCACATTTTGAAATGGAAACACTCATTTGGTGAGCCTGGGTGCAGTGTTCTATTCAATGTAATATTAAAAAAGTGCAGTCAGGGCAACTATTATTAAAAACACTTCTAACATGGAAGCACTTTGCCACTATGCATAAATCAAGCACATTGTGGAAATAAATCCTTCAATAACATAAGAGCGTTTTGCAACATACGTAGGCAAAACAGCCTTTTCCATCGCAGCCACAATAGCTGCTAATTTCCTTTGTTATCTATTGAGGGAAATTGCACATGCCAATGCCAGTTATTAAAGGGTGGTCTGGCAAGGTTTGGGTTCAAATGCCTTAGAAAGAACTTCCTTTTGGGGAAAGAATAAGACAGATGTTCACAGGCATGGGCTTGCAAGTGCCCATCAACAACAAGGCGGTAGTTTGACTCGTGTTATGTCTTCCCTTCTGCAGCTGTCTGCCCACGCTTCCCAAGGTCACGATAACGATCACGCCGATTGGAACACAGCCACAGAAATCACATTGATCATGTTTTCTCCTGCTTCCCAGAACAGAAGATCTGCAGTTGATGAATAGTAAATTGAGAGAACACAAAATGTTTTGAAACGGAAATGTTAGACAAATAAACTGTACTTTTCGCTGATGATGCCACTTAAAACCTACGTTTAAGAAAGAAGTAATCTGGGCTCTTTTATATGACAATAAATTGTCGGCCAAACACCCACCGGAAGCCGATGTATTAACAGTTAAAACTCAGGCCCTGCTCCTGGCAATGCAGACTGCCAACGCTAACATTGCCTCAGCATTATCTAGCCACTGGGTTTACTAAAACCACTCAGGAGAAGTATCTACGGCATCCTTCCCTCCTTGTTCCATCTACCTCAATGGAAACGCCCTTTGGAAACACTTTGATGTTGCCTGTGTGGGGAGGAGGAAAAAGATAATATCCATCAGCTATGTAGATGGAAAGAGCTTATGAGTGAACGCAGAGCACTGCTGCGGCATCCCTTCAATCAAAACAAGGCATTCGAACACGCAGGCAGGAGGGAAAAGCGTGTTTTGTGGCTGAAGATGTAAAGTTAAACTGCTGTTTTGTAATATTCCTGACCACAGCAGAAAGAGACGAAATAGCAAGGATACACCTGAAAGGCCCAGCAGGATACTGGAGGAGGCCGGGATGCAGTTTAATAACCCGCTGCAGTGATCCAATGGCACGGCAGCACTTTAAGCACATTACTAATCACCTGCCCCTCCGGCAGGAAACTACCTCTGCACTTTAATTAGAAGGGGACTGCTACCAGTATGTCAGGAGGCATCTCAGCGGTTAGCTATTTAATGTTGGTTTTATTACTCATTGAATGACACTTCTTGGTTATTTTGACATAAGCATACAGTTCTCAGAGAACATATAATGGATTCTTACCTCTGGAAAAACAGAATTCATATTTTAACACTATCGCCTATTTTTGCATTTTGATTGCTGTGTTCCAATCATTGGGGCCCCCCATGAACCTGCTGACAAGTGTATAAGCTGCTAGCCTCCTAATGTCGGTCCTAATGTCGGTCTGTTTGTCTTCTAATCTATATTTTACTAGTTGCACATTGATTGAGCTTTCCTATCACCAAGGAATGCCATGAACCCGACGACAAGGCTTAAAGCTGCTAGACTCCTACAGTCTGTCTTATTGTCTATTTGATGCTGGTTTTATTGCTCATTGAATCATATTCTTTGTTAGTTTTAAATCAGCATAATTTTGTAGAGAATATGATGTGATCTAATCAATGGATAAATGGAATTCATATTTTAAACACTGTTACCTATTTTGCCCATCAATTGCTGTTTACCAATCACTGGGGAATGCCATGAACCTGAGGACAAGTACTTAAGCTGCTGGCCTTTTAATGTCGTTCTGATTGTTTATAGAACTATATTTTACTACCCCCTAGCTGCTCATTGTTTGCTGCTTCCTAACAACTGGGGATTGCCATTAACCTGCTGGGAAGTATTCAAGCTGCAGGCCTTCCAAAGACGATCTTATTGTCTATTGAACTATATCGTGCTATGTTGTGTAAGAAGACAGAACGGGTTTTAACATTGTTATATATATATAGAATGGAAATCTCGTTTTAAACATTTTTAGCTGTTAAATGCAGTTTTTATCACTTATTGAACTATCCCTCACTGCCTTAACAGCACACGACTTTATTGAAAGTAATGTCCCGATTTTAACATTGGCATATAGGGTATAATGGAATTTATGTTTTAAGTATTGTTACCTATTTTGTGCATTTGATTACTATTTCACTTTCATAATGTAAATGTGATTGCAATGGTTTTAATTAATCATGTCAATAAAGAGATTACTTACTTAACATTGTCGGTTCTGGCGAGGCCCTCCATTGTTTTTTTTTTGCAGTTTTATATAGCACAAATTTGACCCAAAGGTATTGGAACACTTTACATGAGTGCCAGTTCCATTACACAAGGTCACATTTATCTCTGTGCTTTTTAAGGTCCAGGGAGATTAAGGGCTCAATTTGGATGTTGGGTGAAGAGCCTCCAACCAGCAGTCAGAGGTTCTCTGTCTGACATCCTGAGGTTTCCCTCCGACCACCGTATTTTGATTACGGCAGACAGAAGGAAACCCGCTGGGAGATTCAGTTCCTCTTCTGACTGGTTCTGTGAGCCTATCAGAACTGGAACAGAATTGTAATTCCTTCAAAGACGGCAGAGCCAAACTCGGCTCTGCCATCGGGATTACGATGTCGGTCTCCGACTGCCAATCCAAGTTTGGCTCTTCCAACCTGGATTGGCTGTCCGAAACTGACTTTGGGGCCCCTAACAGGACCCAGTACACCCTGGCCCTTTGCATTTGGGCCTGGGGGCACCTATGGCGCCCCCTTAACATCCATGCACAGTGTGGCAGGCACTGGTGCCTGCAACACGGTGCAGGGATGTATTAAACCGCATCGCTGCGGCAGTTATTTTTCCCCTACGCTGCTTTTTTCTAAAAGCCGCGTAAGATGACGAGCTCAGCTCGTCATCCGCACACGCCCCCCGTGGCTGATGACGAGCTCAGCTCGTCATCAGCATCGAAGGGGTTAATCCTCCATTTCTCAATGGAAGCTTGTGATGTGGACCTTTTCTGCCTGCCGCACAAGCTTCCATTGGAAAATGCAGGCTTGCCACTGCCCTATGAGGGGTTGCATCATGACAGAGCGGTCCGGAACCGCCAACCTAAGGTCGGGCGGTTCCTTTTCCATAACGTCCGCCCGACATCGTAATCAGGCACTAAGTGATTTGACACCACACTGTACTTTCAACTGGTACCAGTGGAAAAAATACATTTTCAGGGAACAGTTTTGCCCAGTGGCTAATGCACTTTTTTGGTGGCTTCATTAAAGTCCCAAGCAACCAGCCATCCACACAAACAGTTGTTTACAAAAAGACAATGGCACTGGCACTGCAGATCCCCTTGAGCATGCGAATTACAGACCAATCTCCCTTCTCCCAGCCATGGCCAAGGTGATTGAGAAACACGTGCATTCCTCTATTACCAGCTTTATAGAGAATAACAACCTGCTTCACGAATCTCAATCAGGTTTCCGTGCGAATCACAGCACGGAGACAGCCTTGCTCGAGATAACAGATGCCATTCGAGAAACTCTGGATGGAGGAGGAAAGGCGATTTTGGTCATGTTGGACCTGTTGGCTGCTTTCGACACCGTCCCTCATGTCGATCTCCTGTCAAGACTATGGGAGATCGGACTGCGGGGGACGGTGTTGGAATGGTTTAAGTCATTTCTGACCAACCGCCGACAAGTGGTCTGGGCACCTCCGTTTTCCGCTGAAATGCCTCCGCTAGAGGTAGGGGTCCCGCAAGGGTCATCCTTAGCCCCTGCCTGTTTAACATCTACATGGCTCCTCTGGCGGAGGTAGCGGAATTTTTTGGTGCCCAGATCATATCCTATGCTGATGACACCCAGCTACTTTTCACATGCAACAAGGGAGAGGATTTTGATGGCAAGCAGATCGGGGAGTGCTTGGAAGCCGTATTTGAGTGGTTTCTGAGTCATGGCCTGAAATGCAACTAGGATAAGTCTGAGCTGCTTTTCTTTGGAAGTCCACCAAATCCTGAGTGGAGGTCCTGGTGGCCACAGGATATGGCACCGCCTAGAGAAACCTCAGTAAAAGCTAAAAATTTGGGCATTCTCTGTGATACAGATCTATCTTTTAGACCTCAAGTCATAGGACTGACAGGAAAGTGCTTTGGTATGTTGAAGATGATGCGGAAATTCCTCCCCCTAATATCTCTTCAACATAAAAAAATCATAGTTCAAGCCTTGATAGGCTCGAGGCTTGACTATGCGAATGCCCTCTACCTAGGCCTTCCTAAATATCTCCTAGCTCGCCTACAGGTCGTGCAAAACTCGGCTGCTAGAGCTATCTTTGGACTGCCGCGTAGGGCACATGCGTCAGAGCTGTTGGAGAAATTGCATTGGCTCCCTATTGCCAAGAGAGTCACATTTAAAGTGTTGACTCTGGCCTTTAAAGCCCTACATCACATCGGCCCTAAGTATCTCCGGAAACGGATAGCGTTCTATGTTCCAAGGAGAACTCTGAGGTCTGCACAACTAGCAAAAGCCATCGTCCCTACAATCAAACGAGCCCGTACGGGAGGCCGCTCTTTTCGCTATCTGGCCCCTTGCTGTTGGAACAAGCTTCCTACTGCTGTGCGATCATTATCCAACTTGCTCGCCTTCCGAAAAGAGCTGAAGACATGGCTTTTTAACCAGTAACTATCCCTGCCGCCTGCGTCGAGCACTGTGTTATGTACTGTTTTTTTTCCTCTTTGTCAAAGCGCCGGGACACTCGTATGAGTAGCCGCGCGCTATAGAAGAGTTGTATAACATAACTGTGCTCCAGTCTGTGGCTGCGTGGAAAGTTCCATGCATCATCAATGTTAAATAATAAATGATGTGACACAAACAAGACATTGACACCTCTTTTCAATTCTAGACAGCTCAGAAATAGGCCAAAGTGATAACGCCAGGCTCCTCTAGGTCTAGAAATCCTACCGTTTATCACCAGGGATGTGGGACAGGGAAGAAACCTAAAGTGTTCTCTGGGCCGTGGAGTGAGGTGGAGACAACACCCTGCTAACTGCTAAGCTCTGGTGGTCACCATCCTCCGCCTATCAATCAATCAATTATATATAGAACATATATATAGAACACAAGGGTACCCAAAGGCGCGGTAAGCTAGGGACCTTGGGTAAATCAATCAATCAATGACATTTGTACAGGGCACAGCTGCTTCAGAAGAAGCATCCTGGCACTGAAAGCAGAGACTGAGAACAAGACCGGTCCATCAAATATAGGTTTGGTCAAAGAGAAAAGTTTAGAGTTTTTTCCTAAAGCCATGCTCAGACTTGGCCATGCAACGTTTAATTGGAAAGGTGTTCCAACATTACACTGTCAGTACTGAGAACAATCTACTACCCTGACGGACTTTGGCAAACCTGAGAATGCGCATAAGTTGGTGGTGGTTCGGTCTGAGTGATCTTTCCTTTTGGGACTGACCAAGTCGGTTTCTCCGGTATCGAGGGCCCTTGCCTTCAAGGGCTCAGAAATCCAAGGTCAGGGCCTTGAACTTAATCCTTTTTGCCACAAGGAGCCAGGTTAGTTGCCTCATATGCGGTGAGATATGATGGCGAAAAGAGACCCACCAGATCAGCCTAGTGGCTGCATTCTGTATAATCTGAAGCCTATAGATCAGAAAAGCAGGGAGAACCAAATAAAGGCCGCTCGAGTAAACCAAACATGATGTCATAAGAGTGTGGATTACTGTTTTTTGTGTCTCTTCCGGAAGCAAGTGTAGCACTTCCTGAATGATCTATGCTTCAAAAAGCGGATCGAGGAGATGTGCCTGACCTGGGTGGCAGAGGAAAGCTCAGAGTCAAATAGGATCCCCAAATTTCTTGGCGAGAAGGCCAGAACAGGGGTGGATTCAATTCTACCGGCCTCCAGCGGTTAGCGGGTGGGAAGCCTTCTAGCTAAAGAAAATAACCTCGGTTTTATCTGTCTTCAGTTTTAAAAAGTTTGATTCCATCCAGTTGACAATGCCTTTTAGGTAGTCTTTAAATTTGAGGAAGGCCGCTTCTAAATGTTCGCGGAATGTGAAAAGCAGTTATATGTCATCCACATAGGAGACTACATTCACTCCCCAGGATTCAATAAGGGTGGCCAGAGGGCCAAAGCATAGGTTAAAAAGCAGCAGGTTGAGTGACCAGGGGTTTGGGGGAGGGAGATAAAGGGTGGCGAAAACCCTCCTTGGAGCGCTCTTCCAGGTAAGATCGAATCCAGGACAGAACTGTGTCTGAAAACCAATTAGGCTTAACCTATTAAACAAGGTGGAGTGTGCCACCATGTTGAACACTGCCAACAGGTCTAATAGTACCACCATGGCAGAAGAGCTGCTGTCTACAGTTTCTCTTATGCACTCTGACACTTCCAATAAGGCGGTTGCCGTGCTGTATCCAGTACGTAAGCCAGATTGAGCATCACGCAGCAGATCGTTTGCCTCAACGAATGATGAAAGTTGGTGATGTACCAACTTCTCCAAGATCTTTGCAGGAGCTGGTAGTAGTGAGATGAGCCTAAAGTTGCTGAGCGTGCTCAGGTCTGCATCTGCATTTGTTTTTTAAAAGAGCGGCAGCAGGAATGCCTGTTTACAGATGGGCGGGTAGATGCCGGACTTCAAGGAGGCATTCCAAATCATATTAAGATAAGGATTTACCGAATGTGCAGTCAGTCTGAGGATTTGAAGGGGGCAAGGTTCCCCTGGAGAACCTGATTTGCATTTCAACAGTTCCTCGAGTGAATCATCTTCTGGTATAATGCAAAACTCAGAAAGAACGGGTAAGTGACTGGCGGGTCAGCTGTGTCAACCAGTGCTTAATTTGAGTCGCTAGTTTGCAGAGCTCGGCACCAGTACTTAATTGGTTTCTGGTGCTCGGCACCGGCACTTAATTGTCATCACCACACTTATGACACTCTGCCACATGGTGGCGCTGCTCATCTAATTTAGAGATGAGCAGAACAACGGCTGTTTATGAATACAATATACAAATAAAAAATACTAATACCTGCCTCCCCAGCCTATCCTTTAGCTTTGGGGACATGGAATAACCTGAATGGTCGTACTTGGGGAAAACCTTGTGGGTATCTGCGCGAATTATAAGTGCAAAAAATAAATAAATAAAATAAATAAATACTTGCAGGCGAGAGAAATGGTTAGTAGCTGTTTTGGTACACTCATTGGCAGCAATGACGGGGCAATGGGTGGTGCAAACTGCAGTGGCCACCTGGTAAGGGACCTGGCATTTTTTATTTTACAAATTAAGCACTGGTGTCAACAGTCCACAGGATGGTGAAGTAGAGTTTGGGGATTTTTTTTTTACCAACAATCAGGTAGCCCAGTGCAGAGATCATGCGAGGGGAGAAAGGTACTTTTAACCACAGCAGGAGAAGTATAGGACTTAACAATGACAGGCTGTCCTTATCCTTCCCTTCCGACAAACAGGTGGTCTCCTGGCCCCCAGTGTTCCGCAGAATTAAATCACAGTGCAGCCTCCATCAATTCTGAAGAAAGTTTGTGTTCAAGGAGTCTCTCACACAATGCTTCATGCTAGACACTACTTTTATGTCGAAATCATACCAAGCTAGAAAAGGACAAATCTATAAGCAAGAAAAGAAATGCTTCTTGTTGCAGAAACATTATACAAAGAAGGACCTTTGGGCAATAGCATGTTTTCCAAACTCCTACAGTCAGGGGCCAAATGCACCTTGGGATGACCAGAATAAGGCTCCTACACGGCCAAGAATGAGGCACATGTGCAGGTCTCTGACTGCAAACTCTTAATTCAATTTCTGGTCCCCTTGACCAGCAGTATTAGCCCTACAAGTCGATCTGTGAGCTAAGCCTAAGACTACCATGTTGATTAGGTATTGTTCACATTTACAATGTTTTAGGTGGCACATACTTTGAGGATTTCTAACATTTGCAAAAGAAACAACTAGGACAGGAACGTATACTATACTCAGGGCTAATGTAATTATGCGAGTGTGCGGCTGCAGCGTTGTTTGGCCACATAATCCATTATCTGCTGCATAATTGCAGAATGTAACAACCAATGTGCACAATATCTAATCAACATGGTAGTCTTAGGCTTAGCTCACAGATCGACTTGTAGGGCTAATACTGCTAGTGAAGGGGACCAGAAACTGAATTAAGTGATTGCAGTCAGAGACCTGCACACACACCTCTGTGCTCCAGCTCCACTGCATCTGCTGCGTTGATCACAGCTACCTGGCCAGCGCTTAATTTGCCCCAAAAAAACAGCAGTGTTCCAAAGATTTTCTTAGGAGCTGTTGAGTGCCCGGATTGATGAATATGAAAGCTGCCTAGACTTGGTTCCACCTTAACCCTCTTTCACCCACAACGCAACACTTCTCGGCTCTTGAATTAACCCTTGCAGGTTTTTTTTCATCCCCGCTTGCTCCCTTTCCGTGGAGTCCTAGCCCTCTCTCTTGTTCCTCCTATGTCAATCTGCTACTTTCTCGCTTGCTCGGAGTCACGGTCTAAAGATGAGTAGTATGTTCTGGCTACCAAAAATGAGTGTTGGTGCCCACCCCCTACAACCATCAGCACAAATTAAGCATCGGCTATGCCCATTCCTCGGTGCTTAGACGCCAACCTCCGACACCAAAACAAGTGATAGCATCTGGTGGTCAGTCACCTTCCACAGCAGGATTCGAGGTACCTCGTGGTGTTGGCTTCAGCTCATTAATACACCGAAGCTAACAGCAGAAAGGAATCTAAAGTCTGGAGAAGCAGATAATACAGCGATAGCTGTCACATGGCCCAATATTCAAGAGGATGACTGTTGACAAGTCCAGTTTTTTCAGTCAGCAGAGCTAAGTTTTTTGGGACTTGTAGTTTAATGGGTCCCACAATGGGTATGATACAGGAGGTCTTAGAATGCTTAGTATTTAAAATCCAAGAGATCACTGGTGTACTGAAAAAGCAGATCATGCATCTGCAATGTAACGTGCTTGCCAATTTCCAAATGAAGGTCCATTACTAAATGTGCTGCTCCGTAGAGCTTCCATGGGAAGCAATTCTGTAGAACACCATATTAAACCAATCTATAGCCGGCGTGATGCCACCTTCCTTCCCCTCCCCCACCCGAGGGAGGGCTGTCCAGAAAACCAGACATCTCTGTGAGCAGCTCATCAGTCGGCCTGGAATCTATTGTACAACCCCACAATGACGCATCCTGTGACGTTGGCATTGCCCCTCCTCTCTCCTTCTCTGGAGAGCTGAGAAAGGCCAAGAGAGGACAAACTGTTAACTTCTGCCACTTTATCACTCTCTGGGTCTGGGGTATCTGGAGACCCAGGGTCGGAGATGGACCAGCACCCGGAAGAGCACATGCTACAGGACCCTGTTTTACACTGTTCTTAAGTCTGAGCACTGAAGAAACATAAAAAACAAAGCTGTTTCTTTTACTGTCTGACGTCATGGCAGTACATAACCAGTTGTCAAAAACCCTAAATAAATAAATACAATGTTCACGATATCTTAGATAGCTTTCTACAATTATATATATATATATATATATATATATATATATATATATATATATATATATATATATAGTGTAAAACATCGAAACGAATATATACATTAAAAAAAAACAATATTCAATGTTAATACATCAGTGTGCGCGGCTCCTCGTGAACAGCCCATACAAAGACTGTTTGTTATTTAATGCCCACTACACGTGACCTCCAAAAGTTGCCCAAAGTCAACGAGGATATTACCTTTGTTGGGATGGCCGACATTAAATGGCTGAAATATTTAGCTGCCTGTGTGTGTTTATACAGCAGAGGTGGTGATGATAAGCTATCTGGTCGCCGTGTTTATCTCCACGCCTGTGTGTGGTGTGTGCTTTCCCTGCCTCCTGGGTAGGTCATTTCACAGGGCCCGCTGCTTATCTACATCGAACTGCGGTCTGACCTCTGCGGCTGACCACCGGTCTGACCAGCTCCTGTGACCGAGGAAAGACCGTATTTACCCCAGCTGGATGCAGTTCAAAAAGGTCCTGGGTCCGCCTGTCCTTCACAGAGGTGGCCTGTGAGGCCCGGACCCTAGTGTCGCTGAACAAATCTACAGCCTGTCTTTTCCTCAAACTGTCTTATGCAGAATGTTTTTTTTTTCAACAAAGGAGTGCAAATAAATGAGTATTTCGAGTGCAACCATAGGAGTGCAAGTACTCACAGTTTAGAGTACCAGTTTGCTCCTGGGAAGTGCTGGTACTATCTCATTAAATCTATTGCAGCAGTGCTGAGAGGTGTAATGCCGTCGCCCTAAATGAAAGAATTGCAGGTACTCAGTACCGGACAGAACCTGCCCAATTGAAGCACTGCCTCCCCGAGTCATTTCAGCTGGAGGAGGGAATCTCCCTGAAATAAGCTTCATCTTCTCAACCCCAGGTGTAGCCACATATTTCGGGGGATTCCTGTGTCCTCTAACACGGTTTCCTTTCCCTGACTTTAAAGGGATTCTTCTGATAAAGCCCTGCACTTCGCGCATCTCAGAGACTGTGCGGGCTGAGAGACACATTACGGCTATTAAAGGGAGATTATTTTTTGCTAGGCCTGGTAACAATCGCAGTTTCCATTAGTGCAGCAGGTGCAGTGGCACCGGGGCGCCCCGAACCCCGATTATTGATGCGTTTTGCCTTTCAGGCAGGAAGCCAGGGGCACAATTTCCTTCTGTGCACTAGAGCCCATGACACACTGCCCACACCACTGCCTCCTGAGCCGACTCGTCTCATACTGCACAACAATCCCTCGCACAGATCGAGGTTTTGAGTTTTTCATACAGCTGCCATATATTTGAATGTCGGGTCGCTGCACTGTAACAGCAGATTGTTTTAGAGAACGCAACCGGGTCCCTGAATTAAATACAACGATACATAAACATCGCGTGGGTTAACATGCCAGGTAAATTCAAATACTCAACCAGCCTCTCATCAACATGGCTTTCGCTCAAAACGACTATAATGGTCCGAACACTAAGGCACATCTGTCATAACATCAGCAGGAGAGTACCCGCAGACCTGCCAAGCGGACCCGTGCAATGTGCGAGGCTATCAGTCAGTCCAGAATCTTTCAGGCACAAACAAGTTGCATGCTGGTTCTTGTAGTTTCATTTTTCCTCCATTTATAGGTGTGGTCATAGTCATACATGTTCCAGCATGGAAAGGAATGTTAGCTAAAAGCTGACCTTGGCTCACGGTGTCACACAAGCAGTCATGGGCGTCGGGACCAACAGCCCCAAGGGGGCCACCGAACCCTGACAATTGCTTTATTTTACTCCGACCTTCAGCAGTCAGAGGCGCCAGTGTTCCTGTTTGCACCGAGGCCATGGCATCCTGCCCACTCTACTGACAACAGGGGCAGAATGAGACCGCATTCAGCATTGCACTTCACAGCACCACAACCTAAATATGTACATATGTATTCTGCTAAGTTGGAACTTTTATTATGGCAACAGAAATAACTTTTCAACAGACAGTATTTTGGAAACAGGCAGCACAAAGTCACTCTCCCACAAGCAGAGCTCAACCCCACAGTCTGTAAAACAAGCCACGCCACAGCCTGGAAAGTCCCTCACTCTGGCGCTTACCTTCCAGCTTCTGGTTCTCCTTCTCCATCCGCAGCAGCAGGATCTGCTGGTGGATAGCTTTCCTCCACAAGCTCTGCAGGTCCTCAGCATTCTTCCTCCCGCCATCTTGTCCTGGCGCGTCATCGTCCTGTGACAGGGAGTCGAGGGGGGCGTCCTCCATGGCTGGCGCGAAGGGGGACAGGGGCAGCAACTCGCTCCCATCAAACCGGTCTGCAAGAAGGAGGAGAGGGTCAGAGCTCGAGTGCAGGAGGCATGCTGGCCAAACTCACCCGGGCGACGGAGCAAAGTCACTCCTGCTCGCCCTTCGCCGGGCAAACACTCTCCAAACCCCCGGCTGCGTTTCCTATGACCTTTCCAAGCAAGAACCCTGCGAAGAATGACTGGGTGAGTTTTTGGAGACTTCCTTCTCGGGTCTGTCACAAATACAAACACTGAGTGTTTACCACTTCCACTTTTCAAGTTAGTCATGCCTCCCTGCCACTACCTCACTCACATTTCTCGTTTGTAGTTTCTTATCTCGCAGGCGGCACTGGGGCCTTTCTTCATGCTTGGTGTTTAACATGAGGTGAGAAGGAAACATTTTCGTTCAAGTAGGCGTGCTGCTACACTCTACCCGTAAATGCTCAAATTAAACCCAGAAACTCTAACTGGACTAGACTGAGTGATGTACCTCAATAAGATACAGGCGGCGCAGTTGAGAGGTCAATCAAACGGGAGCAAAGTGCCTAAAAACACAGGCACGAATAATATTTCTGTCTGTTTTTAGCACTAACGTCTATAGCGATGCCGCAAATAGTCTTTACTCCTGCATATACCATCTGGTTCTGTTCTCGGGTAACTGTCCATGCACCACAGTTAACATATGTTAATAACTGGCGTAATAATGCAAACAACATTTTTGATCATCTTATTTACCCACAGGAATAGCAATACAAAACGCACCCAATAACCTGTATAAATAGCATTTGCTATGGGGCATTTTTTGAAATCTTTGGAGTGTGGCTATATAGCTATACCAGCCAGACAAAGTATAGTTTGTCTCTTCCTACATAGATTACTTTTTTGACTAATTACATTATTTTCAGTATTTTTTTCAATTTACTTCACACGAAGGCCCTCATTAGGATGGCGGGCGGACTTTGCCCGCCCGCCATCCTCCCGGTACAAGGGACCGCCCGCCATAAAGGCGAGGGTCCAGTGGGGGGAATTAGGATGCGCCCGCCACTGTGGATGGCGCATCCTGTATTTTTACCATTGTGGCGGGCGGTGCTGAAATGGTAAAAATACATGTTGTGCATTTCAAAGCACAACGTGACAGGGACCACGCAGTGCCTACCACGTTATACTTTGAAATGCAGGGGAGTACCATAGGTACCGCCCATGTGCACCCCCACTGCCCCCCGGAGTCCCTGGGGGCCCATTGCGGGCCCCCAGAGCAGACTCCGCATGCCTTTCCATGGCGGCATTGCTGCCACGGAAAGGCATTGGTAAATGCCCATTGTAATATGGCTGATAGACACCGCCACCATATGAACCCTTTTCTGCCCTGGTCGCAAGGCGACCCGGGCGGAAAAGCGGCGGACGGTCTTTCCGTCCGCCGCGGACCCCCCAGCCATGCTAATATGGCAGGTGGTCATTCCAGCACGGATGGAGGGCGGATCGCCCCGCCAGGCTGGCGGTGGCTACCGCCGGCCTGGCAGGGGCGATCCGCCCGCCATCCTAATGGGCCCCTAAATGTCCATTTTGTAGGATTTATTTTATTGCTAAATGTAGGTTTCATTTAATAACATAGTACTCTGCAATAATAACAACGTTACATTGAAATTCTTTCAAAATTAGAGTATGGCCACCTAAATGGAATGAATAATCTGCAGATCTTATAAATATATATTGTTTCTAGCTCAAATGGATCGAAAGTCCCTTAAAAAAAAATGGGGACAATAGGTGCTCCTGTGCAGTGAAAGGCACATCGCACAGGTTGACTGGTCGCCTTTCAGTTGCTTATTGCCGTCTTTTGGTGTTCAACTGTTACTCATGTGGTTAAATCTCTCCCCTACAGCGTTAACATGAGTAACAAGCATTTGCAATGCAATAGGGCTCGCATTAGTAAAGTTAGAGGTATTAGTTTTGTAAATTACACATTTTTAGGTCTCGCCTAGACGAAAGCAAAGCGAAGCTTTGCTGTCTAGGGCGAGACAACTTATGTTGTTACTTTTGGGGGAATGTGGACAGCAAAGTGCCACGCGCTTTTTCTTGCCGAGATTGTACCTCGTGAGCGCGCACGTCGCTGTGCCTCAAATTCCCATGCGCAAAGAAAGCCTCACTCACGCATGCGCACATACACACACTGCATACACACACGCACCCCCCTTAAACAGACACACGCGCACACAGACAGACAGACAGACAGACGCACGCACAGACACACTCAAACAGACACACTCAAACAGACACACGCGCGTACACCCCACCCCCACTCACCCCTCCTCTCCCTCAACACACTCACCGGTTCTGGTGGTGCTCGGCGGCGGTTCTGCCTCTCGGGCAGCGGTAGCCCTTTGCGGGGCACTCTCACCACATGAGAGCTCCGCCTTCCCCATGCGCCCGGCCGCTCTTCACCCGGTCCCCCATCTCGGGACCGGGACTCAATCAGGAGCCTTCGTGGCTCCTCGGGCAGTAGTTTCTCTCTCTCTCTCTCTCGCCGCGATGGGGCGGGACTTCCGGTTGGGGCCGCCATGGGATTGGCCGGCTGCCCAACCGCTTCCGGGTCGTCGCAGGCAGCGCGGCGGCCCGGTGGGGACTTGAACAAACTCCTGGGCTGCGGTGGTGAATTAAAGGCACACGAGGGGTGGGCTCCCTCCCTAATTTAAATATGCCGCGAGGAAGGCACTCGCTTGTTTTTTTGTTGCTTTTGCGATTGCTTGTCTTGACGCCACGCCTTGTGTATATATGCTAACGTATTGCAAGACCATTTCCCTGCTCAAATTCAGACCAAGGATGACTTTTTATTAAACACACAGTTTGCGCCTTCTGCATATCGGTTTCCACTGATGAAACACTTCCTGAATGTTTTACGTTCCAGACAGAGGAGAAGCTTGAATCATAGGAATTTGTTTTAGTACAAGGAATGGAATGCGTTTAGGAAATGTGTCCTGGTGGCTCTGGAACTGCGTGTGCATGAGGTAATGCCTTGCTGTGCCAGGAAGACATAAGCTAGCTTTCATATTTAAACCATGACTCTAGCAAAGAGGGAATCTCTACAAAAGAGCAAGACATACAAGGGTGCTACTTCTGAAAGATTAAGCCAGCACCGGTTGACATGTTTGCAATCTAAATGTTCAGTTTACCTCCAAAGGCAGTAAACGATTGTACCACAAAACACTGCTGCATTTTAATCTCACCATTGTCGTCCTGCATGGAAGTGAATACGATATTGTAGCTGTATTTCTCACTCGGCTCATGTCTGACACTAGTTCCGATGCTGTTCCGCAGCAACTGTCTACAGTACAGAAGGGTGTAATAGACCACATTGCTGTCACAGGGATGTGTTTGCTCACAATCAATAGGGTGAAAAATGGGAGCTGTGGTAGACTTTCAAGGACACCGTCGGGATAGAAAGTCAAGTGGCAGTAAAGGCCACACATGGCGCTTAAACCAGGAGTTTATAGGAAGTGAACAGGAGGTCAGCGACTTCTGATGAACAAATCTATTTCTACTTTATGACTTTGTAAAGTGCATACTAACAATGGCATCCCTTCTAGGCAAAGACCAAAAAGCAGCACATCAGGAGGACCCTAATTGAACAGAAGAGCTTCCATCACTATTCTGAGATTATCCAAGATGATAACTTTTACATATATGTGCGAGCTTATGCGAAAGCCACAAGCCAAGGACTGCAACGTGCAAGTTCTCTCTTGAGATGCACCTTCTCAGATGAATGCCTACATTTTGTCAATGGGCTGACCAGAAGGGCACACACTGAATTTCATAGGCCAGCTAATACCAAATTATCCTGACTTCAAGCTGGGGGTGATGGGAGATGGGTTTAACACAGCATACGTTTGAAAGTAAGAACCAATAGCTTAAATTTTAATATAGTTTCTAGAGCTCGTCAATGGAGGAAAAAGCAGTTTAAAGATGAGTATCCGCCAGTTGCAGAGTTACATTAAGAAGGATTAAGGCAGGTATGACAAATGGAAGGTATGCATAGGATGTAAGGTAAAAAGAGGATCACTGGCACTGACTCTCAATCACACTGACTCTCACTCACACTGATTCTCTCACTATCACTGACAGACTCTCCCACGCTCGCAATCACTCACTGTCACTAACAGACTCTCACTGACTGACTCTCCCACTCACTAACTCACTCACTGTCCAGACTCTCACTGACCGACTCACCCACTCTCTCTCACTCACTAACTGACTCTCTCACTCACTGACTGACTCGCCCACTCATTCTCACTCACTCACTCTCAACACATATTGCAGTACAAATGCAATAGGTGTCACATTTGAGAAAGTTATAAGTATTGGCATTGTCATACACAATTCCAATAACTCAAACTTTAATGCTGCGAGACCTATTGCATTGTAAATGCTTGTTTATTCATGTTTTTGTTTTGAAAATAGCGAAATTAATAACTTTGTCATTTGCAATGCCAATAGTGTTAACTTTTGCAAACGTGACACCTATAGCATTTGTAATGCAATATGTGTTGTATTTACATGACTTAGATGTATTAATATTAAAAATAACAATGGGTTGTATTTTTTTCAATATTTAATACTTAAATAAAAGTTATTGTAATTTATAATGGCAATAGCTTAAACTTTTGCAAATAACTTTTTGGAAGATTATGTTTAGTGTATTTTATTGTGATGAAAATACAAGAACAGAAGTGAAATATTAAAAAAAAATTGTGACATTTGTAATAAAGTTTAAAACATTGAGAGAACATATTTGAATCAGTTGTTGTTGAATGATTGCACAGATTGATGCTGTGGTGGCTCTGAATGATGTGGCGGCGACGAGTGATACTGTGGCGTTCAGTGATGCTCTGGTAGCGTATAGTGATGTTGTGGTGCCCCTGAGTGATGCTGTGGTGATGCGATGGATAGTGAGGGCGATCGATAGATAGAGGGAAGGCGAAAGATGGATAGAGGGAAGGCGAGAGACAGAGGCAGGGTGAGAGATAGAGGCAGGGCAAAAGGGCGAGGGATGGAGTGTGGGCGAGGGATGGAGTGTGGGCGAGGGATGGAGTGTGGGCGAGGGATGGAGTGTGGGCGAGGGATGGAGTGTGGGCTAGGGATGGAGTGTGGGCCGGGGGAGGGATGGAGTGTGGGGCGGGGGAGGGGGAGGGATGGAGGGTGGGGCGGGGGAGGGATGGAGTGTGGGGCGGGGGAGGGATGGAGTGTGGGGCGGGGGAGGGATGGAGTGTGGGGCGGGAGAGGGATGGAGTGTGGGGCGGGGGAGGGATGAAGTGTGGGGCGGGGGAGGGATGAAGTGTGGGGCGGGGGAGGGATGGAGTGTGGGGCGGGGAGGGATGGATGGAGTCGGGTGAATGGATGGATGGAGTGGGGGGATGGATGGATGGAGTGGGGGGATTGGATGGATGGAGTGGGGGGATTGGATGGATGGAGTGGGGGGATTGGATGGATGGAGTGGGGGGATTGGATGGATGGAGTTGGATGGATGGATGGATGGAGTGGGATGGATGGATGGATGGAGTGGGGGGATGGATGGATGGGAATTTACGAGAGAAGCGGGAGGACAGCGCATAACAATGAAACTAACAGATCTGAGACATACTCAGGTGTTTTTGCGGTATGATTAAGCATCAAATGAAAAGAGCCTATGGAGCGCTACAGTAGACTTCACGTTAGTTCGAGATAGAGACAAGGAAGGAAGGAAAAAGCACCAATTAAAATCAGGTGCGTGGGGTCTCTGTGAGAAAGGTAGTCGCGGGCAGCGTAGAGTAAAGGAAAGGCTGAATTAAAATGCCAGTATCTTGAAAAACAGCTGTATTGTTCAGGTTCGAAACTCAGAGCCGATTAATCTATTAAAAGGCAAGTGAAAAAGGATCAGGTGGGCTCAAGTGTTCGGAGCCACACTTTTAGCAGAGGAGGCAGATTTACTTAATATTTTAGGATGAACCCAGGTCACTGAATGAAGGCCCAGGAACGGAGAGCGGAGCGTTTCCTGCTGCTAAGGCTGCCTGCGCTGAGTGCGTGGAGGAGCCAGTGTGGGGGAAGTTAATTTAGGCAATTACAGCTGGAGGAAACAGCCTCAAGGAGGAAACTAAATAGAGCCGGCTGTGAGTACGGGAACGTGGACAGAGCTGGAGGAGTTAACCCTTTCAGTTCTTGCTGTGGTGTATGTTAATGAAAAGAGAGAAAAGGGTTATTTCAACCCTGAGTTTGAACAAATATATATTCCTAATGTAAGCTGGTAAAGAATTAAATTATAAATATAACAAAAAGAGGGAGGGAGAGAAACAAGTGGATTCAGTCTCCCCTGGTAATTCGTTTAAACAGAACGAATATGCTACTTACTAGTATGCATCTGTTCTTGGCATGTAGGGCTGCTGACATTCATATCTGTGCATAGATCGCCGCCTAGTGTTGGGTCCGGATGATTGCACATTGTTGTCTTGGAAGAGTCTTCGAAGTATCACGAGATAGGTGGCTCCTCCCCTGGACTACAGTGCGCATGGGCATCGACTCCATCCCCAGATTGTTTTTAGCCATTGTGGCCAAGATGGAGTGAAACTCAGTGAATGATGACCATGCTATGAGTATATATGTGAATACTGCAGCTGCTACAGGCGCCGGGGAGGAGGGCGGGCGATATGAATGTCAGCAGCCCTACATGCCAAGAACAGATGCATACTAGTAAGTAGCATATTCGGTTCGAGGCATGTGTGCTGCTGAATTCATATCTGTGCATAGAATACATAGCAGTCCCTCCATTAGCGGCGGCCGCCCGTGCCAGCTGCAGCAGTTTGGAAAAGTGTCTTGAGAACAGGCTGCCCTATAGCTGAGCTGCCTGCTGTTTGGAGTGCAAGTCTACACAGTAATGCTTAGTAAATGTGTGTGTGGTAGACCATGTGGCTGCTCTACATATGTCCTCTAAGGGAATGTTTCCAAGGAAAGCCATAGAGGCCCCCAACTTTCTGGTGGAGTGGGCTCTTGGTGGAATGGTAAGAGTGCGTTTTGCTTTTGCATAGCAGATCTGGATACATTTAACGATCCACCTAGCAATACCAGCCTTGGAAATAGGGTTACCTTTGTGGTGTGGCGCAAAGGCGACAAAGAGCTGCTTAGTTTTTCTAAAATCCTTGGTCCTATCAATGTAATACATTAGGGCCCGTTTAACGTCAAGGGTATGGAGCATCCGCTCCGCCAGTGACTCAGGATTTTGAAAGAAAACAGGTAATTCGATTGTTTGGTTAATGTGGAACTGAGACACAACCTTGGGCAGAAACTTAGGGTTAGTGCGGAGCACCACCCTGTTGGAATGAATTTGGATAAATGGCTCTTGGATTGTGAGGGCTTACAATTCACTAACCCTCCGTAGCGATGTAATTGCTACGAGGAAAGCCACTTTCCATGTCAAGAACTGAATCTCGCAGGAATGCAGTGGTTCAAAGGGAGGACCCATCAGTCTGGTAAGAACCACATTGAGGTTCCACTCAGGAGCTGGTGGAGTCCGTGGCGGTATGACTCTTTTGAGGCCTTCCAAAAATGCTTTGATGGCAGGCACCTTGAAAAGTGAAAGGGGTTGTCTATTTTGGAGATACGCGGCCATTGCAGACAGGTGAATGCGAATGGAAGTATAAGCCAGATTACACTTGTACAGATGGAACAGGTAACAGATGATGTTCTGAATAGAAGCATCCAGCGGGTTAATGTTGTGGTTCGCACAATAAATGACAAACCGCTTCCATTTTGCCGCGTAGCAGGCTCTAGTAGTGGGCTTCCTCGCCTCCCGAATGATGTCCATGCAATTGGGAGGTAGGTTCAGGTAGCCAAACTCTAGGACTTCAGGAGCCAGATTGCCAGGTTGAGCTGTTGCGGATCTGGGTGCTGAATGTCGCCATGGCTCTGCGTCAGAAGGCTGGGTGTGAGATGTAGCCTTTGATGCGGTACCACGGACAGTTCCAGAAACGTGGTGTACCATGGTTGGCGAGCCCACGTTGGAGCAACCAGGATGAGAGTCATCGAGTGCTGCCTGAGTTTGCGTGCCACCAGCGGAATCAGAGGTGCTGGGGGAAAAGCGTACGCAAATCTGCCTGACCAGTTCATCCATATCGCATTGCCCTGCGACAGTGGGTGTGGGAACCTGGTGGCGAAGCTTTGGCATTTTGCGTTGTCCTTTGTGGCGAACAGGTCTATCTCTGGATGACCCCACCTTTGGAAGTACGGCCGGAGTACTGATGGATGTATCTCCCACTCGTGCATCTGGTGGCTGTGCCTGCTGAGCAGGTCCGCCATCTGATTGTCTTTGCCCGGGAGATGCTCTGCCATGAGGAAGATGTTCCTCTGAATGGTCCACTTCCACATGCTCTGAGCCAGATGAGACAGCTGCGGAGAGTGTGTGCCTCCCTGCTTTTGAATGTAGTACATCGCCGTCATGTTGTCCGTCAGAATCAACACGACCTTGTTGCATAGATGTACTTTGAAGGCCTTTAGTGCCATGAAGATCGCCATCAGTTCCAGAACATTGATGTGCATCTTCCCATGTTACTGCGTCCATAGTCCCTGCACAGTGTATTGGAGTACATGCGCTCCCCATCCCTGGAGAGAAGCGTCCGTTGTCAGGCTAATCTGTGGCACAGGCTCCTGAAACGGTCGGCCCTTGCAAAGGTTTCGTGGATTCCACCAATGCAGAGAGTTGTATGCCCGACCGCTCACCAACACTAGGTCTTTCAACTGGTTGGGAGCCTGAGTCCACTGACGTGCCAAGCACTCCTGAAGCGGACGCATAAGTAGTCTCGCGTGCGGGACAATGGCGATGCAGGAGGCTATCAACTGCACGAGCACTCTTGCTGGAAGCGAGTGTTGAGGTCTGAATTTTTGGATCAGCGATTGAATGCTGTCGACTCTCACTGAAATCGGCTGTGCTGTGGCCGCCAGAGTGTTTATGGTCGCACCCAGATACTGCCGTATGTGGGCGGGCTGGAGATGGGATTTTGGGTAATTCAGTGAGAACCCCAGATCGTGCAGAAGGTGAATGGTGTAGGACACGTGGTCGGCACACTGCTGGGCCGACATCGCCTGAATGAGCCAGTCGTCCAGATAGGGGTAGACGTGGATGTTTTGACGTCTTAGATGCGCCGCCACCGTCGCTAGGCACTTTGTGAAAACCCTGGGTGCCGTGGTGACCCCAAAAGGCAAAACCTTGAACTGGTAGTGCTGGTTTTGGATGGTGAACCTGAGGTATTTTCTGTGTGAAGGATGTAGTGGAATGTGGAAGTACGCATCCTTCAGGTCCAGAGTTGCTAGGAAGTCCCCCTGCTGAAGCAGTGGGAGAACCTGCTGCAGTGTGAGCATGTGGAAATGCTCTGATAGGATGTAAAAATTGAGGGGCCTGAGATCCAGGATGGGCCTGAGGAATCCGTCCTTCTTTGGAATAAGAAAGTACAGGGAGTAAACTCCCGCACCTCTTTCCTGCAAGGGCACGAGCTCTATTGCCCCTTTTTGCAGCATGACTGTGACCTCCTGCTGCAATAAGTGCAAGTGCTCGCCGTACATAGGTCGGTGCCTTGGGGGTATGTTGGGTGGAGTGGATGTGAGGTCCAGACAATAACCGAATTGGACAAGTGTTCTGACCCACCTGTCCGTGGTGATGGACTTCCACATGGGCAGGAACTGCTGGAGTCTCCCCCCGACCGGTGTTGCGTGGTCGGGGGGCAGTGACAAGGCGTCACTGTTTGTTGGCGGTGGAGGACCTGGAGCTGTTGTTGCCACGTCCTCTGCCGTTGGCGTTGTTGCCGCGGTATCCACCCCGACGTTTGTTGGTATAAGAAATTTGGGTGTTGCTTTTGTAGAATTGCGCTGACTGCGAAAGTTGACCCCTTGAGGTGCCTCTAGTATTGGAGCGACGAAAGGACCCACTCCGAAACTGCTGGGATTGCAAGGCACCCATAGATTTTGCAGTGTCGGTGTCCTTCTTCATCTTCTCAAGGGTGGTATCAACCTCAGGGCCAAACAGGTGATCTGGGTTGACCGTTTGGTTCAAGATGGTAGTTTGAATGTCCGGCTTGAACACAGATATCCTCAGCCATGCATGTCTACGAAGCATAACACTAGTGTTAATTGCGCGTGCGGCGGTGTCAGCCACGTCCAGAGCGCACTTTATGGAAGCATTGGAGATAAGCTTCCCCTCTTGTATCAACATTTCTGCCGCTTCCTTATATTGATCGGGTAAGTGTTGTAAAAGGGTCTCTAGAGTATCATAGTGTGCCCTGTCATAACGCGCCAGGAGCGCCTGCGTGTTGGAGATGCGCCATATATTGGCTGCCTGCGCTGCCACCCTCTTCCCCGAAGCCTCAAAGACTTTAGATTCCTTGTCTGGGGGAGGAGCATCACCCGTAGTCTGTGAGTTGGCTCTTTTCCGGGCATTGTAGAGAACTAGGGAGTCCAGAGGTAACTGCCCCTTAATATAAGTTGGATCAGTGGGCGCCGTCTGGTACTTTTTGTCGATTTGCGGGTTGATGACCCTCGTCCGGGTGGGTTCTTTGAACACCTCAGCCGCGTGCTTCAAAACACCCTTCAGCATTGGCAGAGTTTTTACAGTTTTTTCAGAGACTGAAAAGGTGTCCAATAGGAAGTCGACGTCCACCGGGTCAGCATGCAGCTCGACGTTGTGATTGGCCGCTGCCCTCTCAATGAGGGCATTGAAAGTTGCAGAGTCCTCAGTGGGGGAAGTTTTGGCTGAAAAAAGCTGAGGGTCCTGTCCAGAATGCGGGTCCCCAGGATCGCCACCAGCAGACCAGGGTTCAGTCACATCCTCTGGGTCTGTGTAGATGGGATAGCTGTACTCATCCTCGTCTTCTCCTTCACCTGCGTCGACATTGGAATGAGTGGGCGAGAGTTCGTGAGCCTGTGGTGAAATGGGCTCCATTAAGGCAGGAGTACCAGCAGAGTCCATCTTTCTTTTGAGTGGGATCTTGTACGACTCCAATTGGGGCTCAGGGGTGATTTTCCTCTTCAGGAGGGAAAGTCTGCCCATGTCGGCGTCGATGAAATGCTCCTGAGGCTCTTCCTCTGCAAGTGGTCGATGCCGTGGGCCGAGGACCACCAACGACTGTTTCGGCGTCGAAGACACCTTCTCGGGCACGCCGGCCCCCGGTTTCGCAGCGAAAGCCTTCAGCGCCGTCTTAGGCGGCAAGGTGAAAAGGATCGGCGTGGGCGCCTTCGCCGGTTTCTCCAGAGGCTTGGGCGGTGCAGTGTCCTTCGGCTCGACTGCTGCGGCGCCATCCCTAATTCGCTGTAGGGACTCTGTAACCTTCTTAGTGAACGCGGCGGATGGACGCGCCGGTTCGACAGAGTCTGTAGCGGCTGGCTTCGGAGCAGAGACCGACGATGCGCCCTTTGGAGTCGACGCACTCGGCGCAGCTCCTTTGGTTTTGTCGTGTGGAAGCGAGGCAGAGAGGGACTTCGTGTCGTCCGGCCGCTTCTTCGGGTCGAGAATAGACTTCTTGGGGTCGTCGACCGTTTTCTTGTGATCGAGTCGACCCTTGCTGGCGTCGGTCGTCTTCGGCGCCGATGCGGCTGCGTCCGACCCCTTAACCTTCGGCTTCGATGTAGTAGCCTTCGGGTCGGCCATTTTGACGTGGCTCTTCGGCTCGACGGCCATCTTAGATTTCTTCGGCGCCGAGGCCTCCGAAGTCTTCGATCCGGCCAGCGCAACACGCACTTTCGGTTTCGATATCTCTGGCGTCGAGACCGTAGGTTTCACTTTCGGTTTCTGAGGTACCGGGAATGAATCGGTATCAATGTCCGTGGCCGCCCCGGGAGGCGGAGCCGTGGAACGTACATCAAGGTGTTGGGTAAGGCCCGAAGGCGATCCCTCGACCTGGGCCTTATAAATTTGGGCGCCCCCGGAGTCAGTCTGAGGAAGCTCCTCGTCCGAGCTATCCTCCACGGTGGCAAGGGCCCCGTCGTCGTCCCCTACCTCCTCGACGACTTCATCGAAATCCTCGGTCTCTGCGTCGTATTCGTCCTCGACCTCCGATGCGGGGTTGGATTCCGTGATGTCCTGGATATCGTCGTCCTCGACATCCCCAGCATCGAAAATGTCCGTAGGCGGTGGTGCAGACTGCTGGGCCTCCAGGCGCGCAGCTCGACGGAGCTTGAGTGTTTTCTTGGACCGGAACCTGGAACAGGCCATACTCGATTCGCGGGTTGATGACCCTTGCCCGTGTGGGTTCTTTGAACACCTCAGCCGCGTGCTTCAAAACACCCTTCAGCATTGGCAGAGTTTTTACAGTTTTTTCAGAGACTGAAAAGGTGTCAAATAGGAAGTCGACGTCCACCGGGTCAGCATGCAGCTCGACGTTGTGATTGGCCGCTGCCCTCTCAATGAGGGCATTGAAAGCGGTAGAGTCCTCAGTGGGGGAAGTTTTGGCTGAAAAAAGCTGAGGGTCCTGTCCAGAATGCGGGTCCCCAGGATCGCCACCAGCAGACCAGGGTTCAGTCACATCCTCTGGGTCTGTGTAGACGGGATAGCTGTACTCATCCTCGTCTTCTCCTTCACCTGCGTCGACATTGGAATGAGTGGACGAGAGTTCGTGAGCCTGTGGTGAAATGGGCTCCATTAAGGCAGGAGTACCAGCAGAGTCCATCTTTCTTTTGAGTGGGATCTTGTACGACTCCAATTGGGGCTCAGGGGTGATTTTCCTCTTCAGGAGGGAAAGTCTGCCCGTGTCGGCGTCGATGAAATGCTCCTGACGCTCTTCCTCTGCAAGTGGTCGATGCCGTGGGCCGAGGACCACCAACGACTGTTTCGGCGTCGAAGACACCTTCTCGGGCACGCCGGCCCCCGGTTTCGCAGCGAAAGCCTTCGGCGCCGTCTTAGGCGGCAAGGTGAAAAGGATCGGCGTGGGCGCCTTCGCCGGTTTCTCCAGAGGCTTGGGCGGTGCAGTGTCCTTCGGCTCGACTGCTGCGGCGCCATCCCTAATTCGCTGTAGGGACTCTGTAACCTTCTTAGTGAACGCGGCGGATGGACGCGCCGGTTCGACAGAGTCTGTAGCGGCTGGTTTCGGAGCGGAGACCGACGATGCGCCCTTCGGAGTCGACGCACTCGGCGCAGCTCCTTTGGTTTTGTCGTGTGGAAGCGAGGCAGAGAGGGACTTCGTGTCGTCCGGCCGCTTCTTCGGGTCGAGAATAGACTTCTTGGGGTCGTCGACCGTTTTCTTGTGATCGAGTCGACCCTTGCCGGCGTCGATCGTCTTCGGCGCCGATGCGGCTGCGTCCGACCCCTTAACCTTCGGCTTCGATGTAGTAGCCTTCGGGTCGGCCATTTTGACGTGGCTCTTCGGCTCGACGGCCATCTTAGATTTCTTCGGCGCCGAGGCCTCCGAAGTCTTCGATCCGGCCAGCGCAACACGCACTTTCGGTTTCGATATCTCTGGCGTCAAGACCGTAGGTTTCACTTTCGGTTTCTGAGGTACCGGGAATGAATCGGTATCAATGTCCGTGGCCGCCCCGGGAGGCGGAGCCGTGGAACGTACATCAAGGTGTTGGGTAAGGCCCGAAGGCGATCCCTCGACCTGGGCCTTATAAATTTGGACGCCCCCGGAGTCAGTCTGAGGAAGCTCCTCGTCCGAGCTATCCTCCACGGTGGCAAGGGCCCCGTCGTCGTCCCCTACCTCCTCGACGACTTCATCGAAATCCTCGGTCTCTGCGTCGTATTCGTCCTCGACCTCCGACGCGGGGTTGGATTCCGTGATGTCCTGGATATCGTCGTCCTCGACATCCCCAGCATCGAAAATGTCCGTAGGCGGTGGTGCAGACTGCGGTTTGGCCTCCAGGCGCGCAGCTCGACGGAGCTTGAGTGTTTTCTTGGACCGGAACCTGGAACAGGCCATACAATTGGCCTCGTCGTGGTCCGGCGACAAGCACTGGTTGCACACCGGGTGTACATCGATATGTGGGTACTTCGAGGCACACACCGGACATCGTTTGAATGGACTTCGTTCCATGATGGATGAAGAGTCTGGAGCGTCGAATAGGCCCTTCCGCGCCGAAAGCACGCGGAAGAACAATTTCGGTTCGGAGCCGAGAAAGTTACGAAGCCGAACGGAGACAATACCGACGCAAGTCCTAAAGACCTTTTGGTCTTTAGCGAAGTAAAGTTAAGTTTTATCGATTCCGACAGGAGGGAATTAAAGACATCCGAACCCAATGGCGGAAAAAAACAATCTGGGGATGGAGTCGATGCCCACGCGCACTGTAGTCCAGGGGAGGAGCCACCTATCTCGTGATACTTCGAAGACTCTTCCAGGACAACAATGTGCAATCATCCGGACCCAACACTAGGCGGCGATCTATGCACAGATATGAATTCAGCAGCCCACATGCCTCGAACTAGAATCCACTCAGAATGTGGTAGTGATCCCTAAAATGATGGGGAGCACACAGTGTTGTTTAAATGCCCCTCACACACCAACAGGCCCCTTGGTGTCATGCTTCATCATCGGGGCCTTCGCACCCCTCTACGGGATGCGGCGTGCTGCGACTCACGGATACGTAGGAGCACTGATAGGGAACTATGTGTTTGTGTGTGTGAGAGAGGGAGTGTGAGTGGTGAGGTGAAAAGAGTGAAGGGTTAAAAAATACCTGGCTCGTAGGAAAAAAATTATTTATTATGTCCTCGGCTGGTATTGTTAAAAAGGTGCAAGGTGAGGTTGACAAATATACGTATTAGGGTATATCAACCTCTAAAAAGCGTTGACATGTTTCGGAGTACAGCGCCTCCTTCAGGACAAGGATATGCACGGTTATCCTCACCTTACTCACATGGATGTAAAATGTAAAAGTGTATTCTACCAAAAAACACTAGGCGAAATGTACCTATCAGTGTAGATTTGCAGATAAGCTCTGTTGCGCCCGATTGGCGTTAGAAGAACTTATAGATCAAGGTTGTCTGACCTCATAAGCCTAAGCGTGGTATTGGGGGTTCCTTCCTCACTGCTCAGTATAGCAACGGTTACCTCACGGTCTAGTAGACTGCCTTCCCCTCAACGCGGCTCTGACGGGTTGTGTCCCTCTCACACACACACAAACACATAGTTCACTATCAGTGCTCCTACATATCCGTGAGTCGCAGCACGCCGCATCCTGTAGAGGGGTGCGAAGGCCCCGATGATGAAGCATGACACCAAGGGGCCTGTTGGTGTGTGAGGGGCATTTAAACAACACTGGGTGCTCCCCATCGTTTTAGGGATCACTACCACATTCTGAGTGGATTCTATTCTGTTTAAACAAAGAATTAAATTAAACATATTAATTAGAAAACAAAATAAAGGAGGAACGGAAGTTAGTTTATACTTAGAGTGAAATACAGGGATTTACTCAGGGCCTCGAAGGGCACATTATCGCACTGAAAAAAACATAGACACTTACATTGAATAAAAAGGTGTCAGATGGTACATTTATCAGTTTTAAGGGTGCTACAGGATGGCATTCCTTCAGTCCATCATGTTAAGTCCAAGGAAAAAAATAAATGTAAAAAAGGGAAGAAAAAAAGGAAAGAAGGAAAGGACAGTGTCGGGGAAGCAACAGACGACTTTGGGGTGGGCGAGCAGGAATGTGAGTGGTAAGAAGGAACCAGGGGTGAGAGCAAGAAAGTACATATACTTTTACGAGTGCTTGAAGCAGAAAAAAAAATATTTTCCAGGTGTGGAGATATTAAGGGATACAAGCCACCCAATCAAAATGCTGGTAAATAAGCCACGCTGCAGGGGAGGGACAAATAGAGGAACAGGAAGATAAGCCAGGGAAAAAAAATTGCGAGACACGGCCTGGCAGCCGTGAAAAGTGTGAAGTAAGTGGCGGGGGATCCCATTGAAGTGAAGCTCTCGGAAAAGTGTGAAGCAGGGTGGGGGGAGCCCTTTGAAGTGAAGCTCTCGGGAGGCAGGCGGCTCGGGGAGGAAGAGCGTGCCCGAGCACATGCACTCCTTGAAATCCACGATGGTTTCAGAGCTCAGATGTGCCTCTATACTCTCGTCCTATTATCGCTTGCGCAATTAATAGGACAAGCCCTAAAAATGTCAAAATAATGAAAATATATGATAACAAAATGTGCCGCATACGCTACAAAATTTGCCTTTCCTTGCCACATAATTTAACCAACCTTGAAGCATTTGGTCCTAACACGCTGCACAATTTCAGTGGGCGTGCAGCATGCTTATAAGAAATTACCAGTAAATCCAGAATTACAGTTGAGTCTTAGTAAAATATTAATAACCACTTCCACCAGGCCTTTTTATTCTTCGGCCGAAACTGCTTATGAGGGTGCACTAGCAAGGCATTTTTCTAGAGGTAATGGGATCCACTTTAAATGCTGGCTTTTTGCTATTACTAATTTTTCCTTTTGATTTGCGAAACCCTGCTAGGGCCGTCAATTGTTCAAGGACACAAAGAAAGGCCTGCCTGATGCCATGCTGCCGCGAAGTAGTCAATGACGAAGGACTTCCCACAAGAGATGGTTACAAACACATAGTTTGCCAATTTTTAGACATGCAGAACTGGTTCTACTCCCTGATTCACCCACTGTTTGCCCCATAGTAAATCATTTCTCTCCGAGTCCACAAGTTTGGATACAAAGTCCTGACCTACACTTATCTTTACATTTTTCCAACCCTGATCTGCATAGTTTCCGGATTTCATCGCCCAATTCTTTCCCCAAGAGACCAGACAAGAAAGCAATTCTGGGTATAAGGTTCAGAAGTCCTTCTGCTTAGGGGTTGCCACAGTAGTCAGATCATGATCCCTGCATATATTGCACAGTGGACGTATTATGAATAACTACATCCAGGCCTGAACCTTCAAGGCAGATGCAAAGGCTTCCTAATTTAGAATGAGTCTAGTCTTGCAGTAAGCTAGGCAGGCAGTCCTTTTAGAAGAGAAGTCAGGTTCATGTACCTTAAATGCACCTCTGATGTCTAACACAGCGAAATCACCATTTAATGTGGCAGCAGAGGCTGTCAATTCTTGTTCAAATCTTGATAAGAATAAATCCAGTTAGAATTCTATGATCAAACTCACGACGTTCACTACTAAAACGTTAAAAGCCGCATAAGTGTGATGTTACTTTATTTCCCAGTGCAACAGGATTAAGTGGGCTACTGAGCTGCATTATCAGTACCTGCAGAAACCCAGCACAAGGATGTCTGAGCTAAATTTGGCATTATGCTTAAACCTGCCAGAGCTAGTGGCCCTTTGAGTTGCTTGCGCTTTATTTCTAAGAGATCATGCGCCTAACATTATTGTAGTTCACTAGGCTTTGCTTCCCTGTGACAAACTGTAGAGGACATCGAAAAACGTATGAAAGTACACTCAACCTAGGAGTTAAAGACTGGTGCTCAAGATATATGTCACTCACACTCTGCTTCAGGGAGTAAATTATTGCTAAGAGCTGAGCAGAGTTAAGACGTTGTGACTAAGCAGAAGTCTTGAGCTGTAAAATGGAACCCCAGGACATTCGTACAACAGTAACCTGATCGGGAACGCCTGCTCCCAAATATTGGGGGTCGTCAATCAAGAACAGCTGTAAGTAGAGGTTCCTCCTTTACTTTTCTGAAGCTTATGTTTACCATACATTATTCGAAGGGTCAAATATAAGAAATGTTTCCTTCACAAAGTAAATACCTCAGACTCAACATTCCTAGTGGGATTGCATCTGCCACCAATCCTCGCGCCACTTTCTATGGATCTTATTGATAGTTATAAACTGCTGTACCCAGTTACCAAAGGTTCACCAAGAAATTACAGAATGTCCAACTTTTGTATTCCTAGTACCCTATGCCCCATAACAACTGAATGCAGCACTACTTTGGTACCAGGATGTATGAAGTCATTACTTGCTAGACCATTCTATGCCGAAACGTTTCACTTCACACTGTTGCGTCACAAAAGTCAACTCGCTGAAACAGTGAAGATGGTAGAAGTTTCGAAGACTCTGACCAATGAAAACTTCAATATTGTTTTTACTTTGTAACCTCCCAACTACATCAAACTAGGTGAAGTGGGAGGTGGACTCGGGAACCTGGTGTTATTCTCCTACTATTATAGACAGTGAGGTCTCAGAGTGAAGAGACCGCCACCCTCTGGCAACTTACAAATCAAGTGACAGATCAGATAGAGCGCTGCACACTGTAGTACTTGATCCGTGTAGGAATGCAGTTTCTTAATTTCAACTATAGGCAGCTAGTGGTGTAACTAAAACAGGATATTACTCTACCATTGATTTAGATAAATACATGAAATGTACTGTCATACGTATTTGACCCTATTGAGTATTCTTTCATTTTTTTGTCTTCCACAAAAGTTTCAGCTTCTATGTCCCCATGAACATTGGGGGTGTACTGTTGGATATTCCAACCTGTAAACACACTTATTCAAGCATTTTTAAGGACAGGTATCGCAAATGCTTCCAGGATAGACTTTAGGTCAAGTCTACTACACAGTGTGTGCACTGTCTGTTGCAAGACACATTGTGGGCTTACCAAGAACATTCAGGGGCTTAGAGCCTGCCCATTGCTCACTATTGGTTGGTTGTCCTGTCACTCATTTACTTGCTTCTTACTCAATTGATTACCTTGTCCATCTTTGTCTGTCTCTCCCCTTGAGCACTGCCAATTTACATGTGTGTTTCGATTGCTCAATTTTAGGAACCTACTTTTCTTGTTGCCTTAGGCACTCCACAAGAGTGCATGTGTTTTCCAGTTGTCCCCCTAGTGTGCTTTTTCTCCCCCGTTTGTGTTGCACTTTCTTGCCTGTGTTCTTCTCCCATGTCTTGTCTATGTTGCTGTCTAGCCTGTTGCTTCCCCTCACCACCCAATGACACATCCGGGCACTGGATAGTCACAGGCTCCCGGCGCTATATATCCTCTACCTAAATACTCGTTCACTGGCAAAACATAAATTGGACATACTTCTCTCACTAGATTTGGAGCGACCAGATATCCTCTTGCTAACAGAATTCTGGCTCTCACAGGAATCCACCCCTGATATCTTGGCTGTACTGCCTAATGACTACTACATCCTCCAAGCAAATCGCCCACCGGGAAAAGTGGGTGGAGGAGTAGCTGCCATTATATGCCATGACATAAAATTTACCGTGCTAACTCCGTCAGGTCTAACTTTAGTGGACAATCTTGTAATTAAACTAGAATTGGACTCGGTTCCCCTAATCTGTGTATTACTTTACAGCCCGCCCTTCCGAGCATGCCCCTGTTTCCCCAATCCCTTGGCGAACAGGTAGCCCACGTAATAACCAACCACGCTAAAATGCTGCTGATCTGTGATTTTAACTACTGGGCAAATGACACACTGGGTGGGCCCCGTTCTGCGGAGCTACCCAACCTACTCACTGGGTTAAACTTCAATCAGCAGATGTCCTCTGCCACACAAATCAAAGTGCACACACTTGATCAGGTATGGGCTGCCAATCTTGTCGTGTCCGTATTGTCGGTCTCTCCCTGCACATGGTCTGACTACTTTTTAATAAAGTTCACCATCAATAATATTACTATGGCCAAAATCCCCACTATTGGAGGAGGGGGATGGAAAGCTGGAATGGCATTAATAAAAATATTTTCCAAAACACACTGGCCAACACAGCCCTGACCAATCAATCATCCATTAATCTCAGTGAGAAAAATCTCACAGCTTTTCTATTAGCACCTAGTAATAAACATGCACACCTTAAGAAAATAAATCTAGGCCGGCACCACAAAGCACAGAGCTGGTTCTCCACTGACCTAAAAGCTCGAAAACGAGTCCTTTGCCAATTTGAAAGGAAGTGGAGACGTAGTTACTTGCCTGAGGAAAAAAGGATCTACTTAGCTGCTAGAGAAATTACAAAAAAAGCTATTTTGACCTCCTAAGCCACTTATTTCTCTTAAAAAATTCTGACTTCCAACAAAAGACCTAAGGAAATCTTCTCGATCGTTAATGAACTGTCCAACTCTTTTAACAGTCACAATACAACCTACCCCCTCTCAAACACTATGCAACTCCTTGAATACCTTTTTCATTGATAAGATCACCACAATTAAAGCTAGCATTCCCATATGCTCTACCAATGAGGTATTTTCTATAACACAGAAAAACCCTTGCTCTATCGAACAATTCCTGGCAATAAGTAAACAGGTATTCCTGGACTTATTGTCCAAGGTAAAATCTGGATCACCCAAGGACTGCTGCCCGCCTCACATTTTGAGAGTAGCTTTCACTGCCCCCCCTTGGCAAGCCCTCTCGAATGAGTCACTATCTCAGGGTTGTGTCCCAAGGGCCTTTAAAGAGGCACTTGTTGTCCCCCTTTTGAAGAAACCAGGGGCTGATTCCCAGATTCTGCCAAATTATCCTTCAATCTCCTTGCTCCCATACTTGGCCAAAGTATTGGAAGCTCACATGGCTAAATGCCTCTCCGTTTACATTGAACAGTCCGAATATCTTGACCCTCATCAAGCAGGGTTCCGCCCTGCACACTCAACATCGCCTGTGAGAATGACGGTGCCAGACTCTCTCCGGGAGAAGGCCGAAAGAGGCTCGTCGCAGGCTTTGGTACTGCTGGATCTCTCTGCAGCTTTTGACACGGTCGACCAGGACATTTTGGTTGGCCGTGACAGGGATGCAGGTATCCAGAGATTGGCTCTCAGCTGGATTAGTTCATACCTGGAAGACTGCTTCCAGTCGATTCGCATAGCCCAGCTCACGGCACCAAAGATAAGGACCACATGTGGAATCCCGCAGGGCTCTTCACTATCTCCTCATCTGTTTAACCTCTACCTCCTCCCATTGATTCCGTCCTTGAAAGAGAGAAAGGTGTGCACCTTCAACTATGCAGATGACCTTCAACTAATATTCACCATCAGCAACTCTTCCGAATCAGTCCTCAAATTTCAGACTACTATGCTGTACATCCGCCACTGGATGGACAGCAACCATCTAAAACTGAACCCAGACAAGACTGAACTGGTCCTAACAGGGGGCACCCATCATCCCTGGAGCAAACACTTTTGGCCAACTGAACTGGTGTCCTCCCCCACCCCATCCCCTCTGCTAAAAGTCTTGGGGTAACAATTAATAGTGACCTTAAAATGAAGTCTAAAATTGGTTCAGTCATTTCAACTTGCTTCTTCCAGTCAAGGAAGAAAAGAAAGATCAGCAGATTTCTAACCCAGGAAGTACTGATACAGGTTGTTCTAGCAATGGTCATGTCTCATTTAGACTATGCCAACTCTCTATACTTTGGCATCCCACTACATTTAACCAAATGATTACAAATAGTGCAGAACCAGACAGCTAGACTGATCTTTCAGCAACCTAGGTGGCAACATGTCATCCCTCTCATGAGGAAGCTGCACTGGCTACCCATCCTACAGCGATGCGCCTTTAAGTAAGGCTGCCTTATTTTTAAATCCTTGAATGGCAGGAGACCCAAATTAATCGATAGCCTGATCAAAAGGCACATACCCTCGCGCAACCTGCACTCTGCTCATATGAACCTCCTGACAATACGCTCCTTCAAACTGGAGCGTCAGGGAGGCTATAGAGTTGCAATACTGGCACCAAGGTAGTGGAATTCCCTTCCCTCCAAAATTAGATCCTGCACCGACCTCCTGAGCTTCAGGAAACTCCTCAAGACTTGGCTGTTTAGGCAAGCTTATGAGTAATTCAACAGGGTTTCCACCAGTGCAGTTTCTCCGCCCACACCTCTGTGCTGCTAGGAGCCTCCCTAAGTTCCAACCCCACATCATCTATGTTGTTCGTCCCCCTACCTGCCCTTCAATAAAAAAATTAAAAAATTGCGTACATCATTTTCTAGGCGCGTGGTGTATGCACCTTCAAAATGACACGATCACTGCGTTATGGCGCCTGCTTTTATTTTTGGTACGTTTATTTCCTTTAGCCGTGCTGCACAGCATAAAAGTTGCTGTGCAGTACAGCTTAAAACCATTGGCAAAGGGAATATATCCTAAACGCAAGACCTATCAGCTTTGCAAAATCCCCCAAACATATGAGTTTGCAGGTGTTTCATGAATATTGTAAGGTCACCCCCATGATAGATATCCGTTTCTGCCTCAAAAGTTTATTTTCCTGCAATACTTCCAACTGTACTTCAGTCAAATGTGCCAAAACAGCATGTGTAAGAAAGCAAATTAATATCTGGGTGGATGGAAGTCCACCACAAGTGATTACATCAATAACCTGTTAGGTCGGGGCGTGGCCTGGTGCCAACGGAGATGGCCGCCTGAGTAGCAAGCTCCGCCGGGGCTGAATCCGTCCCTCGAACTTTCTGGCATTTCTCCGCCCTGAGACACTGCTGACAGCGCTCCCTGGGTCGCCGCAGTGGAGGGCTACACCGTAGTCTTTCTCCCGGGCCCCTACTCCCTTCCGGAGCGGAGTCGGCCCCCTGGATCCGTGGGGCCGGGTGCGCTGCGGATGCGCTGGTGCCTTGAGCCCGTACGGAGTGCTTACTTGAGGTCCTGGCTTGTGGCCTGGTCGCGAATGGAGGCGCGAGCCGCGGCCTGCAGCTGGCGGCGTCTGGTGGACTGGGCGAGAGGAGAGCGGGGAGGACATCGTGTGAGGGGGCGGGTCCTTCCTCCCCCCCCCCCGGCGTCTCGGGAGACCCCGGCGCGTGGCCTGAAATTACACCAAGGGCCTGGGCACCCAGATAAGGAGGAGGAGCCCTGAGGATCTGAGTTGGGCCCTTAAGCTGACTGAGACAGCGGGGAGGGCGCAGGAGTGGGAGCCTCGAAGAGAACTCAGTGGCTCCACTGACGACACTGCCCTTGGCCTGTGAAACGTCGCATCACCCGCACCTGGTAGGACTGGCTGGAACCACACTGCGACATCCTGAAGGCCCCCAATCGGCGCAGTGCTAGTGGCCGGGAGCAGCACCTGGGGTACACGCGCGGAAGTGGTGGCGCTGTGGGGAGAAGACCCACGGGGGCGTCCCTGGGGGCCCCTCCGTCCTCTCCAGTGTGACAGAGACTGGCCTGTGGACTGGGACCCTGTGCGCCATTTTGAGGTGGGGCCTGGCCTAGTCGTGTAGAAACACAGGGGACTTGACACAGGCGCCTGAACACTTGCAGAGCGCCTCAGGTGTGGAGCCGGAGGCGCCATTGAAGAGGCTGGGCAACCTCCGAGCGAGCGGGGGGTGCCCATAGACCACGGATGCAGACGGGGGGCATAAACACTATACACCCAAGTGAGGCTGCTGGGGAGACCGTGCACGCAGAGGAGCCATATTCCTTCGCTCGGATAGGGCACAACACGTGGAGTACCACCATCTGGGGGTAGTACATCCCGGCGCCATGAGGCCGAAAGGGAACGTTCCCGCTCAAACCAACAAGCTGGACAAATATGCGGTCCCCCTGGGGCAGGGCCAGGCAGGAGGCGCGGCAGAGGGCCAGGTCGGTCAAACACGGCCATCCCTGAACTCAATCATGGCGGCGATCCAAACACTGGGCACCAACCTGGAAACAAAAATGGAGAAAATCTCCATAGAAGTAAATCTTCTCCGGACAGACCTCGGCAAGACAACGGAAAGGTCCAAAACAAACGAAGCTGCGATTCAGGAGCTCCACACCTCCTCGGAAGCGTTGGAAAATTTAACGAACTGGTCCACCAACACCGGGAAATGGCCCTACGGCTCGAGGATCAAGAAGGAAGGGCCCGACGCAGTAACGTTCGCGTGGTGGGGGTACCGGAGGGAACGGAGGGGCCCAGCATTGAGCTGTTTCTGGAGGACTTCATCCTCACCCGCCTGAAGCCGAAACGCCTGTATAACATTTTCACAGTGGAGCGGGTCCACCGTGCGCCGATCCCTAAGCCCAAGCCAGGGGTGCCGCCCAGGACTATCATTGCGAAAGTCCTAAATTATGGGGACCGTGACGCCATCCTGCAGGCGGCAAGGCAACGAGGGGACCTACGTTACGAAGGAGCTACAATCCGTTTCTTCCCTGACTTCACATTACAAGCTCAGCGTGAGAGGCGCTCATTCACAGGCGTGAAGGCGGCACTCCGGGAAAAGGGGATAAAATACATTATGTTCTTTCCGGCCAAGCTCAAGATCGCGGGAGGTAAATCCTTGTTTTTCACATCACCCTCAGAAGTGCAGAAATGGTTGGACAAAGAAGCGCCGCAAGAGCAGGGACGACCGGAGGATGGATCCTGGAGGGACACTCGGGCTGCCTCTCCTGGGTCTGCGGCGGGAAGGTCGGAAGTGGATGCCCAGAGTCAGTGTTCATGGCGTTCCAGATCAGCTAGCCCCAAATGGGGATCTCTCCAAACTACCGACGATCGCTGAGGAGGATGGGTACCAGCTGCGGACACTGCCGAACTGTAATGTATAATTTGAGTATTGGGGGGTTACAACCATATGACACTCTCAGCGTATAAACACTTTCAGGACTGGGATTTCTATCAAATGTCAGTGTGTGTCCTAGATACAATAAAGTAATGCAAGTTTGGGGGGCGGATGCGAGCGGCGGCTGTGGTTGGGGCCAGCGCACTTCTACCTCCTCAGGAGTTTACGCGGGAGGGGGAGCTTCCTCACTCCCGGGTTGGGACTGGGCAAAAGGCGCTCTGCTAATTGGGGTTGTGGGTAGTTTGAAACCTACGGAGCAGGGAAGCTGGATGGGGGGGTGCAGTTGGTGGGGGGGGGGGGGTTCAATTTTCTGGATGGGGAACATTGGGGGAATGTTGTTGGGGGAGGAGGGGTGTGGGGGTGGGGGATGTAGGGTTGTGGGGGGAAGGGGGAACTGTTCAACATCGTCACACAAGAACTATATGGTCACACATGTGCAAGATGTTGGGAAGGGCAAGGCTGTTCCTCTAGTGGAGAGTGTGTACTGCAATGAAGTGGGATAAAAGCCTTAAGATCCTGAGTTGGAACGTCAACGGACTGGGGGACAAACTTAAAAGGGCTAATGTGCTACAATTTATTATCCATCATCCCCTTTTGTATCACTTTGTTCGCCCTAAGTTGGCAGGGTATGCTCAGGCGTGAGTCCCTTGCTCACTTGGCCACTGGATTCAAGATAGCCTGGCTGATGAGGATTATGAATCCGAAACCGGTCCCAGGATGGTTGTTTCCGGTCCAGGGAAGACATGGCTTGGCAGTTCGGGCTGGAGTGTTCCCATGAGGCACAGGGTCAGACGGATTTGCATATGGCCATGTTTCAACTGGGGTGGCTGAGTGAGCTTAAGAATGGTGATGGATTAAACCCAGATCAGTTGACTGGGGGTAAGTGTTTGATTTGCTCAAACGCTCCGTCCATCATCCCCTTTTGTATCGCACAATTTATTAAACATCATCTCCCTGATGTGGTACTCCTACAGAAGACACATCTACTAGGGAATACATGCCACACGCTCAACCGATGGGGGTCCTCCCTGGTTGTCCATGCTGGCTTCACCTCTGGATCTCGGGGGTGGGCATCTTGCTCCGTCGTAATTTCCCCCTGGTCATTGACTGCACGGAATCTGACCCCCTAGGACGCTATGCGGCCATCTCGGGGAGATGGGAGGGTTGCAGGATAAATCTGGTCACGACCTACATCCCGCCTGGTCACCAAACCCAATCATACCATGGCCTGGGAAAGTTGCTCCTCTCTCTCCCGGAGTGACACCTTCAGGTGGGGGGCGATTTTAACGCTGTAGTCTCCGGGGCCCTGGATAGACCACCCCCCCCCACCCCCCCCCAGGGACATACCAGTCGGTCACAAGTGGTTTGCTGACTTCATCGAGGCATTTGGGCTCACTGATCTCTGGCGACTACGACACCCCATAGACACACAATACACTTTCTTTTCAGGCCCACACTGATCATTTTCCCGCATTGACTATCTCTTAGCGCCTATACAACAGGGTACTAAAATCCACCAGATCACACACCTTGCAAGGGGTGTCTCAGACCACTCACTGTTGCTGGCCCACATCATAATGGGGGATAGATAAGAGGGTTTTGTAGCGCCAATTAATGCTTGGCACCTTTGTAGCGAACAGGTGAGGAAGAAACTGATTCTCTCGATCGAACGCTACTTTGAGACTAACGATGGGACGGTGGAGTCCTCAATGGTACTTTGGGAAGCTTTCAAGACCATGCTCAGAGGGGAGGCACTCTCGGTGATCGCAGGCCGCCGAAGGGACTGGGAGGCACAAATGGTCGAAATGGAGAAAGACCTCCTCACGCTTGAAACAGCAGCTCAGAAAGGAGGCGACCCTGGGACAGTCCATCAGATGCAGCTCAAGGCGGCAGAGTACAAGGCATTAGCCACTGATGCGGCCAAGACTATAGCTAGAGATAGGGAGGGCAGGATCTATGACCAAGGAGACAAGGCAGGCAAGATTAAAGCCTGGTTAGATAAAAAACAACAGGCTCAGAGAGCGGTGGTGGAGCTCTGAGGTGACCCCGGAGACGTCTTCACAGAACCCCGTGCAATAGTCAAGGAATTTGCGCCACACTATCAAAGGGTCAAAAGTAGAGGCTCTGACAGGCCAGAGGAGGACTCGGTTTCCCTGTTGACTGACATCCGCATGCCCACCCTATCGGACGATGAGCGGGAAACCCTGGAGTTGCCGCTTACCACAGAAGAGCTGAGCCAGGCTCTCGGGCCAAACGACCTGCCGATCGAGCTGTACAAGCTTAAACCAGACGGCCTTAGTCCATACTTAAAAGGAATGTTGGAAGGGAGCGGGGTATTCTGCCACGAGACCAGCGTATAGCCACAATAGTGGCCATTCCCAAAGAAGGGAAACCAAGGGATTCTTGTGACTCCTATAAGTCTATATCATTATTGAACGCAGAGCCCAAAATTTTGGCTAAGGTCCTCGCTAACAGACTCAAACCTGTCCTACCCACACTGGTCCACCTGGACCAGTCAGGTTTTATGCCCTACCGGAACACGGCACTCAACCTCTGGTGACTCCATGGAGTGCTGGGGCGCTGCCATACCCTCCAGGAGGATGCGGTTGTGGTGTCTTTGGATGCCGCAATGGCATTTAATACGCTAGAGTAGCCCTATATGATGGCGGTCCTCCGAAAACTGGGCTTTGGGCCCAGCTTCATCAGTTGGGTGCGTCTCCTTTACACTGAACCCCTGGCCCAGGTCTCGGTCAACAAGAAAGCCTCTGAAGTGTTTGCTCTCTGAAGAGGGACACGGCAGGGATGCCCACTGTCACCCCTGCTCTTTGGTCTCTCGCTGGAGCCCCTGGCTGCATGGATCAGACAGGATCTCTCCCTGAACGGAATCCGCTGGGCTTACGGATGGGAAGATACAATTTCGCTCTATGCGGATGATATCCTCCTATACCTCATGAGACCCCGTAAGTCCCTTATAGTGGCCATGGATATCTTTGCTAACTTCGGGAGAAACTCAGGATACCGCATCAATTGGGACAAGTCCCTACTATATGTATTACATGGAGATCCGCCGACAGCCCCCCGAAACTGCCCGATCAAGTTGGCAAAGGAGGGGTTCCGGTACCTGGGAATTTTCATCTTCAAGGAGAAGGCCACAAGGTACGAGCGGAATCTCCTGCCGCCCCTGCAGCGATTTAAAAGGGACGCTGCCTCCTGGCGTAGGCTCCCTCTGTCCCTCCTGGGAAGGGCGGTGCTCTTCAAAATGAAAGCTCTGCCCAGATTCTTATATGCCCTTCAAAACTACCCGGACTTGGTCCTGAAATCATACTTCGCATCTGTTGAAGCCACACAAAGAGAACTGCTGTGGTACGGGACGCCGCACATATCTCTTCAAAAACTGACATTGGGATGGTACGACGGAGGCATAGCGCTCCGGTACATCCGGAAGTATTATTGGGCTGCACACCTATCGGCAATTAACCAGGGCACGTATATCGATGGGAACGATCCTGGGCAGGGAATGGACCGGTGGCTACTACCGGGTGGTAACTTTGAGGCGGCGCTCTACTCCAGGCCTGGCAGGTACCCACTCACGGGAACCATGAAACACTCGGTCCAGCTATGGCACATTGTGCAGCGCACTATGGGATGGGCCAACACCCTTACTATGGCAACCCCTCTGTGGGTATCGGAGAAGCTGGGCACTCTGGGTCGCACCAAAGGGTTCAGTGAGTCGGACCTTATTGGAATTTCTCGCATTAAAGACCTGTGGGGTCCGGACGGGAGAGTGTCCTTTGCCTCACTCCAACAAACATACGAATTAGCACACACAGAACACTTTAGATATTTGCAGGTCAGACACTCAATTCAGACTAACATTCCCCCAGGGACCCACCCCCCCGGAATCTTCCCCACTGGAGGACAGACTCCTGGACAGCCACCTCCCCGACCATGCCATCTCACTCACATACAAAAAAGTCATCAATAACTCCCCAGACCAGCTGTTGCCACTCAAAGGGAAATGGGAGGCCGATGGGTTGGAAATTGACGAGGAAGAATGGAGGAGTGCCCTTGCCTCCCGTAGAGAAGTAGCCATTTCAGCCAAACTCCGACTGATCCAACTTAAAATTCTCCACCGAGTGTATCTCTCTGAGACCAGATTACAGAGGATGGGTCGCAGTGTGGATGGGCACTGCAGGAGGGGGTGCGGAGAGATGGGGACATTCTTTCATATCCTGTGGGAATGCCCCATGGTATGTAACTACTGGAACAGGGTGACCCGCTGTATGCAGGAGGTGTGGGGGGTGGAGTTGAGGCTGGAAGCAAAGAGGTGCCTCTTGAACATCTGGGAACCCACCGACATGCCACCCCGGGGGAGGCTATGGGCAACGTTGAGATGTGTAATTGCAAAACGAAACATAGCACGGATGTGGGGGGCAAAGGCACCGCCGAAATTAAGCTCCTGGAAGACAGATATGGGCTGGTGCATGCTCCAGGAAAAAACAGTGTACATGGTACGTGGATGCCCACAGAAATGGACTGACGTTTGGTCGAACTAGAACGAATATAGAGGCAACATATGCGATCCCCCACAAACTGTCCCGATTGACGAACCAATCAGATTGTGAATAGAATTGTGAGGTACTGCCGTATGCACTCTAAAATGTAAACGCTTTATAAGATTTGTGTTCTCCCACGACGCACATGTGCTTAAGATGTATTTGAAATGTGATGACCACGGTCTTTTCCCATGTTGTTAATAAAAACAGAATTTAAAAAAATAACAATAACCTGTTCGGTCGAGTCAAAGGGTTCAGCAATTTAAACCTGGGCGCAACCCCTCATATCTATGGCACAGAGCAGGCAGGCTTAACTTAAAGAAAAAGTGTAACACATTTTGAAGTACCAAAACAGTTAAAATGTCAAAGACACACCAAAATAAAAGTCTCAATTTATTTATAAACATAGAGAAAAATGTGAGAGGCAAAAGGACCCCAAAATAACAAAAAATCCATACAATCTCTTTTAAGATTTTAAAAAAGCTCCCAGAAAAAGTAAACAGCCAATGATATTGTATGATCATGGCTGAACAAGACCTATGCATGATTAAAAACCAACCACAAAGGAGCATGGGTCGGACCCACCAGTAGTTTCATGCCAGTCAGAGATGTTTCCTTGAGACATAGTCTCTAAAATGGAATCGAAAACCACTAGCAGGGCAAGCTTGTCGGCTGTATCTGAGAAGAGTTCCATAAGATTAGATAGCTATTAAACGAGGTCCTGTTGAAGTGGTTGGTTTGGGTGGGAAAAGAGGAGAGCTGGGAAATTCGAATTTTGCACCCAGAAAGGTACTCTTGTAGGCCGGATGCATTTACAGCTTCGCCCGGTCAAGGTTTCTACGTTCTGACTTAGCCTTTTTTTTAGAGCTGGAAAACCTCAAGCTGGACAAGGTTGCAGGCTGTTTCTGACAATGATTTTCATGAGGCAAGATAACCTCTTGCTAGCAGAAACAGATTGCTACTGCAGAAAAACCCCAAGCGAGGGAAACCTATTTCTTTAGCCCAGCAAAGTCAAGCCTTTGACCGATTGGCCAAAGAGGTGGATCATGGTCCACCAGAGGCCTAGAAGTCCATCTTCTTAATCGAAACTTGTCACAGATGTTAAGAGCAGTCCAGTTACAAACAGCCAAGGGTCTCTGAACCTTAGGAACAGCACTTTGGGCATAAAACTCGCTCTAGCAGACGCCACCAGAAGGGTCTAATCCAGAACCAGTTGTTACTAGTCAGCTGAGCACTTCAGTGAAAAGGCCTCTAGAAGGCTGTTGTGTCTCTGTAGCTGCACAGGCGGTAGGCCAATTGACCCCTGGAGTCCACTTCTTTGTCCTAGGTACAAGTGGGAGCAGGTCCAGTCCTTCAGGTCCGCTCAGAGGTCTCAAACAGGTGCAGTCCTTCTTCTGTTTTTCCACAGGTCCAGTAAAGGTTCGGAGGATTGTGCCTTGGGATGCCACATTTATGTTTGGCATCAGCTAGTGAGTGGGGATTACTCTTTGCTCTTCACTAAGCAAAAGGGGTAATAGTTCCCAGAAGCAAACCTATCCACCTTTGCAGCTTTTTAGGTTTCGCCTAGCGGAAGCTGCGCTCTGCGCAGCTTTTCCGCGCAGGCGAAATCCTGTTGAGAACCGTAGGGTGCTTTGGTTCGGCCCTCGTCCTTGATTGGCTGGCTCCGTAAACGGAGCCTTGCCATTGGACGAGGGGCCTGTCCGTCAATGCCGGACCAGACACGGGGGCGTTCCCGACATTCTTTGGCTTTTGCCGACGTCACGGGACGCCGGGAACGCCCCCGTGTCTGGTCCGGCATTGCCGGCACCTCCCTTGCTCCCCCTCCCGCTTGTTTCCTGGTGTGGGAAATTAAACAAAGGTTTCTTTCTCGCGGAGGCGGGCGTGCTGTTTCAGGAAGTGACTCGCTTTCACTTCGCTCGCAGCGGCTCTTCGAGACTTCAGGAAAAGAAAGTTGGGCAGAGCTGCAAGCTGGTCCGGCTGCTTCCGAAGGCAGGACCATGGGGTAAGCTCACGCGCTTGGCGTGCCTCTTTCAGCCCTGCTGTTCCACATGGGCCCGTCTCTAATAGAGCATCGTGTCTCAAGTAGGCAAAGGCTTGCATTATACGTTCTTTGTCAGACCTAAGAACATTCGTAACCTAAGACCACTCGCTCTTGTTCCCTAGTTGTGAGGTACTTGGTGCAGCCGCGCGCGCCCCCGCCCCCTCCCGCCGTCCGTTCCTCTAGTGTCCTTTCCCGCCCCCCTCCCGCCCCCTCCCGCCGTCCGTTCCTCTCCCGCCTGTCACGTGGATAACTAGTTGGTGCAGCCGCGCGCGCCCTTTACTGCCCCTGAAAATCTGGCATCTTTATACAGAGAACTGCTGTGTTGCACGAGACGCAAGTGGATGGGTTTAAGCTACGGCAACAAATGACTGTCGGACCAAAGCCAAAACTGAACCCGCCTGCAGGATCCATCCGGTGATTGGTGGAGGTGTTTACGCACGCCTATTCTGCCGCCTTCTTTCCCCTGAAGCATGGATGCCTCCTGCACGCTGCACGGAACATGGCTTGCTGTTTACACCCAGCTCCGCCCCCTTCGGAGGCCAGCCCCTTGCTGTGTCCTGGTCCCGCTGTTGAATGAGCTGTGTCCGAGGTAGTTGAACAGCATTGGAAGGAGTGGAGCGGCGGTGGGTGCGAGAACCGCGGTGCGGGGCGAGTACCGCTGCTGCGGGTGGCGTCCCTCCAGTGGCGTCTGGTGTGCGGCTGCTGCTGAGAGTGCAGTGAAGGGCCTTTCATTGGAAGGAGTGGAGCGGCGGTGGGTGCGAGAACCGCGGTGCGGGGTGAGTACCGCTGCTGCGGGTGGCGTCCCTCCAGTGGCGTCTGGTGTGCGGCTGCTGCTGAGAGTGCAGTGAAGGGCCTTGCATTGGAAGGAGTGGAGCGGCGGTGGGTGCGAGAACCGCGGTGCGGGGTGAGTACCGCTGCTGCGGGTGGCGTCCCTCCAGTGGCGTCTGGTGTGCGGCTGCTGCTGAGAGTGCAGTGAAGGGCCTTGCATTGGAAGGAGTGGAGCGGCGGTGGGTGCGAGAACCGCGGTGCGGGGTGAGTACCGCTGCTGCGGGTGGCGTCCCTCCAGTGGCGTCTGGTGTGCGGCTGCTGCTGAGAGTGCAGTGAAGGGCCTTGTAGCAGCCTCGTGTTGTTGGTGTCACCGTCCCTATGCGCAGTGAAGGGCCTTGTAGCAGCCTCGTGTTGTTGGTGTCACCGTCCCTATGCGCAGTGAAGGGCCTTGTAGCAGCCTCGTGTTGTTGGTGTCACCGTCCCTATGCGCAGTGAAGGGCCTTGTAGCAGCCTCGTGTTGTTGGTGTCACCGTCCCTATGCGCAGTGAAGGGCATTGTAGGTGCCTCGTGGTGTTGGTGTCACTGTCCCTGTGTGCAGTGAAGGGCAATGTAGGAGCCTCGTGGTGTTGGTGTCACACTCTCTGTCTGCAGTCACAGACTGATACGCCCCCCTGCCACGGCGTCATCACTGCACTCTGGAAGTGCCGCAGTTGTGGCCTCTGCTTAGGTTAGTGCATTGTAGCAGAAGCCGCAGAGCAGGAACAATGCCAGGCCCCTTAAATGACCACCTCACTGAGGTACCCTGTTATTGAAAGACATGCGTCGCTGTATTATTAATCACTGGTTCCTATGATGCATTTGTCCAGAAGCCCTACGTCAAGTCACCGTGACTCAGAGGCCCATATATTATTTATGTGATGGTGGGCCCATGTTTTATGATCCAGGCATTCAACCGGCAACTTCTGCCCCCACACACTCACACTCACACTGTAACATAACCTCCCGTGCATTCACCCTGCACCGTATGCTCCAGCACACTGACCCTCCTTGTCTGCTCCCACACACCCACTCTGCACCGTCTACTCATACGTACTCAGCCTGCAGTGTATGCTCTCCTGCAATTAATGTGCACCATATGCTTTCACACACTCACTCTGCACCATCTGCTCCTGTGCACTGACCTGGCACTGTCTGTTCTTGTGCACTCACCCTGCACTATATGCGCCCACTCATCCTGCAGTCTATGCTCCCCTGCAAACAATGTGCACCATTCGTTTTCATGCACTCACTTTGCACCATCTGCTCCTGCGCACTCACCCTGCCTCGTTTGCTCCTGGCACTCACCCTTCATCGTCAGATCCCATGCACTCACCCTGCATAGTCTGCTCCTGACACTCACCCTTCATCGTCTAATCCCACCCACTCACCCTGCATAGTCTGCTCCTGACACTCACTTTTCATTGTCTGATCCCACCCACTCACCCTGCATAGTCTGCTCCTGACACTTCACTTTTCATTGTCTGATCCCACCCACTCACCCTGCATAGTCTGATCCTGACACTCACTCTTCATTGTTGGATCCCACTCACTCGTTCTGAATTGTCTGCTCCCATGCACTCATCCTGAATTGTCTCTTCCCATGCACTCATCCTGAATTGTCTGCTCCCATGCACTCATCCTGAATCGTCTGCTTCTGACACTCACTCTGAAACATCTGCTTCTGACAGTCATCCTGCATCATCGTCTCCCGCCCATGCACTCACCTCACAACATCTGCTTTTGACAGGGATACTGCATCATCTGCTCCCGTGCACTCACCCCACAACATCTGCTTCTGACAATCATCCTGCTTCATCTGCTCCCGTGCACTCACCCCACAACATCTGCTTCTGACAGTCATCCTGCATCATCTGCTCCCGTGCACTCACGCCACAACATCTGCTTCTGACAGTCACCCTGCACCCTCTGCTGCCGCACACTAACCCTGCACCCTCTGCTGCCGCACACTCAGCCTGCATCCTCTGCTCCAATGCTCTCACCCTGCACTGAATGGGAACCTGCACTAACCCTAATTGGTACCACTTGGTACCACTGCACCAGCCACACTACTTCCCTACTGACCGTTCTCCACTTCAGCCCCGTCTAAATTACAATTCCTGCTTGTGACCCTTTTGCCTGCTTGTGCTTGTTTTCCTGACCCTGTTGCCTGCTTGTGCCTCCGTGTGCCCCTGTTGCCTGCTTGTGCCTCCGTGTGCCCCTGTCGCCTGTTTGTGCCTCAGTTTTCGTGCCCCTGTTGCCTGCTTGTGCGCCCCTGTTGCCTGCTTGTGCCTCCGTGTGCCCCTGTTGCCTGCTTGTGCCTCCGTGTGCCCCTGTCGCCTGCTTGTGCCTCAGTTTTCGTGCCCCTGTTGCCTGCTTGTGCGCCCCTGTTGCCTGCTTGTGCCTCCGTGTGCCCCTGTTGCCTGCTTGTGCCTCCGTGTGCCCTTGTTGCCTGCTTGTGCCCCTGTTGCCTGCTTGTGCCTCCGTGTGCCCCTGTTGCCTGCTTGTGCCTCCGTGTGCCCCTGTTGCCTGCTTGTGCCTCAGTGTGCCCCTGTTGCCTGCTTGTGCGTCCGTGTGCCCCTGTTGCCTGCTTGTGCCTCAGTGTGCCCCTGTTGCCTGCTTGTGCCATGTGAGTGTGTGTGGAGGGCTCTGTGTGGCTGTGTGTGTGGGGAGGTTTGTGTGGCTGTGTGTGTGGGGAGCTTTGTGTGGCTGTGTGTGTGGGGAGCTTTGTGTGGCTGTGTGTGTGGGGAGCTTTGTGCGGCTGTGTGTGTGGGGAGCTTTGTGCGGCTGTGTGTGTGGGGAGCTTTGTGTGGCTGTGTGTGTGGGGGGGGCTCTGTGTGTGTCATTTGCGAGAGATAAAGCTAGTGGCATTGTAAATGACAATGCCATTTATTTATGTTAAAAAATACATAAATAAAAATAATGTCAAGAGCAATGCCAATAGCTCTAACTTTAACAAAGGCGAAACCATTGCATTGTAAATGCTTGTTCTATTTCCCTACTGCCAACAATCTCTCAGTGCACCTTATTTCCAAAATCCACGATGGGGAAACCCTTCTCTCCTTATACAGAGTCTGTATGGCCTATCAGAGGTGTGGCCAGTGTACTGAGCAATCATGTCCTTTGTGATCACTTAAAAGCCGTATTTGGGGTAACTCTCCTCCCACACAGTTTGGTGTCAGTTGGACTAAGGGGACAAAGGCTGGTTCTTTCCAGGTGTCATCTGATATTTACTTGTGATGCAGCAGGCCCCTTTGATGTTAATTAAGTTTCTCGCCCTACCTTAACTGGTATTGCAGGCTATTATACTTACTTTGGGAACAGTTTTCACACCTCAATAAAGTCAAACACTTGCTGCAGAGCTGCTAAGTGTTAGGGCAGTGCCACATATCCTCTAAAACAACTACATTTCCTACTATTTCACACTTACTCACAGTTGGAAACATTCAGGTTGCTGAGCATCCTTTTTAATGTTGGGGGCCTGACAGTATTTTGTCTTAGATATTGGTCTGACAGGGATTGGAGATGCTTTATTCCATCACATTATGATGCTGCTAGCACTGTTGCTTCAATAATCACACTACGGATACAGAAGCCTTGTTGAATCAATGCAGCATTAATCAAAGCATCACAATCCTCCTTTGGTGCTGGAATTTTATTTTGTTAGTGCTTACAATCCCGCTGAACAAGATGTGTTTAATAACAAGTCTTGGCTAAATTTCTTTTATGCTCTTTCCTACCCCACTGCAGTAGGTTTAAGATCACCCGTGAACAGATCATGTCTGATGGTGTTCTCTATTTTCCTAAAGAAATTATGTGGGCTCCCTTGCATAATCCATTTCTCTGCACCTGGAACCTTAATCTACAGTTTGGCTGCATCTTTACCAGGTAGGAGAGGTATCAAGGGAAAAGGACAGGCATTAGAGCAATGGGTTAAAGCAGTGACATTTATTTCCTTCTTGCTCTCTCTCAGGTCCCACCCACTGTGCACAAATGCATTTGTTCTACACCTGTCCATCCCCGCTAACTTAAATCAAGTGTGCTCCCTCTATCCTCATGTACATGCTATCCATTTTCATCAATATTTAGCACCAAAGCCCCATGGCTCTGTAGTGCTCATGTGTGGAGAATTGGCACATACACATATTCCTGAATGCAAAAGTACAGGCGAGGCACATAACCTGAATTCAATAGTAATAGTTAAGGGATCACTCTGAAAACAAACTGTTGCCAAATAAGTTGTGTTCTGTTTATGTCATGTAATTTAATATTCCCATAATTTGTATTGCAACCTCAACCATTTCATGGCACTATAATGCCTCTTTATCTGGGATTTCATGCAGTACAGCAATGGTGTTTCCATCTGACAGTTGTCTATTGCTGTGTTTTTGGAGAGAATTAGCTTTTAAAATGACAGCTTACTTTTGAAATATATTGAAAATACTCAGGATTCTGAATACATTGTTTGACGTCCATGCTGTTCAACATGATAAATTAGCTGTTCTCCATGATCCGAAGAATTGGCCACAAACATTAAAAATATTTGGGAACATGGACCTCTACAGACTTTGATACTTTTTAGTCAGACAACTGAGACCCATTGCTACATGACCTAAGCACAGACATTTCATATTGGAAGTAGCTTCCACTTCAGCTTATGGAAAATAAAGCCCTCTTTAAATTGACTGCACTTGTGCAACTCCTCAACATATTGCAGAATGAAACCCTAACCAGATGGGTGTTTGCGGTAACTAGATGTTTTGACACAATCATTGCGATGACAAGATAACAGCCCTTAAGAATTGCATTAAGTGCTCTTCAAAGAACCACATTCGAGGGTTGTATAGCATTTCCTAATACAAGGAGATGCTGCAAAATTGCTCAGCGTGGAACAGAGAACGGACGGGTATTTGCCCCACTGGGGGAACCAAGCAAAGTGATGGGTAGTAAAGGTTTCACACGTGAAACATGTGGGTACAACGCTGGGTAAAGTACCTCCAGCTACATGCAAAGCAGTAAAGACATGGCGCAAACTTGTTGAGAGATGGGCTGGGTTAGAAAACTGACCTCCAAAAAGCCACTATAGGGTCGATGCAGAAAAATTGCCTTGAGCACCTCAACAGGATTCAGAGAATGCGGCACTACATTAATATGCAAGCAGGATGACGTGTTAAATGCATCTGACATTGTGCCACTTAATCACATGAATGAATACAGTATTATTGGTTTGTAGCGGTTTAAATACCTACAGCTCAAACATGCACTATCCTCATGCACCAAGGGAAAAATTGGCATGGTGCAAGTATTAAAAATGATTTAAAAAAGCAGTTTCCAAGATGCCTACTATCCCAATAGTCAATATGACAAAGGAGCTACAAAGCCTTAAAACTCAATGGAAACAAGACACAGGAGTAGCTGAAGATAACAAGTGGGATAAGGCTGTCTAGCACAATTGAGACGTATCAGGAAAATCAGGCTTTAGAGCGGTCCAGCTCAAAATACTTCATGGCATTTATTACACAAAGATGAAAATATACACATTTAGTTGGTTTGTTCGATAGTAAACTATGACTGTGGGCGAAAAGAGGTGGATTCCCCCATACCTCAAGAAAGTGAACGATTACAGAGGGTTACAGGACAGGAGCCTGTGATGAACTGAAGACGGCAATGGAGTGAACACCTGATCTGAAAACCAACAAAAAACTTTCGGGAATTTAGGACATCATAGAGGTACTGAAATAACAGACTTTGTTTATAAATTCGGGTATTGTCCTGGCAATAATGGACAACACAAAAAAGGCGGGGAAGATCTGCACTCACAGAGACTGCGGAATGAACCTGCAACATGGTATAAGTCATCAGGAAATGTAATGTACGAAATTAGGGACTGTCCCAAAATGTTTGGTAATATTTAGGGGGATTGAATGGAACATAAATGTATTGTATAGAATACAAACATCAAGTTCTGATGGATCAGCCGCAAAAGATGTCTGTAACCCTATTCTATTAGATATCGGTCTTCCAACAGGCATGCTTGTATTGGTAACAGGTTGTCAAGTTGATGGTTTTACAGGTTGTCAAGTTGATGGTTTTACTTTCACAATGAACTATTGAGATATCATGGTGATATTGTACTTGTACTATGTTGCTTCTTTTAAACTTGTTCACCAAATGAGTGACCTCCTTTTGAGATAAACACACAATAAAATGTCATTGTTAAAAGAAAAAGTTCTAGTTTACTAATGGTTTGTGTTGTTTAATATGAGAGCAAATCGAGTATGAACCACACACATCTGTAGAATGCTGTGAATATGCATGGTTGTTTTGAGTGAATTCCACACTTTATTTGACTGGGTGGTCAGATGTTCATTATGTAAGGGATCCTATGTTTAAGTTAGTTTTATTTGAATAGTTGTAAGATTTTTGTTGGAGTGCTGAGGGAAAAATACTGCTGAGTCGGGAAACATTTTGCCACTTGCATGGCTTTGGTGCTGTGTTGTGCACAGGAGGGGTTACCAGGGTTCTGTCTAGTGTGCCCTATTTGGTAAATGTGAAACTAGAAAGGAGCTGTTTTGTGGTTATTTTCTGGGGGAAAATGGTGCTCGATGCCTATTGACTGACTATTATTGTGTACTGGAGATGTGTTGGATACCTGTGGCAATTTCTTTCTACTGTGTACTGATTGGGTGGCTGTGTGGTGTGTCTAATATCTGGGTGAGATTTGAATCATAGCCATGACAAACTATTTGCCATACATGTTACAAACTTCCCATACATCAACTTTCAAAAAATAAATAACATACCAATGTATCATTCCCAGCTATCAGAAACATTAACGAAATATAATAATTAACATAAGAAAAATAAATGTACTTACTTAACCCACTCAGTTGGCTCACCTTCCCCTTTCCTCCGCAGCAATTGAATCCTCCACACCAATCCCGACGCTGCTCTCTTGCTGATGATCATGTTCAGCAGCATGAGAGCAGCGCCAGGATTGGCTGGAGCAGGCTGCTTTGAAGCTCCTGCAGTCACTGGAGGCCTGAGTCAGCTCTCCACCCACCTAAGACAGCTGGGTAAAGTGGTTTATAGTACGCATGTCAAGCCGGCCAAGACAGCTGGCCAAAATGTCATGTGCACTATAAACTGGTTGAGAGAGAACTACTCCCCTGCTGCCAGTCAACAGCAGTGGTCCTGCCCCCCAAACACGGCTCATACCGGGGAAAGGGAAAAATGAAATGATAATACATTCAATTTTATTGAGTAAGCAAAGGGAATGCTGAACAATGCAAACATTCACCCCCAATCACAAAGATCTGGGTTTAATCAATCATTCTTTTGCTCTCCACGCCACCCCAGTTTGGACACAGCCATATGCAAATCAGTTTTGACCCTGCCCCTCTTGGGAACAATCCAGACCATACTGCCAAGCCTGGTCCTCCCTGGACCGGAAACAAGCATCCTGGGACCGCTTTCGGGGCATCGCCCCTCATCAGCCAGGCTAGCTTGTGGCGCAGAGAGCACGGACCCACATTTGGGCATACCCTTCCCACATAGGGCGACAAAAGCAAAAGGAACAAATGATGGACGGAATGCTAAACAATGCAAGCATTCACCCCCAGTAACAAAGATCTGGGTTAAATCCATCGTTCTTTTGCTCACCACACCACTCCAGTTTGGACCCAGCCACATGCAAATCAGTCTTGCCCTGACCCTCATGGAAAAAGTCCAGCCCAAACTGCCAAGCCAGGTCGTCCCTGGACCGGAAACAAGCATCCTGGAACAGGTTTCGGGGCATCAACCCTCATCAGCCAGGCTAGCTTGAATCCAGTGGCGCAGTGAGCATGGGACTCACGTCTGGGCATATCCTTCCCACATAGGGCAACAAAAGCAAAAGGAAGAAATGATGGACGGAATGCTGAACAATGCAAATATTCACCCCCAATCACAAAGATCTGGGTTTAATCCATCGTTGTTTTGCTCAAGGAAACCATAGGAATGGAGTGGCTGGTGCATAGACATAAGTGCTGATATTTAGATAGGCAAGTATCACTTGGGTATTCTTTTTTCTTTCCTCACATGTTTAATTACAACATTCAAAGGTGTCCGCTTAAGTGTTACAGTGAGTTTACTTGTTACAGAGTGTTCTGTACATAAGCAGTTGTTGTTTATTTCTGTAACTACCTCGGTTTAGAATGTGCTCAAAAGACCTCCTGCAGGAAGGTGCGGGTTGTGTGCTCTGCCCACTTCCTGTTGCTGCTGTCACCTCTTCCACATCGCGTCCACAGCTCACTTTGTCACAACAGCAGCTGTGATTATCTACTGTAGTGGTGCCCATATTATTATGCTTCTAGAATTCATGTCAGTAGTTACATTGCATTTAATTACATCTCAGTAGATGACCTTGTGATAACCACATCATGATTACCCTTACACCACAATGTTTTATCTCAAGGTACCTATACATCGCAGCTTAAATTATATAATTTCGAGACCTACGTTTGTGTGTATGTGTATATATATATATATATATATATATATATATATATATATATATATTCACTGAAAAAACCATAGGTTTCAGGTCATATAAAGTTAGGTATTAGCATTTAAAAAACCGTGCAAATTCACTGAAAAAAACATAGGTTTCAGGTCATATATAGTTATGAATTAGCATTTAAAAAAACATTGAAATTGCTCCTATATGGTTAGTTGTACTAACTATCTTTCGCGCACCCGCACTCCACTGCTGATGATGTCACATATTACATCATTCATGACATGGTCAGTGACATCACTGATTACTTATGGTTTTTTCAGTGAATTTGCAAGGTTTTTTAAATGCTAATTCCTAACTATATATGACCTGAAACCTATGGTTTTTAAGTGAATTTGCAAGGTTTTTTAAATGCTAATTCTATTAGCGGATAACGTTTAAATATGTTAATATCCTTGTGGAACCCCCTGAGCAGGCCTAGGGGGTCAGGGTGCTTCTACCCTGCCCCCTTTTTGAGTTCTACACGTTGTTTATTTGGCAGACCCCCCTGCCCCCTTGTCAAGGGGGCAGGGGGGTCTGCCAAATAAACCATCTCTGGTAGAAACGCTGACTAGGAGTGCTGTCTATTTTGTACATCCGAACATCTTGGAAGTGTGTGGCGACATTGAAACGTGGCTCACCACAGCGAGGCAGAGCACTCGGGAAGAGGAGGAGCGACGGCGGTGAAAGGAGCTGTTCGAGAAGAATATATATATATATATATATATATATATATATATATATATATATATATATATATATATGTATATATATATATATATATATATATATATATATATATATATTACACTCACACACGTTTTGAATACTACTTATAAACTCAGTTTCAAGGTGAAGGTTCCGGGGCTTTGTTTAATTAGGCCCCCGGGTAAGTCAGGTCCCAGGGAAAATTAAAAATAATGATGAGGTGACAGCTTGGGCCCCCCGTGGCCCCCGGGACCCCCACCTCCCTGGGCCTGAACACACAGAAAATGCGAGGGGCCTCGCTTCCCCCGCAGCCTCGGGGACCGTCATCTGTTTGAGGCTATTAGAAATTATAGTGTGTGGTGGGGCTCCAGCCCCCGCGCCACCTCCAAGGGCTAATTGACTGCAATGCGGGGTGCATGCCCAGCCTCCCGCCTAGCCTCCCACTGTCTTGGGGACCGCTACCCTCAGAAGCTATAATTAAAAATAATGCATGGGGGCTCCAGCGCCCCCCCCCCCCCCACGCAGCCCCGTGGACCGCCACCTCACTAGGGCTTCATTTCTGCAAGAAGGGGCCACCTCTCTGAGACAAAATAGCCCTGGAGACTTCCACACACTAGGGCCGGCTCCAACAATGTCCTGGGGTGCCCACCCCAGGACATTGCTTTTTGCTATGATTTGGCAGGAGCACTGCTCCCGCCAAGCCATTGCAAACTCTGTTCTACCTCATGGAATCGAGAGTATTGAAAATTGCGAGAGCGAAATTGTTGTTGGACAGAGCAAAATCAAAGCAAAAGCAATGCCAGCTCCTGCGGGAGGCAGGGAGCCAGCAGGGACCGAGGGGCCTTGAGATCCCCGGGGCAATATCAGCGGACCCCCTCCATATTAAAAAAAAAATGATGAAGGCCTGGCTCCGGGGTATGGGGTCCATGGGGCTGAAATAGGCCAGGGAAGGCCCTGGGGGATGTGGTCCCCGGGCGGAAATCGGCCTCAGGAGGAGGGCCGCTTGGCCCCTCCTCCTATTTAGAAAAATAAAGAATGGGTCCCGGGAGATGGGGTCCACCCTACCGTCTTAAAAAAGAATTTTTTTAAAAAAAGGAAAAGGTCAGCCCTGGGGGATGGGGTGCACAGGGCCGTAATCGGCCCAAGGAGGGAGGTCGCTTGGCCTTCCTCCCCATTTAAAAAAAAAAATGGTCCCCAGGGTTGAATCAGCGGAAGGAAGGGGGCTAACAGCCCCCTAACCTAAAAAAAGTTTTATAAAAAATAAAAAAAACGCCCCCTTTACCACCACTCTGCAAATGCACCTCCTGGTGCAGTGGTGGTTGGGGAATGAAATCCCCTTGAATGCCGAGGGTCTTTGGGGGCCAACAAGTCCTCTTTTTACCACTAGTAAGTACCAGACAGCAGAATTGCTGAGAGGACTTTAAGGCCAAGCCCCTTCCTCTACTACTCTGCAAATGCACTATCTGGTGAGATTTTGGTTGGGGATTAAATTTCACTTTACTCATGAGGGCCTCAGGACTAAAGTAGACTATTTCCCCCAACCAGTAGTACGTCAGGAAGCACGTTTGCAGAGTGGTGGAGAAAGAGAGCGTGGTCACCGAACACCTCTTGGTAAACTCACTGTATAGGACTTACTGGGCTTAACAGGAGGGGTAGATGGACCCCAAGGACCCCCAATAGCCAAGAGGACTTAATCCCCCTACTAGTAGTGCACCAGGAGGTGCGTTTGCAGAGTAGTAGAGAAAAGGGGCTTGCCCTTCTACCAGGTGGTAAAGCCAATAAAAAACTGCATACCTACAATGTGATGTACCATGATGTAAAGGTACTGAAATCTAACCTTGTTGTACTTACCTGCGATAAAAAAACTCTGATGTCTTATCGGTGATGTACTGGCTGCAGAATAAAGGTAGCCCACCTTATAGGATACTCACGGAGGCCTTCCTAAACAGCTTCCTATTCTCACCTTCACGCTCTTCCTCATGTATCTCTTGCTCAGTCTCAATCAGTGTCTTGTTCCCACCAGTATCAACCTCATCACGTGGCTCATGGTTTGCCATTCTGCCACAGTGATCTTTGTAGCCTCTATGTTAACCTCGTGGACTCTCCTACATGAAAATCCTGAGTCACAGACGTCACCAGCAAGTGTTGATGCAAGAGACGTTATTTGTGACCTGTTTAAAATAGCTGTAATTTCTTATTTCTGCATCCCAGATTGTAAAGATTTGTTAAGTGATTATAACCACTCTCCATAAGCAGTTTTGCTATTAGGAATTTGAAAGCCACTAAGATGTGCAAATCTAGAACCACAGAAATTTCTTTTTGCACATGTAGCCCAGCTTTTGAAATATGGTTACAAAAAGAGTGAGGTACCACTGCAAATTACTCTGTTTTGAATATCCAGGATTTCTCCATTTTTTTAACATGTGATTTTGCAACAGTTCTTAAATGTGGACAAATATTTCACTTAAAAGACACACTTGTTACCCCGACTTGTTAACTTCTACAGCGTGGCCTCACAGAAACTGCAAATGTGGTATCATTTCAAATGAGAGGAGCGTTGAAATGAAGAAACGCTTGACAGTCTTTGGAATTTCTTCATAATCATTAGCTTTGTTTCCATCAAGTTTTCTGCATGTAAGTATGCATAAAATCTTTTTTCTCACATCTGCTCCACAATCGTAGCTTGCATTTAGAAATGTTTTGATTTCCTTGGTAATAAAACTGGACAAATCCGAAGTTCTCATAACTGAAAGAGTCAGGGACAAACAACCACATAGTGAGTTACAAAATTAATACTTTACAGTCTGTTTTCTTCAAAGTATGAAAATGTTTCTTGATTTAATGTGCATTGTGGGTAAGGCATTTTGGAAGAAATATCCAAGCGACTCTTCCCTGAAATCAGATTACATAGAACTAATACTTTGGAAGTACCCTTATTTTGCAAGCAGCCAAACGTTAAGAATGTAAAAATAGTCCCCCAGATCCAACTCCCTACTGACGACACTGTATAGATGCAAGAAAAGCTAGCAAATGCTTGGGGAAAAAAATCATGCTGTTCTCATAGGAGAAGAGCAATTGGGAAATCTGCATGAAGAAAACAAAGATATGTGACAAGGCTACCCCTTGCTACCAGCTCATCTTTGCTTTTGCAAACAGAACAATGTACTTCTGGAAAAAAATGCTGCCTTCCGTTTTGCCTACAGTGCATGCTCCGAATATTATAAATGTACTGTTTCGAGTCATGGCCTCATGTGAAAAAACACAAATGCTCTTTTCACAACGTATATGGAATAAAAGAACGTCGCTTTTTGCCATATTTTGAATTCAAGTTCAAATTCAACAAAAACTAGGAACGATTACAAGCCCCCGTAAACCGAAAAAGTAGCGTACACATTGCATGCTGGTTTAAAAAATTGTCACCATTAGATTTCACTCCATACATACTTGGAACTCCAAATATGGTTTAGCACTAGGGGTGTGAAAGACGAGGCTGCTTTGCCAGCTTAAAATATCTTTCTTTCACAGTTTGCATTTGACACGAGGACAAGTTCCCCACCACCATGTCATTACCGTATAAATAATGAGTCACACATACTACGTACATGGGTAAAAAAAAAAAAAAAAAAAGACTTGTTAGACAGTGATACACACTTACTAAAAACAATTCTCCTAAAAAAGTGGCGAACTAGTTTGAAAATATGCCTAGTCATGCCAAGACAGGATTTATAGGGGATTTTTATGAGTCTGACAGTAATTCTGTTTTTCAACATACACGACACAAACCACAATAAGTAGGCATTGGCCACATACTGGAAGATTTGAGTTCTTCAAAACTGAAGTCCTCGTGAGGGGGCTACGCCTGCCTTTTTGCTTTGGAATGAACAGATAACTAACAACAGATTTCAAAACAAAGTGCTCCAAAATCAATTTGAGTCTCCCAAAAAGCATTGTACCCAAAATATTAAGGGAAACCGTTATGATTTTGACTGAAATGTTTACCAGTCCGTAAGGGTTAATGCTAAAAGTATATGTGGATTATAGATCTTTTCAGGCAGTAAGGTCAAGAATCAGAAATGAACCTCCTCTGAATATATGAGCAAGTCATAATTTTTATGGATACAAGATGGCAGCTCACACTTATTTCTCTATGTAACCCTAGGCACCCGGTTGGTTTCCTGGATTGTGGATGCTTACGTTTTCCAACGTTGTTGAGTACTATCTTTGTTGTTATATTATTAAGTTTATTATTGTGTTTTTTATTTACTGATGGTACCAGAGGTTTCTCCTCGTTTACCTAATTGTCTGTCATTGGGTTCTTCATACTGTCAAGTGCTTGCGGTGAACATGTGTCTAATGAATATAATAATAATATTAATAATAAGAAGCATTGGAAATATTTGTCTTTGCCATGAATGGGAACGACATATGCATATCCCATGCAAAGTTCTATTGTAAATGTTGCCTAAAAAAGTATTTTAAGAAAAGGATATTAAAGACAATGCAGTTTAATACAATCCATTCTATTAGAGTACAAATTGTAAACATTTTGCCTACATGAGATAAGCATTTATATGGACCACTGAAACGAATGGAATTGAACGTTGTGGACTAGCTCACTAGAAAATTGAGGCATGTCATGGGCACTGACCACCTTCAATCAATAACAGTGCATATTTGTTGAAAGATTTTTTTATCATTTATACCAACCTTTTTGCTGCATTGCAGAGGGAGAAGACTTATTCATGGGCGAAGCCACCCTCAGGAATATTCGCTGTCGCCACGAGACACGGCGGGGAGCGACAGGTCCAGCATTTAAAGAGTCATTGCTACAGCCAGACAAAGTCCTTCTTCGCCCCTCCCAATCACTGTGAAAAGGCCAAATCATATTAAAATCAAAGTCAGATCAAAGTCAAATGAAGAAAGCAAGAATCCCCTGGAAGGCAGATTTAAGATGAAGAACACAGCAAAAGCTGCAGTGTTTACATCTGTGTTGACACTAAAGAAAGTAGGTTAATAGTGCAAGAGGCAGAACTAGAAATCTGTGCGAAAAATCAGGTAAAAAGACATCCACAGCAACAACAAAAAAGCACAGCTCAACAGAAACACGAGTAAAAGAGAGGGAATATCAAATCTCTTTCCATAAAAATACAATCCTTTAAAAAGTCTCTTCATCCCATACAATGGTCATTTAGCAGAATCTACTTAGGCGTGTTCTGTGGTGATGCACAAGATCACTTCAGAAAGTTAATTCCGGTTGTGACCCACGTTTACCCACTTGCCATTGGAACTCAGACCTCTAACTATAGTTGCTGAACTTGGAGTAGCCCACAATCCTGTTTCAATACCACACGCTATGTCAGTTGTGGACATTATCACAACTGTACAAACTCCTGGAAGGGGTTCACTATTCTGAGGGATGGTAGGGATAAGCGGAGGAATCTGGAGGACAGTAAGCCAATTAGAGAATCCGAGTGCCTTCATAAGCGCAGCAGTGGAGCTGTGTGGTGTTACACAATTCTCTACAGTTAGAGAATAATTTAGCTTTTGAAAACAAGGAGCTGTGAGTACAGACATTATATGACAGTAGCTCAGTATGCCTGGTCCAGAGGTTAGCGAAAGTACATATTACCTTTAGTTGGCATTTCAGGGAGCACATTCCACACAAACAAACAGAGCGTTAGTATGCAACTCTCTTGAGGGAAGTAAAGATCAATTCCTGGCAGAAAAACTGAAGTTAGCAAACTAATGAAAAGCAATGACTTGAAAATATCAGACAGTCTCTCAAAGAGCACTTCCCAAAACCAAGCCAAGGGTGTGTTTGAATACAGTGAAGTGAACAATCCACACCTTTGTGAGCTGGAAGAAAAACACCTACTATAATCAACAGTTCCCCAGCACTTAGATCACATGACAAGTCAACCATAATGAACAGCAATTTAATCTCCAACACCCTAACCGTGTGCCTGTTCCATTTCAAAACTGAAGCGGTGCGTGTGTACACAAATTCCTATTTATGAAAAATGAAGGATGACAGCCATGAGGGTAGAAAGATAACTATCAATTGTCTCTTTCAAATGCAACTGGCATTGAAGCAAATCTATAGAATGACTAAATAGGATGGACACATTTATGTTTCAAAAGCCTCATGCTGCTTTCTGCAATGTGCAGAAACATGAAACCACAAATTGATATCCAAACCTGGTCCTAGCAATGAAGATATGCACAGGACATGGACTTGTGGGAACAATTAAGAATATAGTACTTTTTTCTCAAAGTAAGATTTAGTTTCCTCCTTAGCCCTTTTAAAAGCATTAGAACTAGAAAGTGGCATACATCTTACAAATCTAGTGGCTTTAATTCACGGACAAGCAGCTGGCTTTTAATTGCCAGTTTTAATGTCTACTTTAGCTATAATCACATAAGCAAAACTCAGTCAAAGATGATGAAGGCACCAAGACAGCAGGTGCCTAGAGAAAAGGCGGGGGTCCAAACCGGTAGAAATGGAGTCCTGCCACCAGAGAGAGGTATTCTGGCAAATTAAAGAGGAAGAAGGAACCTTGGACACAAATCCAGAAGAGCATTCAGGGCAGAGAAATGGAGGGCAAAGAACTGCACTGTTTCCTCCTGCAAGGAAGGCATATATACAACCAGGGAGCCAGAATATCAGGCATATCACAGAGAGACCACCAGAAATTCCATGATTCCCCTGTAAATGAAAGGGGGAAAGGGTCATGGGTTTTTGTAAGAGGTGCTACAAAAGTTTGAAAGAACTATCGGAACAAGAGGGAGGATAAGAAGAGGTGGAAACCAATGGATACCTGGGCAGAATGAGAACAGGGCCAATCTTTACCTCGGAAGGATTGGCCCTGTTCCCATTCTGCCTTTCACCTGACTGATTCCTCCCTGACTTTTATAGGGATTGGATAGGACAGGAAAGGGTTGGTTTGGATAAGGGCTTTTTTAGGGCTGGATTGGATATTATGGGCACCTCTATTGATCAGGCAAGTCTGGAGAATGGAGAAGGAGGAGGGAGTATGCATAACAAGAACAAGACCACTCCTTATCTGCGAAACCTCTATGGTTCATGCAAAGACATTCTTACCCACTTTGAGAGAAAGAGAGAATAAGAGTAGCACTTGGGTCTAATTGAACAGATAAAAGAGAGAGACCAGAGACTTGAAATAAGGAATAGGAACCCTTGACGGCTGATAGCTTAACTACTTAAAGACTGCAGTAACCTTTGAGACAGGACATTTTGTGTACTGTGTGATTCCTTACATGGTCCCATAACAAAGAAGCAAGTGGTTAAGAGATTCATGGATGGAGAAACCTACCGATCCTAAAATTGTCTCTTAAAAAGTCTCTTACTCCTCTCTTACAGTTCATTGGCCTCTCTGGGGGCTACAGACATTCTTAAACACCATTGATTCATTATCTGTTATATTGTGCTTGATGGATTTATCTGCTTGCCTTGTATTGTATTGATTCTGTTCTTATGGAAACGCAACGGGCAAGAGCTGTGAGCCTGCAAAAGTTGGTAGCAAGCCCTTGCTAAACAAGAAAAATAAATCAAAACAACCATTTTGTGTGACCACATATTCCCCAGATTTATAGTAGGAAGTATCAAATGAGGACCAATAGTGAAAATGTACCTCATGGTAAGGAGAATGGAGATAACTGTTTAACAAGAAAACCGGACCTTGTATAGCACATGCTGCAAATTAATTGCCTAGTAAACATATCAGTAGTTTATCATAAAAAAATGAATAGTAGCCACCAACTAATGTCTAGAAAAAATACAGAGATGAACATATTTGCCCAATAATGTGCCCACGGACTATCTAAGGTTCTGAATTTAACATTTCAATTTTCTTAAATCGTAAGCCAGGCTTGCCAAAAGTTTTTATGAGGCCTAGGGCTAACACTTAACGCAGGGCCCTTCGGGTGCCTGGTCTGTTTTTGTCAGGTGCCACAAGCACATTTAATCCAGGGAAAGAGAAAACATGGCACCTGTCACTATCTACTGGTCTGAGCACTTAAGCTGCCTCATTATTATTAAAACTAAAAGCTTGCTGGCAATTACAAATCTATAAATAAATTGCATTGTGAATGTTATTGAAGAAGAGCGGGGTCCTGGAAAGCATAGAGCTTGGGGGGATAATGCTCCCTTTACTGCATTCCTCCTCCCCAATGATAGCCATGTCCTAAGCATGTCACTTTGAAGATTTACCTGAAAATTAAAATGTTGAACTGCCATTCTCATCTATGTCTATGCTCCCAGGAGTCCACAAGCAATCCAAAGGAAGGGTCAAGGAGACTACGTTTCTCCATTGCTACAATGTTTGATTCCTCTCTCTTTAGATTGCAGATCCTGTGGCGATTTCCCGCTCTTCAAGTAAAAAACTCACGTCTGAGCATACCCTGCCACACTTTGCCATTGGATTCAAGCAGGCCGGGCTGAAGACGGCTGGAATGCCAGAAACCGGTCCTTGGAAGCTTGTTTCCAGTCCAGGGAAGACATGGCTTGGCAGTTTGGGCTGGACTGTTTCCATGAGGCACAGGGTCAGACTGATTTGCATTAAGCCATGTCTGAACTGGGGTGGCAGAGTGGGCTAAAGAACGGTGATGGATTAAACCCAGATCTTTTGACTGGGTGTGAGTGTTTGATTGATTCAGATGCTCCGTCCATCACCACCCCCTTTTGTACGACTTTTAATAATTTGGGATTATTCTGCAAAAACCAAATGTGCCTTTCTGCAAGTGTCCAGGCTGATCTAACTGATGATGGCTCACCTATGGTGTCATGTATATTCCTTCAAGGCAGAGAACACAAGGAGGGTCTTGGGTGTGTGTACGGTGTTCCTCTCCTGAGCAGGATGGACTTGGTGTTGTACTCAGGCATTCCTGAGCTTCAAAGGATAGCCTGAGGACTGTGCCCACCTCCTTCCTGACCTCTGAAGCTGCCGGCTCAGTCACTGGTAAATGCAGTGACACCCGGGCCTGCCTGTCCTTTGTTACCAAATACAGTATGGAGCGAAAACCAGGGGAAAAGGAAGAACTGACCAGAAGCAGGGTTAGGGGTGCACAAAGAGAGAGGCCACCACACACAGGCTGCCATCTGGTATAAAAGCGGCACCATAAGAATCGCTCATCAAAACACACCTGGACCTGACGAAGATTCAGAAGAACTTCCCTGTTGTCTGAAGAAGGAAGATTGGACCTGCTTGCCTTGAACCCAGGACCCCCAGAAGTGACTACAATGGTCAGTTGACTGAGCTAAAGGGTCACAACAAGCCTCTAGAGGACTTCATTGGAACTGCCCAGATGACCAGCACCAACTGTACCTGCCTGAGCCCTGCTGTAGTCCTGATCCCCAAGAAGTGCTCCACCAAGTCCTGAACCCATGGCTGGAATTAGAATGTACTTCTCCTACTTCAAACCTGAACTACATGTGAAAATCCAAATGTCTGGGCTCTTCACAACCTCAAACAAACTCTTTGCTTCAGCAACGATCGCTCGCGTCTTCTGCCAATTTGAAGCCCGAAGTGTGACCTGCTCTTCCCACCAATAGTGACTGTCCATTTCTCCTGCCAATGTGATGTTCCATTGGTGACCTGCTCTTCACGTGTACAATGATCTCCTCATATCTCCCACCAATGGAAAGCTCTGGCTGAGGATCCTCGCATGGACTTTGACTGGAAGGTAAACTATTCACTGGGACAGACCTGGTTCCTACATTCGACCCATGCTCCATCGCGGTCTGCCTACGCTTGTGACCTTAACCCAGTCCAGGGCCAACAGATAATCATGAGTAGAGCTTTGTGTTTTTTGGAGCTATTTTCACCCGCAACTCATTGGTTTTTGCCATTTTTGTGACATTTTATTTGATAACATTTACTTTAGTTACTAAATTGGTATGGGATTTTTCTTGAGTTATGTTTCACTTTATTACTGTCGGAGTACTGTATAAATTCTTTACATATTGCCTCTAAGTTAAGCCAGACTGCAATGGTGCCTAGTAACCTGAGGGTTAGGCACATGTTTATTTAGTCACTTTTGTGGTTCACCCTGACAAGGATTGTGTTTATTACTTGAATAAAGCTCTCACCCCTCTCAATTAATAAGCTAATTTCTTACACTAGTGCAACACTATTACTGACATTAGGATTCCACCTACCACATCCTCAAGTTAGATGGTTGAGTAAAAGTTGATATGCTTTCTAGTCACAAAGACAAAAAATGGGCACTCGCCACACTATGATTACTTTCATCCATAGTACAGCAACATTTTTTTTTAATGCATTTTACGAACTGTACAAAATGTACTTGTTTCAGTGCAGAATTTATTTGCAACTCATTTCTGCCTCCATTTGTTCCAACAGGGTACCAGAGTTAGCTAATTATATAGACATATGATTGAATCAACAGACATTTCCAAAAAACAAAGGTGGTGCCCTAACCAAGCTGTCTTCTTGCTATGTCAAATATGCATTAGGATTGTGAACTTGCTTATTTGAAGATTTAGATGAATTCTGAGTTTTCTTGAAATCATCTCATAACATTGAAAAACTTACTTTGGAAGAATGTAGTTATTTATTGAATTTCTCAACAACAAGATCACAAGTAATTTTCTTAGATGTCTTTATATCAAAGGCAGTGGGAGTTGTAGCATTTTCCTAGAATTGAGCTCAATCAGCATTTGACGATTCAAAGTTTGACATCCAGCTAACTGTTCAACACAAAATGTACCATCAGCAAAGATTGATCTTATTGCCAACGAGAACAAATTATGATTGAGAACCTTTGCAGAAGTGACTTCAAAAAGATCAGTTTACAAAAAGCAGACAAAGATTTTCCGAAATCATCACGTGTGGAATTGTTTGTTTCCCAGTCCAAAGGACAAAAAAAGATTCAGAATATAAAGGCAATTCTTGCACATAACAAGCTGAAAGTTAGAATTAATAAAATTAAAAAAACACAATGTCATATAACTCAAGAGATAAACATTTTATTGGAGCTGAACTACCAAAAATGTACTTCCTCATAAAAGACTTTTGACAACACACAAAAAAAATATGTTTTACTGTCTTCAGGGAAACACTCGCTTGCATGTGAGGATCTGAGAAATGAATCCACACAGAGGTGTGGAAGGAAAATATTACTTATCCTGTAGCATCTGTTCATAGAATGTAGTGCTGTAGATTCACATGTGCGGCATACTCCTCTCATCCAGTGCTGGGCTCAGAGCTTTGCAGATTACTTTTGTGAATGATGGGATGTCCTGTGATTCCTCCCTTAGTGGACAATGCCAATGAGTATCAACTCCATGTTGGATTATTTTTCACACAAGTGAGAATATGGATAGAGTGTTGCATGATCTTACCATGGTGCAGCATAGCTATTGTGCAGTGAAACAAGATAATAACAGAGGAGATCAGCAACAAACGCAGTCTTCCATCAGGGAATGTTAGTGCATGTGAATCTAAAGCACTACACACAACTGATGATTACAGGGGAAGTAAAAAAAATCTGTTCATAACATGTGTGTGTAGATAAATATGCTCTGCAGAGACCATAAAGCTGTACTCTTGATAAACTGTGGAGAGCGTATGAATGATTCAGATGTCTGAAATAAAGTTTGTAAGACTGGCCAATCACAGCCTGCTGTCAGGATAAGATATGCACAAAATAGTGCTCGGTAAAAGTGTGTGAGTTGAGCAGGTGGCCACTTTGAATATGTTAGCCAGTGGGATGTTATCCAAGAAAGCCATGGTTGCTACTTACTTACCGGCAGAGTGCCCTCTGGGAGAAGCGGGAAGGGCTATTTTAGCTTTGTGATAGCAGATATGGATGCCCTTGAATATCCACCTGTCTGTACTAGGCTTAGAGATGTGGTGGCCTTTGTGAGGTTTTGCAAAAGCTACAAAAAGCTGCCAAACATGTGAAAGGGCTTGGTCCTGAAACTATAATACAAGTGATCCTGTTTACCTTCTTAAGAGTGAAGGGTTCTTTCCACCACTGAGTCTAGCTGCAAAAGGAAAATCTGGGAGCTACCCAGAGGTAAAAAGGCGATAACACCTTGGGGAGAATTTAAGGGTTGGTTCCAAGAACACCTCTTTCCTTGTGAACCTGATTGAAACGCTCAAGCAGGGTAAGAGCCTGCACCTCACTGATGTATCTGGGAGAAGTTATGGCTAAGAAGAAAGCAACTTTTCATTGAATGAAACCTAAAGACAAGAGTGCAAGTGTTCAAAGGGAAGACCTATGAATCTGGTGAGGAATGCATTGAGGTGCAGGTAATATCTCTGGAAGATATAACTCATTTGAAGACCCCATGAATGTTTTGACCACTGGAATCCTAAAAAAGAAAGAATGTTCCCAGTTTTTCATGTAGGCAGAGATGGCAGCTAGGTGTAAGGGTTTAGAAGTGTAGACGAGGCCTGACTTCTGCAGTGAGGCAGCAAGTAATGCCCTAGACATTGGGTTTTAGAGGGTCCAGGCTCTAAAGTTACAATAGTGGACAAACCTTTTCCACTTTGAACCATAGCAGGCCCGTGTTGTAGACCTTTGCTTTTCACACAGGATAGTAAAGCATTCCTCCGGGAGGTGAAGGTAGATAAACTCTAGAACCTCAGGTATCAGATCACTCGGTTGAGCAGTCTGGGGTGTGGGGGTCTGATCTGGCCTTTGCTGTACATGAGAAGGTCCAGCCTGATTGGGAGTTTCTTGTGGGGGCTGATGGAAATCTTAATGTGCATCGAGTATCATGGATGACTTGCCAAATTGTGGACCACCAGGATAAGTGTGAAGGATGTTTATCTCATCTAACTTATCATGTGCAAAAAGAGTGGGAGAGGATAAAAGTTGTATGCAAAGATCCCTGATCAATTCATCCATAGTGCATTGACCATGGACTGTGGGTGTGGGTACCTGGAGGTGAAATTTAGCTACTTTGCTTCTTTGGGGTGGCAAACAGGTGCATCTGTGGGGTGCCTCAGCAATAGAAGTACATATGAGAGACCTGCGGATGTAGCTCCCACTCAGAGATATGTTCATACATTCTCCAGAGCTGAGGCATTCCACCAAAGGATGTATGTTTCTATCGGAAAAACTTGTTAGTCATGATGTCTGTTTTGAGGAGAACTATCTTGTCTCAAACAACCTGAAATAATTCTTTGTGGGTTCGTTTTATAGCCAACAGCTCGAGGTACTTAATGTGGTGCCCCTGGGGTTGAGGGGCCAACGTTCCTTGATCAATTATATTGTGGAGATGCTCCTGTCCAGACTGTGAGGGAGGAGTCCATGGTAATAGTAATCTGAAGAACAGGGTCTGAGAAAGACCTCCCCTGCAAAAGTTGTGCTCTGCAAAAAGTGATGAACGCTGGTCTTTACCAACACTAGATCTTCCCTGGGGCTTTCTGCTTGTGACCATTGTGCTGAAAGGCATTTTTGTAATGAGGGTATGTGAAGCCTGGAATTAGCTACAATGGTGATGCTGGAGGCCATCATCACTAGGAGTCGCATCACAGTCCTGACTGTAACTTGACAGCTGGGCAGGAAAAGAGGCAGCAGCTGATGAAATGCCAACACACACTATTGGTTGGAGTAGGCTTTACCTACTACTGCATTTAGGATAGACCCTAGGAAGGGCTGAACCCATAGGGGTTGAAGATGGGACTTAGTAGCATTTATGGTGAACCAAAGAGTGTGTAGCCGGGAGATTGCAGTTTGAGTCTGGGCTAGGCATTGCTGACTCCATGATAAGTCAATCATCGAGGAAGGGGAACACATGAGTCCCACTTCATTGTAAATGAGCAGCCACCACTGCTAGTCACTTCGGGAACACTCTTGGAGCAGTGGTGACACCAGAAGGAAATACTTTGACTTAGTAGTGCTGTCCACTTACAAAACCCCACAAGTATCAGTGAGAAGGGTAGATGGGTAGATGAAAGTAGGCGTCCTTAAGGTCTAATGTCATTATGTAGTCAACTTGCTGGAGGAGAAGAATGAAGTCCTGCATGGTTGTCATGTGAAGGGCGTGGCTTGAGCGCCGAGGGAGATGGCGGCGTGAGCCCGGAGCTCCGTGCCTCTTCCCCCACAATACTCCTGAAAACGGGGCCAGAGAACCCGCAAGTGCCCCGGCGCCGGTAGCGGACCTGAAGGAGACTGGCTGGGCGAGATCTGGGCTGCTGGCGGCACTGCAGCGCCGAGATCGGCCGCCGATCGCAGCGGCCGGCTGAGTGAAGAGAGAGACGGCGGCGCGCAAGATGGCGGCCGCGACGGAGCCTTAACTGATCGAGGGCTGCGCAGCGGTCCACACACCCGAAGCACACGGAAGGGACGCGGCCGCCGTCTCGGACGACTCCGACGGCGAAACCCCCCGCAGCGGGAGAAGCTCCTTGACCCTCGGCTGCGGTGCGCGGCGACCGCGACCGCTGGAAGAAAGGGCCGCCAGGTACGCCACTGCAGGCGGAGCTCCCAGGCGGCTTCATTAGCCAGGAGAGCGGTGAGGCGAACTACGACCCAGCCCTGGGCACCGAACTTGATGGCGGGTGAGCGGGGGCAGCCCTGAGAGGGGGACCACGGGGAACGGGAACTGGTGCAGCACGGCCCGGGCCCCCCCCGCCCCCCACCTCCTTTCTCCTGTCGCCCCCCCGCCGCGAAGGTTCGAATGGTGGACGGAGACATAGCGGAGACGCCCTGCAGGCCAGCGGGGGTCCCCCGGCAGCGCCAAACTCCCGATAGCGCGCCACACTTGAGCCGCTAGCCCAGGAGAGGGAAGACGGTATACCTCAGTCCCCAGGGGGCGGGCTGCACGGCAGGCGCTGCTTCTGGAGTGCGGTAACGGCGCAGTGGGATCCCGTGGCGCACAGGAGCCGGCCACGTGGCTGAGGCCCGAGGGAAGAAAGAACTATCAGCCACAGATCCCGGGGGCCGAGAGTCACGACAGGCGCCACTTCTGGGGTGCGACATCTGCGAAAGCGCGACCCCATAGCGCACAGGAACAGGCCGCGAGGCCGTGGCCCGGGGGGTCTCAGCCAACCAGGCAGGCCGAGCAGGACGAGGTCAGCCACAATGGGGAAGCCGAGGACCAAGGCGGAGGAGGCAGCGGCATCTGATGCGGCGGAGGGGGGCCCCACCGGGCAGACGGACCTGCAGCGATTACAGGACCGGATACTGGAAGCCATAACGGCCACTCGAGACGCGCTCCACAACGATATAGCGCAAGTGGCGTCGGGACTGGGCTTGCTCCGGGCGGACCACGATAAATTAAAAGACAGGGTCAAGGACGCTGAAACGGTGATCAAGGACCTGGCGCCGGCTCACAAGGTGATGGAAGGGAAGCTAACGGAAGCCCTGGACCGCATACGCACCCTGGAAAGGCGGGCGAAGGACGCGGAAAATAGAAGCCGGCGCAGCAATGTGCGGATCGTAGGCGTACCAGAGACGGAGGGGACGAGGGACATGGTTGCCTACATGGAGGAATGGCTGAAAACAGTGGTGGCGCCGGAAGGGCTCTCGTCATTCTTCACACTGGAGCGTGCACATAGAGTCCCCTCAGGGCCTCCCAAGCCCGGGCTTCCACCCAGACCGATCATAGCCAAGTTGCTTCATCACAAGGATAGGGACTTGCTCCTGCGGAAAGCTCGAGAGGATGGCCCCTTCCAGATTGCGAACAGTAGGGTCACACTTTTCCCGGATTTCACCTTCGAGACACAGAAGCAGCGGGCCTCCTTCCTTACAATCAAAAAGGAACTGCGGAATGAGGGGATAGCCTACTCGTTGCTTTTCCCAGCCAGGCTCCGAGTGGTGGTGGACGACAAGGCGAGCTTCTTTAACACATCAGCAGAGGCCTGGGACTGGTGGGAGACATACAAAGCTGGGACGGACGGCGCCAGGGCGCAGGAGGAGCGGGAGAAGGAGCGGGAGCGTTCGCCACAGCGGCCGCGGAAGTCGAAGAGGCTGAGGAAACGAGGGCAGGGGAAGCTGGGACCGACGGCCTCCCAGACCGAGGCAGAACGGCAGGCCGCACTACTGGAAGTGGGAAAGCTGAGTCGAGCGGAGGGCCCCGGTTCTGGGGGGGCCACGGACTCGGACACTCTTATATCGGCCTCAGGATCAGAATCAGGCCTTTCTGGGATTCATCGGACTGGAGGGCCGCTGGTGACACCGCAGACGGCGGACGAGACCCTGAATATCTGAACTGCTGGCAGAAGACTATGGGTAATGTTTGGAAAACTGGGAGGGAGACCCATGCCTAAGTATATAGCGGGTGCCGGGGCACACCGGGGTGCTCATAGCAGGGAGGACATGGGAAATTGGGGAGGAAGCGAGGAGCTCGGCGGCGCAGCCCCCCTCTGGACAAGGCCGCACTCCGTAGGCCCTTAAGGCACCCATGGCTACGGCTGTGTAGTTAAGACCTGGGTCAATCAGGTGTGGGAGTTTGGATGGGGACTGATAACTTGGTATTGGGGCCTGTTCTGGGGGAGGGGGGGGGGGGGGTTCCACAGTTGGGGATTGTTTACCCTTTTTGAAGTTATTGACCCTGGGTGCACCACGGGTAGGACTGTTGAGATGCTTTGTTTTGTTAAGGGGGGGCACCACCACCATTGAAGGGCGGGAACTGGAGGAAATGTGTCGACCGGATCACTGGGACAATGGCTAATGTGAATAAATTGAACTGTATTACCTGGAATGTGCGGGGCCTACATACCATGCAGCGCAGACAAAAAGTACATGCCTATTTAGTGCGGAGGGGAGTGCACATCGCCATGCTGCAGGAGACGCATCTTACACGGCAGGAGGGGGCGGCGCTACAGAGAAGGTGGCGGGGACAGGTTTTTCATACCAGCTACTCAGCATATGCTAGGGGGGTACTAATCTGGATTAGAGCAGGCACACCTTTCCAGCTCACGCGCCAATGGGTGGACCAGGAAGGGAGGTATGTGGTGGCGGAGGGGAAGCTGGAAGGCAGAGATGTTGTCTTAGCTAGCATTTATGCCCCGAATTCGGACCAGCTGGCTTTCCTCACGACACTATCAGGAACGCTGGCTCACTCCCTGGCGGGCCCGGTCCTGCTGGGGGGTGACTTCAACTCCATTGCGGACCCCTTGCTGGATAGGTCCCATCCCCCCCTACACGATTCCCCGGTACACAGGCTATCTAGAGGTAGAAGGGAGTGGCAAGAGAGTTGGGAACTGACGGATATCTGGAGAGGGCAACACCCGGCTGACCGAGATTACTCATTCTTCTCCGGACTGCACGACTTGCATGTCCGATTGGACACGATACTCTGCTCCCGGGGGGTGCTGCCATACGTCACGGAATCAGAGTACCTGTCGAGAACGATCTCTGACCATAATCCACTCCTGATCCGGTTAGCTTGGGTGGCGGAGAAACCCAGGATCCCGATCTGGAGACTACGGCCTGAGACCTTAGAAGACCCCCTGTTCGAGGCGGCACTGGCGGAGGGGGTGGCCTCATATTTCGCAGAGAATGAAGGGACGGCGACCTCCAGGGCGATGGAATGGAACGCCTTTAAGGTAGTGGTGAGGGGTATCTGCATCAAAGACTATGTAGGCGTGCGAAAAGTGTTGCTGGGCGATCTGGCTAAGGCGGATACTAGGCTGAGGGAAGCGGAAAGGGAGCGGCCCGGACACCCTGAACTCCAGGAGACACTCTGCGCGGCTAGGGAGGCGGTAGCAGTTGAGGTGGAGAGGCTTCGAGCCTTTGATTTCAAGAGGTATGTGCTGCGCTCCCATGTGGACGGCGACAAGGCGGGCACCCTTCTGGCGTGGCTTTCGAACCCCACTAGACGGTACACTCCCATACTCCAACTGAGGGATACGTCGGGTGTAGTACAGCACACTCAGTTGGGCATAGTTGACGGCTTCCGGGAGTATTACGAGGGCCTATATAAGAGTGCCCCGGGAGACCGGCCGGGACTAGCAGAACCCTTCTTGACAGGTCTACCTCTACGACGGCTGGAGGCAGAGCAGGCGAAAGACCTGGGCTCGGACATTGAGTTGGGGGAGATCAGGTCGGCGGTGCGACGCATGGCACGAAACAAGTCGCCGGGAATAGACGGGCTCCCCATAGAATTCTATGGCAAATATCTAGATATCCTGGCGCCAAGACTGTTGACCGTCTATAAAGAGGCCAAGGCAGCGGGCCAATTACCGCAGTCAATGCGGGAGGCATTGGTGGTCCCACTGCTGAAGCCCGGTAGAGAGAGTAGTGACCCGGCATCCTATCGGCCACTCTCTATGCTCACCGCAGACTATAAGATTTTGAGCTCCATACTGGCAGCGAGGCTCCTGCCACACATGACGGACCTCGTGCACGAGGACCAGAATGGTTTTATACCAACGCGCAACACCACAATCAATATCAGAAGGCTTGTCCGTCTCATGGACGGGTTGAACAGCGGAGTTGGGACGGAACTGGTCCTTTCGGTTGACATTGAAAAAGCCTTCGACAGTCTAGAGTGGGACTACCTCTATGCAGTAATGGAACGGTTTGGGCTGGGGGCTGGCTATATTCATTGGACGAAGGTCCTTTATGCGGAGGCGATAGCGAGAGTGAGGGTGGGATCAACGGTGTCCCTCCGATACCCGGTTGAACGAGGCACTCGACAGGGTTGCTCTCTCTCGCCGCTGCTATTTGCACTGGCTATAGAACCGCTAGCGGCACAGGCCCGGACGGGGCGGCACTTCCGTGGAGTGCGGGCCCGAGACGGGCAACACTTCATCTCGCTATATGCCGATGATTTACTGCTGTTCCTCCATGACGGCGTTGAGGACTTGCAGGGAGCGGAAGAGCTACTAGCGAGCTTCGGAAAGATGTCGGGCCTGAAAGTTAACTGGCCCAAGACGAGCTTGTTCCCGCTGCAGGAGGGCGCTGCCCAGCCGCAACACCGATCGGAAGCAGCTTGGGAGCCTGCCTGTATTAAGTACCTGGGGGTCCAAATCTACCATAAGGCGGAAGACTTGCTTGAGGGCTACCTGGGGCGATGTGTGCGTGGATTGAGGGGCTGCATGACCTTCTGGGCCACATTGCCGCTATCGGTGGCTGGCCGGATCTCCTTGCTGAAGATGGTTGCACTGCCAAGATTATTATACTACTTCCGGACGCTCCCGATCTGGCTACCTGGCTCCTTCTTTAGACTACTTAAATCTCTGATCACGACGTTCATTTGGGGAGCGGGACGGTGTAGAGTGGCGCTGGCCACGCTCTCTCGCCCGAAAGATGAGGGGGGATTAGCGGTTCCGGACTTCGAGCTTTATTACCTAGCGGCCCAACTGCAGATTTTCACGCAGGAGGTGGCAAGGGTGTTTCGGGGTCCGGAGGATGACGTCTTGCGGGGAACGCCCAGGCACGTCCTGGCATATATAACTCTCCAACAGCGGCTGGACAATAGGGATTTATTGCTGGAGCAGCGCACGTACCGCCAATGCTGGAACCGGGCACAGAGGAGAGCCGGAATTCGGCGCCCGTACGCACCGGAGATCCCTCTGGGCATGTTAACAGCCCTACCGCATGGCGGAGACTGGTCGCAGCTGCAAGGATGGGAAGAAGCGGTAGTGCAAGTGGTGGGGGACCTGTACGAAAATGGCGCGCTGCTCCCGTTTCAGGAGTTAATGGAGCGCTTTGACATCCCAAGAGGGGGATTTTTGCTTCATGCAGCGGTAACCAGGGCAATGCAGGCCCACTGGGGCACGGGACTTGAGGAGCCCGAGACGGCAGCAGCGTGCCAGTACACTATGATGGCGGCGGGAACACTCAAGGCAGTAACATGCCTTTACAATCGGATGATAAGAGAGAACATTCCTCCTCTTGCATCTCTGAAAGCCAAGTGGGAGGCGGACCTGGGTAAGGACATGCCAGACACGACATGGGCACAGTTGATCCGAAGGGCCCGCAACAGCACAAGAAACGCTAGATTCCAACTAATCCACTACTACATATTACATAGAGCATACATGACCCCGGGAAGGATCAGGCGATATTTTGGCGCGGAAACAGCGTCCTGTCCCCGATGCCTAGATGAGGGGGCCGAATTAGTGCACATGCTGTGGGCGTGCCCGGCCCTGCGGGGTTATTGGCAGGAAATAGGGGCGGTGCTGAACGAGGTGACTGAAAGGACCATAGACTATGGACCAGCGGAATGCATCCTGCACTGGTTTCCCCATACCCCCAAAAACAAACTCACGAGCAAGTTCATTGATATGGGACTGATGGTAGCTAAGAGGGAGATCACCAGGAACTGGAAGGCGAGGGTGGGGCCAACTCCGCGAAGGTGGCGGCAGGAATTCTTGAAGTGGGCGGCGGCTGACAGCTCCTATAGGTACCAGCTTGCGCGCAGGTCCCCTAGCCAGGCAGCAGCAGATACAGCGACCTCATGGGAAATAATGGTACAGGCACTCAGGGACAACGAGGCAGATGAGGATGAAGAGGCCCCCGAGGCAGGAAGGGCGACAGAGACTAGCTGAGGCCCAGAGAGCATCAGATAAACAGGAGAACAGGCACTAGTACTCCAGGAACGAACGCTATAAGTGCCTTAGATGGGTGGTGGTGATTGGGGTGGGATAAGGGGGGGAGTTCTAGGTTTTGCGCAGGGGGTGGGAGTTGGGGGTTAGCGCATAAGTTAAGTAGGACTGTAAAAGTAGTCATGCACATGATCCGGACACCGGTTACTCCTTAGATCTGAACGTCGGGCATGTAAGCGCAGAGATACCATCGCCGCCCGACCCCCGGGTTGTGGGCATAACGGCTGTGTACTGACCACCAATTAATGTTGTATACCTGCTCAATTTTATGAAGCTACTTGCACATGTATGGGCCTGTACAGGCATGACTGCAATAAAAATTATTTTAAAAAAAAATTAAAAAAAAAATGGTTGTCATGTGAAAATGCTACAACCTAATATATATTTGTACAGAGGCCTGAGGTTCAGGATAGGCTTGAGAGAGCGGTCCTTTTAGGGAATGAGGACATAAAGAGAGTAGACGCCTTGGTGTTGTGGGAGCACTCTTTCTATAACTACTTAAAGCATGACATTGGACCTTTTCCTCCACAAGGCTAAAGAGGATATGTTAAAAGGAGTTGTGAGAAGTCCTAGACAGTAGCCATGGCAAACCATTGCTAAAACCCACTGATCTAATGTGATTTTTACCAGCGTGAAAGAAAATCTCATATGCTCCCCCGACAGGTGACATGTGATTGGGTGGAGACAGAGTTAGTCACTGCGTGGAGGTGAAGGCCCCTTTAAAGGAGCCACCTCTATCCCTGCCCTTGTTATTGCTCCTGACAGGGCCTCCGTCTATACTCATTCCCACCTTCTGGTGGAAGGTCTGCTAGGGTCTTTGGTAAGACTGCTGCTTAGTGGGAAAGTGGACTTGGAACCTCCCCTGGGCTGCTGTTTCCAAAAGGAGCCTCTTGCAGAAGGAGATTCTAAGGCACCCACCGATTTTACAATCTCGTGTCTATCTTGGTTTTCTCAAGCATCTCAACAAACTGGGGACAAAGAGATTTTCTCCATCAAAAGATGCTGCTAGACCTACTGGTTTGAACGCCGAGCTGCAGAGCCAGGAGCAGCATCTGAAGAGGGTGTTAGCTTTTGTGCTTCAAAGAGCTGTGTCAGCTGCATCAGGAGCACAACAACTTTTGGATTTGGAAATGGGCTTGCCCTTGCACACTATTTCCTCCCCCTCTTCCTAGGCTACACAGGAAGGTGCTTTATGAGCTCCTGCATCTCTTCCCACTGTGAACTGTTATATCTGGAGAGAAGTCTGACAGAATTGCCTATACACAAGTGGGAAGCTGCCCTGATGGTCTCCCTCTTTGCCTCTGCACCTATCATGTGCTCTCCTTGTGAGGAGTCGGGGCATTACCAGTATCCTGACCAAATGCCTTTTTGCAAGCAGTATGAACTACTAGGGAATTGGGGGGGAAGTGGGTCCTGATGCAGACAGAGTCACTGAGGGTTTGTACTTGTCCACCCTGTTGATAATACTCTTGGCTTTGGCTTTACAGTCTCCTTGCAGGCTTATGGGGCAGATTTAACCACGCCCTTGAGCATCAGTAGGATCTGCATTGTCTGCTCTAACTTGAAGAGTGTTTCTACAAGAATTTAATCTTCTCTGTGTAGAACATGCATATGTACTGTGTGGAAGTCTGCAGCCAACTAAATGACTTCATGGTAGGCCATGGTATTGTCTTGAGGGGATTGCCCAGACGGGATAGCGGCCTATATCTGGGTCACCTCTGGGGACCAATACTGTAGACATCCCAAGGGTCATCAGTATGCTCTAGATCAAACAGATTGCTTGAGTCAGAAAAACTGCTTGGGGATACCCTCAGGTGACTCTAGTGGAGGCAGGAGTGGTGATATGCATGAGTGTGGCAGGGGAGATCGTAGAAGAGGTGGGAAAGGCGTGATGGAGGTGGACTATTGGGGCTAGGGTCACTGATTCTATGCCCCTTTGGCGCCAGTTCTGGGGGGACTTCAGAAATACGCTCTTTCTCGAAGTCAAGCTTCCTTCTGTGAGGCAAAGTCTCCTGGCTTCAGTGGAGGTAGTTTTGCTGAGATTTTCCAAGTAACAAGGTGGATAAAGAGGCACTTCTGCCTAAGTCGAGCTACTCTTGGAGCCTCTGCATGATGGGTAACTTTGATTCTTTGGATCCAGTTGTTGCCAGTGTTTTTGCCGTCAACTGGATCTTTGATGTCAACAAGAACTTTGGTGGGGCCATAAGTACTGGTGTTGAATAGAAGTGAGGCTGTTTGCACCCTTGGCCCATGTAGGGCCTGAAGGTCGTCATGGTCAATCACTTGGTTGGATCCTTCTTTTTTCCGAGAACTTTTCTCAAGGTCGACCAGAGTCAGAAGGTAACAGAAGCCTGGAGATGGAAGTCTCTGTGCACAGGGATCAACACCTGACTCCAGCGGCAACATTGCTCTACCATAACATGAGGCCTCTTGTGGGGCCTTGAGTTAGTATCGAAGCTAAGTGGCATACTAAAGACCCTTGGAATAGGTTTAGTTCAAGGACCACTGGTTCTTGATGCCGGCTTAACATCCACTTTCTCCTTGTGTTCGGAGGCGCTCAAGGAGCCTAAATCTGTACTGGGTGGGTTTTGCTAGTAGGGATTCCAGAGGGGCCGACCTCTTCTCCTTCGTCTGCACTTATGAAATCCAGTTCGCCGATGATATCAGGGGACTCAGAGAACAACTGATCATGTAATTTTGTGGTGTGACCAACGACTCTCCCTTCGAAGTCTTAAGGTTTTCTCTGAGAGAAAGTCGAAGCTGGACTGACAGAAGGTGCTGTAGTTGTCCGGAGAAAGACACAAGTTGCAGACATTTTGATCGTCGGACCATGGGTACTTGGGATTGCACCAGGGCAGTTTCAGAAGGGGTCTCTTCCATCACCCCCATGTGTTCCACATTTTTAGGTGCGGAAACTCAAAGGGGTTGTACGCAGCCTTTGAAGGACTCAGTGCCCTGGAGTACAGAAACCAGAATGTTGTATGTGGGTCCTCAGATAATGTCTGTCGATTAAAGTGGAAGTCATCCAATGCAGGCTGGTTATTCAGAATCGTTGAAATCTAACCGCAAGGGCCTGAAAAATGTGTGAACCACGCTAAAACTTCATTGCTTTCTCTATGTACGTTTGAGCCTGATATTGAAAAAAACAATCTAACATGGCGTCAATCACAGCGCATGACTCGAAAAACGTCTTCGAAGAAAAAATACCTGCAAAAATCCCAGGCTAACACTGTATGGGAGGAGTAAGCAGAGCATGTGTATCTACAGCACATATACTACGGACAGTACATTTAAACAACATGTTGCATTAGAAACAAAACAGTACTTTGTTCAGTGAAATACTCTCGTGTTTTATCTTACATGTATCTTGCATGTTACTGCAGATGTTTAGGGTGGGACGACTGAAGTTGTATGAGCATAAATGTGACATCCTCGGACAGAACTTTACAAATTGAATCAGATTCAGTTTCAGGTGTTTTTGAATGAAGCTCACACAGTGATGGTGGATTAGCCTACTCAATACTATTCACTAGTGTAGTTTATGTCTCTCAGTTAAACCTGCTTTTTATTCCTCTATTAAGCAGACGTTTACAATACGAAAATAAATGGAGAGCACTTTGCCTTTGACCTTTATATTTAGTAGGCTGTTAGGTAACCTCAAGGACAAATAAAGATGGTTGTAGTTGGAAAGGGCGTATACAATTGTTCTAATCTAGTACACTTATTGGGAGAGAAGGATGACCGTAAGCGCTTCTCATGTCAAAGTAAAGAAATTGGTTAAAATGAAAAAAATGCATGCCTTTCAATCAGAATATTAAAATCGTTGGAGATGTTTCACATTTGCTAAATTGATAATTCGGCATTTATCCCTGACTGCGAGGAAGGGGGATTTGGGAGACGTGCATAGACTGTGGAGACTGTCTCCACAGTGCTTTTACTGAATCGCCCTTTGTAAAGTTTCATTTTTTTCAAAGTTTTAATGCAAGAGTCTTTATTTTGTTCTAATTTAATGGGACATGGCTTTTGAAAAGCACATAGCTTTTCTAGAACTCAATGATACGTCCCAAAAGTGAATTGTAAATATTTATGTTGGTGGGAGTGTTTAGAAGAAGTGTGAATGTATATGTGTAAGAAAGAGTGAGAACGAGCCAGAGAGAGTGAGAGAGAGACATTTTCTTTTAATTAGAAAGAGAACACTAATGATATATTCCGTATAAGTATTTGCACTTCCATTTAAGAAGGTTTCTTCAATTGAAAATTTCACGATACAAGTCCATTCTTCATGAATACAGTTTGTCTAAGCAGGTCTCTCTTTGCAGGGGTTTGCTGCCATCTACTGTCTCCTGCATGTGTTCACAAATTAACACAGGAGAATCGCATGCATCTTTTTTCCCAACTTTACACTTTTTGATTGAAAAGAGATTCTTTCTTATATTGCTTTCGAATTTTGAAGAAATTATTTCAGAACTGCGATATTATTCCCTTATCATTTGTTGTGCTGATTCATTAAGAGGTTGAACCTTTATTTAGGCAATGTCAATAGTTCTGTGCGAAACAATAATTTCAGAGAAAATGTATGCGAGTGCAATGTTTTTGCAATGTCATTCCTTCTTCCTGTCCAGCTCATCACTTATGTACACCCTTATGCGTCACATTAAACATCCCAGCCTCTATAATTATTATCCACTATAGCACCGTATAATGGTTAATCAATTTGATTATTCATAGTTTACCAAAATCATAGCATGTCACATAAATAATATTGAAATATAAAAGAGATTACACATCTGTGCTTCAAAATACCTTACAAATGCATTCATCTTAACAAATACTCTGATAAGAAAACAACTCAAAGTTGCAAATGTAACTAATTCTTGTACATTGTGAAGTGCCTAGGAATAATCCATTGTAACATAAGTATACAGCTTGTAAGGCTCCACATATAATATGAAATAAGGTTTCAATTACTTCTTTGCACAAGTAGAAATGTTAGTCCTACTTTAAACCTGTCCATGATCAGGCTAAGTTAAGAATGTGAATTTGGCTGAGCTGAAAACATAGTGAACTCTTTCCTCACCCACTGTGACCCCCACCCCCTACATACTTCTGCTTGTATCCTAGAACAGGATTAATGGCCCACATCTACAGTAGCTTTAGGGTACTTACAGACTCTCTGCAGACAACTGTTCTCGTCTGATTCTTTACAATCGATTTGCAGACTCGTCATTCCTCTCTGAAGAGGCCAAACATGGCCGGCTTTCTTGAAAGTTAACGCTCAGCGACCACTGGAGAACCAAAACCTTTAGACTGGCCTATATACTTCACTGGGCATTGCACATCTTGTCGCATTTCAGTAAATACCACAGTCACAAAAGAGGAAAGAAAATGGCCTTCTTCTGCTTTTACTAATCCATCTTCATTCCTTCTACCCGCAAAGGGTACACACAGCCAAGCCACAGGGAAGCCTCTATTTTTGCCTGAGGGTTTATTTTTAGGAGAGAGCCAGGCAGGCAACCCACATGTTAATACAGCAATACCCTCAGCATCTTGTACTCTAAGCAACAGTGCACGAGCATTACCGTCAAATTTAAGAATACATTAATTTAATGCTGCTTTCAAAAAATGAAGCACTTTTTCTCCTGTTCCAGAAGAGATGTGCCAATTCATGTCACTACCAAACACCACTGCAAGGTCATAAACACATGATACCAAATATGGCAAGATATATTTACCACCAGCATAGGCTCATTACGAGATAAATAAATTGTGCAGTGTAATAGCTGTCCTTGTTTATGGTCAAATTCATTGTCTGCAGGTAAATTAAACAACAACCCTCTCCATCCATGCACATCCCATTCACAGTTAATACATCAACAACCCCAGCGTAATCCCCACCAAATGCCGACAATCCTCCAAGACCATCATACAACAAAGCTCTTTCAATTGTATTCACTCCTTCCTTCTACTACGTGTGAAAAACTTCTTTTTTCCAACTAGATTTCTGCTTAGGAATGCGTGCTATGCAAATCCCACCAAGATGACATGACATGTTGATGGTGCAAGTGTGGTGCTTTATTCCAGTTCTGGCCTTTGACATTAAGCACACCATTTTTCACCAAGGCACACTGGCTGCTTCCACTTGAGCCTCACTTCGACAGACAATTGAGGTTCCCATTATTTTTTTTCTTCTGGACTTGTTAAACCCTCCCATTTCCAAGGGTACGTCTGTCAGTGATGTGTACGAAGCAATTTACAGAAAGGACCATGAGGATCCCCTGTCAAGGAACAGCAGTCTATCTGTGTGGTTTACCTTTTTATCCATGAACTAGAACCATATATGGGCCCTCGTAGGTCTGTCTACGAGCCTCCTGTAATAAGCAAAATGACTTGAGCTGACTTAATGAAAAGGTGATGACGATGGTGAGTATTACTGATGATGATGATGACAATGGTTATGATGAAAAGTGCTTGGGTCAGCCCACCTTCAGCCATTAGCTTTCATGCCAGAATCATTCATATTTTGGTTCAACCTACCGGACATAGGGTGTTTGGAGTGTGACGCATTGCGAGCGATGAAATGTTGTCTCTTTACACCTCAGTTTACATTGGGATTGGGTGGGGCTGGAGAAGCAAAGGACTTCAACTCATGAAACACCTTGTAACGGCACTTAATGTGTTCTGAACGAGCTGCAGAGGAAGGAAGGGCTATAGTGCACAGGTCTTCAGGCGGAGACAGGAAAGTTTAATATCAACAATTATTGGAAATAATGCTGCAAAGCAGCAGCAAAGAAGCTCTGAACCAGAACCAGAAATCACACTTCAACTAGAACCTTTGCTGCAGTCGAATGTTATTGGGCTATTGAGGGAAACTTCCATATCCAAGATGATCACTGCATTAACGCCAAGGTGTACCAGTCCACCACTGGAAGGTGGATAAGTCATAGCAGGTGGGGAGCCTGAGGCTGTGACCAGTAACCATGGTAACATAACTATAAGATGGCATGAGGGCTTGCTTGACAGGTCGGGGGGCTGCATGTGACTCTATTGGTAAGGGGGTCGTATTACACCCTCCACTCAGACGTGTGTCCCATGCTCTCCACACCACTGGAGTCAAGCTATCCTGGCTGAAGACGGCTGATGGCCAGAAACCGGTCCTAGGATGCTTTATTCCGGTCCAGAAAAGACAAGGCTTGGCAGTTCGGGTTGAACTGTTCCCATGAGGCGCAGGGTCAAGGCTGATTTGCATATGGCCATGTCTGAACTGGGGTGGTGTGGAGTGCAAAAAAACGATGGATTTAGGCCCAGATCTCTGTACTGGGGTGAATGTGTGACATTGTTCAGCACTCTGTCCATCAATTGTTGTTTTTGCACTGGTCTTCACCTGCAGCACACACTGCAATTTCAGCACTGTTAACAATCATAGAGCTCGATCAATGTACCCCAATATTATATCTGCAGCACCCACTGCCATTCAATTACTGGAGACACAGACACAGCTCTGCCAACGCACACCCATCTTCACCTACTGCAGACCACACACTGTGCCACAGCTGGGGCAACTGGTACAACTCTCCTAATGGACGTCAGTCTTCACCTGCTCTACCCCTCATATTCCAACTAAGGATTCACATACAACTACCCTGATGCAACTGATCCATCAGTTGCATCATCGCCTGCTGCACCAACAGTGCATTCCACAGGCAGATGTCCTGAGGCATCTCACCTTTTACCACTCACATTCCCTTCTACTCCACTACTGGGTCTCACACATTCCTTTGCTAAGGCACCTTTGTTGTATCCATAAACCAGAAGCATACCATGGTCTTTTTAAGTTTGAGCTACAGGCAGATTTACGTATGTGCCTGCAGATTGTTTTCAGTAAAAAATACTACATATGTTTAAAAAACATTAAACTTTGGGGATGCCTACTTCAGTTATTGCTCTGTTGGAGTTCATATTTTGGGTCAGACTGCAGGGCAACAAACAGAGTGGGTCATGAGTTTCAGTCCCTTCAGCAATCCATTCCCACTGACCGGCTACTGGGATCCGCACACTGCTCAGCCAATGTACCTCGTCCCTCCTTGCAGAACACACTCTACGCCGAGAGTGGACAAAGCACCGGGAGGCAGGCGTGCACACACAAACACCCACGTACAATTCTGCTCTTCCAGTGCCGGGACCCACATGCAGCTCTGCCAATGAACTTCACCCCTGACCTCCAGTACCTCTTGTTTTTGCAGCATTGAGCCTTATACACCTCTGGGCTGAAGCACCTCATCTCTTATCTCCAGAACGTCGGGCTGTTCCAGTACTGGGATCCACACACAGCTCAGCAGATGCACCTCACACCTAAGCTCCTGTGCTTCTGCTGCTCCAGTACTGGTTCCCACACACAGCTCTATTAATGCACTCCACCCTTGAACCCTGGCCCCTCCGGCTCCTGAAGTACAAGAAAAAAAGTCATACACACCACTGCCAATGTACCTCACCTACTGACGTTCATCGCTTCTGCTGTTCCAGATCTGTGATCCACAAACAATTGTCGATCCACCTCACCGCCTCTTGTTTTTCCAGGTCTGGGATCCATATACAGCTCTTCTGTTGCACTTCCCCCAGACTCCCAGAATTTCCTTCTCTTGTAGTATAGGGATCCCCCCCCCGCCCCCCAACCCTACCCAGACACCCCTCCTCCCGACCCCCAAGTCTTTGGCATTGCAAGTGAATTCTGGCCCACAGCACTTCTGCTATTCCAGTACTCACACACAGGTCCGTTTATGCATCTCACCCCTGGCTTCCAGCACTACAGCTATAGGTACATGCTTTATGCATGTTTGTGCCTGTGTGTGAGCGCACATGGATGGTTACCTGTGTTCTGTGTTGACTCACTTTAGAAGAGCTGGACCAATTGGTTTTGCCAATGTTTGTTTCTTTAAGGCAGCAAAATCTTTCAGGGCTATTTCTTCCATAATTACTGACAAAACTACATTTTTCGTTTTTAACAACAACCGGCAGTAATAACTGTATCCACAAATAATATTTGTTTCCTTCAAACATTTGAAATACAATCTGATCCTTAGCGGGCGTGAAATATGGCCTCTCCTTTCCAGCTTCCTGGAGGGAGGCACGGGGCTGTAGCGGTGCAGAGGGGCATATAAAAGGGGCAGTGTTGTCTTCTGCTTGCCATGCTGTAATACAAGTGTGGTATAAACAGGGTGTCCCTCGGCTGTCAGAGCTCTCCGTGCACCTCATCATCGGGTCTCTTAAACTCAAGGAGGCTGAATAGACCAGCTACGAACTGAGAGGGCAGTCGTCACCAGATCACACCATTCGTAAATACGTAACACTACTGCGACACAGACGTGATGAAGCATGTATGAAAACAATGTGCACTTTTCCCACGGTACGCCCCCTGTTTTTCAGGAAACAACACTCAGAAGATTAACGTTAGTTCAAAGTAAAACGGTACACGGTGTCCCGGGAAAGCCCCACAAAAACCCAAACACATGGTCAGGTGAAATACTCACACGTTTGACAGCGTTTCAGAGCAGTAACAGAAAACACAAAGCAACAACTCACCACAAGGTCCAAACACAAACACGGCACAAGGAACGGTTTGTTGCACATGAATTGGAAATTAATTTCTTAATTGGCCCGTTAACCCCAATTACTGGAATTATAGGTGTCAACACGAGGGTTAAAAAAATCCAACGCCACTGTAAACACTCAACGGCTGGGTTAATAGTTTAGTCAACCACACCGGAAGCCAAGAGCACCGCACAGAAGGAAGGGGGCTGTGCAGCGAGCAAGTGCAGGAAGAAGAGTGCAGCTCACCTCTTGGGGGCCTCGCCCTCGGACTGCTGGAGCAGCCGCCCCGAGCTCTGGTAAAAGCCCTTCAAGAAGGAAGGGGCAGAGAAGGACGAGGGGAGGCTGGAGCACGCGGAGTCGCTGTCATGGCGAACGCGTCGCGCGATGGGCACAGGGCTGAACACGAGCAACAACAGGAAAAACTTCATGAATATAATAAAACATTGCTGAAAGTCGCTCACATCTCACACATCATGAGTACATGCTGCGCCGCTAAGCAATTTGATTGGCTGGTTGTAAAAAACAAAAAAAAAGAAGGCTGTCAATCGAATAACTTCCATTTTCATTAGCAGTTTACTTTTTACATCAACCTGCTAACTTCCTGGCTGGACTCTCAATTTAAAGTTCTCTCTAGTTGTTAAAACTAGCGCACATAACAGCAGCTGTACAAATATTAACTCGGAGGTTTTGCGTTTACTCTTTTGCAAAGATTAGGAGGACAGCAATTAAGCTGCTGTGGAATTTGTTTTGCCTTTAAACTCGGGCTTCTGACAAAAAAACTAAGACAGTCTGCAAGCCTTCATTTAGACAGCCACTGCAAGCCACTTCCTGATTTTGAATGATATAACTGGCAGATAAAGAGAATAAAAAGCAGGATACCAGGTTGAAAAAAATATGTATGCGGTGCAGATTGATAAATCGGTTATCAGAAAATAAATTAGTTCAAAAAACTAAACACTAAAAATGAGATGTACATTGAAGCTACATGACTTCAACCAAGGTAGGTCGCTAAATTAAGGAGCTTATAGTGCATGGGAAAGATCTTTATTTACTGTGAGTCGTCATACTTTTATCCTTTAATTTGAACTAGGCATGATGCAACTAGTTTGAAAGTTAAACGAACATCACTTCACGCATTAGAAGTTTAAAAAAACATGTTTAGGTCGAAAAGTAGACATGCTCCACTTCCCAATAAAGAATGCATTGCAAATACTCAAGAGGGTAAAACGAGAACATATGCAATACATATAGCATTTTAAGTTGTCAAAACAAGGAACTGTCCCTTAAGAGGGGGCCTCTGGATGTATGGGCCTCTCAAATTATGAATTTAATATCCAAAAACCTTTCTTACCACATTTCTTGACACTGAAGAAGTTTCAATATTTTCTCTAATACAAAATTGTACATTCAAGTACCCTCACTCACCTGCTTTGGGGTGCATCGCTAGCAAGGGAGTTCTGCCTCTGAAGGGGGGACCTTGTGTCTGGAAAAGTTATCCGCCTCTTGGAATTGGAAGATGATGGCAAGCTGCTGAATGTGTGAGCGCGTCTCCGAAACAGCGGCGAGTCAGGCTCTTCTTCTTCGGCAAACGGCAGCCAGAGCGAGGACACAGGCGAGGCAGGAGGGGTGGTCGGCGGAGAGTCCCCGGGCGAGTAGTCCTAGAGTGGCATCAAATATAAGGGTGAGACCATGCCTTTCTGCCCAGCTGCTGCTGACCAAAACCAAAACAAGTCTGCTTGTTCATCAGCACAAGGGCTGAGGCCCATCCGTTCTAGCACAGCTGCAGACAGAGGCAAACAAACACCGGCCATCTATTGTATGCTAATTGACTTCATGGCCACCAAAACCCTTAAAACGGCCCCAGCCTCTTAAAGGACAAGTTCAACAAACTGAACTTAAGGCGCAAGATGATTGCAGAGCAATCACTAAACACATTTCAGTCATGAACCTATTCACATATTACAGTAGTTACTTTAACAACGCAAAACTGTTCTGCAAGAGGCAAGGCTGAGAAAAAGAGCTTAGCAGCTTTTTTTTTTAAAGTTTCCTCTACAGCCACAGGTTTCCTGTACAGCCAGCAAATATCCATCCTGAAAAAAAAGTCTAATGCAACACAGCCTGATAATCACCGGCGTGCTAGCAGCAGGAAATGACATCCATGAGTGCAGCTCGGTGCCTTTTTTCACCTCGGAGGAAACAGACTATCCGATTAGACATTGTTTGATGTAAGGGAGCATCATTAAAAACAGGAAACAACTGACAAGAGGGTGAACGAATGATAAACACACAAGGACACAAAAGGCAGCAGGCTCTACTGTATAAAAATAAGTTGACGGGGAGAATGTAACTATAAGTTTACGGTTGATCCTCTAACGCTGCCTGATCAGCCCCACCCATGCCCCGTCTACATTTGATTGGGGTACCCTTTGAAGCAAACTTTGGTGGAGTCCACTGAACCCAAGACAATGTGGCTTAACAACGTATTTCAAAGACTTACACAGTCTTTCCAAAATTGGACTGCCACGCAATAGTTTTGCTAGAAATGTAGAAGTCAAATGTTCCAAGCATTGTTAGATCATTTTGATTTGAAAATGTGTTTTTTAATCAGAATGTATGACTAAAAATCTGTGATGTAGGACAGTGGTTCTTACCCTTTTGACTTCTTTGGAAACCAATGTATCACAAATGGAAACCAGGGATCCACAAGTCTATTTCACGATTTAAACCTCAACAAAAATACACAAAATATACACAAAAAATACACACTATATTAATTCAATACTTCTATTTCCTTCTGCAACTGCTTAAATATGATCGCAAACTACACCCTGATCAGACCCACGTCATATTCATAAATCAATAGGTAATCCTGTGAAATCAGAGCTCTGAGTAGAAGTGATGGGCAGAAGCGTAACTGGATTGACACTAGCCGCTAGCTGCATATGAAAGCAATCAAGTATGGTACGAACAAAGCCGGATACCATGCAGGGTCTTTGAGTCAAAAGGTGATAAAGACCGCTATTAGATGAAAGCTAGAAGACGAGGTGCTCATTACGCCAAAGTATATGCTGTCTACTGGGAAGTGGTACTCTGACTGGAGAAGTATGCAAACTCTTCTGAAAAGTATTGACATGCCCCCTCTCCAATAGAAGTGTAGGTGCCGGCAGTCTGTACGTACCTGACCATGATAAGCAGCGAACGGGAGAACATGCTGGCTCGGTGGGCCTTTTGGGCAATCTACCGGTGTACACATGCATGGATCACTGAGGAGTTACAACATTGGCTATCTAAGTGTGTACATGAATATGATTACTAGAAAATCATTAGCAATTGAAAGCATTTTAGTCAGAAACTGAATGCTGGTTCAGATCGGAGCCTGTGTGAATGCAAACAGTGACTGTGTGTATTCACATCTGGTCTGTTATGTCCTAGCTATCATCTTCTGACTAAAACAATTTAAAAATGCTTGATTCTTTTTCTTTGTTGATTTTATTCTTATATATATATTAATACATTGGTGAGGCAATATAGTAGCTCTCAAGTAAGTGGAGGGCATCAAGACCCAGTTGTCTGTTGCAAATCACACCATGCATTCCACATTCACAAAGCATAGGCAAGAAGGTTACAATACCAACTACCCCCTTGTGGACTATCTCTGTAAGGATAACCCTCCCACACAAGATAAGAAATAAATTCTAAAGCCCAGTTCCCCAGCCCGACCAATGAGCTATTAGGTATAGTGGGCTCCCCTACGTCCTAAAAGTGGCACAGTCGCCAGATAGTCGAAGTTGCACTACTGGATACCTGATAGTCCCATTAGGTGAACAGCACAACTTCCCGAACTAGCCCAACAACCTAACAGACCTGCTCAATGCTTGAGAAATCAGACTAAATATCGGAGTTCTTGCTTGCCGCTAACTCAATCTTTTTTTGTCAGACTATTTTGCAAAGTCATCCAAATGTGAGTAGCACTAAACTTTGTTTTTCACCATTTGGACTTGGGTTCCATGCAAACGACATGCACCACACCACTAAAGTAATTCTTAACTGTTTTGCTGGGCAACTAAATGTCTGCAGTATTTGACAAACGTTTACATGAATCAACGTGCTAACCTGGATCAACTAAGTAACTACTGAGTGGAAACACAATTAAGATGGCATAATAAATTAACCTGTAGAGCATGAATGAAGCACAATATCCTTCCAGAAGATCAATTTGGCAATATAGAAGTCCTATGGGTAAAGAAGCCCAAGGGTATTTGATCAGACCACCTTTGGGGTTTAATTTATTTTTTACTGAAAACGTAAAAGAAGGACGGTATCTGCTGATTAAAGTTTGGCTGTCCGCAATGGATGTCAGTATCAGAGAAGGACTACAAAACTGCTGCTGGAGTATCGTTGAAAATCAATGCTTCTTTAGAGGAGATTGCACCCCCAAAGGATACAGTGGCAATGGAGAATGTTCATAATCTGGGTTTCTCACCCGATAACAATTTACCTATGAAATGTCAACTCGCAGATGTAGTACATACTACTCCTTCTCAGCTTAATAAACAGTCACGCTTTGTCTTTCTGAATTTGTGACAGAACAACACATATATGCAGGCGTTATTAGCGTCTTGTTTACTGTATTTCAAACAGTTTACCTTTCTCTCTCCATTATAACTAATGAGACTCACTAGAAAACACAAAGTAGACCTATTTGAGAGTTCTTTGGGCTGTGGACCGATCCTCTTACCCCAGAGAGATATCAAAGATACTTTTGGCTACCCATCCAATAGCACACAGAGTACCAGAAAATATTCACACCATAAAAATCTTTTTGGAGCAGGAGGCATGCGGCATTACTATACAATTCCTGGAGGACGCAATGCTTATGAACGACCAATAAGACAGTTATTACAGTGAGTAACTTATAGCAAGTGCCAGTCCCTATTCATCTGGGTTCCTGTGATCAATGACAGGCATGTATTTTAGAAGCGGAAAGGCAGCCCTACTTGCAGGATACACAGAACAGCGTCTTTAGGAGAACCAGACTAACACTAGCGCCGACCTGTGAAGTGACGCATCATTTTGTGTTTACAATAAAAGTAAGAAGGATCCGACCTGGATGTTTTGCAGATATCGTCACAAGAAATATGACAATTGAAGGCGAAAGGGAGATCCTTGGCACTCACTGTAAATGATGCAACACACACAAATGCAAGAGTCTAACCTAACCACCGCTTCTCATATCGGAGGCCTATCTTCCAGTGGGGAGCATCATAGATGACAAATAGCCTGTTAAAGGGATTATCAGATGTGCCCTTCCCAAGTAAATCATAAGACAGTGTCATTCATCTAGAGTGTTCAGGATCCTTTTATATTACGGGCAATTTCAGAGAAATTTAATCAGAACTGGAGTGGTTATTGTGGAAATCTAAGAGCACCTTGATATGAAGGATGGATGAGCGCACAAGACAATCTTGTCCCTATAAAAATGCTTATGGTTGAAAGAGAGTAAGTCCCTAATCGTAGCAAACCAACATGATGTGTACTAAAAATACAACCAACCAAGTTGTCTAGTTAATATCGTTGGTAGTAGAGGTTCGAAAGTCTATATTTGGAAAAAACCAAAGCCACAAATTTGACGTCTATGTAGGACAGAGCTTCTGAACTCACAACCACAAATTCAATATAACCTTAAAGTTATGACTCACTACACCATTTTACAGAGAAAACCCTACTAACTATGAATTCAAGTTGGCCTTGTCTACAAGACTAAAATAACTCTACACTAGCAAATTAACTAAGTTTGTGAATTAAGGGCGATTCAGCCAAAGAGTGAGCAATAAACCCATGGAGCATCTGGAAGAGTTTGTAAATTACTTCATGAACTAAAGGGAGAGGAGAAGCATTTCCCACAAAGAAGAAGCATGTGCAGGTCTCCCTAATAAATTTGTTTTAAAACTGGAGTTCTCATTGAAATGGAAAACCATCCTCCACATGCCCTAGATGAGAGGTCATTTCCACACATCAACAGCAAAGCCATCACATATGGTGCAAGTGTGTGCACCTCTGCTGCTTTATATAAAATATGCATGTGACATTGTGCATGAGGATCAACACTTTCTGAGCAGGGGCAGGAGAAAACAGGTTCACAATGGCAGAAACACTGTCTGCTACCTTAGAATGACGGTGTGGACAGTTGAATCCAGCCAAAGGCCTTGCATTTAGAGGCAGCCCAAGCCATTCCCTACGTATACTAAGGAGTTGATGGTAACCTGTAGTCCAAGAGGACAGAAATCAAAGCTCACAAGCCAGCTGACTTTCTCGGGCTGTCAAAGGAGGTCATTCAGGGCCCCGTACAAAAAAATGGAAGACGAGTAATTGAAACCCGGACTCCTGGCTCCAATATGATGTAAGATATTGTTGCACCCTTTACTTCCTAAGATGGGCAAATAGTACCAGCAGAACGAAAGAGGCTACAAGCCCAATGGCTCTCTAGAAGCAAAACCACTGTTGAGCCACAGGTGCAAAAATTAGATACAGGTTTGAAAAAGTCCAACACTTCTTTGTAGAAGCCATTTAAAATTTGATGTCCAACACAGCTCCAATGGTGGAAATTAGTGGGAAGAACAAAGCGAACAACTTCAAATTTACTTGCGTGCTAACCTAGAACAAAAGTAAGGAATAGGTAATAATCCACGAAAGGGGGTCATGCTCCTTGAGAGGAGGGGGGGGCTTGGTCAGTCACTCATTAAAGGAGATGTAAATGTACACTCCATATAGATGTAGAATGTCCACCACCAAAGCTATACATTTGGTGAAGACACAGGACACTAAGTTCAACCTGAAGAGAACCTCTTTGTGCTGGTACTGGACCCTACCCTTCCTCCCCTGCAACGTTTGTGGGAACCACACAGGAATTTGGAAAAGGGCATTTTCTCAAACAGACAGCACACATCAAACCCCCCATCCAGAGCACTGAGGATCCACCAAGTCAACATTTTGTACCAGCGATTCAGCAAAAAAGTTTGAAGTGACTGAGGTCCAAGATGGTGCGCAAATCTCCATTCTCCTTGTCCAATTAAAAGAATCAGAAGTAAATCCCCTGATTACAATCTGCCAAGGGAACAATATGAATGGTCCCGGATGAGTTCAGACCAGGTAAGAGAAAGAGACAAGGACCCTGATGCCATGACCCACAGCAGGTACTGTATGATGAACTTCCAGGACCAAGATGAAAATAAATCCTTTTCCAACAAGATCAGGGTGCTCCATGGTCCCAAGAAGAGAGTTAATTGTGTTTCTTTAGCTCAATGGGACCGGGGGTGTTGGAAATCAAGGAGAACAGTAATTGCTTCCTCCTCTGAGCACTGCTAGATTGTTCCTGCATATTTCAAAGCTATAACATCCCTACATGGAATGGCTGAAATCAGGCTGAGACTTTGTTACAAGTGTCATTTTCACATTTTGGCAATCATGTTATTTGTGATGGATGTTGTATAAACAGGCGGACATGGAAAAGTCTCTCTAATATGGGTAAGGTGGACCAGCATAGTAAGAACCAAAGGAGAGTTAGTTGGCTGTTATATTCAGGATACTCTGTCCCCTTGCTTCACAGCTTTTCCTGTTTTTTGGATTAAGGCAAAGAAGTTCTTGACAATGAAAGTGAGAGTAAGTTCCGAAAAAAGACAGGAAAACATAAACAAGCCTAGCAGCTGCGTCTACTGGAGCAAAACCAGGATTGTCTTCTTGCTGCCGTTCATTGAATCCTGAAACTTTCGTCTGATATCCTTAGCAATGTTAAGGTAGACATTTTCCAAAGTTTTCACATTTTAATGGTACAATCAAGAATCAGCAACAGTATGGCTGATGTGCCAGAAGAGATTCTGATACACTTCCACTTCCATCCGTTACAATCCAGAAATGTATCCTACTTTCCAAAGGCATAGGGGCTCAATGGTCCTGTAACATATTAAGAGTGGCCATCAAGAAGGACTGAGCGAGTAGTTAGGTAGTTCGGTGGGCATAACCCACTTCCTCTTACCTCTGCTCCTTTTAAGCCTCTTGCTCGTCTGTAAGGACTCTGCCAAAATCTCACTGACCACTGCCAAAACATAGGCCTGAAAGAGTACGGCATATTTGTCTAAAGATCTGGATTTCAAAACAGGCTTCAAAATCACAATTTCAACTGAAGCAGGACGGCCCTGCTTCTACCCCGTGAAATGCATCATGCAAGGACACCACCAGAATGTATTCCATTTAAGGAAGTTTCTTCTTCCAGGTTGTCCCCTTCGGCCTTAGAATAAGTGTCTGGGTCTCTGGTGGGGAGAGGTGGGAGATTACTGGATATGCAGCAGAGTATCACTACAGCCAAAGGGCCAGCAGCAAGATGCTCTGGGTAGTCTGGGTCATAAGTACTGGTGATAAAAGAATAGGGAGCGGCACTGTTAGCATCTCGAGCTGAGCACGTAGGCATTTACCTCTGCCCTCATAATCAACTGGCCCTCTGGCAGGTGGACATCTGAGGCAGCAACTATGGAGACCAAGTGGGAAACCAGGGGACCTACAGTGATGCCAGGTTTAGCAGCAGAAAACCAAACCAAGTTTGGGGTAACTAGTACATCACTTCTTCCACTGGCAGAATTATATTCCAGTACAGATACAATGAACTTCCTCAACATGCAGACTGAGAATAAAAACAGTAGATACATTTTAAATGGCTTCTCAGTTTCTAGAATCTTGGCAGAGAAGAGGTGAACAAAGATATGAATTAATCAGAATGAAGAATTTTGCTTATGGTTTGATGTGTAGACACCTGGTGCCTTTAGTAACAAATATAATCATCGAAGAACCCACTGAACCTGCATATCACAAGGGGTGTGGGTCCAAAATAGAAACATGTTTAACAACTGTATACAAATACTTTCAACAGAAAAGATTTGTAACACCTTGACCGCGGAGCAAATTCCGCTGCGGTGCTGGGGAAATAATGAGTGGGCGGGGTTCGGACGGCCCCCGGCCGTCCTCCGCACACGCCCACTGTGACGTCGGACGGCCGGGTCGTCCGACGCATGCAAGGGGTTAAAGAACCTAAATGGGAGATTTCAATTGAAATTCTAAGGTCCAAATGAGTGACTCTTGAGAATTTCATTCCATTCTATACAAGATATTTAATCACTAAGGCACTAATTTCCAAGTATTTGTTTTTTCATCTCACAAATCAAAGCAGAATACTTTATGTCAGTGATGAATGGTTCGTTCACACTCTCGTCCTGGGAAGAGAGCATCCTTAAAAAAGTGTCACTCTAAAGTAATTCCCAGTTTACAACTCGCCGTTTGAAAAAGTCTAATAGATTTCTACACATGCCTGGAGTAAATGTCACACATTTTCAGGTCATACAGTGCTTCTAATTACCAGAATTCACATGCGAGAATCGTGCATATTTTTTCTCTTCCATATGGAAAAGTACTTTTTTCCCCTGTGAAGGAAGCACCTTCAATGTCACCCCTACATAATATGGGGATGTTGCCTTCCCACTACCACCCTGAAGGTGCCTACTCCTGCCTTTGAAATGAGTTGTTTGCATGCATTCCCGGGGTACCAAACTACCTTCAAAATGACATTCTATTTTGATAGGAACACTCCCCTCTTACTCCAGGGCACAGACATTACCAACCCTAACCTGAAATTTATGATTGTGGAAACCCCTAAGAAATGTATTTATCTGCCACTGGAAGTGAACTTTGCACAGATTTTGTAAATCAATGTATTGAGAATTTCGAGTAGTGAGTGACAGACTTAGATGTGTAAAGCATTTGTGATTTAGAACTTACAAGTTCAAACTTCCCATTCTTCAACAACAAGACTCAAATGTCATTGAATTAAGTTATTATTGCAGTAGTAAGTGAAAACATACACTATGGTTAAAAACATTAAAATTGCTAAGGAATTCTATACATACCCGATCCGACGCAAAACTGTTGCAACGTTCAAAGCTATCAATGCTCCCCAGACGACCTCGCATCCTGTTCGCTCCCTGTAAAATCAGACAGAATTTGGTCTTACTGTTTTTAGCATAACTTTATATTTAGGCATGTTGACGGATATTGTCCAAAATACAGCTTAAGTTTTATATATGCATCAATTGCACAAACACTAAGTAACAATCACAGATTTCTTCCACCACCCTTGTAAAACGTGTTTAGACACTGCTGTGGAAGAAGATTCAAACCCCATGAAAGGATGGACATCTAAATTCAGTTTATCATGTTTAACACCATACACATCCTATGCAGCTATGAGAAAGACCTGCAAAATAAATGTATAACCTCAGGTGTGGTCTAGTGACTAAGCTGCTAGCATTACAATCTGGGTGATTGGGTTCTAATATGGGTCTAACACTTGACTAACTCTGTGATGAAGAATACATTACTTAATCTACCTATATCTAAAATAGTAAACATGTGAAATGTAATATAATTGCACACAAGTAAAATTAAATGTTGCACAATTATAAACAATAAACCCACACTTCATTTGTTTTTGTGCTGTATAAATATTATTACGTGCATGCACATCCATAGCAAGCTTAACCACTGTCACAGACATTTTCCTTCACTTCAAATCCAGTTCATAGAAAAAAAAGTATTGAAGACCAAGATGACTGAAGCAGAGAGTAGGAGTGGGAGAGTTGGGGAGGGAGGGAGGGAGGGAAAAGTCGTGGTCTACATGGTGATGATTAAGAAACACAGTGATCTTTTCTCACAAGTCACAACACATTTCTTCTCTCCTCTGGGATCCTCTTTTTGCATGAGTTCGAAGGAAATGAAAAAGGTGACGCGAAGCTCTTAAGTTTCCACAAATTAACAGTTTTTGAAGAACTGTTTAGCCGAAACCGAAATGCATCAATAATTGCAAAAAGGGGGGGGGGGGCTCCTTTTCAGCTCTAAATGTTATCAATTCCTTGCGTGATGAGCTCACTAAACCCGGGTTATTTTCTTTGCATTCTGTTCATCCCATTATAAACTCACAACTCCAAGAGCTATATAAATAAAATAAATAAGCATTGGCAAAGCCATAAGGTCTGGTCTTGGCGATGCGGTGTGATTGTTAAATTGTTTTTTTATTTTTTATTGCAAGCTTGTGCAACAAACATTAAGAGACGAAAGAAAAAAAATCCTGCCACCTCCTAATTGTGGAAGACATCTGCTTGCATATGTCAATTGTTAAATGTAATAAATCAATTTATCATTGCATACGCTTTTAATAGAATAGTATGGGGGTGTATTTTGGGATACCAGGTTGCTTTTCCATAATACACTTAATGCTTATATTTGTATGATAAACGGTATCAATATGGAGACTTTTATTGACGCTGTTAATTCCCTAATGCCAGAATCCTATGGTGGTTGCGTCATAAGTGAGCTTAATTTCATACTTTTTTTTATATAAATCTTTAATCACATTCTTGTTACTGCTGCTGTCCGAGAATACAGGCTGTGAAACTGATGTCATCTTATGGAAAAGTCTACTGTCTGAACCTGCAACGTCTCTGTAACCAAAGTATAATACAAGTATGTGTGCCTCTAAGAGCAGAGGCATAATTCCACTGGCTATTATCCGAGTAACTTTCCATTTCCTAACATTTTTCCTATAAGCACATTATTTCTCATTACATATACCTGAAATATTAGATGGGCTGACCTGGAAAATGAGAAGAAGGTGAAAGTACAAGTGAAGAAAGATGCTATATACATTGTGAAAAAATGTATATGAAGGAATGCTAAATTCAATAACCACATTGCCTCAGCTGCCTGTACAACCTATGACATTTTTAGTCTAGCTTGACAGCACGACTGTCGGATTACCTATTGTTACCAATGTTTTACAATATACATAGAGTGGTCTTTTCCTCCACCGATTCCCGTCTCACTTAGTGCTGTTTGTATACCACCACTCCGTCTCCTATGGGGTGCTTGCACTGTTCCAACATCTCAAAAGTACACTGTTCCATGACACATCAAATTATTTATAACACATATGGATTGTATAAAGAAAGCAATCGTTTTGTGTTAATATTAACTCAATGATGCCACTAGATGTCAGCAAAGGCACATAAATCGAAAGCTTCGAACACCTGCTGACTAACATGAGCGTTTCGTTTGCTAGACCACAGCGACATGTCAAATGTGCGGTTTAAATAAAAATCCCTGAGGAAGGGCTAATAGCAATATAAAGATAAGAGAAAAGTTTCACCTATAGGTTATCCCCGTCTCAGCAAACCGTCAGATTATTGAGAAAAGTATACATGTACTGACGAAAAAGAAAAACATTATACGTCCATGATGCTTGTTAAAAAGCTATCAAGGGTTGTTTTGCAAAGTGGAAAAAGTGTTTAATTTCTAAGCAACTATCACATATATCAGAGCTGTGGTTCTAATCGTCTGGCACCTCAAACAAGTTTAAAACGTATCTGGCAAGAAATCTTAAATTTTACAGTTATGTCGCTCGTGCCACGCGAGCAATAATCTAGTACGTTCAAGATTTCCTGACACGTTGTTTATTTATTTTTGCAGTTTTATATAGAGCAAAATCGACTCAAAGGCATTGCAGCGCTTCACATGAGCACCTGTTCATACCCGAGTTCAGAATATTTTTTTAGGCAAGAGGAAATTAAATTGTTTCACCAGAATCACAGGATTTTGACCTGATGCCGGGACTTGGTCCTGCAGTTAAGGGTCTGCTTCATTGGTATTAATGTTTTCAGGAAGATACGGTCCATTTTCATTTCAATACATGCTGTACGGTACTTTTCATATATAAAAAAAACCAATAAAGTTTGTCTTCAAAAAAAGGGTCTGCTTCATAAGGCCATTTGAGCACCTAGATTTTGTTGTTTTTTGTGGTTTTTAAAACATTTTTTTTAGTTTTTTTAGACAAAACAGATTTAAAAAAACAATCCGCCTCAATACAGAAGGCATGTGGACAAGCGTGCATCCAACACATTTGGTCTCTTTTTTTTTTAGTATATACCGCTGTTTACTGCAGTACCCCACGGCCTCTCCGTTGGTACCCGCACACCTGGGGTTGAGCACCTAAGTTACATGTAGGAGTGATGGACATACACAAAAAGAGCTACCCGAGATTTCTACATTTTAAATTATGCATCCCTTACAGTTCTACTCAATGTGAGTTATTGGCCATATACCACCAGGTGTCATGCTTCATTATAGGACAACCCACGCTCTCCAAAAACCCAGACATTCACCTGGAGTCAGGGAGGCACTTCTAACTAAAAGTAGATCCGTGATTTATGTGTATTAAAAACCAATGTGGCATCCTAAACATCTGGCATCCATCACCACTTTGGACAGTAAAAGTGGCGATAGGGCACTAATTCCCCATGTCCCTACAATTTGTTTTAATAGCAAGTGTCATCTCTATCGAGTAAAAATGTTTTTAGGATGCCACTACTATCCAGGGGGTGGGGGTGGGTCGCTCAGCGCCAGGCTGTCTGACCCTACCGATTCTACATGTGATATGTGCTCCTTTTTTCTTGTGTCCTCCCTTCTACCCGCTCCCTACCTCCCCCCACTGTATCGCATAGTACTAATTATTCCCTCCTATACTGCACTGTACCCATGTTATATAGTTTTGTTTCAATAAAAAATGATGACACAATAAAAAGAACCCAAGAGAGTGAGATAAAGAGGCAAGAATGTGATGAATGAAAGACTTAAGAGATGAGATCAATACCAGCCAACCTTGGTGTTTGGCAACTGTCTCACCTCAAGTCTTTCTTTCTCCACTTTTTTGCCTCTTTATCTCACTAACAGGTTCTTTTTCATCTCTGTTTTCTCCCTTTGTCACAGTTTTCCCATCTTTCTCTACATCCTTCCTGCTTCATTTTCTCTTTCTTGATCCAGATCAAAGTATGAAAAAGAAAAATAGGTACTGGTCCCCAAACCTCTGCTGGCTCCCACCACTGGCATACACCAGCACAAATTAAGCACTGTATATTGACATTTAAGAACATAGCTATCTTTGACATCCTGCAACCATCATTGTAGTTTTTCCATCACAAATAGCATTTGCAAAGATGCTTCAAGGAACTCAAACGTGTGACTGCACCACCTCAAACAGATTAAAGACATGCACCCAAACTCGCTAACAAAAGTGACATCAGCTGAGATTCAGACAACCTCCCACCCACTAGTTTCCACTGATGTGTTTGCAGACATGCAGCATCCAGTTCTGGCTTACTTGAATTGCATTGCATTGCAAAATGTGTCTAAACTTACCCTGGAGAAGATATTTTCCAAAGAGCTGGTCAATGATTTTCTAGCTTTATTCTTCAGAACGTCCAACTTGAACCTTCCGCTGGGGGCAGCGTTTTCTGGAATAGCACTGTTCAAAACACTCTGTCGAATAGGAGGAAAAGCATTGATTTTCCCGGATTAGTTTTCTAAAATTGGCCTATGTCGATCAACGACATAGCAATATTATTTCCTCAAAAACATCAGAGAAGAAAAATACACTAGACCTGGTATAAAACATGTGTACAAAAAAGTGAATGTAATTATTTTGCAATTAAATATTTATTGTATTTTAGCAAGGATACACCTAAAATGACATGTGCTTCCAGTTTCTGGATTAAAGAACATTTGACACAGAGGAAAACTTGTGTGTGTGTGGGTGCGCGTGTGTGTCTCTCTCTCTTAGTGTATGATGCACACATTGAGTCTATTTGAATGTTCCCTGCATAGGAATAATCATCTTTACCGAAGAAACTCCTCAAGATAAAGCGGTTCTTTATTTAACATTAACATATTTGTAATAACCGATGAACTTATGATAGGTTACCGATGGTGTCTCTCCAATATGTAGATGGGCCTTCTGTTTGGCTTCACACAGCTGCCTCAGATGAAGAATCACCAACTCGTTCTCCTCTTGGTCTGTCACAGGCTTCATTTTCTGAGAAGAGAATACACAAAAAGGTATTGTTTGTGAAGACACAATGTCCATTGACTTTAATAAGGTTCAGTAGTGCAGGATGGATACAATGGGGCAATCGGTAGGAACCAATTTGGAGATGTTTGTTGTCTTTCACTGATTGATTCAGCAATGCTTGAATTATGCTGCAGAAAAGAGTGCTTCTCGAGCCTAGGGGATGACCTCTACAGGTTGCCAGGACCTGCTTCACAAACTCTTAACACTGTCCTGAAAATGCTTTCAAATACAGTATATCAGAGATTTAGTTAGCCAACTGAAAAAATAAACCTCCTGCGAGAGGTTTCTAGCCCGCTTAAGTAAACCAGATCTTCCTGAAACAACATGGAGGAAGAAAGAGGAGAGGACAGAGGCTCAACCATATCGACCAGCATTGCTTTAGGCAAGGGGATTGCAGCAGACACACCGGATGTCGCTTTATGTCAAATATCAACCACAAACATTTCGACATGCAACAACAGATACTCCAAAATATAAACTCCAGATCTTGATACTCTGATAATATTGTGCAAGATGACATCTTAGAGTCAATACTGCTGCAGGTCACAATTTAAGGGTCGCTTTTTGGATACCAAACCCAGGAGTACCGGATCCATGCCATATTTTTTAGATAATCCCACATTTTGTCAGCAGGTGGTAATTGTGCAGGGCTGAAAAAAGATCCTGTTATTGGGCTACCACAGGATGTTTTTTACTCCGCATAGTTACAATTATCTGAAATCTAGCTTGAATCTGGCCGTAGGATGAACAGCATTAATAAAGACCAATGATTTGCAATGTTGTAAAGAGCCCTTGCATTTTTCCTTCAGTGCATGATCCTCTGAGGCAAACTGCGTAAATGAACAAAAGACGGAGCTGTAATAGTAAATAGATGAATGTATCTGCAGTAAAATATGTAGTTTTCAGTGGCGGCTCCTCCGCTAAGTCGGAGGAGCGTCGCCCCACTACTCCTACAGCAGTGAAAAGGGGAAAAATAAAACGATAACAACAAAGTTATCATTGCTTTATTTTTTGTTGCTGCAGGGCTTGGCTCGGGCAGGGCTGGTGTCTCATGGAGGAGGACTGGACTGTGCACTGTAAGTACGCATGACTGCTTGGATGGCCGTTATGGCCGACCAAGCAGTCATGCACAATGTGCATATTCCCCGCCAGGCTGCATTACACTGCCTGGTGGGGAATGTGCACAGGCTCCCTGTCCTGATCTGAGCACCGAACCACTGCGCTCAGGCCAATCACAAGGCTGCACTGCAGTGTTGTGATTGGCAGGGGAGCCTGTGTGCCTCGGAGCTTCCTGCTGCTTCTTCCAGACTGGAGTTAGGAAGAGCAGAAAAGCAGACGGAGAAGAGATGCGGGCGTCGGAAAAGGTAAAGTCTTTTTCAATGTATTTTAACCCCCCCCCCTCCTTTCCTCAGCATGCCCATCCCCTTTCACACCTGCCGCCACTGGTAGTTTTTTGGCTGCACTGCAAATCATGGATTAAAATAAGCTAACCAAGTACTGCACAATGTTAAGTATGAGAATGATTGACAATATGGGGCGAAATAAAAGAAAGCATCAGGTGGGAAAATAAAAGCACAGGGGATCAACTGGGGGGGGGGGGGGTAGAGAGATACAGATCTTTGTAAGGACTAGTTGACTGGATTATCCTAAAATATACTGTGCACCTCTTTACGTCAAAAGGTATATGCTTTGGTTTCGAAATGTTATCCTTTCACCTTAATTCAGCACTAATTGTATGTCAATAATGTTTTCTGGGAGGAGCTACGACAGCAACCAAGATGGCCGCTTAGTCTCCCGGCTCCGCAGACCTCCGTCTTTCGCTTGAAGATCCTGTCATCTATCCTGATATTCCGCCCCATATCCGTGTCTATGAACTAATCTGCAGTCCGATGGAGCAATCCCGAGATTTTTCCGACATTGTGGAGTAATGTCGAGGTTTGACTCGAGGCCTAACCCAATCTGGAAGTCGGGGTCTCGATTGCTGGTCCAGCCGGGTCCTAGTTGAACAACAGCGGACTGGTGAGGGCGGCAGGGTCCGGTCAACGGAACCTTCGACATCTTTTGGACTGCTTTGCTGCTGATCTGCTGCCTGGTCTCGTATCGAAGGTGAAGGGACAAGTGACGCCCGAGGCGGTGTGGCGGGGGTCCCTGACCCAGAGGCCTAGCGATCGCATCGCCGGCGCCTTTGGGTTGGGAACTTGGCGCGCACGAACGCAAGCTGACGATCTGTCCCTCACGGTTCATCCCTGCTCCGCCTAATCTTCCCCCGGGGAGAGCGGCTCTCCGAGGGGATCACTATGCCTGATGTTATGCGAGACCCGGCGGAGCGGGCTGAGTGCGGCCCGTCATTGCGGTTAGTGCTGGCAGCCCTCGAGGCACTTCAGGTGACTATGGAGGCCCAGGTCTGTAAACTGATTTCGGCAGCAGATGGAATTAAGCGATTGGGACCGGACCCTGATTCGTCGCTCGGGACTCGCTGGTCAGCTCTACTACCGATAGACGCCCCAGCGGTGCATTCAGACCCGGTGCATGGAGCTGTGCCTGCACCTACAGAAGTGGAACTGATTGAACCTGCTGACATCTCTGTACTGGAAACTTTTGGTCGAGACTGTGAACTGCATTGGATTGTGTCGCACCCCCTTCCCAGCTGGTTCATCAAGATGGCGGAGGAGACAGTGTCTGGCCTTGGAGTCGGGGAGGGGCGTCGTTGGAACCGGCCATGTACTTTGGGGTTTGCCATCCTTTCTCCATCTAGCGGACTATATTTCGGCAACTTCTATGTATATTTTGACAATTTGTGGATGGGGCTCTACTTGCCAGAGGGAGTCAGCAAGTTTGATCGACGGGGTCAAGGCTGAGACTGTTGTTTTGGGTTTACTAATGTGGTTTCATCGGTAACGGGATTTGCTCTATTAGGTTCACGGAGACCGGGCGGGGTCTATAGTTTCCTCCGGTGTAATCTTCTATTGTGTTCTGCTTGATTGCATCAGCTTTGTGGGGGATTCTTTGTTAAGGCGGTGGGGGGAGACCGGGAATGTGTACGATAATGCCCTCCTCCATTTCTACTTTTAGTGTAGGGGTGTGTTCTTCTATTATATCTCTTTGTTCGTCCTATATTTCGGGTTTCATTTATTTGGGGCGACAGGCACGCTGCTAGGGGGGTAGGCCGTAGTCATCTGCAAGGGTGCAGGATGGGGGGTTGGGGGAGGGGATTTTTTTTTTGCCTTTATTGTTTCTATGGCCTTTTTTCTCTTTCGTACCTTTCCTTTTGCCTTCTCTTTCGTTTCTTTCTTTTTCGGGTCAGCGTAGTGGGTCCACTCTTGTGTCTATTATCGATTTTTCTGTATCTGTGCCTATACTTTCTACAGTATATCAGTATCGATGAGCGGGCGCCTAACTGGTGCAAACTGTGATTGTATGCTTGTCTATCCTGAGTTGTATGCCTTAGCGCCACTGTTCTAAATGAGATCGTTCTAACTGTGGATGTCCTACTATTTTGCCCGCCCTTTATGCGACTCTGTGATATTGTATGGCACCTGATCCTTTCAGTTTTATATTATAAAATGGAGCCTTTAGAATCCTGTCATTTGCTTGGTATGCTTAATAGCCAGATACAACCGAATTTGTGGTACCTTCGCTTCCCGGGCTGCCGAGTCGTGTCCTAACTGACTTGCTGTGATTAAACGGATTAGCGGCCGGCCCTGGTGGTTGTAGGCCCATATTTGTAACTGTTTGAAGTAACAATAAAGGTTTTCCACAAAAAAAAAATAATAATGTTTTCTGATGAATCTATAAACTGCACTTATGCTAGTCAAATGGATGAATGCATTATTGTAACAAACCTCTAAAGCAAAAAGTCAAAGCGAAAATGGCACGTTGAAGCTATTTCCACATTATCACACCAACAGTAAGTGATGTAATGCTGCTTCTGCAAGGGGTTCATTTGATCAACCTTCCTGCACATCAGCGATTCATTCCTTTGATGTGGCTGTCACACAGATGCTGTAAAATGCATGTGTTCAATTTCAAATAACAGAGAAAATGTTCTTCCTCTGAACCTAAACAATTGTGTTCCGCCAGGAGGAATTATACATTTGATGCGAAGAAACTTAACTTCAGTTTTTGGGCAAGAAAAATTGCAGTCAAAACAAACTTGTTTCAGAGACTGGTTTCGTTATCTGTCTTTAAAGAGGTATTTATGAAAAGTTTTAAATTAGTTTGACTGACATTAAAGTCCACCTTGCATATTTCATTCTGCACAGCATAAGGTTCTGGCTTTCACCACGTAGCTCAGAGATTGCAAATTGGGTTCTGATAGAAACGGAGGCCGCAGCGAATTATTCTTTAAAAATGGTCCTTGCTGGGACCAGAATGAGAGCTCAAGCCCATCTTTTGGACTCTGTCAAAGTTACGCGCTCAATATATGTCAAGCTGGCTGGAAATTTAAGGTGAAGCTTCAAACTTTGAGTTTTACTTCAATCTGGATAACTCTGAGCTAGTCCTTTCTGGGCAAGACTCTTCTGGACTTCATGGGCAGAGGGCAAGAGAAAGCATTTTGTCTACTGGTCAGCTTCTAACAGGAACACAACTATGCGCTTTAGAGAAGTCTAAAATGTATGCAATCCCTTTCCAAGTATGGACTGTGACACTACCTCAGATTATGCATTGCTATCCATTGACTGTGCTTGCCAGAAAATTCTATCAATTTAAGAGCCCTAAAGCTCATTTGGTATTTGACCTCACCAGGACCCAAAGCAATCTAAACACCTAAATTCTACGACCTAATCTTAAATTACTATTTAAATTGCCTGGAAAGAATAGGATGTAGCTTTTTAAAAAGCAACAAACCCACCTGAGTAGCGTGAGTAAAGATGGTCGCTAATAGGTACATTGTTCTTAACGAGGAACAATAATGCACACCATTAAAATTGCTAAATTGAATCTTGGAGAAGACCCCAATTGTTTGCGCTGCAGATAATCATTGCATGTGAGTCTCACACATATTCTCGTTAGCTGTCCTGAAAGGGAGACTTTCTAAAAGAGGATATGTGGAGGGATTTCCTTGACCCTAAATGTAGAGAACCTAGAGATTAAACTGGGTGATCCAATGATAATTTTCAATGACTTCTTAATTTCAGTCTTTAAGTGTTTATCAGAACAACTAATTGATCAAGGTTGCTAACTTGCTAAAGAAATTACTGCTCAGCAATTGGAAATCACCCTCTAAATTATCTATTGAGAGTTGTATTGACAGAATGTCGTCATTTGCTTTGTTGAAAACATAATATTTTTCGCATTTGGGATCAGGAGGAAACATTAAATTTGACCTGGAACCAGCATTTAGATCTATCAGATTGAGGCAATCTAATTTTAGGCATTAGTATAGTTAAATTATTATCCTGTGATTTCTAATCCCTTGATCCTACTATACCTTTTGCCTTAGTCCCTTATGTTTGCTCTTCTGTCTAAATTATGCCTATCTGTCATATACTTATATCAGTTTCGCTCTAGTATTCTGATTTATTTTCCCTTGTTGACAAACATATAATTCTCTTAATATTATGATTAATTGTACACTGATATTTGCTAAAGCTTATTCATTGTACTTTAGAGCTTCTTCTCAATAAAACAGGATTTTAAACCAGAACGGACCCCCACAAAATGCTAAAACTCTATAGATCGTGTTTAATAAAAATTGTAAATTGATACTTGTATAGCGCACTACTCACCCGCAAGGGTCTCAAGGCGCTTGTACGAATAACGCTGTGGAACCCGTCCTGGCTTTCCCTGTGAGGCGTCCACTCCTGGGCACCCCCAGGGTGGAGGCCAGGCATCCTTAGTGTTGTGGGGGCCGTTGCGGAGATTAAGCAAGCTATTGCCCAGAGTTGCAGAGTGGGAGTCTATGATTAGAATAGGCACCGAGGCGAGAATTATCAGGTCCGTGGAATTTTTGAGCCCAAGACCCGCCGAGGCGGGGAATTGAACCCTGGTTCCGGGCTAGACCTCTGCATCAAGGTCTGCTGCTCTAACCATTGAGCCACACTTCTCCATAGGAGGCAGTCCCCAGGAACAAACTTGCCTTCTACCTTCCATCAGCAATTATGGTTATTTCTCTATTGGGGGGTGGGAGTGGGGGGGGGGGGGGAGGATGTAACATAACTATTAGGGCCATTCATTTCCCCAGTGGGATGTAGGCCTTGGATGCCGGTTTTGAAGGCACAGGCAGCTCCTGGGATTTCTGACACTTTTCCCAGCTCCTGAGGTTAATTGCAGCAGGCACAGGGAGGATTTACGAGAGAGGGAAAGATAGGGAGGGATGGGGAAGGTAGTGAGAAAGACCAAAAACGTAAAAGAGCCAGAGAGAAAGAAAAGATGGATGGAAAGAAGGATTACGCAAGGAGCCGCAGAGAAGTTGGGTTTGATCATTTTTGCCAGGCTGCTTTTAGTTCCCCAATCCGACCCTGTTCACTGTGTGCATGTCCTTATATGAACTGCGGCCACAGGACACCAGTGACTGTTTTTATTTTATATTATTTTGCAGCACAGAAGCAACACAAAAGTGGCAACATCTCAATGATAACACCACACAGACAACATAAGTGTTATACAGTTAAAAAGGAAAACCTTCCAGTTTCCTAGAGCACCACATTCCGAACTTAAAAATCTTTTCCAGGAACCACTGAGGGCTTCTTATGCCTGGGTATCTGTGCCACTACAGACCCTGCTCTATTATATGCTAAAAACCTAATTCCGCCGCTGGAACTGTTGAAGACAGATGTCAAATTCTGGACATCACTCCTACTTTCGTAGATAGGGAGGGCAGCCCTCTTTAAGATGATGATGCTGCCGCGGTTCCTCTATGCTCTTCACAAGGCATTTTATCAGGTCCCAGAGAATACTTCAAAACAATAAAGTAGGAGCTATCAACGTTGTTGTGGGATGGAGGGGCAGCGTGGATAGCACTCAAGAAACTAACCTGTGGCTGGTACGATGGGTGGATTGCCCTGCCTGAAGTACAAAGGTACTAATGGCTGCACAATTAGCTATTATAAATCAATGGGCATACCTATCAGACGACGAGCCCTCAATCAGAATGGATCGTTGGAGGATGCGCCGGGGATTATCTCAGAGCCCTATATACGTCTCTCCCACAAGCTAAGCAACAGAATTCCACGAACACCACAATAAAAATCTGGCTGACGGCGCATAGAGCGCTGGGGTGGGATAACACATTGATGCAGTCTACCACCTTATGGGACTCAAAGGTCTTGGGAACACTGGGTGGGTACCTGGGATTCGACAAATGGGAACTCGTAGGCCTCTCAAAAATAAAGGACCTGTGGGTTAAGGGCGTGGTGCTCACCTTCACGGACCTCCAGAGAGAATACGATTTAGTAAGCATGAAATTCTTCTGATACCGGAAAATTAGACATGCACTACAAACTGCAATTCCTACAGGAAACAAACTCCCAGAATGCTCACCACTTGAAGACCAACTGCTCGACAGTCATATGACCCGTAAAGCCACCTCCCTCACATATAAAAAAAACTAACAAATAATTCACCTGATACACTCCTACAACTATTGGAAAAATGGACACTAGATGTGGGAGAGCTTGACGAGGACGAATAGGCTGTGGCACTGGCCTCCCCTAGAGAGGTAGCCATCAGGGCGGGGTTCAGACTGATCCAACTAAAAACACTACAAAGGGTTTAAAATGCCTGCACTACACTTCTGAAAATTGGTAGATTGCGCACTGAGAATTGTAGCCATAAGTGTAACCAAAGGGGTACCTTTATCCATATTATGTGGGAGTGCCCTACCATACAACCCTATTGGAAGGGAGTAGTAACCAAAATGAATGAGGTGTGGGAGGTGTCGCTGACCCCAAAGCCAAAATGGTGCCTCCTAACTATTTGGGAAGAGGTGTCTCACAACAATGGGGAAAATTTGAATGACGTTGGGATTAATTGATGCCAAACAAAATATTGCTCACAAGTGGGGGGCGGTGCTACCTCTGCGTCTCAGGGACTGGGAAACGGATATGGACACATGTATGATAGCAGAAAAGACCGTCTACATCAATAGAGGATGCAGACGGAAATGGGTTAAATGGAATAATGTGCCTGGTGGGTTATGTACCCCCCTTGCCCTCCCCTTGGGAGGACGTCAGGAGAGGAACAGAGGGCTCAAAATTGAAAAAGTCTTGCTATGAATATAAAGCTGATTCACTCGAAAGCATAACTTGCCAGTATTGACAGCATTGAGATGGAGAAGTGTAGCTCACTGATTAGAGAGGCAGACCCTGATGCAGAGGTCTGGCCCGGGACCAGGGTTCAATTCCCGACGCGGCAGGGTCCTGAACCCAAAAATGTCCACGGACTCGATAATTCTCGCCTCGGTGCCTATTCTAATCATGGGGTCCCACGCTGCAACTCTGGGCAATAGCTGCTTGATCTCCACTACGGCGGCCCACCCGTTTCGGGATGCCTGGCTTTCACCTTGGGGATGCCCAGTAGGGGTTATCTCACAGGGAAAAGCCAGGACGGGTTCCCAAGGCAAGCGCCTTGATGCCTTCGGGTGATACGTGTGCTATATAAGTCGCAATACATTTGACATTTACATGAGATGATTCTCGGGGTGGCACCACATTGTTGGATAGGAATTTATTGTTAAAAATGTATCCTTCAGACTGATGGAGACCTCTACTTCATATTATTGCTGTACTACATTGTAATTAAGACTTGATCCTTCGTATTAGTGGACTATTTTGTAACTAAAAGGTGAAAAAAATAAAAACATTAAAAAACAAAATCTTTGTCAGGGACAATCTGGAAATATAGAATGGCATAAGACAGGATGCAAATCCTGCCTTAGGATAAACGAACTGAAGTGTAACCCGGAGAAGTCAGAAATAATATTTTTCGGCTCTCGGTCCTGTGACCACTGGCATCAGTGGTGGCCGCAGGACATGTCTCCTCCCACTTCTGCTGTCCAGAGGGTAAAAAACTTGGGAGTTAAATTTGATGACTCTCTCTCAATGAAGGCCCAAATTCAATCAGTGGCGGGGACCTGCTTTGGGATGCTGAGGAACTTTCTGCCTCTTCTCTCGGTCCCCCACCGGAAGACGATAGTCCAAGCCTTGGTGGTGTCGAGATTGGATTAAGCTAACGCTCTGTATCTCAGCCTTCTTGAATCTCTGCTTGGGTGCCTCCAGGTGGTCCAAAATGTGGCGGCCCGAGCAATCTTCCTGTCTGGGCCGAGAATTCACTCCACACCTCTTTTAGCTTCTTTGCACTGGCTACCTATTAAGAAATGGATCACCTTTAAATCATTGGTGCTGGTTTTTAAGGTCTTCCATAAAATTGGTGCCCCATACCTTGGGGATAGACTGCAACACTATATTCCTACTGGAACTCTTAAGTCATCGGCTCAGTCCCTGATCATCACCCCTCGTATTCAAGTTTCTCTGAGGGGTGGCAGATCATCAAGTGATGGCTTCTCGCCTCTGGAATAGCTTGCCTCTTGCGTTGAGGAAATCTCATGATCTCATCACCTTCAGACGAAAACTAAAAACCTGGCTATTCCAACAGCAGCCTTAAACTAGAGCTTGTTGGGTTTATTTGTTGCAGGTCTTTATGTTTTTAGCGCCGGGACACCCCGGGAGTAGCCTGCGCTTAACCACATGGCTGCTGGCAGTTTTCCCGTCCTGTGCTGAAAAATTCAGGATGCCATATGTTCATGACGAGCTCAGCTCGTCATCAGCACACGACACCCGTGGGTGATGACGAGCTGAGCTCGTCATCAGCATCGAAAGGGTTAATAAATACCTGCTAACATAACATAACATAACATAACAAATCTTCTCTTGTCTCAGGCCAACAGCTGCATGTTGCTTACGTGGGCTATGAAATATTAGAAACCTACATTGCAGCCATGAAAACCGTGGTGCAGGAAAAATATTTGAGTGGAATACTAGAGATGAACAACTCCCCAAACATGGCCCAATAAATATAATTAATGCAAAGAAAATAAGTGAAAGAGTTCAGACAAAAAAATTGTGACTATGAGTGTGGCCATGCCAGGCATGATGTCAGACGGCTTACACCACAGCACAATCTTTCAAGCAATAACGGTTCTCACTGGTATCAACTTCAATGTTGTCTAATCAGAGTCTTGACTTGTTGCGTTGTCTGACCAATGTAGATCAAGGCACATGGACACCATACACCATGTCAGTGGTTTTAAAATTGGAAAAATTATTTGAATCAACATTGATGGAATTTTGTACAAACATTTTAGTATTCATTGTGAATTGGCACACCACGCAGTACCCCTATTTTTACTGCCCTCACAAGGATGGGAGACCCCATAGACAGCTGATAGTGCAGTCTTCAAGACTTACAGTCCTGCAGAGTGTACTAAGTGGCCGTCGGCAATCAATGACAACAAGGATTAATTTGAGATCCCTATATTGTTGTTTGTTACTAAAACATCAGCTAATAATTTATTGTATGGTTTTTGTAATTGTTTCGATTTTTTTTTGTGGAGTTTTATTTAGCACAAACTAGACCCAAAAGTTACAATACAGACGGACACATTCATTTTTGTTAGGCACAGGGAGATTAAGTGTTGAGGTTGATAAGGGAAACAGAGAGACGGGCTGGGAGCCGGGGATTAACTTTTTGATGCACATATCACTGTGGTGTGAACTCTAGCCACTGCAATGGCATGTGTTGTGGGACTATCAGCTTTGGAGTCTCTCTTGCTGTGACAGATATATTAGAGGAAGAGAGAGAAGAGAAAGGTATACTTAAAAAGAAGCAAAACCCCAACATACAACTTCAAAGACCCAGACCATAACACACATTTGGTGCCTGGAAATGGACTATAAGAAGGGTAGGCTGAGACCCCCAAAATGTGTCATCTGCCAAGCAGCCAGACGGGCTATGTCAGGAGGGGAAGGTCTGCAAGACTTTTGCCTGTGACCAGGACTGTGGGCCAAGGACTGCTAGTCGGCCTGCTGGGAAAGGGGACAACACCCAGGGAAATCAAACCCTGGAACCTGGAGCACGAGCGCCTGCCTGCTTGTCGCAATTAGTGTGCACTGTGAAAGAGAGGGAGTGAGGTCCACAGGGGAGCCCAACAGAGTGGACTCCCAGTGTGGGGAGAAGGCTGCTGCATCAATTGGTCACTGCCTGTGTCAAAATTCAAGTTGGTGACACCGTATACCAGGAGAGGGCTGCCATGAAAGTATTGCTGAAGCACAAGTCTGGAGGACTGTGCTGAGCCTAGTGGCGAATTCATATGCCAGAAGGGTCCACTATGGGACGGACCACAGGGAAGTAAAGCCCCGCACTTTGGCAGTTAGCAATACAGCAACCTCGTATGCCAGGAGGGCTACCGCTATCAAAGACTGCTGAGGATCAAGTTGTTGCCCAAGAACTGTGCATTGTGTGACCCGTGGATCACCACCAAGCATTGAGAATTGTGCTGGAGTGCCCCGTGAGCTGAGGAGGACACCATGAGTGCATTGCCAAATCACTGGGATCTTTGGTAGGAGCACTGGAATCCAATTCACCTCCCTTTTGGAAGCATTAGACTTCAAGTGCTGGAGGAGCACCAGAGCACCTTCATTCGCTGCTGGAGCAGGCCACTTAAGCTTAGGAGAGAGCACTCGCATGCAGGTTGCTGCTGCGCCTCACGCATGCGGCCGACTCTTCCACCAGGACCAGAGCAATCGGAGTGCCCATGGTCGGGGCACTCGCTGAGACACTGCAAGCCTACTCACTGCTGGAGAGGGTAAGACTAGCTATAGCCTATCAAGTCCAGGAGACTCACAGCTAAGGGCGTTGCGGTGCAAAGACACTTTTTACTACTTTGCTAAGAGCTGAATTGGACTCTTTAGTTAAGGCCTACTAGTGAGCATTACTTCAATGCGGCAAACAGTGAATGGGGAATAACCCTACCACATTACAAAGAGTAGGTTGGACAGGGATTTGTCAGTGGAACACTGGAACCTCGACCTCATGGGGAAGCTGTTATCATTCATTTATGTTGCAATACAACTTTGAATGTGTAGAGTTAGAAATAAAATACTTCTTTTCAATATAAATAATATATTATTATTATTTCAGGGTACATCGATTTATTGACACTGTTGCGCACTCTTTGAGTTACGAGTTGTGTTCACAAACCTGCATTCAGACTTCCGCCCGAGGATGCCTTAGACTCTTCGACCACTGAGAGTCAAGGGTAGAATGGGTATTTGGGCCAGTTGGACATCTGGAGTAAAAGAGCTCAGCTTCCACAGTTAAGCCCAGTAACCTCTGCTTGCCCGGTGACTCTCTGAAAGGAGTTCTAATAGGGTCCCTCCATGGCTGTAAAAGGGAGTATGTTCCTAAACACTTCAACTGGAGTAGTTCCTCTCTATGGAAAAATTAGACCCTGAATCTGGTGGAATCACAGGACCAACCAGAGGGATCACAGGGAATCAGAGAGGTCTTTTCTTAATGCCTCACACACCTGGATGGGTGTCATGCTTCATCATAGGGCGCTCCTCATCAAGCTGGCAGCTGCAATGCCTGATGGGCCTTGGGGCTCTTTGGTGTGGATCTTTTGATCCATAGTTGCCGTTAGATGAGTGCATGTAAGTGTTTCTTTTAACAAATAGGGTGGTGACAAGGGTGAGAGTAAAATAGACTAAGGGAACCAAGGAAATATTTTATCGAGAGGTGGTCCCTTGACTACATAAAAATAGTGGCGCTATCCTCAGGTCACAATGTACCTTGATGGCTACAAATGTGAGGAATGAGGTAGGGTTGACATGTTTCATGCCTATATTGCCAAGAGGGTCAATTTTGCATTTCATCCAGAACAGAATGAATTAATCCTACCCTATATGAGTTAGTAGGTCAGCCTCAAAACCATGGGGGCCCACTAGAGTATAAGATACTGTACCTAAATCGATGTAGTGAGGTAGATTCCACACGATAATCTGGGGAGAATTACCCCTTAGGTAAGGCAGAGAGTCCTGGCGTGGCTACAGGAAAATGTGATATTATTTAATATTTATTGAATTTATATGGCGCACAGCTACCCGGAGGTTTCCCGGCGCCTACGAACACGCAGGACAAAAGGTATGAGCCGGACTTTATAGTGATTAAAAGGTTCTACTGATTAAAAAGCCACGTTTTTAAACCTTTGCGAAATTTAAGGTAGTCCTTTTCGAGACGTAAATGAATTGGAAGAGAGTTCCAAAGGGAAGGATCCAGATATGCAAAGGAACGTCCTCACGTTCTGGCTCGTTTGATCCTGGGAACCTGGAATTTAGATTGATTAGAGGATCGTAGTAGGCATAGGGGATGTAATGGTGCATTAAAGCACGAAGATAGTGGGGAGCTGAGCCCAAATATATTCTGTGCATATAGCAGAGGGCTTTAAATTTGGCGCGATTGTCAATTCTCAGACAATGTAGTTCAGAAAGTGAGGATGAAGTGGAAGCAATTCTGGAAAGTTGGCAAAGCAGTCTAGCTTCTGAGTTCTGGACTACTTGCAGAGCACTTCTTTGCTCGCCCCCAGATAAAGTGCGTTGCCGTCGTCCAATCTGGACACTACTAAGGCCTGGATGACAGTTTTTTGCGTAGAGGAAGGAAGCATCCAGAGTATTTTTATAAGCCACTTGAGAATAGCAAAGCAGGTGGAGGCAACTTTAACCACTTGCTGCTTCATCGACAATTGGTCATCTATAATGACGCCAAGGTTTTGAGCCGATTGTGTTGGGAGGAGGGGTCGCCCATTTGTGGCAGCCAATGATGGGGGCCGCAGAGAGTTTTATTATTACTGAAGATGAGGAGTTCAGTTTTCCCATTATTTAGTTTTATTTTGTTTGCGTGCATCCAGTCAGCAATCTTTTTTAGTCCCGGCTGGAGAATGTTTTTGAAGTCTCCTTGGAGGAGAGCGAGAAGATGAGCTGGGTGTCATCCGCGTAAGAGTAAATTGTTAGCCCTGCTTGCTCAGCTATCGTAGCCAGAGGGCTGATGTAGATGTTGAAAAGCAATGGACTAAGTATGGAGCCCTGGGGGACTCCATACTCCCTGGTCCTACCCTCTTCTGCCTGCCTATATCCAGATTATCGGGTGGAATCTACCCCAATGAATCGATTCAGGTGCAGTATCTTACACCAGATCTTCGCTTCACTTCAAAGCTCCTCAACTGTTTTTCACTATGACTTCCACATTTGTTCAGCAAGACCCCGTCAACACCGAACAAGCACTGGCAAAGCCAATAGATCTCGCCAATGCTATTGGCCTTGTCAATGTGAATGTCTTTTAGCCATGCAGTCTAGCAGCACATCTGCTGTTAAGCATTGCAGAAAGTCACTGCAAAAAGCGCTATGATGTGGCCAGCGCAGGCCACGTCATAGCGATTTATTGTGTTAGGAGGGGCAAGAAAATAAGCTCAACATGAGTGGCGAAGAGACTTGGCATCGGCTGGCACAACATCCTGTGATTCTGTGCTTTCAGTAACTTTCAGCCATGCTGAAGAGCAGATGTGCTACTAGACAACATGGCTGAAAGACATTCACATCGACAAGGCCAATAGTTCAGGCATTGCAAAGACCTATTGGCTTTGCCAATGCTTGCTTTTATAGTTCTATTAAGCACATACAGAAATACTTGCATAAAAGCACCTGGTGACAAATTTAAATGAAAATGCAGTCAACAAATGCTTTTTTCATTTAAGTATTGACTGCTCAAAAGCTACAAAAGCTCAACAGCCGTATAGGTTAAGTTGCTTTTGAATTCACTGTTGAATTTCCACCAGCGTGAAGACGTGCTTCAAAAAGCAATGGCAAAGCCAATAAGTGTGTTAGCTTTGAATATTCCCGCTATTAAAGACATTTTCTGTTAATTATTTTCACAAATCATCTAAAAAAAATTGCCTATGCATGCACACTCTGAGTGGCTGTCTTTAGCTGTTTTTGTAATAGGTTTTTGCATAAACATTCAAAGTTAGCTGTGCATGTGCGCCCACACACAGAGGACATCTTTGAATGCTTTTACACAAAATTCAAATACTGCCAACCTTGCATTTGTTTGTAACTGTACGCCAATGCGACCATATTGGAATGTGTTAAAAGCACATTCAAAGATGGCGGTCTATGCATTACTCCACATACATGGGTGGCCACCTTTGAGTAGGTTTAAAGCCTTTTTAAAGCATGTACACTGCTAGAAGAGCACAGGTGTGGCGTGGCACACTGCAAGTGGTGCCGAAGGCTAGTAACAGTGCTTGGGGAAGTGCCGGGCTGTGGCAAACAAAAAAAGTTATTAAAACCATTGTTAAGAAAAAAGTAAAGGACACATTGTCCCAAGAGGCCCTGGAACTGAAAAGGACTATTCTTCTGTACTATTGACAACACTATACTTGGGCAGAATGTTTTCACTCACACAGAAGGAAACTAATGGCTGGCGTGGGCAGACACAGTCCTTTGCAACATGATGTGGTGGGAGGAACAACAATGACACAACAATTGACCAACAGATGAAGAGGACTGGCTAAACGCCTACTTAACCCCTTGTGTGCTGTTGACGAGCTCAGCTCATCATGAGAGACGGTTGAGTTGCCCTCATGACAAGCTGAGCTCGTCACAGCCATTGGAACATTCGCACACGGGATAATTTCCCCGCTGTGCTGAACGTTCTAAAAACGGGTGTGGTGTGACGAGCTCAGCTCGTCACGAGGGCAGCTCCGCTGTGCCTCTTGACGAGCCGAGCTCGTCAACAGCACAGCAGCGACGCGCGCAGCCCCCCTACCCCTGCACAGCGGGGTGAAAACACACCGCAGCCAAGGGGTTAACTAAGTGCATTTGATACATTTTTACTAAAATCAAAAGGGCATGGCTAACTACAGACCTAAAAAGAAAAGACAAGCCATTTCCTATTATTGTACCATCTATTATAAAATACCTAACTTTCTCAACCACAACTAATGCTAATGTCTCATTAAAACACTAGCCGATATTTTCCTTTAAAAATAAGACACCTGTTTTCATAAGAGGACATGGGATCTCTACCAAATTCAGCTATTTCTGGTTTACTTACAAAAAAATATTCCTACTTCTCAGAATATGAAAATAGGATGGGTTTCCTTCAAATTAATAAACTGGTACAATTCAACAAAGGCCCAAATGTGCAACGCTGGATTAATGTCACTGTCAAGTTGTGGTGTTGTGATTACATGTCTTAGAATACCTAGTTATGCTTAGTGGGGAAGACGGAATGAAGTCTACCACAAAATTATAACCACCTGCCTCAGGATTGTTTGGGGAGTTTGCTATATAACCGGGACCAGGAATTTCAGTACATAAATGGTATGTTCGACCTGGAGTCTGTAGACATGTAGTGTGTTATCAGACGTTTAGTCTGTGGCTATTTTTGTGGTGTCTCAAACTTGCTGTCTATGGACAAGTGCGTGGAGTCACGGAAGTGCAGGAGGAAAAAGGAGTTGGCTGCAACAGTAGAAAACACAAAGGCAAGCATTGAGTGACTATGTGACACTATGTTATGTGAGTGCCTCTATCCTTAATCACTGTGATCCAAGAGACCTCAGTGGTATAATAAAAAATGTAGACACATTTTAGAGTGCGATTTCCGTACATAACGGTCTCTTACACCTGACTTAAGCATGAATCTGCATGGGTAAGCCACACCTGCTAAAAGGAAAATCCTTTGTGAATTGGGCACCATGTGTAAATGCTCAACTGCATGAATCTTACATGGATTTACGGGAAAACCAAACTTCTTATCCATCTAGGAAACTCTGGCCACATTGTTTTAACAGCTCCAAAAAGCAGTTGTAAAACAAAATTCCTAATTTGCAGTAATAAGATTTGTAAAATCGTCCTAATGCACATTCCATCACCTCACTAAACCTGGATAACAGAAGGTTGGTGTTGAACTGCTAGTGATCCTTTGTGGATACTCATTAATTGAGAGTTGCATGTTGAGTGATGCTGTCTTGGTGCCTCTTCTGATACTAAATCGTAATTTCCTATCAGATTAAATACTATGCTCGTCCATAAACATCTGTAATTGACTGGTTGCTAATTTCTCAACTACCTTAAAAAAATTATTTAGAATGGTATAATGGTCTATAATTATTACAAGACATTGGGCAGAGTGATGTTTGTTTCAATTGTGGGGCGAGCAAGGCTTGTTTGAGAAAACTGTATACTTCCCGTTTTGAAAGAACCATAATAATGGTAGTTTTAGCCGAAGATAGCCCTTTTATCATTCATTAATTGTGAATGTGCACCACAAAATATAATTCCTCACAGTTCGATAGATTAAGGTGCTTCTTGTTTCTGTAAAGGATATCATCTAACAACAGAAGAACAAGTTACTTACCTTCGGTAACGCTTTTTCTGGTAGATACAGTATCTGCCTGTGGATTCCTCACCTTGTGAATATCCCCCTTGCGTCAGCAACGTTCGGAAAATTCTTCGTAGCACGCTGGCGTGGACGACGTCATAGGAGCACGGCATCGCACGCGTCTCCGTCTGACGTCACAGACTCCTTATTAAGCCTACGTCGGCGTGATGACATCAGTTTCGCCCTTTTTTCCGTGCCTTCGAGCCACCCGGACGGACCAACGACAGTAGATATACAAATATACAGTGTACAAAGTACATGCAAATCAAATCAGCACACATAGTGCGCAGCAAAGGCATAAAAATACCATTATATATACAAATATAAATATAAAACTACATATACTCAGGTATAGCAGAGTGGACAACGGGGAGGCGGGTGGGTCAGTGAGGAATCCACAGGCAGATACTGTATCTACCAGAAAAAGCGTTACCGAAAGGAAGTAACTTGTTCTTCTGATAGATACATCTGCCAGTGGATTCCTCACCTTGTAAATAGATTCCCACAGCAGTCCCCACTGCCGGAGGACGGTGTCCACCCTGCTACACCAAGAAATCTTGGAGGACAGAGCGCGCAAAGTGGCCGTCCCTCCTCACCTCGGAATCCAAGCAGTAATGCTTCGCAAAAGCGTGGAGGGAGGCCCAAGTCGTGGCCATGCAAATGTCCTCAAGAGGCTCACCTCTAGACAATGCAGAAGTAGCAGACCTTGCTCTGGTAGAATGAGCTCTTATACCCCCAGGAGGGTCCTTACCTGCCAAGGAGTAGCAGATCTTGATGCACAGAATTATCCACATGGAAAGTGTGCGCTTGTGCACCGCTCTACCCTTCCGGCAGCCAGCAAAACTAACAAACAGCTGGTCGTCCAACCGAAAGTCTTTAGTTCTGTTCAGATAAAAAGACACCGCCCTATCAGGGTCCAGACGGTGCAGTCTCTCTTCCTCCTTGGAAGGGTGAGGGGGAGGATAGAAGGTAGGAAGGGTAATGGACTGTCCAAGATGGAAGGGAGTAACCACCTTAGGCAGAAAAGCAGCCCTGGTCCTAAGAACCATTCCATCAGCATGAATGGACAGGAATAGGGGCTTAAAACTAAGAGGTTGAAGCTCACTTATCCTCCTTGACGAGGTGATTGCAACTAGGAAGACCGTCTTAAAAGACAAAAGCCTCATGGGACACTTGTGTAAGGGTTCGAAGGGAGAACCCATCAAGAATGTTAAGACAAGATTTAAGTCCCATTAAATGGAGAAGGAGGGAACTTATTAGTGAGGCTCTTCAGAAACCTCAAAACCACTGGAGATTTAAAAAGAGACGGCTGATCCGGCAAACAGAGAAATGCTGACAATGCCGAAAGGTAACCTTTGACTGTAGCAACAGCAAAACCTTGCTGTGCCAAAGAAAGAGCAAACTGCAAAATATCGGACACAAATGAGCCTTCAAAGGGTCAATAGCCTTCTCCCTACACCAAACAACAAATTTAGACCACCTATACGAATAGATGGACTTGGTGGAGTCACGCCTGGCTGAAAGAATGACATCCACCACATCATGAGGGAGAGAAAAGGAAATCAGGTTGCCCCGTTCAATCTCCAGGCATGAAGGTGTAATGTCTGGAGGTGGGAGTGTAGAACCTGCCCCTCCATCTGAGAGAGGAGATCTACCCTGAAAGGGAGACGGAGCGGTGGGTGAGAGGAGAGGTGCAGTAGGTCCGTGTACCACACCCTTCTTGGCCAATCTGGGGCGACCAATATGACTTTAGCCCGGTCCTGGCGAATCTTCCTCAGAACGCAAGGAATCAAGGGTATGGGAGGAAAAGCGTAAAGGAGTTGACTTCCCCAACTCAACTGAAACGCATCCCCCAAAGCTCCTTGCATCGGATACTGGAGACTGCAGAATGACAGGCAGTGAGCATTCTCGCGAGTGGCGAACAGGTCCACCCGAGGAGTCCCCCACATCTGAAAGATGTGAACAACCTCCGGATGGAGCCTCCACTCGTAATCGGCAGAGAACTGCCGACTGAGAACGTCTGCACGTACGTTCAGAACTCCGGCCAGATGATTTGCCACCAGACAAATCTGATGGTCCTGAACCCAGGACTAGAGACGCAGAGCCTCTCTGCAGAGACACTGCGACCCTACTCCTCCCTGCTTCTTGACATACCACATCGCGGTCGTGTTGTCCGTCAGGACTTGAACCTACTGACCGGGAAGGGAGGAAGGCCTTGAGCGCCAGACGTATCGCCCGCAACTTTAGAATGTTGATGTGAAGCAACCTTTCCTCTGGAGACCAAAGACCTTTGACTTCCAGATCCCCCAGATGAGCACCCCACCCTAGAGTGGATGCATCCGTTATCACTGTGGCCACCGATGGAGGCAGTTGGAAGGGCTTTCCTTGAGACAGATTGCCTTCCACGCCCCACCAAGACAGATCCGCTGCAGCTTCTCTGGAGATCCTCACAGACTCCCTGAGATCTCCATTGTGCTGATACCATTGCCTGCGGAGGCACCACTGGAGTGCCCTCATGTGCCAGTGTGCATGGTTGACCAACAGAATGCAAAAAGCCATCAGACCGAGCAGACGAAGGACCTTCAGGACTGGAACAACCGCTCCATTGTAGAATAAAGGAATCATCTCTTGTATGTCGCGAATCCTTTGAGGTGGTGAAATGCACGACATACAGTTGTGTCCAGTACCGCACCTATGAACAGGTTGCGCTGGGAGGGCACCAGGTGAGACTTGGGTACATTTATTGAAAAACCCAACCTGTACAACAACTGAGTTGTCTCTTGCAGATGATGGAGCACCTTCTCTGGTGACTCCGCTTTGATCAGCCAGTCGTCCAGATACGGGAATACCGGTATCCCCGACCTCCTGAGATGTGCTGCCACCACTGCCATCACCTTGGTGAAAACTCGAGGCGCAGTAGTAGGTCCAAATGGAAGGACCGTAAACTGGTAGTGTTGCGACCCCACAGTAAAACGGAGATACTTCCTGTGCAACTTCAGGATGGGGATGTGGAAATAAGCATCCTGCAAGTCGATCGACACCATCCAGTCTTCTTCCAACAGCGCTTGAAGAACGTGCACAAGAGTGCGCATCTTGAACTTTTCCTGTTTCAGATACAAGTTCAAGATCCTGAGAACCAGGATTGGCCGAAGCCTGCCATCCTTCTTGGGGATCAGGAAATACCGGGAGTAGAACCCGTGACCCCTCTCCTGCTCTGGAACCACCTCTATCGCACCCTTTCTGAACAGTGCCAGGACTTCTTCCTGCAGGAGAAGCAGGTGGTCCTCCGAACAATAACCTTGGCAAGGAGGGTAATTGGGAGGCAACTCCTGAAAAGGAAGTGCATACCCATTTTCTACAAGATCTGATGTAACCGATTCCCAATCCCGTAGAAAATGAGTAAGCCGACCCCCTACCGGATCCGCATGATCCGGAATGGCGGATCTAGGGCTGCTTTGCTGTTGTAGGTGGGGGGTGGGTATTAGAGGAGGAAGTAGAGGAGGAGGAGGCCTGACGTCCACATCCACGACCCCTCTATCTACCTCTGTATGATTTATACAGAAGGTTCTGTTGTTGCTGCTATTGTTGGCTTTGTTTGAAGGGACGAAAGGAGGACCTCCCAAAGCCCCTGAACTTCCTGGTGGTAGAGCCTTTTGCTTGCAGGCCCAAAGATCTAGCCGTTGCCCGGCTTTCTTTGAACCTCTCCAATGCTGTATCCGCTTTCTTCCCAAAGAGGCCAATGCCATCAAAAGGCAAATCCATAAGAGTAGCCTGAACGTCTGCGGAAAACTCTGAAGACTTTAGCCAAGCGCTCTTCTGGTGGCCACTGAAGAACCCATCACCCTAGCCACAGAGTCCGCCGTGTCCATGCCACTCTGAATAACCTGGTGGGCCGCCTCCTGAGTGTCCAAGACAACCTCGTTGAAGTTTTTCCTGTCTTCCTCCGGAAACTTAGCTGACAACTGCTTCACCGAATCCATTAAGGCATGAACATACCTTCCGAGTAGGCAAGTAGCATTAATAGACTTCAAGGCCATGCTACCCGCGGAGAAAACCTTTTTAGCAGCTTGATCCAATTTCTTGGAGTCCTTATCTCGAGGAACCTGGGGAAAAGAGCCTTCAGACCTGTTCGAACAAGCGGCCTGCACCACCAGACTTTCCGGCGAAGGATGAGAAGTCAAGAACTCAGAGTCACCAGGTGCCACCCTATAACGTCTTGCCACTGATCTGGACACTGCAGGTGCAGACAAAGGCTTTTTCCAAATCTCTAAAATCGGTTCAGTCAGAGCCTCAGTGAATGGCACAGTCGGCTCAACAACCGAAGATGGCGAATGCAAGACTTCCGTGAGGATATTTGATTTAAGCTCCATTGTAGGCAAAGTCAAATTTAGCAATTCAGCAGCCTTTCTGATAACTACATAGTATGGCATCACATCCCTAGAGGGTGCATCCGAAACCACAGGCAACCCCCTTTCTGGAGAAACTTCCCGGCTACTTGCACTTTGCAGATCCTCAAAGCAATCCTCATGCTCCTGAAGCTCGCCTTCCTCCACTTCAGGTTTCCCATACTCCTTCTCCTCTAAGAGACGCTGGGCTCTACGCCTCGACCACTCCAGACGAACCGAAGTTGTCGGATCCGGTAATGACTCTGACGGAGTCGGAGCCGGCGTCGAGCGAGGAACTGGAGCAACAGGTGGTTGAGAAGACGGAACCGGGGTCGAACACCGATCCAAATCCCGAGGTCATTCCGGATCCGGCGAAGCCGTGTGCGGAGTCGCTGACCTCGGCGGCGCCGAACCGAGCTAAGGAGGATTTGGCGCCGGAATAAATAGTAGCAAAAGGCGCCGGAGCATAAGCTTGGGGAACACCCAAGTTATATGACAAGGGACCCATGGGACCCGCAGGTGCTCCAGAGGGGTACATTGCCCTCGCATAAACACCAAACATGGCATTTAGGAAATGCGAAGGGTCCTGACCAGGACCAGGAAAGGGAGGGTACGAACCCAATTGCTACTCAGACGGAGGCTGCTCCGGATTCGGCTCCTCTTGACCCTTTTGACCATCCAGGTCATCCTCCGGAGTCGGTGTCTGAGGATCTTCATGCTCCGAAGACTGTCCCGAAACCGGATTCGGTTCAAGCTCCGGATCCGGAGAATGCTCTGGAGACCATACCGGCAAGGCTCCACCTTCAGGAGAAGGAGACACAAAGTCCTTATGATGTCTTCGAGAAGACTTCCTCTTCGAGTCCGACGACACCGAATGATGCCGAGAGCTATGCAGACCCCCCAGGATATAGCGGCATGGATTCGAAAATTTAGCGGCACATAAATGGAAATTTAGCGGCACAAATATGGAAATTTAGCGGCAATTTTGCAGCATTTTATTTGGCCATTTTTCCTACAACAAACACAGATATCTTAGCTTTTTTAGTTATTTAACAACATGAAGCTATATCGCTATATTGAGGTGTTAAACTGGCACTAATGAGGAGCATCCAATGCCCATAGAGTATTACCAAGTTGAAAAGTACTGAAATAATGACATAATCCAATGACAAATTTGCTACATTATACCGCATAATTTGCCTTTTAGCGTCAACAAATTTACTCAACCCTACTGCATAATTTAGCCTTCTACTGCCACATTATTCCAGTAACCCTGATTATAAACTTCCTTTTAAAAGCTTGGTTAGCCTGAAACGTATTGTGATTCTTTCTCTAAGATAAACATGGACCATTCTAAGATCGCAGTCAAATTGACTTGTTGGAAGAAGCAAATTCTGACATCCTACCACCTGGATTGTGGCTTCTAGCTGTCGAGTGTCAATATCCTAATTCATCCATCGAAATGACAGCATCATGTGGCAGCACAAAGGCATCCATTATTACAGTAAATGTACTTTCACCTCTCTTATGCAGTAAGCACATGAATAGTTAATACATTGATAATTCTAGTTTTACAGTGATGGCTCAAATAAAGGAAATATTACACTATCTTCACTTTTGTTTAGGCGTTTTCATTTAATTTCTGGTGTGACCTACATACTTATGACATTGCAGTTGAGGCCGCCAATGTGTTGTCCTGCCTTGTTGCCTCCAGTACTGAGGGAGTACCACAGGACACATAACCAACTCAAAAATAATAATTTAGGGCTCCCAATAGCTAGATGCTCAGGGTATCTCTACCCTTCCCCAGTACATACTTTTTGAAGAATAATTTTCAGGACATGGAACCGAGTACAGAATATCTCTAGTCACGCTGCAGCCAGCAATTCAGAGCACTCGCTCCCAAAAAATCTTCAGCCAATCAGAAGGCTTGATTTTATATCAATGTTAGCCTCAACAATAAACACATTCAGTCACGTGCAAGAGAGACCCTATGACTTTTCTAAGTATATACAATTTAGTATAAACAATAGGTGTTCAACAGACAGATACTGCTATCCAGTGCAAGATCTAAAAACTGTTCTTAATTGATCTCACACGTTAGCTACTTGTTAAAAAATTCTGTTACAGACAGTCTATAATTATTTCTAAGTACCCATCACAGGTTCCCGTAGCGTGCTTCCGTTTCCAGTTCTCACGGATTGTTGTTTATTTTATATTAGTGCTAGTGACACAATTTTCTCATGACACTTTTTTTTCTTTTCAGATCTTGGCCTACTATATGATTTTGTTCAGGAAGCATGTTTCTCTTTTTCACAGAGAGTAGCTTCACGGCTGACAGGGACGACTACACTGCACATGCCCGGGGGCTCGGGCTGCCCCTTGCAAAAATATATCAAATTGCAAGATACAAAGTGTTGTTGTACACATGCACATGTCTTCCTATCCCACTTGTTTCCGCGGATTAAAAGATGCACTGCTAATGTGGTGGACTATCTTCTGCGTTATTACCAACTTCTTCAGAGCATATGCAGTCAGTCCGGAATAGGAATTAAATATTAGCGAAGTGGTGACATAACTAGAATTGAAGCATCCAGTTGGTCTGGCTTTGATAGTCGCTCTCCTAGAGCTTGCATCTTAATTTTGGTTGTGTATGCCTGCGCTCTGACAATATAGTGTTTCTCTAATTTTGTTTGTATATTGGAAAGGTTTGAGCTCCAGCCAGCCTTGGTGGGCAATGATCTACTTTTTTTTTAGTCCTCAATTGAGGTTAGTTTGACGGACAAAATCAACACTTTACCTCAGTTATATGCCCCTAGCTTCGAATCATTGGGCTTTATGGTATGATAATGTGTGTACAGTACAGTGTTGGTAGTTCCAGATAAGAGGCTTTTGGGGATAAGGCTGTGAGGGTACGTGTATGACCCATCATGAGAGGTGGATGAGCAACATTTTGAATCTGCAAGCTTTTCTATACAAAGATCTTGCATGCAGGTGAGTAACTTGATATCCAAGGCTGAAGGAGATTATTCTCCCAGTGTTGATGATTATAGTTTGTGTAAATGGCTACATGGAGTGAAAGGAGAGCTAAAGTCTTAAATTACAAATGTTTTCAGAGTGCTTCGGCTTTCATGGCAATCATGTAATTCATACCCCTTTTTAAAAAAATACATGGACATGGTGTGGTTGCGTAAGGGGTTGAGAATGTAATGATTTATGGCGAACACAGGCATAGGCTGTTTAGTTTAAAACTTCTTAAACCCATAATGGGCGTGAATTCTCGAAGACCTTGGTGGCAGATTGCATTTGTGTGTGGCTCGGGTATGAGTTAGCCTTGGTACACATAAGCATAACTTCCAGCACAGCTGATATTGCAGGCGCTTATGTGTGGGCGTATAGTCCTTCATTAGACTGGGTCAAATCTAACTGCTTTTCTGTTGAACGATCAGCTTGCTGTTGATTCACGCCATCTCCGTACTGTTGATACACAGCCTCGACATTGCATCCACCGTGAATGGATGCCTTGCTGACATTACCTTGTTGATCTGCTTAAATTGATATTTTCTTTGATTTGGCAGCCCTTTCAGTTTCACGGATCCTGCTGGTAAGTATATTTTTCGTGCACTTGTCTTAACTTTGGCCTTGCAAAGTCTTTCATGTTCTGTGAGCAACATGAACTGCCTCATACACGTTTGCTGTCTGAAGTATGCAAGTTGTTCCTTTCCCACTATATCTTTGCATAAAAGCTGCTTCAACCGAAAAGGTGTTCTCTTCAAAGTTTCTGTTGTGTAGGGTAAGAATGCAGCGACCACAAACTTCCCCCTTGAATTTAACTTTGATATTTGTCTGCAGTTTACGATCCTAATAGCACGTGTAGGATTTGTAACTGTCACTTGTTTACCAGAGCTCCGAGCAGGATTAAAAGCCGAGCAGCGCTGGGCCCGCACCTGCATGCCTCCCACCTCCGAGGATCTGGGGGGACATCTTCCGACCCCACTTTTTCAGACCCCCAGGATATAGTGGCATGGTTTTGTAAAAATACAGCGATTTCTTCAAAAGTGCCGATTTCGCGGGCACTTTTGAAAAAATCGCGGCATTTTTACAAAAGTGCCGATTTCGCGGCAAATCGCGAAATAGCGATATCCTGGAGGGTCTGGCTATGCTTCTTCGTCTTGTGTTTTTTCTTCGAGGATCCCGAAGCATGTCCAGAAGCCGACTTCGATGCCAACTCCGATCTGGCCCTCGCTCTCGACCTCGACCTTGACTTCGGCTTCGAGCTGGGGCGTCTAGATCTTGATCTCGAAGATCTCTTGGCTTCTTTACCTTTAACTTTGGCCAGCAGAAGTTTTGCCTCCCGTTCTCGCAGAGCCTTTGGATTCATCTTAAAGCAGGATCGACAGCCCTTGACATCATGATCCGAACCCAGACAAAATCAACACTTTACCTCAGTTATATGCCCCTAGCTTCGAATCATTGGGCTTTATGGTATGATAATGTGTGTACAGTACAGTGTTGGTAGTTCCAGATAAGAGGCTTTTGGGGATAAGGCTGTGAGGGTACGTGTATGACCCATCATGAGAGGTGGATGAGCAACATTTTGAATCTGCAAGCTTTTCTATACAAAGATCTTGCATGCAGGTGAGTAACTTGATATCCAAGGCTGAAGGAGATTATTCTCCCAGTGTTGATGATTATAGTTTGTGTAAATGGCTACATGGAGTGAAAGGAGAGCTAAAGTCTTAAATTACAAATGTTTTCAGAGTGCTTCGGCTTTCATGGCAATCATGTAATTCATACCCCTTTTTAAAAAAATACATGGACATGGTGTGGTTGCGTAAGGGGTTGAGAATGTAATGATTTATGGCGAACACAGGCATAGGCTGTTTAGTTTAAAACTTCTTAAACCCATAATGGGCGTGAATTCTCGAAGACCTTGGTGGCAGATTGCATTTGTGTGTGGCTCGAGTATGAGTTAGCCTTGGTACACATAAGCATAACTTCCAGCACAGCTGATATTGCAGGCGCTTATGTGTGGGCGTATAGTCCTTCATTAGACTGGGTCAAATCTAACTGCTTTTCTGTTGAACGATCAGCTTGCTGTTGATTCACGCCATCTCCGTACTGTTGATACACAGCCTCGACATTGCATCCACCGTGAATGGATGCCTTGCTGACATTACCTTGTTGATCTGCTTAAATTGATATTTTCTTTGATTTGGCAGCCCTTTCAGTTTCACGGATCCTGCTGGTAAGTATATTTTTCGTGCACTTGTCTTAACTTTGGCCTTGCAAAGTCTTTCATGTTCTGTGAGCAACATGAACTGCCTCATACACGTTTGCTGTCTGAAGTATGCAAGTTGTTCCTTTCCCACTATATCTTTGCATAAAAGCTGCTTCAACCGAAAAGGTGTTCTCTTCAAAGTTTCTGTTGTGTAGGGTAAGAATGCAGCGACCACAAACTTCCCCCTTGAATTTAACTTTGATATTTGTCTGCAGTTTACGATCCTAATAGCACGTGTAGGATTTGTAACTGTCACTTGTTTACCAGAGCTCCGAGCAGGATTAAAAGCCGAGCAGCGCTGGGCCCGCACCTGCATGCCTCCCACCTCCGAGGATCTGGGGGGACATCTTCCGACCCCACTTTTTCAGACCCCCAGGATATAGTGGCATGGTTTTGTAAAAATACAGCGATTTCTTCAAAAGTGCCGATTTCGCGGGCACTTTTGAAAAAATCGCGGCATTTTTACAAAAGTGCCGATTTCGCGGCAAATCGCGAAATAGCGATATCCTGGAGGGTCTGGCTATGCTTCTTCGTCTTGTGTTTTTTCTTCGAGGATCCCGAAGCATGTCCAGAAGCCGACTTCGATGCCAACTCCGATCTGGCCCTCGCTCTCGACCTCGACCTTGACTTCGGCTTCGAGCTGGGGCGTCTAGATCTTGATCTCGAAGATCTCTTGGCTTCTTTACCTTTAACTTTGGCCAGCAGAAGTTTTGCCTCCCGTTCTCGCAGAGCCTTTGGATTCATCTTAAAGCAGGATCGACAGCCCTTGACATCATGATCCGAACCCAGACAAAATCAACACTTTACCTCAGTTATATGCCCCTAGCTTCGAATCATTGGGCTTTATGGTATGATAATGTGTGTACAGTACAGTGTTGGTAGTTCCAGATAAGAGGCTTTTGGGGATAAGGCTGTGAGGGTACGTGTATGACCCATCATGAGAGGTGGATGAGCAACATTTTGAATCTGCAAGCTTTTCTATACAAAGATCTTGCATGCAGGTGAGTAACTTGATATCCAAGGCTGAAGGAGATTATTCTCCCAGTGTTGATGATTATAGTTTGTGTAAATGGCTACATGGAGTGAAAGGAGAGCTAAAGTCTTAAATTACAAATGTTTTCAGAGTGCTTCGGCTTTCATGGCAATCATGTAATTCATACCCCTTTTTAAAAAAATACATGGACATGGTGTGGTTGCGTAAGGGGTTGAGAATGTAATGATTTATGGCGAACACAGGCATAGGCTGTTTAGTTTAAAACTTCTTAAACCCATAATGGGCGTGAATTCTCGAAGACCTTGGTGGCAGATTGCATTTGTGTGTGGCTCGAGTATGAGTTAGCCTTGGTACACATAAGCATAACTTCCAGCACAGCTGATATTGCAGGCGCTTATGTGTGGGCGTATAGTCCTTCATTAGACTGGGTCAAATCTAACTGCTTTTCTGTTGAACGATCAGCTTGCTGTTGATTCACGCCATCTCCGTACTGTTGATACACAGCCTCGACATTGCATCCACCGTGAATGGATGCCTTGCTGACATTACCTTGTTGATCTGCTTAAATTGATATTTTCTTTGATTTGGCAGCCCTTTCAGTTTCACGGATCCTGCTGGTAAGTATATTTTTCGTGCACTTGTCTTAACTTTGGCCTTGCAAAGTCTTTCATGTTCTGTGAGCAACATGAACTGCCTCATACACGTTTGCTGTCTGAAGTATGCAAGTTGTTCCTTTCCCACTATATCTTTGCATAAAAGCTGCTTCAACCGAAAAGGTGTTCTCTTCAAAGTTTCTGTTGTGTAGGGTAAGAATGCAGCGACCACAAACTTCCCCCTTGAATTTAACTTTGATATTTGTCTGCAGTTTACGATCCTAATAGCACGTGTAGGATTTGTAACTGTCACTTGTTTACCAGAGCTCCGAGCAGGATTAAAAGCCGAGCAGCGCTGGGCCCGCACCTGCATGCCTCCCACCTCCGAGGATCTGGGGGGACATCTTCCGACCCCACTTTTTCAGACCCCCAGGATATAGTGGCATGGTTTTGTAAAAATACAGCGATTTCTTCAAAAGTGCCGATTTCGCGGGCACTTTTGAAAAAATCGCGGCATTTTTACAAAAGTGCCGATTTCGCGGCAAATCGCGAAATAGCGATATCCTGGAGGGTCTGGCTATGCTTCTTCGTCTTGTGTTTTTTCTTCGAGGATCCCGAAGCATGTCCAGAAGCCGACTTCGATGCCAACTCCGATCTGGCCCTCGCTCTCGACCTCGACCTTGACTTCGGCTTCGAGCTGGGGCGTCTAGATCTTGATCTCGAAGATCTCTTGGCTTCTTTACCTTTAACTTTGGCCAGCAGAAGTTTTGCCTCCCGTTCTCGCAGAGCCTTTGGATTCATCTTAAAGCAGGATCGACAGCCCTTGACATCATGATCCGAACCCAGACACCATAAGCAATCTTCGTGTGGATCGGTAATCGACATCATCCGGGCACAAGAGCCGCACTGCTTGAACCCCGTCTTCCTCGACGACATCTTCGACTAAGAACAGAAACAGAAACACACAAAATAGATACACAGTCACTATCTGAATCTCAGAAGATCCCAGAAACCGTTAGCGTCAACGACGCGGAAAAAAGGGAACTGATGTCATCACGCCGACGTAGGCCTAATAAGGAGTCGGTGACGTCAGACGGAGTCGCGCGCGATGCCATGCTCCTATGACGTCGTCCACGCCGGCGTGCTACGAAGAATTTTCCGAACGTTGCTGACGCAAGGGGGATATTCACAAGGTGAGGAATCCACCGGGAGATGTATCTATCGAAATGTTCTTTTTTTGGATGAGGTTACAGGAGAGTTTGCAGGAATTTTCTTTCCTGTATCTAGTTTTTAGGTCTCGCCTGCGTAGGCTGCGCATGCGCAGTCTAACTGGCGAGATTTTATGATTTAGAGGGGCTTTGAGTATCAGGCTTTAAGCCCCACCCCTCTTTCCCATTGGCCGGCATCACCATTTATGCTAACCGGAGGCCCGCCACTGGGGAAGTGCACTTTGTGACGTATAGTTTTCTCTCTTTGAGCCGTCCCACTTGGACGGGCTCACCTGACTTACTCCCGTAGCAAAAGGATTCTATTCTTTTTGGGGCCATGTGTTTCAAGCACATGGCCCCATAAAGACAAGCTCTGCGGCATGTTTATTTTTGCATCTGGCTTTCACTTTAAAGTGAAGGCGAGATGCAAAAATAAACTGTGACTGCCTGGCGAGGCTTATTTCCCAGTTCCTGCTCCGTTTGCCTTTTCTCTTGTGTTTTATCACTGAACCATTTCTGCTTTAACTATGAACTTTCTATACTGCCGCCTCTCATAGACCCGTGTCTTTACTGCCCTCTGTCCATTCTCTCGGTCTCACAGTGTGTTTGTCCAGGGCGTCACTCTCAGGCCGCTGTCCCACTCTGTGTTCACGTTACCTACTATCTGCTCTGTGTCTCTCTCGATCTCTGCTCTCAGCCCTCAACTGCCCCATCTCCCTTTGTTTTTATTGACTCTCACTTTACTTCTGTCTCTGCTCTGTCTCTTCCCCTGGCCTCCCCTGTCTCTGCTCTCAGCGTTCCTCTGTCCCTGCTGTCCGTCTCCTCTCTCTCTGCTCCCAGCCTCCCTCTCCCCTAGCCCTGCTCTCCTCTCTGTACAGTTCCAGCACTTGCCTTTATAATCTCGCTGTAATTGGTTTTAATCAGATTATTGGTGGCTCTCTCCTCTCTGCTCCTGGATAGGTCTCCAGGCCCCACTCAGGCTCCGCCGGACTAGAAACGTAATTTCTCGGCAAAACGCCAGTGTTTTTTAACCTCTCTCGGTTTCCCTCCGGCTGCTCCTCATGCGTGTTCCTGCCCTCCACCTGCTCCCTTTTACTGACCCGGCAAGGGTGGCACGGGCCCTAGTGCAAACCAGGAAATGGCCTCTGGGGTACCGGTTGGGAATTAAAATCTGAATGCAGTGAAGAGCGAACAGCTGCGTTCCTGCCTGTCCTTCGCCCATGCAGGGCTTTTGTAATCCATCCATGAATGCCATTGCCCCAACATGGCTTTACTCCGTCTCTACTTCCCTGCAGTCACAGTACTGCCTGTTCCTCCCAACGGTACTTGACCCATGCGTGTTTGCTCTGCCTGCACATCATGTGTGCCCCTCTTCTCAGCCACCAAATCACTGCCTGCTCCCCATGCAGGTGTCCCGTTTACTTCATCGCCACTCGATCCCTGCTTCTGGAGCCACTTTAAACCAATAACCTCAGCCCCGCATAATATTTATAGAATGAGAACACCACCCTGCTGCTCCTCCTGCAAGTACCTACTCCCTCTGTGCTTTTCTTGCTTATCCTCGGGCCTTGTCTGCTGCCCTGTTAGTCCCAAGACCTGTCTGCTCGTGCAGGTTTTTAGGCTATGCCTGCTTCTCTTGCAAGTGCCTGCCTTCCCCACCCACTGTCCACTCAGTGCCTGGCCCCCTTGCTGGCCTATACCTCTTCCCCTTTCAGCCCAGCCTCTCCATACACATCATAAAGGTGCCTACGCCTGCTCTTCATGCAAGTGCCTGCTCTTTATGAAGATACCTACCAGCCTACGTGTGATCTCCTATTAGACCGCAACCCTGCCTGCTCCTCGTGCAGTTACCCAGGCCCCAGGAGCGTAGCAAAGAAACCACATGTCACCGTACAAGCAAGGACAATGGTCTGTTTGGGAACATAAAGTGAAGACAGATTCAAAACACAAGTGCAGGCAGTCGATGTAATAGCAGCTAATTGGTGCGCTAATAGCCTAGCAAGCGGTAATGGCCCGGGCCCCCCTGAGTGCTTCCCTGGCAGGCTGCCGATAGGATAGTACAAGGGAAACGTATGATATTTCAGTTATTAAATGTGAGTCATTAATTTATACACCACTGAAAATAAAGTCGTCTGATGGCTGTGAAGCTGCTGGGGGTAGTCGGTAGAGGGTCACATGTGAGGTGCGAGTGAGGAGCTAACAGGTGCAGAACATGAGCAGATTTCGAATATACAATAGGCCTGGTCGAAATGTATATAGTATAGTATTTGCATAGCTCTTGTTGACCCAGATGAGGTTCAGATGCACTTTGCAGATGGGCTGCCCCCTACTCTGTGGGAGCCAGGTGTTAGTGATTTAGCCAAGTTTAAGCCCTAAACTACTCATTTCACCCGGACACCTATAACCTACTTTCTGTTACGGAAAGACGGCAGATAGCTGGTGTACTGCTGCTGGGCTTTGCAGCCATCCAACTGCTGGCATCCTCCAGTAACCAAGATGCTGACAATCAGCAGATCACAATCAACGCCCCTGAGTCTGCTGGTTATTTATGTGGGTCCCAAAATGGCGGCAGAGGCAAGTAGTACTTGAAAAAGAGGTGTTGGGGTTTGTCTTTAACTTTACTAACTGTTTACAGTCTGGAAGCTGCAGACAGAGATGGCTGAGCCGCGCCCGGTGCCCTTCGTCAGTCTTCCTGCCACCCCGGTGGTTATTGTGGACGATGAGGTGAAGGGAGAGGCCAGACAAGTGCTAGAAAAGCAGCGTGAGACCTCCGTGCTGTGTGCTGCGCCCTCACCGGGACATGAGGTGGACGAAAGACGTCGGGGCCCGCTGCAGCAGCTCGAGGCACCCCAGCTCGATCTAGGAACACATCCAGTCCAAGAGCAGCAAGGAGCGACGTCCAGTTCACTTTGTGTGGAGCAGCACCGACCGCCTGGGACTTCGAGGGAGCCTCAGTCCGGGCCCCCGCCAAGAAACGGCGGACAGTGAGGCTGGAACTAGCCCTTCGGGACCCCACTGAGGAGAGCTACGCCGAATACAGCTATCCCGAGCTACTGGGCAGCCAGGCTTAGGGGCTTGACCACACCACAGGTAAGGAATTGAACATGTCAGACTTATGAGCTACAGGGTGTTGGAAGTAGTAGCAACTTGAGTGGGTTCAACGGGTATCGCAGGATGGCCTGTGGGTCTGGATGCAGTGCTCTCCGGTTTTGGTAGGGTGCTGAATAGTCCTTTCCAGTACAAGGGCAGGAGGCTGCTTAAGCAGGTTGCTGGCTAGGCAATGCCCCTTCTATGATTTGCAGGCATGAGCCTCTGCTCTTACTGGGCGCATAGGTGAGTTTATGCTTTTTTTGTGATGTTCTTGACACAGAAGGGAATCGTGCTTGTGTGCTGAGAGCTGCGGTTTGTAGGCGCTGTAAAGCGCAGTAACTCCGTCTGGATCTGTGGTATAGAGGGACGCAATAATGTGACTTCTGTAGAGAGAGGAACCAATGTCCTCTCACTGGATTGTAAGGTATTGCCAGAGGTGGCAGCCTGATTTATTACTAGAAGGGAGCGGAGTCCCTTTACTGATACCTGAGGTGAGAGGCCTACTGGCTTCGCCCTTGTCAAGTGAGAAGTACAGCTGCACTCTACATTACTTTGCTGTGTACGCACGTATAGCCTTTCTATGTGGTCATACCTTCAGTGTATGTCAGAAATGTTCAAGGAGTTAGTGTGCTGTTTTAAACCAATAGGTACAGCAGAATGTATTTTGATATTGTTGTGTTGGTACCGTATATAAAATGAAGGACAGGAGTCGCCTTCCAGATGGGCTAAGAGAACTGCAGATCCCTGATACAGACTTTGCTTTTTCGTATCGAATTAAAGTAGTGTGTGCAAGGATAGGTGACTGGGGTATCTTTGAAGAACAGTTGTGTTTCCTCTCCTGACTTATGTTTCGCTAAAGGCGCTACAGACAAAACCTAGCCCCGATTTGGCAAGTGTGAAGGTTGTTGTGCCAGCGTTTTGATTAGCCCTGAGAGAAGAAGCATCACAAAGTCTTTTTGGGGCAGTCACCCAGCATCAACAAAACATGTCTGAAAGAGCTGTATGAAGTGTTTGTGAGGTTTTCAATGACTAAAGGAGGTTGCATCCAACAGGGTGAAGGAGGACCTCTGTGATGCAAAGCTTCTGACTACCAGTTTCCACAAGGGTGTGAGGGACTATTTACCCTAGACTGTATCCTGATGGTGACAGTCTGCATAGAAAAATGGACTGCTGAGTGAGACACACTGGAGTAGTTACTGCAAGCCTCTGCTCAGCTGAGCAGGATAAGATATATGATGAGGTCAGCTGTCCCAGAGTCATGGAGGGGCTCACTACTGGTACCACTACACAACAAGCATTTGCAGTGCAATAGGTCTCGCAGTTAGCAGAGTTTAAGCTATTGGCATTGTAAATAACAATGCCTTTTATTTATGTTTCTAAAGAGAAAACAAAAAAAAGGCATTGTTGTTTGCAATGTCAACAGCTCAAACTCGCGTCAATGCAAGACCTATTGCATTGCAAATATTTGTTATCTCTGGTTCTTGGTTCACCTGAATAATCAGTGTATTTTCAAAATACCTTTGCTGCTACTCCACCAGTCTGTGAACCACAGTTTGAATCCCACAGGTTCTTGGTGTATCCACTAAACAAATATTTTTAAAAATAAGTCTAAAAATCGGTCTACAGACTCCTTATTCTGAGTATAAAAATGTAGTTTTGGTTGTACAAATTAGCTTTATCTGTGTTTTGTTTAGATTGTAGTTTAATTTTATTACTCAAAGATCTTAAGGACCTGGTTATAAAGGCATGTTGAAGTAAATAAAGTAGTACTCCTGCACTACTCTTTGACTTACCCTTACATGCCTTTGTGAATTGGCCCTGAAACATCTCTAATGGGACTATTCTAGGAATATTCATGTGCAATTAGTAGAAAGGACTATGCACTCTTTGAATTTTTACTAGTAGAGAGTTTGACGTTTGATGGCCGATTCACAAACGAATGTAAGAGTACATAAAACAGTACTCCCTTTGTACTACTTCCTGTACTAAAATAAAATGCTTTTGTAAATTGGCCTCTATGTTTTGGCGCCGGCTTTGATATTTCCTTTCGTTTTGTTTAGCAGTCCTCAATTGCATTTCTTTGGACCATGATTTTTCATGCTTAGAACATGGAAAAAGAAAGGACTGTACATTCTGAGATAAAACACAACCATACTTAGTGACACAAAGTGATGTGGTATTTGTGAACAACAAAAAGATTATTTGGTTGGCTGTTTCCCTTGTATCACAATATGACTGATGCAATAGAGAAAAAACCAAATGAATAATTTTCATCCCAAAGTTTGGTGGTTGACCATTTTCAACCAGCATAAATATTTTTAAAAAGGTGCACAATAAATCAAATACATAGATCTTTCACATTTTAATCACATTTCATTGCAGATTTACGGCGAAAAGAAATGAAATACAAGTCTTACAGTCAAAAAACAAAAGTAAAAAAAACATTACCTGAACACGCTCAAAAATATCTGCTTGTTCATTGTCTGATAGTAATGATAGCTGCCTCTGGATTACGAGTTTGGCTCTTGGAGGATATTGACCTTCAGAAGATAAATTACAGATATTTGAAATTAATTCCTGCAATCCAAATGCATACTAGATGACGGATAGACAAGAGTGCACATCCTTTTTACATTTCAAATGTGCTTCTTGTGAGAAAATCCCAGAAATGAGAACCGCACAAAGCAGCCAAATAATGATTTAAGGGCCTGATCTACAAATGTTTTGTGATTCAGGGATCATCATTGCCAGATTAACAAACGCAAATTGCATGTGCTGCTATAAATAAAAGCAAGAAAATCATGTGTTCAGCAATTTAGCATAGCGATCCAAATTAATGGCGAATTGGTATTACATTTGCGAATTCCAAGTAGCGATTCCCAAATAACGATTCACAAATTATATGTACAACACATTTGCAATTACTGAACAAGTGCAGAACAGGCATTTAGCAAGTGCAATTTACCACCAAGTAAAAGCTAATGCTAACCAGGTACAAACTATAAAAGGAAGCTTAGAGTGTAGTACATCTTTTTCAGAATGAAGGCAATGGTGAGGTGTAAGTGCACTTTGGGAATCCAATAAGGAAGAAGGATAAGGGAGGAAGTATTCAGAAAGTGTCACACTTTTTGAAAAATGGGAGAAGGAAATATATGGGAAGTGTAGGTTAAGCATGCAGGTTTTACTGGAGCTAATAGATGATCTAACCCAGTGGTTCCCAATATACTTTTTAAAACGACGAGCATTTGTGACCACCGTACCGTTGATGGACATGAGCAGGGGCGATTTTTTAATGTAACTAAAGCATTCATTGTCATTTACAGGCAGCACATTCTTCATTGAAATGGCAACAAACTTTCACAGACATGCAGTTTTAGTGATAAAAATATACAGCACTCAAATTATGATGTGTAGAAATCGGGTTTCTGTGAATATTTATCATTGTACTTCACCAAGTAAAGTGGATTGATTTGTTTTGATACAATTAAAATTCATTTTCCAGCACACTTACAGAAATGTGCTTTAGTATTGCTTCCCTAACTGCTGAATGATACAGTTCGTTTACAGATATTTAAATGTTGCTATGTGTTGCAGAAAAACAGCATCCCCTAGCCTTTGCTTTCACACTTTCTATACCTCAGCAACATTGTCCCATAATTCACTTTAAAAACTCTCCTCACTTAGCAGTCAGAGAAAAAAAATAAACACCAATCCAATGTTAAAAGAATAAGCAGTCATTTGTCACAAGACATAGCCTGACATTTGACCTCTGCCTATGAAGCACCAGCGAATGTAACAAGATAAACAAAGAATTTCAAGGCATCTTTGTTTTTTTTTTTTGTTTTTTATTTAGAAAGTTTTATATAGCGCGAACGTGACCCTTGGGTATCAGAGCGCTTCACAGATACATATACATGAGGTAGATTAGAAATACAATTCACATAGCATTACCATATAGGGAAAGAGGTAGGTAGTTATAGCTCCATATAGTAGGCGTAACATACTGCTACAATTCACATAGCACTACCATATAGGGAATGAGGTAGGTAATTATAACTCTAAATAGTAAGCCTATCACACTGATATGAGGTAGATTCGGCATATGTCAAACACGAGATATATTTTGACTATGTACACTAGTTTGATACAATTAGGCTAGTATTAACAAGAGATATATTCTGACTATGAACAATAGTTTGTTAAAAATTAGGTTAGTACTAACACCGGGATTACACAGTTCTATATTTTTCAATCTGCGTCTATCCCCCAAGTTGTCATAAATGTTATTCAATATCCTACTATATTGAATGCTGTATTCCTGTATAAACCGTTCTGACTTGGCTTTGTTTGTGCAATCTTCCTCTAGTTCTAAGCGGGTGTAGCGCCTCTAGATTGTTTTCGTTTACTGGACATTGATTCTTGATTCCATTCGATGATCCGTTTTGGCACCTTTCAGATGCGGTGGCGGTGAAGTCCGTACTTGACTATGTCAGGAACTTACTCATTAGGAAGATCCTAGCTTCCTTTTTGAATGAAGATATGTTAGTAATTTTCCTGATATTCGGAGGGAGTGAGTTCCAAACTCTGGGGGCTGCCCCAGAGAACGCTCTGTCGTATGTTTTCTTCTTCCTGAAGATGGGTGGCCTCAGCAGCAGCTCCTTGGCACTCCTGGCTGGTCTGCAACCTCCCGAGATCTCAATCTTCTGGGCCAGGTATCTCGGTGTTTTGTAATGGAGTGCTTTGTGGGTGATACATGCCATTTTAAATTGGATTCTGGCTTCATATGGTAGCCAGTTTAACGCTTTTAGGTGTGGTGGAATATGGTCGAATTTCCTCGAACCAGTGATGAGCCTTGCAGCTGCATTGAGGCATGCTTTTAGTGGTGCCGTGGACATTTTTGGTAGACCTGCTAAGGTTGTACATCCGTATTCAATCCTTGAACTAACTAAAGATTGTATTGCCAGTTTGAGATCTGCCGACGAGATGAAAGGTTTCACTTTCCTTAAGTAGTTCAGATGAAAGCGTGCATTTTTTGCCATTAATTTGATGTGTGCTTTCATGTCTAGATTCTTATGCAATGTGACTCCTAATGATTTGGCTGAGTCCACTAGCGTAGGGGTGCAGTTTAGTGCTGTGATCATTTTGGTCCATTCTATCGCCTCTGTATTGTTCTTTGGCGGTGAAATTAATAGGAATTCAGTTTTTTGTGCATTCAGCTTCAGGTGATTACTGGTTAACCAGTAAATTGTCTTTTTTAAAGCCTCATTGATTAACTTGATGTCCTCCAGAGATGCTACTTTTATGTAAATCTGCGTGTCATCCGCGTACATGTGATAGGATATGTTTGCGTCTCGGAGGATTTCTGTCAAAGGTTCAACGTATAGGTTAAAGAGTGAAGGAGATAGTGTAGATCCTTGAGGGACCCCGATCGAGTTTGGACAAGATTGGGATAATGACTGGTTGACCAAGAATCTTTGAGATCTGTTCTGAAGGAAGGATTCAAACCATTTCAGTACAAGTCCCGACATTCCCACCCTCTTGTGTAGTCTGTCTAGTAGTTTTTCATGATTTACCGTGTCGAAAGCAGATGATAGGCGCCTTGATGCCTTCGGGTTATTGTTTTGCGCAATATAAATTTTCATCAAATCAAATCAAATCAAATAGGTCGAGAAGGACTAGTAGGCATGTTCTATTAAGATCTAGGGCCTGTAATGCGTCATCAACGATATGTAGGATCGCTGTTTCCGTACTGTGTCCTGTTCTGAATCCCGATTGGCAGTTGTCCAATAGCCTGAAGTTTGTGATGTGTTGGCCTAGTTGGTTTTGTACACATTTCTCGATTAGTTTGGCCAGTAATGGAATTTTGGTAACTGGGCGAAAGTTATTAGGATCTGCTGGGTCCGCTGTTGGTTTCTTGATGATCGGAGTAACTTGGCCTGCCTTTAAGCATTCTGGAAGGACCCCTTGCAATAGAGAGGCATTTATTATTTTTTTTGTCCATATTGGGATGATGAGGTGGTTGATGTTTTGTAAACATTTTGTGGGGAGTGGATCATTGTAGTGGTTATTTGGTTTGATGTCCGCTAGTGTTTTGGCGATGGTATTCTGATCATATATCTTGAAGGTATCCCAATGCGCTTTGTTTTTAGTTTCCTCACGGTCATTTGTCTGATTGGTATTGTACAGACTGTGTGGTTGGATGTGCAGGTTGTCCGCTTCTAATTTGAGCTCTGAATCCAAAGTGATGGCCTTGTCGGTGAAAAAATTAGAGAATTCTTCACAGCTCAGATGAGTTTTAGTGGTTTCTTGGGCCGATTTTGCTGATTTGTTGGATTGTTGCTTTAGTATCTCAAATAGTTTCCGTGGTCTGTTTTTGGCGTTATCCAATTCTGATCTAATATATTCTTTATTAGACTTTAGGATCTTTTTGTTGTACTCATTTCTGATTTTTCTTAATGATTTCAGCTCTGGTGTTGCCGGATGTTGTCTCCATCTCCTTTCGGACATTCTTAGTTTCCGTCTATCATCGTTCAGTGACTCATTAAACCAAGGGTTTTTGTCCTTTTCCGAGACTCTTTTTAGCTTTAGTGGCATAGTGGTGTTAACTATATTTGTGACTGTCGTGTTGAAGTGGTCTATTAGGTCATTCACGTTCTGCACGTTATTCGTTAGCTTAAGTTCTTTCTCACAATCTTCTACTAATCGTTCAATATTTGACTCTTTAATCTCCCGGGTCCACTTTTTGAGTTTAATAGGCTGCCTGATCTTTCCCCTTTTCAGCATTGGTATTAGGAAGGTTATGGCGTGGTGATCCGACCAGTCGCACGGCATAACTGAGTGGATTTCTATGTTATTGTTTCTTGAGAGTATCCAGTCTAGTGTTCCTCCTTTTGAATGTGTTGGCTGTGTGCAGGCTAGGGTAAGGTTTAACTCAGTCAAGAAGTCTTTCAGAGTGTTGATCAGTTTGTCCTTACTGTCGTCCCAGTGTAAGTTAAAATCACCCAGGAATATGTTGTTAGAGTGAATGTTAAAGTTATCCGTGATAATCTCCATTAACTGGTCTATAAAGGTAGCATTATTTCCTGGAGGATGATATATGGCATGCAGGATGCAACTTTGAATGCCTGTTGATCGTACATTAAGGCCTAGTTATTCAAAGGATTCCAAAGGATCAGATTGTATTTGGTTGATTTCTATGTCTGATCGGTGGATACAGGCTATTCCCCCCCCCCTATCTTTTTTGGTCTATCCAGTCTTACTATGTTATACTGAGGGGGCACTAACAGGTCCATGCATGGAGATGATGATTCCGAAAGCCATGTTTCTGTTAGGATCGCTAGATCAATTTCCTGGTTAATGATAAGTGCAGCGACGCATGTTTTACTGCTGACCTACAGTTGAGCAACAGACATTTCAACGGATTTCTTGCATTACTAGGGTCCTGTTCAATCAGGTTTGTGGATAGTTGGACTTGCTGCAAGGTGTTGAGGTCTGGTTTGCTTCCATTTTGTCTGGATGTTCTGTTAGCATCAATCGGAACTGTTCTAATTATCTCCCCTCTACTGTGTTCTTTGGGTTCGTAGCTATTTAGTAAGGACAGGGTTTCTTCTTCTGTTATGTACCTAAGGGTTCTCTCTGGTCGATTGTGCCTATATGTTGCTGGCATTGCCAACTCATTCCTTTTTGTGATCGACTTGTGCATTAATTCTTGAATGTGCTCAACTTTGGAGTGTGTGTCTACCGTGAATTCCAGGATCTTTTCTATTGTTTTCAGTGTGTTTAGTATGTCTTTTGACATGTTGTCAATTTGTGTCTGTATTCCTTTAATTTCTTTTTGAGACTGAGGCCCTGTATTCGTAGTGTTCCTCCTCTCTGTTCGGTGCTCACCATTTGTTTTCCCATGAGTAAGCTCCGTTCCTTTCCTCAGATTCCTTTCCTTAGTGCCCTCAGTTCTGCTGTCCGTGCCTGTCCCTACCCACCAAAAATCGTCTCACAATTGACTCACAGTTTGGAAACACTTATCTAAACCCAATGTTGGCCAAAAACATTCAGCACAATCAAGCTATACCTACTAACTAACAAGTCATGTGCTGCTTACATTTACTTGCCTCTCGGAGTTACCAGGGTATATTTGCAGTGGCTGACAGAATATCACAAAGACCAACTTCACATGTGTTTAGATCCTCCCTGGATGCCATGTAATCCAGAATACATGTTTACTTTGCTTACCAACATACGTACCAGGACTTGCAGGACACCATGGAGCATAGCAGAAGTCCAACAAGTCACTGGGTGCATTGTTGGAACTTCTGTATGGATATGTCCACCATCAAGCACAGAATACCCATATAGGAACCCTAAAAGCCTGCATTCACTGAATATGGGAGTAGTAATTCAGAATGCCTGATATCAGACTCAGTGGCCCCATACCCTGGCAATACACAGCTCATTCATGTTCCAACACTGTGCTCTGTGTAACCATTTTACAGCTTGAAGGAAGGGGCATATTAGGTCATTTATAAAAGTGTACATCCTGTACCTAAGCATCCCATAGGTGTTTGAAGATTCATCCCCTAGCAAACAGTGAGTATGCCACTAGGCCATGACTTCCAACACATACCTGCATCCCCATTAACAAAGGGAGCATAAATACAACTTTGCTCGCAAAAATACCCGATCTGCAGTGAACTTATATTTGGGCTACTAAGGGAAAGACTCTGTTGCCTTCACAAAAGTGGTGGAGTTTAGTATTATCTGCCTGACACCTGATGCAAAATTCTCACTTGTTGTGTAATCCTGCATACAATTGTAATGAGGGGAGGGCTACTCATAGATCCAGACAATGATTCAATGATGACTCGGAGGATTTAGAACTCTACCTTTGTTAGCAACCACAAACCTGGATGCCAATAAAGCAGAAGATGCAAGGGCACACAGAACACACATAGCAAACAACCTCTATAGTAAGTATCATTTTTCAGTCAAATAAAACCGATAAAAGCATTCCCAATAAGTAACACAAAATCTCTGTACATTCACAGCTCATGAGTCATCAGAATAAAAAATCCTATGGACTTAGCACTCACAACAGAACAGTGACAAAGGAAATTATTAAAATAAACTTATAAAAATGATTCCCGTTATTTGCATCATCCATGTATTTCTTTCTGCCTCTTTCACCGTCTCTCTACAGAGCCCTCACTGGTCCTGGTCCTAATCCATCCCTGTCTGTGACGCTCTTTCAGGTGCGCAGTCTACTGGCCATTGTAGGCACAGAGGCACTCATGAGGCTCGAGGCCTCCTTGCTTTCAGCAGTCTGCCTCTTATTCCTCGCACTAACATGAGCTGTCTGTAGCTCCTTCAAGGCAGAGGTCACTTGCACCAACCCTGTGCTATGTACACACTCTCACCCACCTCCACTAGTGGCTCCCTGGTGCGCCATGATAGGATACCTGTGGCACTGGCAAGTTGGTTCATTGACCTACTGAAAATTTGTAACCTACCATACAGTGGTCTGTATATGGGTGTTCTACAGTCATCTTCAATGTGTGCACATATTGCAGTTATTGACTCGGTTATTGTCTCCATTTTAAAGCCACTGGCATCTGTCTCTCAGTGACTGCTCTAAATCTGTGGTTTAGTGCACGTTCTAAGCCCCCCAACTCTCATTCCTAAAACCCTCCGAGCCTTTTCCTGCTGCTGATGCACCGTCAGTACCGAACTGTCCAATGTGTGAGATTCATGAGGTTATGATGTGTCCAATGACCCTCAACTCAACATGCGGACATTGCCACAAAAGCAGCCCTCAGTCTTCTCAGAAGCCTCTGGTGATGTAGATGAGTTGTCAGTTGTGTGTGTGATCTTGCAATTCCGGTTTAATGTCAAGGCGATCTTGCTCTCTTATCCATGCAGGACCCTTGGTGATAAGGATGCAGTTGTAATCATGACTGGACTGGTTGCAGTTGCTGCTGTGTTAGGCTCGCCAAAACCACCTCTCTCATCTCCATAGACCATAGCACCTTTCTCTTCTTGTACTGTGGCCTCTGTAAGAAATGTTGCCTCTTACTATAATAGGCAGCATGTATGAAATTAATAACTATTTATGTGTTTTGCTCTGAGTTCTAAATGTAGTATATTGTAAACTTGTTAATACATTGATGTGTAAGTCATCCTGGAACTTGTGAAACATACACACAAAATTGGTTACTCTTGCGCATGAAACACTGAACTACATGTCCCAAAACACAATATGCCAGTTACATATAGAACATGCAATAGACACACAAATGATGGACGGAATGCGAAACAAATCAAATGTTCACCCCCAGTCAAGAGAACCGGACTAAATCCATCATTCTTTTGCTCACCATGCCAGCCCAGACCCAGACATATGCAAATTAGTCTTGACCCTGCTCCTCATGGGAAATGTCCAAGCCAAACGGCCAAGCCAGGTCCTCCCTTGACCAGAAATAAGCATCCTGGGACCGGTTTCAGTGTATCGCCCCTCAGCAGCCAGGCTAGCTTGAATTTAAAGTGAAAAATACCCACTTTCATTTTTGTGAATCTCCAGCTTCAACAGCTGAGTGACTTATAGCAATCCTCACTTTCAGAGACTTAAAAAAGAAATATGTAAAATGTATTTTCAGTTAAAAGTATTAACATTCGGAATGATTATTTCTTTTTTACTCAAATTCAAAATGCAGGAAGTAATATACTCTCTCTAAAAGTCATCCCTGATCCATGCTCAACATACTTATCCTTAATCCCCACACAAAATTTCACCAAAGCTTGCTCTAAAGTTTTATTTTGCTCCAAGTTGCAATTTTGCACCAACACCAGATATCCATCCCAGCAATTGTTATGTTTTCTCGTCCAGAAATCTATTTTGAATTAATTGTGATCAATTCACAGCAACCTTTATGAATGTCAAACTTTGTCCTAACCAGTACAATAATCTGTAATTATTAATATTAATAGAAAATGTTGCCATTGAATGGTCTGCATAAATAGCGAGGCGTACCTTCAATGCGTTCGCATAGTTTGTGCAGGGCATGCATAGGACAGGCTTCACACAGCTTGATCTGAGTTTTGGCATTTTGTAGAGCAGCAGCAGTGCTAAAAGCTTGTTTTAGAGTCAGCATCACCTCATCAACCTAAACAAAACAAAAACAACATCAAGGAGAACACAAAAACATGAAAATACACAAATTGGTACACATAAAAAGGTTTGCAGCAGGCAAGATTTGAAATATCACAACTCAAACACGATTTAATAAAGTATAAAGATGACTTATTAGACAAGTTATTGATCATAATAGCTTGCCCTTTTTCAACTGGACAATTCTATGCCGTACTCTCAAGATCTTCCATCTGCATGGGTCGTGGGAACAGCAGCTAAGACCTTCCACCCCGTTAACAGTGAACTCTCAGTGGAACTTGGAGCTTACTTCACACTGAAAAGCCATGACCACAAACTCCTGAGAACAAAAACACTACAAGTCCTACAAGAAGCGATAATCTGTGCTCCCAAAGAATGAAAAACTCTCCCCACATGATTTCCATGTGATGTCCTTGCTGAATACTAGGAAGAACTAAGAACCCAGCCTGTTACCCTTTGTTCCAGAGTCTAAGAATTGCAGCCTAATGGTCATTTTTAGAGAATAATCAAAAATGTTGTCGATTAAAATGCACCTAAAACTAGGATTTCTTCTAACACCCCATCCTGCTACTTCAATAATTTGTCTCCAGCTACCGACCGCACACAACACCCTAACCTTGATCTTCTCATTCCCTTTACACTTTCTTTAACCACTACTTGTAATCTTTGTCACATCCGCTCAGTCGGCCTTTACAAAGTACAAAGTACACTCAATGCTCAAATGGACGTTTTCACTATGGGAGGTGCATACAATAATAAATGAACAACAATTTGCCCAGATGGACTCAATAATACTCGGGGATTTCAACACACACAATATTGGAGACAAATTAGTAAAAAGCCACACTTCCCCCGTGACGGAAGCATTCAACGCCCTTTTGCACGCCTACCAGTTGGCATCAGCCCATTCCTTATCCTTAAAGGCTTCCCCAGGAAACCTCTGCCCGCCAACGTACAACAATCTTACCACAATTGACTATATATTTTTAAGTTCTCGGTTACAGAGCCTGATGACAGGGTACAAAGTTGTGCAACGGAAGGAAAGTGATCATGCAGCACTAATAACAACTTTAATTCTGACAGCGGATAACCACTATATACCTAATCTACTGGGATCAACAACCGGCATTGAACAGCACACATTGGTAAGAAGGATTAAATGGGACGCAGGCCCTATACATAAGTTTGAGGAATGGAAAAAAGTTTGGGTGGACGGTATTTTAGAGGAATCAAATAGGGGCACAATTAAAGACTGGGACCAGCTTGCCCACAATCTGGTCACACACCTACAAGAAGGGAAAATAAGAACGACCAACTATCACCCGAGACAAAACCTCGGTGACATACCTGCAATCCGAAAAAGCGCGAAACTAGTGCGCAACATTCGAAAGACTTATCTGAAAACCGGTTTTTTTAAAGATAAACAACTCTTGCAGGAAACAGCGAAACTACATTCAAAGCAAGTTTGGGTGGAAAAACGGAAACAAATTGAAGCAAAATGGCTAAAAATCTTCGGACTGCTGAGTCCCAGCAAAACGCAAGAGTTCTGGCAATACCTCAACACTCTAAATCAAGGGAATAAGCAGAGAGAAAACTCAATTGACTCCAACACCTGGACAGCCCACGTGACATCTTTATACAAGGAGGAAGGTATCCAAAACCAACCAAAAACAGAATTAGACTACGTAACACAACTGTCTAACCCTAAAAATTCATACATAGTGGAAAAAAAGCTAGTTAACACAATAATAAAAAAAATCAGACCCAACGGAGCGCCAGGACTCAACGGTTTGCCGGGCTCCCTCTTTAGACAAGACACAGACTTTTGGGCCAACAAACTGTCCGTGTTATATGCGGAATGTCGATTAGTAGGCAATGTACCGGACTCTTGGCGCGGGTCGCTCCTACATCCCATCTATAAGAAAGGGTCGAAATCAAATCCACAAAATTACCGGATGATTGCACTTCTTGACATCGAGGGAAAAGCCTACGCCAATACCCTTTTAATAGAACTTTCATCTTGGGTCAGTGAGGAAGGCCTCCTGCCATTTTATCAAACAGGGTTTAGACCTGGTGCTTCAACAGTGGACAACATCATAGCCCTCTCATACCTAACACATAAGGCAGTGGCACGAAAATCTCTCCCCATCTTTGCATGCTTTATCGACTATACTGCGGCCTTTGATGGTGTCGACCGCTCTATACTTTGGCAAAAACTGGCTACCTGGAATATCGACCCACAATTACTTAAAGCAATTATATCCTTATATTCAAACACATGGGTCAGAATCAAACTGTCAACCACCTCAGCCTCAGAGAAAATTGACACCAATCGTGGCCTGAAGCAAGGATGTGTACTTGCCCCAATGTTATTCAATTTATACACCGCAGACATGGGCAAAGCCTTGCTGGGAGCATCACTAGCAACTCCCCGCCTTGGGCATACCAAGATTCAATTACTCCAGTACGCTGATGATCTGGCATTACTAGACCACACTAAAATTGGGCTTCAAAAAGCGTTAATGGCATTGGACACCTACAATGCAAAAAACAAACTGATCATGAATGCAACCAAATCAAAAATAATAATATTTGGCCCTTTTCCCAAAAAAAAAACCTTAAAATGGAAGATAGGACAACTGATGTTGGACTGCACACGTCAATACAACTACTTGGGAGTTTGGTTTTGTGAAACAGGGCGACCAGGAACACACCTCGAGAAAGTACGGGCAAAAGGGAAAAGTATTTCGTATGCCCTGGGGAAGCTGCATGCAACTCTACACAGCCCTACAACATCAGCAATTCAAAGAGTATTAAGGGCGAAACTAATACCATCATTAAATTACGCGCAGCAGGCCTTTCCAGGCAAACTATCAAGCACCCTGGAAAAAATCCACTGCTCGACCTATAAAAAATTATTTCACTTACCATCTAGCACCAGAAACACCCTGATACGGCTCGAATTCGGCTTGACACAACAAAAGCTTGAGGAACTGGCCGCAATTAGTAAATATTTTTACCTCACAACTGCAGCCCCAGAAAACTCGCTGAAATCCAGCATAAAGAATATTTTTTTGGAAAAAGAGAACCCGTGGTCAAATACACTTGCCTCTGCAAAAGAAACCCTGAACCTTGCTGTGAATAACTGGGACCCTAAGTTACTTAACTATGCCGCCATTAAAAGCGCAACGAAGCGACAAGTCCGGCTCTGCTCGCGCATCACTGACCTGAAAGCATTGGAGTTAAGAGGCTTACACGAATCGCTAACACTCCCGCAGCGGGCACAGTCCTCAAAACAGCACCTTACCCAAGCTGTGGGCAAGGTGGCAGTCAATAGGATTTTAGCGTTTCGGCTACACCCGCTGCCCCTTAAAGAGCTTTACGCCACGAATAAACTTGAGATAACACATTCTGAATGCCGCTTATGCAAGTATAAACAAGAGAGCTTCTCTCATATCCTGTTTTGCTGCCCGGGGCTGACTGTCGAGCGTAACCGCTATCTAAAGCCAATTCTACTCAGACAAGGAATTAGAACGACAAAGGAGGCGGTGAACTACCTATTCACAATGGATATAGTGAAAGATATGGCTGTGTTCAGTAAATATATACAACAGATACGTGGGAAGCCGATGGCCCAACCTAAATTAGGCCCGCGGCCGTCAACTGATATGAGACATTTCAGCCTATGATGAAATGGACTAATGAATACAGCTCTTTTAATCATGCTTTTACTCATGTTTAAGTTTTTTGTTTCTTTCCTCTTTTCTTTTTCACTATTTTATTTCTGACATGAATAATGCCCACCAAAGTTTGTCTTCTTTAATGGTTTTGAGTAACCAAATAAAGTTTTTATTCATTCATTCATTCATTCATTCATTCACATATATTTATTAGCAGTATTTTAAGACCAATCAAGTGGATGGTGCTTGCGGGATGGTTCACGGAGTTCACAAGTTTGAATCCCTGCAAGGCTGACACAGTCTTCCACCTTTCTGAGGTCGGTAAATTGAGTACCATTACATTGGGCAATAATATCAACTGTTGCATTGCGTCGAAATGGCAGAATTACGTTATGAAGTTTTATATAAAAAACTAGTTATTATTATCATTATGTCAATCTCCCTATTCCTACACCTTAGTGTTGTGCCTGTCTCTCCAAGACACATGTGTGTGATCCTATTTAGGCAGCACAGCTGGCTGAGAATTCCAGTGCCAGTGAAAATTAACTGGGAAATGTATACTATGCAAGCATTTAATTACCAAATTGAAAAAAATAGTTTTTCTTGAACTCTCTCCTTCTTTCATAAGGTATATCACCGAATTTCTAAGGAAATCCTTAGTCCATACTAAGTCAAACTAGATGCATTTACCACCTTATAAGATTTAATGTTATGTTTTTTGAGCGATCCTCCAACAAGCGGTGTCACACCACTACCATCACGTTACTTGTGATGTTTTCATCAGCGAATCCTCTTGTAGAAATAAATCTCTTGAATAAGTCTGACCAAGACAGACTAATGTAACGCGCAATTTTGTTGTTGTATTTGAGGTTTGGTCCACTGTAGAGATAGGTATTTGTAAGGACAAAGAACTAATTCATCTCCCTTATTGACCGAAAACATTTTCCATATTTCAGGAGGCAATAGCACGTGACTTCTAACCTTCCCTATCTTCGGTCACAGGGAGGCAAGTGGAACAAAGGGACACGCTTACAAGATCCAGAAAGATTAGCACAACTTAAATAAGCCCAGAAGTTTATACCATGCCCTTAATGGCTCAAGCAATCTGTTATCCAGATGTGTTGAAAGGAAGCAAAGACTCGAACAGCCACCTCTTGTTTTGTTGGTGCTTTCTTTACTAGCACATTTTCTATGTCAGAGAGTTAGTGCATGTGGGGGATAGACAGTATGATTTTTCGGTCATCAAAAACAAAGTCACCATTTTCGCTGAACGCACTCAATGAGGAGGTGCACCAGTTCAAATTGGGACTATGCACCCACTTACACCACATTCCACCTATGCAGGTAATTTGCCGGTAATTTGGTTACATTATTGGTAAGACAGGGCACACAAAGGTCGCTTTACTAAACATAGAATTAAAGTTGGCACTTTGTTCACGCCAAGGAGGACTTCAGAAGAGATCAGGGCCACCAAGACATGTATTCTCCTGAGAACCACAGTTTCCAGTGACATAATTCGGACCGAGGAGCCATGTTCTTCCAGTCAACGTGGGGCCGGGGGCTCAGAGAATGGAGAATGCATCCGTGAGCCAAAACACCATGACCATGGGTGGTTTTGCCCCGTCCACAGCTAATCTTCATCTTGCTACAGGGTCTTTTGTAACTTAAAGCAAGCAGTTGTTATACCTTGATCCTGAGGGATTCGAGAAATTATACTTTTTATGAGACTTTTTTTGGTAGTTCCTCTCCTATGTTGTTGTTTTAAATTGAAAGCATGCAGTTCCCGAACACTACTGATTTTGGGTCAAAGGGAAAAGTCATTTTTTTACTCATATCTATCCTTGTAATTTTTAATGCTGTGTTTGTTTTTTGCGGCGTGAGTTCGATCTTTTATGCTTTTTGACTATTTCATTAGTGTTATTTTATGAACGCAAACATTTGCATAACTCTTACATTTAAAACTTCCCGGTTATTGCAATTTGACATACAACAAGTATTCAACTGAGTAACCAACTTATTCATATTCTTTAAAGTCGGAGATTTAATCCATCTTAAGGTTGAGTTGTAAGCTCCATGAGAGTAAATATGAATGCCAAGTTGTGTCAGTGTTGTTAACAATGAACAGGGGGGGGGGGGGGAGCGGGGGGGGGGGGCGTGGCTAGCTGCCTAAGATGGCAGTCGGATCTCGATAGAGCTCCGGAGCCTCGGGGGGAATCAATCCTCCTACACTGCCATCCATGCGCTGCTAACACCGGGGGAAAAATCTGTACCGGTGAGCTGTGGTCCCCTGTGTTTGTGGACCTCTGGGACGGAGCTTTCAGGGAGTTCGGCGGATCGGCCTCTCTCCAGCATGGCCACGGGGTGGGCCGGGTCCGGCGCTGCTGCCTCGCTGTGGGGCTTCCTGGGGGGCCCCCAGGGCCTCTCCCCGAACCTTGCGGATCTCTGCACCTGAGCGGGGGGACATGGTGGTCTGAAGACAGGCGGTCCGACACAGCTGCTTGGCCTCTTTGGGACGCTGCCTGACTACATGTAACTTGTACGCCCGTTGTGGACTACGCGAGCCTCTCCTGCCCCTGGTTACGCAAGATGAGTTCTCCAATGAGATACCCTCAACTGGGCACCTCTTAGAGGGTCCTCTCATTTGCCTCTTTCTGTGGAGCCTCCTTAGTAGATGAGACCTTTGCTATAGATGCAGACCTACTGGAGTATCACGTACACGGTGACCCGACGCGTGTTCCTGGACGACATCTCTGCGACAGGGGACCTGGCTACATGTGGATGTCCTGCGTCTGGGACACTACGGCGGGGTCGGAGTGATGCGGCGCGGGGTGGGCCCATCTCTTCCATTTGTCGCCCTGTCTGCCTGCCCTGAGAGGCCTTAGCCCACCATAACCTAGGCCAGTAGTGAAATAACATGGGCAGATATCGGGCCAAAACATCGGATGGGCAGCGGGAGACGGGCTCCCCTCTAGTTGTCTCGGGGTCCCTGGGCTGGCCTCCTTTACCAGGAATACCATCTATGGAATCTACTGAGGGCACACCGGATAAATTGGACCTTATACTCAAGGAAATTCGTGACTCCAGAGCAGCTTTGGAATCAGGGCCGGACTGGCCGTAGCGGGCACCGGGCAATCCCCCGGTGCGCTGTACGAGTGGGGGCCGGTTTTGGGCCCCTGGGGGCCGTTTTTGTTACAGGGCCGTTTTTGCAGCATAGCTGCAAAATCGGCCTGTAACAAAATCGGTAGTAAACCTGCCCGGCAAAGATCTTGGTGGCACCTGCAACCTCCCCCCGGAGGGGGGGGGTGGAGGGGGGGGACAGCCGAGCACTTTGCCAGGGCCGGTTTTGGTTCCCAAACCGGCCCTGTTTGGAATCACAGATTGGCTCACTTACCTCAGGTCTCACCTTACTGAGGGCGGATCACTGCAAACTGGCTGCCTCTGTTAAGGAACATGGTCGAGCACTTGAAGACGTGGACCTGAAAATACCTGCAAATACCACCGCCATCCATCAACTACAACAGGTGATTGGCCTCTGGACCGGGTGGAAGACGCAGAAGGCAGGAACAGGCGCAATAACATCCGCGTAATTAGCCTACCAGAACGCAGTGAGGGAACCGGAGGCGCAGAATTCATGGAAGGCTGGTTCAGGGACAACGTGGCGCCGGAAGGACTGCCGCCGTACTTCTGTGTGAAGCGGGCTCATAGGATACCAGCAGAGGCGCCCAGGCCCGGAGTATCGCATCGCCCCCTGATAGTTAAAATCCTGAATTATAGAGACCGGGACATACTACTTCAAAAGGCGAGGGAGAAGGCGCTGATCCAATATGAGAACCATCGCATATCGCTGTACCTGGATTATACGGTTATGGTCCAACGGCAGAGATCGTCATATCAGGCAGTGAAAAAGAGTCTCTAGAAAGCACAACTCAAATACGCCCTCCTATATCCAGCTAGACTGAAAGTCATACATGACAAGAAAACTCACTTCTTTGAAAGTCCAGCGGATGCAGAGGAATGCCTGATGGTCCTGGGTCTGGGCTCGAGCCAGGGCAGCCGGTCGTACAAATCATCGCAGGACACCGGCATACACAGAATTCTACTCCAACCAAAGGCGGCAGTGGACCATCGAGTGCACAACAAAAACTTGACCAGGAGGGAGCTCTTGCTATAGCTGAGATGTTTCGGGAGGACCCTACCGGGATCCACACAGACACAGAGGATAGCACTATTCACTCAGACTCGGAACATAGCATCAACCTATTCCCCATCATTACACCTCGTGCAGCAGATGATATTCTGGACAACTGAGACCGGTCATTGGCCAGAAAGCACCCCCGGATGGCCTTGTGGTGTTTTGAATTTTCACCCGGCAGACTCTGACTCTGGCCCCCTGCGGTCCATGTATCCTTTTACAAGTGAAGATTAGTAATGTGACAAACTGTATTTTACACTCTGTGTAGGACCCCGCGTCTAAAGGGATTTGCTGATATTTTCTAGTAGGGCCGACCACAGGCTATGCCAGTGTACTCATACAATAGGGAAGGCTTGGACATATTCAATGACACATCCCACCCTGGGTTCCGTGGAGCCGTCGAGGCTCTGACTCCAATAAGGACAAGCACAGGATATATGGCAGCGACCCCCTATGAGCGTACGCACCATTATTCGTTTTGTGATTATGTTAAATTGTTGTTGGGCTCAGCATAGTTCCAGCGCTGCGCCATGTTTAGTTAGTGTTAAGGGGATAAGAGGCTCCTGGTCGATTTCAGTAACCCAGCTCTACTTTCTACGGGGGTATACCCAAGATATCACTCTATGCACGGAACCTTTAATACCTTTGGGTCATATACCATACTGACATGGAATGTACAGGGGTTGGGGACACCGGGTACATGCCTACTTACTGAGACGCAATGCCCACATAGTCTTCTTACAGGAGTTCCACCTGACCGAATCAGAATCACATAAAAAACATAAAAGATGGAGAGGTCAGATCTACTCTACTAATTATTCAGCATTTGCTAGAGGTACGGCCATATGGTTACGTCACGGGGTTCCATTTACCGAACTGGAATGACGAATTGACGAGCAGGGACGATATGTACTACTTAAGAGCACACTAGACGGCTCCCTGGTGATTCTTGGCAGCATCTATGCCCCTAATTTTGATCAGGATCAATTCTTACACAGCTTAAGCGCGGCCCTGGCCGACTGGCATCCTGTGGATACTGGAAGGTGACTGGAATACAGTCCTTGACACAAACTTAGATAGATCCCATCCTCCCCTCCATGGCACACATGCCTGTAGACTGGCCACTATATTCAACACCTGGGCGGACGGCTGGGCGCTATATGATGCATGGCGACACATACACCCTACACATAAAGAATACTCTTTTTACTCTCCCGTCCATAGTCTTCATACCAGCATAGATAGAGTCTTGTGCTCCTCCTCCATTGTTACCCAAATTAGTCAGTCTACTTACCTGGCGAAGACATTCTCAGACCATAATCTTCTAGAGCTCACACTTACATGGGGAAAGATACCAACTACGGTACCTTCCTGGAACCTACACCTGCAATTGTTAGAGGACGCTCCGTTCAAATCATCACTCTCCAACACAATCCCAAATTACTTACCTGAAAATTGGAACACTGCCTCGTCTCACTAAATAGAATGGGGCGCATTGAAAGTGGTAGTACGGGGAGCATCGATATGACAGATTATGGGGGCCCGACAGGAGACACATCAACGCTTGCTTAGAGACGAACACCAAATGACTACATTAGAACATGAGGCAGTGACAGACCCAGACAAAAAAACAGCTCTGCAAAAGGCCCATATCGACCATGCGGAGACTTTGGAAACTTTACGGACTATCGATTATAGAGCATACATGCAACAAAAACACTCAGAGGTGGATAGAACAGGGACACTACTAGCCAGTCTAGTGCGAGACAGACCAGACCCACCGGTAATTACGCAAATTCGAAAGCCTGATGGCAGTATGGCCCATACACAACAGGAGATATATCTGGCCTTCTGTACACACCTTAGTACCCTATATACGGCAACCACAATGTTTGGGGACGCTTCTATCACAGACTTTCTGCAGGACCTTACTTTTCCGATTCTCCCAGATGCGATTCAAAAAGAAATAAACGGTCCCATTACCCAATCAGAAATCCGAATTACGATTAAAGGACAGAATCATAATAAAGCACCTGGACTTGACGGGTTACCTATTGAATTCTATCTTGCATATGCTGATACATTAGTGCTAACACTGGAGACAGTATATAGAACTGCTTTGGAAACCGGCCACCTACCCCAATCTACCATGCAGGCTTTGGGGACCTCGATACCAATGCCGGGCTGGGACTGTTTTGACATGTCCTCTCTCACTATTGGTGACAGAATACAAGATCCTGAGCAAGGCCCTCGCTAACCATACACAACCCTACCTTAATACAATCATACACAGGGATCAATGTGGGTTCCTGCTAAACCGTAGTACATCCCTTAACACGAGATGTCTTTATTATGTCATGACGGCTACCCTCGCCCCCCCCCACTCCCCTCGCATATCAGTCTGTGGGATGATTGGCACTGGACCTCAGTCAGTCCTTTGATACCCTTTCCTGGGATTTTATGTTTGCGGCCCTTCAACGCTTTGGTTTTCCAGATACCTATCTTAAACGGGTCCGTCTATTGTATACTTTACCCACGGCGAGGGCCCGTACGGGCAGGCATGTTTCGAGTCAATATACTATCCACAGGGGCACCAGACAGGGGTGCCCGTTGTCCCCCTTATTATTCGTTCTCGCTTTAGAGCCCCTGGCAATATAGCTCCAGCAGTCAGCATACCGGCTCGGGATCCCTATTGACGGTGAAACTCATCTCATCTCAATTTATGCGGACAATATTCTGCTGTACTTACGTGACCTGACCAATGACAATGCTTCCCTCCCAGATATCTTTGCCAAGTTTGAAAGGGTCTCGGGCCTAGCTATAAACTCAAGGAAATCTCTGGCCTACTTCCTCCAAGACATACCTCGCCGTGATGACATACAATTTGGCGTCTACACTTTGCCAATAGCCCCCACTACCTTCAAATATTTAGGTATCTAGGTCTTCCGCACACAGCCCGATCAAATTAATGGCAACTTAAGGAAGGCCATAACAGCTCTCCGAAATAGTGTGGATTTTTGGACCTCGTTACCCTTGTCAGTCATGGGACGCATTGCCATCTCAAAGATGGTATTGCTTCCGCGTCTCCTATCTTACTTTGTGAATTTGCCCATTGTGATCCCTCAGTCTATTTTTACCACCCTGAATACTATACTCGTGTAGCTAATATGGGGGAAAGGCTGTAGGAGAGTAAGTTTACAGAAACTCCAGTTAGACACTCGATGTGGGGGTTTATGGGTTCCTGACCTCAGGGCTTACTACTACGCCAGCCAACTCCAATGGCTTTCCTATTGGGCTGCTGGTAGGAATTTACATGAGATAGGATACTCACCCAGGGACTTGAATCGAGGAGCGCTACCTGCCCTGCTCTTACCTAAAGCGAAGATCCCTACTGAAGGCCCGCCCCTCCTGAAAACAGCATTATTGTGCTGGAGGAAAGCACTGTCATATACCTCTACGACAGCTCCATTTTCGGCGAACATTCCCATACTGGGTATTCCCACACCACAGGGCAGAATTTCAAGGAACAGGATACGTGGCTGGGTGGAGAATGGTGTGGAGGAGATTGGGGCCTTTTTTGGGGATGGAACCCTGCTGGACCACGAATCCTTTGTACAAGCCACAGGTGCACGTGCACACGTATACCTATTGCATGCCACGGTCTCCCATTACATTAAAAACACCTGGGCCCGCAACGTACTGAACCCCCACAGCATACCCTGGTTCACCTCTTACATTATATGGGGAATGGGGGTCACTTAGTCAGATGGCTCTATACAGGTGTTCACACACATGCCGCAGTAACACTTCTATCCCTTAGAGCAAAATGGTCCGAAGACTCCGGTACGGAAATCTCGGACAAGGCCCGGAAGTGCCTGCTGGAACACCCCAAGAGAGTGTCACGTAACTCTAGATTAAAGTTTATACAGACCATGGTCTTACACAGATCATACCTCACCCCACAGCGGATCAACCGGATGTTTCCTGAGGCTCCCCATCATTGTCCTCGTTGTAAAGGAGAGGAGGCTGACTTCCTACACATGCTATGGTCATGCCCTCGCATTCGGGACTACTGGGATAGTGTGCGGGGTTGTCTGGAGGAGATCACACACATTCCCATTACGGATAACGTTCTAGACTGTCTCATGGGTCTTCGTAGACGTTCAAGTAAACTGAAGGTACAATTGAGATTTGCAGACCTGGCCCTAGCCCTGGCAATCAGATCTCTCACTATTACATGGAAGTCCCCCAGGTGCCCAACGTTGTCTAGCTGGCAAGATGAGGAAAGAAGAGGAGAAGGGTCTCCGGAAACGACCCATCTCGATGGACTGGGATATCATGCTACTGGAGTTTGAACTTCTTGGCCCCCTGCCCCTACATGGTACCCCGAAGGCATAGTCGCTACCCCTCCACCACGTATCTTGAAGCTCCCGAACCCCAGACCCCCACACTTTAGCGACATAAAATTCCCTTAGGCACATACTGTCTAGATTCCCCTTAGATACGAATGGCATTACCATACTTCAGACCAGGAGCTTGGGAAGGGTGGGTTAGGGTGGGAGAGTATAGTTGGGATTGTTGATTTCAGTTTTAAATGTAATACTCTGTGCTATAGTGCAAATGTTCGAATGATAATGCAGCATGGTACGTAAAAATGTTGTTTGCACTTTTAAATTATCGCAGATCCTCTGCAACTATAATATCTGTACCACTATGTAATGGTTTTCCACTCTGTATTATTTCCATATGTCCATAACGTGGATAAAAAAAACGAAAATGACCGTCTTGCGATAACTTTGGGCTGTCAAACTGCTACGTTTCTTAATAAAGTTTGCTATTAAAAAAAAAAAACAATGAACAGGGAATTAGGAAAAACACTGAGATCTGAGACTTAAATTAATATTCTGGTTTATGCTCGAAGATTATGTTGAGGAACCAACAATAGCCCTAAACACACTCGTTAACATGGGGCAATCTCAATTCCCAAGCATTAAACAAAATTGTTCATGAGCACTCCGAACACTTCCTCTCCATTGCCCCAGAGGTTGTATCTGTTGTGTAGAATCCTACCTGGCCTACTGTGACTAAATAACAGAACACACCACAAAATACATTCGACTAGTGTACCTCTCAGCCATGTGCAAGCTTCCACCTAACCACTGAAGTGGGCTTTAGTTTCTTTACCCAGTTGAATGTCTTCACCTCACTTGGCTGTTTTCTCAATGTATCCAGGAATTCAATGTACTCCTCATAATATATAGAGGCTAGATCGGTGGCTTAATGCTGTGCCATGCATGCTCATTTCCATGATAGTGCATGCCAATGCATCAAAACAAATTTACAGACCATTCTTTTGTTTCAGATGTTTGATCTTGATAGCTGTACAGCACCGGATATTAGGCCAAATTATACTATTAAGCGTATGAACCTAGAGGAATATATATGCAGAAAAAACATTTCTGGGTGAGTAACTACTTCTTCCGTCATTTAATCCATAACTCAGATAGTAATAGGTCTAAAAGAGAGGACCTCAGGTACAAATATCTTACGAAAACTTGTGCTTTCTGCTCTAAAATTGGGAATGAGAAAATACCAAGAGCGTATTGGTGAACCAGGCTAATAGTGTCTATCTAACACACAACTTGCTAGATATAGTATTCTCTTTTAGCAAAGGCCAGCAGATGCCTATTCATTTTCAAAAGCAAAGAATGTGCAAAAAGGACACGCATGGTCACCATGCACATCTTACTGCATATGTTCCACCCCCTCTACCCTTCAGAACCCTCTGCCTCATTTCCCCCAAAACAAATGACAGAACAGATATGAGGGCAGGAGCCCTTGCCCGGGGATGGGATGCAGAAGCATTTGAGGAATCAGAGGGAGACAACAGACAGAGTACCAGTGAAACACATCAACATCAAGTGCTTCTCTGCTCTGCAGACTCCCAGTGGTTTGAAGACAGACTTAATGAAGTACAGTGTGGCGTCTAGCAGCAGCACAGGACACATCAACATTCAAACAAAAAAAACTAAAAACTGAGAGTGTTGCCTTATTAAAGTTGCCATCAGATAGGTGTGAGACTTGAGGCCTTTTACACCTATTTGGAAATTGGGACTACCCTAGGAAGACACCTCAAATGGGGTTTCTATAGTAATGACTTCCAGCAAAGGTTTTTCATGAATTGCATAGAGGTGTGAAATATAAAAAAAAGCAATTCTTTCAGTTAATTGACTAGACAAAAGAATTCGTAAGTAAATACAATTTACCAAAGGAAGTTGACTCAACTGGTGTTTTTATTTTCAGATTATTCATGATCTCTGTGGAGAAGGGTGAAAATGACTACATGTTTTATATTATATTCTAACTATTTTAGAAAGATTACATTCATAAAACCTCCTTGCACTTCTATCACACGTCTTAGCATTTTGAGACAAAAATGTTCGGAGACTCATGAGTCTCTCTTTTCTGCTGATGTTGCGGTTTCAAAGGAGACACCCCAAAACATATGAAGTGGTTTCCTCACAAGAGGGCTAAGTCAGTAAAAGTGAGCAAGTGTTGATATCTAATTTCAAATGTGGCACTACAGATAACTGCTTAAAATGTGGAATGCCGCCATTTCAAGCATTCGAAAGACAATTGAAGCATGCATCGACTGCAAGAATTTAACAGACACAAAACCTCGTTTTCCAAGACAGACTCATCAACAAGATAATAGAATATTTTCATTTTATTGATGTCAATATTAAGAAGACCAGTCCTTGTCATTGCACTGGCGTCGGTCACAGTTATTTTCAAGTTTAAATGGGTCTAGTATGTGATTCTGGTCCAAGTGATTGGTGAGAGAGATGTTAAGATGCCTTTCTAACTTTAGCTAAGCAGGGGAGTCTGGCAATAGGACGATATTTATTTTCCTCCAGTGGATCAAGTGCAAGACAGGCTGAATGGAAGCCTTCTTCCATTCTATGAGAAACAATCCCGTTGCTAGAACAGAATTAAGCAGTTGTGTGAGATGAGGTTCAATGTAATCTCCTAGTTCGTGAAACATTTGAGCAGGGCAGGGGTTTGTAAGGGCACCAGACGTGGTGCGACTGAAAAGGTTGACCTAGCTATCATTAGATATCCTTGGGAATTCGTCAAACACATGGCAACCCACATCACAGAGAGCTGATTCTAGAGCCAAAGGGTAGTCATGCTTCATGTGAGTGGTTTCCTGGTAGATTAACTCTACTATATTCCTGAAAAAGTTGGGCAAGTTTTCACACATCTCCAAGGTTGGAGGGATCGATAGTGGGGTGGGAGGGGGGCAGATAGGTTTTGAACAGTTTGGAACAACGCTCTAGATTAATTTACCGCAGTCTTGAGCTTTTCTGTAAAGTATCAAGTCTTCTCTGCAATTTTTTAAGACCTATACTCCAGTATCAGATCTTTGTATTTCCTTTTCTCGACTGTTTCATATTCAGATGTCCAAATTTTTCTTGATGTCGAATTTTTTTTTAAGGTCCCTGAGCAGAGTGAAATACCAAGGAGCAGACTGGCCTGATCGATGACTAACGAGTATTTTTGGTGGCATGGAATTATTGATAGCGTTCTGAATCTAGTTTGTGAAATTTAGCAAACTCTAATTAGGGTCATTGCCAAAAGTAGGTTTAGATAGCTCAAGGGTTTATTCCAGTTTGCTTTTATTAAGGTTATTCCAAGGTCTGATTACAGTACCCTGGAACCATGAGCTTAGAGGGATTCACTGTCCTAATGTTTAAAAATATTGCACAATGACCAGACTATGTCATTGGGAGAATATTTCCTAACTACAGTTGTGGGAAATTAGTAAAAATAGCATCTAAAATATGACCTCCGACTCCTAAGTCGGGGTGTTCACCACTTGCTTAAGACTAAATGTGGCAAGATTATCGAAAAATATTTTAGCATCAGTGTTGTCCTGGTCATCTAAATGAAAATTAAGGTAGCCGAGAACAGTGTTGTTACTTCGAGTGAAACTTTCTTCCAGATAGTCACTTAGGGCCTCAATAAAATTCCTTCTTTGACCTGGTGGCCTTTAGACCAATGATGTATTGAACTGTAAGGAATTTGAAACAAAATGCTACATGACAAAATAAACTTGTTAAGTACCAGTAGGCTTGAAGCCTAAGGTAAAATAGAGATGAAGGATAATTCCTTCAACTTCCTTGGTGGTTGGGTCTTAGCAACCACTGAAAGAGCATGCACAATGCATAGGGAAACCATCTTCGAATTCCAGCCCTTTAGTAAACACTTTGCTTCAAACAGAGGGGAAGACTTGAGTAGAAGACCACAATTAAACAACTTGTTAATCTAGGTTAGGACCGACTGTGAATGCTAAACTTCTAATTTCTCCCTACAATACCTACAAGCACCTCCATTCTCACATTCTTATACTACAGCAGTAACCAATGTTTATGGACAATCGAAGAAGACGTCAGCAAAATGCAAGGGGCCTAATAAGCGGTGGTCCTTCCCATAAATAGATCCCCCCACAGCTGTGAATGTAAAATTACAACCTTCAGCTGTAGAACCTACTGCTGAAGTGTGCAACACTGTATAATTGGATGCCTTGGTCACATTAGATGTTGGTGCTTCTCGGCATGTTGTAAAATGTGAACTGCACATTAATTCCTTAAATCTGTATCAGGACTTAAGAAGCTAGAGGAGTATTTTATTCCACAAGGAAATACATTTGCCATATTAAGTTTCTACATCATGCGGTGCATTTGGCAAATCTTCACTTTTCTTGCTTGGCTACCCTCAAAAACGTCAAGTAACCCTCTCTGTAATGTTCTAACACCTAAATTATCCCAACAATCTATACTTGGAGCCCCTCTTTCAATACTTTGAAAACTAAAGAGAATTTAGAATGAAGCTGCTACATAGCTCCTGACCCTACCAATTAGGGCTCACGTCACTCCACGCTCTGAAGTCCTTCTCTGGTTGCAGAAGCTATATGCATCACCTTCAAAGAAACATGCATTGCACATTGATGGTATGGGGCTACTATTCTTTCAACACAAACTCCACAACTTCCTCAAACAAGGACCTAGGTTAGCCCATCTTTTAATCATCCCTCCTTTAAAAAGTCACGAGCTGGAGGAAGTTCATTCTCCATCCATACGCCAAGCTCTGGAACTGGATCCCAACAAGGATAAAAAGAAATGACAATCACCTCAAATCCGGACAGCTTTAAAAACATGGCTCTTCCCATTCACAAAACCACAAGATGCAGATGATAAATATAAAAGTTATAAAGAAGGAATGCATTCAAGTGTTTGTTCTTACATATTCCATAATCTCATGCTTATGGGCAGCAACAAACGCCTCACCATGTTTTAAGAATTACTTTGAACATTCTTCATCTAACTCAACACCTGAAATATAGTACATAACATATTCCGCATCCTTTCAGCCATACAGTCTTAACCCAGTGAGTTGGCATAAGGTGAGAGATAGGGAATTCTTTGAATAATGCCATATCTAGGAAACACCTTCCTTCCACTGTCAAACTACTGTAGGCTCTTAGCTCAAAAGGGTTTTCAAGTAGGCACCAGTCAAATTTCTCAAAAGTTCTTAAAATACGCTGACTTTTGAGCAACAAACAACTTCGCTTTGAGAAAACCTACAGGGTTTCCCCTAGACTAACCTTCATGTCACAAGAAGGACCTTCACAGCATCCTGACCCAGAGGGGCCTGCTGGGCTGCTACATCTTAGGTCAATACTCTGGGCTGAGAAGTGTAGATACAAGCCCACTTCAAAATGGATTTTCATATGCCTGAGATTGCAACATTTTAAAGTGTTGAAATACTCTACGTTTGAGAACTGAAACTGATTGGCTTGTCCTGCATCAGTAACTTTGGTTATCAGAATTGTACTCGTTTTGCAATTATGTTCTTAATAAAGGAACTTGATTTGCTACACAAAGGATGCTGGATGGTGCTCTAACAGCGATCCTGTTATAATAATGCGTGTATCAGCCAGGGTTGTGACTAGTGGAGGCTGTTATAAGATAACATGTGTAGAGGTCAACTCCTATTAGGTTTAGAAGAAGCCACTTTACCAGGAATAAAACAGAGAAAAGAGAGAAATATCTAGCATTGAGAATCCAGCAAAAGGCAACAGCAAGGCCCATCAAATATTAATTGGCATCTCCTCATACAGGACTTCGGAACACAAGTGGAGCAATGCCTTGACCTCCACTTGAAGTTTTTTTGTGACCACTGGCCTCTGCAGCGCACACAAACTGCATTAAAGATTTCCTGGGTTACAAGATTATCACCCACCCATACTTTATGGCAAACTGTTTAGTGCAACCCTGTTGAGCAGCGTAACTTTAGCTCTACTCTTACACATCATAAATACAAAATATATATGTGTAATTAGCACTGCATACTCAGGCGTCCTAATGATATTAATGTAAAGTGTTGAACTTGACATCACTATTGAAGTGAATTCACTGTAGTATTATAGACTCATGCATACACTGTGTGCCTTGACCGTATTAAATGATGTATACTTCTCAGAAATCTGATGAAAAACATCCTCACACTATTAAATCATATTTACTTTAGAAACTAAAAGACTTATGTAATGTGTGGACTAATGTTTCATAAGTGGATCTATAATGTTTTTCTTAGTCACATTCTTATATGTGTACTCAAGTTATTTCTTTTTTTTTTTTTTTACAGAGTTTTATATAGCGCGAACTTGACCCGAATCGGGTATCAGAGCGCTTTACACAGCAGCAGTTACGTTACATGAGGACACATATACATTTTGTTAGGCACGGGGAGATTAAGTGCTTTGCCCAGAATCACAGGATGTTCAGCGTCATTGCCGAGACTCAAACCCAGTTTCCCAGATTCGAGGTCGACCGCCCTAGCCGTTAGGCCAACTCCTCTCCCCTTTTGTATGTAATGTGTTTTATGAATCTAATGTGCCGCCAGTTTTCATTTACTTGTGGTTGAATGTTCACACGTATATTAAATGTACACCATTGACTTAATAAGCTAACTTGTCATAAATAGGCCTGTATGTCTTTTCGTAACGAAATGCTTTTTTCCATTTTCTACTTGTGTGTTTTTTCCTTGCAGGTACTTTCCTATGGTTTGTTAGTTTGAGAATAGATGCAACACTGCACTGACCATAGAGAGAGACTGAGAAAAGTTCTTGATAAGGAACATAGAGAACCAGAGTATTAACTGAAAGTTTCCATTCAGGACTGTTGCAAATGCTTACAGGGGACCAAGGATAATACTGCTGCCATGTCTGGTCTGGAGAAATCTTTAATGTTTCCGCTCATAACATGAGAATGAGAAAGATATAGGAGCCCCTTATAATGCGAACAGAGCGGTGTTATAATGGAGATTCTGGTGGAAAAAACTGGAGTTCACACTGTCTGAGGTTACCATCACTTTCCTTTGGCTTTTGAGAGGTTTAGACTGCTATGCTTATCCCTTTGACTCTTGCAGAGAGTGGCTTAGGCTAAGACTCATTTCCCTGTCCCAGGAAACCTCTTCACTGAGCTTCTGAAATGCGGACAGCTTACTGCATTTGTCTATTTTTCTGCATTTTCCAGATTTTTTAGATCCTTTTATGGCTTTATACCACCCTCTTAGTTTGTACTTAATCTAGATGATTTTGGACTTTAACCATCTATAGGAGAGAAAAACAGAAACTCTTCTCGGAGAATCAAACTCTGTTATTGATCCTTTGTATTGCTGTGACTGAGCTTCTTGTCGGTCTTATTCTGATACACTGGAACTTCTTTAGGAGGTTGAGTTACCCAGAAGTTATTTGTATATTTACTGCATGGCTTTAAGATGTGTTTACCTTAACCGGACTGCTAACTTGGAATAACATTTCTTAGCGATAAATATGGATTCCCGGTCCTTATGGTGTAGCCAAATGGATTGCACCATTAATTAAATTGATTGATGAAGTGTTAATTCCCTTTACACCTCATTCAATGGAAAAAGGTCCATCGGAAATAATGGTAAGAGGGATGGCCCAGCGCTGCATCTCCTGTGAGACCTGGAAGCCAAGCCTGGATGCTTGCGATCTCTCCTGCTGTAGTACTCTGGGCCTCATTATGAGAAGTATGGAGTTTGTCCCAGTAACTCCTCCAGCAGGTTGAGTCTCCAGGTGAGAACCACCAGGTCCAAAGTGTTACCACAGATCTAGTAATTCCAACAGAGCGAGTGTCTCCTTTTACTGGTCTCACTGTTATTAAGAAGCCACTCGCAGTGAAGGCCCCCATGTTCTAATCTGTAAAAGTGTGGCTGCAGGGTTCCTATGCTTCCCAGCCCTACAGCTCCTGGTGCACAAGCAGCTTGCGAGAACAGTAGGCCATGTCAACCCTGCTACTGATTCCTTCTGCAGCATGGGCGCATGTTGCAGTCTGCACCTGTTGTGTCTGATGAAAGGTGTTCAGGCTTGTGGTAGACTTCCATCAGTGCCTGCTCTCTTAAAAGGTGTAAGGCAGCTGGATGCACTCTGGCACCTGTCAGCCATGGCCCCAGATCATTTGTGCTCTCTGGGTGCCCTCTGCAATCCCTCTGGGCTGGAAAGAGCTGTCAGGGTAAATGAATGATCTAGCCCAAAATCTCAACAATTAATATTTATTCGTTAGCGATTCTTAACCTTTTGACTTCTGTGGATGCAAGTGAATCACTACCGGAAAGTGGGGACCCCAGCCTTAGTAATCTCTAAGATTTGAGGCTCGAAATCAGATACACAAATGACAAAATATTTTACTCCCTACGCAAACATAAAAAGATACAAAAATCGAAATTTCGATTTTAATGGGAAATTCGTAACGTTGAAAAATTTAGTTTTGTTTAAAAAAAATGCAAAGCAATATCCTAGAATATAATTTTTTCTTTTTTGCTCCTAATGCTCTCTTTTTGTCAGTGCATACAAGTGCTTCAATTGAAGCCACCAATTGTTCATACCAAATTCTCTTTGCTGTATTTGCAGTGGTCCCAAAAATCATTTGAAAAGCACACTACACTTTCTATCACTGGTATATCCATTCCTGGGATTGGGAGTGAAAAGCGCACTGCATGTAGAGGCTGCTCATAAACTGCCTTGCCACAAATGTGTTGCTTGTGTAAAAGTGAATGCTTTTGCTGTTTATTGGCAAAAGTAACGCCTTGAAGGCAAGAAAAATCGCTGTCGTCTGCGAAGTATTTATGTGGAGAACTATGTCCCTTAAGAAGATGCTGCTGGCGATTAGAGGTGGGTGAGGCGACAAATTAACAGGGAGAGCCAGACCCGAGCCAAGGGTATGATAATTAAAAGTATCTTCATACACAATCATGAAAAAAAACGTTTTGGTGGAATTAAATACTTGCCTAGTATCATACAATTGATGCAGAGCGGCCGCGATTTAACTAAGCTTTCTGTTTCACTTTGTAAAAATCAGCCAGTAAATGGATATCTATTTACCTTTCCTTATGTTAATTCTTTGTTTTTACCTCAGAGTATTTTTCGGAAGTTTTTAAATATATCCTGAATTCAATCCGAAGCAGAAAGCTTCACATAAGCACCAATTTCATTACACAAGGTTACATGCATTGTTTTATAGGCCTGGTCAGATTACGTGATTAGCTCAGAATCACAGGATGTTGAGCCGACTTGAGTCTCACAACTAGTACCCAGTTCCACAGCTGGGAGCTCTAACAGTAAGGCCACATCCTAGTTGGAGGGAGGGAGGGAGGCAGAAGCCACACAAACGCTCGGCTCGTTATGGGCTCGAGGTTCCAACAGGTCCTCGAGCAAGGGCAGCACCACCGTTTGAGCGGAAGAGTGTCGCCCACAAAGAAAAGCCCCAGGCCAGAGCTGAAAAATAAAATAATAATAACGTTTATTTATTACTATTTTCTTTTTCAGCAACCAACCCATCCCGAACTGAGTGACAGTACGGGGCGGGGTCAGTGCTTCTGAGTGGCAGCAGGGATCTGTGCTCTAAAGTTTAAAATGTGCATGTCTCTTTGGCCAGACGTCTTGCGACAGCCGGCCAGACATGCGAATTTTAAACTTCTCTAACCTGACTATCTTAGAGAGCTGGGTTAGAGAAAGCACAGGCCTCCAATGCTCTTGAGAGCGCTGATTGAGGCTGCTCCCTGCTATCCTGGTGCTGCTCTCACACTGGTGAGACTAGTGCCAGGATTGGTTAGGGGAGTTGATCGCGTTAGAGCCTGCCTTGAGAGAAGACCGAAGGAGGAGGACGTTGGGTCACGCAGGATATTTATTTACTTATTTTGTATCACCCGCTCCACCACCCTTGGTACATGCCAGCCACCACTGACCTCAAGCAGAGCCAGGCTTCAGGCTCAAGATTTCAGTGGTTTGCCCATCTCTACTGGAAAAAAAAGGTGGAAACTGAGACCAGCACCATCTATCCTCCAAGGCCACTATAGTCATGGATATCTCAGGATCATATTGTGGGAAAGGTACTCCTATCAGCATGAGGCTCCCCTTGGACCAGCAGTCTAGCGTCATCTCCTCCACTTTCCCATAGTATAAGACAAATATTAACCGACACGCAGCATCCCAGATACAAGCGGCAAAATTCTTCACTCTCTGATTGGAGCAAAGAGAATGGAGGGGAAGCAGACTAGATCATTCCTAGTAGGTGGGGCCTAGACATAGGTAGGGCTACATATTAACAGCTTCTCGGTGGCCTAACGCAAAATGCTACCCCTCCCCTGCAGAATGTGACAAGATCTCCCACATCTCAGAGATCTCCACTGGGCTTGGTCTCAAAGAGACCCCGTGGAAGGGTTGTGGACCCCATGGAGATTTGGGGGGGGGGGGGGTGGGGGGTTAACTGCGATGCAGGGGCTGAAAGCTAGGCCTGAGTTACGCCACTGCAGCTTCTATATAAAGTGCTGCCAGTCTAAGGAAAGGGCATCCCAAAGACAAAAAAAGCATAGTTGGATTTTCATGCAGGAGTGAATTAAATGCACACAATTATAACCGTGTTCATATATTTTCAAAAAACACGAGAGCCTAATTTCCCCCTCCCCACAAAAAACATAAGTACTGAAACAACTGTTCTTCAACCTTCCCTGGGAAAAGAAATGTAACCTTGTCAAGCGGCCTAGGCAGCTTACCTCTCTCTACCTGCTGTACGTGGGGGGGTGGAAGCATTGCGGTGAATGAGGCTCAATGAATTATCTTAAAATGTATGTTTAGATATCTGCGGTCTACTTACTGCATTAAAACGCTGCATCTGACATAGCTGCGCAACGTGCTTTGGGCTCCTACTCACACAAAACACTGTTTACACAGCAACAGAACTTTGAGGTCTTTCTAAAGACCTACTCTGTATTCCTCATATAAACAAAAACATTAGGTTTGTTTTTCAAACTAACCTGCTCTTAGGGGCATCTCAAGCCATCCCACAATTCATTGGAAGTTGTGACAGGAAGACGTATAGTGTGCGTGACGCACGTTACTCACCAGAGCCTCGCTCGCGCACTGGAACACGTAGCAGACGTACTGATTTATGCCCGGCTCGATGCATTCACGGCAGACAAGGCCAAAATGATCAATGTGCTTTATGCCCTGGAAAGAAAAAAATCATTGTGTTGTAAGTCACGTAATGCATTCTGGTTAATGTTTTCGGATAGCTATCTTGGTGGGACTTCTTTTAAAATATGGCAGGATATATTATGTTTAAATGCAAGATATTCAACTAGAGACGCATGCCTATGGGGACCTAGCCAGGCTCACTAAAGATAGCACCCTGCCTGCGCGTTCAAAATCTCACACAATGGACCAGCAACCATGTACAGTAGGGGTGTCGAATGTGGGACAGGGAGGACGGGATGAGCGGATCCATGCAGGATTTTAGGGATATCCACAAAACTTAAATTAGTAGGAGTTATTTATGATCATTAGTGGGAGACGATATGTGACAAAAGCACATGTTTGGTGGCCTTATAAGCCGCAGGAAGAGGTTGGGTATTGTCAGGTAGCATGTATATGGCTTTCAGAGGAGGAGAGACTGATCTTGTAAATGAGTTGAAGGCTGTTTCCAGAAATGCCATAATAGAGATGTCATGTATGTGACAGAGCAGGTTGTGCTCAGGGAGAGGGTGCTTGCAGAAGATGTAAGAGAAGGAGAGGGCATCTTTATACAGAAAAAAAGTGGAGGAACAGTCAGAGGTTTTAAATAAAAGTCAATACATTATGCCATATTTTAGGCATATAGACGATCTCTTCTGAGGTAGCATGCAATTTGAGGATGAAAGACTGTAGAAAGAAACCTTTCGTGCAATAAAATAGGTGGTAAAATCAGGCAAACAGTTTGTCCGCTGCAAGGCTACTGCTAGACAACCACTACAGCCAGTCAACTGAGGAGCTCAAGGGTTAGACGCGAAAAGTAATGGCTGACCACATATACAGGGGCATATTAGGGACTTTAAGCTGCGCTAAAAAAAAGTATATTCAACATCATAGCAGTGTAGGAAAATATATGGGTAACATTTGTAAACGGATTTCTGGTGATGTTCAAGCTCAAGTTCAGCTCTCAAAATTAATTATGAAATGAAACTGGGATCAGCCTGGATGTGTCTGGTTTGGCAGGATACAAGTACCAGATGTAGGGCAAGTGCAGCTTTCCCAGATAGTGGAAGTGTATTTCCGAACTTTTCAGGTTGGAGGGTGGAGTTCCAGACACTGAGGTGTGGTGGCCAATGACTGCTCTCCCTTTAGAATTTCAATGAAGGCTTTGTTAGCAAGATGCTACTGATTAAACTTCCTAAAGCACTGCCCTTTGGCTATAGTAGAAACGAGGGGTTGAAATGCAGATCCTGTTGTGCTCCTAGATGGAGGAGCGCTTAGGTGAGGCTCAAACGTTTGTCTTCCATGATCATGCTTTCAGTTGGGCTGATGCAGAAACATCACTCAATTTTGGGCCTTTGTTGAGGATCCTCAAGGCCGGAGACTGCCCTGCTGTGAGGGGTATCATACAACAAAAGATGTGTCTCCACAACAGCCTAGAATGGACATTTGAATAGTAGGACCACAGCAAATCATGTCTGGTGCATGAGACAGTGGATGCACTTGGAGGATGAGACAGGTGAAAATTATGTTTATTTACAATTATAGACAGGCATTAATGAAAAAGAAACATAGAAGGTAGTTTTACACTTCGTGCTGCGAGTCCCGAACAGTGCTCTGCTGCATTTTAATTTTTTCAAATGGAAATATGGATTAAGAATTATCACATTGTGTGTACTTTCCCTTTATTTAATCATACATTTTTTCGAATATTACATCATATTTGTTCATTTTAACATTTGCTGGCCTATTTTACAATTTCCCTTCTCCTATTATATCATTTTTTTTATTTGATTTGGTTTTTCTCTTTCCTCTCTCTGTTCGTCCAGTGTGCCTTCTCCTGGCTGCTGTCAGTGCTTGGAGTTGACTCACCATGTAGATGGTAAATGGGAGGCTGAGCAGGAAGAGCCAGAGGTAGAGGTGCAGTGCTTCGCCAGGGTGCTATGATAGGGGTTGTGAGTTTAGTAGTGAAAAATGAAGTCTGTTGCAAAGACACTGGTGTTTCCTGGCGGGTCTCTGGTTTGTATTAAAAGGTATATAGCTAAGTGTGTTAATGCATGTGCTGGGAAGATCTGCTTCAGAACTATTATGGGATTCATAAACAACAGTCACAGCCTAAAATCTTCTGTAGTGACAAATTAGTATAGTGAACTGTTAGAAATTGGGTTACTGGTTGACTGGGGTGTGAGCCCTGGTCAAGCAGCAACCACTATTTTAGTCCGGGTAAGGCACAAGCAAACCCCAAATTAACCTGTGCTCCTTGTGGCAGTACAGCAGTTCTTCTTCCTGGCAGAATATCCACAGGACCAGAAGAGTACTCAAGTGGTGGTGTCTGAGGTCCTTCTTTTATACACAGTTGTGCTATTGAAGCAGAGAGAAGCGTATAGATGTATGCCTTTGAGGTACACAAACTCCCTGCCTTCCCTGGCTCCAAACTAACCACAGGGGGTATGCAGCCCTTTGTGTGGAAAGAGGACACAGCCTATTCAAGTGTAAGTGGAACTGTCCCCAGCTCCTCTCTTACATCCTGCCAGTGATGGCCCATCCAGTCACACCTTAAGCTCCCTGTGTGTGTGTGGATGTCTAGGAGGAGAACACAAATCCCAGTTGTCACCCACACCCAGTCATGTGAACCGAGGAATGTTGCAGACACCAACTGGCTAAGGCAACAAAAGGCCTCCTTCCCAAAAGTCACTGTGGGGGCAGGATGCACACCTCGTATTTCTGAATTTCTCAAACTTGTCTACTTTTATCCAAAAAGTGCGTGCAGATTGAGTCAAGTGCCATGCCCAATTGGCACTGGGATAATAAACGTATCTGTAGTGGGGCATCATCTCGCCCCAAACAATCGCACAGCTAATTGTGCCTGCTAGGCAATTATTTGTTTATTAGTTCACCGTAATCACTATTAATCAATGTACTCCATAGTATTCCAAACTTGTTATCACTTATTCTCCAACTTTTATTCGAGTCCACACGCAAAGTGTGCATGCCATTTCCAATTTTCTACTGTTCAAACTGTATCCATCCGGACCTTTTGAATGAACATGACTGAAGCATAAATTCATTTCAGGCAGCGTTTATTTCATAAAAAATGGGGCGAGATGATGCCCCACTACAGAGACGTTTATTCTTCCCAAAAGTGGCATTTTCAGAATTGTAATTTAAAATCCGACTTCACCATAAAGAAGGATTTTAAATTAGTGCTCGCCATCGTCCACAGGAACACCACCCGCATCACGACCAACTCCGATGACACCCTCTCTACCGCCGAGAACCTGCACTTCCAAGTCCACATCAACCCCAAGACCACCCTCAGAGGCACCCTCATCTACAGACCCCCTGGACAACGCTCCCAATTCAGCGAAGACATCGCCGACTTCATCAGCCCGCACGCCCTCTGCTCCGCTGACTACATCCTCCTAGGGGACCTCAACTTCCACCTGGAGAACAACAACGACCGCAACACCACCACCCTGCTGGACAACCTCGCCAACCTAGGACTCAAGCAACTGGTGACCACCCCCACCCACTACGCCGGACACACACTCGACCCAGTCTTCTCATCCAGCAAGGACGTCGCCTTCAGCCACTCCACTGGACGGACCACAGCTGCGTCCACTTCAGCTTCGCAAGGACCACGATCCACCACCACCAGCAACAGGCGGCATGCAGGAACTGGAACAAGATCACAGCTGACCAGCTCGCGTCCTCCCTGAGCACGAACCCTCCCACCAGCACAATGAACCCCAGCCAGGCGGCCACCAACCTCACGAAGTGGATCAATGACTGCGCAGACGAGCTCGCCCCCCTGAGGACCCCGCCCAGCAGACCCGGCAGCAAGAAAGCCCCATGGTTCACCGACGAAATCAAGAGCTCCAAGAAGAACTGCCGAGCCCTCGAGAGAACCTGGCGCAGAGACCCAACACCGGACAACATGACTGCCCTCAAGCTCGCCACCCGGAAACACCACCAACTCATCCGCGACTAAGCATGGGCGGAAAATCCGTTCCGCTCGTGGATTTTGCGGATTTTCGGTAAATTCGCAATCCGCGAACTCCCGCGAATTTACCGAAAATCCGCAAATCTGCGAGCGGCGGATTTTTCCGGGGGCAAAAGTTCAAGCCTGGCCTGTTGTAACTATTTTAGGATGGCGCCGGCAAGCTGCCAGCGCCATCCTAAAATAGTTACTAAGTTAGCTTCAACAGGAAGCTCTAATAGATAAAATAAAGCAGGTGCTCGCACCTGCTTTATTTTATCTATTAGAGCTTCCTGTTGAAGCTAATTTAGTAAGTATTTTAGGATGGCGCTGGCAGCTTGCCGGCGCCATCCTAAAATATTTACAACATGCCCTTCCTGTGACTCATTCGTCGTCGAGGCAGGTGTGCCTTCTTCCCAAATCTACCGTGGAAAATCAGTTGTGGTGCTGGATAGAGGCTTTTGCATCCTTGACTTTCACGAGCGCAATACCCGTGCTGTTCCTGTGACCAGGAGCTTTTTCTCTTCATCTGCTGAACTGATCTTTCTCTGACCTTTTATGCACACAAGAGGCATGTGAACTCGCATGGAAGCCCCGCACGTTTGGCCCCGCGCACACACTCGCGGTTTGCACCGTCTTCCCGCCATTCACCCACTATGATGGACAGCTCACTCAAGGGACCCCTGCGCCCTTCGGGGCGATTGCATAGTAACACACACATGGTCGCTCGAAGTAGTTGATGCTCAAATTCAGTGACTCATTCATTAGCCCAAAAACAATCATGAGCGTCTTCGAGGCGGGACAGGTGTGCCTCTTCCCAAATCTACTGTTGAAAATCAGCTGTGATGCTGGGTAGAGGCCTTTGCATCCTTGACTTTCATGAGCGCAATCCCCGTGCTGTTCCTGTGACCAGGAGCTTCTTTCTCTTCATGTAATTGTGTTCGCACGGGTTGCTGCAAGTTCGAACGCGTTTTGTACAATTTTGCAATTTGCGAAATTGTGCAAAACCCTCACGAACTTGCAGAAACCCGTGCGAACATAAAAAAAAAATCTGCAAATTCGCGAGAATTCGCGGATTTTGCGGATTGCGAGTTCACAAATCCGCAAAATCCGCGAACGCGAGATCCGCAAAATTCGCCCATGCTTATCCGCGACACCAAGAAAACTGCATTCAAGGAACGACTGGACAACAACGCACACAACAGCAAAGAACTCTTCAACATCGTCCAAGAGCTCTCCAACCCTAACGCCGGAAACAACAACATCACCCCTTCGCAAGACCTCTGCAACTCCCTCGCCTCCTACTTCCACAACAAGATCGCGGACACACACAACAGCTTCAGCACTCAACCGATGTGCAACACGACCGAACCACCGCCCCCCACCACCACCCTCCGCGCCTGGACTCCGATCAGCACCGAAGACACCATCCGCACAATGAACTCCATCCACTCCGGATCCCCGACCGACCCCTGCCCTCACCACGTCTTCAACAAGGCCGACGATATCATCGCACCCCACCTGCGGGACATCATCAACACCTCCTTCAACACCTCTACCTTCCCGGAGAGCTGGAAGCACGCCGAACTCAGTGCTCTACTCAAGAAGCCATCAGCTGACCCCACTGACCTCAAGAACTACCGCCCCATCTCTCTGCTCCCGTTTCCTGCAAAAGTCATCGAGAAGACCGTCAACAAGCAGCTGGCCGCCTTCCTCGAGACGAACGGATCCCTCGACCCCTCGCAGTCTGGCTTCCGGGCCAACCACAGCACCGAGACCGCCCTGATAGCAGTCACAGATGACCTCTGAGCGCTGCTCGACAACGGCGAAACAGCGGCCCTCATCCTCCTCGACCTCTCCGCGGCCTTCGACACTGTCTGCCACCGTACCCTAGCACAACGCCTCAGCAACGTCGGAGTCCAGGAGAAGGCACTGGAGTGGATCATCTGCTTCCTCGCCGGAAGAACACAGAGAGTCCGCCTCCCCCCGTTCAGATCCGAAGCCACCGAAGTCATCTGCGGCGTCCCTCAAGGCTCCTCAATCAGCCCAACCCTCTTCAACATCTACATGAGCCCCCTCGCAGGCATCGCACGCCAGCACAACCTCAACATCATCTCCTACGCCGACGACACCCAGCTGATCCTCTCCCTGACCAACTACCCCGCCACCGCCAGAGCCAACCTTCACGAAGGGATGAAAGAGGTAGCCGTATGGATGAAGAACAGCCGCCTGAAACTGAACTCGGACAAGACGGAAGTCCTCATCCTGAGACCCTCACCCTCCGCCTGGGACGACTCCTGGTGGCCCCCCGCCCTAGGCAGCGCACCCAAACCAACAGACCACGCACGCAACCTGGGCTTCATCCTGGACTCCTCCCTCTCCATGACCAGACAAGTCAACGCCGTCTCCTCGTCGTGCTTCAATATCCTGCGCATGCTACGCAAGATCTTCCGGTGGATCCCCACCGAGACCAGGAAGACGGTCACCCAGGCCCTCGTCACCAGCCGTCTGGACTACGGCAACACCCTCTGCGCCGGAACCACCGCCAAACTCCAGAAGAGACTCCAGCGGATCCAGAACGCCTCAGCACGACTCATCCTGGACATCCCCCGTCGCAGCCACATCTCCGAACACCTAAGAGATGTGCATTGGCTCCCGGTCAACAAGAGAATCACCTTCCGTCTCCTCACCCACGCACACAAAGCCCTACACAGCCAAGGCCCAGGATACCTCAACAGCCGCCTCAACTTCTACGCTCCCAAACGCCAGCTGCGCTCGACCAGCCACGCCCTCGCTGCCGTCCCCCGCATCCGCCGAGCCACCACAGGGGGACGGTCCTTCTCCTACCTCGCCGCCAAGACATGGAACTCCCTCCCGATCCACCTCCGCCTGACCCAGGACCACCTCGCCTTCAGGAAGCAACTCAAGACCTGGCTGTTCGAGCAGTAGCGGACCCCCCTCCCCTAGCGCCTTGAGACCCTCCGGGTGAGTAGTGCGCTATATAAATACGATGATTGATTGATTGATTGGGGGCATTTATGCTCCCAATATGGAGCAACCTGCCTTCTCCTCGCAGTTGTCTGGAAAGGTGGCACCTTATTTTACAGGCTTAGAATTACTTGGAGGGGATTTTAACAGTATTTCAGACGTGGATTTGGATCGCTCGCACCCCGCTGCCTAATGCCCCCACTCATAAGATTGCAGAGGCCAGGCTTAATTGGCAGAGCCGGGAAGTCCGGGGGACGCTTGTTTCACTCAAGAGGGCATAAACAAGCTGTTCTATGACTTCTACAAGGAGTTATACAAGAGCAAGACGGCCTGAACGGGGGATGACCTATGTGGGGTCACACGTGAGCTCCGGTTTCCACAACTAGATGAAGAGCAGGCGGCTATTAAACATATGGCACAGAATAAAACACTGGGGACAGGCGGCCTTCCGATCGAATTTTATTTAACCTATTCTGAGTAGCTGGCTCCGCGCCTTATGGCATTTTATAATGAGGCGAAAAGCTTGGGTCACCTCCCTGTCTTCACGAGAGAGGCGGTTATCATCCCTCTTCTTAAGCCTGGTAAACCGGCGTGGAACTGGGCAACATAGCCGTCCTCTCTACATGCTTAAAACGGACTATAAGATACTACGTCGCATCTTGGCCACTCGGCTATTGCCCCACATGCCAACCGTAATCCATCGGGATCAAGCTGGCTTTATACCTGCTCGGATAACGGCCTTAAATATCCGGCAATTACTGCAGGTTCTCGAAGCAGACTTTTACCCAGAAGACACTGCTGCAGTATTTGCCATCAATATAGAAAAGGCATTTGACAGTTTGGAATGGCCGTACCTGTTCCATGTCATGGCCGGATTTGGGTTGGGAGACAAGTTTATAGCATGGGCGGCGTTACTTTATAAGTATTCCACGGCTCGAGTTAGGATGGGCGCGGTGATATCTGAAGCTTGCAAAGTGAGTGAGGGTACGATGCAAGGATGTGCATTATCCCACTCCTATTTGCACTGGCCATGGAAACATTGGCGGCGAAGACTAGGACTGGGATATACTACCAGGGTCTACAAGCACAAGGTCACACCCACCATATAGCCTTGTATGCAGACGACCAACTCATGTTCTTAGAAGACATGGGGCAAGCATTGCTGGGAGCGAAGGCACTACTGCACGAACTAGGAGAGGTATCTGCCCTTAGAGTTAATTGGGCTAAATAATGCCTGTCCCCAACGGATGGAAATAGGGTTGGCTCGCAGAATATAGCAGGAGTGAGGTGGGAATATTGGTGTCTCGCGTAACTAGGGGTTCAGATCTATCACACACGACCAGATTTATTAGAGGGCAATGTAGTTAGAGCGATAAGAGGGCTGGTGAGCAGTAATGAGTTTTGGGGATCCCTTCCATTGTCGGTTGCAGGGCGAGTGGCCTTACTTAAAATGGTGGCCCTCCCAGACTGCTATACTAATTTTGGACCATGCTGATTTGGATGCCGGCGCAGATTTTTAAACAACTCACATCCATGATCACAGGTTTCTTATGGGGCACTGGGAGGCGCTGGGTTGCCCTGACTGTATTAATGCGTCCAAGATTGGAGGGTGGATGGGAGGTTCCCTACTTTGAAACTTACTATTTAGCTGCACAGCTGCAGTGGCTGACACAGAGAATGGCACTGCGACTGTGAGGCCCGGAGGAGGAGAGGGGGGGTGGGGCAGAACTGAAGCTGCTCTCACAAATCCTACTGGACCTCCCTGTCCGGACTGGTGCCCTCCCTGAGGACCTTAAGACAGCAAGGCAATGTTGGAGGCGGAGTTTTAAACGAGCCGGTATGGCAGTGCCGTATGCCTCTGATATTCCGCTCTCTATGTGTGAGGCATTTCCCCACGAGGGGCTCCTGTCGGGAGTTGAGCGATTGGGACGAGAAGGGGTTGACCACTATTGGAGATCTATGGGAGGATGGAAACATGATGCCCTTCCATATATTGCAGGAGCGGTTTGACTTGCGAGGGGGCGACTTCTTGCTTTATGCGGCACTCACTGCCACCATCCATGCACACTGGAAGGAGGGCCAGACTGAATCTATGACTTCTTTGGAGTGCCAATATATTGTGTCCGCTTCAAGGAAGTATAAGGAGGTCACGTGCCTCTACAAGCGTATGACGCAGGAGAAGCTGGCTCCTTTGGATGTTCTTAAGCGCAAGTGTGAGGTGGATGTGGGAGATGAGATACCGAATAGGGCCTGGGCTGCAAAAGTGGAACAAGCGTGGAAGAGCACCAGGAATGCTCATTTTCAACTGGTACACTTCTATATTTTGCATAGTGCCTACCTCACCTCGGCAAAATCAAGACATACTTTAATATGGATACAGATGAATGCCCGAGGTGTCGAGGGAAGGGAGCGGATTTCCCCCACATGATCTGGGGGTGCCTACTGCTAGCTAGTTATTGGACTGAGGTGGTTGCCCTGTTGAAGGCAGTGACGGAATGAGACTTGGGGCTGACAATGTGTCCTGCATTGGCTCCCCCATACGGCTAAAACTAAGATCACTAGCAAGTTTATAGACATGGGCCTATTGCTGGCCAAAAGGGAAACCACGATGCACTGGAAAGCAAGAGGGGCCCCTGGGGTAGCTAGATGGAAAAAAGAATGCATCAAATGGGCGGAATGTGATGGGATAGTGCGACTGCAACTAGCAAAGAGAACGGGGAGCGAGAGGGCGTTGGAGGCGGCAAGGGCATGGGAGCACTTGGTAGGATTACTGAAAGACCCAGACACTGATAGCGAAGATGACACTGAGCCGCTCATGCCAGAGTTAGAGAAGCGCCACAATAGCGCATAGCAGCAGTAACACAGATACATCTGGTGTACGTAGGATAGGCGATCATGGGTTGGCGGCATGCACACGCTCACATTCTCAGGCTACTGGACTACCACCAACTATGCAATGCCGATGTTTTCTGATTGTTACGTATAATACTGGAAGTGACATGCCTGGGGGAGGGGGGGGGGGGGGAAGGGATGGGTGATTTATTAGATTAGAATGGTTATGATTCATGATGAGGTTACAGCTTGTGGGTACTATTAAGTAGGGAGGGATATTCCTCTGTATCCATGTTTAATTTTTCCCCAATCCACATATCACATGATAATGTGTTGGTATGTAATTTGGGTTTCAACTATAGACCTTAGAATTGTATGATTGAAGGGACTTTGGAGGTGTGTACTGCCAAGAACAGGCTTTACTAAGCAACTAATGTTTTTGATCTGCAAAACTAATAAAGTTTGTAAAAAAAAAGTAGGATTTTAAATTAGGATTCCACAGACACCAAACATGAACTAATTATCTCTTCCCATTTGGAAATTCCACTATAAAATGTAAACCGGCAACTCCAATATTATCCTATTGGAAAGATATGCCTTGCAGTAGAGAAAAACGAATTTAAGAGTTTTTCCACTAGCAGGCCATGTAACACTTAAAAGTACATATCCACATTTTTAAATACACTGCACCCTGCTCTTTGGGCTATCCAGGGCCTACTTTAGGGGTGACTTATATGTAATGAAAAGGAAGGTTTGGGCTTGGCAAAAGGTTTATATTGCCAAGTCGAAATGGCAGGTTAAAATTGCACCCACAAAGTCTGCAATGGCAGGCTTGAGACATGTTTAAAGGGCTGCTTAAGTGGGTGGCACAATCAGTGCTGCAGGCCCACTAGTAGCATGTCATTTACAGGCCCGGCCACATGTTGTATATTTTTACACTCAAAATCACACATACTGTGAAAAACCTTATCCCTGAAAGGTGGCACCTGAATCCCCATGCAGGTCACTTGCCCACTGTCAGTCAGGGTCGACGCCCTTCCGAACTGCCCTGCAGGTCACTACCACAGTAAGGCTGGTTGGCTCCTCAACTCATTTATGAGGCGAAAACCTAGCCATAAAGCAATGGGCGCTATACATGAGCAAGGGTCCCCATATAAAGCTCAGATGATTTGATTTTTTTTACTTTATCCGTAATCATACTTTCCACCATGGGGGTTATGCCCAGTTCATCCAATTTGTAGGTCCCACCACAGCCGGTGCCTTCCAAGCCTGCCGGTCCAAAGCCAGTGTGTCCAGATCACCTTGCTCTAGGATCTGGCCTGTACTCTGGGTAAAAGTGCACACACTACAGATAGTCTAGTTGGCCGTCTCGGACACTAGGTGAGAGAGTCGTGATGTTCCTGAGCGTTGAGAATAGATTAAAGGGTTTAAGTATCACCTGTCTTCAAAATAATGCCTGATTTTGTAAGAAAACGGTGTACAGTCCAGGGTAGGATTGGAGGTTTTACACAGTACCAATATAAAACAGCAAAAAATAGATTGAAGAAATACATTTGTATTCATATTTCATTTTTTATGGGCATCACCAACACTCTACTGCTGAGCTTGTTAATAAACATATGCAGATTGCAATAGGCCTGGGTTGTTTGTGGCGACATGCAAATGATGCTATATATCAGATTCCTTAGGTCTGATCTGTTTATTACGAAAAGGTACGGCAAAGGCAGTAAACCAGACTTATTTATTGTGAGGAGCATAGGTTAAATCCAAGAGGCCTTTATCGGTGGATTGTAAATTTACTTTTTCTAAAACCTATAGACAGATATTTTGTTCCATGCGATCTCACAGATTTCTGTAGTCGGCAACGTTTTTTGTGTAGATTACCCCTTCCAATACTCCCTCAGGGTAGAAGATTTGCACTGTGATAATCCCTGTTTGACCTTTTTAAGGAGATATGTAAATTAGTTTACCAACAGTAAATTTGCACTTATTTGTCATTTATTTACTGAATCCCTGGTTACGCCTTGTGATGAAGCTTATGTTCAACAGAGTGTGCATGAATTGGTTATTTTGACAAGCCAACAATAAAGAGTATTGGCCTGATTGATTCACTGGGAAAAGTTATGTCTGAAGCCACACATCTGATTTGTTTATTATAAAAAGTAATGACAAAGGCAGTAGCCTTGACTTGTTTGTTATAAAAGCATAGGTTAAAAGTGATGCAAGGGTAGATTGACACTGCACTGTGAACGCCTGTTTACAGATAATTCATTACACGGAATTGCAAAGATTACCACATCAGATGAGGGTTTTGTTGCTTTTGACCCCCTCTGAATTTGAACATTTGCACCGTGATAATTCTTGCTAGGCCCCCTTAGGAGGCGTTCTATATTGTTGTGTTAACTGTAGCTGTTTACATGTTTGTAATTTTATGACAATATGTCTGATGGGTGACTTGTGGGAAAACGTCTGCTTAATTAAGTAGGCCAGAGTTGATTGTGGGGACAGCACAAATGATGAAGGCTATAAGACTGTTTGGTTAGTTGGGAAACATTATATAAGATACCATACATCTGATCTGTGCACTATGGAAAGCTATTACAAAGGCAGTAGGACTGATTGTTTTATATAAAAAATGGTAACGTCAATGTGCACTTGAGTGGATGGATATTTTACTATGCTAAGCATGTAGAAATGTCTTGTCCTAAATAAAATCTAACAGATGACCACAGCAGGCAAGGTTTTCGATGTTGGTCACCCTCTCCTACCTGGACTCTCCTAGGGGAAGCTGCTAATTGCTTTTCTAAATGTAGTTTTGTAGATATTTACAATCTTATCTACACTAGTTTACCTGGGTGCATTTTAAAGTACTATTAGATGTGCCTGACAGCTTTTTCTGTCTGCCAGGCCCTTGCAATAAAAAATCATATCTCTCTCTCTCTGTTTGTGCCAGCCCTCTTCAGCTATTGGTCTGTCATTCTCATTCTCATTCATTCATTAATTCTCTCTCCCTCTCATTAACATTTTATTTCTGCCTATGCCAGCATGTATGGGTCAGTCTATTACAGCCATCTGCTATACCGCCCTGTGCGTGATGTCACTTTGCGTGATCCCATCTCCACATCCGTCTTTGAGTGTGCTTTAGAGCCATAATTGGTAGGCCAGTCCTCAGTTTTCCATGTTCTTAGTTTATAGGTACCCCTTCAATTCTCTTTTTTTTAATTTGCAACTGGCAGCTCCTCAGACAGCGTTACCGACTACACCTGTGCCGCTCATTGCAAAAACAGTACGCTGCATCTCACAAGCCACTGCTTTTAAACTGGGCAGCCATCTATGAATTAACCACTTGGCTGCTAGGCGTTTTCCCCCCCTGTGCTGGAAAATGCCATTTTAGTGGCACCATGACGAGCTCAGCTCGTCGTCAGCACACAACACCCGTGGGTGATGACGAGCTGAGCTCGTCATCAGCATCGAAGGGGTTAAAATGTCCCTGGTGTATCATTTTTTTTTACCAATCCAAGATTCCTACCACATTTAAAAGCAATATGTCACCAGGATCATATATTAATAATACATATATTATGTTAATCACAATCAAAGATGCCTGCGCCGTGTGATGCTTACTGGCAGACATTTTGGAATAGCGCTATGCACAGTGCATCATTGTTTGATCATCCCAGAAGGCAGACACTTTGCTTCCAATCATGGTTGTCAAGTTGGAGCTTTAAAAAAGTGATATGCTCTGCACCGTGCCGTACCTCGAAGGCAGCCCACTGCTTTGTTTAAACGTTAAACTTATTTTTTTATTGCAAGGACATGCCCACTACTTTAAGTGGTATCCTTATTCGTTTTTGTGCTTTCATTCCTTTGATTTATCTTATGGTCGGTTGATGGGGTTCTGTGTGCATTTTATTGTGAATGAGTGAGATAGGTGAATGCAAGAATGAGTCAGAAGGTGGATTTACGGATGCATGAGCCCAAAATAAAATAATGTGCATAATATAGGAATGCAAAACCTATTCATGTGCACATTATCTGTCACCGGACTTGTAAAACATAAGTAAGCTATGCATGCTCATAAGTGCAATTTTACAAGTCGGGTAATTTACTCTCCAGGGGATCATAAATCTACCATATAGTATTTACAGTTGTATATGAACTAAATAAAATGACACTGCGATGGACCCAAGCAGTCCGAAAAGTGTTTGATGTTACATTCTCACTAGTGCAGTGTCACTAACACCAGTCTTGTATGCATACATATTGATAAGGATTCGGTGACAGTTTTGTGTGGGGTTATACACAACTACGAGGTGTAATACATGCCTTGCGAGGTTCAGTGGCAGCAAATATGTCCCTAGGGAAGTAGGTCTTTGCAGCAGGTCAGAACCCCAAGCCTAGAAGGTAAAGTGTTGCTAAATGCTTGAGCAGTAAAACAATGGGGACAGTCTAGTTTCTCCACAGGTGAGTGGAAGAGCGAGATTCCAGACCAGAGATGCAATGTCAAGCCGTGTATTTCACCGTTCAGAAATCTCCACAAGTAACAGAAACCATGCAACACAACTCACAGAGTGCCCAGAACTGGAATGAGCCATGTCTTATAGCCTTTACCCACACAGTGCCCTGCTGGCAATTCCATCTGCCGGCAGGGCTCACAAATTATTGCCTTTGGTCCTTGGATAGAGAGCTTGACTCTTCACTAGCCCCCCCCCCTCCCCCCCCACACACACACACACTCTCCCCCACCCCTCTCTGATAGTACTAACCTGGCACACACCCAGCTGCCAGTCCCAAAAACCTGCACAGTTTGGCCTTTTTCTTTTGTTTTATATAGCGCTTTGAAAGTTGGCAGCTTAGATGCCATGGAAGCACAGGGTGTTGTTTGGATACATCCTATGTGTGTGGGAGGGTGTGAGAAAGAGTGTGTGTGTGTGTGTGCGTCTCTCTCTCTCTCTCTCTCTTTCTCTCTCTTTTCGAGGACGAGGGTGTGTGGAAATCACTTTCAAAGGATAAATAAGGGTATCAAACAGTACGTTTGATATACAGTAACGATTTGCATATTTGTGTTTTTCACACAAGTCAATGACCGAAAAACAGGAATCCGTTTCCACCGGCTTGAAAACAACAGCTATAAAAAGTCCGTGATTCAACACTAACATTCTTAAAGTCATTTTGTATGAATCGCCCCCACTGCATAATTAGAGCATACAGTGTCAACAATTTCTGTAAAAAACAGCAAGTCAGTTATGGGATTCTGAGCATGCTCAGGAGACATGAGTGTCACACCTACAAAACAGAAAACATCTATAATATGGACTAATTATGTTAGTGCAGTAAAAAATCATGTAAGTATTTACAATGGGCACTCATGATAGAATACTGCTTGCAGAAGCCCTTCACAAAAATAAATAGCCAAATCAACTAAAAACAAACAAATTCAAATGTTAAAAATATAATATAAGCTACATTTTCTAAATAAAACATAATATATTATTTTCACCTATAAATATGTAAGAACACAATAGTAAGAAATGCTGCATAACACATAGCTGAAAAACACACGGAAAATAAAATATGACAAAATACCATAATATAACAATATATGTTATCAATCACTTTTATACGTTTTTATATACCAATCCAAACATTAAAAAACTTTAGTAACTTGAATAGTTTTCGAAAAAAATGTAAGCTTGGCTCGTCAATCCTCTTTCCAGCTGCTCCCAACTTTTCTATTAATTCTAACATTAATTGGTGTTTCAAAAAAGTTTCAATTAGTCTGAGAATCATGATTAACAATTGTCATGACGTTTTTTAAATTGGGTATAATAAGAGCGAAGCTGTGCAAATTAGCACATCCGAACCCTGAGTTAAGATCAGCACGCTGGGGACGCAATTAAGCTTGGCATTCACTTTAATTAGCTGCTCATTTTATGCGTTTCTTTCAATGAAACAGGAAAGTCTATTACTAAAGTCTCTAGAAGCAGGGTGAGCATTCAGATACTCAGGAGATATTGAATTAATTTGAATTATTCACGGTTTGAAATAGGCTTTCCCATTTGTAAAATGGCTCAGTTATACCCTTCTGTTGACATGCAAAATGGCTTTGCGTTAGGCAGTTACAGAAAATGTATAATGTTATTGTGATTCATTTGTATGTCGTTTCTATTTTGTTTCTAAATGCCTATAAAATACATCATTTTTCAACTCAAATAAATACCACAAAGAAATTAAAGTCTGGTCCTTTATTGTTTTTTGCCGACATAGTGTTGCCACAGTCATGAAATGGGGAAGATAAAAGGTCACAGTGACAGAGTCACCAGAAACGAGGAAGTTTTGGAGGAAGAACAGGGACGATCACAGACACTGATAATAAATGATGTGAGGGCTGAAAATTACACCTTGTTACTTGGAGACTGATTAAAATGCACTAATTAGTACCATTCATCAACAAGCATTGGCAAAGCCATTAGGTCTCACCTTTTGAACTTATTTGCTTTGCCAATGGTGTTTAGCCTCATAGGAGTGTCGAACGTTCAGAGCCCAGTGCTGAACGTTTGAAGAACGAATGCTGGCCCGTTGGCCAACGGTCGTGCGCAGCACTGGCAAGTTAGTGCTCGCGACGACTGTTGGCCGACGGCAGCACTTAAGGGGTTATTGATGCTATAAAGCACGGGTACTCGCAAACATTTCTGCTGGGGCCCAAAAGTATGATTTGTGGTGCAGCCAAGGGCTGCATTGAGGACAGCAGGGTGGGGGTCAGGGGACTAGGAGTGAAGCATATACCTGGTGTGAACTCGGAGTCCTGGAGTTATTTTGAGGATTTCATTCTATACTGCCCTCCAAATTATGCCTCTCAAAGAGACACAGATATGACAATACTTTGCTGTGCTGTATCGGAGTTGTTGTCCCTCTACCACACCTTGGGGTATCCAATGCCTCATGAAAAGAAAAAAAAGAGTTCCAGGAAAGTGAGTTGTCATGGAAGAATCCTAGGAGACAGTCCGAGAGGTGGAAAACCAGCTATGCTCCACGGGAGAGACAAATAAATGTTGGACAGCCTAAAATGAATAAAGCCAGCAAATAGAAAGAAAGCAAATGCGAGTTACAAAACACAAAGCCAATGGTAAGCAATAGAGGGAATGCATTCCTAGGTAAGCTTTCAGCATGTCCACAATATATCTTTGCAACCAGCAATCTGCCCTACCTGGTTGACTTCAACCTAAGAAAAAATAGCTTTTCCCCTCAATCACCATTAAAAGGGCCTGTGGACTGCATATCGTTCTTGCTCACAATGAATGTCAAACGTTGACAGGGATATTAAAAATGCATGCCATGACCGGTACAGTAAGATTGGATGCATAATGGCATCAACTCCTCATAGACGGCTACAAATAAGGAAACAAAGAAGACAGTGCACTTCTAATGTCTTGTGAGTGAATATGCCTCTACAACAGGACAGGACAGTAGACCTAGGCATGCTCACCCATTATACAAGAAAATATGCTTAGGTTAGTAGTCAATTAATTAATTGTTCCTGTTATAATTACTAACACCACTTAAAGATCAGTGGTTTCCCTCTCCTAACATTCCACCAGAGCAATTGTTGTAAAATGCTGCAAAGCATGCAATGTGCACATACCTGAGAGCAAGAGGAGATATCTTTAAAGTTCTTTTCAAGCTCCACAGTTTTAGTGTCAGGGCTGATGAGGTTAACTTCAAACCGACCAACCTTGAAAGAAAGAACAGAAAAATAGATTCGTTTAGTATTGTAGGACACATTTGCAATAGGCCAAGTGAGCTATATCGTAATGTTCTTTGGAGGGAAGAGGAGTATGTTTATTTCCAATGGAACACAGTAGAAATATTTCACATTTATTGGGACATTAAGAGCAGAACTAGTCATGCTCAGCATCAACCAAAAAAATCCTGTTAAACCATCTACTCAAAACTTCGCCCTGCAGATATGATAAGGACACCTTACAAAAATTCCTTGCTTTTTACTGTCATTATTTATGGATAATGTGTTGCTTGGTAGATACGCAAACTGCTTGTATAGTTTAATCAAGCAAAAGCCTTAATTGTTGTTCCATGCCTGGAGACACCTGTCCTTCTACACCCCCCCGCCAACTACGATCATCCACACAAGCCCTCGCCGCAATCCCACGCATCCATAAGTCCACCATGGGAGGAAGATCCTTCTCCTACTTAGCGGCCAAAACCTGGAACTCTCTCCCCACCCATCTCCGCCTTACCCAGAACCACCTCACCTTCAGAAAACTACTAAAAACTTGGATATTCGACAAATAAACTTCCCCTTCCCCCAAGCGCCTTGAGACCCTCTGGGTATATAGGGCGCTATACAAATTTCAAACTTTCAAACTTGAGACAAACTGTAGGAGCCCAGCACCATCAATCCTGATTTACTGTCTGTCGGGAATCTTCAGCCATTCTGCAATCCATCTTTTCATGGGCAGTATGAGAATGTCCAACCCAAGCATCAGTGGTGAAACACCTGGATGAAAGCATTGATGGTGAGCTGTCCCCTGCCAGCACAAATTTCACAGGTCACACAAGGTAGGGTAAAGGGGGAGGCAATGTAACGATTTTAGAACTATTGGGGGATTTTTATTTCCTGGCTTTCTTGCACAGGATACTAACATTGCTCTTATTCAATGCAAATTCCAATTTGCAAAAGGAACACAACTGAGATTCCCACATGATGTGCCGTACAGTGTGCAGAGATTAGGAAATATGGGCATCACGTGTCGAGGGAAACCGTAAGTGATGTGTACAGCTCACTGACCCTAGTCCGCTTTCACTGCCTGATAGAAAATGATCACTTCAAGGACATGTCTACAAACTACAGAACAGAATATGCAACTGGACCAACATTTCTTTTTACTTCAAATATGTTGAAACGTACATATTGCCTATAGATTTTTTTCTGCTATTAAGACATTACACTACCAAAAGATCAGAAGGGGTGGTAAAAACCATTTTCAGTTCAGGCTCCTCTGCTGTGGAACAGACTTACAAAATACCTACTAAGTTTACAGGACAATCTGATGTTCTGAAAATATACTGACATCGCTTCTCGGCCTTTTGGCTAAGATCAAGTGTAGTATCTGTTCTTATCAGTTTAATATCTGATACGTCCTCTATCTGGGGACCATATATTAAATTGATTTTTGGAACAGGGAGATGGAATAGGAGCTTGCTCTGTCCACTCCATGCATCAACCTGGTATTGCAGTACCTCCAGGAATGGTGCACAAAAAAAAATATATATATATATATACTGACAACTCGCCTGTTTAGTCGGCAGACAGAGGCTGCCTACAAGCAGACTCTTAATAGAGAAAAGGAAACAATCTGTGGTGTAAAGTCCTTAATAAGAAAGGGTCACAAACTAAAATGTGTATGAAAAAAATCACATATTATTTGGAACCTCTTCACAAATCGCAATCTGGCAGTCCAAATTTACGATTCGCACATTTAGAATAAGGTTAAAAAAAATGAATGGCAAGCAGGGTAGCCCATCTTGCAATGATTGATCCTTTCCACACCCGTTTGATGAGATGAGTATCTACAAAGATCCATTGCTTGGATGTCTTTATAGTCAAAGTGCTACTGCAGACCTACAACTATCATTAATGTCTAGAAGAAAATGTATAACTAGTGAGTATAACTGAAGCAGCATTTTGTCTCTGAAAATGCTTTACAAAAGCCTCCAGTAGATCATTGTATTATTTCACCCTTACAACTGCCTTTAAAGAAGTGATGTAATATGTGATGTCTTATATTACCTGTGACATATGAGAGAGGTCATGAAAGTGCATGGGGGGCGATCGATACAATAGCTAACGAAAACCGATGACTCCGTTTTTTAGGTTTTATATCACAGCTATACTGCCCCATTAATAGATGCTGTGTATGTGTAGATGAAAGGTATGTATAGGTAAGACTGACTGCAGTTGAGATACACATTGTACAGTATACATTCCAAAAGCATAGAAGGCAAAAGTATAAGACATTGGACATGCAGCAAATGCCCATCGGCCAAATGTCACATGAGCACTGTAGCACATTTCCCTTTTCTGTGTGGTTCCTTTAATTATTCCTCTTTTTATGGCCTCTATTTTTGCTGGTATTATACCTCTGCGCAATGCGACACTGCCACTCAGTGCCAGAGTGCATGGGCTCTGTCCCTAAAATTGTACCGTAACTGGGGTTTTACCCAACTGACTTATTTAACCTTCCAGTAAGGCCATGGAAGATGGTGAGCAAATGTACCAGGAGAGTGGAAGTTACATGTTACGCCGGATGTAGTTTATAGCTACACCACCCATACATATGACAGAGAGGTGTGGTTCCAGAAAGCACCACTGTACTCTGGATGGACTACAGAAGCAGTTTTCAACCTGGGGTCCACGCACCTTGGGTGTCCAAAACACCTATTTAGGGGGTCTGTGACTTTTAGAACATTAAATAAATGAGTAGGTTAATGAAGTAGACAAACACGCGGAACTGATGCCGGCAGTGTTGTCCATATATATAGAAAAGGCTTTCGATAGCCTGGAATGGGGGTATCTCGATAAGGTGCTGGAGAAGTTTAGCTTAGGTGATCGGTTTGGACGCTGGACAAAAGTCTTATATTCCTCAGCGACTACCAGGGTGCGACTAGGGTCAGTAATATCTTCCGCGTACCCGGTACAGAGGGGAACGAGGCAGGGGTGTTCACTTTCCCCCTTGCTGTTCGCATTCGCGATTGAGCCTCTGGCGGTCCAGGCTAGGCCGGGGATGGCATATAGTGGTCTTGTATGTGGCGGGATCCCGCAATACATATCGTTGTATGCGGACGACCTGTTGTTGTTCTTGGAGGGCGCTGCAGGGAGCGATTGACATGTTGTCGCATTTTGGGAAACTGTCGGGCCTTAGGGTTAATTGGAGTAAAACGTGCATCTTCCCGATGCGAGCGGATGTGCCCCGACCACAACTAACTGGCGACATTATATGGGAACGAGCGTGTTTTACCTATCTGGGAGTCTGCATTTATCATGGTGTTGACAACATGTTGGAAGGGAACATAGGACGTTGTATAAGAGCCCTGAGGGGCTGTATGGCGTTCTGGGCAACTCTTCCCCTTTCAGTACAGGGGAGAGTGGTGCTGCTTAAGATGGTGGCTTTACCTCGGCTGCTCTATTATTTCCGTACCCTGCTGATATGGATCCCTCAACGGATCTTTCGGGAGCTGAGAACACTGATCACTGATTTTTTGTGGGGGCACGGGAGACGACGAGTAGCACTGACTACTCTGATGAGGCCAAAAGCGGAGGGTGGTATGGCAGTTCCTAATTTTGAACTTTATTATTTAGCGGCGCAACTGCATATCCTTACACAAAATGTTGCAAAGGAGTTTAAGGGCCCTGTCCAGACCCAAAGGATGGGGATACAGAGGCATGTCCTCTCGTATATCATCATGCAGCAAAAGCTTGATGTACGGGATTTAACGCTAGAGGAGAAGAACTCTGCGATTATGCTGGAACAGAAGTCAAAAGAGAGCAGGGGTAGCACACCCGTATGCACCTGAAATCCCTCTGGGTATGTTAACGGCGTTGCCACACGGAGGGGACTGGTCCCCACTCATGGACTGGGAGGAGTTGGGACTTCACATGATAGGCAATCTATATACTGAGGGCGAGTTGATGCCATTCAGGGCGGTGCAAGATCAATTTGGCCTTCCTGATGGGAGTTTCCTGTTATATGCAGCTGTAACTACAGCGATACGGAAACACTGGAAGACTTGGCAGTCGGAGCCACCAACAACCATGGCTTGCCAATATGTGGTAATGGCGGCGGGAACATTTAAAGCGGTCACCTGCCTACATTCTCGAATGTCTAACGAGTGTTTGGAACCACTGATGGTACTGAAGCAAAAATGGGAGGCCAGTGTGGGAAAGCCCATACCGGACATGACATGGGGTCATATTCTGAGGAGGACGTGGAAGGGGAGCAGAAATGCTCAGTTTCAGCAGGTGCATTTCTTCGTGGTGCATAGAGCTTACCTTACCCCGGGAAAGATCCAGAGGTATTTCCAAGAGCAGGACGCAGCGTGCCCTAGATGTCTGATGCCTGATGTGGAACTGGATCATATGCTGTGGGACTGTCCGAAACTAGGCCTGTACTGGTCTGAGGTGGGGGAGAGTCTTAATGCAGTTACTGATCGACAGGTGGAATATGACATGGCGACATGTCTGTTGCTCTGGTTTCCTCACACGCCCAAAACAAAAATCACTAGCAAGTTCATTGATTTGGGCCTTATCTTAGCCCAGAGGGAAATAACTTGGCATTGAAAGTCGAAAGAGGGTCCATCTAGTAGGAGATGGGTGAGTGAATTACATAAATGGGCCCGTAGCGAAAGTACTGTTAGACTAAGGCAGGCCACCCGCACAGCAAATGAAAAGAGTTTGGAAATGGCACGGGTGTGGGAGGAGCTAGTGCGAGCGCTCAAGAACTATCAGGCAGAGAAGGAGGACTAGGTAGGGAGAGCATTGAATAGAGTTCCATGAGACACAACAGTAGATGAGTATTGATCCGTCAGGTCTCTTCTGATTGTCGTTATGTATGTGTGCAATAGGCCCACACCAGCAGCAGTTAAGGGGGGAGGGATATGGGTGGGTTAGTTGGGGGTTCTAATGAGGGTATAAGGAGTAACTGAATGCTTCATGAGTCATATGTTGACCCCTGTGATGAATAGCAGATTACTGTGCTAGCTAACCTGAGGTAAGACACGCTGAGTTTAGCATGCGGGGAGACTCCTCAGAAAGGGATAGAGGGGATAGACAGGGCAATTGAGTTGCGCTAGCACTGACGTCCAAAATTACCTATTGGGGTTTATGACCAGTTGAATGTTGTGAACGAGGGACAGGGAGATACAGAAAAGCAGATGCAAGACCATCTTGCCGAATAGATGCCATTGTTTTTTCACTTTTATGTTTTTGGCAGTCCCCTAGCTAACGCCGCCCGGCCTCCGGGATGTGGGCTAAATGGCTGTGTGATATATCTATTTACCGACCTGTGAGCTACAGCGATCAGAGGCGGGGATGTCCGAAAATTTATTGTGTATCTTATGACTCTGCAATAAAAACACATTTTCCCAAAAAAAAATGAAGTAGACAAACACAAAAAATGTAAACCTTCAAATACTAAAACTGGTTTGCAGAAGCTACGCAAGTACAGCAAACAAATCTAGTATGGAGGCTTGGTGGCGTTAATTTTAGCACTAGTATGCACCAACAAAAAGAGAGCATACAATAGGAGCAAAAAAAGACAAAATGGCATGCTAGACTCTAGCACATTGCTTCATCTTTCAGAAATCAAACCTAATTTTTACAAGCTCAAACTTTCCTATTAAAATAATATTTTTGTATTTTCGTATATTTTCCCTTTGTAAAAGAAATAAGATATTTAATCATTTTTGGATTTATTTGATGTGCACTCATTTCTGTATATTTGGGTATTGCTTTGACGTTCAAACCATAGAAATTGTTTAGGATGAAAGTCAAAGGTTAAGAACCAAAAGACTACAATGTAAAAGAACTTCAGTGTTGCATAGAAAAGAAGTGTCTTGCCGTGTAGAAAAGCCTATTTTTAATTATTAGCGATGGCACCCCTAAAATGTGCCAAGTGCAGCATGAAAGAACCCTGGTTTAAAGGCCTCTTTCAGAGTCTAAATACACATTCATGGTTGGCTGTTAATGATTTCCCTCCTGGAAGACAATTGCTTGGCCTATGGTAGCAGAAAAGTTAGAATTGTGCTCAAAATAGCCAATCAGCAGGGATTAGACATTTGGTTGAAGGAACAGTAACAGTAAGTATCGCACAGCTCCTCCTTTTGAAGTGGAGATCCCAAATGGGGATGTCAGGCACTGAAGCCATCCATGCCCAGAGCCATCCTATATTTTTTCTATGTGCATTCAGTAAAACAAGAAAACCAATTTCAGCACTAGCAGAAAGGAAGATCCCTCCCCATCACATGCGGACTGCCAACAAGGAGGGACTGAGACTAGGAATTCTGGTAAATGTTACTGGTGAACTGAGAAAGGAAGTGCTAAAAAAGGAGAGAAGAATTTTGTGTCGACATTTTTAGGATTGTGGGTAAGGAATTCTCCTGTCTCAAGTGGTTGGTCTCCAGTTGATGCTATACGGACACAAGATCTCGAGGGCTCAATGCTCTGAGGAAGGTCTGGCTGAATAGAGACAAGGTTACAAGAAGCCTACACCAAGGACCTTGGGGATGTTGGAGAGACCAGAAGGGACTTCCAAGTGTTGATCACTGATTTGGGACTCTTACTTGAATGAGGAAACAGACAATAATGCATATTGCACCCTTCGAACTGTGACTGAAGGCCCCTAAAAGTGAACCTAGAAGCTGCAAGCACCGGAGTGTACAAGAATAAAAGATGACTGACTCTGCTCCTGAAATACCAGTCTCTGTGAGCCAGAACAGTCTGCAGCTAACTTTTCCTTGGTTTCGTTTCTGGTGCTAGAGCAGCCCCCGGCATCCTTTTTTAGGTCTCGGTAATATACGGAAGTCCGAGAATTATTGTCAGTAAGAGGGCTGCTTTATCCCTCCCTCTTTTTGGCTCTCCCTCCATTGGCTGGCTTCCTAAACGGAGGCCAGCCATTGGAGGAGAGAGCCGTCACTTCGATTTAGCCCCGTCTTTTTCGGATTAGGGGGCGTAAGTTTTGCTGTTCTTTAGACAGTGACATCATCCGTCACTCAGAACAGCAAAACACGCCCCTGAATCTGACATTTTTCGGAGCTTTGTGCCGCCATTTTTTTTTAATCGTCTGCCGGTGAGAATCGTCATTTCTCGTTTGTTTTAGCGCTTTATGTTCATTGCGGCTGCCCACGCCGCACTTGTGACAATTCTCGTGCCACCCCGCCTTGCAGCGCAAGAAGAGAGGGAGAGAGGAGCCGGCGCCCGTGCCTGACGGTGGGCGGGGCCGGCTGGGACAAAGAAGAGCCTCGTGGGCTCCATTTCCTCTTCCCCCAGGCGGGAGGAAGCCCCTGGGGCGGCTAGAGGAGAATGGCTCGGCACTGCCCGCCGCCACGTCCCCGGGGCCCGGCTCCAGGCGGGGCTCCAGGCGGCGGAGGCCCCCAGCCCGCTGCTGCTCGTGAAATGCAATGCAACTACTATTCGGCTTTCCTCTTCACCCCTATCCAGTTGGTGTAAAGACAGGGCCGGCACCTCGGACAACAAGGGCGGCATTTCATGGTTTGTTTTTACAAATTAAGCCCTGATCGCTGTAGAGATAGGGAGCGAGCAGAGAGCGGGGCTGTAGGCTGTGCACGTTTCACTACGGATTCCATGTCCCGACAGCGCGCCAAGAAATGCCTCGCTCGTTCATGTTTACAACGCGTGCACACCAGACGAGATGCCCCAAGGAGAGAGAATTGCTTCTCTCCTTCTCACACCGACATCCAAACAAACCGAGCCGGACAGCCGACTTGCAGGGGCAATACAGGCGGAAGTATGCACACACACCGTGGGTACAAAAGCCACCCCCTCTCTCTACTTACCTCTGTGGTGTAGTCCATGTGCGGAGAGGCATGCGGAAACGTACACGGTGGACGGGCACACACAAGAACAGCAAGGCGGGGTGCACTCTGTATGAGAAATGTTAATTTCTGCCATTCTCTCATACACACACATCTAGATAGACACAAGGCCAAATAGCGGACTAACAACGAGAACGAGTGGAAATACACACTAACTTGACAAGATTATATTCTCTCTCACACGCACACTGAGTAAGCCCGGCCGAGGACAGCATGGTAAAAATCCACACACAGACACAGAGTGCCAGTGAGCCAACATCGAAAGGGGTAAATGAAATATACACGATTCCATACAAAACTATATTTCACACACAAGCAGCACTTAGAGCCTGCGGTTGTGCTGCGTGGAAATATGCACAGTGTGAAAGGAATGCCCACTCTTTCTCCCTCCCACACGCCTATACAGGGCCAGATAGCTCATAGGAACTATGAGAAGAGGTGTTGTATGTGAGTGCATACACTCCTGCACGCCTAGGTAGCCACAAGTGGTAACATGGGTGTTGCGCGTGTGGTGTCAGGTGTGGCTACGCACTGGATTGTCTTGTCCATATGACGAGTCTCCAGAGAAGGGCCACCGTGGAGTTTGTGCAACACATACAGACACAAACAAAGACACGCGCGCGCACACCCACACACACCCACCACACAAATTAAAAGTGCGTTGGGAGATAAAGCTATTCAGCCAGTTCACCCACAAGATTTATGGAGCGGCCTTTCCCGTCACACACACACGCACGCACACAGAGGAGGCAAACACATGCACGCACGGGTGCAATGTTCTAAGGGTTTTCTGTGTAATATCTCTGCAGGAATATGGTACTGTTTGCCCGCAGAAGCCAACAGTAAATGCTTAACATACATTTTTAATGTATTCGCTCCTCATAAAAGTTCCCAGATCACAATGGCGGGCTCTGCTCTAGAGGCAACTCGCTCAAATCACAGAAATGGCGTTGTTTACGTATGCAAAATGGCAACCCTTACAGAAATGCACCATGGTGTGTTTACTAAACACTTGCTATAGCTAGCATACACAGATTGGCAGCTCCTCCGAGAGGAATTATATATTCATGAATTTATTTGCTGTTGTTACATTGCAACCTCCCTCCCGACACACCCGAGGCGTCGTTGTGCATGTAGCAGTTTGCTTGTGGGGTAAGAGGTGAGAGATGGCATTGTGGGAGGTGACAGGTTGGCACAGTCACTGAGGCCTTATCGATGATTCAGGCGGGTACGGGTGTTTTTAATTTTCAATAATTGTTACGTGCAGAAACGGACAGCTTTGCACTGTATGTGTGTGTATATAGACACATGTGCATACATCCGGGCCACTGCAACATATTACTCATTAAAAAGCTGGCACTATATACTTATATTACCAGAGGCTGTAATTGTGGCTGTAGAATTGTGTGTGTTGTGCATGCGCATGTGAGAGGGAGCGGGTTGTTTGGTGGTGTGTTGTATGTGTGAGATGGGTAGGTATGTCAGAGTGTTTAGTGCGTATGTGAGCTAATGTAAGCGGGTGTTTTGTGTGTAGTACGTGGCAAGGGTGTACAAGTCAATGTAGTTGTGTGCATGATGTGTTGTGATTTGTGTATGAGTGTGGTACTTTTTATCTAGCTCATATATTCATGCACTCTATAATGTATAAACACACCATGCAAGTCTATTACGCATACACGTGGAATGGAATGAGTGGTTTCCATGTACTTAAAAAAACAAGCATTTGCAATGCAATAGGTCTCGCCTTAGGAAAGTTGGAGCTATTGGTATGGTAAATGACAAATTTTTTATTTATGTGTTTTTTTTTTAACTAACGTAATTAATAGCTTTGTCATTTACAATGCCAATAGTTGAGCTAATCCCATCGGCCCCCAGATGCTCCACATGCTCAGGGCCGTCTCATAGTGCTGGCTGTTTCACAGTCCCTGACGGCCATGACTACTTTATTAGGGGGCAGTGACCTACTGCCAGAGTTGCCTTTTTATGTGTCCGCGGGCCCTCGCAGTGCAGGGGCTGTGTGAAGTTCATCAGGCTGCCCTTGGCTTCGGGACAGCCCGGCTGTATCGGAAGAGTGTTTTCTTCTTTGACTGAGGTGGCAGTCTCTCAGCTGGACCCGTGGTGCGGTGCTGCGTTCGACCGCTAGATGGCGCTGCCGGAGCTTGTGCCGTGTACTGCAGCAGCTCCCCCCTTTGACGGTAGGCCACCCGGGCTGGAGCCGCTGGCCGGATCCACGAATGGGCCACTTTTGAAACTCACGGAGTTTGCCACGGCTCTTTCTGTGTGCTGCTGGAGCCTGGGGCCGTCCGGTGGTGGCATTCGGCGCTGGGTCTAGGTGCTTGCTGGCAGGCCGGAACCTATGGCCGCGCGCCTACCTCTGGACCACTTTGAGGAAGGTAGGAGGGGCCCAGCAGGGATGGTGCACGTGGGCTGATTAGCTCGCTGGGGGTGACGGAGGTGCTTTAAGTGTGGGCCACGCAGCATGTGTACCTTTTCGTCCGGCTCACAGGGGTGCAGGCTTCGCATCGGGCAGCAGCAGCCTTTATTTCTCCCCTCACTGTCTGTACGTGCCCCAGACTGACTTGAATGCGACTATGGGGGTTTGCAGTATTGCTAGGTGGCATGGAGTTTGCTGGGCCCACGATCACCGTCAGCTCCGCTGCCCGTGTGTTGAGTTGCGCAGGAGTGGGCGAGAGAAGGGCTGAAGGCTTGGCAGGCACGGCTCCTCGCTCACTGTCCGTTGCAGGGTGGGTGTCCCGACAGCATGGGATTGCGGCAGAGGTTGAGGGGCGGTCTCCTCTGCAGGACACTACAGTGTTAATGCTGCACGTTATCGCTCTGCACTGAGAAGGTTTTCTACAACTGGTAGCGCACATATTTCAAAGTGTTTTCATACACAAAAAAGAAAAAAACCCACTTTGCGTTTTTGTAGCTGCTGCTTGCTACATGTTGGAATGTGTGTTCCAGCGGAGTTTCTTAAAGTTCCCGCTTCCCGCCGGGCCGCTGCGCTGCCTGCGACGACCCGGAAGCGGTTGGGCAGCCGGCCAATCGCAGCGCGGCCCCAACCGGAAGTCCCGCCCCCATCGCGGCGCAAGAGAAAATCCACTGTCCGAGGAGCCCCGAGGGCTCCTGATCGGGTCCCGGTCCCGAGATGGGGGACCGGGTGAAGAGCGGCCGGGCGCATGGGGAAGGCGGGGCTCTCATGTGGTGAGAGAGCCCCGCAAAGCGCTACCGCCGCCCGAGAGCCAGAACCGCCGCCGAGCATCGCCAGAACAGGTGAGTGTGTTGAGGGAGAGGAGGGGTGAGTGGGGGTGGGGTGAGTGGGGGTGGGGTGTGCGCGTGTGTCTGTTGTAGTGTGTCTGTGCGTGCGTGTGTCTGTGCGTGCGTGTGTCTGTCTGTGCGTGTGTCTGTTTAAGGGGGGGTGCGTGTGTGTGTGTATGCAGTGTGTGTATGTGCGCATGCGTGCGTGAGCCTTTCTTTAAGGGGGGTGCGTGTGTGTGTATGCAGTGTGTGTATGTGCGCATGCGTGCGGGAGCCTTTCTGTGCATGGGAATATCAGGCACGGCGACGCGACGTGCGCGCTCACGAGCTACAATCTCCAGGAGGACAAGCTCGCCACAGTCTGCAGTCCACATTCCCCGGAAAGTGGCAACATTAGTTGTCTCCCTAGACAGCAAAGCTTCGCTTTGCTTTCGTCTAGGCGAGACCTAAAAACATTGTGTATGCAGCCAAAGGTCACACTGACTTGAGTCGCAGTGCACAGACCCTCACTTCTGATCCCTGCCAATGCAAGACTGTGCCCCCCCCCCCCAAAGTGCTCGGCTGCCCAAACACCTTGAAAGGGCCAGGTGGGAGCCCGGGCATTGGGTGTTAAAACACGGGTCAGCCTGAGCTGGAGGTGCAGGGGGAGATAAAAAGCTGCCCGCGCTGCCTCCTCCCACCGCCTTATCTGCTCGGGACTTGTGAAGCACTGGCGCGGGGTGAGAGCTGAGCCTACGTCTGTGCTAACCGGGCCGGGCGTGGGGTGTGTGGGGGCGGGGGCAGGGCAGGCCCTGGGGTCCATGGTGGCGGGGGCAGGGCAGGCCGTGGGGGCAACCGGTGAGGGCTTCGAATACATCCAGTGTGCGCAGAAGATGGCCGCACGCGGGAAGCTGTGTATATGCCAATAGAAATAACAATGCCATTTATTTAGGGATACAAAAAATTAAAAAAAATTATGAGCAATACCAATAGCTCTACCAATAATATTGCCGAGACCATTGCATTGTAAATGCTTGTTAGGTTAAGTACGAAAACTAAAAGTGAGCTTTAAACTGCCCATTTTCCGCTGGGAAGTTTTGACCATTTTGCTTTCAAACTTTTCCAAATTCTAGTCCCCAGTTCTCCTTATCAGTTACCATTTTTGTGTGCTTTTGCTTATTAGTTATTTCTTGATTCATTTCTAGATTGTTTGGGAATCATCTTGAATTGCATTCTTTAATTTTAATGATGCTGTCTGAACACTGCTTGAGCGCATTTCTCTGTGCCACTGCTACCAGGGTCTGAGCAGAGAATCTTTTAAAACTCTGTTGTGATCTGACCAGATTGGTTAGTAGGGGTAACCTCACCACAAATTAATACCCCAAATTATGACAAGCACTTTTTTTTTTTGTAAAATTTTTATTTTGCATACAGAGAAAAATAACAATTAACAAAAGGCATCACAGTGGGCGCATGAAAGGTCCCACACAGTGGGAAGGCTGAAAAGGAAGATGAGGGAGGGCAGTAAAGCAAAAAGTCTTCAGTGCTGGTAATGTCGGCAGTCCCGCAGCAATCCCCCGCCAAGGGGTAGCTCAAATAGTGCAGCCAGCAACTAGTCCAGGGGCTCTCCAGCGATCAGGTACGCCTCATCTCGGTGAAGTAACTGTCCCAATGCAACTCCCTATCCTCCCCCCAAAAAAACAAAACTCCCCCCTCCCCCCCCCCCGTGACGGCGCCGCTCGCAAATCTCATTCATACACCAAGCACACTCTAGAGTTGAAACAAGTGCAAGTTCCTTAATGACGCCGGGCAAACAGCCGAAGGCAAGCCAGCAGAAAGAAAGGACACCAAGGGGCCCCACACGTGCTTGAAGTTTTTATATTTGCCTATAAATATATCCGCCATTCTCTCGAGACTCAGAAGTCTCCACAGTCTGGAGTGCCAAAGGGAAACCGCCGGGGCCTCCTTACGTTTCCAGGCCGAGGCCAGCGTGAGCTTGGCCGCGCCGAGGCACAGCCATAAGATCTTTTTGTCAGCTCGCGATTGGTGTTCCAGGCCGGGATCTCTCAACCCCAGCAAAACGAATTCGGGGGAGTCATCGATAGGGTACTGCAAAATGTCTTTAATATGCGATAAGATCTCGGCCCAGAAGGGCTTAATGATCGGGCAATCCCACCAAACGTGGCGGAAATCCCCCAAAAGGCCACAACCCCTCCAACACCTGTCCGTGGCCGCCGGGAAAATGCGATGAAGTCGAGCCGGAACCATGTACCATTGCGTTAGGGTTTTGTAATGTGCTTCCCTCAAGAGTATGGAGTGGTTAAACTGCGTCATGTCCTTCCAGAGCGCCGACCATTCTCCGTCAGTGATATCCCTCCCCACCATCTCCTCCCATTGCTCCATGTAACGCGGTCTAGGGGAAAGGGCCGAGCGGAGCAGCAGCTGATATAAAAAGGAGATAGCCCCCTTCATGGTCGAGGTCTTCAGGAGAAAGGCCTCAAAGTCGGATAAAGGTCTCGTCGCTGCTTCTCGCACCGCGGGTGAAGTGGCCCAGTGTAGCAGTTGTAAATGCCGATACCTTTCCCCCGGCGGCACTTGATAGTCCCGCATGCAATTCTCGAACGTCAAGGGGTCGGGGCCATGGAACAAGTGAAGTAATGCCCGGCATCCCCCCTCCCTCCAAACGTCAAAGGGGCCCTCGGTGAGCGCCGGGGAAAACTCTGGATTAAAATGCAGAGGGGTGAATGGGGATGGGAAGGTCGTCCACCTCTCGTCACTGGCCAATGTGTCCCAAACTTTCAGCGTGGTCCCCGTGGGGGTACTAATGTACGCGTTTACCGGGCGGTCTCGCTTCGGCTTCCACGCTAGGTCCCAGATGGACCGGCCTGCCACACTCCGGTCCATGTGCAGCCAGTGTTTGTCAGAGAACTGCTGCGACCACTCCACCATAACTCTAAGTTGGGCCGCCTTGTAGTAGAGGTGGAAGTCCGGAAGGCCTACCCCTCCGTCATTCCGCAGGCGCCGCAGAAGTGTAAATGAAAGCCGCGCCCGACCACCTTGCCAGATAAATTTCAACATCGTCGATTTGAATTGGCTAAAGAAGGTAGAGGGCAGTGGAATAGGCAAGGCTTGGAACAGGTATAGATATTTGGGGAGAAGGACCATTTTGACAGCATGTACCCGTCCCAGCCAGGACAGGAATCTAGGCTTCCATTTCTCCAGCTCCACGCGTGATCTGGCCATGAGGGGCGGGAAATTGGCCGCAAAGAGACCGCCCACTGTCGGGGTGAGGTGTACCCCGAGATATAGCAGGGAGCCCGAGGCCCAGGCCAACGGCGTCGTCGCCTTCACCCGTGCCACCTCGGCCTGAGATAGAGTCAGGTTCAGGACATGCGATTTGCCATAGTTGACCTTGAAGCCGGCCACCGCCTCAAATTCCAGCAATATATCACGAGCACACGGGAGGGAGTTAGCGGGGTCGGCCAACGACAAGAGGACATCATCCGCAAACAGGGTGATCTTGTGCTGTTCCCCAGTGAACGGGATGCCCTTCACCCCCTCATGCTCCCGGACTGCCAGCGCCAGAGGTTCAATGCTGAGTGCAAACAGCAAGGGCGAGAGGGGACATCCCTGCCTAGTGCCCCGCGAGTGTTGGAAGAAGGCCGACAAGTGGCCGTTCACCGCCACCCGTGAACGCGGGCTGCAGAAGTTAGCTCTCACCATCGCGATGAAGCGATCGGAAAACCCAAACGCCCGTAACGTGTGGAAGAGAAAGCCCCAGTCCACGCGGTCGAAAGCCTTCTCCGCATCCAGCCCCACCAAGACCGCCGGGATGCGGAACCTGTCCGCCTTCTCTATAAGGTGGATGACCCTCCGTGTGTTATCATGCGTCTGGCGGCCTTTGATGAAGCCCGATTGGTCCGCATGGATAATCGACGGCAGCAGGTCTTGCAGGCGGCTCGCTAATATAGCCGAGTAGAGCTTGGCGTCGATGTTGAGTAAGGCTATAGGGCGGTATGAGGCACACCGCTCCGGGTCCTTCCCCGGCTTCGGCAGGACCGTGATCACTGCTTCCGCCAGGGTCCCAGAATTCACCCCAGGCCCAGCCATGTCGTTAAAGAGGGCGACCAGGAAGTCACACACCTCAGTCGCATAGGTCTGGTAAAAGACAGCGGTGAACCCGTCGGGGCCGGGGGCTTTGTGTAGTTTCAGGTTTTTAATAGCCGCGAGGACCTCCTCCCTTGTGATCGGAGCCTCAAGTAAATCATTCCAGGCCCCTGGCACCTGCGGAAGCGATAAGCGCTGCAAAAAAGCACGTTGATCAGCCGCGTCCAACTCTTCCCCCGCGTACAACGCAGCGTAGAAGCGGCCAAAGACATCAGCCTTCGCCCCGTCATCGTGCTGGAGCACTCCTGCCAAGTCTCTAATCCCACCTACGTATTCCCGCTCCCTCTTGTCCTTCAATTGCCGGGCAAGGTGTCTACCAATCTTGTTGCCCCCAGAGTAGGAGAGCCGGCCCAGCCGCAACAGTGTGAGTTCAGCCCTATTCGTGTAGTGAGACTTCAACTTGCCCCGTACTGCCGTCAGGGGACGTAGGGTCACCCTCGAGGGATTAGCTTTGTGTTCCCTCTCAAGCGCGAGCACCTCTGCCTCCAGCGCTTCCCTCTCCTTCCTACGTAAGGTGTTCAATTGTGAGTTGAGGCCCAGGCACGTCCCCCTGATCGTCGCCTTAAAGGCGTCCCAGGTGGTCATTAGGGACGTGTCCGAGGGAAGGTTGCTATCAAAAAAGTCCCGGATGGCCTGACGCAAGGCCTGATGGGATACTTCGTCTCGGACCACCGAGGCCGGGAAGTACCATTTCCGGTTAGCGGTGTCCGGCGGCGACCACCGAAGCGTGAGCACTAGAAGACTGTGATCCGAGACAGAAATCGGGAGAATGGCGGCATCTAAGATGTTCCCTCTAAGGGACTGGCTGAGGAAGACGTAGTCCAGGCGGGAGTAGGAGTGGTGCACATGGGAAAAGAACGTATAGTCCTTCACAGCAGGGTGAAAAAACCTCCAACCATCCACCAGCCCCATCTCTTCCACCCCCCTCTGTGTACTCCCCGAGAAAACCCCTGTGTCCGCCCTTCGACCCCCAGAGCTGTCCATCTCCCCATCCCAAACCAAGTTATAATCACCCAACATGAATACAAGTCCTTCCGCAAAGTCCCCCACCTTCTCCAGCAGCTCCTGCAAGTACTTATTTTGGCCAGAATTAGGCAAGTAGAGCACCACAAACGTACACAACCTGCCCTGGATGTGCCCCTTGACCATCAACCACCGTCCTTCTCTATCGGTGCGGACTCCCACAGGCTGAAAATGCAACGCTGCCTTAAACATTAACGCCACCCCCCGATGCTTCGTGACAGCTGAGGACCTGTACACAATGGGGTACGCCCTGTGTCGGAGCCGCATTTCGTCCTTTCGAGCTAAATGGGTTTCCTGAAGCCCCACTACATCAAGGTGATGGTCTACAAGGTATTTCAGGACCTTCTGTCTCTTCTGAGGGGAATTCAAGCCCTTGACATTCCAAGTGCCTATACTAATCGGCATAATAAACACCTCCCAAAGATCTTGCTATCAGAAATACAAAATGGCGCCCAACCCTCCTTCCACCCCACCCCCCCACCACGTGCTCCCAAACGTTCCCAGAACAGTCGTAGGCTCAGCCCCTTTACAGCATGGCGCGCATTCCACCACTCAGTCTCTACATTCATCCCCAAAGGCCTGCCGTCACGGCCCCCCCTCCCCCTCCCCAACAGTCCCCCAACCAAAACCCCCCCGAACCAACACAGAACATTGTACAAAAATGGAAAAAAAGGTGCAAAAACCATACTCAACAGGATCAGTAGGCCGAAGTCCGTAGGAAGCCCCCAATCGAGTGACAGGCCAGAGGAATGAAGCCACTATTCCCCTTGGCCGTAATCAAGGTCGTCTCCACCAGAGTACTTGCACACCCTCGATCAGAAGGCCCGAGCCTTCCCGGCGCCAATCCGCCATTTTGGGGCTCACGCCGCCCCAGAGCTGAGCTGTGAAGCAGCCAACGTGGCCGAGGCCACCGAAGCGACCGCTGCTCCTCGTTCCTGCAGGCTGGTAGAGAGGTCCGGACGTTGTCTTGCAGGGGATCCGGCGGGGGAGCGCCCTACCCTGTGCCAAGAGTTCGATCTGCGGCGCCGCCGAGATGGGGAGGCCGCCGTGGCCTGCGATGATGGAACATCCGCCAATCCCAGGAGCTCTTTTGCCGCCTGAAGTGTGCGTACTTGGGCCAGGCGGTTCTGCCATCTGAAAATTATTCTGAAAGGGTGCCCCCAAGAGTAGGCGATCCCCCTCTCTTTCAGGAATGCTGTGATAGGACGGAAGTCCCTTCGTTTTTGTAAGGTAGAGGCCGCCAAGTCCTGGAACAGCTGGGGTCTATGGTCACGGAATTGCAATGAGTCGATGGTCCTGGCCTTCCGTAGTATCCTCTCCTTGAGTTGAAAATCGTGGACGCACACCAGTATGTCGGGGGGAGGACCCCCCCCTCGCCGCGGCAGGCCCACCCGGTGCGCTCTGTCCATCCGTATCTCCGTCGTGTCCTCCTCGTCTAGGATCTGGAGGAACAGCTCCTGTACGTATCCCCGGAGGTCTCCCGCCTCACCGTCCCAGGGCACCGCCCGTATACGGATGTTGTTCCTACGGGAGCGGTTTTCAAGGTCTTCCGTATGCAGTTGGAGGTCCAAATTCTGCTCGGTGAGGCGGATAATGTCTTGCTGGAGCATATGAACATCTGTGGCGACGCTCAAGTCCCTGTCCTCCAGGGTCGCCACCCTCTCACCTATGCCGTCCACGTCCCTCCGCACCTCCCGCAGGTCGGAGGCGAGCTGCGACCTGAGTTCCGATATGTCCTCCTTGATGGAGGCAAACAGCTCCGACATGAAGGCCTTCGTCACCGGAGCGTCTTCATCAGATTGCCTCGATGACCCACTTGCTCCAGGGGAGGCCGGTTGTTGGGAGGCCTTGTCCTTCCCCTGGTTTCGTTTGCGCTGCACTGTAGACATGACGCCCTGTGTCGGCTCCACGTGGCCAAGGAAGCAGCGGGGACTGCCGGCGGGCCAAGCACTCGGTTCCTTCCTTCGCCTCCAGTCGATTCCAGGCTCCCCGCCCTCAGGCACTCGACTGTGAGCGTCTCCTGTATCCCAGACGGGAGTTCCAGGGGGCCAGCGATCTGCCGCCTCGGTCCTCCAAGCCTCTGCCACCAATGAGCGATAGAGTCACTCCCGTGCCCCGTCGTCGTCCGGCTCCGTGCAGCGACCCGGCCCTAGGCTCGGACAGTTCAAGCAGGCCGCAGGCGCCACCCACGTGGGGGGCCAGTCGATGGCGTTAGCAATGGGCCACCGGTTGTGCAAGTGGCGCTACTTGGCCAGGGGTCCTCTCCCAGGCGTGGCGGGGTATGAGCCGGGTCTCGCCGATAGAACCTCCCTCGTCCAAACTCCGGTCCGCTCAGCCGTCCGTCTGCTCCAGTGCCTGCAGGCGGATCTAGGGCCCCGCCCCTCGACCACGCCGGGCCGCGATGGTTGGAAAGCCCGGGGTCTCACAGGCCGTAGGCTGCGAACGTCCTCGCAGGCGCTCTGGGGGTCACACCGCTCCGGGGACCCCGCCAACGTCCGCCGCTCTGCTAGGCGAACGTCTCCGCCACCGTAGGGGCTCGCGGGTGCCCCCAAAATCGTGCTATTAGTCGCTATGTTGGATCAGCGCCGGAGCGGCACGAAAAGGCGTCCTACTCCGCCGCCATCTTGGCCACGCCCCCCTATGACAAGCACTTTGACCCCTCTGAGGGGTTTGATAGACAACATGTGCCGTGTACAAGGTCAAAATTTCATTTATGAAATACAAAAATTATTTTTTTTAAAGACAAAACGCCTTGCACTATCAAGGGTGTGTTGGACCAAGAACGCAAAACTACACTGTGCGAGAAATAAGTAGGAACAAAGGTTGTGAGGCAGGTGTAATTTTTGTATTTTTATGCAGGGAGCAAAACAGAAAAAGTAACAATTTTAGATGTATTTTTACACTGAGTCTACGAATTCATGTCAAAGAGATATAGTTAAGAAAGTCATGAGTTTATTTATAAGTATTGTGATCTATGGACGGAGCAGAACGTTGTTCCAACCATCTATTTAAAGAAGACAAATAAAACATTTAAGCAGAATTCGCATGCATCTCTGGCAGCCATTGTGTGCTCCATAACAGAAGGGAGTGACAAACGATCTGAGGTGCTGTCAGGTAAACACAGGACGTCTAATATTTGCTTCTGGAAAAAGAGAAGGAAAGGGCACAGAGAGGTCTCTTTCTTCTAGGGAACATTTACTTGCGCTTTTTTTTATCATTTAGTGTCAGTTAATGATGAATAAATATGGCTGCTAATTGAGCCTTTCTGAGAGTGTGGTTACAATATCACTTACTGCCCCATGTCAAACAAATGCGGCCTATGCACTAAAACACAGTACTTAGGGTTGAAATGTGGTTTCCAGAGGATTTGTTTTTGAACTTTTAATAGCCCTCCCCCACTCCAAACGCGCTCAACACCCTCATGACCAAAAGGCACCAAACTTAAAAAATAAACAGTACATTCATTATGAATTTAACACATTTTCTAGAAAATTGTTAAGGGGCCACGGCACTCATCCGGCCTCAAAGGAACTGCAATGCTTTGGAGCAACATCGCACATTTCTCTGTAAAAAAAATAATCAAAACGGATGAACAAATGTGAACCTGGTTTGGAAATCAGGTAGTGTTTGACTTCATTTGATGCCTTTGTTTTGGTTTTGTGCATGTCCATCAAATTCTTTTGGAGTTATAAGAGAATGGGTTGTATGATGTGACAACGCATGCCTTTACCACTCATGCATTACAGCGCATGCCTTTACCACGCATACCTTTACAACAAATTTTGCTGTAAAAGCATGATTGTGAAAGGCATATTTGTGGTAAAGGTGACCCCTGCCCAGAGTCCTAAAACCGGTTGCTTGTGCCCCCAGCCCTTCTAAAAACGACCCTTTCCCTGAGCCCTAAATACTGACCCCTGCACGAACACCCTGGCCCCAAGCCCTTCTAAAAACTGCCCCTCTCCTAAGCCCTAAAAGCAGTCCCCTGCACGACTCTCACCCCTAAAAGAAATTAAATAGATTTGTAAACCCCCTGGCAGAATCTCCCTTACCTCTCCACAGCATCAACTCCTCTCCAGCTCTTCTGAGGCAGGGTGCACATCATAAAGAGAAAGCAGAAGGTCTCTCTCTTTCCTCTAATGACGCTGATAATTTTCACCACCCTTACCAAGCATATACCTTTGCCATACATACCTTTAAACTTAAATCGTTGTAAAGGCATCTGTGGTAAAGGCTATGGGTGGGAACAGGGCATGCATTGTAACGCATAGGCTATGCGTGGAAACAGACGCACCATCATGGCTGTTTACCAAGAGAATGACATAGTCTAAGGCACATCATTTGAGCACCTCCCTCTTAGTGAGTGAGGTGGAAGAGGCCCTTAAAAAGGGATACTTCTAAAAGCCCCAGGGCCAGATGGGGGACACCTTGACTTACTTTAAAGTAATCTCCAACTCTGACCACCCCTCTTGAAAAATGTTTTTTAGAGCAGCAATAACTGGCCCCATACCAACATCATGGGAAAAGGCTATAGTGGTCCCTGTACATAAAAAGGGATAGAAGGAAGATCCGGCCTGTTATAGGCCCATTTCTCTAATTGATGCCACGGGTAAGGTACTGGGGAGGGTGATCTTAGCACGCCTTGAGACCTGGGCAAACTCTAAAGGGTTAATATCTAAAACCCAATATGGCATTCGCAAAGGTATGGGAACAAATGAACTGTGCCTTAACTTGGCATTGATTATGGGCAAGTACATGAAGGCAAGGAAGGAGTCGATACACCTTGCCTTAAAGGACTTGTCCAGTGCCTTCGACATGGTTAATAGGGGTAAATTGTGGTCTATTATGGAGGATATGGGTTTTGAGGAAGCTCTTATTACCCTTTTGCGTAGGTTGCATGTATCCACCATGGTAGCCATACGATTTGTCCCTGGGGGAGAAAGTACAGGGCCCATTGTGTCTACAGAGGGTGTTCGCCAAGGGTGCATACTGGCACCCTTTCTCTTCCTCGTGTGCCCAAATTGTCTTGAATCTGTCCTAAAAGACCAGGAGCTAGACTTCCCAAGAATTGGAGGAAAGTTGGGCCATAAGCCAGTAGCAGAATTGTTAAGCTTATATAGATCAAAATGTTTGTCTACTGCCACCCATGAGGCGGGAGTATGAGGGCATCATGAAAGCACGCATCTTCAAACGCTAGAAAATAAGTTCCTAAAGCGTCTGCTGATGATTCCAAAACGCGCTCCTACAGCATTTTGTCACTCATTGTTGATCAGATTATTATTGCCCCATTGAACCTCTGGGCTAAAGTCTGGCAGTCGGAAGACCTAAAGCTAACAAAAGAAATCGTTAAGGATTGCATGATGTTGGAAAATGCTGAGGCAATTCCATGGCTCTGCTATGTAAAAAGAACATTTAACGAAATATGCCTTGGGCATTATTAGGACAATCCTAACAGTATAGATACAAATATGAAATCAACTATAAAAAAAAGGCATATCGTGGTGGGCTTGACAACCGCCGCCGGCTAGCGGGGCTGCAGTCTTATAACGATCAGTCACTTTCACATTCTCAATTTTATCTGTCTTTCTCAACGAACATGCACTTTAGATTTCTTTTGACCAGATTCCGGCTCTGCACATTGCACTTTCTAGTGGCCTTTCCTAAACAGGCCGGTTGGTGCAATAACCTCATTCCCTGCCCTTGTGACAATACAGCACAACAAAGCACTTTACTTTTTACCTTATTCTGTGCACTTTATAAGGAACCAAGGGCCCGGTTCCTTATTCCTTTTTTAAGAGAAACTCGTCCACGGAACGATCAGGAAGGCTTTAACCTCCTATTATCCTTGTCTACTGAAGCAATCTGTACGGTAGTACTAAATTTTATTGAGGTTGCATTTTTAATAAGAAAACGGTATGAAATTTGAATAAAAGAGGCGTCTCCCTTTTAGAATTTTAGAATCTTAGAATTTTAGTACTTTAGGATCAGATATCTTAAACTCTTTTGATAAACTGTGGAGTATTTGAGTCAAGTGACATTTTTATTGTATTAACTTGATATGTATCTTTTTATATCCTGTATGAATGTTACACTTTTATGGATAATTTTAACTGAATAAAGTTATACTTGACTTAATTTAATGCACATGTCAACATGTTTTAAATATTATGTAAATAATTGTGATGATAGAAAAAAAAGGAGAGAAAGGCTTTTCATTTGATAAATATTTGATTACGCTTGAAAACAGCAGGATTTGCAGATCAATCACAACATGGAAGTCTGTGGTTGGTTGATGTAGGCTATGAAATCATGTAAAGGCGGCTACCTGGCCAGCTGTCTTATATGTGAACGCTCATCAACCTCAAAGTGAACTTCACCTCTTCAAAAAAAAAAAATCTTGTTTACATTATCAAAGGGCTGCATATCTCCACAATTGCAAAATATTTTTTTAATGACCCACCACGCAGAAGGGTGAATTATTTTACCTATCAAAATGTTGGTGACATCTACAACCTTCCCGTAGAGGTATTCACTATAAAAATGATCACCCTATTTCACCTGTTTTCCTATTTGTGATCATAATAATTTTCAGAAATGTATTTGTGAAATGTGTATATAGTGATGTATATAGTGATGTAAGCTGACCCCCACCAGTACTTACTTATTGCGTTTAAGTATAGTCTTTTGTATTGCAATGTTTACAGCCACCTTGAGACAGTGATTATGAACAGTGAAGGGGCCGAAAAATGTCTCTAGAGGTAACAGGTTGAAATCAGCTTTTTTGATTTTGTCTGTTAGACCTTATAAATGCCATGGTTATGCCTTGGTGTGAGTCTTGTGGCTCACTTTCCTATATGACTCAAACTGCATCTCACCGATGAAGCCCAACAATGCGGAAATATGTCTGGGATTGACTGTGTTCCTGTGCAGAGGGGACATGACCTATCAGTTTAAATGGACTGCCACTAGTGGAGCGGGTTCAAGAATAATTTGTATATGTTTGGTCTTTGCAGTGGCACAGTGACTAAAAAAAGGATAGAGCTGAATGTGGTGGAGATCAAATCCTAGGGGCTGTGATTAGTTCAAGCACTGCATTTTGCTTTTTCTCTGTAATGGTTTTCTAGATCATAATAAAACGTTTAGTATTCACTCAATAACACATTTAAGGTTAAGGTAAGGTTTTGGTGGGAGCAGTTGGATGATGTCTCTCTCGTGAAGAAGTGTCTATGACACAAAGTCTAAACACACTTAACATTTCCCGGTTGAGGTACTGATGCAATCAACACTCACGTTCCTGTCTATTATATGGTGTGGTTGTGCGACCTCACCATGTAATACACTTACCAACCCGTTTAGCACACTTAGGTTTCGTAATACGTCAGTCAGGGGGACTAGCAAAGGTCCTCAGAATAAGTTCCCTTTACAGGGAGGCTGTCTTCAGGCAGTGCCAGGCACGTTATCCTCTTTACAATGGATTGCTATGGAAGTGATCCTGATGTAAGGGATGAATGTTATGTTATGTTATGTTACAAGGGTTTTATAAAGCGCACATACACCGGTTGGTTTCATGGTGCTGAGTCTAGAATTAGCCGAACCCAGTGGAAAGATTATTCATAGGCCTGCACAAACAGCCATGTCTTTAGAGTTTTCCTGAAACTCAGAAGGTCAGTGCATGACCGGATCTCTAAAGGGGGAGAGTTCCACAATCTTGGAGCCGAGGAGGAAAACCTGCATCCTCCTTGTCGTTTTAACTTAAAGGCAGGGATAGTCAATAGCCGAAGATGGGCTGAGTGTAGGTTGCGTGAGGGAGTGTACCTTGATATGAGACGGTCTATAAATTTTGGGCTACGACTGTGTAGAGATTTAAAGATTAGGCATCCAGTTTTAAAGGCACAGCGTTGGAGAATGGGAAGCCAGTGTAGCTTTCTTAAAAGAGGGGTGGCAGATTGCCACCTGGGTTGCTGGTGAATCAGTCTGGCCACTTGGTTCTGAACCATCTGTAACCACTTGGTTAGAAAAAGTGGCATACCCAAGTAGACTGAGTTTGCGTAGTCTAAGTGTGACAGCAACATGGCTATCACGACCTGTATCAATGCTGCTAGTGTAAGTAGTTGGCTGATCGTTCTGATCTTTCGCAGATGGAAGAAACAAAATGAGATCACCAATCCGACTTGCGTTCTTAGTGACAGGTTGTTATTTATAGTGACACCAAGGCTCTTGGCAGATGAGGAGGGACTGGGGGGGGGGGGCAAGTTCCATAGGCCAGTAGTGTGGGCCCCAGAAATTGTGGCTGCTCCCCAGTCAGAACTAATTCAGTCTTGCCGAGATTGAGCTTTAAGTGATTATGGTCCATCCAGGGCGGATGTACAGCATAGCAGTCTAAAATTCAGAGACTGAATTAGGTGAATTGTCGATGGTAAACATTAATTGTATATCATTGGCATCGTTAAAGGTGGTCACTTTTCTTTCCTTCACGGACTGAAGAAGGGGAAGAAGATAAAGATTAAATAGGTGGGGGGATCCCACATGTTGTTCTTAGCTTAGGTGCCGTAAACTGGGCTATGTGAACTGTCTGGGAGCAATCTTCAAGAAAAGAGCTGATCCAGGATGATGGATGCTGAAGATACTCAAGAATGCTGTGGATGCAATGAGGCTGACGGGGTCTTCCTACGGTTACTCCTCGGTCCACAAAGAGGATCCAGCGGTCCTGCTCTCAGGGTTGACATCCCTACAAGTCATCTTGGTGCTGGTAGAAGTCCAGTCACAACTGGCCTACTAGTCGCACCATATCACGGTCACAGACAAATCCTTCCCTGGGCGATAAATCAGATTCTGGGTGACCAAGCAGAATTCCAAAGACTCTCTCGGGCTCAGCAAACTCGGGTGCAGCTTTGAGTGTCAGGCCTGGCCCCTGGTGCTGCATGTTGGCGGTTTGCAGTGGCTTAAGGTTCTGGGCTACCAACTTGCCCCAATAGGCTTCTCTACTGTTGCGTCCTTGTGCTCTGAACAGGTCAGTTAACTGACCCTTGGAGTTTCTTGGCTCTGGCTGGGCTCTGGAGAAGACTTCTCCTCAAGCAAGACATCGCAGGCACATTTCCTCTCCTTTGCCATCCACCAGGTTCAGCAGGTGCAGTCCACACAGTTGCAGCCTCTCTGCCGGTTCCACAGTGCAACTTGGCAGTCCTTCTTTGGTCCTTCTTCCAGATCTGAGTTCTGGGTGCCGGGGGTGCCCTATTTATGCACAGAAAATGCTCTCAGGGTAGAATGTGGTTGGTAGCCAATGGGCTACCCGGTTTCCTCCCTCTTGATGACCACTTCCTGGGAAGTATGGGATCTGACTACCTGAGGATGCACCACTCTGCCCATTCCCAAGGTAGCAGAGGCCCTTTCTCGGGGTCCTGAGCTCCTTAGCCCAACCCAGAGGTGTGGCTAACAAGGGGGTTACACGCCCCTGAGAAATTGGTTGGACAACAAGTTTCCCCTTTTCTTCCTGGGCGCTAGATTGCCTGCCTAAACAATGGGGCAGCTCTTCAAAGGAGACTCCAGCTTTGAAGGTCGCCTTTTGGCTAATACCAGTGTGGTTTTCGGCAGGAGGGAGGTAACACATTTCTCCAGTGCAATCCCCTATTGTCTCCTTTCCTGGGAGTCGTGAGCATCTCCACCAGGAGGGAAAAAAGCTGTCTCAGGGTCAAGCTCCTTGTGCAACTGTTAAGGGAACAGGAGATTGAAGGCAACAAGGTGTCAACCTTGTAAAAGTTGCACACTGGAATTTGCTACATTACTTTTGACTCGAGTAGTGAGGCTAAATGTAACAAGTTGTTTGATACCTTGGAGATTCAACCTTGGCTGCCCTGTTCAGTAGTTAGCACAGCTGAGGGCTCAGCATGTAACCCTGCACTCGTCAATGGGGCGCCCAAGACACTTCACAGTAAAAATTACAGTTTTGCATTTTTTCTGTCAGAACACGTAATATACATGTTATGCCCATGAAATATGCTGCACTCTGCCATAGGGGTGACCTACACATGTTTCAGGGGAGCATTTGGCTGTGCCATAACTTTAAATGGCAAAGTCAGGCTAACAGTTCAAAACTGCTATTCCAGTCTGCAATGGGAGACTTGTTTTAACTTTGTCACACCCAGGGTGACACAACCAGTGCTACAGTCCCTGAGGTGACTCTCTAGCTTACAGACCCTGGGTATCATATATACTAGGGACTTGCAGGTCAGCTAGCCTAGGCCAATTGAGCATAACCAATGTAACATACACATTTTGGGGTCAGGGCACTACAACTGAGGTCGAGCTAGCGGGCCTTAATGCACTCTCAGAGTCGAAAAACCAGCAGCATCAAAAAAACCTGGGGTGATCTGTATGGGTGAGAGAATGCGTATGTGAGTTTCTGTATGGGTGATTGAGTGGATGCGTGACTGGCTGAAAGGGTGCATGAGTGGGTGTGTTAGTGTCTGTATGACTGGATTGAATGGCGGTATTGGTGTATGAGTGGTTATTACGGTGTGTGAGTGGTTGTAGTGGTGTGTGAGTGGTTGTAGTGGTGTGTGAGTGGTTGTAGTGGTGTGTGAGTGGTTGTATTGGTGTGTGAGTGGCTGTATTGGTGAGTGAGTGGGTGCATGAGTGGCTGTATGGGTGAGTTAGTGGTTGTGTGAATGGCTCTATGGATGAGTGAATGGTTGTGTGAGTAATGGTAAGGTCTGTGAATGGCTATGTGTGGGGTTGCGTGGGTGTATGAGAGGTTCTATGGGGTATGCATGGGTGTGTGAGTGGTTCTGTGGATGATGTAATTTGAGATGTCATCAATGATGACATCAGCAATGTCCATGACCATGTACCGAGTAATTTAATATGTGAGGTCATAAGTAGTGTATTGCGGGGGTGTAAGTTATAGATAGCTCATGTAACCATACCTGCTGAAATTCTATGGTTTGTACGAATGAAATATGAGCCTAACTCTAACGTCCCTGTAACCTTTGTTTTTTTCTGTGAATTTTTAAGGTTTTTCCTATTCTATTTTCTAACTAGAACGTCCCTACAACCTTTGTTTTTTTTCAGTTAATTTCAACAGTTTATTGGAATTTCACAAATGTAACCTTTGAGAGTGAGTGCGTGGGAGTCTAACTGGGTGTATGAGTGGGTGCATGAGTGTCTGAGTAGGTCTGTGAGTCAGTATTTGAATATCTGAGTACGTCTGTGAGTTGGTGTAAGTGTCTGAGTGCGTAAGTGAGTGGGTCTCTGAGTGGCTTTGTGAGTGAGTTGTTCTGTGAGTGGGTGTATCAGTGTCTGAGTGGGTCTGTCTGTGAATGCCTGAGTGGGTGAGTGGGTGTGTCAGAAGCTGGGTCCGTGACTGGGCCCCAACGCAACTACACCTGCCCCTTTATCCAAAAAGAGTCCACAGATTTTCACAAAATATCTACTCAAGTGGAGTACTTGCTACTGGTCAATTACTAAGTGCTATTTCTTTAGGTAAATGCCCAGTACATATTCTGCACTACAGCTGCATAATGGAGAATGATGAAATGTCACCTGTGGCCTTGCATGTATTTTGACAAAACGTATTGTGATTGTTCCTTGTGCCGTCTTTATCCAGATATTTGTGATAACATAAATCTTCCAATAGAGAAGACAACAAGGGTACAAAGAGGTAAATCACCACCAAACAACGGTCCTTCCTCTTAATTATATGGAGCAAGTGTTTCTTTGTTTGGTGGAGATGTCCTCATATTCCTCGGCATCCAGAACTCCTCACCAAAATCGGCGAGAAACACGGGTGGCGCTTGTGAAGCTGTCCATCATCTTGCCAAAAGGCAGGAACACCTTTGCATACAACAAAGGTGGGCGGGCCGAATGGGTAAAGCTTTCTTGTGATTTACAGATCTCCATACTCGTGGTCATTTAAAGGGAGAACCATGGTCTCTGCTCTCACCAGGACAAGAAAAAACCCACTCGTCACATATAGATTTTGCTCCAATAGATCAACGATTCATTCACCTCCACAAAGCATTTCAGATCGTTTTTCAATATAGGACAGATGAGAAAACACACTTGCTCTGCCTTTGCCAAGCTCAGGATTAAAGATCATATGTCCTTTAAAGGAAGTGGAGCTTCAACGGGGGTACCTGCTATGTTTATATGTGTAAGTGCCTACTGTTGAGGGTTCATTTCTGTGAAATGAGCATCAGGGCCAGAACGGTCCTAGAGTGCCCATCCCCCAGGGCCCGGCCACGATTTAATGGGGGAAGTGGGATGCGCAGACCCCATCCCCAGCCTCAACATATATGTGCATATTCTACTGGTAGGTAGTGAGGTATCTTCTGCTCACGGTCCAGTGGTTTTAATATCTAAGGCAAAGAATACAAAAACTGTGTCAAAGGGAACTCAAGCAACGACCGCCCCACGTTGTTAATTAGCAATTGCAACTTGCAACTGCTAAATTTTATCAAGAGTAAAAACAAATGGTTCCCTGTGCAATGCAAAAATATTCGTTATATAGTCAATTTTCAAGTCGTTGGTTCATGTATAACAATAACATCAAATGTTAGTCCATAGTCTTTATTCTCATATCTTATGCTCTCAAGAAGACTTGTTTGTACAAAAATTCAGTTTTTTGGAGACACAGCCATGAGCCAACACGTGTTTCGTCTATAGGACAATACCCAAAACCTTCCTCAGGGCCTGACTGCTTATTCAATATTGGAAATCACAGAGAGTATCCCCTTGACAGTTGTTGCCACAGTATATCCATAATCCAATTGTTATTGTGAACATAGTTCATGTAATCATCGCTCAATAGTAAAAGTTCCTCAGAGTTGGAGATTCACGAGCAATCCATACCCTCCGGCATTACGTGCCACGTTTCTTGGATTTCATATTAAAGATCTGTCCTAGAGAAGAATTTTATTATCAATTGATGATTCTTTCAATGACATTTCGATTCTGGATATACTATGGTGACAATTGTCGGGGGAAGATTGCTCCTGAATCTCCAACTCTGAGGACCCTGGGGCTCCTTCAAATACAAGCGCAAGAGACTGTGTTTGGGTTGTTTTTATTAAATTCTGGCAATATTCGCAAATATTTTTAAAAATCCCTGTGAATTTGGAAAGAAAAAATGCCTCTGAGACCTCAAGACCAATGCCTACCCTGCCCCCTTTTAATTTTTTTCACTTTTTTGGGAACTCAGCTGAGTCAGGGGAACCCCTTTATACATACTCATATTGATACTCAGAAAGCAAAACTGAAAAGTCCTCAGTAGATCCAAGCACATCACCATCATTGTAAGACTGACAAGTGTAACTGATGCCAATCACATACCTTCAGTAAGGCTCTTAATCGAGTGTTACACCCCATCTAACCGATTCAGTTTAATGCAGTGATAGCCCAATTAGTTAGATCATACTTCAGGACATCATAATACTTTCAGTTAGCCATGACTAAAACAAATTGGAAAAGGAAAAACCAGCAACTCAAAATTAACAGAGAGAAAGAACAGAAAGGCAACTGCAAAATAAATAGGAGGAATAAAACAGAGATGTCGAAATTTTGATAAACACCATGCTAGGAATACATAACAGGAAGCAATAAATATTACATTTAAAAAAAAACTCGATAATTAAATACAAGGACATATGAGCACAGCTGTTTGCATGCCACGTAAAGTGAAGGGATTTAATAATAAGATCAAGAGACAAAAGTCTCTCTCACTTGAATAACTTGAACACAAAAAATATGCGTTTGCCCAACAGATTCATTTAGACAAAAAAAATTTGATGCAGAGATGGGTGGGAGCGGTTCTATTTTTGCAGGCCAGGATGGGTGAGGGATATTCTAATTTTGAAGACAAAGAAAAAGAAAAACAGTGTTACCATCCTAATTAACAAAAATCTAACATATGTAGTAGGCTCAATCCCAACACAATGATGGTAACTGTTCCTAAAAAGGGGAGAACTCTGCAACTTATTCTAGTTGAGATATGGTGTGTTAAAAGGTAGAGTCGGTGGGATCGAAGTAAAGGTGGGGGGATTCCTCCTTTTGAAATTCGTGCCCTCACACACCCTTGCGAGTGGCGCTGCTGTCCCCCACAGTCCCCGCAAGAGGGCTCTTTGTCAGAGATCTTTTGTAGGAGGTGCCGCAGTTGTGCATGCGGGTGTGTGGGCCTAGTGAAAACGTGTGTGTGTGTGAAGATAAAATTACCTCACCGGAACACGAACACAATTTTATTCAAGGGTCCGAAAGATAAATTAAAATGAAGAGGACTGGAGCCTTTCCTAAGAGCAAATATGTAGGAGGGATAGGTATGCTCCCGCTGCTCTCAGTCCGTGGAAGTAGTGTGAAAGTGCAGTGGGGTCAACATGTTTCGCGCATAGGGCGGGTCCCTAATGGATCCTCAGTGCACTTCGTCAGGACTGTGAAAATTAATATAAAACTGTGGGAGTCCAGGAAAGACACTCTGTACTTCCACCCTACCTAAAATAAGGTCAAGTGCGTCTAAGCACTAGGAGACACGTATTATCCGTAGTCTCGTTATTCAAACCTGGTGGAGACACAAAAAAGAGACAGACAAAGCGCAAAACATAAAGAAAAATTCAAAAAGATTATACATAGGAATCCAAATGCTGTAGTAGTGGATCAGAGCCGCATAGAACTTCAAAGCATGCTCAATATAACATGCCTTAGTGTTTGTGATCAAGCACTTGTGTGCGTAGCAGTTGCAGCCAGTGTGTAAGCAAATTCGCACCGGCAGAGTAGTCGCCATGTATCAATTATATAACCGCTTTGCTTTGGCACGAATTCTCCCGCTTTGCGGGAGAATTCCACGCGTGTGGAAAACAGATGGCCCCCAGCTGTCTTCCGCACATGCCCACCGTGACATCAGACGGCCGGGGGCCGTCCAACGCACCGGAGAAGATAATGGTGACATATGTTAACGGCAAACAGGCTGGTTGACTTAGTGTGGAAAGACAATCAGCAATGTTGATGTGGTGGTCGTTGACCATTGCCAGTTGATGAGTATGGTGTAATCAAAATAGACCCCCAGGGAATAAATATAAGCTCAAACAGTGCGTGGGCTAATGGTGGAGAGATCATGGCGACTGAGGTCTCTGTTAAAATTCCGCCATAACATGCAAAGGTAGTGATGGCTATGCAGAGCATGTAATGCGGAACACAGTGAGACAACACGGCAGATGAAATAACGCATACCCCTCTGTAAGTAAGGATGGGCCTCGAAGGGGAGTGCTTCGGTTGAGAAAAGATAAAAGCTACATAATGCGAGAGAGGGAAAGTGACTCCTTAAGCCCGTCAACGGAACCAAAAACGTAGTGAATATACCTGTGTTTGTGGCCTGCAGCAGTTGGAGCATACTTACTATGTTCCCCTCTCTTGACAGCCTGTTTACCTGCCCTACCGATTAGAATCGACTGTAGCGAGTGGAAGGAGCCCCTGTCTAGTTATAGCCGGGCAACTTCCTGAGACCAGCAGTGACGGTGTGGGCGTGTCCTATTACGTAAGTTGCATCGGGAGAGATTGCGGGTAAGTATGGCGGCCATGATGGAAGAGTATAAATGGAACTAAGTCGAGCAGTATATATGTGGGGGCTATAGAGCTGAACCACATAAAAGTGGTAAACATGAATACATTCTCACAATTGGCGAGTGTGCAGTGTATAGAAGGACTGACTAAGGGCAATACATTGGATAATGCAGTTTATATGCAGTTTATAAACGCAGGATTCATGTGTGCCAAGGGCGGGAATAATAAACAAATCTTAATACTAGCCGCTGATGATAGTGGAGCTTGCATTAGCTGGAATTCATTTTAATATTAAGGCCCTTTATATCGTGAGATGGTCATAGAGGACGTGCTGTGTTATACCAGTGGCAAACAGGTGCTCTCCCTGTAGTCAGCAGAAGGGAGATTAATTTTAGTTATTAACATGTGGTAGTTGTTGCTTGACAAATGGACCCAATGTAGCCATTGCGATCATAAGGATGATAACTGTTACAGAAAACAATGTAGGTTTCTCTGGTGACAGGGAACGGCGTTGGGAGGGAGTAATAAGTACCCTAAACAGTCCCACAGTCTCTGCCAAGGATCTCAGGTGACCACATAAATTCTAATTGGATCTGGAGTTAAGACACCAGTTCCAAACCATGGTATGTCGTCATTCAAACTGCCCAAGTTGCTTTTTAAGAGGAACACCCACCGTTGTTCTTGTCTAAATAATGTGCGTGTGGACCAGTTGGGATTTGATTCAATTATAGTTCAACGAAGACCTTCTGGGGGATGATTTTTCTCTAGGCAGTGGTCCTGTAGCCTTATGTTGGTTTTCCTACTGAGACTAGACTCAATCCCAGCATATTAACAAAACAGAAGGAATAAAGCTGGGATTAAAAGTAGAAACACAACATTTACCTTAATAAATGTGTACGCCAGAGTTACTGACTATCATGAGTTTTGGAAAAATTAGATAACGTCTTTCCACACAATGCCGATTTGACTCTTGCTGGAGACTTCAACAGCTACATGGACAAAATTCCTGACAGAAGACCTCAAGAAAATTCCAGACATTTTTTTTTAAAGAGGAAGAGCTTATTGCATGGAAAACTGCCAACATTGCAGATGAAGATTTCTCATTTTTCTTCAACCTACGACCTTCCTACTTAAAAATAAATTATTTACTGTTTAGTTTAAAAAATCCTCAATTTCCGCACTAATAAAGACCTTATTTTGTTTTTGTCTGATCATGCTCCCATGAAAATCATCTTCCATTCAAATACTGATAACCCAATTCATATCATGATGGAGGATTCAATACTGATTCAACACCACCCTCCAGAGCAACCAATACATTGTGTGACATCACTAAAAACAATGTGGGGTGCTTACAAAGCCTTGCTACATTGCAAAATCATACAGCTAGATGGACAGAGAGAATGGAATCAATCAGGTAAAACAAGAAAACTCGGAAGGACATTATAGCCTTAGAGTCCACCGTAGCAGGCTATAACGGTCATTAAAGGCCCACTCCAGCGTTAGAGGGAGCAGGCCTTTAATGGCCTGTAGAGCCCACTATGGAGGGCTCTAAGGCTATTAGAACATCCCGCCCCTAGAGGGAAGAATGTTCCAATTTGAAAATCAAATGCCACATGGAGCCCAAGGGGACTGAAATTCCCTCAGGCTCCGTGAGGCCCTTTGTTCACAGCAACAGGTGTGAACAAACATTGGAATGTTGGAGCTCACAGATTTTACTGGCCGTTAGAAGGCCAGAGCACTCCATTGTTTTCAATGGAGCTCCCAATATTCCAACGTTCTAATAATTGATTGGAAAACATATACATCAAGCAACAATGACTTGTCCACCTCTCAGCATCTTATCAAACTAAAGTTCACAATGGCAAATAAAAATGTGTCAATTTCTGCCAATTACATCATCCTCAACATCAATGCCAAATATCACACATCTGGCAATATAAATGGCAGAGTGTTTACGAACTATCTTAAGTGTGGGAGGGTATACTCAGACGTGAGTCCCTTGCTCATTGCACCATCAGGATTCAAGCAAGCTGGGCCGACGACGGCTGAAATGCCAGAAACCGGTCCCCGGAAGCTTGTTTCCTTACCAGTGTAAGAATTGGCTTGGTAGTTTGGTTTGCCCTGTTCCCATGATGCCGTGGGTTAGGAACAGACTAATTTGCATGTAGCCAGGTTCTGAGCTGGGATGGTGCAGTGAGCTAAAAAACGGTGATGGATTAAGCCCTGATCTCTTGACTGGGTAGGAGTATTCTGCATCATTCAGAAACTCTGTCCATCACCACCCCCTTTTCCAAAATCGATTTTGTCCACACTAAGTGTGGGAGGGTATACTCAGACGTGAGTCCCTTGCTCATTGCACCATCAGGATTCAAGCAAGCTGGGCCGACGACGGCTGAAATGCCAGAAATCGGTCCCCGGAAGCTTGTTTTCTTACCAGTGTAAGAATTGGCTTGGTAGTTTGGTTTGCCCTGTTCCCATGATGCCGTGGGACAGGAACAGACTAATTTGCATGTAGCCAGGTTCTGAGCTGGGATAGTGCAGTGAGCTCAAAAACGGTGATGGATTAAGCCCTGATCTCTTGACTGGGTAGGAGTATTCTGCATCATTCAGAAACTCTGTCCATCACCACCCCCTTTTCCAAAATCGATTTTGTCCACACTAAGTGTGGGAGGGTATACTCAGACGTGAGTCCCTTGCTCATTGCACCATCAGGATTCAAGCAAGCCGGGCCGACGACGGCTGAAATGCCAGAAACCGGTCCCCGGAAGCTTGTTTCCTTACCAGTGTAAGAATTGGCTTGGTAGTTTGGTTTGCCCTGTTCCCATGATGCCGTGGGACAGGAACAGACTAATTTGCATGTAGCCAGGTTCTGAGCTGGGATGGTGCAGTGAGCTAAAAAACGGTGATGGATTAAGCCCTGATCTCTTGACTGGGTAGGAGTATTCTGCATCATTCAAAAACTCTGTCCATCACCACCCCCTTTTCCGAAATCGATTTTGTCCACACTAAGTGTGGGAGGGTATACTCAGACGTGAGTCCCTTGCTCATTGCACCATCAGGATTCAAGCAAGCCGGGCCGACGACGGCTGAAATGCCAGAAACCGGTCCCCGGAAGCTTGTTTCCTTACCAGTGTAAGAATTGGCTTGGTAGTTTGGTTTACCCTGTTCCCATGATGCCGTGGGACAGGAACAGACTAATTTGCATGTAGCCAGGTTCTGAGCTGGGATGGTGCAGTGAGCTAAAAAACGGTGATGGATTAAGCCCTGATCTCTTGACTGGGTAGGAGTATTCTGCATCATTCAGAAACTCTGTCCATCACCACCCCCTTTTCCAAAATCGATTTTGTCCACACTAAGTGTGGGAGGGTATACTCAGACGTGAGTCCCTTGCTCATTGCACCATCAGGATTCAAGCAAGCCGGGCCGACGACGGCTGAAATGCCAGAAACCGGTCCCCGGTAGCTTGTTTCCTTACCAGTGTAAGAATTGGCTTGGTAGTTTGGTTTGCCCTGTTCCCATGATGCCGTGGGACAGGAACAGACTAATTTGCATGTAGCCAGGTTCTGAGCTGGGATGGTGCAGTGAGCTAAAAAATGGTGATGGATTAAGCCCTGATCTCTTGACTGGGTAGGAGTATTCTGCATCATTCAGAAACTCTGTCCATCACCACCCCCTTTTCCAAAATCGATTTTGTCCACACTAAGTGTGGGAGGGTATACTCAGACGTGAGTCCCTTGCTCATTGCACCATCAGGATTCAAGCAAGCCTGGCCGACGACGGCTGAAATGCCAGAAACCGGTCCCCGGAAGCTTTTTTCCTTACCAGTGTAAGAATTGGCTTGGTAGTTTGGTTTGCCCTGTTCCCATGATGCCGTGGGACAGGAACAGACTAATTTGCATGTAGCCAGGTTCTGAGCTGGGATGGTGCAGTGAGCTAAAAAACGGTGATGGATTAAGCCCTGATCTCTTGACTGGGTAGGAGTATTCTGCATCATTCAGAAACTCTGTCCATCACCACCCCCTTTTCCAAAATCGATTTTGTCCACACTAAGTGTGGGAGGGTATACTCAGACGTGAGTCCCTTGCTCATTGCACCATCAGGATTCAAGCAAGCCTGGCCGACGACGGCTGAAATGCCAGAAACCGGTCCCCGGAAGCTTGTTTCCTTACCAGTATAAGAATTGGCTTGGTAGTTTGGTTTGCCCTGTTCCCATGATGCCGTGGGACAGGAACAGACTAATTTGCATGTAGCCAGGTTCTGAGCTGGGATGGTGCAGTGAGCTAAAAAACGGTGATGGATTAAGCCCTGATCTCTTGACTGGGTAGGAGTATTCTGCATCATTCAGAAACTCTGTCCATCACCACCCCCGTTTCCAAAATCGATTTTATCCACACTAAGTGTGGGAGGGTATACTCAGACGTGAGTCCCTTGCTCATTGCACCATCAGGATTCAAGCAAGCCGGGCCGACGACGGCTGAAATGCCAGAAACCGGTCCCCGGAAGCTTGTTTCCTTACCAGTATAAGAATTGGCTTGGTAGTTTGGTTTGCCCTGTTCCCATGATGCCGTGGGACAGGAACAGACTAATTTGCATGTAGCCAGGTTCTGAGCTGGGATGGTGCAGTGAGCTAAAAAACGGTGATGGATTAAGCCCTGATCTCTTGACTGGGTAGGAGTATTCTGCATCATTCAGAAACTCTGTCCATCACCACCCCCTTTTCCAAATACGAACTATCTTAAACCAAGAAAGAAAAAACGAACTTTCCTCCCTTTCAACAATGCTTTAGGGAATTCCCCCACTCTAAAGAAGTATAAAGCTTATATCTAAGTGCTAATACAGTTTCCACTCTTAACAAAAAATGATAAAACAGCACTGAAACCAGATATATCTGAAGAAGAAATGACAAAGATAATCAAAGGTTTTTTCAAAATTGAAGGTGCCAGGTACACATGGGTTCCCCTTCATAAGAGTTTCACAATATCTATATCAACAACTGAAACTCTAAACCCGCTTCACCAATTTCATTGCTTTACGTTCCGTGGTGCTCATTTAGTGAGACCTCAGCAACGTTCATTCCATAAGCATGGAAGGACCCACAATACACAAATAAATTCTGACCAATTTCACTTTTAAAAGTGGACTTCAAAATATTTGCAAATACCCTTGCATCTTGCCTCCCACTTGTTATGCTATTTCTTGTAAAGGCAGTTCAAAAAAGGGAGAATATGTTTTTAATATGCTTTTAATACCAGACTTCTCTCCAAAATATTGGCTGCGACAAATACACTAGAAGGTATGGTGAGCTATTTCAAGAGGCTATGATAGACCGATTTTGGCCACTAGACAAAAGTACAAACACTCCACGTGGGTCAGATGTAATCACTCCCTTTCTGACACACTCCCATTGCCAATATTTCTATCCAGTAACAATCATAAGCTCCCATATGATCTGATGCAAAAGGTTACCTAAAAAAAATTTTCATATAAAAATCAGATCTTACAGTGTGGATAGAATGCATATATCCTTTCTATTCTAAGCATCCCCTTTTGGACAATACATGTCAGTTTATTCAGATGTATGGAAGATGTCACATTTAGAGACTCTTTAGCAGCCAAGATTACTGAATTCTTTACTTCCAACTCGGGCACTGCATCGAGTTGTGATGTTGAATGGGAGACTTAACGTAGTGATGCAGCAGTGGGTATTCAACATGATTTAGAGAGAGACCTTCAGAAGTTGGAGAAAGATCTCCATGACCGAGACAACAAGCTAGGTAGTAGCCTGGGAGAGCTTTTGCAATTGCTGGAAATACGTGAACAATGCAATGTAACTTTGGAGCAGCTAAGATGCCATGATTACAAATACTAATTAAACTTGGTGCACAAGGAGGAGGGACGATTGGGAAGGTTCCTTGCCTGGTTGGTATGTCAGATAGTAGTGGGGCTGTTATTACTCACCTGGTGTCATTGGATGGCACCGTTGTTTTTCAGCAGAAACATATAGATAAGGCTTTCAGATCTTACTATGTGTCCCTTTATCGACTGCCGGAGCTAGAATTTCCGAAAGCATTGGAATCCTTCTTAGAGTCTCTTCCGCTACAGTCTCTTCTGTAGATGGTATGAGAACGATCAGGTAGTCCAGTATCAGATGTGCAGGTGAGGGAAGCTATAGAGACATGGCAATAGATAAGACATCTGGTGCAGACAGGTTCCTGATGGAGTTTTGTAAGGCATTTGTTGTTGTCCTGGAGCCTAAATTGGTGGAAATCTATGGGGAGGCCTATGGAAAGGGAATCCTCCCTGTATCGACAAGAGAGGCACTGGTAGTGCCCCTGCTTAAGGCTGTGTCGCTATTGTGGCTCCCCCGGATTTTCGACCCCTCTTCATGCTGAACTCTGATTATACGATTCTCAATAAGGTATTAGCAGCCAGGCTGTTACTCCATATGCAGGCTTAGATCCACGGGAATCAAAATGAATTTTTACTGACATATACCATCACTAACAACCTGCAAAGACTTTATTTAGGTCTGTACACCCATCAACTACCGCCTGACTCTGCTGGAGCAATTGTGTCAGTGGATCTTGAGAAGGTCTTTGACACAGTGCGCTGGGATTTCCTGAAATCCACTATGCATCATATGGGCCTCAGTGCTAATTGGATGAGATGGGTCAGGCTGATCTACACTCACCCAATGACTAGGGTTAAAACAGGGTGCATGATTTCAGAGGCCTATGAGGTGTTTAGGGAAACAAGACAGGGCTGTTACTTGTCTCCCCTCTTATTTGCACTGTCGGGAAGCTTTGAAAAGAGGAAATGGATTGGGGTTTAGACAGGATGGCTCAGTGAATGTTATTCCTTATTCGTGGATGATCTACGTATTTATCCTCGGGATGGTGTAAAGGATATTCCTCAGGCTCAGCGACTCCTGGAGAAGTCTGAAGAGTGCTCGGGCCTACGGGTAAATAAGAGTAAGATGTGTGTGTTTCTGGTGATCGCAGGTTTGGATCGCCCAGTTTCTTCCATCTGGCATAGTCTGGGTTGCATGAACCTTTAGATAGTTGGGTATCCAGATCTTCCATGCTCTTGAGGACCTGCAGAAGGAAAATCAGGTATTTGTTCAATTACTTCCTGAGTGGTTTTTGCTGTATGCTTAAACTACCAACCATGTTGCACCTTCTAAAACGATCATGCTTCGTAGACTTCTTTACTTTTTTGTAAATCTTCTGGTGAAAATTCTGGTCTCCTGGTTCAGGAGACTTAATGCACTCCTTCATAACCTGATTTGGGATGCGGGTGCCAGAGGGTTGCATTAGCTAACCTCTGTTGCCATCCACTTGTTGGGTGGTCTGGGAGTACCGGATTTGAATAGTACTTTCTAGCAGCTCAACTCCAGTGCATCATGAGATGGCTTGATGGAGTGTGCATAGCGGATCTTGGTCTTGTAGGCAACTAACCCAACCAGGAACTCCTGTTGTGAAAAATGTTACGTCTGGCAAACTGGATTCCCCACCAGAACATCCTTTTGTCTACTGCCCTTACGCGGGTTGCGAGTCCCTAATGGCGAACCATTTACTTTCTTTAGTTCAAGGCAGCTGGTCCCCTGGACCGAGTACCTGTTGGTGACCCAAAAAGACTGTTTCCAAATGAATGCTCAAATTGCTTTTGAAGAGCTGGTGAAACAGTTAGGCCAGCCTGTGGGACAATTCATCACTTATGAAGCCCTTACTCATGCTACATGGGATTTGTGGGGGGGATGCGAGAGTGGAACCACCAATGCATTCGGTCCTTCAGTTATTTCTGACCCTGGGATCGGAATCTCACTTGGTTTTGGGGTTCTAAAAGTCAATAAATGGGCTGGTAATTCAACCTTTGAGCTCGTTGGTCAGCTAATTTTGGAAGGGATATAACAGGCGCTGAATGGGGGAGGGTACTTGTGTATCCAAAGGTTTTTCGCAACACACATCTTAAATATATTTAATTTAATTACTTCTATATTACATATCTCACTCCTCACAGGATCCAGACAATATATATGGTGGCGAGCCAAGGGATTGCCCTCACTGCACAACTATAGGAGCAGAATTTGGACACATTACCTGGGGGTGTCCTGAACTTGTAGGGTTCTGGGAGGAGGTAATTTTGCATGTTAATAAGACACTGTCTAGATCCTTCACTGATATATGTGCTGTTTGTTTCTTGGTTTCTTCTGAAGGCCAGACCCCAAGAAGGTGGGGAATAGATCTGTGGACTTGGCCCTGGCTTTGGCCAGGCAACATGTTGCCATGGCCTGGAAATCAGCCTAGGGACCTAGTGTGGGGACATGGTTGTCTGATGTTAATCACTTGGCACGGGTTGAAGAAAGGGCACTTCAGAAGGGGAAAGACAGGGCGAACGTCATACACATATTGCTCTTCTCTGGGGGGGAAGCGGTTGATGAATGGGGGTCCCCTGGGGGTGAGAGAACAGCTGACATTGCGGAAGGATAGGCTGTGGGGTGGAGTCCTGGTAGGTGGTGCATAGATTCTGCTGTAGATGGAATGGGTTGCCTTTCTCTGACCCGACCCCCCCCCTCCACCTGCTCCCCGCTCCGCAGCAATTGATGTTGACCTGAAATCCTATAACGAGCCTTAGACACGCATGGGAACAGATAATGTTCAGATTTTAATGTGTATATTTTAAATATGCATTAATATTATCTTATGGTATTTAGAGCTCCCAAAAAAGAGTGCATAACTGGATCCCTAGCCCCATCAGACCACACGATTATGCCCACATCAGTAGCAGTTGGGGGGGGGGGGGGGGGCGTGAGGGGGGGGGGTTTGGGGGGTGTTATTAGGTACCATCGTCCTATCAAGAAGGATGCCTGCGGTTAGGATATATAGTTGGTTCCTACAGAAGTGGGATATCCGGGCGGTATACTGTAGGCTCCCGTGGTGTGGTTATTGTTAGACCCTGGGGATGGCTGCCACGGCAGGGTACTGGCATGGACATGTTGAAGCGGCATTGGGGATACTGGCATTGCCCCCATAGGACGACTAGCTGTGTTTGATGGTGACTAGGGGGGGGGGGGGAGTTTGATAGGTAGAAAAAGCAGATACTGAATTGTGTTGCTAACCAGACACCTCAGTGAGGTGATCGTTGTGACATTTTCTTTGAAGGGACGAATTGGTGCGCAGCCCGACCTCCGGGATATGGGCTGAATGGCAGTGTATGACTTTATTGCTATTCCTATGCTTTGAAGTGTCATGAGTGTAATGGTTGACCCAATCCGAGGTCTTGTTTATAATTCTGCAATAAAAACAAATTTAAAAAAAATAAAAATAAATAACTGGATCCCTAGCAAGTGTGTGTGTGCTTCTGCTGCTCGAGTGTGGGAATATAATAGTAGATCCGAAAAACTGATTCAGTACTTATTTTGAACTGTATTACTAATAGCTGTAATCCCAGGAATCGGACTCAGAATGTATACTGTACTGCATTGTTGTTTTTTCGAAAATGCCAATAAACAAAAGTGGTACATAAATAAATGTATGTTTTCAATATGAATGCATAATTATCAATGTAATTTGTTTCATTGCAACAGGATAATTCACCTTGCTGAAATATAATGTGTTGTTTTGTTAATAAATATTGAAAATATATTCCTAGTTTTATAGCGTTCTTGAGTCTCCTAGGACTGCTTGTTACCTAATACACACCTTATACATGTAATACTAAATGAACTGCAAGAGGTCGCAGTTCACTAGCTTCTCTGTCTCATGTTGGTACAATTAGTGCCAGAGGGTCTAGGGCACCCTTGCTCAGTCCATGTTTTGAAAATAATTCCAGTAAACTTATCAGTGTGTCCAAAGAGAAGTTTCAATGCTCTTGAGGGAAACCTGGATAAAGAAAGGCCTATTACCTACCTAAACAATTATTCAGCTATGGAAACATCGCCCATTCAAGGATGTCAACTAACTGAGCCTCTCCCAAAAAGAAAAGGGAAACTAATCACGAATAGTTAGTCTTTTACAAAAAAACACCAGATATAAGAAATTCTCTAACAATGAGTACAATAGGATGTAAATTAACAAAACACCATCCGGTACGCCACACACTAAATGGAGGTATCTAAATACTGTACCAACCCAAAACACAGCACTAAATTTAAAAATGGACAGAATTTGATTCTTTGTCAGGTGAAAACCTCTACATACCCATATCGAATCTGATACACTAAGTATTTCATGGTTGTTTGCCAATGTGTTTTTATCTGAATCAACTCAATGTTTTTATTTTACACAGAGCTCTTTGGTCCAGACAAATTCCAATGAGCTAGTTTCTTGGACGATATTAAGTGCTGAAAATACCAAGAAGACTATATCAATCTGGAACATCTATTTTTAACCGCACAAGTTGACCCCATGCAGGAACCGCATTAATAAGCGGACACCAAACCTTATTACCCAGATTACTAGAGCCCCCTTTAATCCTCCTTGTAGAAACGCTGAAAAACGACTCACCCCTTAATAAGCTAAGAATCAGACTCCTACGTCCTCAGTTTTTGATTCCCTACAACAAATAACCTGGATCTTCCCACTTCTCAGACAACAGAAAAACGGTGGAAGATTGACGTGGATGTCAAACACACAGAATGTAATATAAAATAACGAACTCTCATCTCTGAAGAGCAGAAAAACACACCGAAGATCAAACCAAGATCTTTCCACAGAGGACCGCCTTGATATCTGTATATTGATGAAATCCCACACATCTAACACATTTACAGATCCTGCTCATCATCCCAGTTGTTTGCCTTACCTAAAAGCTGTTCCCTCTCTTATTCCATTAGTGATCGACTCATGGACGGACATGTCCCACCTTCACTATTGCGCCAATGGTCTTCACTTATGATTATATATCCCCTCTCGGTTCCAGTCCTTACCCCCTACTACATACTGTTTTGCCCATTGCGATATGCCAATCTTTTTCTTATTACTTGCTTTAAATAATAATAAAAACATACCTGAGAAATAAAAAGTTTTTGCAAAAAAATAAAAATACTTAAAAATATTGTACCTGAAAGAGCATGGTTCTGTTCTTCTCTGAATCTGTGGGCTGTACATGACTGGGGGCACTTGCATGTCTCCGGCGAGGAGGTATTTTAACACTGGCATCGTGAACCCTCCTCTGCATCACCCCAGTTACGCTGTTGCACCGCGAGCGGAACTCTTGTTGATCGTCAAATCCAGAGTCCTCCAAAATCCGCTCATGGAAGGTGACCCGGCTTCCAGTCAGGTTTGTCTGGCTGCCAACGGTGAACATCCCTGAATGACCAGTCGTCCTGGCGTTTCCATTATCGCACTCAAGTTCCTCAAACGGACTGTCCACAGGAGAACATGGCCCATCGCCCTCAGTGAGAGGCAGATCGGTGCAGGAATCATTACTCCGCTGCTCACTCAGCAGCTTTAGCCGCTGACGCTCATGCTGGCTGAATTTCTCAATGCAGTCATCAATTAGCGTGGAGGGAGCTTTTTTGTGAGCCACAGTCACTTTTCCACAGTACAGAACCTCAAACTTCTGAGAGTTGTAAAAAGCATCTTCACCATCTTTACTGCTCTTAGAGTCCTCTTTCAATGCAACTTTGGAGACTTGCCGGATACTGCTTATAACTTCTGGAACCTGCACAAAACAAGAAATAAGGGAAATTAATACATTGCACTTAGAGAATAAGCTAAGCAGTAAGAACTTTAAGAGGCAGAATTCCTTCTCCTAGTAAACAGAAAGATGATCAAATCGAGCAGTGAATGGTAATTTTAGAATAATACAAAATATGATTACAAAAGATATCCCAGCGCTTGGCATATGCCTCATTTATAAAGTAACAACCATGTAATGTGTGCAGAGTAAAGAAAAACTGCAGTTGTAGGGTTAGCATAAATGTGTATAAGCCCTTTTCTCGTGCGGATCCAAATCGAAAACAATTTTAGTAAGAGGAAACCCTTTCACTGATAATTTCGCAAACCATGGAGATGTTTCTCCTGTCCCACACCTCATTACCGTGTTGTGTATGTTTATGCATAGTGTTTGGGTGAGAAACGCCTTAACTCCTTGCAAATGTTAGCGAATCCTACAATGTTAACCACATTGTGCGTCTTACCATCTTTTTCAATGGCCACTCTCCTGGGAACAGCAATGTTCTCGTGCATTACCACACTTATCACAGTGGAAGATTATGACCTATTGGTGCAATCTTTTGCATCCTTAAGTGCATCCTACACCAATAACATCTAGAGTTTGATCTGAGAATCAAGATCTGGGGTTTGTGGGCACAGTCCGCTATATTTGTCTATTACCTATGAGGACAAGAAATGCTAAAAGTCGATCTCGGCATGTCTGACATACATGTGGGCATGATGGCTCAGGGAAATAGCTGGCCGCTGACGCAACTGTCTACGACCCACATGTAGGCCTGGGCAATCATTTCATTACTGAGACGTAATTTGCGCAATTTTTGCATAAATTCCCAAATCAAGCTACTTTTGCACAGTTATGTGCCATTTGAAGTAAAAAAAAATCCACAAACATGCAGTTTGCAGTAAAAATGTACAGCAAGTGTCTGTCGTTTGCAGGGCTTTAGCTTAAATGGGTCCTTGCACCAAAAATTGCCGAGAGGATGCATTTGCACTTATATATAGCATGAAATAATGGATTCACATTTTGTGTAATTTTTATGTAATTTCGATAATAAAGCAAAAGCAAATTACACAAATTTCGTACACCCTTACCCGCAGGTCACAATTTTTAAACACCGGAAGGACCTAACCAGCCTTTTATTTTTCTAAGTATATCAACAGACTTTTAATAAATTGTATAATAGTTGCATTGCATGCAAAACACCAACAACAGTGGTATAAAGTGCAATACAAAAATACCTTATTAATATCACATAAGCAGTCAATAGAGCAGCGTTCTGTAAATTTGCCTTTTTGTGATATTCTTCAACCTGTTCTTATTTTCAGGTGCTCCCCACCGCTGTGCTGTGCTTAACATTTGGACTTCTGTGGACTCCCAACTGAATCATTACTGATTACGTGGATTCAACACAGACCTAATATTTCAAATCTGCAATGGTTTATCAAGGGATGTGTTTCTGTGCCCTTCAACAACTGTGTTGTGTAGAACTGACTTGTAATGGGCGACCAACCAACAGAGAAACTGAGCTTATTTTTGGTATATTCTTATTTAAGCGAATGCCAGCAATACTGAAAAAAAAGATATTAACGCAACAGAATATAAAAGCATAGAATTTACGCACATTATAAAAATATATTCACAACAAGTTTAAAAGTATAATTTAATTATTTTTTTAAAACGGAGAACTTGAATTTCACCTTTTACCTTCTATTTTGTTGGTTTGATGGAATCTCTTTGTTTATTATTCCAGGTTTAAAAATACATAAGAATTATTAAAGAAATTAGAAATTGAGAAATTTGTATTTTGATCCGATAAGACAACGTGAGTTTTTTTTTTAAGTATTGGAGGAAACATAAAGGCAACCTTAGAATATTATATTTTACAGTAAATGATTAACTAAATATAGAAGGACTTTCCGCAAACTGATACTTTGATGTACCAATCGAATTTGACAAAGTCAACGACAACAAAGCCTACAAAAACACCATGAAACCAACAGCAACGTTCCCCAAAGAAGCATAATCGGAAAAGCAGAAACAAACATTGGCAAAGTTAAGAGGTCTCACCTTTTGGTTTTGCTAATGCTGTTCAACTTAACACCCAAAAAGACACCTCAAAGTGTGTCGTATTTAAATCCATCCCAACAATAATGAAACAAAGGATATTTAAGGAGTGCATGTTTTGTACAGCACTTGGCAGGGCAGCTTCTTTAAAAAAAAGATTTACACAAGTCACTAGGAACAAAGAGATTAATAGAGTAATCACAGCAGAACGTATAAACCAATTATGCACATGAAGTCAGTCACTACAGATCTCAGTGCAATGCAAGGGTCTGGAAATCTCCGCTAATCTCATGACAACATGGAGCTGACAAAAGTACAGGCCTGTGTAAACTACTATCAGAACGGTGTCTGATGAGCCCGATGGATGGCAGTGGAGAAGGTATCTGGTGGTGACACAGTGCCACTGGCATCCCCTTGTCATCCTCTGGTCAATGGATACCCAAGAGATGCAGGAGGAGAGGGAGACAGTGAACCATCAGCTTCCACTTCTCCACCACCCTTGGGTCCATGTAGAACCCGTGGAGGTGACGGATCAGGGCCTGCCCTGACAATAAATGTAACCCTGTTTTTTTCTGTTTACTGCTTAAAAGAGATGAAATATAAACGTGTTTTCGGCACGGTTATGTCCCAGTAGTGACCAGGTTCCGCTGCGTGATCTTATGTACAAAACCGTGGAGTGCAAATTCACACCAAGATGGTGAAGCTTACATTAGGCAGCTCCCTGCAATGAGATATAAAAGGATCTAAATCATGGATATCCAAGTTAGGTCCAGAAGGCTGGTTCCATGTCCACATAACCAGTATCCAGTTAACTACTGACAAACCAAATAAGTTAGATTTAGATTAAATGCAGGTAAGGGCATTATATGATGACATCCTGGAGTCATAGCAGGGATCCAACCCTCCTAGACCTAAAATGGACATCCTTAATCTTGACAGTGTATTTGAACCTTCACAGGAAGCCTTCCTGATACCTAGGTACTGATGTAAGGCTCTTATTAGGATATTTGAGCTTTAGTAATGTTTAAAATCTGGTACCATCTTATTTCAACATTACAGTAACGGTCAAAGAAGCAAGTAACATAGCTAGAATACCGGATGGACAGTAGCATCACCTAAAAAGAGGAGTAACAAAAGATATTTCTAGGTGTAGATGTGCTACTGGGTGCTACCCAATATATGTACCCAATATATGTAATCCACTAAGGCTTTCAATCAAATAAAATGTAGATTCCAAACAATCATGGCAGGTGTTGCCGTGACTTTGGAAATCGTCTAAGCAGCGGACGGCACAGAAGTGACAGGGCAAATCATGATTCACGTCTACAAAGGCACACAGGAAACTGGAACAGGCCTGCCCTTCACTGTGGTGAGATTCCATTTAAACATAAAAGTACATTTGTCAACTTGAAAATGCCCTAATTTCAAGCGATAAAATTGCCTCACTAGAGAAACAGGAAAAAACATACAAGATTCTGCAGGGCTCAGGGAATGTTATCAAACATGTGTATAACAACAAGGAGAGTAAGGGAAGTTTGCACAGTCTTATGTGTGGTGGGAACTCCTGGTCCCCTAAACTAGAATTAAACAAACAGTGGAGGAGTACCCCCTATGGGCCAAAAAGAATTAATACCAAGAAGAGATTCCTTCAGTATCAGGAGCTTAAGGCCTTGGTTTTAGCAAGAGATTGCCCCAACCTTTTTATATTGGACAGTCATAGTCCTTATAGAAGACCCCTCACTCACCAACCTAGTTGGTGACATGCTTCATCATCGGGGTCCCACCCCATAGGCCGAGTGCCTACAGGGTGTGCTGCGACACCTGGTTACAGTGGAGCGGGTTTTTTTGTTTTTTATATGTGCGAATGGTAATTATGAAAAGTGTGTTAAAAAGGGTTCGAGTCTACTCACACCAAGAATTTATTCTGGAGTGCTCGGACCCTATTAAAAATATGTGTTGCACCAGTGCCTATTTAGGAAGGGTTAGGTGCTACGAGACGTGTGAAAAAGAATAAATAGCGTAGTGTGCTATGTGAATTATTTACAAGTTAAAATAGGTCTACATGTTTCAACCATAGGTCGTATTAGGTGGTTTTCGTCAGGACCGTGTTGTTTGGAAGGGGTGGTACACCCACGCTAAGGAGTGTCCAGTCCTCATCCAAATACAGACCATAAATGGTGGTCTGGTGTTAAAAAAGTGCTTTTTCCTGTATTCAGGAGAAAAACACTTGAAGCTGCGATTTGCGCTTCATGGGCATCGAGTTGGCCAAGACTGCAGGTATCCGTTACTTGCGGCTTCTGCTCGTCAGGCTACACAACCTACTTGGTTCTGCACTCGGACATGCCCCAAGTAGGTTGTGTAGCCTGACGAGCAGAAGCCGCAAGTAACGGATACCTGCAGTCTTGGCCAACTCGATGCCCATGAAGCGCAAATCGCAGCTTCAAGTGTTTTTCTCCTGAATCCAGGAAAAAGCACTTTTTTAACACCAGACCACCATTTATGGTCTGTATTTGGATGAGGACTGGACACTCCTTAGCGTGGGTGTACCACCCCTTCCAAACAACACGGTCCTGACGAAAACCACCTAATACGACCTATGGTTGAAACATGTAGACCTATTTTAACTTGTAAATAATTCACATAGCACACTACGCTATTTATTCTTTTTCACACGTCTCGTAGCACCTAACCCTTCCTAAATAGGCCCTGGTGCAACACATATTTTTAATAGGGTCCGAGCACTCCAGAATAAATTCTTGGTGTGAGTAGACTCGAACCCTTTTTAACACACTTTTCATAATTACCATTCGCACATATAAAAAACAAAAAAACCCGCTCCACTGTAACCAGGTGTCTCAGCACACCCTGTAGGCACTCGGCCTATGGGGTGGGACCCCGATGATGAAGCATGTCACCAACTAGGTTGGTGAGTGAGGGGTCTTCTATAAGGACTATGACTGTCCAATATAAAAAGGTTGGGGCAATCCCTTGTTAAAACCAAGGCCTTAAGCTCCTGATACTGAAGGAATCTCTTCTTGGTATTAATTCTTTTTGGCCCATAGGGGGTACTCCTCCACTGTTTGTTTAATGTTATCAAACAACCACAAGCCCATTTCATTATAAGTTATTGTGGTTAGAAAGTAACTCAAGCAAAACAAACTATCTACGTTTAGGAAAATTAGGTATCTGCAAACTGTTTTCACAATTCTTTGCCTTTAGCTAAATTATTTCCCTTTTGTGCCCCACTCCTTTCACTTGTCCGGCAAAACACAAGGCTGGTGCACCACCTTTCTGCACCACTTATACAACTGAAAGCCAGGTGAGCACCCAGCCGGGTGAACAAGGCTAACCGAGGTGCTGCCTGGGTCTGGTGGAGTTCTATGGCATATTGGTACCAGGGATGCATCTGTTACCACTGATGACGAGGAGTGAGAGATTCGAGTGAGGGAGACAATGTGCCCAAATAGACTACGTTCAGCAACAAATGTCTGCTCCAGTTCTAAAGGCTCAAGCAGAATGTGAGGGCCAATAACCTGGAAGTGGGCCAATAATGGCCGCCACGGCCCACTGTGGTAGGCTATAAGTTATAGCCTTTAAAAAATATAAATCACACTGCTCATAAGCATTCATCTCTGCTTTTATGAGTGCACTTCTGCGCTGTTCATTCTTCAGTTAGTGCTGTTTTCTCTCCCCCACAGCCTCTGTCTACCTCACTCCTCAGCATAACTTCTACGTGAGGCGAGACGGAATAGAGGGGGAGTCGGAGGCTGTGAATTGCAGCACTGAAATCTTGATAGCAGTGGGGTTATGCTGGTGTTTATGACGTGAAGCCGAGCCGCTGTCTTGATTGGAGGCCCCAACATTCCAGTGCTCTAATTCACCGTTACTGCCCGCAACGTCAGGCAACGATGCTTCCAATAATTTAATAACCCTCAGCATAGTTAGGGGCACTGGCCGCAGACAAGGACGTATACCGGGGGTACTTAAGAGTAGTTATTGGCCTGCAGGTAAAGAAAATAAGGCTATTTCAATCCGGAATTTAAAAAAAAATTGGATCGCTGCAGAAGCTATTGCATACCGGAAGAATGGGAAAAAACACACAGCTCCGTTCTCCCGACGCGCTCTCAGCCACGTCAGTACACGCTTGTTGGCATCTGATCCGGCTGCCTGGACTCCGCCGTTTGATTTTGAAAGAATAGAAGTACAAGCCGTCACAAAAGGGGAGCCCACAGCACACTGGAGGGGCGCTGGGACCTGGAAAATACCCCCTCAGCTGACCTATAACAAGAGCTACCGCCAGCAAAGGAAGAGGCCTGACCGGGTGACCAGCTCCCAGCCTGCCATTCGGGGTGCTGATACGATTGAAATTGATTGAAAATGTCATTATCCAACACTAGGTCAATAATAATGACCTGAAGCTGCATATCCTCAATTCTGTAACCTATATCAGCATCACATACAGCTTCCGGCTGCGATTTACAGATGTTATAATGGCGACTCTATGTCTCGCAACAACTTAATTATTCGGGTGATTACTAAAGAATTGTTATGTTACATTCCCAGTAAAGTCGTATACAATGTTATACGTGTGCATGTATACATTCGCATGTAAGATACCCATCCATGCAAGTCAAACCAGATTTTAATTAGTTTGATTGAGTATAATTAAGGCTCCCTGTTTTTCGTTTTTATTGATTTTTACGGATAAATACAGACGGAAAACATTTATTTTCCTGCCTGTATTTATTTTGAAAGGTGGATAAAAACGGAAATTGGGTTGCTTTTTGAGTAATTCTGAATACTGTCAGCCATGACTGCCAGGCCTATGGCTGTGTGGATTGCTAGGGTAGGGGACTAAAAAAGAAAGAAATTTTAGTAAAGAGCCTGTAACAGAAGTCGATATGCACATGGTTGATTCTGAAATTTGCATATTTCCTTTTAAGTGCATTGATTTATCTTTTGCAGATGTTTACAGCATTGAAACATGGTAGGCATTCAAGTATGAGTGCATATTTACTGGTTATATATATGTGGAAATATGCTAATTTCCGCTTCATTTTCCCACAAAACCTTAAATAAATATGGATACATACAGATAAAATTAGCAAAAAAAGAAATATGGATAAATACAGACGGGAATGCCCAAAAAATAAATACCACAAAACCGGGAGCCCTAAGTATAATAGGTCACATACAATGTTTGGAATTTCTACAAGGCATCCACACACGAGGACGGGCAAACGTTAATTTAGGAGTAAATTGGCCTTTCAAACATTTGAATATTCTGCGTTTTAATGACACTCAATGAGAACAGAAGGCTCGGCCTATGGCATTGACTTCTATCATGTTATGGAAGCCCCCAATAGCTTAACATACATCGAGTAATGTGCAGCGAATTATTTTTTTTATTCTTTACTTAACATTACTTAATGCCCGTATGAATTCCGTCAGACATTCTAGATTTCCAAAAACAGCAAATAGCAAACGCATCATCCTCATTATAATAATACCTCTCTATTTATGGAGCACTAAGTGAATCATGATTTCAGATTTAAATCACAGTAAATGCTTTAAAGCATTTACCACTCATTGGTACTCGTTTTATTCGGCAAGGAAGGATGTCCTTAATTGACCTAATAAACTATGTTAAATCTGCTAAACTATTGCCTAAACATCTGCCTGTAACATTGTTTAAAATCTTAAACATCTTGCCATGTTTAATGCAGTTCCTACTATCAAATTACTCAAAATCGGGCTTAACTACGCATGTTCACATCAGCAGACTAATTCCCCTAGCTCTCTGTGTATAACAACAAAAACAACTACCAGGGCCAGTGGCCCCGCGAGGACCATACATCAACAGCACAGGATTTTTTTTAATTATTATTATTTTAATGTGAAACACAAAAGGTTTATCCTGATGTAAGATTAAGGATTTTTTTTCCCAAGTATAAATGAAACGGAACAATTACATTAGAAAAAAAAAATCAACTAGGATACCTTTCTCCTTTGAAACCAATTAAAAAGTTGCGGCATCCTGACGTGAAGTCCCGCGCGCTCCCATCAAGCGTCACAAGCGACCGCACTCCCTCGCGCCCGAGTACTCTGAAGTTGGCAGTGATTTTTTTCCAAGCCTCTCCGTGAAGGGACAGACAATGACATCACCACGTTTTCTAAAAGTAACCGTTGGGCTTTCACCAAACAAAGCGTTTCCTGAAAGGGTTAGTGCAGGAAACGCGTGCACCGGCTGGGCTGGCAAGTACAGGACAGCCGGCTTCTTTGGGTAGGTTAAAATAAATTCACAGTTGTGTGTTCATTCTGATGCAGGGTAAAACAAACACAGTCAAAAGCCAACTCTTTGAGTTTTGTATAGTGAAAATGTTTTTACTGACGGCGATCTTCGTTAGAGGCTGAACAGCAGAAGGAATCTACCTTCACCAGCCAGTCATTGCAACTCATTGCCTTTACCACGCAAATATGGGCGGTACGGGTATTTTTTTGCGTTTAGGGTGAGTATGGATACTGGGTGGTAAGGTTGCTTTTAGGATTTAGGGGTAGGTTTTGTGGTACAGGTATTTTTAGGGTTTAGGGTGGGTAGGGGTATTGAGTGATAAGGGTGTTTTTAGCGTTGGTTAATGATATTGGGTCATAAGGGTATTTTTAGGGTTTTGGGGTGGGTAAGGGTATTGGGTGGTAAGTGTATTTTCAGAGTTTAGGGTGGGCAGGGGTATTGGCTGGTAAGGGTGTTTTAGGGTGGGTAAGGGTATTGGGTGCTAAGTGTGTTTTTAGAGTTAGGGTGGGCAGGGGTATTGGGTGGTAAGGGTGTTTTTAGGATTTAGGGTGTGGAAGGGGATTGGGTGATAAGGGTTCCTTTTCACTTTTGATTTCCCCATGTCATTGATTTCCTATCTCTCCCTGCCTCTTCCTTTCTCCAGTTTCCATCGATATATCTCTTGTTCTGGCTGAAAGTCGGATGATGAAAAATATGCCCCCAGTGCGCACCAGTGCAACGCAGGTACAAATTAAGCACTGAGCACAATCATTCACATTACAACAAACTTTAAAGTCATAAAAGATGAAATCTTGGCCGAGGTTGGGATTTTGACTGTGGTTGGACAGGTGTGCATTTGGGTAGGAGTATTTGGTAGCAATGAGGCTACACTAGGAGCATTGGAGGTGAAGCACCACACAACGACAGGCTCTCCCAGTCAGAGGACAGCCACGTACCACAAAACATGGTTTACGACTTACTCAATACCTTCCATACAATAGAACTGTCTTTCTTAATAAACTCTGAGATATAAACCGCTCTTACTACTTTGCAAATGTGGAAGATTTTAAGGGGCATAATCTTCTTAAGTGCTCGGGGACCAGCAGCAATATCCGCCATGAATGGCGCAAGTAAAACCCATCCTGACGTAGTACATGATAATAACATACATGATGACAAGACCTGTGTTGTAACTTGTGTTTCCCTGCTGCTTAGCTTGTATGTATGATGTGTGGAATGTTAGATGATTGGAATGTTGGTGTGCTGTGAATGTCAGTTGAGTGAGGGCTGAGCAGCAGTATAACCCCATCAGGAGCAGCTGTCCTGCTTCTCAGCCCTTACTCAACTGACATTCACAGCACACCAACATTCCAATCATCTAACATTCCACACATCATACATACAAGCTGAGCAGCAGGGAAACACAAGTTACAACAACCAGCCATTGTGATACCAAAAGGCACACATTGCAAAATAACTCCACACCTACACAGAGGGTGATGCAAGTTCAACAGAAACAGAAGATCACAAGAACTGGCACTGTTAAGCCCTGAAAAGTGAGGATCCAGTGCATGAAACGCAACCAATCACTAAGAAGTGTCCAGGGAAAGGATTGAATTAAGGGTGGGTTGTGTTGCACACCTAGGCCATAATTGAGTATTTGTATCACTCCGTGGTTACATTGTAGAAAAATAAGTGCCGGGTTCCTCGTCAGGGGGCCACCGCCATTTGCACCATATGAACTCAAAAAATCACACATACTCGCTTTACTGAAGAAAATAAACTTGGACCTGCTGAACCCTGACAACCACAGACCCATTAGAAATTGACCTTTTCTGGGCAAACTAATAGAAAGAGCAGCAATCACCCAGATGTCACAATTCATTGAAGAGAATGACATACTCTCAGATTTCCAAACAGGGTTCAGTTCGGGAAGAGGCACAGAATCTGCCCTCCTTGCCATCTGGGATGACCTGAAGAATACAGCTGACAGCAACGGGGTTGCTGCGCTACTCCTCTTTGACCTCTCAGCTGCCTTTCACACGGTTGACCATGAAACTCTGAAACAAAGTCTCTATGTAGCCGACATAGAGGGAACTGCTCTAGACTGGATAGCGTCCCACCTTCGAAACAGAACTAATGTCATCTATACCCCACCTTTCTCGTCCAAACCATACTCCACAAAAGCGGGGTCCCTCAAGGCTCTATCATCTCCTCCATGCTTTTCAACATCTACATGAAGTCATTACCAGTACTGATCAATCAATCTCACCTCACGTGCTATAACTATGCAGATGACACACAAATAGGCCTTCAACAAGACATTGGAAAATCACTAATTTTCAGCTGACTCCGAGCCGTGGATCAGTGAATGACTTAGACCCATCTCAAATTAAATGCTTCAAAAACTGAAATACTCACTTGTGGCAATTGGAAACATTACAACCCGCTTGCCGCATGGCCTAATGAACTGGGATCACCATCTAAAGTATCGAAGGAATTAAGAAACCTCGGAATGACCATTGACTCCACGCTGTCGATGAATGCCCAAGTGGACAAACTAGCAAGATCAAGCGTTGTCACTATAAAAACGCTGCAACAAATTTTCCCTCCTTTGGGATTTCCACACAAGGTCCAAGCTACCATCTCCCTTGTTCTGTCCAAACTTGATTACGCCAATAGCCTCTACCACGGATCACCGTTAACGACCATGAAAAGACTACAACGGATTCAGAACTCGGCTGCCAGACTACTCTTGCATATCAAACCGCGAGATCACATCTCCCCTGCTTTGAAAGCCCTGAATTGGTTACCGGTTGCCAGAAGATCCACGTTCAAGCTGCTTTGTATCACCCACAAAGCGATACATGGAATGGAACCGCTCTTCATCAGGAATAAAGTCACCAAACACATTCATCAAAGGAACCTCCGCTCTAAAGGGGCATCTTGCCTCAAAATCCAAAGATACAAGAAAAAAACTATGGGTGACACATCCTTCTCTGTTCAAGCAGCTAAACTATGGAACTCTTTACCCCCAACATAAGATCCACCAACAACCACCTTATCTTTAGAAAACTACTGAAGAATTGGCTCTTACCCACATAAGCACGCACCATACACAAACAGAAATTTACAGCATATCCCTCTGTATATAAGCATATGTTTTCACTATAGATATATACTTATCTTTGTGTATTGCTTTGTATAAACATGTAGAATAATTATGTTGTTGAGAACAAAAAATCATCTTTGGTCTATATGTACTTACTTCCATTGTGCACCTACGTACCTTCCATGTGCTTGGATCTGTGTGTCTGTTACTTTTCTCCTAAAGAAGCATATTCAATGCACTACCCTATTTCTCATCCTGTGCCTCTATCAATATCTTTAATCTGCATATACTTACCTCCTTCATGTATCTATATACTTCAATGTACTTATGGATCTATTTATTTATCATGGTCTTCTAATTTAGCATTTCCAATGCACTACCCTATTTCTCAGCCTATACATCTATCAATATATCCTCTACATCCACTCTCGCATTGATCCCAAACCCCATACCACTACTATGATCCCCAAAAATAACCCTTTCTAGACTCTCTCCTACTCTACCCCTCCTTGCATCATCTGGCACCTCTTTTACTATACCGATCCCCTAAAATAAACCTTTCTAAACTTTTCCACTACAAAACTCCTTTTCACTCATCCAAAACCCTCCTCCTACTGCTATGACCTTCAAAAAAAAATAATTCACTCTTTTATCCCTCCACTATTCTTTTCAATCAAAATAACAGACTAACATGTTCACTTCTCAAATTCCATATTCCACTATGCTAATTCACCACTAATCCTTAATGGGTTCCAGAGTAGCGTGCTACTCGCCAATAAAGCGTCTCAACACCCCATCAGGGTTACACGCGCTATATAAATGCAAACCTTTTTTCCTTTCTACCCCTCCCCAACCCCTCTCAATCCAAATAACTGACTAACATAACCACCACTAAAATTACTTTCATGTTTCACCATACTAATTCAACACTAATCCTTATGGGTTCCAGAGTAGTGTGCTACTCGCGCTTCAAAACCCCATCAGAGGTAGCAAGCGCTATATCAATACAAACCTCTTTCCCTCTTCTATCCCGCCACCTACCCTTCTCTACCCAAATAACTGAATAACATATCAACTACTCAAATTACTTCATATTTCATTATACTAATTTTCAACACTAATCCTTTATGGGTTCCGGAATAGCATTCTACTCGCCAGAAAAGCGCTTCAACACCCATCAGGGGTATAAGTGCTATATGAATGCAAACCTTTCTTCCCCTTTTATCCCTCCGCTATCCTTCTCACTCCAAATAACTGACTCATATCCACCACTGAAGTTACTTTCATATTTCACCATACTAATTCACCACTAATCCTTTATGGGCTTCCGGAGTTGCGTGCTTCAACACCCCATCAGGGGTAACAAGCGTTATATAAATACAAACCTTTTTTCCTCCTCTATCCTTCTGCTATCATTCCAAATCCAAATAACGGACTAACCTATCCACCGTTTAAAATGTACTTGCAAGGTTCACTATACTAATTCAACAATAATCCTCTATGGGTCCCGGAGTAGTGTGCTACTCGCCGAAAAAGCGCTTTGAAGCCTCGTCAAGGGTAGTAAGCGCTATATAAATGCAAACACAATACAATACAATACATATTGCCACTGTACTTACACAACTACTAACCATCACACTGAAGTGTGACAGTTCAGACTGTTTGGGGCGCCAAAGCTTTAAGAATGGCTTATTAGGCAAGCATTAGTGGTTTTTAATGTATATTGAATTAACAAACAACTGTTTTTCTGCTCGCCTTTAAATTACAAAAACAGCGCCACTATGTGGCAGCTGGCATAAGTATAGGTACAGGCAATTAAATGCTGTTGCAGGCAATTAAGTGCCAGTGCCCAGCACCGGGAACCACCGGCTCAAATTAAGCACTGGTATTACTGATCTTAATTCACACAAATAACACTGATCTGCACACTTCACTCTTAAGTGTGAAGATAAGCACTGAGTCCAAGCAAAAATGCCATAGAAAGACCTTTCAACTCATACAGCGCCATCATGTGTCACATGATTTCTGCTTTTTTCACATGATCAGCTAGCTAGTGAGGAGACCAAATCACATGGTTACAGACAATTTGATTAGGAAACTCCTGCAGCAAGCGTTTTCAACTAACATTGTGTGCAAGGCTGAGCACTGCTGATGTCTATCAAAGTTTTACAACCTCTCCAGGACATCATCGGCATCCTTAGAAACTTCAGTTTGTTTGTTAAGGGGCGGGATAAAAGAGTTACTGTGGCTCACGGGAAATGACCGGCCCAAAGCTCTGTTACCTACCCTGATAGCCATATCCCCTTAGAAACACTTTCAGAGCTTCTGAAGTAATGGACTAATGGTCCTGCGCCACCCTTATACCCCATTGTCTCCTGGTTTCTTTGTCTCACATGGTGAGTTGTATTCAGGGCCACTGGAATAATGCTGTTGTGCGCCAATTTTTGCATATTTATAGATTTGCCACATTTGCCACATAATCCATCATTTGCTGCATAACCTGCAGATTTTCACAACAACAAAAAATAGTTTCTTGCTCAAATCCTTCAAAAGTTACTAAATATAGAGCTGTACATTAGTGGGCAGTGAAAGGCCTTTTGCAAAGGTTGACTGGTCACTTATCTGTTGCTTATTGCTATATTTGGGTATTACATTGTTACTAATGAGGTGCACCCAATGCCCAGACATTGTTAACAAGTGTAAAATGTATAAAATAATGAACTATTAAAAAAAAATTGCTGCATTACGCTACATATTTTGACTTTTCTTGCAACATAATTTACTCAACCCTGCCGCATAATTTGGCCTTCTCCTGCTGCGCAATTCCAGTCGCCCTGGTTTTATTAGTAAGTTGGCTGCACTGGCTCCAGGCCAAAAGGTGTGAGGGTCCTGCTGCAACCCAAATTATGTCAGCCTTGACTGCCGAACCGGAGGCAGGGACATGCACTTTTCTAGCTCGTCCTGGGACCCATCACTATTGCATGGACACTGAGACAAAATGGCAACCCCAACACGGAGAGAAGCACAGCCAGCCTACATCCAATCACTCATGACTAGGAGGGATTACAGGGGGGATGGGATGTACTTGTATTCTAAAAGACAAAAAAAACAAGGTCAGGAACAGACTGAATAAAACACCAATCGCGCATCCTGAAACGCATTACTATTTCTGCATCAAAATCGTAGACAATCATGTGAAATTTGCACAAAATGAATAGAATTTATTGTCAGCATTTCAAGAAAAGTAATAGTAAATCAAATACCACGTTTACATAGTTACTCCGTTAGAAAAACACGACACCATAACAATTTTTACAATCAACCTGTAATCACTCGCCTAGGCACTGGAACAAAATTGCACTTTGGCGCCAAAATATTTATTCTTTCAAAAATTGCACATATTAAACGAACACAAATTGTACTCATTGCAGATGTGACTAAAACTAAAATTTGAAGGGTTTTCACTTCCTAAGTAGGATGAAACAACGTTTTCAAGGCATACTGATAAAACCAAGTTTGCAACATAGAGAGTGCAGCTTTCAAGCACAGTGCATAATATTGTGCACGCCCTCCTGTTAGTGCTTAATTTGTGCTGGTGCTAAACATCAGCCAGTGCTGGAATTGGAAAATATTTACTATGGGAACCCATAATCGTGGGTGAAGGTGTGGCAGAGGAAAGGGGGTGGAGTCACGAGTGGGGCGCCTTAAAAGTGGAGTGTGGCGGACAACTTTTACATTTATTTAAAAAACAATCTGCTGCAAAGAAATTGGAAACCATGACATATGTAAAAGTAAATCTGTTCTTAACTGGGCACAAAGAGCATACATTTTAAAATGTCTTACAGACACCAGCTGCAGAGATCACTGTGTGCCCAGCCATTTTGAAGGGATTATAATAGCAATAAGATTACTCTAGTAGTTAAAATAGTTCTTAGAAAGTTCTGCATTTTATATAGACACAGTTTTGACTTATAATAACAGAGGCTAAATGTGTCTGCTGCAAAACACATTTTGTAACATGCAGATCCCAGATTTGCTTTTTATAATGATAATTACGCACTTATATAGCGCACGACTACCCGGAGGCATCTCGGCGCTTGTACGAATACCGCCGAGGAACCCTTCCTGGCCTTTCCCTGTGAGGAGCCCACTCCTGGGCACCCCCAAGGTGAAGTCAGGCATCCTCAGCGTTGTTGGGGCCGTTGTAGAGATTAAGCAAGCTATTGCCCAGAGTTGCAGAGTGGGGCCCATGATCATAATAGGCACCGAGGCGAGAATTATCAGGTCCGAGAAAATTGAGCCCGAGACCCGCCGAGGTGGGAATTGAACCCTGGTCCCGGCCAGACTACTGCATCAGGGTCTGCCTCTCTAACCATTGAGCCACACTTCTCTACTACTGCTACTTTATTTAGAGAGCTACTGCTTTCGACACTGAGATAATTTTCGTACTCAAAGTTCATCATTTGCAAGCTTCTTAACATAGCACAGTTATTTATTTAACAGCATGAAGAAGCTGCATGAAAACTGTATGTCATGGGTTTCAGCCTTATATGTTTTTCTCGATCTGTTGTTATTCTAAGATTGCAAAGAAAAAAACCATTTGGGAAGTAATGAAGTCTTATTAGTACAGACACCACAATCACTGTGTTACGGTTTATATCCTGACTTTGTGTTTCTCTCAACCATTCACTCTTAACCTCTTCGGTGCTCAGGACAGCCCCCAACCATCCAACGACACGGTGGGAGTGTGCGGAGGATGGCCAGGGGCCGTCCGAAACACTCCCACTCATTAATTCTCCTGCACAGCACCGAAGGGGTTAACATAAAATATTTAAAAGTATGGATGATATGAGATTCCTACACCTTCTAAGTTTTAACTCTCATTGCCTTATGTAACATTTCCTGTACATTGATTTACACAAATGTATGATTTATTGTGCCTCTGTGAAAGATGTAAAACACTCTGAAGCCCTACACTGGGATGAGTAACGCCATAAAGGAATAAAATATAAAAAAAAATAGTAGGTGCCACTTAAATAAATATTCGTGTAAATACTCTTAAAGACAGATACATTTTGCATTTTTACAGTGCAAGGACATCTCTTACATAAGGGGGTGAGCAAAGTTAAACATCTGCATACAAATCCGTTTCTTTAAGTACTCTTGAAGTGAAAAGATTTTGTGAGACTTTTTCTTCCATTGTTTTATCGTCTAGCTGTTACTCCAGCCCAACGTCCTACCCAGTATTACACTCAAACAAAAGGAGGGCTGATTGCCCTTTAAATGAAGCCTTTTGTAAGGGCCCAGCTGGAAATGTAAATAAAAAAGCCTCCTGGCTGCCTACTCGTTGCTTCTCCGAACATAATGCAGAAAACGTGCAGTCACTGCTGGATTGCGTCCTGGTGTCCGAAAATGACAGAAGCACAATACAGCATGTTTCCCTGGGTCAGCCGGATCCCAGATCCCACCAGAAATAGCGGTGCGATCCCCCTACGTTCCACCAGTGAAACCAGCACTAATTATGGGATTCTTCATTGTCAAATAGTGACTCAGACCAGCAGAGAGAAAGGATAAGAGAGGGAGGAAAAGAGAGACAGTGAAATAGTGACAAGGGGCGAAAGCAAGGATCAAAAGTACATTAATGAGGTAGAGTGACAGGAGGTGTTGGGTGGATAGAGGCACGAGGCGGAATCAAAACAAGGCTGTTTTTGGTATTTAGGGACCCCGCCATCCGGTTGTGCTCGAAGGAGGTTCCTCACAAACATTTCGGATCCTAGCACCTGGTTTTCTCTTTATTATTTTTTTTTGTTGCATTTTTTTAATACAAATGAATCACTGCTTCTAGTAGTTAAGCATTCGCTTCATTAATAAGAATGGTATGAACTGACTGACTGGTCTGGAGAACACAAAAAAATACAACCCTTCCTTCGCCACTCTCTCCACAAGGCCTTTGAGCGGGACGTCTTACCTTTTCTGACTTCCGCGCCCTCCACCTCTCCTTGAGACGCTGGAACCTCGCTTTCATGCCTCACGGAAGTAATGAAATGTGTACACTGCAAGCGTCCGGGTGAAAACAGTGCATACTTTATCCCACACAAAGCAAGGCCTTGCGGTGACGCAGAACGCGGCCTGCTGCCACCGAGAGGGGGACCACTCACTGTTGGCGGGTTTCTCCTCTGTTGGAAACTCTTATCACTAGCGAGATAATTTTTTGCAAATTTCCACCCTTCTACATGGGTAGTGGCTGCATTCCATACATAACTTCCTGACTGGAAAGATATACCTCGCTTTTAAAGTAAGCCCTCACTCCTTCTAGGGCAGTGGTGGGCTAGGCTGCTAAGTGGAATCCAACACAAGGAAGCTATTTTAGTTGCACGTTCACAGGCATGGCCGAAGCAAGCAAGCAATGTTATTGTTTAAATGGCCTTATTGGCAAGGACGCGGTGGCAACAAATTAGGAACCTCACACTATCTCTGCAAAAAAAAATATCTAACACAAACTAAAATTACAATTGGTGGTTAAAGGGGCCGTCCACTCAGGAACCGCGTACAACATAGCTTTACCCACCTCACCTTTGACCCATGACTATGAATTAGCCAGGCCGCAAGTGGTGTGGAGTGGAGCGGAGTGGTGTGGCTCACTGGTTAGAGGCGGCAGACCCGGAAGCAGAGAACGGCCCGGGACCAGGGTTCAATTCCCGACGCGGCAGGGTCGTGGACCAGGGTCAGCGGACTCGATAATTCTCGCTTCGGTGCCTACTCTAACCAGGGATCACACTCGGCAACTCTGGGCATTAGCTTGCCTCATCTCTACAACGGCCCCCCACATTCGCCGGGGATGCCTGGTTTCACCTTGGAGATACCCAGTAGGGACCATCTCACAGGGATAGCCAGGACGGGTTCCCCAGCGGTCTACAGCGCCAGGACGCCTCAGGGCAGCAGTGCGCTTTACAAGACACATACATTACATGAATTAGCCAGGCCGCAATCGCTTGTGATTGGCTACTTTTTCAGCAATGAAGGTCTGAGAGGGACAGCACATCTCCATCCCTACCTTTGTTTTCCTAAATGGGACAGTTTTTTTTTTTAAACGAGCCCATGTCCTATAAAGGAACACCACTGCCTGCTCCCATCAAGAGCATGCCTGACTTGGTTCCCAAATCAGTTATAGGTTAATTTTTCTTTTATCAAGTTTGACGTTTTAGGATTTCTGTCAACAGAGTATTATCCTTCTAATCCCAGTCCAAGAAAATTAGCCTCTAAACTTATTATTACAAGGTCTTCTTTGGGTCTGGCTTCAGCCAAGCACTTTTGATCATACTTACATTCTATATGTGCAATACCCTTACTTATAGGCGCTTTCAGCTAGCCCTCTTCAGCTATTGGCCTGTTATTCACATGAACTACAGCAAACATCCTAGGGCAATGGGTCAGACTACTTAAACCACTGACTAAAGGGCCTATCCATCTAGGATCAGAGTTATCTTGAACCTACCCCCTTGCATGGCTGTAAAGAAACATATTTAACCCTGTACCAACTGGCATTCGAATCAACAGACCACACAAGCCACCGTTCTTTAATCTATAGCTCCCTCTGCTGGTGAAATGAAGGTAGTTCTTGGCAGTTGTTCAAAATGTTGACAACTTAAAGGGTGTTAGTTCTATAATATTAATTTAGAACATTGGAAGCTCCATTAAAAACAATGGTGTGCTTCGGGCTTATAATGGCTGGTGTTACAGATTAGTTTCTTGATAATCACATCTAAATATATAACTGTTTCCAATGGGTGGTCACTAGGTATGTGTCTCAAATGCATCATTAAACTTTTTTTAATAGCCTTCTGCGTGATGAAAACTTCGTCGGACAAGTTAGTAATTTAAAATGGAGAGCCAAAGGCAGGGCTTGACCCTAGGAGCCAAAGGGAGAGCCGAGCTAAGTGCCGGGCATGACCTTAAGAGCCAAAGGGAGAGCCGTGCCAAGGGCCAGGCTTGCCCTTAAGAGCCAAAGGAGAGCCGTGCCAAGGGCCGGGCTTGCCCCTAAGAGCCAAAGCAGCGGCCACTTCAATATTTGGCATGGAAATACCCAACAAACGTCATGAAAAAAATGAGGCGACTTTAAAATGTAGGTTTTATTTTAGTATGTGGAAGTGCTTCAATTTAGCACTTTACATTATATCACCTGACCTAGTGAGATTTATTAAAAGTTCAAGTTTCTAAACACAAACTTTGAAACATCCAAGAACACTGCCCACACACACTGACAATGCATCACAAATTAACCACAAGTCGCATAAGTTGATATGTGCCCCGCATATGGCCAATATTGCTCTAGATGGAGCACCATTCTGGTCCATTGAACCATGTAGACCACGTTTTTAAATTGGGGATCCCTTGAACCGAATTGCTTCCGGGTACTCAAAAATGTGACAGTCAAGGAAAGTGAGGCAGTGGCTAACATTAAAACTTTGACAAAGCAGGAAAACGGTAATTTTAACCCAGGTTTCCTGGTTACACGCCGTGCAGTTTAGCCATTAGATTGATACCTTCTTCTTAATCCCATTTAACACCAAAGGGCTGTGGTTTTTACTCCATACTATCATGAGCGAAAGAGCACAGCAAGTTAAATACAAGCACTAGTCACATGGTACAAGTATCTGACACAAGAGTCTTTCTAAAACAAGTTTTTTTTTTAAGTATAAATTAAGGTAAAGGAAGGAAGGGTGCAAATTGTAAGTTAATAGCAGCAACTTCCTCTGGCTTGGATACTGATTTCAGGAGTGCTCAAGCAGCACAATACCTCAATGACAGCGACTTCAAATACTGGAAAACACAAAGAGGTGTCAGTGATCCCATAGAGTTGGGCTCTCCTGTTACTGGGAGTCTTCATCGGGGCACATGAAACAGCACAACTCGGACAAAGTGTTTTGGGTACGTGTATGAACTGACAAAAACAGTCCAAGCTGAAACACACTCTTATTTATTTTGAAAATTCTTCAATATGTCGAGCGTTTGGTTGCCAGTTTTTGTTTTAAATACTGCACTAGGGAGAACATGGGACAGTGTCCAGGATCCCAGCATGACTCTGAACAGCCAGTGCCCTTGGTCAAGCGCCAGAGCCTTTTGCCCTGAGTGAGGTTCAAGCCGTACTTGGCTTCCGCACCTATAATCATGGCCATTGTAATTATGCAAATCTGGGGCCCCGGTGGTTTTTTGCATGATTTTGAATGTGTCGCATTTTCCACATAACTCATCATCTGCTGCATAATCTGCATATTTTAAATAAAAAAATGTGTTCCTAGCTCAAACGGATCAAAAGTTACTGAAAATGTGGAAACATGCATTTCGCTTGCAGTGGAAGGCCCTTTGCAAAGGTTAACTGGTCACCTTTCAGTTGCTTATTTCTGTATGTTGTTGTTACACTGGTACTAATGAGGTGAAATCTCAGCATTATCTATAATAAATGCAAAATAATGAATTAATGCTATCAAAAAATGTTCCGCATTATGCTGCATAATTTTCTTTTTCTTGCCACATAATTTGGTCAATCCTGTTGCATAATCTGGGGCTTCCCTGAAGCATAATTCCAGTGGACCTGACTATATTGAAATCTGGTTCTATCTTGATAAATCACTGACTAGAGGAACACCTTACCGACAGCAAACATGAGCATTATTTTGCTCATTGCAAACTACAGTAAACTCGATTGTGATTGTATTCTGTACTTGCTGCTTGTTCGAGCTTCTCGGAAAGACAGGCAGAATAAACGCAAAATATAGTATCAGCGAATGTGGTTCATAAGACAAGAATTGACAAATGAGAACATGTCATATCAATCACGCATGGGAGGCATGTGTATGCGTGTGACAGTGTATGATAATAAATAGGTAGCAGAGAAGCCTATGAGACAGCGGAGGCAGCTCCTCCGTTCTGGCGGAGGAGCGTCACCCCACTGCTGGGGCCAGCAGATGAGAACATGTAAAATAAAATGATAATAAAGGAATAAATAAAACTGCTTTTTAATCATTTTATTTTACATGATGAAGACGGAGCAGAGTCTTGAGGACGGGGCCATCCTCTGACAGCAGCAGGAGTAGTGGTGGGCACAAGGTACTGCAAGTGCGCATGTCAGTTTGGCCGGCTGAATTAGGATGGCCAAACCGACATGGGCACTTTAGATATGTCCAGGCTGTTTCATGGAAAATAGCAGGCATAGGCTCATAGTCCCTGTTGGAGCATAAAACCAGCTCGCTCAGCCCAATTCCAGTACTTGTCTCATGCTGGTTAATTCCAGCATGAAAGTAGCGTCCGGATTGGCGCAGGGGAGTCTGGGACCTGTGCATCGGGAGCTGAACAGCACAGAGGCGGCAGGCTGCAGGTACATTTTACCTTTTGTCTGCAACAGCAGCCACAGTTAGAGAGACATTAGTCTTATAAACAAACAAAATGTACAGTTATTATGACAATGAGTTGATGAAGGACATACGTGCCACTACCCTTGTTTTCTCCACTCATGGGGGTGAGGTGAGACTCTGGAGGGGATTAGAAAGAAACAAGGCGGTTCTTTGAGACAAGTTAATATGAGGGGTGTGTGGTGCCAAGCTCAGCTCCGAGACGATTTGAGTGGTATAGTGCAATGAGGGCAAAAGATGACTCAAAGGGAGCATGGATAGGGTTAGGTGGGGGGGGGGGGGGGTCAGACAATGTAAAGTTTTAAGTCGCATTGAGTCATGTCTTGTTCAGTATTTTGTGACTAGGGCAGAGACAAAGGGCAATAATATTTAGCTGGCCGAGTCACCATGTAGGGTTGATTTCCTCAGAGAGTTCCCTGAGCAAGGAATGGATGGCAAGGGGCTTGACTTTATTCTAAAAAAAAAAAAAACTACTTCCCCATAAAGGTTGACTTCTCCACTCTTGGTGCATCAAAGAAGACCTCTGATCCGGGTGTCTTTAAAAATTTTAAATAAAATGTTGACATTTTCACACTCCCCCCTGAGATAAGGAACCTCAAAACCAGTCAGGTCCTCAGGTGTATATATAGGTAAAGATTATGTTTCTGGCTTGCTATGATAGTCCACACAGTAATTTACAATCTCATCTGCCTGATTACCAAAACCAGGAGAATTCTGGACTCCTCAGGCAGGCCACAGAAAGTTGTCCAGAGTGCAAAATTTAATAAAGGCACTCATACTGCACAGAAAGGAATACGGTATGCCTGTGGATGCTGTCACTTCAGACACAGTTATGCATGAACTTGAAATTTACACCCAACCAGAACACAGGTGAACGTGGCAGACAGGGCTGGAGTGGCCACAGTGGACACAGGGAAACCCCAGTAGGCTGAGAACCAAAAAGCTGCTTTTAGGGGTGGATGAAGTGATCGCCAGCTAGCCAGTCCGGCAAACACCCCTGTAGGAGCACGCACTTTTTTAATGCAAGTACATTCATAATTGGCTCAAACAAATGAATATGGCTGGTCTGGACACATTTTCAGCAAGCTGATACTCATTGTTCCCAAGAAGGGACCAGAGGAGCTGCAGCTGTATAATGGGTCCCATAAAATACACATTTTGTGTACACTGGGCAAGGCTTCCAAAATTGGACCTAGCATCCTGAGAATTGTTGTGTGGCACAGCTTAAGTAGCATATGGAAAATGTGGCATGCCACCCAGTAAATTTATGTTGAATTTCAAAAGAGAAATGTTTTTGTCAAGCCATACACAATATCAATGTATGTATGCATGCATTCATGTTTGTAGGTATGCATATATATATATGTTATTTCTTTAGTGCAAACCTAGCTAATAGGCAGTGTTCAAAGACCAACAAAGTCAAAGACTAATAGGAAAGGAAGCTGGGTTGTGACTGGTTAGTTCATTGTGAGACAGTGTTCTTCAACATGGTGAGTCTTAAACTCGTTCCAAAATTGGAACAGGGTTGGGCAGCCCTGATCGATACAAGAATGTTGTTCTAGATCCTGGGTGAAAAAATGGCCTGCTGCCTTGTTTTTCTCTTCTTCATATTTCTTAGTCTGCAGTCTGATGGCTGAGGTATGCCATCTTCGGGGTCCGGTCGAGGGTGCAGCAGGTATACTGAGGGTGCCTGGTGTCGAGGGCGGTGTGCCAATTACGCTACCACCCCCCTCCCGAGACCCATGTGTACCCTGAACACACCTAACAAGTGCAGAAACCAAATTTGGTAAGCCTCCTAAACCAGCAGTAATTAGGAGGAGATACCTCCTCCATCTTGTACTTTTTTGTCACCTTCTTTTTTCACTATTCACGTCCCTAGGTTAGGGTGGGCCTTAGCGCGCTCATACCACCAGGGTTTAGTACACTTCTATAGTCCTGACTAATGCCTGGTATAATTACACCGTTTCAAGGCAGAAACATGTTGATTGACAGTAGATAATTTTGGAAATAACCACACAGCTAATTGTGGACTAATTTCCTACACTAATGTTTTTACTTATGTTCTAGTGATCAATTAATAAATAATTTTTGGATACACTGAAGACATTTTTAATCCCTCACCACCATTTAACTTTACTTTATTCTCACTGCACGCCTGAACTCACAAAAAACCCGCTCCGCAGTAAATCTGGCGTCTAAGCACACTAAAGAGGCACTCTGCCTCTTTAGTGGGGCCCAATGATGAAGCATGTCACCACCAGGTTGGTGAGTGAGGGCTTTCTTAACTAACCTAAGTGAGGCTAGTTTCTTTTGCTCCTTTTGTGGTCTTTTTGAAAACCATAGAACAATCTTTTTTTGTTTAAAAGATTCAATCGGGGAATAAGAGTGTCCTATAACTCTCCCTGTCTCTCTCCTTGTTGTTATATATGTATGCCAAGAACCACCAGAGATGTTGAGTTTGTCTGCAAGATAAGCTGAGATTGTGATCGCTTTGCAAAAGATGCAGCTGGTTTTAAAGATGGTGAAGGTGGCAAGGGGAGCCAATGGAGTTCCATCAAGATGAGAGATGTGATCATATTCCATCAGGCCCAGAATGAGATATGCTGCAGCGTGTAGGATACCCTTCAAGGGTACCAATGTGGAGTCTGAGAAGCCATGAAGTAGGGCATTACCACCAACCAGATGCGATGAAGATGAAGTTTCTTTATCAAGACACAGGTTGATTTTCTTTAGTAGACGGCTGGTACCAGGCTGTCTTAGTTTTTTGGCAATGTGTTCCTTCAGCATGAAGTTGGTATCCAGAGTGAATCCAAGAGACTGGGTTTTCGGTCATAGTTGGGGTTCAAAGTTGTCAAGGTTCAGATCACTGTATCTTGTTTGTTGTTCTTGGCAAACAAAAGGAATTCTGTCTTGGGTGGGTTGAGCTTCAGCTAGGTGCTGGACATCCAGGTCTGAATGATGTGCAAGCAGTGTTTTAGGCGTTCAATGTCTGAAGCAGAGGATATTTTCAAGCAGAGTTGTGTATAATCAGCATACTGGTGAATCTTGATGCTGTTAACTGTGTGTAGGAGCATCAAGAAGCTCCATGTTAAGGTTGAAGATGACAGGAGACAATATGGAGCCCTACGGGACTCCATAGGTAATATGGGTCTTTTGTGGCCTGGAGGTGCCCATGTGAACAAACTGGAAAGGCAGGAGGAGAACAGTAAAGGACATTGCGAGTGAAACCCATTTGAGACTCCAGGGGTGCGTATGATGGCGGGATGGTCAACTGTGTCAAAGGCAGCTGAGAGGTCCAGCCACATCAAGAGGCAGTGCTGAATAATGTTGGTTCAATAAATATATTGAAAACGCCCCACTATGAATTCTCTGTATATTTCTCTGAGAACAAGTGAGCACGAGTGACTGAGCGAAAGGTTCTGTACTGTTTCCACGATCCCGGAGGGGTCAGGGTTGTCATGTTCAGTGGTTGGCAGAAACCATTCCCTGGTAGGTTAGGAGGGCTTACGGTAGCACTGAAGGCTAGATGGTCTATAAACCAACATATCCTGCGGGGGTGTCCGGAATCAGTCTTGACACCAAGCCCCTAGTTTATGTTGTCCAAACAATGTGAAGATCCTACAGATTTGCATGAACTGCACAGTGGGAAAAGGTTGTCAGCAGCACCATGGAGTTGATTCTTACTTACTTACCAAAGGTGAAGGACAAGGAGGACTTAAAGATGACAACGAGGCCTCCTCACTTCTTGTGTGTGGGGTTCATACAATGGATACTGGAGCCTGTGGGAAAAAGGATGTCCAGGATATGTGACGATGTGGGGATGAACCATATTTCCTTGATGAAGATTGTGTTAAGCTTGTGATAGGTGATGGGGTCTGCAATGTCTGGAGTACTGCAGAGCATGTGTTATTGAGCATGAGTTGTAATGCATATTCTGTCGTTTCAGGGTGCGTGGTATTTAGTGAGATGTGAACGAGGTTGGGTCTGTTATAAGAATACTATGTGGGTGTGTGGGGCATTTACATCTGGATATTATTAAGTGGATTGGCAATATTGGGTACTGGGTGACGCATATGATGTTATCTTGCCTTGTAAGTTTCAATGGAACATGTGTTCTGACCTAAGGTCATATCTGGACCTAACAGGCCCAAACAGGCAATGCCCATGCCTTTGTCCGCCCTTGGATGAGGAAGCCTGGGTTTTGGGATGCCCTGAACAGCTGAACTGAAGAAAGAAGAAGGCAAGTCCACGGTTATCAAAAACCTCAACCCGTGTGACCCGCGGTGTATGCACTTTTGCCGGGCAAAGGAAATGAAACGCAGAAATAAAGTCTCGACCAGAATCATAAAATGTGGCAGGGAAGCTGGGACTAGAATGCAGGCCAACATAACCACTAGCCAGCCCTAGCGGCACGAAGGGCACCAAGAGGGTGTATCTAGGATTGCACGCATTAAGCTGACTTTATGTATGATTAGCAGCTGCTCGAGTGGGAAACGTGCATCCGTAGTGCAGCACGTTTGGTATTAGTAAAATGTATGGACACGAAAAGAGAATGAACACTGAGCACATCCCTACGCTGTTGGTGCTCGTAACAAGCACTGCATTTCCATCATACATACATTCGCATATCTCATTATCTACTGATGCGCCAGCCATTCAAGTTGCAGTTGTTCAATCATATTCGCAGTGTCCTTGAGATAATTAATTTATGGACACAGTATTTGCTATTCAGGGCAGGCTCAATTATGTTTTGTGTTCTTTGGGGACCTTTTCCAAGATGGAAGAAAAGAGATAGTGTTCCTTGAAAGTAGCTATATTTATTGTTAAAGTCGGCAAGATGGCTGAGTTAACTCTTGTTGCTGACATGATGGAGGTTATAAGTATAATACTGGCAAAGCTGAACTGGTCCTGTCAAAAAAACACTAAGTACCATGAAATACTAATGTCCCGTTTTGCTCCAAAATATTGGCATTTTATTTTGTGTAAATACATTTCTAAAGTTTGTTATTGTGAGTGAAAACCCTGTATCCCCACAATAGCAGCTTTAACTTTTATAGCAGCATAAATACAGAAGTGGTATTTAATATTACGCACATCTTTTTCCTCAGATATTTTAGGATTCAGGTTTTGTTTGTTGACCCATGTTTTCAGGTCTTGGCGTAAACATGATGCATATAGTTTTGCCTCGACGTCAATCAGCACAATTAACCCATAATTGCTCAGAGAGGATTGGCTTCCATTCTTATGGATAAGATGAAAGATCTTTCCTTTCCATGAATCTGGTATGATTTTAATGCAGGAAATTTGATTGAAAAGTGGTAATAAGTAGGGTAGCGTTAACGTGTTGAGCCTCATGAATTATTTAATTTAATTATTTTTTTCCTATCTCTAACTAACCTTACCTACCATACCGAATCCCTTAGGTCCTCAAATGGCTCTTGTTCTGTGCTGAAAGGAACAGGAATACTGAGTGGATGAAAAATTATCATATGAGTACCTAGTATAAGATAATTGTTAACATTTAATTTTGGAATGAACTCCCAAGTAATCCCACTTCTAGATCAGTTAACCCCAAATCAAATTGAGCTTAGCCACAAACACATAATGAAACAGAATCAGCAGTGTGATTTATCTTAATTTTCATTTGCTATTTAGATTCAAATACATTTCATACAACCTAAATTTAAAATAGATCAGATTTAAGAAGCAATTGCAAGCTATGTGAGATCCAGATTTGAAGGAACTATCTTCCTCGGCAGAGGGAGATTTTATCCTAAGGGAAGTTAATTAGCAGGGAAATCAGTTGTTCCTATTAGGAAAGTTCAGTAAAGTCCAAATCACCAGTTCTAGTTCATAGACAGAATCGTCTGCCTCTGTCCGTAATGCAGCGTCAATGCCACAGCTGCTCTGACGCAAACCTTTTCAGCCGAAAAGGTTCCACTACACTAGCATAGCAGCCAGCAGCAAATTGCAGTATTTCTTCACAGTTTGCGTTGTTTCTAGAAGTCCAAATAATCAGTCTCTGAACAGCCACATGGGTGTAGGGGGAGAAAACCCCTAGTTAAAAATGTAGAAAATTATACTCCATCAATTTCAGGTCTACACCCCTTGACATCACCAAATTTGTCGGACCACTCTGTCCCATTGGTTGCCCACGACAGGATGAGATAATGTAGTAGGCAAAAGTATACAGATCCGGAAGAATGAAGTGACCCATTACTCCCCATTTGCTTAGAGCCACTGTCGTTTAGTCATTTGATTATTTGTTGCATCTAGAAAGTAGGTGATTTTTGCTCTCATCCCTCGTCTGTCTCCATTGTCAAGCATTTGCTCTAGGAAGTAACACTTTTGTTGTAAGCCTAGTCAAGAAAGCTACAAGTGTCAAAGAAGGCAATTGAGTGTTAGAACACAAGTGGTAATTTTACAAAAGGTTCCCATAGCTTCAGACTATTCAGTTCATGCTTTAATGATGCTGTTTCTAGTTCCTTTGATTGTTTTCCTCTGAACATATTATGGTGTTTGAGTCGGGTGTTCTTGATCCCTTTAGTGTCTTCTTCTTGCCCTGACCAGGGTCCCGCTTTGTCCTCCTGGACCACATTATTGTCCCTATGCTGTGGCTTCCTAACTTTTTTTAACGTTGTGTCTTTGTGCGGGTTACGGATGATGGCACTGGCTTTATTTGACCACCCCGGGGTTGAGTCCCTTTTTGCTTCAAACTTCACTGCCTACATGGCATGATTTCCCGGCACAGCTTACTTTTTTGCTGATTTGCGGATGTCAATGGATTCAATGGGGAAACAAGTGGGAGTGCGCTAGACCCCCCACAAACCGTATCCAGGCCTAGCCGGGCTTCTTCCGCAGGGGGCCCGCTTTCTCCTCGAGAAGCTACTTAAAGCCTCCCACACTTGCCTGTACCTACTCCACCTTCATTTGCTTCCTTGCTGCATTCTGTGTCACCGGTGAAAAAGGCTTCCTTTATGGTACCTAATTCCCTTTTGTTTTCAGTGAGGCTTCTCTCTTACAGGGCGCCCTGCTTGGTCACCTCTGTGAAGCTCTGGTTAGCCGCCCCCACGAGGCTTCCACTGACTTCTCATCCTTCCCCCCTCTATCCATGGGGGTTAGGCCGGGGAAAGCACTGACTGAGGATTTAACTTTTCCCCCCTCAGGAGGCGGTCCGGAGCTCTGTCTAAATTTGGTTGAGTGATAACCGGAATTTTATGGATTTTGTCAGGATCGGTCGGCGGCCTTCGTTTAAGGTTTTCCCTGCTGCAGCTGTACTCTGTAACCAAGACGGAGGGCGCAGCCCCTTTTCTCCAACCTTAGCCTTGCCTAGTTTAGCCACAGCCCACCAGAGGTTTACTGGGCCTGAGACTGCTGTAGCGGTGGCCATGCCCTTCTCCCAGAGCCTGCGGCAAGATAGGGATAGTGCGCCGAGAGCGGGGCAGTACACTGAGTTTGGGGTGAGATGAGTCTGCCCTATTAAGGGGCTGAGAGGAGGGCCAGGGGCAACGGGTTGATGAAGCATGAAATACAAGCCTCCAGTCACGCTATTGGCACTGGTGCCTCCTCCTTCCAGCGAGCCGCTCCAGGCAGCATCTTCCCAATGCAACACAACCTACTCGGGAGGACACAAGCACACCAGCTGCTTTCAGCCACCTGCCTTGGCTCCTCCGGACCACTTTTCCTCCAGTTGCTCTCAGGTCACGATAAGGCTTCCTGCACAGAGGCCACTTATGAACTTACACCTCTCTCCAGATCTCAACAACCACCACCACTAGAGGCCTTTAATTAAAAGTTCCCCATTGTACTGCAGAAGAGTTCATCACTGGGATTTGTCTTTCACTTCCGGATCACAGAATTATCGCTCATCAATCATGCACTCATGCTGATACTCATAAACATACACAAGTATGCACACACAGTCCACATAAAACATATCAGCCTTCCACTCCTTCCTCATGACTCATCTGTGAAAGCCAGAAGCTGCAGGTGAATTTGCGGTGTCTCACTGGGCTTGGATGTGTCTGCTACAGTCTGGTTCTTCAGTCTTGGCAGCGAATGGGCAGCTGGCTAAACCTGCCGGTGCACTGCCACATGGTACTGTGGTAGGCCTCCCAAAGGTTGAAAAGACTACTGCCTGCAGTTCTTTTGTTTCTCCAGCCCTAGAGAGGCATCTGAACCAACACTCAAAAAGTTAGGAAGTAGTCAGGGGCAAAGGGTCAGATATGGGAATTCTGGAACATGTGCAAAGAGAGAAGGAGTGAGAAAAGTGAGGGCAGAGGCAGGGGCAAGTAGCAATGGTTGCCCCTTATTCTCCAGTCGATTGACTCAGCTCATAGAGAGAATCTTTCTCACAGTGAGCTGTCCAAAGCGGCTGGGTTTGGCAGGATGTTCAGGCATCATTCACCCATAGATACTGCACATTGACATTTGAGTTGATATGAATCGACCCCACAGTGCATCCCTTGCTCTGATAGCGCCCTAGGCAGAAAGAACTTTGGTACATTTGCTGCTGATGGTGAATAAAATTAATACAAAAAAGTGATGGACAGAATGTTTGAATTATTCTCAGCCACTGGTGGCTACTATGGCTGTATACCAACCCATCTTTAATTTGCACACTATACCACTTCAGTTTGGACTCAGCCATATTCAAATCAGTGTCGACACTGCAAAATTGATGCTATGTGGCTTGACTCTCGACACTTCATCGACCAGGTACCACCAGCAAAACTGATGCTTCACCACCAATTCACCTCCCCTGTACCTTGCAAAGTCCCGAGCACCGTTGTGCCAATGACCTGCACTGACAGTAAGGAACCAATGTCGCACCAGCCCCAGCGATGCCTCATCTCCCCTGTGCCTCTCAACGTCTTTGGGTTGTCAACGTTTCCAAGGTACATTATTGGGTTCTGTACGACTCAGTACCCAGTCGCGTTCCATCGATGTTGGCCCGAACTTTAAGATTTGACACCAACAAGCACGTTATTATACCTCCGGTTGGCTCTATTGGGTTTCTAAGTGCTATTACTGCATCTAATCTTTGAGAATTCGTATTTTGATTTGTGTATGCTGGGTTTTTGTCATTTTGTTCTTGTCAGATAAATATTAACTATTTTTCCAAACAGATGTGGACTGCTCTTGCCCAGCTACCAAGGGGGTGAGCACAGGCTATTCTGATGGTGTAACTAACTTACCCTGACTAGAGTGAGGGTCCCTGCTTGGGCCGTGTGCAAACCACTGCCAACCAGAGACCTCATTTCTAACACTAACCCGCAGTCCTGGGCACATTTTCCTTGCTTCTACTAGGGCCTATGGCATTCTTCCTACACTACTGGCTGATGGAGTTAAAAACAGCATCTGCTACATATTTAACAGTAATTTAAATTACTTTATACTGAACCACTGGAGCCAAGTGAGATGCAGGCTGCTTGTTTCCATCACCTTAATGTAGATACCTCTGAAGACTGGGTGTGGAGGGGTGGGTGTGCGTTGCACTGAGCAGTGCACGAGGTATTTGTGTTCATAAATATCCTGGGGTTTTAGGAAGTTTTGCGCGTGGCAGCCGTTGGAGGTGGATGAGGAGAACACGGCTTGAAAACGGTGCAGCTTTCAGCATTACGAAACGCAGCAGGCCATCTTTGGTAATCAAAAACGACAGAATCCAGGAGCTGCCAAGCGCTGGCGATCCATTAACACATCACGTTACGTTACATCTTACATGCAATAGGTAAACCAATAGAAACATAAGTTGAACTGCCGAAACGAAATGAGCTGGAACAAAGCTCTTGGGTTTGATTCGCAAAGAGAAATCTGCATTTAAAGTGGTTAAAGACTCACTTAACCTCTCCCAACAGAGCCAATTAGATAATGTTGCTGTTTTAAAGCTTTCATATGAGAAAGAAGTCGCTGTAAGCAGGAGTAACCGCAATAATAATAAAACAACACTAAAGGAAAGGACATGTTATATTTTTGTGCGTGATGCATTCCAAATTAAAAGAAATGTTACTTATGAGCAGTGTTACATTTCTAAAAGAAAAAGCGCCGGGCTCTAATTTTTTTCTCGGAAGCTCAGTTCGGATTTCACCTCACACCCCTTTCATCCACCAAGACATTCTCCCTGCCTTTTATTTCACAGTTCCAAGTTCTTTTTCATCCCCACTTTCTCACGTTATCAGTTTTCCATCTTTCTCTTTCTTCTTCTTTCCACCTTTGCTGCCTTTCTCTCTCTCGTTCTGGATCAAAGTGAAATCAGATGATTTAAAAGATGTCCTAGTCTTCGAAAAACAGTGCGTCCGGTGGGCCCCACCTCCAACCAGGGCTGGACTGGCGAGCTGGGGGCTAATTTCTCTGTGGTGAGGGCTTATTTCGTTGATGGGGCCCTGCGTGTGCTTTGAAATAAAAAAAGAAAAACGAATTTCGTTTTGCACACGCAGGTCCCCATCAACGAAATCAGCCCGCAACACGGCAGCACACACAACTGCCCGGTAGCCTCCAACCACCTGCTCAAATTAAGCAACATTTGCAAAGCACACCTCCACCATTCGTGTTGTGTTTAGACAAACTTCAGGCTGATGATAAAATGTTAGTACAATTCCTATAGTTTACTAGGACATGCACAATTAGAGGAACTGATTTCAATTATTTGGCTAAAGCACTGAAAAAGCAATCCCACATGAATAGTGCTGGCCACCGTAAGAAGGGAGATAGAATAGTTTAGACTTATTGACAGATCATCACGTGTTACTGTCAGTGGAATTAGGCACCAGCTACGGGTACGGGTAGGTCCCGCACTGGGAACCTCGAGGAAACAAAGAGAAAGGCGGGGGCTGGTATTTGCCCCATCGCTGGTATGGCGGGGCACCGGCCCCTCTCCCCCTCGCCTACAATCCATGGTGGGGCGCGCCCCGCCGCGTCATCGTGACGCGGTCAGAGCGCCGCACCATCGATTGGTGAAAAGGCTCCCATGTGACCCGGAGGCGATTGGATCGCTTCTGGGTCAAGGGGGAGCTGGGGGTCAGACCAGTTAGAACTGGTTTGGCCTTACTGGGGTTTAAAAAGGCCGGGGGGGCGCGGGAGGCGTTGTCTTGTTCCCGCACTCCCAGGTCTGCCCCACCTCAGCCTTTTAGGAGGCTGTCATCTTTTTCTGGTTTCTTGTTGCAGGTTGGCGTTCCGGAGACCCGACAGAGGCGGACGACGATCTTTTGTTATCTTCCCTGCAGGTTGCCGTGGTGACTCGACGGAGGAAGACTACGATCTTGTTGTTATCTTCCCTACAGGTTGCCGTGGTGCGATCGGGAGCGGACCCAGGGAGCAACGGTTGCGGTGCGGAGAGCCGGCACAGTATCCAGCGTCCTCCAGGCGTGAGCAATGCGGTGAAAGCGTTAGGCGCTTGCACGTGCCGCAGGTACTGAGGGGGCTGTGTGCGGGCATAAGAGGATATGCTTCATTGCAGCATTGGCGGGGCGCGGGCCGGCCTGATCGGGTAGTGAGGCTCGCTGCACGGGTCCATGTAATTCCCGCATATTAGTGTAGTAGGCAGTGCGTCTGTCTCATAATATGAAGGTCCAGTGTTCGTGCCTGATAAAGAGCATTTATTTCCCGGTTTCTGCTTCTGAGTTGGATACACTGAACTTTACTGTCGCTGCAGCAAGAGCGCAGTGGAAGTGAATTGGGTTCGGTTCCCACGTTGGGCAGTGGTTCAGGCAGTACACCTTTTCAGGGGCATAAGGTTTACGTTTCAGGGGCCGGGGAGCCATTGTGGGATAATAAAAGTGCGCAGTAGTATATAGCTGCACAGATTAGGCATTTACAACGGGCATCCGTGTACAACCTTTTGATTTATAGATTTTAGGTACTGGTGCAACAGCCCAATAGGCGAATAACTTGTGTATACAGAAGAAGGTTGCCTATAAATCCGGTGATTCAGGGCAGATCACTTAAATCGTTCGTGCCTAGGGGGCGGAGCTTGCCGGCGTCCATGTCCGACGTGTAACCGCGGAGCTCCCGGCTACAGCCCTGGCATAATCCTTTAAAATATCCTTTAGGTGCCCAAAATAGCCGCTCAGGAGGTGAGGTGCTCCCCGGTTGTGCCCGGGGTAAGCGGAGGATCCAGACTTGTGCCGTACGGCCGGCGCGTGGAGGCTCCCGGAAGGGACTGTTTGGGGCAGCGGACTAGGCCTGCAGCAGCGGACTTTCCTAGAGGCGAGTAAGGGTGGGCGTAAAATCCGTTTCGCGGGCGAATTTGCGGATTTTCCGCGATTTCGCGATCCGCGAATCTCGCGAAATCGCGGTAAAATCCGCGAATCAGCGGGGACGAATTTTCAGCCAAGCAAGGGTTACAGCAGCAGGAGCAAAAGTTGAACCTAATTTCTTTGTAACCTTTTACAAAAGGGTTACAAACAAATTAACTTCAACTTGGACACCTGCTGCTAATTGCTTCCTGGCGCCTCGTTGCCTACTTGCAACTATTCTCTGACCCTGCTCTGACCCTTGAAGCAGGGTCAGAGAATAGTTACAAGTAGGCAACGAGGCACCTGTCCAAGGAATTAAACCTCATCAGGAAGCACTTACAGATATAAAAAACAGGAAGAAGGGAGAGGATGGCAAATACACCCATTTTGAGTTGTCAGGAGGGGTTAAACTAAAAGAGACCTTTACAGCACAATTTTCATATGCATTTTGCTAAAAATAAAAAGCTGTATGTTCTGTAGGGGCAAGTCAGGAATCTGGCCCTTCAGAGATACGGCCTCTCTTTCTTTCTCTCGTTCTCTCTCTCCCTCTCTCTATCCCTCTCTTTCTCTCTCTTTCTATCTATCTATCTATCTATCTCTCTCTCCCTCTCCCATAAACGACTGCATGGGTAACTTCGCTATGCAAGCGGCTCGCGAAGACGCAAAAAGCCTCGCGAACACGCAATAAACCCCGCGAACACGCAAAAAACCCCGCGAACACGCAAAAAACAAAAATTCGCACAAATTCGTGAATTTTGCGGATCGCGAATTCGCAAATCCGCAAATTTGCGGATCGCGAATTCGCAAAATTCGCCCATGCTTAGAGGCGAGGCCCGCCGACGTCGCACGCCGTGCGGCTTAGGGGACTCAGTGCGACCCGGAGACCCAAACCGGACGCCGGAGGACTTAGGACCTGACCTCTGCGCCAGCCGGCGCTGTTGCCGAAGATAGTACCTGCGGAGGGGATCCGCCGACCGGCGGCCCTGGACCTGGGTGTGTGGGGCTGCCAGGATCGCTGCCTAATCCACGAGAGCTATTCCTCTGGTGTCTCGACCCAACCCCGGTGTACGGCCCTTCCTCCTGCCCTACCTGTGCTGTGTGGGCCGCGGGCGGACGCTGAATCTCTCAGTGCGGCGGCCGCTTTGAATGGACACTGGTGGCCTTCGGTGAGTGGTTGCTGGACCCTGTGCTGCGGGCAACTGGTGCCTGAATCCAGGTGGCCTTGGCGGACGAGTGACGCAGGGAGGATATCCGCACGCCCCATGCTGGGGCTGCCGCTGCGTGATTTGCCTTGACTACCCTAATGTGAGTACATGTGGCGCTGGTCCTGGTTTTGAGGTGCTGACCTGCTGGCACACCCCTGTTCACACGCACGCCGCCATTTTGCTGTCTGGCCGGGGGCAGTGGCGGCCATTTGCCCACAACTTGGATCCCTTTGTGACAGTGCTGCCGGGGCCAGGCAAGCGGGTGGCTCTGGGAGATCGCCGCTCGAGCCGCATGGTGTCCTCCGCTGCGTGTGCATCCCCTTCCACCCTGACATAGTGTGTCAACTGTGTGCAGCTGCAGGGAACTAGGGGCGCACGTGGAAGTTGAAAAGTACCTGGGCCTGTTGCGGAGCCTTGCAGCCACTGGCGGTGAGTGTTGATTACATGTCCACCAGACAGACCATGGGCAAAAACGACAGGTCACAACCTAAAATTTCCTTCGAGCAGCGCCGGAACAAGGGGCCTGAGATGCCGGCCTCGGCAGCTGCCCCGAAGGGGGCAACGCCTGAGACTTCCATTAGTGCGGATATTCGGGAACTGCTGGTCGCAATGGAGAAGGGGATACAGGACAGCATCGCAACAGTCGGGTCCAAAATAGACGCCCTGTCCTATCGCATGGATCGCATGTCGGAGCGTGTGGACAAACACGCTGAGCGCCTTGACATGGCGGAGCGACGTCTGACCGAGGCGGAGGAAGCCCAAATGGAGTGGGATAAGGACCGCAAGCAGTTCGGCAGGCTACTACAAGTGATCCAAGATAAGTCGGAGGACCTGGAGGCGAGGTCACGAAGATCCAACATTCGCATTACCGGCGTGGCGGAGACTACTCAGACTGGTAAGATGGAGCTCTTTGTGGAGAAACTTCTGAAAACTCTGCTCGGGGACGAGGCCTTTTCCCCGATGTTCATTGTGGAGAGGGCGCACCGCACGCTGGGACCCAGACCTAAACCGGGGGTGAACCCGAGGCCCATCATAGCGAAGCTCCTGAACTACAGGGACAGAGACACTGCACTTCGTCTAGCTAGAGACAAGGGTAAGCTGCAATACGAGGGGATAGATATCTCACTCTACCCGGACTTTACAGCGAAGGTCCAAGAGGAGAGGAAGCAATTTGCACCTTACAAAAAGCAGCTGCGCGAGCTGGAGTTAGACTATGCGATGCTGTACCCAGCCAAGCTCCGTATTAACAGATAGGGGCACTCGCACTTTTTTACTGACCCCAGGGAACTGGAGATGTCACTGAAGGAGTGGTCCAAAGAGCGCAGAGCCAGCCCGAGAAGAGACCAGGGGGTCCATGACTCCTCCTCACTGTTGGAGGAGCAAGACTGAAGATTCAGCATCTGTCCGACCCGCTCTCTACACAGCAACGGCCAGCGCTCTGTCGCCCATGGGACATCACTTGTTGTTGGGGCATACATAGAGCGAAGACGTTGCTCAGTAACCATCGCTTAGACTGAGCCCGAACACTGCTTCCTAAATCTCCAGCTGGGTGAGATCTTTCTGGTTTGTCTCTGGGGGCGAGAGGTGATGGGTGTGTTCCTCCGCTAGGCGGGCAGCACACAGACTGTCACTTTTAGCTGTGCAGTGGGCCTGTGCTGATGCTGGGCCCCGAAGTGGGGCAACACTATTGTGGATAGAGGGGGGCAACACTAAGTTACATGTGTATAGTTTTTGATTTTGGCACAGAATATTGGTAAGGGGCTAAGAGCCGGGGCGCTGTAGCGATGCAGATTTGGTTTGTTTGATTTCTGTTCCGTCAGCAACGTCTGCCCCTGCGCTTCTGGCTTACAGGCTCTAGAGTGAGCTGACCTGGGGATTGCTTATGTGGGTTGGTGAGGGCGTTGGGGAACGGGAGGGGGTACTGATGACTCTGGGTGGGAGTAAGTCATGTCAGGCCAGGTTGGGGGAGGTCTGCTGTGGGAGGGGGGGGGACAATGTCGGGGTATGTTGCGGTTCCTTTACCTGTGGGACCGGTGTTGTGGGGTGTTGGGGGTACTGTGTTTGGGGTTGTTTTAGCTGTTGCGACAGCGGGATTCCGAACCTATTGCCAAGCAAAGTGATGCCTGCCTCTCAGTTTAGAGTGAGTACACTGGAAAGTAAAACAGCTAACTGTACACTATGGATGTTACCGCTGGGATGACTGATGCGTGTGGCGGGAGTGCCCCACGCTCCCTGCAGGAATTGAAAATGTTGACGTGGAATGTGAGGGGGCTCAACGATCATCGTAAATTGCGTAAGGTACTCAGTTACTTGCATAGACACCGAATAGATCTAGCTCTCCTACAGGAGACACACCTTCCGCTTAATAGCAGGATGCTGCAGGCCAGGGGTCTTAGGGGCCATATGGTGGCTGCGGGGTTTATGACACACTCCAGGGGTGTACTTACTTGGGCCAACCCTACCTCTCAACTAAAACTGGTGCCGCTAATGTTAGACCCGGAGGGTCGATTTGTCCTCACTAGGTGCGTGGGCAGGGGTCTTGATTTGCTTGTGGTGAATGTGTACGGACCTAATTATGACTGCCCTGATTTCTACACAAAACTGTCGACACAGTGCAGAACATACACTCCAACGAGAATGTTATGGGGGGGTGATTTCAACTTTATATTTGACCCTGAACTGGATAGGTCGAGGGGCCCGGTTCGGAGGCCGGTGGCCTCGGCTCTCCACATGAAAGCTGAAATGATTAAATTGGATCTGGGTGACGTTTGGAGACATAAGCACCCCACGAAAGGCGGTTTTACACACTACTCTGCTTTCCATAATACCTACACCAGAATTGATTACTGGCTAGCGTCTCAAGCTTTATTGGGTAGCATTGGGAAATGTGAGGTCCTCCCCCGTACCCTATCGGACCACTCCCCTGTGCTGCTACACCTGGTGATCCCGAAGAAAGTGATCCCCCCTTTCACCTGGAGATTTCCCCCCTACTTACTACTGGATGAGGCTTTCCGCTGGGAGCTGGCTATGGATATAGACTCGTTTTTTGAGACAAACGCGGGCTCTGTCGACAGCTTTCAGACTGTATGGGACGCTTTTAAGGCCTATATCAGAGGCATGGCGATGTCTAAGCACTCTAGTGTGCTCAAATCCATTAGGCGCGACCTGAAATTGCTTGAATCTCAACTGTCAGAGTTGGAGGGTCATTTTTCGGATGGCCTCGACGCTAATGCTGACTCCCAAATTAAACACCTAATGACGGAGTACCATGAGTTGGCTGACAGGGAAGTGCAGCATATGGGCAAATATGCTACGGCGCGTACATACGGGGAGGGTGACAGGCCGGGTGCGTTGCTAGCCAGAATGGTTCGCAGTACCAGGAAACCTTTGGTTGTAGATGAACTGCTTACGCCAGAGGGAAAGGTAGTCTCAGATGAGGAGGAGATCCTCCAAACGTTCCGACTGTACTATGCGGAGCTGTACAAGTCCAGATCTCTGCGCGTCGAGGAGGAGATAGACGACTACCTTGCGCATATAGCCATGCCGTTTTTGCCTGACTCGGACAGGGAGTTCCTACGATCTCCCATACAGGAGGACGAGATCCTAGAAGCACTGGCAAGCATGAGATCGGGTAGCGCACCGGGAGCGGACGGTCTGACGGTGGGTTTTTATAAGTCTTTTAAGGACAAGCTGGTCCCACACCTACTCACTCTCTTTGATGATATCTGTGAAGAGGGGAGTATGCCCCCCGCGATGAGGGAGGCCCTACTGGTCACCATCTTAAAGCCCGGGAGGCCCCCGGAAAGTTGCAGTTCTTACAGGCCGCTTTCGCTGTTAAACGTTGACGCAAAAATCTTCGCCAAAGTTTTGGCCACACGGTTGGCACTCCTAGTGCCGGAACTAGTCGCTCCAGAGCAGGCGGGCTTTGTTCCCAACAGGAACCTGACATACAACATACGCACAGTGTTAGGGACAATGCAGCACGTGCGCCAGGAAAATACTGCTCTGACGGTTTTTCTAGATATGGAGAAGGCCTTTGACTCTGTGGAGTGGCCTTTCATGATCAGAGTACTCAGGAAGCTGGGTTTAGGGGAACCTTTCCTACAGATGTTGGGGGCCCTGTATTACCAACCCACGGCGAGACTGAAAATAGGGGATAGAGTGACAGACTTGTTCGCTATTAGCAGAGGCACTAGACAGGGATGCCCCCTTTCGCCTCTTCTGTACGCGCTTGTGGCGGAGCCCCTGGCTTGCGCAATCAGAGAATATCATAGCCTGGAAGGCATTAGCTTCCGACTTACAAAATAGGCATATCAACGTATGCTGATGATACCCTCTTGTATGTCCGCAACCCGGAGGCAAATCTCTCATCGGTCCTTAGAGAAGTCGTGCGCTTTGGTGCTCTCTCAGGGCTGAAGGTGAACTGGGATAAGTCTACCGCCTTCCCGCTGACGCCCGCGACACAGCCTTTTGACATGGAATACCCCCTGAAATGGACTACTGATTCGGTTAGATATCTGGGCATACACCTGCACACTGACCCCGAAGTCTTGGTCATGGAAAATTATGGCGTGGCGTTTGCCAGGCTGGTGGAGGATGTGGACGCTTGGTGTAAACTGCCACTCTCACTGATGGGCAGGATAGCGCTCATGAAAATGATAGTGCTGCCTAGATTTTTCTTCCTCTTTAACAACATACCAGTGGTCCTGTCAAAGGCCTTCTTCAAATAACTCACGCAGGTGCTTACCAGGCTTGCATGGTGTGGCAAACAACCTAGAGTAAAGTGGACGACGCTGATGCTCCCCTGTGAAAAAGGGGGGCTGGGGGCACCCGACATGGAGCGATACTATCGTATCGCTCAGGCTGCACATCTGCACTCGTGGATCCACGGGGACCCGCGTATACCCCATGTGACATTGGAGCGCTTGTTTGCGGAACCCCTTCCCCTACCGGCCACAATCTGCCTCCCGGAAGACCGCACTATTGGCCAATTAGACTCTCTTAAATCAACTAATCATGCATGGCATGCTCTGACACGAGCACGAGGCAATAGTTTACTGTACTCACCGCAAATGCAGATCGACTGGGTACTGTGGCTGAGCCCTCTTAGGGAAAAGGGAGTTACTGAGGCGTTGCAAGCGCTGGGGCTCTCGAAAATGGAGGATTTTTTCACCGCAGGGGTCGCAAATACCTGGGAACAACTCCCCCCTACTCCAACGGGAACTACACTCTTGCGGCGGTTCCAGTTTCATAGAGTCCGTAGCGCACTCAAGAATGCGCTGGGTCCGGACCTGGAGGAACCCCCCGAGGTCCCGGAGCTCACTTATGTCATTAAATCTTCGTCGTCTCGTAAACTGATCTCCAATATGAACAAACTGGGAGTCACACATCAGGAATTCCAGCACTCCAAAGCCAGAGAGGAGTGGCAAAGAGATCTGCAAATGCAGATCGATGACGACATGTGGAGGTACTGCTGCTCTAATACGAGAAAGCTCTCCCTTAATGGTAGGCATAGACTGGTGCACTTTAAGTTCCTTCAGCGGGTATACTACACTCCGGAGAGGCTGCACCGCTATGGCCTCCGACAGTCTGCAGAGTGTGATCGTTGTCATGCGCCGATAGCAGACTTCATCCATGTGGCGTGGTACTGCCCTGGTATTCAGAGATTTTGGGCAGACGTTTTCGCAGAACTACGCACAGTCCTGGAATCGGAGTTGGTTGTCGGGCAAGCGTTAGTGCTACTGGGTTATTCTAAACCGCTCCCGACTGCTCTGCGCCGGCCTGTAGACATGGCACTACTAATGGCCAGAAGGGCCGTTGCTCAGTGCTGGATGAAGGGGCCGCTCCCCACCAAGAGGAGATGGGCGAGCGACTTGCTCTACTGCTGCACTCAGTCGGAACTCTACAGTGAGTTACTCCCTCCCAGAAGCAGGCCAAAGAATTTCTGGGGCCTCTTCCAGGCACATGCGCAACAGACTGAGGAGGCGACTTCGGACAGCGATGACACGTTGGATAACCTCGATATTCCGGGGGGCCAGGTAGAACAGTTGATGTAGATTTCTCAGGGGGGGGCTGCGAGAGTTCGGGGGGGGGGTTACTGATGGCACCAGTGTGGTCCTCTTTAGGCCATCTATGTCACGTCCTAGTCCCTGGGGGAGTCCCCAGCAGGTAGTGCAGAATGAACGAGTTGGCAGCACGGGTTGGTGTACTTCACTGGGAACATATTCGCTAGACCTTTCGCACGTTAATGCGGCACTGGGGCACATGTAGCGCATTTTCACTGGCAGTACACATGGTCATGAACACTTTGTTTTAGAGACGAGACTAAACACAAATTGTCTCAGCTGCAGCTTTATTGGCAATAAAGCCACTTTCTTTTGAAACCTTGAATGTGCCCTTCTTCTTGTCCCTATTAATAAATGTTATGCTTTAACAAACTACAGACAGAGAACTGAGCAGGATGGTTTCAAGTTATCTTTCCATGGTAAACGGGGTCTCTGCCTCGGTCAGTTTAGTGGGTTTGTTACAGATCTGTTGAACAGACACAGTCCGCCGCCCACAGTCGTGATCTTGCATTTGGGCGGGAACGATCTGGTAAATTTGGGGAGAAGGGTCTTGATGGAGGAGATAATACCGGAGGTAGGCTGGTTAGCTAAGACTTGCCAGGGCTACACCATAGTTTGGTCCCAGATGATACCCAGATTCAAATGGAGGGGAGGAGATTCAGTAAAAGCGTTGAATCACTCGGTAAAGAGGATCAACAATAAAATTGAGAAATTGTTTAGGTCACCTCAGCTGCAAAACATAGCGCATGGGTGTATCAGGGGGGAACCGTGCTTCTTAAAAGACGGGGTCCATCCGACTAGATCAGGCAATGAGATCTTACTTGAGAACTTTATGGCTTGGCTAGGGGGTGTTAGGGCAGGGCATGACCTTTCAGTGTAGGAGGATAGGGGGGCCAGATAGTCGGGCAACTACGCTGGCCTGTGGAGGTAAGGTCATGATTGGTCAGCAGTCAATTTAAGGTCATTAGGGGGTGGCGCTATTCTTGAATGGGTCGCCCAGGGGGAGGGACACGTGGCCTCTCCTAGAGCTCAAGGGGCAGTAAATAATTGTGTAAATATTGTTTATTTAAATTTTATTTGATTTTTATGTTTTTAATAAATACGGCCGAGGGTTGTACGACCCCCCCGCCTCCAAAGAAATCCTCTCTCATGTTCGATTTTAATACATGTTGGTTTACACGAGGCGGGGAGGGGGATGTTCGGTAGTCCCTGGCCATAGAGAAACGTGGGGGCAGGTATTGGCCCCGCCGCTGGTATGGCTGGGCACCGGTCCCCCTCTCCCTCGCCTACAATTTATGGTGGGGAGCGCCCCGCCGCGTCATAGTGACGCGGTGAGCGAGCCTCACCATCGATTGGTGAAAAGGTTCCCAGGTGACCCGGAGGCGATTGGATCGCTTCCAGGTCAAGGGGGAGCTGGGGGTCAGGCCAGTTAGAACTGGTTTGGCCTCACCGGGGTTTAAAAAGGCCGGGGCGCGGGAGGCGTTCTCTTGTTCCCGCGCTCCCAGGTCTGCCCCACCTAAGCCTTTTAGGAGGCAGTCATCTTTTTCCCCACCCACCATCCCCTAAAGCAGATATTGATTGATGTGTGATAATGTTGTTAATATGGTTTTTTGCAATGTAAAAGGTGTGTTGTATGAATATTTTGTTCCTTAGAACCTTTTCCCGTTTATAGGTCATCTATCGTCGTATTTATTGATATTCCCTGGTCAGGCGGTAAGGTCATGATTGATAAGCAGTCAATTTAAGGTCCTTAGGGGGCGGCGCTATTCTTGAATGGGGTCGTCTAGGGGGAGGGACAAGTAGTCTCTCCTAGAACTCCAGGGGTGGCACATCCGGTTGGTTGGATGGGTGCAGGGGAGGGGGGAGTCACGTTTCTTTAGGCTGGTTAGCCACCCCGCACGGGCACAATGACCAATGACGTCACTAAACGGCGCAGAGTGTAAGGGCCCCAAATTCGTTAATGGGGTTCATGGAGCTTATGGGGGTAACTGGGGGGGGGGGGGTACCCTCTCGGTAAACGGGTCCTCTGCACATGCGCACTCCTACGGGAGGGTGTGGCTGATTGATAAGGATCTGACACCAGTTAGCGACCTTGCCGTAGGCCCAATAGGATACGCAGAAAAAGCTTTAATGTGTGATTATGTTTCAGATATTAGTTTTGGATAGAAAATACTTTGTATTAGAAACATGTTAAGGTTAGCCATCTGATATCTGTGTACATGAATTGTAATCTAATGTCAAGTACATTTTTCTGCGTAAATAATTGTGCAAATATTGTTTATTTCAATTTTATTTGATTTTTATGTTTTTATTAAATAAAGCTGGGGGGTTGTACGACCCCCCACCTCCAAAGAAATCCTCTCTCATGTCCAATTTGAATAAATGTTGGTTTACACGAGGCGGGGGAGGGGGATGTTCGATAGTCCCTGGCCATAGTGTTTTCCCTCGTGACTTACGAGAGTACGCCGGCTTGTCCCTGCTGGGGCATAATTACCTGATCCTTCCAGTGCACCTGGTTCCGGAAGATATCATTGTACCTCACTTTCCACTTATAATTTCTTCACATACCAGGACGACAATAGCATCCTGACATAAGGGGACGTGCCTTTTGACCTCTGTCGCATATTATTTGCTGCCCCTTAAGAGTAGACAAGGTAGTTAGGTCCTGATGAATTGCTGAGATTCTGTTGGACTTTTAAAAAGGCAAGAAACATGTTTGACCCTTCTGCACAACTCACATGAACTGACAGGTCTAATTCCCCCTCTCAGTTCGTTACTATTCTTGTCTGTTTTTATCGATGGCCCAGACACTCCGTGAATAAATCTCCTTGGAGTATCTTGGAGTCATTTTTAAAGTGCACTTGCACATTCCTACATCTACTCACTTCACACAGGTTTGCCCACACATATCATCTAGCTTCACGGGGGCAAAACCGAGAAGACCTCCAGCAAAGAGCCCCCTCACAGGGCCCGTTGGGCATTGCAGCGCTGGCCCAACGAGAAGCAGCCCTATGATGAAGCATGACACCCCAGGGGTGTGTGAGGGCCTTGCTCCTAATTGGAGCTATCCCTAGACGAGAACTCACTCTTTTGCTCCATTCAGCACCTACCATACCCAAAGTGCCTTTTCTCTTTTCTCCCCCTCCCCTTTCTTTCCCCTCCTCGCTCTTCAGTCCCCTAGGAACAAGATATATTTTGTCTTCCACTTCTGGCCGGGGCACGTATGCTGGACCTATCAAGCCCCCGTCCCTCCCTGTGGTAATTTTGATCACATTGTGGTGCCACACACCATGTACATAGAAAAGGACAATCAGGCTGCCTGCCACTATTGGATAGCACAGACATAAGCGTTGGCTTGAAATATATGGATAGCTTTGTTTTACGTCAGTGTCAAAATGAGCACCAAGTGTGATGAAAAATGGTTAACTTTGAGCAGAAAAAGTGAATATCTGTCAGGAGTTATGAGCATTCTTGACAAAAAAGCAGAGAAAGAACCTGGGTCACGATGGAGACACCTTATTCTAAGGTCAACTTCATCATGGGCCTATGCAATGAAAACTCACACACCTTTCACCTGCTGAACTGGGGCACCAGCCCAAGATGCAACCAACCAACTCACTATGAAAATCACAATGGCAGAGTATTTGGCAGCTCTAACAATGTTTCTATTTCGTATACAGATCAATATTTTTAATTAGTGAAAAAAATAAAATCCACAATTTCAATCGATTTAGTTAAATACACAATCCTCAAACTCAATTGTATTACCTAGGTACACAATCCCCTTGACACTCTCGAACTCCCCTTTTAGACAAACATGAAACAGGCTATAGACGAAATATATTCAGGGGTTGGGGTGACAAATCAAAAAAGACAAAAAAACAACTGGATGCGGAAATAAGACAATATGGTCAGGATTTTCAGGGGCTTGCGAAGACCCAGTAGGCCACATTTGTATCAGACTTTGGAAGCTGCCTTGGGGTGGGGTGGGGGGTACTAGAGGTTCACTGTGCCCATGCTCTTTTGTCTCCTTGTTGGGGATAAAGATACTCATTACATCATGAAGCATAAGAAGTATGTACTTGGCCCGACTGGGTCATATTGTTGGTAAAAACCCAATAAAATGTGCGTTTTAAAATGGATAAAAAAAAAACAGGTAGATGGTGGTTGCTGTTATGTGTACAACGGTCACCAAATTTTGGGATCAAGCACAAGATGCAGTCCATTGGTGCGCGCCTCTCAATGGATGAGTCTTGACACAACTGAATGAAACAAACATCCAAACCATAAGCTCAAGTAGGAAACCCCACAAAAACAATGAAACAAATATGTCAACCAAAAACCCAAGGGGCGAGTATTAAGAAAATATAATACAACAAATATTCCAGCCAGTCAGCAGCTCAAAACTAACAGATGTTATGTTATGTTAATGTTTTTTATTGTGCGCACAGCTACTCCAGCCAAGGAGCGTCCTGGCGCATAGACAAGGAGAAACATAACACAACAGGATAAAGAAAACTAAAAGGGACAGCTAAAACAGAAAAGTTTTTATTGCCTTCTGAAAGGTCATGAGGTCCTCCAGCAAACGGATGTCAACTGGAAGAGATGACACCCCTTGAAGATTAAATGCATGCTTCCTGCTCCCTAAACCAGGTTCGGTGAGCAGTGCTTCTGTAAGTATAACCAACATGGCAACGCCCTAGTCATCAGCACTAACTAGGGAGCTACTAATGACTTTCGAGCTGTCCTTCATGTGTGCTGGTGGTTCCTGGTCGTGAGCACCAGCACTTATTTTTGGGGGTCGTGATTTCTTCTTTCATCAGCAGACTTTGAAAAAGAGCAAGAAAAGCAAAGGGAGAAAAGGGAGAAGAGAAGGAGGCGGGGAAAAAGTAAAATAGTGAAAAGACAGAAAGCAGGGATGAAAACGCACATGGAAGAGAGAGAATAACAGACACCAAGTGTAGTGTGGTGTAAGAAAATTACATGAGATGCAATCAACGCTAGGCAGCATCAGTATTCACTAACCTTGGCATGAAACAGCAGCAACAACAGGCTTATAAGAAAAAAACTTTAGGCCCTGCACTTATGTATTTATTGTTGCAAAGGAAGCACTACTTAAGTGGGCAATTTCAAGCTTTCATCCAGCTAAAGCTACGAAAATTTAGCCGCATGTCTTCTCCGAGAGGCAACGAAGAACGAAAGTAGGAGTCATTATGGCACACTTACTTTCCAAATGTGAAAGATGAGGTTTAAAAAGTAACCACACATATCCAAGATTGTAATCCACGAAAACATTGGTACCCTCACGCGTAAACTCTCAAAGCAAACACCAGATGTCAGCCACGCTGTGGTCTCGGAGTTCAGACCCAGAGTTGCAACAGTCCTCGCTGGCTCATTTAGCAGTTGAACATTCACCACATAATTAGAATGCACGAGGCAATCACACGCATTAACAGCCTCCTTCGCGAGCAGACCTCTTTTCTTTCATGTGCCGGCAAGGAAAACACGTCCTTTGGGTTTTTTCATGCACATAAGTTTCAAAATATAAACTATGATTTTTTACACTGAGTTTTTTATATATATATATATATATATATATATATATATATATATATATATATATATATATATATATATATATATATATATATATATATATATATATGTTTTTATTGGGATTTTTACAGTACAATACAATATAGAGCACATTTAACATGAAATAATATTTCGCTGAATGTACAGCGGGGATTAGAGACGTCTTTGTTGATCAGTGAACGCTTACCCCTCTTTGCGTTTACACATAACACAAAAACCACGCGGGATTGCGATGTTGTCTTGGTTCGAGTTATACATGAAACATAAAAACATGCAGGTGATGATTTGTGTGTTGTGGTAGGCCCTCTTTGGTTTTACTTCCTGTACTATGTTGAATCCTTCTATTTTACTTTCCATTCATGGGGGTTCGTAAGGATCAAGCAACTTATCTATCGTTGTCCACATCTCTCTGTTGGGATTCTTCCATGGGGCGTACCTAAGTGCAGTGTTGTCTGCGCCTCTGAGGAAAGTTATCCAATTTAGCCATCCCTTGAAGGTGGCTTTGGTTCTATCTTTCCAGTTGGCAACCACAGTTTTGGTGGCCGAAGTTAGGAGGAAATCTAGAAGGTTTCTGTCTTGCTTTGTGATGTTGTCTTCCCCTTAGGCTTGCTGCGGTTAGTGTGGCGAATTCTTCTGTTAGTGTGCACCCCAGGGTTCTGTTTTACGAATGTGAATACCTCCTTCCAGAACTCCTTTACCTTGGAGCAGTTGAAGATGAGGTGCGCTAGGTCGCCCTTTTCTGAGACGCAGTTCCAGCATCGGTCTGTTTCTCTGAGGCCTAGTGTCGCTAATCGTGCCGGGGTCCAGTATACGCGGTGCAGTAGCCAGAACTTTGTTTGGGCCAGCACCGGGGAGATCATGTTTTTCGAAGGGAATTCCCAAAGGGAATGTGTCTCTTGTTCAGTGAGATTGGTATTTAGTTGCGCTTCCCAGTAACTGAAAAAAACGAGAGGAAAAAAATGGGAAAAAACGGGAGAGGAAAAGGTACTAAGTACCTTACAGAACTAGTGTTTCCTTATACAATAGGCTCTAGGGTTTAACAATACGATTATGTACTAACTGGAAGATGTAAGGCAGCCGACTTAAAGAAAACGCTATCAAAATGAAAACTGCAGTATACATCCACGTTCTTCACACGAGGCAAGTTTTTAGTGGACTGCTGACTACTACTACTGTACCTCTTTATTTGTTTTTTTTAATATGGAAAAAGAGGTAAACAGGGATGTAAGCTCTGGGGTTTCTAGATGGTGTTATTTATCGATTGTGAGGTGTCCTCAGGACAAGAATTATTCTTTACTGGATAAGTACCTCACTCTTATATCGCATTGGGTGCTCTCAATGAATCAACACCATTGAACAAGGGAAGTAGCCATCACCCAACAGAGGAGCAGGCAAAATATGAAGGGCAAGAAGGCATGAAACTATGCCTCAAAACAGAGGGATTTGGCCCTAAAACTGGTGTCTGAGATCATACATTGAGATAAAGAATCATGGGGGAAAGGAAAAGGAGTTACTTACCTGTAACTGTAGTTCTCTATTAATGGTTTCTTTCATAGATTCACATGCATGCCCGTCGTTGAATGACATAAATGGGGCCAATGTGGCAGTGTTGTAATTCTCCACAATTCGTGTATGTCTTAAGAAAGCCCAAAGCCGTACTGTCCTGAGGATGAGCTTCCACTAAAAATGCAATACATGTAAAACAACTCAAAACATTGGCAGCACTGAACTAATAAAACCTCTGAAGCCTGCTACTGGTCCACAAATTAAAAAAAACAGTTGAATCTTACCTAAAAGTTCATGTTAAGACAATAGCCTTCAAACATTGTGACAGCAAAGTCTTTGAAAATTGCCTCCTGTGTTATATTATAATTAAGACAATCTAGCAGAAGGGACATCCTCCTCCAGGTAGTGGGTATAAGGCTTACTACAGAGAATGTACACTCAATTGGTACTCATCACTTCAAGAAATTATTAAGAGATACATTTTCTTCAGTGAAACAAGCTTAAGGTCCACTGGCCCTTTGGCATCACGTAATTTCTAGTGAATAAGTGTAGAGCCAGGTTATGCAGTCCATTAATATTCACAAACATGCACATAAAGCACTACCATGAGCATATTTTGGATGATTCTTTTTAGTGAAAGGTGTTTCTCTGCGCGACTGTGGCTTCTGCCATTGGTAATCAAAGCCAGTGGTCTTCATCCTTGTTTTCAATAACAGAAGCCTCAGAAATTGACCAGGATTGAAGTACACTAGGGTGTGTCGGCAATGAGCAGCAGCAACCACTGAGAATAATACTTTTCAAAGAAAAAATAATTTTGCAGTCAACTATCATCTTTTGAGTTTAGCTAATGTGTTTACTTTATTATACAGTCTAATAAACCCGCGTGTTGGTTTATCCTGCATCAATCTCAGCCAGGTGCCTGTGAAATCTGGATGTAATGCATAAAACAGTTACAGCTATCCGGTCATGATTGCACTGCCCTTGAACTCAACTAAAATGTTACAGTTTAGGTGCTTTTTTTACTGTAAAATACCACAATTTAATACCTAATTACCTAAACCAAATACACCATAAATGTACTACCCCAACGCCCTTTCAACCCATTATACTGTACACTTACGACAATACAAACTTTCACTGTTGCCGCTCACATTTCTCACAGTCCCAGATTACACTGGCCGCACTCAGCTTCAAAACCAATTGCACATCCATTTAGGCAGATAGAGGAAACTCGAACTTCGAAGCAGCTTAACATCTAAAAGATGACCCTTTTAATGTTGACCTCAGCCAAATCACATACAATAATCACCTCATCTTCCCTTGTCTCCTGCTGTAACAATCCCTCGACCACACTACTAACTTCTCTCCCTACCATACCAACATATACCAAGCAATCATGAGAACTGAGATATTGCTTCCTACATGGCATCGACAACTTGTATATCAGAAGCGAATTCTGCACCCTACTGAAGGCCCCTCCTCAACCCACTAACCTCCCAAATTCTCCCCTCAGCCTGGCTGCCCATATCAAGTCCTGGCTATCGTTCTCTCCCATTGAACAGATCCCTATATTCCTCATTTTCAAGCCTTCCTATACTCCTTCATGAGACCTCTTGTGTGTTCTCCATATGCTATCTCACTTGATGGTAATCTCATTCTTTGTGTTTTTGGTGTATTTCATATGCCACAATTGCCACATCTTTTTTTCCTTACCTTGTGTTCTTACTCCAAACTCTACAATGCTTTATGCCTCTTTCACTGATGCTGAACACACCCAGAAACAAAACCCTGCTTTTCCCAGGCTGAATACACACTCTCTTCTTCTAGCCAGAAGCAATAGCACAATCTTCTGTAGATAGGAACTAAGGAGCACAAATTAACTCAATTAGGTGGCTGAAATCTTTCATGGCATGCTACACCACTGTTGCCAGCTTCCAGCTGTTTAATATGAGAAAAATCTGGCAACACATCATGTTCCAAATAGCTAAATCCATGATCAGTACATTGGTATTGAGCAAGCTAGGCTGCTGCAACAGCCTACTTCTGTAACTTCATTTACACAGTTTCTCTCCCTGCAACAAGGTCATTAATTCCGCTGCATGGATGCTAAGCTGCTCTGGATATTACTTACTTCACTAAAGCGACACCAAGCAGGCTGTTGTCTGCCAAAAAGAGAGCATAATACAAAAAAGCTCAGACTGGTATTAAAGCCATTAAAAGCCATCTCCCAACAAATCACACGCCACATCCCACAACATTTTCTTCACTAAGCAACCTTTATCCCCTTGATTACCACACAAGGTTCAGAGTGTTACAACTACTTGGTAGCATCCCTGACGAGCCCAAAGCCACCCCATCATTGAGCTTAAATGCATGTTTGCATCGCACAACTCCAGTCATCAAGTATCAACAACTTCATCAACTACCTCCATGGAACAATCCCAACTGCTATCCTTCTTAAACAGACTTATAGCTGTCTATGGCACTTCTTGTACAAGGGCTACCAATTCCTCAATAAAAATAAATAAGTAATGGAAACTGAACACAGTACAAAGGTAATACAGCGCAAACCTTTGGGGAACGAGTTAATTGTGAATATATGATCATGGCTCCCAGGTTCATCATTGAAGTTTGAACTCTAGAATTGATGAATAGTTATTGGCGAGGCAGGTGGCACTTCGCGCTTAGATTCAACAGGTCCTAACAGATAAATATGAATAATCCAAAGTCACTGTGTTTGATCCAGGAAATAGCAGCTGCGGCATATTCAACAAGCTATCAAGACAATTATATTTGATATATATTTGTAAGTAACGTCAGCGCGTCGGCCAAAGGTGCACTATTTATGTAGACTAAAACGACCATTAGGGTGAAGAGGCGAGGTATTTAAAAGTTCAACTTTCAGTCTTCAATCCTTCGGAACATCATTAGACCAAGCAAGAGATGGGCAGCCCAAGACACATGACCAGAACCATCTGGACCAAGTGTCAGGAACTTCCCCAGTTTAAAGTTTTACATTGAACAAGACACACTTACTTAGGCACAAAAAGGTACATTTGAAATGGGCCTGAAGCGAAATGTCTCAACAAACCTAAAATGTCTTCCATTAATGATGGCATCACCAGTGCCAGTTCCAAGCCATATGGGATATGTTTGCAATACAGAGAAGAGTTGTTTATCCCCTATATGGAAGGTAACCGAGGGCCATGCTATTGTCAACTGATCTCGAACACACAAAAGAGAAATGTCCTTTCTCAACAGGATTTTTCTAGAATAAAGGAAATAACTTGGGGGGTTGTACCCTGTTCCAAAGAACCAGAGCGATAAACATGAACAAGCACTGGCAAAACCAATAGATCTCACCTATGCAAGAGCTATTGACTTTGCCAATATGTTTTAGCCATGTTGGACACCAGCGTGGCTGCTGTTCAGCATGGTTAAAGGTAGTAAAGGAGAGTGGCATGGAGTGGCGTGTCATAAAGTGGAGCAGAGTAAAGTGTTATGGAGTGGCATAAAGTATTGTGGAGGGTCTTGAGTGTTGTAGAGTGGAAGGGCGTAGAGTGAAGTAGAGTTGAGTGGCATAGACTGTTGTGGAGTGGTGTGGAGTGGTGTAGAGCTGAGTGGAGCGGCACAGAAGGTGTTGCGTGGAGTAGAGTGGCATGGAGCAGAGCAGAGTGTCGTACAGTGGAGTGGCATAGAGTTGAGTAGTGTAGAGGAGTGGAATGGCAAAGAGTGTAGTGTTGTAGAGTCGAGTAGCGTAGAGTACTGTATAGCATTGTAACTGTATTTATATAGCACTCATTCCCCTCATGTGGCTCGAAGTGCTTTGCAGTGAGTAGCATGCTACTCCGGAACCCAAAAAAGATTAGTAGCAAATCATTATAGGGAAATAGGAGTTCATCTGAGCAGTGAACATGCAAGTCTGTTAATTGTATTTAATAGGATAATGGTAGGCTAGATGAGTGAAGAGTCTAGAAAGGGATTAGGGAGATCATAGTAGTAAAATGAGGTTTGGGATGAGTCAAAGGAGGAATACATGAAGTGAGAATTTAGAAAGGGTTGTTTGGGAGATCATAGATGGAAAATGAGGTTTGGGGTGAGCCAAGAAGGGACAGAGGAGGGAAGAGTCTAGAAAGGGTCATTTTGGAGATCACAGTAGTAGAACGAGGTTTGGGATGAGTCTGAGGGTGGAGGTAGAGAGAGTGGAGTGGCATAGAATTAAGTTGAGCCACGTAGAGTGGAGTAGTGCATCATAGAAAAGAGTGAATAAAGTGGCATGGAGTGGCATGGAGTGGCACAGAGCGTTGCATAGAGTGTTGCGTAGTGCATAATGTTGCAGAGTGGAGCAGAGTGCAGAAGAGTGGAGCAGAACGGCATACAGTGGTTTATCGTAGAGTGTAGTGTTGTAGATTGGAATAGAGGTGGCCTAGAGTGAAGTGGTGTAAAGCATAGCAGTGCAGAGTGCAGTGACGTGGAATAGATTGTTTCAGAGTAGAGTGAAGTGCTGTCAAGTGGAGTGTTTCAGAGTAGAAAGCAGAGGTGTACAGTGTAGTTGAGTGCAGTGGAATTGAATAGATTACAGTGGACTGATGCAGAGTGTAGTGGCATAGAGTGCAGTAGAGTGGTGTGGAGTTGAGTGGTGCAGGGTAAAGTGCAGTGGTACAGAGCAAACTGGCATAGAGTACATTGGTGCAGAGTAGAATAGAGTGGCGTAAAGTGCAGTGACATAAAGCACAATAGTGTGGTGTAGCGAGCAGTGGCGCAAAGTAGAGTGGCATTGAGTTCAGTGGCCGAGAGTTGCGATCTTGCACTGTAGTGTGCCATAGAGGGTAGCGGCGCAGAGTATAGTAGAGTGGCAAAGAGTAGTGACGCAGAGTGGAGTGGCGTAGTATACAATGGCATAGTATTGCAGAATAGAGCAAAGTGGTATAGAGTGCAGTGGTGCAGAGTAGATGGCATAGAGTGAATTTGTTTTGAGGAAAAAGTGCTGAGTGCATTAGCGCAGAGTGCACTGGCATAGAGTGCACTGGTTTAGAGTAGAGTGATTTAGAGGGCAGTGGCATAGAGCGATGTAGAGTGGTGCAGCGTAGAATGCAGTGGCATAGATTACATTGCTTTAGAGTAGAGTGGAGTGGTGCAGGGTAGAGTGCATTAGCATACAGTAGTGGCAAAGAAGCACAGTGGAGTAGCATAGAGTACAGTTGTGAAAAGTGGAGTGGTGCAGAGTACAGTGGAGTGGTCTAGACTGGGCTGGGTGTAAAGCGCAGTTACAAAGAGTGCAGTGGTGTACAGCCGAGTGGGTAGAGTGCACTGGTATGGAATAGAGTGGTGCAGAGTAGAGAGGCATGAAATGGTGTTGAGTGTTACACTGGACGCCAGCAGCACTAAATCCGGCCCTGGTGGTAGACAGTTGTTTCAGTGGAACATGTTCACCTATTTAATTGTTGACAACACATGCATCCACCAAATAGGATAACAAGCATTTGCAATGCAACGGTCTCGGCTTTAGTTAAGCTTAAGCAATTCTGTTTGTAATTAGGTAACTTTTAGCTCTGCTTTTATTAGTGTTTTTTAAACGTTTATGTACATACCATGCATATGTATGTATATGTATGGATGCATTAATATTGGTATTTATTTAGATATGCAGATGTTTATGTTTATATCTGTATGTGTGTATATATATATATATATATATTTTTTTTTTATATATATACATACATATGCATATATATGCATGTTATGTACATAAAAGTTTTACAAACACTAATAAAAGTAAAGCTAAAAAGCCACCTGATTACAAACAGAATTGCTTTAAGTGTAATAAAGATGAGACCTATTGCATTTTTAATGTTTTTTCACTAGTACCTTTAGGCAAAGAGTAAAGGGCTGGAGTAAGGTCACGCTGTTTTTTCAGTGTGAGTAGTAGAGAGTGATTATTAGAGAGTGAGTAGAGACTAGAGTAGTAGGTAGAAAGTAGTAGAGAGTGAATGGTAGAGAGTAGTAGAGAGTGAGTAGTAGAGAGTGAGTAGTAGAGAGTAGTAGAGAGTGAGTAGTAGAGAGTAGTAGAGAGTGAGTAGAGTAGTAGCGAGTGAGTAGAGAGTAGTAGAGTGAGTAGTAGAGAGAGTAGTAGAGAGTGAGTAGAGAGTGAGTAGTAGAGAGTGAGTAGAGAGTTGAGATGTAGAGAGTGAGTAGAGAGTAGAGTAGTAGAGAATAGTAGGTAGAGAGTAGTAGGTAGCGAGTAGTAGAGAGTGAGTAGTAGAGAGTGAGTAGTAGAGAGTGAGTAGAAGAGTGAGTAGTAGAGAGTGAGTCGTAGAGAGTGAATAGAGAGTGAGTAGTAGAGAGTGAGTAGTAGAGAGTAGTAGAGAAGGAATAGTAGAGAGGGTAGTAGAGTGGGTAATAGAGTGGGTAGTAGAGTGGGTAGTAGAGAGTGAGTAGTAGAGAGTGAGTAGAAGAGTGAGTAGTAGAGTAATAGAGAGTGAGTAGTAGAGAGTAGTAGAGAAGGAATAGTAGAGAGGGTAATAGAGTGGGTAGTAGAGAGTGAGTAGTAGAGAGTGACTAGAGTAGTAGAGTAGTAAGTAGAGAGTAGTAGGTAGAGAGTAGTAGAGTGAATGGTAGTGAGTAGTAGAGAGTGAGTAGAGAGTAGAGTAGAGAGTGAGTAGTAGAGAGTAGTAAAGTGAGTAGTTGAGTGAGTAGTAGAGTGTGAGTAGAGAGTGAGTAGTAGAGAGTGAATAGTAGAGAGTGAGTAGTAGAGAGTATTAGAGAGTGAGTAGTAGAGTGAGTAGCAGAGAGTGAGTAGTAGAGTAGTAGGTAGAGAGTAGTAGAATAGTAGAGAGGGAGTAGTAGAGAGTAAGTAGTAAGAGAGTGAGTAGTTGAGTGAGTAGTAGAGAGTGAGTAGTAGAGAATGAGTAGAGTAGTAGAGAGAGTAGTAGAAAGTGAGTAGGAGAGAGTAGTAGAGATTGAGTAGTAGAGAGTGAGTAGTAGAGAGTGTGTAGTAGAGAGTAGTAGAGTGAGTAGTAGAGAGTGAGTAGTAGAGAGAGTAGTAGAGAGTGAGCAGTAGAGAGTGAGCAGTAGAGAGTGCATAGTCAAGTGAGTAGTAGAGTAGTAGAGAGTAGTAGAGTGAGTAGTAGAGAGGGAGTAGTAGAGGGTTAGTAGAGTTAGTAGAGTGAGCAGTGAGTAGTAAGTGAGAAGTAGTGAGTAGTAGAGAGTGAGTAGTAGAACGTGAGTAGTAGAGAGTGAGTGGTAGTGAGTAGTCAGTAGAAGAGAGTGAGTAGTAGAGTGAGTAGAGAATCTCACACACACACACACAGTGTCTCCCACACACAGTGTCTCACACACACACAATGTCTCACACAGTCTCACACAGTGTCTCACACACACACAGTGTCTCACACACAGTGTCACACACACAATCTCACACACAGTGTCTCACACATACAGTGTCTCACACACAGTGTCACACACACAGTGTCTCACACACACACAGTGTCTCTCTCACACACACACAGTGGCTCACACACACAGTGTCTCACACACACACAGTGGCTCACACACACAGTGTCTCACACACACAGCCTCACACACAGTGTCTCATATATACACAGCCTCACACACAGCCTCACACATACAGTGTCTCAAACACACATACAGTGTCTCACACACACACTGTTTCACACACACAGTGTCTCACACACTCTCACACACATACATAGTGTCTCACACCCGACTCTCCGCTCTTGTCCCCCACCTCCTATACCTTCTGTTGCTAGCCTGCCCCTGCCCGATCTCCAACCTTGCCCCCTCCCCGGATCTCTTGCTGCCCAGTGCCAGCCTGCTCCACCTTCCTTCACTGCCAGCTCCCCTCCCTCCCCCGCAGCACCGCCAGGCAGCCCTCGGTGCGAGCAACGGGGGGCCGCAGCCCAGACATGAATACAAGCCCCCACCCAACACCTCTCCTCCAATACGAGGCGCAAGATTGAGGGACGGGGGTGAGGGAAATCGCACATACTCGTAAGAGAGAGGGCATTGAGGCGCTGGACATCCCCGCAAAGGGGGGGATGGGGGGGGTCATGGGTCTTGTTGCAACCTCCGCAGTAAGAAGGAGGCAACGAGGTCCTCCCCCCCCAGGGCAAGCAGTGTGTATTGGCCGAATGAGTAAACACCTGCGACTTTCGACTAACTCCACATGCGGTGGGGCCCACCCCAGTCTCGTGAGTGGTTAGGCAGGTCACAGGAAGCACCATCTTTACCATCCATTCATTTATTTAGAACAAAATGCATTCTGGGAGTTCTGGTCTACATTAATGTGACTTTAAACAGTAGGACTACATAACTGGGTACGGAAGGGTAAATAAAGTCTGACACCACACAGGGCTTGTCTGCATTTAGAGAATACATAAGATGGGCAAGTGTGGGCCCAAATCATTCAAACTCACTGAACGATATATATGAATATTGCTGGCCACCGTTTAGCATGAAAGGTGACGCCAGCCAATGGAAAAGAGGGGCGGGGCTTAACCTCGCTAGTGAAACTCACTCTAAGTCATTAAGTCTCGCCAGCGAGACTGCGCATGTCTGCGCAGCCATCGCAGGCCGAGACCTAAAAACTATGTTTTGACACAGGCAGGATGTTAAAGGCTGTAGTGTAAATGTGTAAACGTAGTGGTTTTCGGGGCTCCTGTTTGTAGTTTTCAGGAAAGCAGTCATCTGTGTTGTCTAGGTTTTTACAGCGCATACTGAGGCTATTGCTCCTTAATAGAAGTTGGTACTCGGACTCGCTGACTGTAAAGAGAAAGATCATTAGACATTCCCTAGAGGCTCATATTAAGCAAAAGTCAACAATACTTTGATAGAATAACTTCGCTCAACATGAATTTTTGTACCCCCTCCCTGCAGACTTGTTTTAAGGGTTATGTTACAGCCTCGTAAACTGTAGCACAGGAGGGGCACGAGTGGGCTCCATGGGGAGAGTACTCAGCATTCATCTTGCTTTTGTAGAAAAGCTCTCACTTTGACGTCACAGAAAGAAAAGTAAACACCCGGTTCCCTGGGAAGACCGAGCCTGACCTTTGACCTTTGACCTTTTTGTTCAAATGCACAGCAAACATGACATATTAAGAACAAGATTTAAAGGCCTGTTTACAGAAGGTGAGATCTCGGAAGGATACAGTAAACAAGGTTTGGTCACGGCAGAAAATAGAAAGCAAGCTAATGTGAATTACAAACCACAAAGTCAATGGGAAGAAATGGGCAGAATGCATTCCCAGGGAGGCATTCTGAATGTCCCAAAGATGTCTTCAGCGTAGGAATCGACCGACAATACATTGATGATTAGTGAGTTTCCCAGGATTTACAGCTTGAATACTTGTGGTCACATGAGTAAGCATTTAGTAATGCAACAGATGGTTTCAGGAAATATATTCCCATAGTGGTCTCTTTTTCTGCCTCGTTACATGTTAGATTGGGTCAACTCAGGCCTATCAACAGGAGGCCAGTAAGTGCTTATTTGATAAGAGTAATTGTCCAATTAACGTGTGCAAAGTGCAGAGACTCAATAGTCCTCTCTCTTAACCCTTCAGTTCAATATTTACATTCGTCCACTGTGTCCCAGATAATTGAGGAAGGCTAAGGGCACTTCCATATGTAAACTGATAACACTGACGCTCATATACAGAGGAGCAATGAACACATGTACATGTGGATGAAATATGTATATGTTAAGGCAATAGTTACGTGGTGCCAACGTGGCCCAAAGGAAAGCTGGGCACTTTCACTGAGGCAAAGATACAAGCCTGGACAGTGCTCACAGAGGTTGTTGACAGAAGTTGGATACAAGTGCTACAGATACAACCCAAGTAAGTGAGGTTACAAAGGACCCACACAGTTATTTTCACAATGTGGAAACAGGAGATAAATATTATGGGTAAAAGCGTGTAGGATGAGTGTGAACCAGAGAAGAGGAGGCAAACAGCCGGCATGGTTGTTGCCATAAGAACATGGGATGAGTTGGGTGTGCATGATTGCATAGAGACCACACTAGTATATGCATACTGCAGAGGTAGAAAAGGGGGTGCGTGCAATGAAAATAGGGGGGCTGGGATATGATTTAACCAAGTGGACAGAAACCTAAGGAGGACACGAGTACACTCAAGTGCTGAGCATGGTCAGCTGGAGCAAGGAGCGAAGTTGTTAAGAGAAGCAGGGAGGTAGGAGGAAACAGACCAGAAGAAAGTTAGAGATATAGGACTTTCTCTGCCTGGATGGAGCAAAATTGAGAACCTAGCACAAGTGGGGTGAAATCCAGAGACGCTCCTTTTCAACTGTCCCTCAAATCACTGGACAGTCCATACAACAAACTGGAAAGCAAAACCTACCGAAATAAATGTTAATAAATTTCCTTGAACCGAAAATGAGTACTGTAGTCAATAAAAAAAAACTGGAAAATAATGAGCGTGAACATACAGTGGTCTATGCACAGAAAATTGCCCGTGCTCCTTCGAACTAACCATCAGAAGGAGCAGTCAAGCGCCATGGAAGGGATATACTTAGACATTTGCACTGCAATGCTACCAGGTCCACCAAATAATGCAGACTGCAAAAACACAACCAAGCTGCCAGACAGTGCTTAAACCTGAAAAGTGGCAATCTGTACAAGTAGCCATGAAGGAGGTTCAGTTACTCCATGTTGGGTCAAGGGTCAAATTACAAAATACTCCATTCCATGCATGTGGCTTAAGTGCCTGTGCACTGTTCTTTAACAGAATTGCATTTAGTGCTTTAGGTGTGGGAGCCTGGCTGTTAGATATGGCGCTATGAGGAGTTACTGGGGAAATTGTACAGAGAACGACCAATTCCCCCAGTAATTGCTCGTCAACCCTGTGGATTGTGAAATTCTCAAAAACCATAGTGAACGTTCTCAATATTCTAGTTCAGCTTCTATTTTGCTGTCATTTGCTGTTTCTGAAATAACTGGTATTCCGTCACATTCAAAGGCACATAAAACTAGCAGAATAAAGCACTAAAAGGAAGGGGCGAGTATAAAATACGCATTCATCGTCTTCCTCACTAATCCATAGGTTGTCATGTTTGCCATGCACTAAAGGCCACAACAATTTGGTACTCAAGATATATTCACTGGCCAGCTGCCATGATGTATGGAACCTCAACAAATAAAAGTTGTTTACTAAAACGACACAAAGCTGTAACATCCATACTAGCCTTCAAGGTGGGGCAGATACATCTGCTAACCAGTAATGAAACCACTCTGCAAGCTTTTAAGCCCACTATCACAACTACATCCAAGAAGGAAGTAAACACCTGCTCCCATGATCACATTTTCTGATGTAGGTTTGGGACGATGCCAGTAATTGATGTGCAGTTATCAAATGTGAAAACAATAACATCCAAACAGAAATCACATGCGGGAAGTTAAGCCTTTCCAGAGCCAGGAACACAAGGGCACAGAAAAACAAAGCCTTTAAAGGTCAATGAAGGCCGCGCAATTTTCAAATAAAGAAATATTTAAAAGGTTAACTTTAATTGAACATTTTACATCAGTCGTTTAACCCCTTGGGCGCGGCCTCGATTCAGCGCCTGTGCGGCACATCTAAAGAGTGGGCGGGTTCATGACGGCCCCCAGCCATCATCAGCACACGCCCACCGGGTTGCATGATGGACGGGGGCCGTCATCATCATGGAAGGGGTTAAAAAAAAAGCACCACACATCCCTCCGATATTCCGGTAGTCGGAATACATTCAACGCCCAGATTTTGAACCACCGCGAGGCCACATTTATTTTTTGTTTTGTTTTTTAATCTTTGGCGATAAACATTTCCTGATTTTTAGGTCTGGCATTAGGAAAGAACTTTTGATGTTGCTACAATTATATGTATAATGTACTTACTTATAGGAGCTTTCAGTCAGCCCTCTTCAGAAATTGGTCTGTTGTGCCCTTCACATATTTCCCACCACTGCATACAGCCTACATTAGTCGCTGGATAACTTCTGTGTGAATGAGAGAATCTTTGCTTTTCACATGGAGTACACCAAACACAAAGTAGTTCTCTTCAGTGCCAGGGACTGTTATGGCAGGGAGTGCTTTTTGGAATCTAAAACACCAGATGTATTGGCTTTGCCAAAGCTAGTTTAAAAAGCTCCTACTCTGCTTGTGGCCACCCCTGTCTTGAGACAAAGGACATCCTGGGGAGGTTGGGTGTACCAAGTCAGGAAGAGTTACTGCATAATATTGTACTTGACACCTTGCCTAAGAATCGTGGTGACGTCGGGGGTACGACATCTTTGAGAGCTAGCAGATGCAGTAAAAATGAGCTCACATTTGGCACCCCGTCCATCCATCATAATAGGTCCCAAAAAAGCACACCTCACCGAGATTGAACGCTCAACTGGCCAAGGAGTGATACAAAAGCAGACCCAGCCTTGCTTGCTACAGATGAGATGTGAGGTGATGGGATGGGGCCTGCGGAAGAAAAGATACTGCCCGGTCGCCTCATGGAGCAGCAAGCAGGCCTGTTGGTTGAGGTGGACCACATGAGGGAGGCTGAAGCAATGGGGGCCTCCTTCCTTACGGCGATCTAAGGTGAAGTGCAGTGGGGCCTCAGGTCACTTGTGGCATGTGGCGGAAGCAGCCACCAACCAGAGACATGGACTGTGAGACAGCCCAGTGACATAGTGGGAGGAGTTACCAATCTGGGTCAAAGAGAATGTCTGGAGCCAGCTCAACCCTATCCACCCACCCCTACCCTGACAGGTTTGATAGCACACTGTAGATCAAAATGAGGTTCATCCCACACCTGGGGGCCTGTAAACCAAAACTGTATGAAAGACTATTAACGAGACGTGACTAGGAGATAGAAGAGGGCTTGGTCAGAGTCTGAAAAGGTGGAGACTGGGCACAGAGGCGAGGCTTTCAGGTATTGTTTCCCTCCTCCTAAGGTGTGTGTGTGTGTGGGGGGGGGGGGGGGAGTGTCAAAGCCTGAATGGAGACAGCCTGCCACCACTCCCTTGCCCGATGTGTGAATCGGAATGGTGGAGAAGAAATTGCATTCGCTGCAGAGAAACTGGGAGAATTGTAGTGATCCAAGAATAAGCCTGCTTGAGATGAGCCCTTGCAGGTGATACGTCATTGGAGTTGTGTGCGAGGGGGCTGAAAAGAGAAGACAAGGGTAAACAATTGTAAAAGAAACAACGACTGGAGAGGGCTGAAAAGAAAAGTCAAAGGACAACAATTGGACTTGGACATAAGAATGGGACTCTTGCTGCTTTGCCCAGCTCCTATAAGGCCTGCATGAACTACTGCACTGAGAAGAACAGCAATCGATGTAGTTGGACTACGTACAATTCATAACCCACAAACCTCAAAATAAATTTAAAATGAAAACCACATTTTTTTAAACAAGAGAGGTAGCATGGGACAGGGTGAAGGAAGGAAACACTCTATTGGGTTCTGGGGGACGAATGTATCTTGGTTAAGAGAACTTGCCACCCTCCTCAAGCGCCAGTCCCAAGGGAGGAAGGCCCAAGAGGCACCACCACAGCTATGACAGAACATCTAGCAAGCTAGCTGGAGTGACTACTGTTAAGGATCCAGGCAGACAGAGGAAGGGAAGAGAACCTCTGATTATGAGCAAGATCTGCAAATAGCTATGGCAACTGATACCGTCTTGGTTATACAAAAAGAAGCCTGAATTTATCATATGGCACACTTTAGCCAATTACTGAATGCTGGGCAGGGAGGTGCTTTAAATCTCGACTATTCCCCTTTTCTTTCTTTGTTTTATTTCATTGAGGTTGAGATTGAAGGGGCAAAAGGCTGACTATGAACCTGTTTCCCTTTCTCCTTCCTGGAGTGAGGTGAGAAAGCACTGACTTGTCGATGACCTGTACATTCAATAGAGTAGGAATGTATTGGAGAGCGACTGGAGAAGTGACATGCTTGATAGATTTATACCATTGCTAAGGGTGGATGTGGTGAATCCTTTATAATGTGTTTCAGTGTTTCCAGTTGCAAGTTTAAATGGTAGGTAATGATTATATGGATAACAGATACTTCTGAGAGCCAAAAAATAGGGTTGGGGGACTGAGTAATGAGTGGGTCAATGGTATTCTTATTGATGTGCAGTTAAAAAGGGGCAGATCTGATTAGTCTAAGTGAGACTTCCCTTACCCTCCTACATAGACTGCAAAAGCAGGGGAACACACTCACCAACTTTTTTCCCAGGAATGGTCATGACCCACAAGTACCAAGTCATCTCCTTGTCCTGGAATGGTAACAGTCTCAATGAAAAGATTAAATGTGGGGCAGTGCTGCAATTCGCCAAAGGAAACACTCCCCTTGAAATATGTGCACTTATGGATAAACTGCCCCTTTTTAGGCTGATGATGTCTGGTTTTATAAAGACATCTTGGGGGCCTCCGGAAAGCTTCCAGGGGAATGCATTCCGCCCATTGCTCACCATTGGCTTTATGGGTTGTCTTTCAAGTTTGCTTGCTTTCTATTTTCTGGCTTTATTTGTTCTAAGCTGTCCAGCTTCAGTTTGTCCCTTTCGTGAAGCATACCCTATTACTGTAATCTTCCACCAAGTGCTGTAAACAGGCCTTTTAATCTTGTTCTTATCTTCTCACATGTGCTATGCATCCAAAGACAAAGGTAAAACGTCAGGCTCTACCTTTCGAGGGAACTTGGTGTTTACTTTTCTTTCTCGGACTTCAAAGTGAAAGGATTTATGTGACTAAGAAATGCATTTTTCTAGCACTCAAAAAATGTAAATATCTGTAAATTAACTGTACAGATATATTAGATTTAGGAAAGCACAAATGAACCATTTTTTTTGTTAGTGTGGTGGAGACAAATATTTCAATACAATCAGAACAAATCAATGCACTAGGATATGACAGTTCCACACTATCGTTTGTGAGCTGTACACTTGTATTAGTAAAACTGTATGTTTGTGCACATGTAATGGTCATTTCAAATGAAAATGTGTTGTCTGTAGTGGCAGGGCACTACCACACTATGCATACTTCACTCTACGCCACTCCACTCTGCTCTACACCACTCCATGCCTCTGCACTCTACTCTGTACCACTCCACTCTGTGTCTGTGCACTCTTCTCTGTACGACTCCACACTATCATTGTACTCTATACCACTTCACTCTATGCCACTACTCTCTACACTACAGCACAATACCCCACGGTACAATACCCCACTGTACTCTTCGTTACTCTACCCTGCACCACTCCACTTCACTCTGCTTTGAAACAATGTACTCTATGCCACTCCAGTCCACCGTGCACCCAACCTAACACAATGCCACGCCACTGCACTCTACTTTGCACCACTCTACTCTATATATATTAGATATAATATAGTCAGCCTGTATATTGATGCTCAGCTTGCCTAGCCGCTATGTTCACACCACAAACTCTGCATTTGCATGCTCTTGGCTGGTACCAGATGGTTGTAATCTTTAAACTGCCTGAAGATGCTAAAGGGAAAAAAACAATAACAATTGCTGCTTATTAGAATCATAAAGCTGCTCAGAAAGAAATTCCTATAAAAAGTAAGTTGTTTTTCCCTCTGTTAAAAAAAACCCACAAGATCTAGGAAAATTACGGGAACTGTTTGATTCCAAACTTGGTCGACTTGGGTTCAAAAACAATAGTTCCTTAATGGGGGTTACATGGTGACTGCTTCCAAATCCTGAGCTTTGCTTTAACAAATGACTGCTATCAGGTTTGATAGTACAACTCTTTAACTGGATCAAACCAAGACTGCAATACCCAGAATGCACTAATCTGTTAAATGAAAGACCAGGCTTTGAAGCGTAGTATTCAAGCAACATGGATTCATCCGGAAACCCTATTTGTTAAGCAATAAGATAACGTCAAAATGTCTGAAACGGTCTACATAATCTTGTGTCTTACTGAAAATCACACAGTCCGTTGAAGTGGGAAGTTTTCCAAAATCATGACAAACATGGTATTACTGTTGATATGTATTAATGCTAGCTTTCACAGACAGGAAATGCCAAGCTGCGTCTACTTAAGGTCACCGGATGGCTTGGGAACACTTTTTTTTTTAGAGGCACCAACAACACCCATGCACGCTGATGGTGTACCAAATGTGATGTTCAGCTTTGCGCTCCCATTCTGAGTTAAATACAAATTTAAAAAAAAATCAAAATGATATACTGAATATTATAAGCTACTTAAGATATGTTTTCATGTATTTACTATACCCCTATTTTGCAAATTAAAATAAAGACATCATTTTTTTCTAAATAGGCTCTTATTTTGAGTTGGGATATTCAATAACTCGCTGTGAAATATACCCCAAATCGCAATTCCAAGTGTGCCTGGGTCCAGAATTATCAGGTAAAAGAAACTCCTTCCACATAATTCTGGGCAGGAGACACTGGGCCTGTCAAATCTGATGTAGGGCAGGGGCTGCAGGGGGCATCATTACCTGACCCCAGATCACACACAATGCTCTCCTCAAACCGCTACGTGTGCGCTGCACCTCTGTGGCAACACCCCCAACCATCCACCAGCACCCATGCTGACAGTTTCTAAGTGGAAAATGTCCCTTTGCCGAAATAGAGGAAAACTGCCCGGTAGAGAAACCAGCAACACCAAGTCTAAGCAGTCACTTACCCTTCTGGGGGGGGGGGGGACTCATAATCGGGTGCGGGAGTTGATGCAGCACTGACATCAAACATGACATCATTTACCTGGAGATTGAGCAGTAAACATCCCTTCAAACAGGGCCAGCTTTAGAGCTTTTGGCACCCGGTGCGACAATCATTTTTGGTGCCCCCTCACTCCCATGACCACCAGCCAAAAGTGCCCCTCATCTCTCCAGAGCCCCTCCCCTCTCTCACATACATTTCATTTGTTTTAAAGCACTGATAAAAGCTGACTTTACAAATAAAAATGTATATCTACCAAAACAAAAACTTTTCAGCAACATTAGGAATAGATAATGAAAGACTGGGAAACAAAAACAGAACGTCCTAACCAATAATTTTATGCAGTTTGCATGCAGCTCTTTGATGACAGTTCGTAACAGTCACTGTTCTATTTTAGGGTTGTATCTTATGACCTGTGCTAAAAAAGTAGTAATTCATTCGGCCATTCACATAAAATACAGATCTGTGGTCTGCACAGTACACGTTCTTTGCAGCAGGCATATTAACCCTCTGCGCTACTTTATGTTGAGTCAAAACTGCCCCTAGACAAAACTCTGATCTCTAGCAGTAATAACAATAGTTATCTTGACAATTTTAATGCTACCTGAAAAAATGGACGCACAAGGAACTCTGCTGCAGGTGTTTTAAATTATAAGTTATTGCTAAACACAGCCCCCTCCTACTCCGCCGAGGTCAGCGCCCTCCATGAATCAGCGGCCAGTGTTGCTGCACCAGACGCACTGCCCTAAGGCCAGCCCTGCCTTCAAAGGTTTTTTTAGGTCTCGCCTAAGCCAGCGCAGGCGCTGTCTGGAGAGATTTTTTAGTGAGGGTGTTCTAAAGCTTGTGGCCTAAAGCTTGTGGTTACGCGCACAGGCGCCATCTGGCTTTCCTGACTCGTCATGGCTCATTTTGCGCATCGCTCGCGGGCACCCTTGCAGCGCGCGCACATAATCCAGCAACGATGCCGTGGCTGGTTTCTCTTTCTTTGTTTAATCACTGTGGCCTTTTATTTACCCCTCCCACCGCCCAAACAGCATCGAGCAGCATTTGCCATGGCTTTTTATTTATTTATTAGAGCGCCCGTAATGCTAGCCTGAAAAGAACACAACGCCAACCTCCCTAACAGCATCAAGCAGAGATTGCCGTGGCTCCCCTCCCACCTCCTAAACAGCAATGAGCAGCAATCGCCATGGCCCTTTATTTATTTAATAGAGCGCCCATAATGCTAGCCTAAAAAGAACATCCCCTCCCACCCTTCAAACAGCAATAAGCATCAATCACCGTGACCTTTTATTTATTTATTTAATAGAACGCCCGTAATACTTGCCTGAAAAGAACACCCCTCCCACCTCCCAAACAGCAAAGAGCAGCAATCGCAGTGGCCGTTTATTTAATTAATGGAGCGCCCGTAATGTTTGCCTGCAAAGAGCAACCCTCCCACACATCACGAGCAGCATTCGCCATGGCTTTTTTTTTTATTTAATAGAGCGCCCGTAATGCTAGCCTGAAAAGAACACCCCGCCAACCTCCCTAACAGCATCAAGCAGCGATCGCCGTGGCTGGTTTCACTTTCTTCATTTAATCACTGTGGCCTTTTATTTACCCCTCCCACCTTCCAAACAGCACTGAGCAGCAATCTTCGTGGCTTTTTATTTATTTAATAGAGTGCCCGTAATGCTTGCATGCAAAGAACTATTAACTTCACTCCTACTGTCCTACATGCCAAGAATCAACAACTTAGTTGCGATTTATGAGGAAGCAGTCAGAGATCCATTCATAAGGATGAAAAGCAGAGTCTGCCCTGCACCTGCCTGCAGAAGGCGCTCAACTTATTGGGGTGTCGCCCCTCACTAGGTGTATCACCTCTGCCCTTGCGGCACCTCTCCACTCCTTTCTAAGCAGTTACAATTGTACATTTACTTATAGGTAAAGTGCTCAATGCTATCTCACATGAGTGGTTTAGTGTAAATTAGTGTTATGGTGAATCAGTTTTATAGTACTTTTTCTTAGTGTTAACCTTGGTTCTAAGCGCTCGCAATCTGTTCACATAAAGGAACTGAGGGGAAACGTATCTCACCGATTTGCCTAAGATCACACAAAGCTCAACCTCGATGTCACGTCTACAGGCTTCAGAGCCGCTATCTTCAACTTTACAGCGCTGTTGGGTCCCCTCCCTGCCCTCACCCCACTGACCCTCCACCACTCTCCCACCTCTGCCTTCTCACCCGGCCCACAGTCTCACCTCACTACCCATGGCGACCGACACTGTCTCCCACATGTGCTGAGGCTCTGGGCTGCTGAGGGCTGGGGCTGAGTCACACCAGCTCCTCTAAGCATAGAGGAGGGAGCAGGGCTGGCAGTCACATGACTGGGGCAGGTATGATGACGTGTGACTGAAGAGATGAGGTGTGAGAACTTACAGGGTTACCAGTAAAGTGATATCAAGTGAGATGAGAGGTTCTACATAATGCAAGTGAGGTGATGTGATGTGCATGGGTTAAGTGATGTGGCATAAGTGGTGTCACATGATATGATAGGGTGTACATACTTTCCCACAACTTTCAGCGCGCAATGAGCGCTTTAACTTTCTAAGCAGCCCGGGACAATAGTGGTTGCTTCTTTAAAATAAAATAGGTCTTGCATTTACAAGAGTTTGAGCTATTGGAATTGTAAATAACAATGCCTTTTATTTAAGTGTTAATTATCAAAGCAGATAAATTAAAGGCATTGCCATTTCAATGGCAATAGCTTAAACTCTTGCAATGCCTCACCCTAAATTCTGAGCGTGTTTGTCTCACTTGTACCCTGTGCTTTGGTCACTTCTGAATTAGCCTCACGTCTCAGATGAGGTCCACAGAGAGCAAAGTAGGCTGGGAGTTTCTTATATCCCAAGACAATGGGGATTGGGTGGTATTTTACTAACTCACAATCAGCCATATTTTGAGTGGAATGGTGAAAGTTTATCTTTTTGGCCTTTTGCTAATCCAGTGCTTAAAGACTTTGCCAGAAACCTGCAGTGACAACAGCAGACAGACGTGTATCACTTGACATGTCTTCCGGCTGAGCTGTTTTTAAAGTTTTGAATAATGTATGTGCACATTATGTTGGTGGGGTGAACGTCTTCCGCATATCTGAGGTGGAGCACTTTCTGTTTTCCCCCTACAAAACCTTAGTTTTTCTGATTCAATGAGCCTGTTGTGTTGGAGGTGTGGTTTCTGTCTAAATACAAGATGCCACCATAAGTTACCTCTTGAATTAAAGCTACACTCAGAGCTATCATCAAAGAGTCTCCGTTATTTTTTGCTACACAAATAACTGTTTCTCGGGCTATTTCAGAATTCAAAAAGCTGTTTTTGTAAAACTACTAATTGATATTCACGATTTCTCGAGTTATTCCAGTTCACAAATTTCCAAATTGTAGCCAGCTATGTAAAAACCGTTATTCAGTGAACAGCAATTGTCATGAGAATTTGGGGGTACTACATCCACAATCCAAAGACCAGTCAGATTTAACGTGTTACACAATTCATTTAAAAGATGATGTTTTTCTATAATTACTGACTGACTGACACTCCCACTCTCTCTCTCTCAATGACTAACTGACTCTCACACTCTCTCTCTCTCACTGACTGACTCTCTCACTCTCTCTCTCTCTCTCTCTCTCTCTCTCTCACTGACTGACTCACTCTCTCACTAACTGACTGACTGAGTAGTTGCCAGCATTAAAAGGACAAAAAAAAACCTCAAAACATTATTTATTGTTAATACTTTTTTAATATGGTCGGTCAGTTGTACATAATGCTTTATTGGTCATATGTAAGGTAACAAATATGCTTCTGACACTTCTTTATTATTACGTTTCAGCATGCTGCAGACCTCTGTACAGCACAGCTTAACGACATAGGCAAAGTCAATATCTCTGGATAAACACTTATAAGGTCCCAAAGGCGAGACCTATTGGCTATGCCAATGCTTGTTTTCTAGTAGAGTTTAACTGGAGATTGAGCAGTAGGTAAAAAGGCCCTTCAAAGGTTTTTTCTTGTAGTAGAGTTTAACTGGAGATGGAAAATTAAAAAGGCCCTTCAAAGGTTTTTTTCTTCCATCAGAGTTTTTGTGATTTAAATGAAACACTGCCAAATATCCCCTTTGCCTTCAGTAAGGAGACGCTACTTCACAGCACCCCGAACCTAAGAATAGTTCCAGCACCCCTGCTCATAATGGCTGGACTTTAGTGCAGAACTACCAGCCAGCAGGCCAGTAATGTAGATTCCAGGACTCAGGGATCGCCGCCCCAAAGTCCAGCCAACTCATACTTGAGTTTATTTTTGCTTTTGGCTTTTTGTTTTTCTACTGATAATTTTTCGACCAAGATACACTAAAACTCTTCTGGGCAAGGCGAGAGATATAATAGCGGGCGCCGCCATTATGGCGGTCGCGCCGATCCCCGGGGACGAGGTGGTGGGGGTAGGACTACTCCCACCACTCGTGAGGGGCGCATAGGCGAGGTACAGGGGGAGGTGAACCAGAAGCACTTTAATGCTTCAGGTTCACGAGGGCGCCTAAAACGAGGGTGCGGGGAGCAGAACAGTCTCTTGTTCTTTTGCTCCCCGCAGGCGCAGCACCTAGGCCACCAGCGGCCTGTAATTTGTTTCCCCACCCACCATCCCCTAAGGCAAGCATTTTAAGGGTGATCTCAGTAATCTTTTTACTTTGTTTCTCTAAACTTGCGTTTCAAATGTGTTCTCAGTAATGTTTTGCTTTGTTCTCTTAACTTGCGTTTTAAATGTGTTCTCAGGAATGATTTACTTTGCCCTCAACTTTTCATTGCAGGTACTCGGGCGAGAAGATGGAATGTAAATATGATGATTTGATAAAATTGTAATAAAAGTGTCTATTTGTATTTGTGGCGGTACAAGAATTTTAATGCAGAGTAGGTAGTTGAAATGTGTAACATTTATTAAAATCTCAGTACATGAAATTTTGGTTTCAGGCAGTAATGTCGTATTTAGTAGTGTGTCTCCGGTCAGGCAGTAAGGTCATGATTGGTAAGCATTGTCTCGGTCCTTAGCGGTCAGAACCATGTAACTCCAGGGGCAGTGACAGCCGGTAGGTAGGCTGTCGGGGTGCGGGGGCCGGGGGAGAGACACTCTTCCCAGTGGGCCTGTGGCCACCCTCGCATGTGCATGCGCATCAAGGCGCAAGTATGCCGAATTTGGCAGCCCCCGTTTATGGAGTGTAAGGCACAGGGTGTCGGGGGCGCCCGGGGGAGAATATCCGTCCGATAAACTGTACCCCTGCACAAGCATACTCCGGCTGAGTAATTTGTAGTTTACTGGGATCTAGAGGCTGCCAGTCATTGACCTTGCCATAGGCTCTAGAGGGGACACGCAGAAAGTGAATATATGCATTGTTAGATTTACGGTAGGAGTGTCATGTGTATTAGAGTTTAAGGTTAGCCACTTTACATCAGCTGTCTAACAATGTATCCGAGTAAAAATTGGTGTGGTCTGGATGATTGCCTTGAAGGAGGGAGGGTGACCCCATCCGTACAAGGACTGCAGTTACAAAAGACAAAATAGGGGACTCGGCAAGTACCAGACCATATTGCAATGTTCTCGTATAAGTTATTTCAACTGTACGGCAATGTGTTTTTCCTCATTTATATTTCCATCCTGCCACTCATGTACCATGGCTAGAACTATTGATCTCCCGACTGCTCAATCCCCTTTAAGCAGTCACTGCTGCTGAAGTGAAGGTAGTCACAATAACCTCTGGTATGCATGAAGTGACAGCATGTTTCTTATGCTATTGTACAATGCAGCGGTGAAAGCAAGAAGTGTGCTAACATCACGAAGGCAGTCAAAAGAGATAAAAGTCACTAGGGCCATCAGAAATGGAACACAGCGAAAGATACAGCCCTGCACATGCTCATGTTCTAAAGATAACCTTGAGCTGTGCACTCTTTGAGTGACAGGTAAAAGAAAGAATGGCAAAAAAAGACACAAAAAAACCCAGGAGATACCAAGCCAGTGTTCGGCAACGATTCTTCATTTGAAAAAAAAAATAGTACAACAGGAAAAACATTTGACAAGGTCTGAATCTGTGAATTCAAAAAGCATTATTGGGAGATAGACAGCCGTTTCTTCTTAACTAGCAAGCAATATCTCAGTGGTTGCAGCAAAAGCACATAACACACGGAGGGACGCCCCTCCAGCAGTCAAAAACAAGCTTTGAGGGGAAACACGTTGTTTCACACTGTCTGAAATAATGTTCACTGAATATCTAACAGATTTTGCTACTTTTGGCACGTGGACTCATCAGAGTACATCTTTAGGATATTTTTGTAAGGGCGGTTTGGGGGAGGTAGGGCAGCAAGAGATTTGTTATGATCATGGTTACTTGATTATGTTCGCTTTTGGGGGAATTCAGGGCCTTGGTCCTGGGGTAAGTTTGCATTTTATTTTTTTATTTATGCATATATATTAGTTGATCCGCAGACACACTACTTTACCAGAGACAATTACTAATCCATCATTACAATACTACTCTAAAGAACAACGTACAACTATAATCCAGATGGAAATGTGGAGACGAACTACAATAGTATCAGCAGCAACCAGTTAATACATCAATTTTGAGAAATTGAACACAAGAAGTATGATCCGAATATCCATAAAACACTTATTTTTGTATCTATAGAATTGTAAAAGAAATCAACTTTCATTAAAAAAAACTACCGAATAAATAATTAAATTATATGACAACGTGCTTCCTTGAAATTTTATTAGAGATTCCCCCCTCATTATCCTCGATACAATTTAAAAAAAATTAGGTGAAGACGTTTTTCAACTTGTAATAAACATTTCCAAATGGGGGATTCATTGTTCAGTTTAACGCCTCCTCATATGTCGCACAGGTACACGTAGACCAAAAGGGGGCAACATATTTGTTTCTCATGTTACACAAAACATGACAAAAGACAAGATACACTAAATCCTGAAGCCTAGAATTATAAAATGGACATTTCTGGGAGCCTGGTTTTCCTACTTTTTTACCCATGGGTTAACTTCTAATCGAAGCAAGCGAAATTTAAAATTAATAAAAGTGCTCCGAACAAAGGGTTCTGGGTTGGCTTTTAAGTACAACTGCATAAAACTAAGTCTGATGAATATAGAACGCATTTGTGAGGATATTCATGTGAAGGGAGAGCCACCTCTGTGAGGCACTAAGCTTTTAATTGCTGTACAACCATAGGTCATAGCCACTTTTTTCTATTTTCGGTTCTAATTGTGGTTGGACATGTTGTATATTTCCATGTTAAAAAGGACGATGAGATACCAGGACTCAGTCTTTCTTCTATATCAATTTGCCTAGCACTAAGTAGATCAGTAACTGTAAAGCTGCTGAAATGAAAAACCTGCTGAGAAGTTTTAGTCTCCCTGTATTCTAACCACACCCCGTCTATTACCTCTTCCTTCTTCCTACTTTCACTAATCTTTTCAGATGTTAACGTATTTGTCTTTAACATCTTTGCGTGTCAGTTGGTCAAGGTAAACCTAGTAGAGCATCTTACAGCTAAAAGTTTAAGTAGCCCCCCTAGCCCCAACGCACATGAGTAGGAGGGGATATATTGACATACACTGCATACATTTCCCCCGTGTACACTTCTGACAGCCTTCCTATGTGCGTTTTTGGTATCTCTCAGACCAGCTAAGTGAACAGAATATTCAATTTGTGTGCTCCCATCCCTATTAGTGAGGCGTTTCTGGAGCAGAAGCATTTATTTCTAAGTTGAACTAAGTAGAAGAGGTGTGGCGCAGCGGCCAGGGTCCCTGACTCCAGACCACAGGGTTCACGGTTTGATCCCCGGCTCCGGCAGCAGGTTAGCTTGCTTACACAAGTGGAAATTACTCAGCTATTTCGGCAAATCAACTTTTGTCCTGGGGCTGACTTTCTTTCTTACGATTTGCACAGTTTCTATTAACCATATAAATAATTGTACACAATAATAAATTAAGCATTTTATATCACCCCCAGCTACCATACTATATCATCTTCACTTTCCCAACAAAAACTAAATGCCTACCTTCATGTGAATGAGTCTGTTCACTCAAAGGCATTGTTAACATATTACATTTTGTGTGTACATTATATTTTTATATAAAGGAGGAAAGTTAACTATTCACCATTGTCAGAAAACTGTTTGAGGGGGCAAGGGGGTAGGATTGTTGCCTCCAAATGGTGGGGATTGGGGCCTCTTACTGTTACTTTTAAATCTGAAAGCAGAGCAGAAAGTACAGCTCCTTTAGCACTTTACCTTTAGCGAAGAGAGGGAAGCAGCCCCAGGCTTACCCAGGGTGGTGGTGTGGAGTATGAGACTTAAAACAACTCACAACTTAATTCTCAATAATTAGAAAGCCCACCACTGCTTTACATTGATTAAGAAAAGTGCTTTATTCTACGAGCAACAAGCACAATACTACATAAATCAGAAATTATAAGGAATTCTTTAACAAATACAGTAATCACTAGCACCTACAATTATTAGACAGGTAATACTTCCCCATGTTCTGGTGTTTTGGCTTCTGTATAGCTCTAAGACAATATGATCTGTCCATAAAGTCTAGTGAGCCAACTACAGTGCCCATAATGATGCTATAGCAGCAGTTGCTGGGCCGTAAACCTCTGGCAGTCCCATCAGGATCATTACCTTCAGATCACCGTAGTGATGGTTAGTTTGTAGCGGTGGGGCAACCACCAATTGCAGATTCCTCGTCACCCAGACACACTTTCCTTGCCACCAAGACCTATCTTCGCCCAGGTGCCTCTATGGAAGGCAGAGCAGTATCGGGTGGGAAACATCTGCAGCCCTTTGCGCAGTGGTCACAAAATAAAACTCCATTGCCAAAAGTGTAGTAGAGCCTGCATGGTCTTAGTGACACTACCACTGTAGAATCAAAGACTTCACCATCCGTAGGCTAAATCGTAAACTATAGAGAAGAAAAATCCCCAGTTCCGATAGGTATCTGTGATGAGAAGAAAGCACTGTGATGTCATTATTCACCTGTAATAAAGTGTTGCAGGCGACAAATGATGCAATTTTCCTATTAGAGGCACATTCTAACATCAGACAATGTGATAAGAAAATAGTTTACATGCCAAAATAATGAAATCACTCTGTCGCATAATCCCCAGTCTCCAGAGCAATTATAAACTATTACATACAAAAAGATTTCTAGTAATTCTGTGTACAATTCCATTTAGTTCACTGCCAAAGGTTCATCTGGATATACTTTTGTATAAGTTATTGGCATAGCGCTAATACAGTCTCCTCCACAGAAGAGAGTTCTTTTGAGAATACAAAATAAACTGTAACAAAGAGATCAACCTGCAAACATAAAATAAATCTATTACACACAAATCAGCTTAAAAGAAACCGAAAAGATCAGGCCAAATCAAACCGAACAGAAAAAAACGCAATTGTCACTTTTAATCGCTGTCAAATATTAGCGCCCATTTCTAATTCTTTCTCATTTTCGCGGCGTTGAGAAAAGAGGATTAGTCGGCTCTGAAATTAGTACAATTTGGTCTACAAACTGACCCACTACGCTCAGAAAAAAAAGTTAATTGAAGCATTGCAGATCTCTGTGGCGCAATTCGCTCTGGGGAGCATATCAAATACTTCAGGGTTAATCTAATCAGGTTAGTTTAGTGCAAGAGCTTATCACCGACAGCGCGAACGACCCACGAACAACAGAGGTTACTAAACTGCAGCAAAACGGAGAGTGCGTGATTACGTAGAGAACGAGCAGTACCTTGGGCACGTACAAGCACACACTGGTAGAAACCGATGCAGCCTATTCTCGTCTAAGAGCGCTCATCTGGCTTGGTATAATCTCACCGTGCTTGGTGTTACAGGCAATTGTGGAGTTACCCATGCATCACTGTTTTAACATGTACCTCCCAAATGTTCTAAATAGCAAAAACGTCTCTTTTCTGAGGAAATCCTAATACGTTTTACTTGACGCGTCTGTGACGGTGCACCAAATAGGACTGCATTGAAGAAAATGTAGCATGGTGCATTCTGCAGCACATTTTTCAATATCCTACACCTAGACCCAGTGTGGTGACGGCCACAAATGACAAAGGACGTCACGAAGATAGAACACAAGTATTTATTTAGATGGAAGATATGCTCTGCGACCTCAGCCACAGCCTTCGCTCACCGCTTCCACACAGTCATTCCCCGGCGCTCGCCTTGGAACGCTGGTCGCGGTGACATTCTAAGTGATGTCACCGCGAGCAGCTCCATTACACGCGGAGACGCCGGGGGGAGATGAAGGTGGGAGATACCACACATCCCCCTCCCCTGCGGAACAAAACAAGGAACATGAAACAACCGGAACAGGGAGGGCAGAGAAACCCAGATAGCAATGTTCAAAAGATGTGGTCACAGTCTTGCTACGAAGAGTAACACGAACTGGCAGAGGAGAAAAGGCTACATCATAATGTACTGATCGAGATGCCTGGGGGGTCTGGTCACTCTCCTGTTAGACCTATCACTAGGGTGAGGAACTGACACTGGCTTCTTTGCGTTGGGACCTCGGTCCTGCCTAGCATCTCCCTCATCCCCCCTTTCGCTCTCAGAGTCATTCTGTGGTGGGTGGAACCTCGCTACTCTCCCTAAGTTCCATATCTTTCCCTCTTGGGTTTTGACCGCATTCTTGAATAGTTTAGTAATTTTGGTAGGACTACTGTACCCTGACCAATTTGCTCTCCCCGTGGGGGTTCTGATCTTGATGCTGTCTCCTATTTTGAATTTGGCTTCCCGTGTGGCCTTGAATTGGTCATATCGTTCCTTTCTTTTTTTCATGGTTTCTTCTTGCTTCTTCAGGCTTTCTGCCCTTCTTTCTTGATCTAACCACCCCTTGTGCCACTCCATCCACCCTGGGGACAGCTTGGTGTTGGGTATTCTAGCACGGAGCAGTTCGAATGGGGTGACTCCCGTCGTCTGGTGCGGTGTGAACCTGTATGCTTCTAAACGCCTCCACGCTTCTTCTTTCCAGCTTATACCACTGGCTTTGGCCAACTGGATGCTCTCCTTGAGGGTTTTGTTGAAACGCTCAACCATGCCATTGGTTTCGGGGTGGTACAGTGCGCAGCGTTTGTGTTTGATGCCTCTCTCTGCGAGGAAGTCTTCCATTTCCTTCGAACAAAGTTGTACACCATTATCCGTGAGGATGTTGCTGGGCAGCCCTTCCCTGATGAACACTTCTTCCAGGAATCCGATGACTGTTTTGGTCGTGACTTCACTCACAAACTTCATCTCCGGCCACCTAGAGTGCAAATCCATCAGCACCACGATGTAAGGCGTGCGCTGGTCTCCAGACATAGGGCCCACGATGTCCAGCGCCAATTCTTCCCATGGTCCTGACGGCGGTGGTCTACATACCATAGGGGGCGTCATCTGCTTCAGGACTTTGTCACTGCTGCTGCACGGAACGCAGTCTCTGATTCTCCTTTCCGTGATCAGGTCCATGTTCGGCCACCAATAGCTCTCCCTGAGTCTTTGTTTGGTCTTGGTGATGCCGAGATGCCCTTCGTGAGCTATCTCGACCAGGTTGTTTCTCACTGATTCAGGCGGTACGAGTCTCGTCCCCCTGAATAGGCATTCGTCTACTATGGACAGCTCATCCTTAACAGCCCAGTATGGCCGTAGGTTTTCCTCTTGCTTGTCCTCATTCTTCCATCTGTTTTTTATTCTTTTGCACACCTCTTCCAGTGTCTTGTCCTCTTCTAACGCCTTTCTCCATGTTTCCTCTCCCAACGCTTTCTGGATGGTGCAGACGTTCTCCATCTGAAGCCCATCTTCTTCATCAATCTTCCTTTGCTTTTCCCTCGCCTCATTTACACTGACGAGTCTTGACAGACAGTCTGCTGCCAAATTTCGTGTTCCTGGGACGTACTCGACGCCAAATGTGTATTCTTGGAGGCTGACCACCCACCGTCTTATCCTGCTGGAGATGGCGTCCAGACCTTTCTTGCTGAATACTTCCACCAACGGCTTGTGGTCGGTACGAAGAGTGAACTGAGTTCCCCGCAGGAAGTCTCTGAACTTTCCCACTGCCCAGGATACTGCTAGTGCCTCTTTCTCGATTACCGAGTAGTTGTTCTCGGACTTCTGAAGTGACCTTGAGGCAAACGCTATGGTTTCTTCTCCTTCTTTGCCTACTTGGGTGAGGACTGCTCCCAGCCCCTTAGCACTAGCATCGGTGGTGACTACCGTCGCACGGTTGGGTATGTATGACTTCAAACTGGGGGCCTCAGCAAGTGCCTTCCTTACATCTTCGAACTCTCTCTGGCACTCCTGGCTCCAGTTGAATTCAGTCTCCTTCTTCAGCAATAGCCTGATGGCGTAGGTCCTTCCTGCCAGGTTTCTTATGAATTTCCCGTAGAACTCCAACATCCCCATGAACGACTTGATTTCGTCTTTGTTCGTGGGAGGCGCCAAGTTTACGATGGTGTTTTGCAGTTCGGCCTTGGGACATATTCCTTCTGTTGTCACTTTGTGCCCCAGGAAATCTAGCTCTGCACAGCCAAACACACACTTATCCTTTTTCACTGTAAGTCCTTGTGATTGGAACCTCCCTAGCACGCATCTCAGTCTCTTATCGTGCTCTTCATGGTTTTTTGGCAAATACGAGGACGTCATCCTGGTAACACATTACACCTGGGATGCCTTTCAAGATGTTGCCCATGATTCTCTGAAACACGGCGGCTGCCGAGACTAGCCCGAAAGGCATCCTTTTGAACTTGTATGCGCCCATTGGTGTCACAAATGCTGTGAGCTCCTGTGACTCTTCATGCAGTTTTATTTGGAAATAGGCCGAGGTGAGGTCGAGAGTGGAAAACACTTTAGCTCCCTCTAGCATGCTCATCATTTGGGTGATGTTGGGCAGGGGGCATCGGTCGACCACGACCTCCTTGTTCAAGGCTCTAAGGTCGATGCAGAGCCGGACTGACCCATCCTTCTTCTTTGCGGCCACGATGGGTGCCAACCATTCTGTCGCTTCCACCGGCTCGATGACTCCAGCTTTGCATAACTTCTCCAATTCGGACTTCACTTCTTCTTGGATGGCAATAGGGAGTCTCCTGACCTTGGCCACGACTGGTTTGGCGTTCTCTCTCAGTCTTATCTTGTGAACATAGTTTTTTAGGCATCCAAGTTCTTCCCTGAACACTCCTTTGAACTCGGTCACTATGTCAGCCTTGTGTTCTTGTATCTCTTGTATTAGGATCTGGGGATTGCTGTTGGGATTAAGATAGACTCCAAGCTCCTTCTGTGCTTGCCACCCCAAGATGTTGTCTCCTACAGAGGACACGTACACTTTGGACACAGTTGCCCTGTTGCTGTATTCAATTTTCCCTAAGAAATAACCCTTCATAGAGATGGGGCGACCAGCATACCCCCCTGGCCTCAAATCCATTCTCTTCAACGTTATTTCCCCTTTCGACACACGAGAGAACTCCTTTGCATTGATAATAGTTATCCTAGAGCAGGAATCGAACAATGCTTCTAGGTCAACTTCCCCTACTTTTATGGAGTCTTTTGGGCTGCTGACCTGACCTTCGTCAACCTGCACCACTATTTCTTTGCAAATGGGGTCATTGGGACTTGAGACCTGCAACTCTTTTACTTGCACCACGATTTCATCGCACACTACATTCGTCCTGTCCCTACTCTGTCTACTGACCCCTTGCCCGCTCTTGCAGTATTGCTTGAAATGGCCTTTCTTACCACACTTGTTACATGTGAACCTGAGGGCGGGGCACTCTTTGTCGTTAGCTAGGTGACCCTGCTTGCCACACCTGTAGCAAGTACTCTTGAACGATCCTCCCAGTCTGCTCTCCTTCTGTTCTTTTCCCGTTACTTTTTGGCCTTTGATCACTGACACTGCCTCACATTCTGCCACTACTTCACTGACACTGGTCTTGTCATCGTTTTTCCTTTCCCCTGCGTCCTGTTTTATTTCCTTGACACACTGCAGCATGTGCTCCACCTGCTTGGCTATGATCAGAACCTCCCTCAATGGTGGGTCGTCTTTAAGCCATAACTCTTCACGTACTCGCTCCATCCTGCAAGCCAAAACAAATTGGTCCCTAATTCTTTCTTCACTCGCCCCACCAAACTTGCAAGTTGCTGCCAATTTTCTCAGCTTGGAAACAAAATCTTCAATAGACTCCCCTTCCTTCTGTGCTCTTTTCCCAAAATGGTATCTCTCCATGATTGTGCTAGTCTTTGGGAGATAATGCAAATCTAACTTTTTTAGACTTACTTCAAACTCGTTAAGCCCCCTTGCTTCTTGCGCCCCTAAGTCTGGGAGATGATCTAAAACCTCCTCTCTTTCTGCACCTAGGTAATAGGCTAACAATGCAACTTTCCTTTCTAGACCAAGGTTAGGCCCACATACAGTAGCGTAATTTAGAAACACCTTTTTCCATTTCTTCCACTGGATTGTGGGATCCCCTGGGTTGGTCAAGAAAAATGGTGGAGGCGTCACACTTTGCATGGTTATAGTCACAGTGCTATGCAATCACTTACAACCCAGATAACAATGAAAAATCCCGCTTGACTATCATTAACTAGAAGGGTACAATTTTCCTGCACTAAGCTAGCACATTAATAAATTACATGCGAGTATTCTTCTACCATTAGTGTCAGTTCTTAAACACCTCTCCTGCAGGAACTGTTTGGTTGAGTGCTGGATAGAGTGGGCTTAGGGTTACTACACTACAGGGCAGACCAATCATGCATACTTTCTTCAGCCCAATAGTAGCTCACAGTGAAAGCAGATGCCAAAATGGCTCCTAGGTTCAGTTTCCCTTGCGCAGCCCACAGTCTCCGGGGCACACCGCACTATACAAGGCTGACTGGGGATAACACTGGATCTGACACATGGATGTTACCCCCCACTTTATTTTATATTCTGACTCATGCAATCACAAGGTGTGCTGCGCAGTGCCCTTTATGCTTTTTGCCAGCACAGTCCAAGTAGAATTACACTCGTGGTGAAAGGAGAAAAGAAAATTCCCTCAAAGTTAAAAGTCACTACAGCTCAGACGAATTCTTTTAGTGGTGACTTCTACAAGCTGACAACAGTTCACAATCCTTTCATGTTGTGCTCGCGTTACACTCCGTGTTGACAGACTTCAGTTGCTGGCAGTGTGGTGCATAAGACGCCAAATACGCGGCAGAGGAGCTCCCTTCACTGTACACGCCTCGCTGCGTTGTTTCCAAACAGCCGTTCCCAGCAGACTCGCTCATCAGCAAAAATCACCAAAAGAACGAAAACCACTTGCCGGCCAGTTCTTCCCATGCAGTCACTTCATACAATCCTTTTGTGTGCCTCACTTCGCCAGAGTCCGGGGTCAGGTCTGAGGTGAATGTAATGCGCTACCGTGACTGACTGTCACAAACTTCCCTTAAATTCCTAGGAGGGTGAGAGAGTTGCGCGCCTGGCTCTTGCTGTCAAGTCGGGTGAAGACGCTTGTTATCCTGCTTGTCAGACCTTCACGCATGCAAACGCCTGGCACACTCAATTGGCTGGGCGCCAGTACTCACAATAGGATCGACCATTACAGTTCACGAGTGGCATTACTCACGGACCCGTAGTCTTCCTCCTCACTCCTTCTTCTGCACAGTTCTCTTGAAATAAGACTTCGCTTCACCTCACGAAGATTCCTTGCGACTCGCGGTCTGCCTCTGCTGCTTCCGGATACTTTTCATAGAGCTGTCACCTACTCTCCGTGGGAATACTTCTCTCCGCTGGTGTCAGCTGATTAATTCACCTTCTGCAAGCGTGTTGAGGTCGCAGGTGTGTGTTTTCCTCGTCGCCAGTGTGGTGACGGCCACAAATGACAAAGGACGTCACGAAGATAGAACACAAGTATTTATTTAGATGGAAGATATGCTCTGCGACCTCAGCCACAGCCTCCGCTCACCGCTTCCACACAGTCATTCCCCGGCGCTCGCCTTGGAACGCTGGTCGCGGTGACATTCTAAGTGATGTCACCGCGAGCAGCTCCATTACACGCGGAGACGCCGGGGGGAGATGAAGGTGGGAGATACCACACCCAGCTTTTGGCCTGATCTGGCTGGGCAACAGTGCATTGAGGTTAGGTGTGTCTCACACTTAAGATAGTTTTTTTCAGCATAGGCACGTCAAGGACATGCGTGCCACCTCAGTTGCACGCTTAAGTTAAAAAGGTCAAACATTAATATTTCTTATAAAATACTAAATAAACAGGTGTGCTTCTCTTATTCATTTACTGATCTGGCTGGGCACCAGTGCAGGGCGCCAATTTTCAGAGGTGTGCATGGTGCGGTCTTTATGAAGGCCATGCCATGCAAACAGCAGCATCCCTCACAACAGGCTCCAGTGACAATTTAAACTGCTTTTACTTATTGTTTATCATGCCACAGACACTGTTTTTCGGTCAAAGCCTGCTAACGACAATTCTTGTGGACATTCGGAAAGCTTCCCGGGGATGCATTCTGTTCAATCAATCAAGAATTTGTAGAGCGCACAAATTACCAGTGAGGGTCTCAAGGCGCTGGTGGAAAAAGGGGGGTTGGAGGGGGGCGCGAGGGGGGGGGAGGCGGTGGGAGGGCGCTTCTGGTCAAATAGCCTGCTGCTGGCATTGTTGAAGATGTGGTGCCGGAGTGGCTCTGACGGGGAGCCGGAGTGGATTGAGCTCATGTTCTTGATGGTGTCATCTATGTTCATGATGGCCCAGGCTGGCAGGGGTTTGTGGTCGATGGTGTGCGGAGGATCTGTTGTGTTGCTGTCTGTTGGAGCTGTCTGGGCGTTGAAGCTGTCGTGGATGTCAGCGATCTTGCGGTGGAGGAAGGTGGCAAGGGAGTCGCACAGGGCTTGCGACGGCGGGATGTTGTTGGAGCTGGGGTTGCTTACCATTCGCTTTGTGGTTTTGAACCTACATTTGCTTGGTTTCTATTAGCTGGCTTAATTTATTTGAGGCTGTCCAGCTTAAGTTTATCCCTTCCGTGGCCCATACCTTACTTAAGGTATTTTTTCACCAAAGTTGCATTTCTGTAAACAGGCCTTTAAATCTTGTTCTTATCTTGTCACATTTGCTGTGCATTCAAAGACAGAGGTCAAATGCTCTTTCTTCCAGGGAGCTTGGTGTTTACTTTTCTTTCTCTGTCTTCAAAGTAAGAGGATTTAAATAACAATAATGCTGGCTACTGCGGGTGCGCTGGAGGAAGGCTATGGAGATTGGTGGAAACAAATATTAAAACTAATCAGTACACTAGGTGACACATTTCCACACATCGTTTGTGCGCTATTTACTTTTATCAGTTAAACTGTAAGTTGGAGCAAATGCAATGGTCATTTCAATAGAAAATGTATTGTCTGTAATGGCAGTAAGCTACCACATCATGCATACTCCACTTTGCCCCTCTCTATTCTACTCTGTGCCACTCTATGCCACTGCACTCTACCCTGCGACACTGCACTCTACTCTGAACCACTACATTCTACACCACTGCACTTTATACCTCTCTATTTTACCCCTCTCTACTCTACTCTGCACCACTGCACTCTATGCCACTGGAATCTATGTCAATGCACTCTACTCTGTACCACTCCACTCTATGCCAGAGCACCATATGCCAATTCACTCTACTCCACTCTAATCTACTCTGCACCGCTGCCCACTATGCCACTGAACTCTACCCTGCACCACTGCACTCTACGCTGCACCACTCCACTCTACGCTGCACCACTCCACTCTACGCTGCACCACTCCACTCTACGCTGCACCACTCCACTCTACGCTGCACCACTCCACTCTATGCTGCACCACTCCACTCTGAAACAATCTACTCAACGCCACTGAGCGTCACTTCATTGTACACTACTGCACTCTACATCCCTGCATTTTACACTGAAACACTTCATGCTACTCTACGCCACTGCACTCTACACCAATCTACAGTGCACCACTGTACTCTACGCCAATGCAGTCTACACCATTCTACTATACAACACTGAACTTTACAACAATCTACTCTGTAACACTGCACTCTCTGCCATTGAACTCTATGCCACTGCACTACTCTACACCAATGCACTCTACGCCACATCAGTCGATGCCACTGCACTCTACCATGCACTACACCACTCTTTGCCACTCCTACTCTGCACCACTAAAATCTATGCTCCTGCACTCTACGCCACTCTACTGTACTCTACACCAATGCACAGTGTGCCCCTACACTCTACGCCACTCTACTCTGTATCCCTCCACTCTATGCCACTGTACTCTACCCCATTCCACTATTCTATTGTGCATCACGGCACTCAACGTACTGCACTCTACCACACTCTACTCAATGCCACTGCACTCTACTTTGAAGCAATCTACTCTATTCCACTTCAATCTACCCTGCAACACACTTAACTCCACACCACTCTATGCTGCTGCACTCTATGCCACTGCACTCTACTCCAATACATTCTAAGCCACTTTACTCTAAACCAATACACTCTACGCCACTGCACTCTATGCCAATCTACTCTGCACCACTGCACTGTATGCCACTATACTCTATTCTGAAATACTACTCTATGCCACTGCACTCTATCCTACTGCACTCTACGCCACTGCACTGCCACTGACCTCTACACCACTGCTCTCAATGCCACTTTATTCAGTACAACTCTACTCTAAGCCACTGCACTCTACACTAATGCACTCTACTCTGCAACACTGCTCTATCTGCCCCTATTCTGTGCCACAGACCTCTATATCACTGCACTCTACTCTGCACAACTCTACTGCATTTTATGCCACTACACTCTACACCACTGCACTCTAGGCCACTCTAATCCACTGTGCACTACTACACTCTGCACCACTTCACTCTCCACCTCTCTCTCTGCACCACTCTAGTGTATGCCAATGCGCTCCGCCTCACTTTACTATGCACCAGTGCACTCTTCGCCACTGCGCTCTATACCACTCCAGTCTTAGCCGCTCTACTGTGCAACACTTCCCTCACTAACACTGCACTCTATACCACTGCAAGTCATGGCAAGGCACTCTACTCTGTATCACTCCACTCTACACCACTACTCTATGCCTCTATACTCTATGCTGCACAACGCCACTCTACCCTGCACCACTACACTCTACTCTGAAACAATCTACTCTGTGGCACTTCACTCTATGCAACGACACACTCAGCTCGTCTCTGATGGCTATAGCTGTAGAAACGCTGGTATACACAGAGTTTCTACAGCTATAGCCATCAGAGACGAGCAGACTTATTAAGGTCAAACCTACACACTTTTTCCTGACTGTAAAGGAATAGACAGGAGTTGGGGATTGTTTAGTAATTACTGTCCATGACTGAGACATGCAGGAAAGATTTACCCTACATTCTAATATACTACTCAATGTAACGTAATCTGGGAGGAGATTTGAACACTGCGTTATGCTTTATAGCCTTGAAAAAGCCCAGGAGACGAAACACGTCTTGGCTGCAGTGTTTTGGATTTTTCTGTCTATAACCCTGACTTTGAAGTAAAGGAAGAACTAAACTTCAATGAACTGGATTTATTCTCTATCAATGGCCAATCATACGAAACTAGTTGAATTTCCAATGATTGAACTATTGTGTGCTTGATTGCTTGATTTCCCTATGCACTCTATTCTACACCACTGTACTCTACGACACTCTCAAGACTGCACTCTCCATCACTCTACTCTGTACCACTGCACTCTTTGCCACAACACTCTACTCTGCACCCCTCAACTCTATGCCACTCAACTGCACTCTACGCCAATGCACTCTACACCACTCTACACCTCTGCACTCTACCTTGCACCACTCCACTCTTCTCTGAAACAATCGACTCTACGCCACTGCACCCTGCGCCACTCCAATTAGCGCCACTCCACTCTGAGCCACTTCAATCTACGCTATGTCACTACACTCTACACCACTTTACTCAAAAGGTATGAATTCTACACCAATCTACTCTGCACCCGTGTAGTTTTCGCCACTTCACTCTGGGTCACTCTATGTCACTCCACGATACTCCACTCTGACGCTCTACTCCATTAAACTCTACTCCATTCTCCAACACTACTACACTCTACATCGCTCGGCACAACTCCCTCTATGCCACTCCATGCCACTTTACTTCATACTATTCTATGACAAACTACTCTCCTCTACTATTCCACTCCACTGCATGCCACTCTATTCCATTCCACTCTACAACACTCTACTCCATGCCATTCCAGTCTACTACAATATTCCACTCAATGCCACTCCACTCTATGGTAATAAACTCAGATCTACATCACACTACTCAACAACACTCTACTCCACTCTATGCAACACCCGCTACACCACTCCACTTTGCTGTAAGCCACACCACAACACTCCACTCCGACACTTTACTCCACTGTACGACAATCTATGCCACTTCACTCTACAATACTCTACTCCCGTCCAGTCTATGACACTCAACGCCACTCCAACTCTCTAAGCCACTCCATAACAATTGACTCTATTCCACAGCACTCCACTTTACAACACTCCACACCACTCTCCTTTATGCCACTAACTAGAAACCATCCTGAACATCAGTGAAGCTGGTGTACAACATGACTAAAACATATTGGCAAAGCCAATAGCTCTTGCCTAGGCGCGACCTATTGGCTTTGCCAAGGCTTGTTTAATACTTGTTCTGCCCCCACCTTGCCCTCCCATGTCCCTCTTTCAATTCCTGCTGTCACACACCAACACAACTCCCTCCTCTCCAAATCAAAAACTTGGCACCAGCATGACGGAGCCAAGCTGTGAAAGAATCAGGTGAGTTTGAGAGGTTTGAGTTCAGTTAGAGGCCAGTCACTACTCTGAGGTAATCCGCCACAAACGGCCCCGCGTCCTTATTTTATTCACTATTAGAGTAGTAATGAGGGCGCCTTTTTTTTTTGCATATACAGTGCTGTGGACCAGCTCTGTCTAGACCATTGACCGTGGTCTGCTTTTCCAAGTGGGGATTTCCCAGGCACCTCTATAAAACAAAAAGCGCACACAACAGAGAAGAGAAACGATCTTAGCATATTTAAAATTTGGCGAGAAATGTTTTTTTTTCTTCTAAATAAGACTTTGAATAAAGTTTTGGGAGCCGCAGCAACTATAAATGAACTTGGTAAACTGGCAGGTAACAAACAGAAAAACCTGTTCTTTTGTTTGCATTCTTTTGAGACTGCAGTAGAAACTGAATATAAATAATGGGTAAGAACATCGAAGCAAGGTAATAAAACGCTAAAAAAAAAAAGTACAGTACAGTAATTTAATATATTGGTCCTCATTTAGAGATGCCTAACCTCTATATTGGTTCTTTCTCCTTGATCACAAGGAAGAAGCAAAAAAACTGAAAAGATCATAGAGAACACATACAACTGACAAAAGGTAGTATAGACCTGGCCTGAGGCAGCACAGCTCACCTCAGAAAGAACAGGGAAGTACATTCTACCTGGCATAGGTAAACACGTCAGGATGTTCACATAGCTCAGTAGAAGTGCATAAATATTGACACTAAAGCCACACAGTTGGCTAACCTTGCTGTCCCTTCAACACACTCTATACCTCAGACAATGAAAACTCGTAAAACATGGAGAACAAACCACTACAAGAGCATCCTGTATATACTTCATAAATACAGGCACTTATAATCCCCCCTAAAATGCAAAATTTGAAAGGGAAGTTATGGTTGACTTATATGCTTAACAACCTTTTCGGCATAAAAACTAAAAGGTCATGAAAATACTGTTAAAAAGCTAGCTTCAATGTGTGTCCCAACTACACCGCACGAGGCCAGCCTAACCTCAAACGCCTGTTGATTAAACAATTTTTATTGGGTTTTATCAACTTTAGACATTAGCAATTGTAGCAGGATAAGAACGAAAACTGGTAGCAATCTTCAGATACATTTTAATTTCAGTACATGAAAGAAACCAAGATACCTGCACAAACAATAGGCTAGGAGTAAATTACACTGGCTTGTATGAAGTAAAATGCCAGAATCCTTCGAAAATTGTCTCCTTATGCGTCATATAAGGATGAGGGGGACCCAATGAATAATGGGGATGATTTGCAGAACTTGGGAAAAGAAACACGGGGGAGAGCAAGCGAAAATGGCATAATGATGCGAAACAGAATTGCGGAGCTGGTGTGAACTCTGGTGTGTAGTGATGGAGCAGAAGGGTAACTGGGAACTAGAGGACTTTAAATATGGCACGGTGAGGAAGCGCGGTCCTCTTTAGTCGGTTCCTTGTACTGTATGAGCATAATATCCCAGGCATCGGCTACAGGGTACCGGCGAATACGACGGGCTTCCTCCCATCTGTGCAATGCAGTGCAGAACTTTCTGCCTCTCCCCATCTGAGTTGTGCCTTGCACTATTGAGAGAGAGCTGGGGGGAGCTTGGGTCCTCCAGTGCATGGTTAGTAGACTTTAGGCCAACAGGAGGGTGAGGTTGGCAAAGCGCACCAATACCCTGCGATTTTTTGTTTGATTTTTTTGTTTGTGGAAAATACCTGATGTGATAGCCTCCCATGAATTTAATGTGGTGAGTTCTGTGACCGTGGTCAATGAAGTTTGGACTGCGTACAAAAAGCTTGCTAGGCTGGGACAGGACCAGAGCATATGCCAAAGGTCGGCAACATGGGTGAGACATGTAGGACAAGTGAAATTGGCTGTGGGGAACCTACGATTTAGTTGAGAGGGTGTAAGATAAGTCCTATGAAGGATCCTATATTTGATGTTATTAAAACTAGTGTTCCTCAAAACAGTCTTAGGGGACTCCAGGGCTTCAGCACACTCTGTGTCAAGAAGAGGTCTTGTTAATTCTTCCTCCCAGAGGCGTTGAAGGAGAACCAGAGGAATGTCCGCTTTTTCCCAAATAGCTTTGTATAGTCATGTGATGAGACGTGATGTTGACCTTTCCTCCCCCATGAGGTATAGAGTATGTATCACTGCATAGGTAGGCGGGTCTAGTGCTCCCCATAACAGAGTGACACCTGCAATTGCCTGTATATTAATAACTGTCCCGGGGGAATATTATAGTCCTGGCAAATCTGCTCGAATGTATGAATCTGGGCATCTTGGAAGAAGTCTCCCACCATTTCTAAGGAGTGTGCATGTCATTCCAACAGATGTTCAGCCGTAGTGGATCTAAGGTTCCTGGTAGACCCTGGAGGGGAATTTTGGGGAGTATGTGGTGATTTTGCTCAGGTGCTGGAAAACCCTAGTTAGACATTTTTGGGCAATCCACTCATGTAATCCACCTATGTATCTTGATAGCGGGGTGTAAGCACTGGCTTATCATATAGGAGTAGAACTGACCGTCTCCTATGCTGGTCTGATAGAGGTTTGTTCCTGCCAGCCATAGGGATACCCATTGGTGCTGTGCCGCTCGGTAGTACGTTTTAAAGGATGGTGCCCGAGTCCCCTCTGACTCATCAGCAGTTGAAGTTTTTGAAAAGCCACACATCGCCTCCCACCGTACCACAACAGGTTCCCGAACAATTGATCCAAATCATGGAAAAAGTAACATTGGGGAAACACGGTAAGATTTACCAAACAATATAGGAGGTGAGGGAAGACGATCAGTTTAGAAAATGTTATCCTGACCTGTGAGTGCAAGGGGGAGCCGATGCCAGAAACGGATCTGGGATCTATGGGCTATGTAGGCATGTTTCAGGTTACCTCCAAACAGGACTTTTTGGGAGTGATATAGACAAACCCCTAGTTAACAGACCGCAGCTTTTCTCCAGGCTAGCGGAGTGTCACCCATTTGGATTACCTGTGGGGGAATCGCTGTGAAATGGAAAGGCACATGATTTCCCCAAGTTTACCCGGAGGCCAGCTGCTTCCTTCAAGTCCCGAAAAGCAGTCAATATTAAGAACATGTCAGCTAAAGTGTATCGGATATATAACAACAAGTTATCCGCATCGAGCAACACAGTGTGTGTGGTTCCATCTAGGGGATCCCCACTGCTGGCCCTTCAAGAGAAGGCAATGAGCCAGCGTCTCCATGGGGACGGTGAATAGGATAGGGGAGATAGGGTAGCTCCGACGAGTGCCACAGCGTATTGGAAAGGGGGTGAAATCAAGAGACCCATGCTTGCCCTAAATGACTGGTTGGTGTACAGCAGCTTTGTGTAGGTCCACAAGCGATGGCCCAGGCCTTTTGCCCATAGAATCCACAAAGAGGTACTCCCAAGATGAAGAATTAAAGGCCTTTTCAAGGTCCAATATGAGTCATGCTGCCTGTGGGCATCGCAGCGAGGCCTGATCCATCACATGGAAGAGTCATCAAATATTATTAGATGTGTTGTGTTCTGGTACAAATCCATTTTGATCGGGATGAATGAGGACAAGAAGTACTCTCATGTACTGATCCGTTAGAACTTTGCTGAGTATTTTATAGTCGGCAGCCAATATGGTCACCGGGGGATAGGAGGAGAAGCGAGTGGTCTCCATATCAGGCTTCAGTAGGGATACTAGAAGAAACTCCTGGAGGGAAGCTGGGAGCACGCCAGCAGTAAGGGCTTCGTTGTACACCTTGACTAAACATGGGGCCAGACTGACGAGAACCAATTAAAATCTTCAGTCGGTAACATCTAATGCTTGAATCTTATTGTGAGCTAGGTCATGTATTGCTCTCTTTACCTCAGATACAGTAATGAATTGCTAAACATTGATGTTGGGCAGGTAAGGGTGAGTTAGGTAGCATCTGATTGAGCCAAGGGGTGGGGCAGGAGGCTCCCTGTAGAGCTCGGCGTAGTATGAGCGAAAGGCCTCTAATATAGCTGATTAGGATCTCAAAATGGGGGGCCCGTGGCAGGGGCGATTTCTGTGATTGAGGAAGTATGTGTTTGCTGTTAGGCCAACCATGCCAGTAGGTGACCGGGTTTTCCCCCGCAGCATGTATGCAGGCTGTGTATACTGTTAAATTATAACAGGGGAGGTGTTCAATTAAGATGGCTTGTTGTTTCTTAGCATCCATCAGAGCGTGGTGCATTGTGTCATCAAGAAGGGAGTGGTTATCCAAAGCAGTCACTACCTCATCTGCGCCTCAGAAGGCCCTGCTCAATTCCCTGCAGCTATGTTTTGAATGTAGAATGCTCCTAGTGACAACTTTAAAGGAATCCCATTCAAAAGCACGGCTTGTGGCTGTGCCATGATTTTCCTCAAAGTACTGAGCTATGTGGGTTAAATGGATATCACAAAATACCAGGCCATCTAATGCATCTTTGGATACCCTTCGGGTAGGAACTGGAGGGTGAGGAGTAACCCACTCAATGTCTACAATACTTGCGCCATGGTCTGATATCACACAGCCTAGGTAGTCTGAGTGGAGAAGACGTGCAACTAAGTCCGGAGAACACATACAGTGGTCTAACGGATGTAAATATTGTGTGGGGTTGAGTAATGAGAGCCCATCCAGAGCACTGCTTGGAGTATCATGAGCTGGTGCAGGAAAGAGTGGGGGGTGGGATTGGTCAAGAGAGACATCCAATATGTTTTTCTAATCGCCACCTTGTATCCATTGGATATCAACCAATTGGGCTATGACTCTTGATAGAGTCGTCCAGAGTGTTGTTTGCTTTGAATTTGGTACATAGATACAACCTAGAAGGACAGGCTTACTGTCTAACCGGCCCACCACAAATACGTATCTGACTCCCTTATCAATGACTATGTTTTGGGTTTGAAAGGGAGTACCCAGACCTATCCAGAGCACTGCACCCTGGGCGTATGCGGAATATGTTGTGACATGGACGTACCTCTCCATCGCCTGCTAAGGTTCTGGAGTTCATCGCTAGTGAGATGTGTTTCTTGTAGGAAACTAATGTGTCAGCTGTCTTTTGATGTAAGCATTAGCTGGGTATTGGGGTGTGCTGAATGTATCCCTGTACATTTAATGTGAGAAGTCGTATGGTGCATTTAGTGGCCATAAGGGGGAGTCTGGTATCCTTACCACTTATTTGTTCCAGCCCGAAAGAAAGGGGACCATGTGTCGCTCGTGCAACTGGTTAAATCAACAGGTAGCAAAGAACAAAACCATATCCAAAACCAGAGTCTGCAGCCAAGGGTTGCACACCCAAACCATTGCTATATAAGCCAGTACATGAAACAGGGGTGTTGGCAGAGTACAGCTAAAGTTGGAGAAGTAGCAGAAAAATGGGCTTTAGACATGCAATTCAAGTCACGGTGTAGGTGGGATGTCAGGAGGCCCCTGGACGGTCAGGGGCTATGTTCAATAACCATGAGGAGGAAGGGAGGGGGACCTTTATAGTTGATCGTCAGCTGATTGTGGCGTTATTATGGGGTCTGACAGTAGTCCCTCAAGCCAAACCGAATAATCCTCGCTCGCTGTATCACTGGAGTCAGTATGCTGGGTCTGCAGGGATTGTTGTCAGAGGGCAAATGCTGGGTCTATTGCTCATAGTTCATTCTGGGGAAGTGCATGAGGTGAGAGCACTCAAAGAGCGCCCCAGGCCTATTTCGAGGTCTGTTTCTCTGGCCTCTACGCTTGCCGGGTTGGGATGGGTTGTATTATGTGTGGGAGGGTGATTGGCTGCCCTCAAAGTGGGCTTCCACCCAGTCCCAGGCTGAGTTTGGCTCAAGGAAGAAGTGGGCTTGTTGATCATGAATTACCTTCAACTTCGCTGGAAACAGTAGAAAGTATTGAACATTCAGATCCCGGAGGCAGCGCTTCACTGCGAGAAAAGGAGTGTTGCTGTTGATTCAGCACAGAGTAGTCCGAGAATGTATAGATATGTGACAATTTTCATATTCCAACGGAGCTGCGTATCTGGTCGCTTGTAGGATAGCATCTCGGTCTCTGCAGTGGACCATCTTTGCCACATCTGGATGAGGATGGGAGGGTGGTGTCCAGGAGGACGTCTACGGGAGGGTACTCGGTGTGCTCTTTCCATTGGACTTAGTGTTGTGTTGTGTTTTCCTTTCCCTGCGCCAGGACGCTCCTTCGCTGGAGCAGCTGTGCGCATTAAAATGCAAATAACACAACATAACATAACAGAAGCGTGGGGAGAGGGATTGGGTTGGTGTGAAGGTCTTCAACCACGTCTCCAGAAATTCAACTATCATTCCCTCCGCAACTTCTGGGAGACTCGCTACTCAGATGTTGTTTCGCCGGGCCTTGCCCTCTGCATCCTCTGCACAATATTCTAGTCTTAACATTGGTTTGTGGGGATCCCGCGTGGCCTTATCAAGATCTGCAGGTCGCAGTGTCATATCAGAGATGAGAAGCAAAGTATTAGTGACCCTTGAGGCTAATTTCTGCTGGTCTGGCGGAGGAGCCCGAACTCCACTCGGATTTCCCTCGTATGGGACTTGACAGACGTGTGTAAGGTCTTGATGGCATGTAATATAGCGTCTAGCTGATCTTGTTGTTGTGGAGGTACCAGGTCACCACATTCCAGCCATTCTGATGTACAAGGTGACGGTGGGCGGGAAGGGTTCCAGGTGCTCTTTTGTCTGCCCATAGGGCTGTATTCAGAAGGCCTCAAGTAACGTCCTTTACAGAGCCACTCTGGTATTTAGGCGATTAGAGGGCGCCTCAAACCAGGTTTGGACCCTTGTCAGACAAAGAGACAGATGGCAGAGGGGTGAGGAAAGACAGTGTCTCCAATGATCTCTTAATGCAAGAATTCTGCACTTCAAGCTACTCTCTCCAGAAACAGGTCCCAGCGACCCCAACCGCCTGCACCGATCACCGCAGCAGTGACAATAGCCCAGAGCCACACACTGTCTCCTGCGTCCCGGTTTGATGTAGGATTAAGGGGAAATGCATTGTCCAGGTGCCACAGCTCCTCTCCTAGGCATCCGCCATCAAACTCTGTAGAACACTAAACCCCCTCAAACGCCTGTTATTACTTGAGAAAGGTTGAAATTACTTGTATTCGAAATTTTGTTGATCATTTATGAGTGGGTAAAGAGATGCATGGTGGAGTGAATACATTGTTGGGAAGACCGTGGACAGCATTGTGGAATAGTGGAGCTGTGGGTCCAGGGGGCTGGAAGTAGGGGTGTGGGAGGTGCTGCAACACCCCCAAAGAAAATCTTGCTGGAGTTCAGAAGGTGATAAAAAAGGCCTTTACTTTTTTTTACTTTTCAATTTGCTGTTAGTTCAAAGCAGAGGTCAAGTGCCAGGCAGTGTTTTCCTACAAACTGATGCTTATTTAACATGGAGATTGGTGTTTACTTTTTTCCTTTCCTGAAATGCAAAGTGAGGGAATTTTGTAATATAAACCAAGTGATAATCTTGTTAGGGTGCAGGAAGTGTGAAAGGAAAGGCTTCATAATATTTCCTAACAAACAATTTTTAAAAACTTGTAAATAGGCTAAAATATTTCAAAATATGTCAGCAGTAAAAAAAGTACAAATGAGATGCATTTTTTTGTCATTCTGAAGTTTGATTGTATCAAAGATTTTAATAGAATCAAAACAAACTAAGATACTTCAATTGAGTGATGCACAGAAATCTGATTTTCACACGTTATCAATTGTGTACAATATACGTTTAGCAGTAAAGGTGGAAGTCTGATGCTAATTTAGTGGCCATTCAAGAGGCCATTGCAATGCAAAATGTGCTTTATGTAAAGGACAGTCCCCTTGCACAACACGCTTTATTCATATATGTCGATCACTGTGCACCAAAATGCACAACTGGACATACACGACTCCCCCACCATTATTCTGCTGAATAGGTGAGGCGTATTTGCTAAACTTGTTCTTTGTTCAACCCTTGGATTTTTCACCATCACTATGAGTTTACTGATGTCATTCTGGTGACAGCACCCTAACTCTTAAAAATGTTCCAGTGCCGCTGTGTGGGTCCATGAAGGCCGGTGTTTTGGCATCTAATGGTAGGTGTATAATAGTGGACATTTGCAAGTACTATTAAGGATGTACTACAGTGGCTTTCTTGCCATTTCATGGGGAACATATGGACATGTGTGCATGTGTTTAGTGTGAGGGTATGAGCGTGGCAGTGTAGTTGTCTTTTAGGAAGAGTGAGGGCATATAAAGGTGGCTGTGTGGCATAAATGGTGGGTTGGCAATTGTATACGATGTAGGTGTTCTGATGATGGCAGATGTAAAGCCAAATAACCTTGGTTGGACTGCAGTATGTAGGTATGCTGGTATATTATAGTACGGCTTTTGGCAAATGATGCTTGCTGCGTGGACAAGTGATATATGCATTCACGCATAAACTAATTAATGAAGTGTTTTGTGTAGCAAATTAACCTCGTGTTTAAAAATAGTTTGACATTGTGAAAATTATATGCCTGGCTGGGCGTATTACAACAGCTTTGGAGCAGCTTTTTAGGAATGTGGAAGAAATGGAATAAAACACTCAAAAAAGACCCAAACAACAATAACATCAAAACCAAACTAACACATTCAAAGTACAACACAACAATACATGACTACAGCACAAAAACACCACAGCATCACACCACCACTCAAGACAACTGAACACCACTTCAACAAAACAACATAAAAACACATTACCACTGCAAAATATCACATAGCAAAAGCAGAGTACCACAAACTACATTGCCTCATCACAGTGAGGGAGCACAAAAAAAGAACATACCTGATCAGCAAAGTAAAAAGAAAACAGAAATGAAAAACACGCTGAAACAATGCAACATGATAAAATGCAAGCACCACAACAAATAGCTCCCTTAAAAGCAATATCACAATAGTAAAGCAACAACGGAACACAAAAATGGGACAATAATACTACTTAAAACGTGGCAATGCAAAAGCAGAACTACACAACAACACAACTACAAAATAACACTAATAACGCAATATAACATAACAAAAAACACAGAAACAGTGACATTTTATCAACACACCAAGACATCGCAAACTAACGACAACAGAACTCCAAAAACACAGAACTGCATAAAAACACAGCATCATTAAAAAACAGAGCAACATGAAAAACAGACCCATTCACCACCTTTGCAGCTTAACCACCCACTGATTTGCATGAAGTGAACATTTACTAGTCTATAAAGCATATTTCACCGAGTGTAAGCATATACATATTTTGACTTTGAAAATGTACTGGGTGGTGTTCGAATATGAAGTATGGACTGCACTTTTTGGGTACATAGACACGTGAGACACGACAAAGGACACCTCTTACCCATTGTGAACCAAATGAATGGCAACCATACACCACCAGACACAGACAAACTACATCACAAAGATGCCTGGCAGGACCATACAAAACCTATTCATCCAGCTGAACCAACATGGAATGCCTCCAATCTTTACTGTAAACAGTGTTCATCTACCAAACACAATAGCAGAACACAACTAAGAATACACTCACTTTAAACCCCGAAAAGAGACTAGATTCCAAATCAATTTAATGGACATTACAAATACCATAAATGAGATATACAAATACTATGCCTTCAATATTTCGAGGGGGGTCAAATGGGGTACAATTTTGCACCGTGTTTTTATTTGCATGAACGTGGAGTCTCAGAGGTAATAGGAGTTGGATATTCAAAGTGCAGGGGAATTGACTGACAGGGGTTAGCTGCATGCCCAGGTGATTTCTGGATCTCTGCCTGGTGCAGAGACGACTAGAGGTGGAAGATTTATTCTTCAAGCCAATGTGATAGTTTGAAAAGGTTAGTATCACATATTCTGCAGTATCCCAGTGAATAATAAAACATATTTTTATATAGCCCTTGTTGACTGTGCCTTACCCCTTCAGTGTCCTGTTCATACAACGAGTTTCCCTTATTTTATCATTCTTTGAAAGGACAAATCTTTCCCCTGGGGGTGTGAACACACAACAAAGCCTCCAAGCTGTTCGCAGATTGCTGCAGGAGATGCATTAACCCACTGAGCTACTCAAAGCTGTCCAAGTGGGGGAAAAAACTCGAAGCCCTGGTTATGCTGCATATGCTTATGCGCAGCGTCCTGCAGACGCGGTCCGATTGTGATAGCGTCCAAAACAAACAGTCGCTTCTTGACCTTGTTAAATTCTTAAATACTTTAACTGTCTTTCCTTGTGGTGGAAGCAAACAGAGCCACTGCGGGCTGTACAGCCCAATCACTCCAGGATCCATGACCGAAGGCCTGCAGCTGTCCCTGTGCCGTGAAGAAAGGCACCCCCCCCCCCCCCCCCCCCCCCCCCCGCAGGCGCCATGTCAACAGAGGCGCTCTGTGCTGCCGCCGACCGGTCACCCCGCGAACCTGCCGTGAACACAAAGGGCTCCCCTGTATGAATAAAACATAAACATTACTTGCAGCTCGCGGTGCAGACTAAAGACCCGAGCACTTTCAATGCTTCTACGGCACAGACAGGCCTGCTACTCTTCACTGCTTGTTTGTTGAAGGAGAGTGAAGGAATGAGCACGTGAGGAAACGTGACCGCTCTCATTAAGGTACTGGCCTGTACTGTGGCTTCCAGCTACAATTTTAGTCACCAGAGAGAGCCATTAGCATGTACGACTGGACTCTGAATCCAGTATTTCACTGCTGGGACGTAGTAATGGTGGGTTACTGAACTAGTTAACCACAGTTGTTACATCATAACAGAATACCTGGCTGGGCTCTCTGATAGCCTGTTAGAGCAGCACTGGAAAGGAGCGAGTACAGGGTACGGTTACCAGAATTGTTAGTCGGAAAAGGAGAGTTTTCCCTAATAAACCCAGAAAGGACTGGGAAAAGTGTAACAAAAGGAAGGTTCGTTCCTTTCTGTGGTTTCTTACATTTAGTTATCTTTATGTAAATGTAACTAGTAAAGCCAAACACCTGTCAAAAAACTCAAATAACTAAAATGACCTCAGTAACACATATACCAATAGACCATGAAATTATATCAAAATTTGTCACATTTATTAAAAAGAAAGAAAGTGTTTCTTACATCAAGTAATTAGACATAAACAATTTCTTACTATGAGATTACATACAGTTGAGAAACATATAAAAACAATTTAGAAAAAACAATTTAAAAAAGCCAGTGTTGTCGACGCGTTTCGGTGCTTTAGATGGATAGAACACCTTCCTCAGGACTATGATTAAAAGCTTCATGGATCTAGAAAGTATATGGGACATACATTAGTATACAATACATGAGGATTTGTTTAGTTTCTTTACAGACAGAGTTTTTACTAGAATCACACAGTGTTATGGCTACAAGAACTATTAAGGTCTTTCTAGAGCATTTTCAATTTGCGGTACCAGTCTTGATCCTGGAGTGTAGTGTTCTTTAAAATGTTACGTTCCTCCGCTTAATCGTCTAGAGGATCTATGTAAGGAGTAACAACCATGTTTTAGTTTATAATCCAACTAACATTGTGTTGTTTAATCCGTGTGCTCTTCATATCAGGAATTAGTAACTTACTTTGTACGGAGTATCTTTAGTGTTGTTAAGGGGACTCTTCCAGGCGCTATATATGTAGCGGGTTGGGTTACTTTAAAAGCGGCATGTTCATTCCTCAGAGCTTGTAAAGGGTATTTCCTGGCCGTTACTTCTTGATAAGCTTTTGAAGGCGACCTGTACACCTAAAATAGGCAGTAGAGCAAAGTACGAATATTAGGGAAATGCCAGTTTGTAATTCATGGCAAGCATTTGGGAGAAAAAACCTCCTTTATAACCTCATATGGCACTGATAAGAGAGGGGGGAAAGGTTTTTTTTTTGCAAAGAGTCTAAAAAACCACCTTTACTTAGGATTTTTTGTCAAATATAAAGCGAGGTGTTATACTTTGTTTAGACTACCTCTCCTATGTGTGGCTCGACTTTCTATTTAGAGGCACACCCGAAAATGGGGAACTGACAAAGTGTCATTATTTTTAAAAGCAGGGATATCCCCATTTCAGTCTTATCTAGATGCCAATGTCACTTCCTAAGTTTAAAAATTATTTTTACCTGAGTACAGGGATGCTAACTAGGACAATGTCACTTCCTAAGTTTAAAAAAGTATTTTAACCTGGGTACAGAGATGCTAGCTCGGACAATGGCTTAAGGCAGGAGTTCCGATTATGGGAAACACCTTCTTACCTCTTTCGATGTATGCACGGACCTTCCGCCTGGTCTCCCCGGTCTCCAGAGTCGGTATGAAAAATGTACAGCGGAGGTTCTTTTTATACGGGTGTCGATTAGTTTTAATTGAATAATGTCCCGCACCTGATCGTATCTGCGTGAGAGCTTTCTAAAAAGCCGCGCCATTTTGGTAGTTTTCTATGCACTGCGATAGTTCATGGGTCTGTACACATTGAAAGACGGACTCGTTTATTTAGAGCAAGCGACAAACTCGGGCGCCATGATGGTAGTTTTCAGCCTTCATTTGAAAAAAGTAGAAAAAGCGGCCCCAAATGTTTATTCTTTTTACCAAATACGGGTGTCCACACAAATGGTTATTCTTTAGACAATGGACCCCGATTTATGGAAACTCCAGTATTTATATATACTACGGAGCGAGGGAGCGCAATGTTATCTAAGGCTGACAATATGCCACGTTACCTGTGGACCTTTATTTACGGTGCAATTTTTTATGAACGCACTGGATCCTAATCCCGTGTCGATTGTATTAGCGTGTAAATAGTTGGCCTATTATTGTTATATGGTCTTTTTACCTGACATTTATAAATTTAAGAGATTTTGCGGGGTAGGATAACAACTCCATATTGGATAATGAGCTAAAGCACATCTAGAAACTTTCTTCTTGCTATTTTCCCTTTCAATTAGTAGGATACATGGGTCTATAAGTTTATAAGAACGCTCATGTTATGTAGCCATGTAGATGTTACGGACCATGACCAAAGTGTCAATTGGGCAATTTTTCAAGGGGGATCCAATTTTGTAATAAAGAAGAGCCTGTGCCCATAGCTAAAGAGAATTATTAAAATTTGTGTGCTACATACATGTGCTCTTATAACGGAGCGTTCTTTTACATTGGTTGAAGTACATGTCTGCATCAATACAACCCTTAACTATTAATGTATTATACTAGGTGTTGTATTGAATATGCAGAAAATATCCATAAAATTGTGCACAGAATAACAGTCATGTTTTTCATTGTTATGAGGTGAAACAGTGTGCACACAGATATTAATCATCAAGAGAAATTCTTAGCTTCAGATAACACAACATAGGAACACAATGAAAATACAGAATACTAACTAAGTAGTGTCCAAGATGGTATATTGTTATCTAACTAGTCTTTCCCATTCTACTCTGCTGTTGAGGCCATAGTTGTAAGTTCGGAATTTGGACATATAAAACTGTTCCCTTTGTTTACGTTTAATATCTATGTCCCCTCCTCTAGCATTTGTTGTAATTTTTTCTACTATGCACCATTTCAATTCGTCCTCTCTGTGCTTTTCAGTGGTCCAATGATCAACCAATGGGGCATTCTTCTTATGATTCTTAATGGCTGATCTGTGTTCAGACAGGCGCAATCTCACTTCACGACTTGTTTCGCCAATGTAACCCTTCTGACAGGGACAGATTATTAGATATATCACATTGGATGTTCTGCAATTAACGTGGTCATTCATCCAATGTGATATGCCATTTAGTTCTATTTTATCAGATTGAACAATAGATTTACAGTGAGAGCATGATCCACACGGTTGGTTACCTCTGACCGGTCTCCCTTGATCAATGCTCAGTTGTCTGCCCTTTTTGGGCTCCCTATAGGTATGAACTAAGCAATTGCGTATAGTTCTATTCCTCCTGTAGGAAAAGATAGGTTTAGGAAGTGGAGTTTTGCCTTGTTTATTTAAGATGGACCAGTTTTTATTGATCAGATTCTTAATTTTACAGCTTAGACCGTTGTAATTTGAGACCATTACGATGTTATTCTCAGGTTCTTTTTCTTTCTTATTAGGTTCAAAGAGCAGTTCTCTGTTCTGGTATTTAGCCCTTTTGTAGCTGTCTCTTATTAGCCTTTTCGGGTATCCACGTTGTAGCAATTTCATTTTCAGATTTTCTGCATGCTTCTCAAAGGTACTTTATCGGTACAGTTGCGTCTTATTCTTATAAACTGACTGTAGGGGATCCCTTCTTTTTGATTTTTGGGGTGGTAACTACTGTGGTGGAGCAGAGTGTTACGGTCAGATGGTTTTACAAAAAGCTCTACACATAACTTTCCTTGTTCTGCCTTGATCTTAATGTCTAAAAAGTCAACTGCCACTTGACTTTTATTCACTGTGAATTTAAGGTTACTATCACCACAGTTAAGCCATTCAATAAAAGTTGTGAGTTCGTTCTCGCTACCTTCCCACACAAAGAAAACATTGTCTATAAATCTAGACCAATGTTTGATGTTTTCATAGAACGGACTCAGTTAATTGTATATGTGTTGTTTTTCAAAATTTCCTACATATAGACAAGCAAGGCTCGGCGCACAGGTAGCGCCCATGCTCGTACCCTTTATTTGGCAAAAAAGTCACTATTGAACAAGGAAATATTATTCAAAAGGACAATTTCAATACAGTCAACAATGAATGTATATTGTGCAGAGAGATAGCCTTCCTCGTCACTTAAGATCTCCCTCATCATATTGATGGTATCTTGTTGAGGTATGTTGGTGTACAAAGACTCAATGTCCAAGCACACCAACCATTGAGTTTCGTTATTAAAATTGATACCTTCAACCTTCGATATCATATCTTTAGTGTCCTTTATGTAGGACGGTAATGTCTCTACCAAAGGACGAATAAAGCAATCTGCGTACTTGCTGAGGGGCTCCGTAATGGAGTCTATGCCTGATACTATAGGCCGCATGGGCGGATCTCTTATGTCCTTATGGACTTTTGGGAGTCCATAGAGAGCAGGTATTTTTGGATGATTGTTCACTAAATATTTATATTCATCCTCGCAGATGATACAATCCTCTTTCGCTAAGGTCACTACACTTTTTACTTTCTTTTTTAGATCATTCCACTCAACTATATTGGATTTTCTATAGTGGGAATTGTTACTGAGTAGGGCATACATTTTCTGGTTGTAATCCTTAGTATTGAGGATCACAATACTACCCCCCTCATCTCCAGGTTTGATAGTAATGTCATCATATGTTTGAAGGTTTGTTAACGCCACCCTTTCTGTTTTGGATAAATTGTTGGTGGTCCATATTTTTTCATCTAGTAACTTTTCCAGTCCAATACTAATTACTTTTTTGAAAGTGTCCACCTCCTGACCCACCATTGAGATTTCAGGGGTCCAGGTTGAAGGGGGTTTCAGCCCAGATGTATTAGTCTTAGGTCTACTTTCCTTATTTTCAAAGAATCGTTTAATCCTTATTTTCCGGAATAGATCTCTTACGTCCTTCTCTATTGTGTATCTACAAACACCTCTACTAGGGGCAAATCTTAACCCTTTCTCAAGAACACTAATCTCTCCAGCTGTTAAGTTTTTATCAGAGAGATTGATTATGGGTGCTTTTTGGGTGTGGCTATCTATTCCCAGTCCTTGTGACTGCGAGTCCTCATGTATGGTCTCCTTATTGTTCCTTTTTTTTGGCGGAAGCCCTGACGGCCCCTCCCCCGGGTCCGGAACCCACGGGTCTGTCTCTTTTGGTGTTGTCCTAAAAAATTTTTTTGATATTCATGGAACTCATCTGCACTATCTTCTCTGGATTTGTTGCGTTTATTGCTTTCTTGTGCTCTTTCAGCCTCAGAAAAGGAGCAATAAGGAGACCATACATGAGGACTCGCAGTCACAAGGACTGGGAATAGATAGCCACACCCAAAAAGCACCCATAATCAATCTCTCTGATAAAAACTTAACAGCAGGAGAGATTAGTGTTCTTGAGAAAGGGTTAGGATTTGCCCCTAGTAGAGGTGTTTGTAGATACACAATAGAGAAGGACGTAAGAGATCTATTCCGGAAAATAAGGATTAAACGATTCTTTGAAAATAAGGAAAGTAGACCTAAGACTAATACATCTGGGCTGAAACCCCCTTCAACCTGGACCCCTGAAATCTCAATGGTGGGTCAGGAGGTGGACACTTTCGAAAAAGTAATTAGTATTGGACTGGAAAAGTTACTAGATGAAAAAATATGGACCACCAACAATTTATCCAAAACAGAAAGGGTGGCGTTAACAAACCTTCAAACATATGATGACATTACTATCAAACCTGGAGATAAGGGGGGGTAGTATTGTGATCCTCAATACTAAGGATTACAACCAGAAAATGTATGCCCTACTCAGTAACAATTCCCACTATAGAAAATCCAATATAGGTGAGTGGAATGATCTAAAAAAGAAAGTAAAAAGTGTAGTGACCTTAGCGAAAGAGGATTGTATCATCTGCGAGGATGAATATAAATATTTAGTGAACAATCATCCAAAAATACCTGCTCTCTATGGACTCCCAAAAGTCCATAAGGACATAAGAGATCCGCCCATGCGGCCTATAGTATCAGGCATAGACTCCATTACGGAGCCCCTCAGCAAGTACGCAGATTGCTTTATTCGTCCTTTGGTAGAGACATTACCGTCCTACATAAAGGACACTAAAGATATGATATCGAAGGTTGAAGGTATCAATTTTAATAACGAAACTCAATGGTTGGTGTGCTTGGACATTGAGTCCTTGTACACCAACATACCTCAACAAGATACCATCAATATGTTGAGGGAGATCTTAAGTGACGAGGAAGGCTATCTCTCTGCACAAAATACATTCATTGTTGACTGTATTGAAATTGTCCTTTTGAATAATATTTTCTTGTTCAATAGTGACTTTTTTTGCCAAATAAAGGGTACGAGCATGGGCGCTACCTGTGCGCCGAGCCTTGCTTGTCTATATGTAGGAAATTTTGAAAAACAACACATATACAATGAACTGAGTCCGTTCTATGAAAACATCAAACATTGGTCTAGATTTATAGACGATGTTTTCTTTGTGTGGGAAGGTAGCGAGAACGAACTCACAACTTTTATTGAATGGCTTAAGTGTGGTGATAGTAACCTTAAATTCACAGTGAATAAAAGTCAAGTGGCAGTTGACTTTTTAGACATTAAGATCAAGGCAGAACAAGGAAAGTTATGTGTAGAGCTTTTTGTAAAACCATCTGACCGTAACACTCTGCTCCACCACAGTAGTTACCACCCCAAAAATCAAAAAGAAGGGATCCCCTACAGTCAGTTTATAAGAATAAGACGCAACTGTACCGATAAAGATACCTTTGAGAAGCATGCAGAAAATCTGAAAATTAAATTGCTACAACGTGGATACCCGAAAAGGCTAATAAGAGACAGCTACAAAAGGGCTAAATACCAGAACAGAGAACTGCTCTTTGAACCTAATAAGAAAGAAAAAGAACCTGAGAATAACATCGTAATGGTCTCAAATTACAACGGTCTAAGCTGTAAAATTAAGAATCTGATCAATAAAAACTGGTCCATCTTAAATAAACAAGGCAAAACTCCACTTCCTAAACCTATCTTTTCCTACAGGAGGAATAGAACTATACGCAATTGCTTAGTTCATACCTATAGGGAGCCCAAAAAGGGCAGACAACTGAGCATTGATCAAGGGAGACCGGTCAGAGGTAACCAACCGTGTGGATCATGCTCTCACTGTAAATCTATTGTTCAATCTGATAAAATAGAACTAAATGGCATATCACATTGGATGAATGACCACGTTAATTGCAGAACATCCAATGTGATATATCTAATAATCTGTCCTTGTCAGAAGGGTTACATTGGCGAAAAAAGTCGTGAAGTGAGATTGCACCTGTCTGAACACAGATCAGCCATTAAGAATCATAAGAAGAATGCCCCATTGGTTGATCATTGGACCACTGAAAAGCACAGAGAGGACGAATTGAAATGGTGCATAGTAGAAAAAATTACAACAAATGCTAGAGGAGGGGACATAGATATTAAACGTAAACAAAGGGAACAGTTTTATATGTCCAAATTCCGAACTTACAACTATGGCCTCAACAGCAGAGTAGAATGGGAAAGACTAGTTAGATAACAATATACCATCTTGGACACTACTTAGTTAGTATTCTGTATTTTCATTGTGTTCCTATGTTGTGTTATCTGAAGCTAAGAATTTCTCTTGATGATTAATATCTGTGTGCACACTGTTTCACCTCATAACAATGAAAAACATGACTGTTATTCTGTGCACAATTTTATGGATATTTTCTGCATATTCAATACAACACCTAGTATAATACATTAATAGTTAAGGGTTGTATTGATGCAGACATGTACTTCAACCAATGTAAAAGAACGCTCCGTTATAAGAGCACATGTATGTAGCACACAAATTTTAATAATTCTCTTTAGCTATGGGCACAGGCTCTTCTTTATTACAAAATTGGATCCCCCTTGAAAAATTGCCCAATTGACACTTTGGTCATGGTCCGTAACATCTACATGGCTACATAACATGAGCGTTCTTATAAACTTATAGACCCATGTATCCTACTAATTGAAAGGGAAAATAGCAAGAAGAAAGTTTCTAGATGTGCTTTAGCTCATTATCCAATATGGAGTTGTTATCCTACCCCGCAAAATCTCTTAAATTTATAAATGTCGGGTAAAAAGACCATATAACAATAATAGGCCAACTATTTACACGCTAATACAATCGACACGGGATTAGGATCCAGTGCGTTCATAAAAAATTGCACCGTAAATAAAGGTCCACAGGTAACGTGGCATATTGTCAGCCTTAGGTAACATTGCGCTCCTCCGCTCCGTAGTATATATAAATACTGGAGTTTCCATAAATCGGGGTCCATTGTCTAAAGAATAACCATTTGTGTGGACACCCGTATTTGGTAAAAAGAATAAACATTTGGGGCCGCTTTTTTTACTTTTTTCAAATGAAGGCTGAAAACTACCATCATGGCGCCCGAGTTTGTCGCTTGCTCTAAATAAACGAGTCCGTCTTTCAATGTGTACAAACCCATGAACTATCGCAGTGCATAGAAAACTACCAAAATGGCGCAGCTTTTTAGAAAGCTCTCACGCAGATACGATCAGGTGCGGGACATTATTCAATTAAAACTAATCGACACCCGTATAAAAAGAACCTCCGCGGTACATTTTTCATACCGACTCTGGAGACCGGGGAGACCAGGCGGAAGGTCCGTGCATACATCGAAAGAGGTAAGAAGGTGTTTCCCATAATCGGAACTCCTGCCTTAAGCCATTGTCCGAGCTAGCATCTCTGTACCCAGGTTAAAATACTTTTTTAAACTTAGGAAGTGACATTGTCCTAGTTAGCATCCCTGTACTCAGGTAAAAATAATTTTTAAACTTAGGAAGTGACATTGGCATCTAGATAAGACTGAAATGGGGATATCCCTGCTTTTAAAAATAATGACACTTTGTCAGTTCCCCATTTTCGGGTGTGCCTCTAAATAGAAAGTCGAGCCACACATAGGAGAGGTAGTCTAAACAAAGTATAACACCTCGCTTTATATTTGACAAAAAATCCTAAGTAAAGGTGGTTTTTTAGACTCTTTGCAAAAAAAAAAAAAACTTTCCCCCCTCTCTCATCAGTGCCATATAAGGTTATAAAGGAGGTTTTTTCTCCCAAATGCTTGCCGTGAATTACAAACTGGCATTTCCCTAATATTCGTACTTTGATCTACTGCCTATTTTAGGTGTACAGGTCGCCTTCAAAACCTTATCAAAAAGTAACGGCCAGGAAATACCCTTTACAAGCTCTGAGGAATGAACATGCCGCTTTTGAAGTAACCCAACCCGCTACATATATTGCGCCCGGAAGAGTCCCCTTAACAACACTAAAGATACTCCGTACAAAGTAAGTTACTAATTCCTGATATGAAGAGCACACGGATTAAACAACACAATGTTAGTTGGATTATAAACTAAAACATGGTTGTTACTCCTTACATAGATCCTCTAGACGATTAAGCGGAGGAACGTAACATTTTAAAGAACACTACACTCCAGGATCAAGACTGGTACCGCAAATTGAAAATGCTCTAGTAAGACCTTAATAGTTCTTGTAGCCATAACACTGTGTGATTCTAGTAAAAACTCTGTCTGTAAAGAAACTAAACAAATCCTCATGTATTGTATACTAATGTATGTCCCATATAATTTCTAGATCCATGAAGCTTTTAATCATAGTCCTGAGGAAGGTGTTCTATCCATCTAACGCACCGAAACGCGTCGACAACACTGGCTTTTTTAAATTGTTTTTTCTAAATTGTTTTTATATGTTGCTCAACTGTATGTAATCTCATAGTAAGAAATTGTTTATGTCTAATTACTTGATGTAAGAAACACTTTCTTTCTTTTTAATAAATGTGACAAATTTTGATATAATTTCATGGTCTATTGGTATATGTGTTACTGAGGTCATTTTAGTTATTTGAGTTTTTTGACAGGTGTTTGGCTTTACTAGTTACATTTACATAAAGATAACTAAATGTAAGAAACCACAGAAAGGAACCTTCCTTTTGTTACCAGAATTGTTAGGCCAAAAACTGTGTCACTTAACGAAAATAGAAGACTACCATTTTACCTCAAGCGAGCGGGCAGAAAAACACCGCTCCTCAGCAGAAAACGATAGAACAGGCTGTTAAAATATACATAACATGAAATGTTTTAAACCCAGTAGCTTGCCTGTTAATTAAATAGCTTTCTTGAAATAACTGATAACTATCCCTACTTTGTAAAACATCCAAAAGCACCTCCCACCGTTTTCAGTCAACCCTCTAAAAACCGAAGCCTGGTCACCCTAAGTACAGGTCCTTGTGTGGAGGGGCAAGTGGCAATGATTGGTGGGTGTGGGTTGCAGCAGGCCATGCATTTTTAAATGATTTTATTTGGGACTGAAAGAAGACCTCATGTTAGGTATTGTTCCCTCATTATTCCTCTGACTCTCCACTGCAGATGAAAGCAGGGGGCAGATGATTTTGGGGGCCAGACATAACATAAAATTATAGATGGGTAAAAAGTGAATTACGGGGATGTTTCTCACCTCAGGGTTCTGAGTGACATCATAGCCAACTTGAGCTTCACTCTCGTTGCCTATTTGATGTCACTCAGAATCATTCGCTGATGCACATCCCAGGTATTCAATGTTACCCATCTATAATTCTATATGTTATGTATGGCTCTGACAGGAATCCACTAGTATGAATAACTGGATTCAAATCAAGTTATTGCTTCTATGGAAAAACAAACGTTGGTTAACAAAAACTTGTATCCACTGTTGCTGTGTCATAAAGGAATTCCAGGCTGCTCTGTCTGAGCCCTCTAATAGCCTGTGAGAGCAGTGCTGGAAACCACAGAGCACAGCTTCTGGAGGAGAGGGCATGGGGGTGGGGGGCAGCGCATGAAGCCAAGTATTTCCTTTTTGACATTTTAGACACATGGGAGAGGCTGTGTTATGTATGGCTCACCCATTACTCCTCTACCCCCACATAGTAGCTGAAAGCAGCTGCAGATAATTTTGTGGGTCAAGCATACCATAAAATTATAGATGAGTAGAAAGTGAATTATTAGGATGTTTTCCAACTCAAGCTTCGCTCTTGTTGTCTATTTGATCTCTCTCAGAAACCCTCAGTGAAAAACATTCCCGTAAATCACTCTTACCCATCTATAATTCTATATGTAACTGCCAACACATTTGATTAGCACAGAAAGGATGCCAACAATACACAGGGCCGTTATCACATAAGCTTATCAGCAAACAAGCCTTATTTTAACCTATCTAAAGGTATATCTGTGCACTACAGTTATGATTATAAGTGGCCGTTACACTCACTGATTCTTCATTAAATATTACACTTACTTTTCCAGTGTGATTCGCTCAATATCTTTGGCTTCTGACTGTTTCTGGGTTGACACAAATTCTTGCAGCAACACAGCTGAAATCAGAGGAGCTTCCTCCCCAGATGGCTTTAGCTGGGTCTCCCCCTGCATTGGTAAAGTATCCCGCAGCCTCCGTGGGACTCCACCAACTATTTGAGCATTTCTTGGCACACAATGGAGGTGCCTATAATGTCTGTGTAGGCCACACACTCTTCCCCTTTCAGGAGCACTCGTCTCCTCCCAGTTTAAATCGAAGAATTTTCCTCCTGCAATGAAGCCACTTGGTAGGTAGATGGTTACTAATCATTTGAAGCTCATTGCGAAACAAATGACAATTACTAGCTCCTTGGCACACACCGTTTGCAACACATTACTTTTAATTACTTATATAAATGTACTAATCATATTTGACCAATGGGGATTGATGCTGTTTTTTACCATTTCAATTAATGGATGGGAAAGTTCATTCTGGTGCCGATTCACAAGGGCATTTTGGATTAAGTCAAATAGTACTCCTGCAGAACTCTCTTTCCCACCCTGGTGAGTCTGCTAAAAAAAGATGCAAAATGGAAATAAAAGGGAATAGTAATACGCGATTGTTAAAACAGAAAATATTGTGCCCTCTAAGCAGTTTACTAATAGAGATTTGAACCTTTCAGCCTGAAACATAAAGGAATGTAAAAGTATGTAACAGAGTACTCCAGTAGTATGCCTTGTATTATGTTAATTTCGATTTATATAGCGCCAAATCACCGACAGGTCTCTTAGCACTTGCTTTGGGAACCCGTCCTGGCTTTCCCTGCTGATAACGCCTACTGGGCATCCCGAAGGTGAAAACCAGGCATCCCATCGCGGTGGGGCCGTAGTGGAGATTAAGCAAGCTATTGCCCAGAGTTGCAGAGTGTGAACCCATGACTTGAGTAGGCACCGAGGCGAGAATTATCGAGTCCGTGGACATTTTTGAGCTCAAGACCCTGCCGCGTCGGGAATTGAACCCTGGTCCCGGGTCTGACCTCTGCATCAGGGTCTGCCTCCTCTAACCAGTGAGCCACACTTCTCCACAATTACTCATAAATGTAACTTCTCCACAATTACTCATAAATGTAATATTACTCATAAATGCTTTTGTTAATAGTCCCCTTACTATTGAAAGTACCTTTGCCTAAAGACAATTAAAACGTAATCCTTAAATGTACTTTCTTCTGTTACTCACCTTGCAAAATGTTTCAATTAGCTATGAACTGCTGCTTGCAACAAAAAACGTGACAGTTCATTTGTATAAATCCTTTAGCGATGGTCCCTAAAAAGTATGCCTGAAGTCAGCACTCCGCATTTTTTTTGTTTTCCTTAAAAAACAGAACTGCCATGATTTTAATATGCATCACGAAGCTAGGCTTGCATCACAAATGCCAGCTCCAATTTGACCTTAAAGGAGCGAAAAATCCCCTCTAGATATTGACATCAGCTGTGCAATTAGCCGCTCTAGTCATTTGAAGCAGGAATAACGAGTCAGATGGGCTGAGCCACAGACAAGCTCGGAGCATTTGTATCTAAGCGTCCAAGAGAGTCTTTTGTTTTGAAACATTTGCTTTATAAAATAATGTCTTTTGTTGCTTTCTGAGGAAAGACGTTACTGAGCATAGTATGCGGAGCAGTAAAAAAAAAAAAAAAAAAAACACGAAACAATCTTCGTGTACAGTCATAGCTAGACTAAGGACTTAGTCACAAAAAAACAGAAAACAGTGCAAATTTAAGATTTGAGTAGATTTTCTATTTTTTATATGCGTAAAATCAATAAAAATTTCTAATTTCTAGATGTACTCTTATCTGCACAAAGATTAAATCTTGCAGGTTTGACCTTGTAGTAACAATGAAATAGCACATTTACTTTCCTCTTTTTTTTTCTCCACAAACAAAAATTGATTTCACGTTCACAAATCCACTCTATTACGACCCCCCACATAATTTCCTGTCCTAACTGCACTCCAACTGATTTCTTTATTTTCAAATCTGAAGTTCTTCCATTCATTTTTTCATGAACACGTCTCAAAAACTTGAGAACACAGCCAACACGTGTTTTGGGACACTCCCCTTTCTCAGGACTAAAAATAAACAAGCATAACATCAAGACTTAAGTTAGAACGTCAAAAAAGATTATGATTCTGACTTTCTTAGAGTGCCAATTTATAGACATCTTCATATTTCTTTATATTCATGGACTAGGTCATGACCCATGGCTTAAGCACTTAATGCAGTTAAAAAAAACTGAATGAATATTTTGGGATGGCATCTTCAGGGGTGATTTACCATGGTCTTGAGACCTGGTGCAAAAGAGCAAGTGTTGGTGATCGGAAGTGAAAACTATTCAGAAGAACTGTTAAACAAGAAGCCAAGCATGTTTAGGAGGACCTAGGGAAAATAAAAGGCTTCAAACATAAAATTAAAGTTAAGGTAGAGGCAGTACCATTTAAACACAAGTTACGTAGTTTTCTATTTAGTGTTAGGAAACAGCTGAAGAAGGAACTTAAAAATATGCTTGTTAAAGGAGTCATTGTCCAAGATAAATGAGCTAGGTGACCTGAAGGGAGCATAATGGTTCAGTATTATTGACTAAGCACCTGTTTATCATCAGATACAATTAGACCCAGTGTCTCAGCATTACCCAGCATTTGTATTGTACATAGGTACGTTCCAGTTCTGATGAATGCCGTTTGGGCTGGCGTATGCTGCTTTAGTTTATCAGCACATCATATTTCACCTACTCAGAGGAGTAAAAGGTAACGCCGTGTTCCAAGATGATGTACTCATTTTCACTGAAAAGCGAGAGGAGCATCACTGCATTTTGGCTAGTTCTGTGATACTTCAGTACAGGTGTGTAGTTGTGAAAAAAGAGAAGGCCGAATTTTGGAAACATGAAGTAGAGTACTTGGGTCATGTGGTTTGCAAAGAGTCCATCGTACCACACCTAGGGCCATTGAAGGGCACTGTGGCAGCTCCTTTGCAGAAGGATAAAGAGGGATTAAAATCATTTCTGGACCTTTCTGAGTTCTATGCCAGGTACAGTCCTGATTGTGTGTCAAGTTAATCTAATATACTAAAGCTGAATGTCGGTTTTTCTTGCGATGAACACTGTCAAAGCAGGCTTGAATGGGTTTAAGTGCAAATGACAGAGGCTAAGGTCTTGAACCTCACCTTACCTTGTGTTACGGTTGGTGAATATGGGTTAGGAGCATAACTTACTCAGAAAAGGGTGAAGAACTCCCAGTAAATTTTTCTTCTAGCAACCTCAATGAATCAGAGCTCCATTATACGGTGACTGAATGGGAATTTCTGGCATGTTGCTGGTCAGAGCACAAACTTCTGTCCATTTGTGTGGTGTAGAAAATTTCTTCTACAAACAGAACAGAAACCATAAGTGTAAATCTTGTGGGTGGTAAGATAAACTACACCCAGGAAGGCCAGGCTGTCTTTTACAATCCTGGAATATAATTTTGACATGGTGCATATTCGGGGTCGAAGAACAATCCTTTTGAGGCTCACCATCAAAGAAGACATGGATGTTGGTGACTGATGTAAGAAGACTGATCTGTAGCAACTGTACACTTAAGAGTCAGTGAGTGTACGTACAGAAATTCAGTGGTGAGGCCATGAAACGAGATGCTCAAATTATGATAGTGGAGGATGTATGTTGAGATAGACAGCCAAGAGAGACGTTATTACATGTCAGTTTGCAACCATATGTTAAAGAGGCTGACGAATTGTCGTCTAAAGATGAACTTTTGCTTTGGTGCAACAGTGTTGTCCCACCTGCATAAGTACGTGGGGGATTGATTCAAATTGTGCAAAAAGGGCATTTGGACTTCACTTTTACAAAAAAGGAGATTGCATGAAGAAATCTGGTGGCCAGCAATGGACAAGGAAGTAACTGGGGTGGTGGATGAATGTGTCATTTGTGTGACCTGCAAAAAAGGTGTTTAGTGGTAACGCCACCTCTATAGCCTTTGGAAAAGCCAGATAGTCCCAGGGTGAAAACACAGATTGATTTGATGGGACCATTCAGTCAGTTGCTTGCTCAAAATCGATATGCACTGTTCATGATGGACTCTCATAGTAAGTGCACAGAAATTGCATTTTTGTTTGAACCTACTTTCGATACAGTGGTGGAATTCTTAAAGGTTTTATTTGTTAAGGAGGAGTTTCCTGAATTGCTTTCAACAATTGTGTCCAATTTGCGTGTTCTTAAATAGGTAATTTCCTGTGCTCTCCATGTGTTAAACACTTGAAAAACTCATTATATTATCCGCAAACTAATGAGCAAAATGAGAGCATGAATCGGGTGTTACCCAAGTGTGTACAGTGGGCAGTAATTGTTAAAAGTAATGTGATTGATATCTATGCTATGGATTTATTACACCACATCGAGTCACAAAGGTCTCCCCATTTAAATTGCTCTGATGTGGATTTTCATGTGGCTGAAAGCAGTAACATCCTTGAAGGAGCTTAAAGATATAGCTAAAAACATGACGCAGCACTGAAGAAACTTCAGCTTTGTAAATCGGGTTCACCTTTAGACTCTATGCCAGCCCAAGTTTTTTTCTGCAGTGGCCCTGGCGGTGGTACAACCCCTTGCAACAGTATGGAACTCCTCTCTGCTATCTGGTCAGTTCCCGGAGACTTGGAAACAGGCCATTCTTATTCCGCTCTTGAAAAAACCAGGAGCGGACCCCACAGTACTCGGTAACTATCGCCCGATTTCATTGCTTCCTAAACCAGCAAAAATCTTAGAAAAAAATAGTCCAAGAGCAACTTTCTGACTATCTAGAAAGCAATGATCTCCTCCATGATTCACAATCCGGATTCAGGAAAGGGTATAGTACCGAGACAGCACTTTTAGAGGTCTCAGAAACCATGCGGGAGAGTGTGGACAGGGGCGAGGTAGCCATGTTGGTGCTCCTCGACCTGTCCGCAGCTTTCGACATGGTCTCCCATGCCATCCTTCTCAATAGACTCCGCGAGCTGGGGATTTGTGACACCCCTCTAGCCTGGATCACGTCCTTTTTATTGGGCCGTACACAACAAGTATGGTGCCGGCCTTTCTGGTCCAAAGACCAAAAAACACAAGGCTGCGGGGTACCACAAGGTTCTGCTCTCAGTCCCCTCTTTTTTAACGTGTATATCGCACCCCTAGCAAAGGTGATTGAGACAACTGATGTTAGAGTGATCTCCTATGCTGATGATACTCAGCTCATCTTTTCCATCAGAGATTACTCACCCCTTGGTTTTATAAATCTTAAAACCTGTCTCTCGAACATTGTAGAGTGGATGACTTTGAACACTCTAAGACTTAACACGGATAAAACAGAGGTACTGTTTTTTAATCAAGCAAACCCCTTGCCACCCACCACCTGGTGGCCAGCAGAACTTAATCCACCTCCCTCCCCAGTAAAGACAGCTCGCAACCTTGGAGTTCAATTCGATAATGAACTATCCTTCAAAACTCAAATCCAGAAAGTCACCTCTTCCTGCTTTGGTAAATTACACATGCTAAAAAAGATCTCCCCCTTTCTCTCTGCTGAGGCTATGAAGACAGTGATCCACGCCTTGATCACTTCACACCTGGACTACACGAACAGTCTTTATCTAGGACTCCCTGCCTACCTACTACACAGACTGCAGATGGTGCAGAACGCTGCAGCCAGGTTGATCTGTAGAGTCCCCTACCGCCATTCCATTTCACCTCATCTTAGGAAGTTGCATTGGCTCCCAATCTCTGCTCGCGTTAGATTCAAGGCCCTCACATTAGTCTTTAGAGCCCTGAATGGCAAAGGCCCCCTATATCTGAGACAGCGACTGAAACTGGTCCATTCATCCCTCAACCTCAGATCGAACCATCTCCGGCTCCTACTTCCCCCAGATTCCGCCTTGTAAGGAAGGGTGGCAGAGCATTTGCAGTAGTCGTATCAAAAATATGGAACGCCCTACCCATCAGTCTCCGTTTCGCTGACACTAAATCTCAATTCAGGGGCAAACTAAAAACCTTTTTATTCTCTGGTTGCTAACTCCTCCTCCTGTTCACTTGCAATCCTTAGCACCAGGACACCCCCGTCGGGGGTAGCCGTGCGCTCAACAAATGTCAATAATAAAATAAATAATAATAATGTAAAAAAAAAAAAACAAGCATGCTTAAAAGATTACGTTGATAATAAAAAATCATCCAAAGACATAGAGGGTGTGATGAGGTGTGCATCAGAAAACCAAGTCACGTAAAGAAAGGTGAAAGGAAGTTTGGTAATCCGGCAAGTGGTGAATGTATGTGTTAGTACAGTACACGTGGAGGGTGGTCAGTGGTGGAGAGTGGTCAGAGCAGTGAAGAAGGAAAGTGGTTACCAAGGGGGGATTGAACGTGATGAAAAACCATTCTAGCAAATTCCTCCACTAAAGAGCATACACATCTGTAGCTTACCCGTTAAATACCAGTAATTTATATTTTTAAGACAGATCTTTTCATCAAGTAACTGTATTCTTGGTATGTACACGGTGACATTCTGTAATGGTTAGTGCTACTAATGTTTAGTATTATTAAGTTTTCTTTGTTTATTTTTTTTAAATGAGGGATGGTAAGTGCAATGGGCCTAACTAGAACAGTGTAAGTTTCCCTACATACTCATGATGGTCACTATAGGCTTCTAGAATGAAGGTGATGTTATAGAAAGTTGCCTTTTAGATTATGTTCAGTTGAGATCTGAGCTGGGACAGAAAGCGGTTGCTGCTTTATACTCATTAAAACAGTGTCCATCTTACATTCATCTAAGTGTTATTATTTGCATTCCAGCAGATTTCTATCTGTATTAATGAATAGAGGGGAAAAAAATTAATGTGATACGCACGATGATGATTGCTTGCACTTTTCAGATGTAAAATAGTTGCTAATGCAGTCCAATGTAAGCTCTTCAGAGAAAGTGGAATGATACACCAAACAGCCAATAGCATGATGTTGGACGTGGCCTTCTCTAAAGGGTCATCCCCAAATATTTTGCCTCCACCCACCTGTTTTCTGAACCTGTTTTTGTTGGCATTTCCTACAGATAACCAGTGCTAAAGTGCTTGTGCTCTCTCCTAAAAACATGGTAGAATTGGCTTACACCCAATTGGCATATTTAATTTACTTCTAGGCCCCTAGTAAAGTGGTACTGCATGCGCCCCGGGCCTGTAAATTAAATGCTACTTGTGGGCCTGCGATTCCAAAGGGGATGATGGACGGAACATTTGAGCAAATCACTCACTCACACCCAGTCAACGGATCTGGGTTTAATCCATCATCATTCTTTAGCTCACTCCACCACCCAAGTTCAGACATGGCCATATGCAAATCAGTCTGACCCTGTGCCTCTTGGGAACAGTCCAGCCCGAACTGCCAAGCCATGTCTTCCCTGAACCGGAAACAAGCATCCTTGGACCAGTTTCTGGCTATTCAGCGTCATCAGCCAGGCTAGCTTGAATCCAGTGGCAAAGTGAGCAAGGGACCTAGGTCTGGGCATACCCTGCCAACTTAGGGCGAACAAAGTGATACCAAAGGGGATGATGAATGGAACATTTTAGAAAATCAAACACTTACCCCAGTCAACTGATCTGGGTTTAAGCCATCATCATTCTTTAGCTCACTCCACCACCCCAGTTCAGACATGGCCATATGCAAATCAGTCTGACCCTGCGCCTCATGGGAACAGTCCAGCCCGAACTGGCAAGCCATGTCTTCCCTGGACCGGAAACAAGCATTCTGGGACCGGTTTCTGGCTATTCAGCCGACATCAGCCAGGCTAGTTTGAATCCAGTGGCAAAGTGAGCAAGGGACCCACGTCTGGGCATACCCTGCCAACTTAGAGCGAACAAAGCGATACGAAAGAGGATGATGGACGGAACGTTTTTTGCAAAGCAAACACTCACCCCCAGTCAACTGATCTGGGTTTAATTCATCATCATTCTTTAGCTCACTCCACCACGCCAGTTCAGACATGGCCATATGCAAATCAGTCTGACCCTGTGCCTCATGGGAACAGTCCAGACCGAACTGCCAAGCCATGTCTTCCCTGGACCGGAAACAAGCATCCTGGGACTGGTTTCTGGCTATTCAGTCGTCATCAGCCAGGCTAGCTGGAATCCAGTGGCAAAGTGAGCAAGGGACCCACGTCTGGGCATACCCTGCCAAATTAGTGCGAACAAAGCGATACCAAAGAGGATCATGGGCAGAACGTTTTTTGCAAAGCAAAAACTCACCCCCAGTCAACTGATCTGGGTTTAATTCATCATCATTCTTTTGCTCACTCCACCACCCCAGTTCAGACATGGCCATATGCAAATCAGTCTGACCTTGTTCCTCATGGGAACAGTCCAGCCCGAACTGCCAAGCACTGATTGTGCAACCCACTTAAGTGCCCCTTTAAACATGTCTCAGACCTGCCATTGCAGCCTGTGTGTGCAGTTTTAGACTTCCGTTTCAACCAGGCCAAATAAACCTTTCGGCAAGCTTAAATCTTTCCCTGAAATAAATATATGACACTCCGAGGTTAGGCCCTAAACAGCGCACTGGGCAGGGTGCAATGCATTTAAAAAGTTGGACATGTACTTTTAAGTTTTACACGACAAACGGCCAAACGTAAGGCAATAGCTTCCCACACGGTTTCTAGCATTTTGTACTTCAAATGAAGGGAACTAAGAGCCTTGGGGAAATGTAGAAGACTACACTGGAGGAGTTCAGTGTAACATTTTAATGTTTCCTATCATCAAAAGATATGCCTGCGGAATGTTTGTACAACTAATAAACATACAGATATTAACATGTCTACATCTTTTCATAAGTGCTCCATTAACATATAGTCACAGGACGTAATCTCAAAAGATTATTCAATGTATTAATGAGTCTTCTGTGGAGATTTGCTAACAGTCTGCAAATCACTGGCAAACAGGTTAGTATGCTGACGCTGCGTTTCATCCTCTCTATTGTGATAAAATGTGCACCACTGCGATGGGCAATGGTAACAAATGACCTTATAACATAAGGAAAGAACAAGGCACTGAGGAGTTCTGCAACCATTTGGGGGAACTAGGGTGAAGGTCAAATGCCTTTATAAGGTCATGTCACTCCTAAACACCACGACAAGATTTTTGGTGTCACCTCGATGAATTGGTAAAATCTCATAAAATGTGTGGCAATCTGGTACTACTAATTCTACGCACACATAAATAACACTGACACCTTCTTGATTAGTCCATGATTTTTGTCAGCTTGTGTAAACTAGTTTTTCTTTAATTTTAAACCATACTATCTTGCTAGGTAGAACAGACGGGGGCAGGGGGGAGGGGGTTGGGGGGGAGCTCTGCTCTCTTGTGAAGTCTTTGGATAGAGGTCCTTGTGTTTGGCAGACTCTTCAATAAAACCTAACACTAGTGTACATGACTAGAAGCAAGAGAACCCTCGTAGGACATTTGCCGATGTTCATACCACTGGAAAGAAAAACTGAGGATGGTCGTCTTGAGATTGCGAAGGGCAAATGTCACATGGGATCATGACCTTCACAGTAAAAACAAAAGGTTGTGATGTAGATGGTTTATCACCAAGACTTAGAAGATGATGGCTCCAGAAGTTATGAATTTTGCTTACCTTAGCACTGCTGCCATTTAATAAGTCTTAGGCAACTTTGTACACTGAAACTGACTTTCAAGAGAGGAAAAGCACTTTCCAGGGTGGTGCTTGAAATGTCAAATTATAATGTGGCTATGATAAATGGAAGCAGTGCCTATACATATTACGCATTATTGGCAGGATTAGGAACAACCTGTTCTGAATGTTATTAGTTAATCAATCATTATTTATATGGCATGGCTTATCACCCACCCCAGGGGGTATCCCGGCGCTGAGGAATGGAGATCCTTAGTCGACGAGCCAGGTCTTGAGTACCTTCCTGAAATCGGCAAATAAGGGGGTGGTTCTGAGATGGAGTGGAAGGTCATTCCAGGACCTGGCGCAGGTTGCGGGGGACATGTGCGAGGGAGGTGGATCGGAGTTGTCCAGTCGGCTGGTGGAAGGGCAGGCACAGGTTAATTTAAGAGGGACCGGCAATGTGGAGGGCCTTGTACGCATCAGTCAGCAGCTTGAACTGGCATCGCAGAGTGCATTTTCGTTGTCCATTCGGCTGGTGAAGAGGGCTTGAGACACTGCTTTCCAGGTGCTGACGGGAATCGAACTGAAAATCTTACCAAGCATCGGAAGGTGTGGAAGGAGGAGGAGGCTACTGCATTAACCTGGCGCTTCATGCAGCGATCGCAGTCCAGGATGATGCTGAGGTTGTGGGAGTGGTTGGTGGGTGGAGGTGAGGGTTCGGGTGCAGTGGGCCACCGTGTGTCGTCCTATGTGGTGGTGTTGCTTCCCAATATGAGCACTTCTGTCTTGTCTGTGTTCAGTTTTAGACAGTTGGAGCTCATCCAGTTGGCGAAGTTGGTGATGGCAATCTGGAAATTCAATCTGGTGGCGGTGTCTTTCGTGAGAGAGAGGATTAGTTGGGTGTCGTCAGCGTATGAGATGATGTTGAGTCAGTGGGTGCGGGTGATTTCAGCCAGTGGAGTCTTGTAGGCTTTGAAGAGGGTGGGGCTAAGGGAGGATATTTGGGGGACTCCGCAGATGATGCTCTTGGGTTCGGAGGTAAAGGGTGGTAGGCAAATTCCCTGTGTGCGCCCTGTGAGGAAGGAGGTGATCCATTTGAGGTTATTTTCTCTGATACTGATGTGGTGGAGTATGGTGATGAGTATGTGGAGGGATATGGTGTTGAAAGCTGCTGAGAGGTTGAGGAGGATCAAGGCTGCTGTTCACCATGGTCAAGGATAGATCTGATGTAATCGGTTGCGGCTATCAGTGCTGTGGTTAGATCGGAAGATGGACTGGGTGGTGTCGAGGAGGTTGCTTCCTTCCCGGTGATCATGAGTTGGCTATTGATGGCTTTATTCAGGACCATGGCCGGGAAGGGGAGCAGCGAGATGGGGTGGTAGTTATTGAGCTCGATGGGGTCAGCTGAGGGTTTCTTCAGTAGGGGTTACACCTATGTGTGTTTCCAGGCTTCAGTGTAGGCAGCAGTGGCGATGGATGAGTTGAGGATGTTGGTGAATACGCTGCTGATTTCCTTCGGTCCCAGGTGGAAGGCGTGATGGAGGCAGGGGTCCATTGGTGTTCTGGAGTGGATGGAAGTCATGATTGTTGTGGTGATTGGTATGGTGAGCAGTGTCCAATTGGTGAGTAGGCTATGAGAGACAGGCAGGCCTGCCAAGTATCACGCATCAAGTGTGACACTAACGCATTTCAGTGTGGTCAATAACCTCTGAGCACACTTAAGCAATTCCTGTATGTAACACAAACAAATATCTGGCAAGTGTCTCTTATCTTGAAGAGTGAGATTTGTCTTTTCAATCTCACAGGGTCAATTTCAGTAATCAGAGTTCCAAAATGTTTAGTCTTTGTTGTTTATTTCTTTGTTTTTCTTCGTATTTCCTCAGATGTCCAAAGTTAATTACAACAGCCAACACGTGTTTCGCCGTGTACAATATAATACCACGACTTCTTCAGGGCTGTAATCAAATAAACATTACCCATAATCACTACACGTACTACGTATGGCTAGTCATGAGAGGTGGGAAAGTACCAACCAACTATCAGTAAAATAATAGCCTGCTTAGTGAATAGATTTAAAGGAAAAAAAGAAGATAGAATTGCCACTCCAGTCAAGTTATTCACCCTTAATATGTGTCCAAGGTCAGGTCCCATAACCAAGAAAATAATCATAGTTTCAAGTATATATAGTAATTCACCTCTAAATTTTACAGTTGCTTCAGGCATCAAATGCGTATTCCAAACGTAAATTAAATTATCGATCTGTAAAGTAGAAGCCTGAGATGTAATTATATATACAATAGCAAAACTAACACACTAAATAAAATTAACAAATAATCCTCGTTTGGTTCCAAACAGAATGTATTACCACCATAAATTATCGTCATCACCACCTATGTCTATTATTCCAACAATCGGTAAATTTACCTGCACTGTCTTCCAATTTCAAATTGACACTAGCAGATCCTGTTCGGTTTTTCAATCCTCAATCAGCGTTCACTAAAATCAAATATGATATATGATACTAAATAAATCTGCAGTTAATTATAGTGCTCTATTTACGTTAAGCACTCCATATCACTTACCCAGTCTCTTTTGTCTGGGCTAATATGAAAATCGGATTCGGAGCTTCTCTTATTCTTGTCTCACACTACAAAAGAAAGTGGTACATATTACTTCCCTACTAAATTATAAAAAAAGTCCTTCGATCCTATTGCTGTAAGGTAAGGTAACACAACTCACCGTCCTCATTCACTACATCTGTAAGTATATCACACGATCTCCAGATTAGTTGGCAAAAGTTCCTGGTCGGGAATAGAGTATGAGTCAATAAACTCAAATAAAATTATATATTATCCATCCCAATCTATATAGAAATTCATAAGTATCTCACCTACGCGGTGGGTCTATTTATATCTCAAATTCCCTTCTCAAGCATCATTTCCATAAGTTCAAGTTCTAAAGACAAGAAAGGAATACTTCAAACACTGCTGGTGTATTATCCTCTAATATTCGTAACAGGAGGGGTTCGTATAAACTTACCCACGGTCTCAAAGTATCAGTCTCGGCTCGGGGTCGATACTATCTTAGAGTATTGATATGCGGCTGTAGTTAACAATAAAACAAACATCATAAATCTTTATCTCTCCTCTGTGTACATACATATATCAATTATACCTCTATACCGCTCACCAAAATCCTTGTCGTATTCTGTTTCTCGACCTCCTAATAAAATATATGAAATAAGTTTCAGAATACACATATTCAAAATAATTATCCGAAGTAAATGGCTCTACACGGAGTCTGTTTTTTACCTATATTTTTCCCAGCATCAGAACGTGCTGTCCCCTTCCGCGTCTCGCTGCACTGGCGTCTCGCATCAGCGCCATCTTGGACTATCTATTTATATTGATTTTTACGGGCGCCATCTTGTAACGTGTTTTCGTTTATCAAAACGGAATCTGTGCTCCCTCGTCTCTGATGCGTGCGCCATATTGTAACCTGTTGATATTCAGTACTCAATATATTTCCTGCGTGTCAATTGCAAATAACAATCAATACTCCAGCACATACCTAAATAAATAATTATTGGCCCCGCTTGTACCAAATACGGTACATTATTTACTGAAGTCCTACAGCTCGTTCACAATACCAGACATCAAGCCGCCCTAATTCACATTAATAATAATGTAACAATATCCCTACCCGTTGCCGGTAGTCGTCAGAAAATGTACTACTCCAGTCCTAGTCAGATTATATACAATTAAAAAAGCCATCTATTACCCATAGTGAGTTTATCAGGTCTCATAGGTAAGGTGAAGTAGAGAAAAGAAGTGCCAATGTTAGTCAGTTCGCCGAAGACAAGAAACAAGTAGTGCAATATCCCCGACTCTACTGTAATAGTAGTCTTAGTAAATGCAATATACAGGCTAGTTCAGATCTAGTCATAATATTCACTCATTTGAAATACATTATCCTGGACCATTGAGATAATCATTGACAGTGAAATCTCACCGTTAGACATGTAATAGACATCTTAATTTCATTTGGCAGTCAATGTTACCCCTGTAATTTCCATAACCTTACAGCACGTATTAAGTCAGAAATCTACAGTTAAATTAATCATTTCCTAAGAAGTACTGATACTCATTATCGATGTTAAGACCACGTTCAACTGATTTCAATTTCATAATCGATAGTACTTCTTTACGTCTGAGTTTCAGAGTTCTATTGCCACTCCTAGGGTCTTGAATCACATGTTCTACTCCATGGTAACAAAATTGGTGTTCATCTCGATTACCAATATTTTGGACAAAATGAGCTGCAATCGGGTATCTTGTGTCCCCATTTTTCCATGCCCTGATGTGTTCCATCATCCTATCTCGGAGCCTCCTTATCGTGCTGCCCACGTAAATCTGTCCACATGTACATGAGATTACGTATACAACAAAAGTAGTTTCACAGTTAATGAAAGTGTCAATTTCATATGTGGCTGAGTCATTGTAACAAACTCAGAATCTTCTTACATGCCCATCTGCAGCAATTACATCGTCCACACTTGTGGAATCCTTTTGTCATATTCCTTGGCCATATTTCCCTATTTCTAATTGGGTAACTAGGGCTAAGATCATTAGCCAAGGTCTTCCCTTTCCTGAAAGTTATGGATGGTCTCTCCCCAATGTAAGATGCCAGATCTTTATCTGCAGTTAATAGATGCCAGTGACGATTTACAATAGAATATAATTTACTAGACTCTGTATTATAGCAAGTCACTAGGCGTACTTTCTGTTTGCTGTTCTCAGTAATTATTTTCTTCATTGGTGTTTGGAAGTGTTTAAGTTTACATGCTCGTCTCCTTGCTTTGTCTATTACACCCCATTCTTAACCTCTCGCTTCAAATCTAGTAGACATATCCTGAATAACATTATCAAAATCCTCGTCCTCTGAACAGTTCCTCCTGGCTCGAACCATCTCCCCATATGGGATAGATTTAATCTGAAAGTTCGGGTGGCAGCTGGTTGCATGCAATAATGAATTGCAACTAGTCTCTTTTCTGTACATCCTAGAGCACAGCTTATCCCCTTTAATGTACAATTCAACATCAAGAAAATTAATCTTATTCTTAAAATATTGGGTTGTGAACCGTAGATTAACATCGTTACTATTCAAATATTCAAAGAAGCACAAAAGATCATCAAGGCTAGGAGTCCAGAACATGAGACAATCGCCTATGAAACGTCCCCAATATTGTATGAATTCGATCCATTTGAGACCACGTCGGCCCCAGATCCACTCCGCCTCAAATCAACCCATAAACAGGTTGGCAAAAGACGGAGCAAATCTGGAGCCCATCGCGGTCCCAAGGCACTGTCTGTACCATTTACGGTTAAATACAAAAACATTATTTTTTAGTACAATTTGTGTCATATCAAGTATCATTTTTGTGTGTTCCATCAATTCAGCTGGTCTCCTGTTGAGGAAGGTTTCCACTGCAATAATCCCCAAAGTATGATCAATATTGGAGTAAAGAGAAACAACATCTAGTGTAACTAGATACATATCTTCCTGCCAAACAACATCTGACCTCATGTTGAGTACATGTTTGGTGTCTTGAATATAGGAGGGCAAACTTTCAACATATGGTCTCATGAATAAGTCGATATACTCCGAAATCTTTTCAGTCGGGCTACCAATGCCTGAGATAATTGGCCGTCCAGGTGGGTTCTCTCTATTCTTATGCACCTTGGTTAAGGTGTATAAACACAGGGCTTTGGGTGTTGATATTAACATATAGTTATATTCATCCACATCCAAAAGTGACAAATCATACCAGGCTTTCAATTTCCCATTTATAGAGAGTGTTAATGGTACCAATGGATTGCTGGCTAAAGGTTCATAATACTTCAGATCCCCTAGCTGTGATAAAATCTCTACATTGTATTTATCAGTATCCATTATGACAACATTACCACCCTTGTCTGCCACTCAGATGGTAATGTCGTCATTGGCCCTTAAGATTTTAAGCGCCTCCCTTTCCCCCTTTGTTAGATTATCAGGTTTCTTGTAGTATCCACCTTTAGACCTCTTATCAATAAGTTTATCGATTTCTAATTCCACAGACTTGTGGAATGCATCAATAGTATTTCCAGTACCAGATTGTGGTGTCCATTTTGATTTCAATTTTAAGCCACTACTCTCGCTGAGGTATCTGGTAATCTCCAGATCTTCCAATACTTTAGATAATGTGATTGGATCATCTTCATTCTCAGTTAGAGACAGTAGCAGTCTCGTCACATTTGCCCCTTCTATAGTCAAGTCACTGAATTGATTCTCTGTTGTAATGCCTTTATCTTTGGATGGAGCATGAACAAAAAACTTCTTTATCTTCAGAAATCTTATAAACTTGTATAAATCAATTTTGGTCATGTACCAATCAGATATAACATTTGGGCAAAATCCCAGTCCCCTTTTCAACAGGCTAGTCATATCATCCGTTAGTACAAGTTTAGACACATTTATAATTTCAATTTCATTTTCAAGTCTGGTCTGTATATTATTTAATCCTTCCATGATCTCAGTCTCATCCCCCTTCTTGTACCTTGTTGACCTCCTGCCCCTAGATCCTCTCCTTGTCTTGTGGCTCCGCCACCCCTGCCTCTGTTCGTGGAGTCGTGGTCGTGGAGACCTGATAAACTCACTATGGGTAATAGATGGCTTTTTTAATTGTATATAATCTGACTACGACTGGAGTAGTACATTTTCTGACGACTACCGGCAACGGGTAGGGATATTGTTACATTATTATTAATGTGAATTAGGGCGGCTTGATGTCTGGTATTGTGAACGAGCTGTAGGGCTTCAGTAAATAATGTACCGTATTTGGTACAAGTGCGGCCAATAATTATTTATTTAGGTATGTGCTGGAGTATTGATTGTTATTTGCAATTGACACGCAGGAAATATATTGAGTACTGAATATCAACAGGTTACAATATGGCGCACGCCTCAGAGACGAGGGAGCACAGATTCCGTTTTGATAAACGAAAACATGTTACAAGATGGCGCCCGTAAAAATCAATGTAAATAGATAGTCCAAGATGGCGCTGATGCGAGACGCCAGTGCAGCGAGACGCGGAAGGGGACAGCACGTTCTGATGCTGGGCAAAATATAGATAAAAAACAGACTCCGTGTAGAGCCATTTACTTCGGATAATTATTTTGAATATGTGTATTCTGAAACTTATTTCATATATTTTATTAGGAGGTCGAGAAACAGAATACAACAAGGATTTTGGTGAGCGGTATAGAGGTATAATTGATATATGTATGTACACAGAGGAGAGATAAAGATTTATGATGTTTGTTTTATTGTTAACTACAGCCGCATATCAATACTCTAAGATAGTATCGACCCGAGCCGAGACTGATACTTTGAGACCGTGGGTAAGTTTATACGAACCCCTCCTGTTACGAATATTAGAGGATAATACACCGGCAGTGTTTGAAGTATTCCTTTCTTGTCTTTAGAACTTGAACTTATGGAAATGATGCTTTGAGAAGGGAATTTGAGATATAAGTAGACCCACCGCGTAGGTGAGATACTTATGAATTTCTATATAGATTGGGATGGATAATATATAATTTTATTTGAGTGTATTGACTCATACTCTATCCCCGACCAGGAACTTTTCCCAACTAATCTGGAGATCGTGTGATATACTTACAGATGTAGTGAATGAGGACGGTGAGTTGTGTTACCTTACCTTACGGCAATAGGATCGAAGGACTTTTTTATAATTTAGTAGGGAAGTAATATGTACCACTTACTTTTGTAGTGTGAGACAAGAATAAGAGAAGCTCCGAATCCGATTTTCATATTAGCCCAGACAAAAGAGACTGGGTAAGTGATATGGAGTGCTTAACGTAAATAGAGCACTATAATTAACTGCAGATTTATTTAGTATCATATATCATATTTGATTTTAGTGAACGCTGATTGAGGATTGAAAAACCGAACAGGATCTGCTAGTGTCAATTTGAAATTGGAAGACAGTGCAGGTAAATTTACCGATTGTTGGAATAATAGACATAGGTGGTGATGACGATAATTTATGGTGGTAATACATTCTGTTTGGAACCAAACGAGGATTATTTGTTAATTTTATTTAGTGTGTTAGTTTTGCTATTGTATATATAATTACATCTCAGGCTTCTACTTTACAGATCGATAATTTAATTTACGTTTGGAATACGCATTTGATGCCTGAAGCAACTGTAAAATTTAGAGGTGAATTACTATATATACTTGAAACTAGGATTATTTTCTTGGTTATGGGACCTGACCTTGGACACATATTGAGGGTGAATAACTTGACTGGAGTGGCAATTCTATCTTCTTTTTTTCCTTTAAATCTATTCACTAAGCAGGCTATTATTTTACTGATAGGTGGTTGGTACTTTCCCACCTCTCATGACTAGCCATAGGTAGTACGTGTAGTGATTATGGGTAATGTTTATTTTATTACAGTCCTGAAGAAGTCGAGGTATTATATTGTACACGACGAAACACGTGTTGGCTGTTGTAATTAACTTTGGACATCTGAGGAAATACGAAGAAAAACAAAGAAATAAACAACAAAGACTAAACATTTTGGAACTCTGATTACTGAAATTGACCCTGTGAGATTGAAAAGACAAATCTCACTCTTCAAGATAAGAGACACTTGCCAGATATTTGTTTGTGTTACATACAGGAATTGCTTAAGTGTGCTCAGAGGTTATTGTACATATTGTCGCTCCTGCATGGGAGTTAGTGATGTAGGATACGCATCATTTCTCTAGAGGCACCATTGCATTATATTTTTTGAACTATTGGACCCTGATAATAATTGGGTTGTACGCCCATTGTCTTGTTGGTATCCAAATTTTAGAGCATTTCAGTGTGGTGTTCAGCATCACCGCACTGAAATGCATTGTCAAGCATTTGAATTCCAATGAGAATCTGCTGTACTAGCAGCACTGTAGTAAGATCATACCAGGCTGCTAGCGCGCATGCCTGTGACCGGCGCCGGCTCTGCTGCTCCTGAAACTTGCGGGGGGGGGGGGGGCACTGCCACCAGCACAGGCTTAACTATTTATTGTGCGCTGCTGCAACTATGTATCTTAATAGCCTAAGCTTGCAGGTTTGAATTCCCGCCCGCGGCGCAGCTGAGTCACTCAGCAGAAAAAAGAAAGTCCTCACTGTCTGTGGTGCCGTTGGCGGGGGGGTGTGTCAGACCTCACGTACTGGTATTGGGAGGAAGTGAGGTCGGGAATTCAGGAAGCGGGGACTAGAGGCGTGCAGCCCGCTCTCCGTTGGCGGACAGTGTCCTATCCTTGTCCAGGCATTCGCATACTTCAGCAGAAGGAAAGGGGGGCCGCTTGGTCCCCCCTCCTTCCCCCTATCTCTATCGGTGGTGGGGCGTGTCCAGGAGGCCCAGGCAGCCCTAATCAGTGCAGACAGTGCCAGCGTGCAGTGACCACACTGGTGCCTGACAAAGTGTTACTCACAGACATTGAAATGTCACTCATAATTACAGTAAAATTATGAAAATCTCACACACAGCAATCTGAAACCTTGGCAGCTGTGGACAGGAGGTGGCCGAGGTCGACTGGCTGCAGGTCTAAGTTGCTGTAAAAGTGCAATCGAGTTGTGCAGTGGTGAGCTTGTTAATGTAAGTGTTCAAACAGAAGTACTTTGAAACATTCAGAGGTGATTGCAGCTTCTGACGCAGACTGCAGAATACAGACAGCTACAGAAGTGAATTAGATGGAAAACCCATTCATCTCTTCCTGCTATTCTCACATTTCTATAGACAAAGTGCCTATGGAGAACAAAAACACTCCTGGCCTGTGTAGCTATTTTAGAACGTATTCCTGTCGGGCACGGCTTCTCCACAAAGTACTCAAATACAAAAGCATACCAGAAAATGAATTGCTGCCATCCTCATTCAGATTTTTCACTCTAAGATACAGATGTTCAGCCTCCGCCTACGTGCGCATTAAAATGATATCCGGCCAACAGATACAATTGAAATCTTTTGAACCCTTCATGAATGTACCACTCAAATGGATATAGAGGCTTCAGAGTCATATTCTGAATAAAAACTGTGTCCATACTCATGAAAACACATAGGGCTCCTTTGTACCTCTTTATGACTAATGTTTTGTTAATCAAGGGACTTTCATTTCTGGCTTTAAAGCAATGTTTACATTATCTTGCATTAAAAGAGGCAGTGAAATTCAGTCAGAGATGTATCTGGACAAGGCCCAGTCAGACCATATATCAGGTATTATGTGTAGGTATAGACATAGCTCAAAAATTAATATCTCTGATATCTATTTGTATTTCTTTTACTTTTGACTAGAGGTTCAATTCAAGTTAGTTTGACACTATTAGTAAAGTTGTGCGCTACATATGTGCCAAATAATAATATTAACAATTAAAGTATGCTTAGGGACATTGTAGTAAATGTCATGGAACAGGTCAGGTACACCATGGACTTACAAGTTTCTTACAACGTGTCTCACAGCTAGATTGAAGCATAACTTGTGATATTTTTTTTATTAAACTTCAACGAGGGAGAATACTTTAAGCTTTTAAAAGCAGATGTCAAGTGTAAATGCTAGAGCACCAGATAAGGGTGTTTGTGTCTTACTACCTTCAAAGAAAGCCAACATGTTTTGGTAAAATCTTATTTCCCGATACTTTTTAAGGTAAAACTTAATAAGCCTGTTGTAATTATGCATGCCTCAAGTTAACAAGCATTTACAATGCAACGGTCTCGCCTTTGCAAAAGTTAGAGCTATTGGCATTGTAAATGACAATTTTTTTTTGTATGTGTTGGTTTTGAAAACAGATAAATAAATGGCATTGTCATTTACAATGCCAATAGCTTAATCTCTCGCAAATGCGAGACCTATTGCATTTGCACACACACACACACACACACACACACACAGCCACACAGACAGAGCCACATACACACACATACAGACAGAGCCACACACACAGCCACACACACACACAGAGCCACACACACACACAGCCACACACACACACACAGCCACACACACACACAGTCACACACACACACAGTCACACACAGAGCCACACACACACACACAGAGCCACACACACACACACAGAGCCACACACACACACACAGAGCCACACACACACAGAGAGCCACACACACAGCCACACACAGAGCCACACACACACACACAGAGCCACACACACACACACACACACACACACACACACACATAGAGCCACACAGAGCCACACCCACAAACCACACATTCATACACACAGAAGCACATGCACAGACACAAGGACTCGAGCACGCACACAGAAGATGACGAAACATTCAAGACACATGCTTTGAAGGCTGCTACTCTAGAATATCGACTCGAGGGATGGAGATCAACCGAACAAACACAAACAGCTTTTGTGATTCATTTGTTGCGCCTAACACGACGGATAATTGAACGGCATCTCGTGTGTGTGATTTTCTTTCACTGTTTAGGAGCTCCAGGTGCAAGGTGTTCATTTAGTTCTCCGCGAGCGAGACTTGTTTTGCGCTCAAAGCGAAGCCCAATTAGAAAGCTGAGCGGAAATACCTACAATGCACCCCAAACTCCCCTATAACGCTCCTGTCCGAGGTCAGCTACCTGAGCACAAATCTCCCTGTGTGAGTCAGTCCACACCCGGCCGGCTCTGCAAATGCACATCAGTCACACGTGCAGCACTGAGATCACGGCTCTGCTGAGGTCCCTCAAGCTTCACCTGAAGTAACTTCCACTGACTGGAGGTTGAGATTTACCCACGGGTCTGCTCACACCTGCAGTCAGCGCCTTTGGCTTTAAAATGAGGTCGACGCATCTCCCTGCCAATAAACCATCATCCGTTCAAACGAGCACTTTACGTGTAAGGGGTGCCTAATTTGTCAAAATAAATATGTGAATTAAAAAAAAAAAACGTTATAAACTTAAGGTGCCCAGTTTCTCCAAGGACCCAGCTCCAGTGGTACCAATGTCAGAGAGTGGGATCGAAAGGCTGGCTGGTTTTGGTTCCACCTCAGGCCCCCCTTTTCCCTCCACCCACCGCTCCCCCGTTACTATCGCACGTTCCTTTTTGCCCCTTTGGTCACTGTGTCCTTCTCTTTCTATTCCTCAGTTTACTGACTTTTCTCTCTTGTTCTAGGGGTGAAGACCGATGATGAGAAATCCGTCATGGACCATTAAAGAGTGGCAGCGCTAAGCGCCCACCACCTGCAATCACCGGTACATATTAGGCGCTATAGCTGGATAGTTCATCCGATTCTAGTTTGAGGTGAGCTTTCTCGTAACTACTTTTCATTGGGTAGTCTCAGGACCCGTAAGCTGCTAAATGACAAGATGTCACGCGAGGTGCCTTCCCATTTAGTAAACCACCCCAGGGACTCCAGTACTTGTACTCAAGGCTCCATCAGTGCATCTCCGTCCTGTCCAGCAGACCCCCTTCCATTGCAGCCCTGGGCCCGTGAAGAGCCCGGCAATACTTTCTCGTTCTCTTCCGACGCTTGAAGCAGCCCGTCTACCAGAGTGTCTCTGCGCCTTCAGGCAGCGCTGGAGGATATTCCAGTACCGCTACTTCAGACATGTGACCCTCACCAGTGACCTACAGGTTATCTGAGCTCACCTGATCCTGCTTTGCACACCCGTCTTTTCGCTCCTTGCCTCCACGCTTGCTCGCCCGCCTGCACGCCGATCCATTGCTCCGCCGGTAGTCAGGGGGGGAGGGAGGGACGGGGAGCGAGAAGACACCGGACTGCGGGAGGGAGGGGGGGGGGGGGGGGGGAACGGGAAGAAACAGCCTCATGTGTAACGCGAAAATGAAACAAGCTTGCCTCCCAGTAAAACAAGCCCCTGACTTCCTGCTGGCGTAAAAGCTTTCTTATCTTCTTTATGGGGCCATCTGTTGGCCCCATAAAGAAGATAAGAAAGCTTTTACGCCAGCATTAAGTCAAGGATCCCCGTCTGAAAAGGACGGGGCTTAGAGAGAAAGGAGAACGTCACTAGGACCTCTTCTCCAATGGCTGGCCACTGTTTGGGAGGCCAGCCAATGGAAAATAGGGGCGAGGCTTAACCCCCGCTAGTGAAGTACACTCTAAAACATAAAATCTTGCGAGCTCGACTGCGCATGTGCGCAGTACGCCATGCGAGCCCTAAAAAATTGAGAGCGAGGGCACAGAAACAACGAGAACGACAGAACGCAAGCAACTGTTGTTCATGGTGGTTATTTTTTAGCACAATTTTTTTTCCAAAGGAAACGTGTCCTAACATCCAAAATGGAGGTAAAGATGCGTTTTCTGCTAAATTATAGTTAGAAATGCCAGTTTTAAATTTCTCATAGGTATGAATAATTTTGCTGAATTATTTGAAATTTATAGAAATCATGCACCAGTAAAATACAATTATTTAGCATATTCTTAGTTTTTACCTAGGCATCACTATGTACGCTATAATAGATATACATCAGCCAGTTTACTTATAATACACTACCCTCTCCAGTGTGTAGTGGTGCTAAACACAATTTAAAGCCTTCTCAACTATCATTTCAAAGCTTTTATGCCAAATAAAAAGGATATGCAAATTATACATTCTTCCAACCTAAATCCGCACATTTTCAACTATGTAAATTTATGTGTGGCACGACCACATTTTTTATCAAAAAGTTACAGAAATACCTTTGTCTGCTAATTTTTAAAAACTAAATTCAAAGACACTGTTAACTGTAGAAATTGTAGCAGCAGGTGGAACTCGTTTAGAAATCAATCACACTTAATCAGAACTGAGTAACCATGACGCCTGGCACAGCTATCTTTGAGATGACTTGATAGTAATGAGGTCATTCTAAGAAGGAGTGTAATTTAATAATGGCATGGAGAAAACACAGAGGCACTAATGGATACGCGGCAACTAGATTTCAGGATGAAGCGGCAAACAAAAATGGCACCAACAAGTTCTGCATGAGAAAATAATATATGGGAATAATGCAGTGACCTAACCTATGCAGGTGATTGACTCCGGCACTACTTTCTCTGGACTGGGACTTATTTTCTTTTTTTGTAGTTTATACTATGAAAAAAGACACATTAAGTAACAGAGCATAACAAAGATGTCAGATTTTTTTCAAAAACATTTATTTGTGCATTTATTTAATTCACAAGGGAACCATTCAGGAATGCAATACAGATGCCTATAGCCCTACTGTGCCCCTTTGTCTCAGGATCTAACCATCTAACATCACGTCCAGTGTACCACCCTCTGAAAGAGGAAGTCCTAAAAAGGAGAAGGTTGAATGAAGATTCGGAGAGAATGGAGAAGATTGGATGTATATAAAGGAACTGCTGAGACAGTAATGGAAATAAAGACAGTAAAAGGGCAAGGCAGAGGACTGGCCAACGTCCGGTGAGTCCGCGTTTTTTTTAACTGTTTGACTGCTGTTAACCCCCACTGAATCTTTACTGGAATTCGGGAAACCCACTGAGTCATAACTGGAAGCATGGTATCCCCAACATAAGCAATTTCTATGATTTGCACCTCAAAACAAGACACGAAAAACCAAAAAACAAGAATACACCAAACAAATATTGGAATATTTAGTTACATTCACAATCACATTTGCAAAAAGTTTTAAAATGTTCAAGGTTGCTTCTTTATTTGGATAGAATGTAATACTTTTAACAATATTTAATTTTGGAAAACAGTTGCTGACCCCTTGAACAGGTCTGAGGACACTTTCAGGTCTTCGGACCACAGGTTAAGAACCACTGCTCTGGGTCATTTTGTCAAGTCTATCACTTACATGGAGAGTGAAAGGAATTATGTGGCGATGGAGGGGCGGGGGCACATTATACAGCAGGGTTATCAAAATGATGTAGCAGGAAAAGGCAAATTGTGCAGCACATCGCAGCACAAGTTCGAGCAGTCTTTTATCTTTATTTTGTCATTCTTACTAATAACACTGTCTGAGCAATGTTGCATCTCAATAGTACCAGTTTAACATCTGAATACAGCAAGTCAAAGAGGAATGGTTACTCTCTGCAAAGGATCTACCGCTGCAGGGAACTAACTACCTGTGACGCATTGTGTTTAGTGACTTTTGATCCTTTTGAGTTATAAATAAAATGTTTTGGTGAAATCTGCAAATGATGCCACAACTGCTGCCCTATATGGCAAGTCCATGATTATGTGGAAAAAGCACAGCCGCAGAATCACATAACCCCAACAGCCTTACTTACGTGCTTCAGGTAATACTAAGAGGACCATTAAAAGCTGACCCCTGGAAGGGGAGGAGTAATGTCTCATGGGAGCAAAAATGTTCCCATGTAGTCCAAGACAATCCACGACCCAACCAGGAAGGGTAGCCCCAACTGAGCTTGGATCCCTTGTCAAATTAAAGGCCACAGGAAGAGTTTCACCTAATTTCTCCCTATGTTCGACTCTACTGTGCAGCTTCATCCCATGAGTTCCCAGCTCCATCTCAGCTACAACCATAGGACCTAATGCTCAACACACATAAAACTCATGATAACTTCCAAATTGTATACAGGACACTACCATCGCTCCCACCTTGTCATGTTTAGACTTCTTGATCCACTCCTGAGGAAATCCCAAAGGTTTTACCCACGTCTACCTGAGAAACAACAAATGACTTGCCATTTTTCACTACATAAAGGGAACATTAGAAACATCGGAGCACCAGGGGCCAGAGCAGGCTTGACTTTCAGAATAACCACTATGTATATTACCCCTGCTTAAATTAATATTTGTGTACATTCACCTCACAGAAAGCCAGAAAATCCTCTTGGCTCTGGTTAACCCCCCTCTCTTTAACACACACACTTTTTATGATCAATCACTGTGTGTTAAACACATGGTTGTCTTGTAGTGAAAGAATTCTTAATTGAAAACACTCAAATATGCTTTTTATGGTGGCATTTAAATATTGTGGCTAGATTTCTTAATTTATGCCAAACTCTGTATCTAAGTCTTTGGTTTTCTGTTGACAAATACTTCAACTTGCCTGTCCTATTAGTTTAGAAGAAGCAAACAAAGTCTATAACTCAACAACTCCCAGCAAAAACACAGATGTTCATTTAGGTCGAAGCCTACCAGACAGCGCAGTTGTCTGGATGCAAAGACATATTGGACACATGCTGACAGCTTCCCTAAGAATGCATTCCGCCCATTGTTTAATATTGGCTTTGTGTTTGGCAACACACATTTGCTTGCTTTCTATTAGTTGGCTTAGTTTAAGGCTGGCCAGCATGTCTTTATCCCTCTTGTGGAGCATAGCCTTATCATCATCTCTCTGACCTTTTCCTTGTACTCTTCCATGAGTGCACTCTTTCAGGGGACTCTTTTTCTTTTTTTGTGAGTACATGTTTTCAGTAGGAACTCTCCAACCCGAGCTCCAACACCAACGACATCCCACCTTCACAAGACCTGTGCGACTCGCTGCCCACCTTCTTCCATCGCAAGATCTTAGACATCCACAACAGCTTCAACGCCGTCACCACCCCGGCAACCACTGAGACCCCCGCTCATACGACCACCACCCGCGCCAACCGCCTGCTCTCCTGGACCAACATCAACGACACCATCATGATCATGAACACCATCCACTCCGGATCCCCGGAAGACCCCTGCCCACACCACATCTTCAACAAAGCCAGCAGCACCATTGCCCCCCCATCTCCGGAAAACCATCAACATCTCCTTCGAGACAGCGACCTTCCCGGAGAGCTGGAAGCACACAGTGATCAACGCCTTACTCAAGAAATCCAAGGCAGACCCCAAGGACCTCAAGAACTTCCGACCCATCTCCCTGCTCCGGTTCCTGGCGAAGGTCATCGAAAAGGCCGTCAACAAACAACTGACCAGCTTCCTCGAAGACAACAGCATCCTGGACCTGTCCCAGTCTGGGTTCCACAGCAACCACAGCACAGAAACTGCCCTCATCGCAACCACCGATGAAATCAGGACCCTGCTTGACAACGGAGAAACCACGGCCCTCATCCTCCTGGACCTGTCAGCCGCCTTCGACACGGTCTGCCACCGCACACTACCAACACGCCTCTAAAACGCCGAAATCCAAGAGAAGGCCCTGGACTGGACCTCCTCCTTCCTCTCCGGCAGAACACAGAGCATCCGCCTCCCCCCCTTCCGCTCCGAAGCCACTGAGATTCATCTGCGGTGTACCCCAAGACTCATCCCTCAGCCCAACGTTGTTCAACATCTACATGGCACCGCTCGCCCACGTTGCACGACCTCAACATCATCTCCTACGCCGACGACACCCAGCTGATCCTCTCCCTCACCAAAGACCCCCACACTACCAAAACCAACCTCCACGAAGGAATGAAGGCCGTTGCCGACTAGATGAGGAACAGCCGACTAAAGCTGAACTCGGACAAGATGGAGGACCTCATCCTCAAATCCACCCCCTCGGCCTGGGATGACTCCTGGTGGCCGACGGCACTAGGAGCACCCCCTACACCCACCGACCACGCACGCAACCTAGAGGTCATCCTCGACTCTACCCTTTACATGACAAAGCAGTACAACGCCGTCTCCTCCTCCTGCTTCAACACCCTCGGCATGCTTCGCGAGATCTTCAAGTGATGCCCATCGAAACAAGAAGGACGGTCACCCAGGCTCTCGTCAGCAGTAGACTGGACTACGGAAAAGCCCTCTACGCAGGAGCCCCGGCCAAACTCCTGAAACGGCTCCAACGCATCCAGAACGCCCCTGCACGCCTGATCCTCGACATCCCTCGACGCAGCCACATCACACCCCACCTGAGAGACCTGCACTGGCTCCCTGTCAACAAGATGATAACCTTCAAGCTCCTCACTCACGCACACAAGGCACTCCACAACACCGGACCAGCGTACCTCAACAGCCGACTCAGCCGCTACACCCTCACCCGCCAGCTATGCTCCGCAGACCGCGCCTTCGCCACCGTCTCCCGCATCCGAAGAGTGACCGCCGGTGGCAGATCATTCTCCCACCTCGCCGCCAAGACATGGAACACCGTCCCCATCCGCCTGCGGCAGACCGAAGACCTTCTAACTTTCAGGAGACTTCTCAAGACCTGGCTCTTCGAACAGTAGCAGCTCCGCCCCCTCCCCCCCACCAGCGCCTTGAGACCCTCACGGGTACGTAGTGCGCTTTACAAATGCTGATTGAGTAGTCTCCCTTGTATGCTTGTTCACAGCAAAAAACGTGCTGCATTTCTTTGAAAAGATTTCCTGCCTCCTATCTTTCTGCTTAACTGATTCTACTTATCTCTGACACTACCAGATCATCAATCGTGTATGCCTGTGATGAACAAGGTTCAGTCTAGGAGCTTGTTTATTTTGGTCAGTGCTCTTTACCAATAGCATAACTTTAACAATCCTCTTCATCATTTTCGTGTAGTCGAATGAGTAATATAAAGACCTTTAGATTTTGTTTTTATCCTGTCACAGACAGGTGCATTCAAAGACAAAGGTCAAATGTCACGCTCTGTCTTTCGACAAATTGCTGATTTTTCTTTTTACAGGTAGCTTGGTGTTTATTTTTCTTTCGCTGACTGCAAAATGAGGGGATTTATGTAACAATTGTTTTGGGTACTGGGATTGTTAAAAAACTATATATTTTTGTTTCTAACAAAAAATTAAAATGTCTGCAAATTAACTTTACAAATATTTCACAATCCATCAGAATTAAGAAAGTACAAATAACGATTTTTGTTTGTATTTCTGAAGTGTGTTGGAAACATATTTTAATATGATCAAAACAAATCAATACATTCGATGATACAGATTTCCACACACTACATGTATGCACTGTATAGTTTTATCATAAAAGCTGTATATCTGTGGAAATGTAATGGTCATTTCAATTGAAAATGTGTTGCCTGTAATGGCAGTGCACTACCATACAATGTTTTATTAATTTATGTTCCTCTGTGTGCTCCAAAATTTACCACCAGCTACATACTACATCTTTACCACTCTCCTACTGAATACATTTGGCTACACTTGTTATTTTGAATGGCACATTGAATTTTCACAATTGCTACGATTTCAATAATGTATCGTTAATGGTAGCACTCGACTCTTAAAATGATTAAAGCACCCCTGGTGCATGCCAATTGTGAAATGTCAATTTATGCACAAGCCCTTGTTGGTATGCATCTTGTCAACTATCCTGTTCCTACGTAGGTCTTGAAGGAAGCAGTGTACTGTCTTTTAAATAACATTTGCTCAAATATCTGATAAGCACTTCTCAGCTTTTACTTTAGTATTGAGTGTACACACAAGTGCTGAAAAAGACTAGTATTCATCAATATAGAATATACACTGTGTTATTTGTAATTCACATCTCTACAAACAATTCTAACAGATTTTAATGATAGCTGAAAACAATGCTGGGACACTTTCAGAGGCTTTTTCAGAAATATTTAAAACTACACAATTATATAATTAAGAGCAATAAAGGAAGTATGTGCATGGACATTACAAACTACTAATGGATGAACCACCCAATATGTTCCTTTATAAGCAACACCTATAGTGTGAATTTTGACAGAGCTTGTCAAAGGGTATTTATAGCACTTGCTACTTTAGCAGAGCCTGTTTCTGAGTTTTCCTAAGTCCTTAATATTTACATTTAAGACCAAAGGTATAAGGCGAATGGGAGGTCTAAAATTCTATTTAATTTTAAATCAATAACCACGTAACTTTCATTGCACACTTGACTTGCCAAAGGTAGCAATAGCTAGCAGAGAAGGCTTACCTCAGGGTATGACAAGGAGGCAGCGACTCGGGTACAGCATAGCACAATACCGACAAATCTGTATCTCTTCTAGAGACATGGGGCATACTTTAGAGGACAGTATGGAACGAAACCCTCAAAATAACTCCATGACTCACAGTACATATCATATACATCCTTCACTCCATCTACACCCACCCTGGATTCACCCGTCCCCTGACCACCCGACTGCCATCAATGCAGCTCTCGGCCACACTACAGACCATACTTTTTTAATCCTGAAAAAATGTCTGATAGTAACCCTGGTGTACTAAGAAACCAGTGGCAAAGCCAATAAGTCCCAAAGGTAAGACCTATTGGATTTACCAAAGCTTGTTTTAAATGAGCAAGGAATGGAAAATAGGTGTTTGGTGTACCTGACGTAATCTAACAACATGAATCCTAGGGTTCCATCTGCTCTGTGTCTGATTTTGTCAAACAAATAAAACATACAAAAAACGTTCAAGAGCCTGTTTGCTGGTCTTCTAACATACTATTTCTACAAGGTACAACCTTTGTTTAATCTGGAATGTTTTATTAGTTTACTTGCTGATCATCTGTAAACTTGCTTTCCCACAAGAAGCTACGTTGGAGCTCAGACGGTGTGTGCGTAGTTAAACTTCAAAAAAGCATATTTTGCAGGGAGATTTTGAATCCCTTCCCCCAAATCCTTCACAATCATTACATCTGTTACGGTACAATTGCAGCTTTAAGTGTTCCTTTGTTCATAAATCAGCTAATCAGTTCCCCTTTACACTGTCTGGAATTCAAAATGGAATTCCAGAACTATTCGAAGTGCCCAATAGGCAAAGCATTTTAGGCTTAATGACGCAGTACATGGTAACCTTGCGTGTTTGTTACCATAGCAAGAAAATATGTAACAGCGAACACCAAAGCCAAATTGCTTAAAATATACATATAAATGTCCCAAGCTTTAATTCAGGCTAATCATTGCACTGCTGTTGTGTGCTGAACTTAAAGGCGTAGCAAAATATCACCAACGACATTATTACTAAAAAGACATTTAACATAAGCACTCAACAAGTTCACCTATATCTAGCTCCCCGCGTATCAAATGAAGCAGATTATTCATTGAAGGGCATCAGAATAATTAGTGCTTTAGTTAAAAGAAGGGGGCGATAAGTGTGAAAACTCATGGTCAAATTTAAAAACTTTCTTTAGGTATGCAAAGATAGGCATTTTTGGTCAGTAAACCCTCTCTCACATTTAACAAGTTGCACTTATACCTGGGCAAAATCTAAAGGTTTGGTACATTTTAGGGATGGGGCACAAACATTGGGTTGTAAGGGAAGTGTCAAGGGTGGTGACCATGTACAATCCTTCAAACACCCCATAAGTCAGAAGTACATGAGAATTTTCATCCTGAAAACATACATAAATTCACTAATAAAAAGTTTGGAGTAAGTGTTTTTCCAGAGTGGGGAAGAGTATGGAAGATATTTATTTGGGGTATTAAGCAGGGTGTCGATGCAGTCATAAATCTCCTATAGATGAGATTTGGTGCCAATAGTACTAAGATACTGGTCGCAAAAAGTGGTAAAGAACTGTAACAACTTTTTGTAACCGTATCTAATTTTGTGAAGGGACCTATGATCCGCTTGTAAAATTAGGATTCTAATTGCATTGCTGAAAGAAAAGTCTAATTTATATTATTTAGGCAAGCAATTTGCAATCCTCTACGATTGGCTACAATCACAAGGATGGTGATCTGCATCTCTTGCCATCGGTTCATTTTTCGCCAGTCACCCTATTTGTATCTCTGATCAGATTCTTTATATTAGGCTAGGAGCTTTCTCAACACGCTGCCCGAGTCTACGTGATACACGGTTGTGAGTCCCCACCCCCAAGCTAAGTACACAAAGTGCTCACACCAAAGTTTTTTGCAGCCTCTACATACTTAACATGGATTTTAAACTCCTTAGCAAGATATTGGCGCTTAGGCTGCTCCCACACATGCCCTTCCTTCTATAGGATGACCAAAATGGGTTCATCCTGGCCTAGAACCCGTACCTCAATCTTCGGTGACTGTACTCTGTGCTATACCACCCAGAGGTACAGTCCCTCCTGGAAGCGACCCTATTATCGGTGGACTTGGAAAAGGCCTTAGATAAGGTTCAATAGGACTTCCTGTTCAAAGTTTTGTAGAGGATGGGACTGGGAGACGATTGGATCAGGTGCATGAGACTCCTATATAAAGCACCCATGGCACATGTTAGGACTGGCAGAACAGTGTCCTTGCAATATGAGATCTTCTGTGGCACCCGGCAGAGGTGCCCCTGTCCCCACTCCTGTTTACACTGGCCACTGACCCCCCAGCAGAGCTGTTTAGACAGAAGGGTGCGGGAATGGGATGAACTGTCGGAGACCGGGAACATATTATCTCCCTATATGTGAATGGTCTACTGCTTTATCTGGCGACGCCACTGCAGGATCCTCTAGGGCATTCAACCTCCTGTCTAAATTTGAACACCTCTTGGGTCTGAAGGTCAACAAGACCAAGACTTATTTGTTCCTCCTTTCCCCGGGAAACCCTCGTCCATGGGAGCAGCTCCCAGCAGCCCTTAACTGGGCTCAGGTCAAGTTTCGATATCTGGGAATACAGATATTGCACTCCCTGGAAGAACTACGGGACGGTAATCTTGGGAAAATACTTCGATCCCTCTGATCAACTACCGATAATGACCCGAATCTCTCGGACCAAAATGGTCATGCTACCCCGCTTGCTATATTTTTTTGTTAATTTACCGGTGACTGTACTAATCTATTGGTTACACCCACTTGATTTGTTTCTGCAATAGTTGATATGGGACAAGGGTTGAAGGAGGGTGTCCCAAGAAACGTTACAACGCCCGAAGTCTGAGGGGGGACTGGGAACATCAAACTTTGGGCTATATTTCCTGGCCTCTCAGTTACAGTGGATTACGCAGTGACTAGACGGGCTGAGGTGGGAGGAGTTAGGTCTGGTGGGTTCCTCTACCCACATGGGGGCATTGCTGGCCAGACTGCTAAGTCCGGCTGTTGAAATCTTGCACCAGACGTGACTGCTGGCAACGACATTGCACTGCTGGAAGCGCTGTGGAGCCAGGATGGCGAGGACCCCTCTGTAAGCACCAGAACTGCTCTTCGCATGGCGACCCTTTAACGTTTTTCACGGCTGGAAAACGGACGGCCTGGACAGAGGTGGGGTTTGGGACTGTTGGGAATTGCTAACAACAAAACGCCCTAATTCCCTGTTGAGACCTGGTATATAGGTCTGGTCTTTGGCAGGTCAGTTCCTAACCACCGAAGCCTTGATCCGTACCTTCCAAGGTCTTTGGGGTGGGGCAGTGGGGAACCCAACACACATACAGCATTAAAACTGCTGCCCTCCCTAGGCATGGCAAGGCGTTTGGTGAAGTGTTTTTTTAGATCGCTATTGGAGATGTCCCATAAGCCACTGCCGAAACTGCGTCAGAAGTGGGGGGTGATTCTAGGCAGGGACACCTCAGACTCTGACTGGAATAAGATCCTAGTGTATCCTAACAAGGTCTTGAAGAACAAGAGATTAAAATACACACAATGTAACTACTTACACACAACATACATGACACCCCACAGATAGCAAGTAGTTTATGGCAGAGACCCACACTGTTGGCCTGGGTGACGCCACTTGGATGCAGATTTTATACACATGACATGGGAATGCACAGTGCTACGACTCTACTGGGACTAGGTCATGACTGCCCTGGAGAAAACATTGGGATGCACCCTTGACAACACAGTGGAGATATGCCTGCTGGGGATTTATTCGTGTCTGCCCAAGCGGAAAATAGGAACCATATTCATTGATCTGGCATTGACATTAGCCAACAGATGGATAGCAATGGCCTGGACATCCAGCGCCGGACCCATGGTAGGGACATGGTGTGAACGATGTCACAATGAGCTGGAGCGGAGGGAAGGGTTTTAGAGGAGTACAGGGGGCTGAGACGGCATCCCATTGCGGGATTGTGGAAGGAGGTCCTTGATGTCTGGAAACACCCAGAGAGAGAATTAGCGGGTAGCCTATAGAATGGGGAGGATGTGGGAGGATGTATAGCTGTCTATGAGGAATACACAAAATTTAACTGCCAATTACACCAAGCCATGTGACCAGAGACAGTCTGCAGGCACCAAATGGCTAAGGGAGGAAAATGCCAACATTCTAAAAGTGGAATTTTCAGAAATGCAATTTAAAATACGACTTCACCATAAGTTAGGATGTTAAATTAGGATAGCAGAGACACCATACATGAAACAATTATCTCTCCCCATTTGGGAATTACATTTATGAAATGTAATAAGGCAACTACAATCTTATCTATTATTTGGGAGAGATAGGCCATGCAGTGATGAAAAACAAATGAGAGTATATTTACTAACCGGATTTGTAAACCTTAAAAGCATATGTCCCACTTTTTCAATCCTTTGCACCCTGTTCTCTGGACTTTCCACAGCCTACACTAAGGTTGACTTAGATGTATTAAAAAAGGAAGGTTTGGTTCTGACAAAGGTTTACTTTGTCAGTGCGAAATAGCAGCTTAAAACTGCGCATGCAAACTCTGTAATGGCAGGTATGAGACATGTTTAAAGAGCTACCTAAGTGAGTGACACAATCAGTGCTGCAGGCCCACTAGTAGCATTTAATTTGCAGGCCCTAGGTATTTGTAGTACCCCTTTACTAGGGATTTTTTAAGTAAATTAAATCTGCCAATTGGGGATAAGCCAATATTACCATATTTAGAGGAAAGAGCACAAGCATTTTAGCACTGGTTATCAGTGGTAAAGTGCAGGAGGTAAAGGTCTACAGCTTATAAAATGAAACAAATCAACAAAATAGATATATACCTTTAGACAGTAACCACTATTACGTACAAAAAACACAAACGTATCTCAAAAAAATATACATATAGTTTATTCTTCAAAGCAATCTTATCAAATAAATATTGAAATGTTTCTTTGCTTTTTTTTCATTGTAGAAAAACTATTTCATTCTTTACATATAATAAATGTGCTGAGAACATATCAATCAGTTAATGGATAAATATATTAGACCTAAAGTTGATGGGGGGCAATGCGGTAGATGTAGTAAAGTGTGCAAAGTCCTCAGGTCAACAAAACCAAGCCAATCAAAACAGGAGGTCCCCTCCGCCCATGGAGTTTATGTAGGGGGTAAAATCGATTTCGAGGGTTGGTATATTGGATCGGAGGTGTGGATGGACCAATGGTGGCAAACGGGTGAAGAGGGAGGTGAGGACGCTGGTGATTAGACCAGACGATCAACTTACCAGGGCCATTAGGTCCAAGGGTGCATGTTGGAGATGGTCCTACTCCTTCCTGTACATGACTGTTGGATCTGCTGAACTGACTGCCTCGCCAGTAAAGTAGCCAGCAACTGGTGCTAAATGAGGAGAAAAAAAGAATGGTGGCATGCAAGGGACAGCTGACCACCCATCTCTGGGACTGTACTTTAAAACTGTTACAAAACACTTTTTTAATTAAGAAAAAATGAAATAGATATCACTGAAGGCAATATTGTTGAATCAGTACTATCCACAAGAGCTAGTGTTGCATTTTGGCTCACACTACCAAATGGGGCCATGGAGTGGGTGGCACTCTCGAAAATGGTGATGCTGGCACACCTGCTCTACTACCTCCCTAATTTTCCCCACCTTTCACCCAATAAAGTCTTAAGAAATTTGACTCCCACTTGATTACATACTAAGGAATGAGACATAACGTAAATGAGTAGCCTTAAATGCATTAAGAATGCCATTTGCAGAGAGTGGTCTCTGGGTTCCTTTATGAATTCTACTATTTAGCGTCCGAGCTACTGTGGGTCGCTAGATGGTGTGTACCATTTTCTTCGGATGTCATTCGGACATGCATAGGTGTCGACCGTGGTTCAAACATTGATATACAGGTTGTACAAAGACTGTTACTGCTCTATAGTATCAGTATTAGGATCCATGAGCAGCAGTATCAAATGAGAAGCAGCTTTGCATGGAAGGGATTACACTCCATCTCCCTGGCTGCGTGAACAGTATACAGAACATCTAATCCCTCAAAGCATCTCCAGGCTCAAATGAGACTAATGCCAGGTAATATCACATCCGACTCTAACTGTGCACCACCATGCCTGAAATACACTGCGCTGTTTGTTGTCTAAAACGGTGGTTTGGGTTTATCGTCTGTGGTTTGTCCCGCCACATGTGTTTGCATTTCGGCTATCATGAAATTAAGTGGTACTATCAAACAAAAGCTAGACGCTTTGCTTAAAGAGGCTTTTAATGCACTGCTAAATAAGTCCCTTCTCTGCTTTGGGTATTGGAGATGCAGACATTAGATCAAAGTATGCAGCATTGCAAAGCAAGAAATGTTTTTGATGTTTTCTTCATTACTGTGCCTAGAATTAAACATAAAGTGAAAGCTACTTAACTAATGGCAATATTTCTCTCTAAAGCCAGTATTCACAAAAGAACCAGGAATAGAACCAGGAAACAAAGCTTTGGAGTAGTGGAAGACTGATCCCCTCTGAAATAGACGACAAAAATAAAGGAGACGCTCCCTCGCCTTTCACAGAAGGAGTATCCATATCATGGTGCAGGGTCCTACCGCAGTCCACTCATAAGCTTTTCTACCTCATCCCTTGGAACCCAGTGTTCTAGCATTAGGAAATTATTAACACCTGCTGCTAACGTGCCCCTTAATGGCAAAACTGTGGAGAAATTCCTAAACCCCGTTGATTGACGTCCTTTGTTCCTTTCTTGCTATTGACTTCTTGTAGTGCCCAAACCTGACCCAGTCTGAGGTCTGCTTTCTCCCCTCTCCACAGCAGCTCTGCGGTGCTCTGCTCCGACAAAGATCCCATTGGCACAACCCAGGTAGGGTTCGAGCCCGCTCTGTGACATCTAGTAGTTTTCCCATCTCTTTTCCCCTCGTGTGACTCTTGCCATTACCGTATTTTTTCCTTTTGCTGTTCTTGTGTTTTGGGCCTCGTTGTTATTTTGCCTCCTTGCATTTTTTGTGCCTGGTTTGTATTCTGTGTGCACTGCCCATATTATTGATGCCCTCAGGTTACTCTGCCCACCGCTTATTTCTCGCTGGTTTTCCCGCTGTTACCCCCCCTGCTCCTGCCTCCCAGCTGCACTTTACCTCCCGCTCCCCTACATAATGGCGGCCGCTGCGCCTAAGGCGAGCCCGTTTGCGCCTGTCAGCGACCAGCGGCAGGAACCCTGGAACTCCGCACCGCTACGGATCAGCAGCACTCCACGCACTTAACCCAGGCCGCAACAACAACTGCAAGCTAGCTTCGCCGGACGACACCCACAGACTCTTCAGCTGTCACCGCTGCCGGCACACCCACAAAAAGCACAACCGAACCGATGCCACTGCAATGCATCGGCCTCCACGTCCGATCCCTCCACAAACACGCCACCGAAATCTGGGACCTCCTCGACAACACCACCCCGGACGTAGCGTTCTTCACCGAAACCTGGACCAACACCACCTCGAGACCGGACATCGCCATCGCCATCCCCCAAGGGTACAAGATCTCCAGAAAGGACTGCAACATCCGCCGCGGAGACGGAATCACCATCGTCCACAAATTCATCCTCCGCCTGAGCACACTCCCCGACAAGCCCACATCTACACTTCAAGATACAGACCAACCCTACCACCACCCCCCGAGGAACCCTCATCTACCGACCCCCTAAACCCCGCAGACCGTTCGCTAACTCCATCTCTGACATCATCTCCCTGCACGTCATCACAAACACCAACTACAGCTACTGCTGGTATACCTCAACTTCCACATTGACAACCAACTGGACCCCAACACCGCATCCCTCCTGGACAACATTGGACTTCTTCAGATCGTGACCAGGCCCACGCACTCAGCAGGACACACCCTTGACCTCTTCACAACAGGGAACTCCATCACCTTCAGCCACACCATCGAAAGTCCCATGGACAGACCACCATTGCATCAACTTCACCTTCTGAACACCCATCATCCACAGACACCAGCACCCACTCCCACAACGAAACTGGACCAGAATCACCGACGACCAGCTTACCTCTTCACTCAGCAACTCCACCCCAACCATCGACAACCCCAAGACAGCAGCCCGAACCCTGCACAGATAGAAAGCCGATAGCACCAACACCATAGCCCCCCTCAAGACAAAAAAACAACACCCACGCCAAGAAAACCAGATCGTTCACCTCCGAACTTCGGGATTCTAGACACAACCGCCACTGCCTCAAAAAGACATGGAGGAACACCAAATCCACAGAAGCACACAACAACTTCATAGCCACTACCAACGCCCACCACCAACTCATCAGAGAAACAAGAAAAAAAGCGATTGAAGACAGAATCTCCACACAAACAACAGCAAATAGCTCTTCAACATCATCAAGGAGTTTGCCCAACCCACCAGCGAGTCGACTGACATCCCTCCCTCACAAGACCTCTGCGACAAACTCAGCACCTTCTTTCACCACAAAATCAAGAGCATTTAAGAAAACTTTGACGAAGACAATGAACACACGGAACCCCCAACAACAACCCAGACACCCTGAAACCAACGATTGACAGTTGGACAGCCCTCACCACCGAAGACACACTGAAGAAAATGAAGTCAATCCACTCCGGGGCCCCCACGGATCCCTGCCCCCATCAATCTTCAACAGAGCCGCCAACAGCATTGCACCCACTCTACGCCACACCATCAACTGCTCCCTGGCGACCGCCTTGTTCCCCGATGACTGGAAACACGCCACGGTCAACCCCCTCCTGAAGAAACCCTCGGAGGTCCTCACCGACCTCAAAAACTACAGAACCATTTCCCTGCTCCCGTTCTCTGCAAAAGTAATCGAGAAAGCCATCAACAGCCAACTCGCCACATTCATCAAAGAGCACAACATCCTTGACTCCTCCCAATCCGCTTCAGGAAAAACCATAGTACGGAAACCGCCCTCCTTGTCGCAACAGACAACATCCACACCCTACTGGACAAAGAAGAAACAGTAGCCCTCATCCTCCTTGACCTCTCAGCAGCATTCAACACAGTCTCCCACCGCACCCTACTACGCAGACTTCACGACACAGGGATCCAGGACAAGGCCCTCCACTGAATCAGCTCCTTACTCTCTGGCAGAACGCAGCGGGTCAGACTCCCCCCTTTCCTCTCGGACCCTACGCCAACCCCCTGCGGAGTCCCTCAGGGATCCTCCCTCAGCCTGACGCTCTTCAACGTCTACATGGCTCCAATCGCCCCCATCATCAAAACCTACGGACATCAACGCAGACGACATCCAACTCATCCTCTCCCTATCCAACGAACCCAACACCGCCAGACACAACTTTCGAGAAGGCATGGAAGCCGTCGCCAGATGGATGAGAGACAGCGGCCTACAGCTTAACACCAACAAGACGGAAGTACTCATCATGGGCCCAAACCCTGACACCTGGAAGGACACCTGGTGGCCCCCCGCCCTCGAAAACCAGCCCACCCCCATGGATCAAGCACGCAACCTGGAAATCATCCTGGACTCCGAGCTCAAAATGGACCACCAGACCAACGCAGTCTCATCCTCCTGCTTCCACACCCTCTTCCTCCGACGTAAGACCTTCAAATGGATCATCCGCGAGCACAGAAAGACCGTCAATCACACCCTCGTCACAAGCAGACACGGCAACGCACTCTACGCCGGAATAAACAAAAACCTCACTGCAAGATACAGAACATCCAAAATACTGCCGCAAGACTGGTGCTCAACCTGCCAAAACACAGCCACATCTCTCCTATGCCATGGTCCCACACACCAGGAAAACCTGATCGGGAGGCCGCTACTTCTCCTTCCTCGCGGCCAAGGCCTGGAACACCCTTCCGCTCCACCTCAGACAGACAACATCACTTCCCATCTTCGTAAGAGACCTCAAGACCTGGCTCTTTGACAGACCCCCTCCCTGATGGACCGGAACCTGCACCCCCCACCACCACTGCCTTGAGATCCTTACGGGTGAGTAGTCGCGCTTAACAAACGCTTGATTGATTGAAATCTGCCAACTCACACAGTACCACTGTGTGACACACCATATCAGCTCCCTGCACAAGGTCCCATGTGAAGAGCAGACATCACACGGTGGCATGGAAAACGAGCTGAAAACCACTGCAAACCATCGATTCCCGGTTCATTTTTATAGGCTTTTAACTGCGGGCGCCCATTAAGAGGTATGAATGCCACCAACCTCAGCAAGCCCTTCCTCACACAGTGATTTATTTTTTTTATAGATGGGAGCTCTGACTCCTTAGTGGGAGTAACAAGTAAAGTGATATTTGCATCCTTCTATTATAAAGTTACACCTCTAATCCTGCAAATCCGGGATACCTGGGTAACGCTAACGTTTAAAGTAAGAAAAAAATGGTACTTGCGGCAGAGATAATCTAGGGGGGGGGGGAAATCGCAATTATTAACCACTTATGGGAAGAGTAAAGACTACTTAAATAGTCAGCAAATCTTTGTAAACGAAGTTGACTTTTTTTGTGCCATACTCCTTTCATGATTTTTTTATAATTGGAATGTCCTGTTCATAACTTTTGTCACAATAACAAAACAATCCCTGGAAAAAAATAAGAAGGCAGGCATAAAAGCAAAAGTAAAAGTGAAAATTCGAAAGGCGTGAAAAACAAATCCGAGTTGGCAATTGTAATTTTCATGAGATTTTGTATACGTTCAGTGTTTTTGTGGCAATTCTGTTTTAATGGGTATAGACCATAGAAGATAAAAGTTTCCTGACTATAAATTAATTGGAGTCTAATTCTCGAGCACAGCAAGATAATACGATTGTGTTTTGGAAATATAACATGTGATATGTAATACATGTAAAATGTAATGCATCTAGACCAATAATTTGGGCCACAATTGGTTTAAAGTTTCACTATTATTCGATTCGTTTTTTCAAAAATAATTAATATGGGGGAGACGTATAACATTGTATGTGCAAACAATAATCTCTGTTGGATAATTAAGAAGACTAGGAGAATTTAGGATTTTGTTTTAAATCTGCACTTTTTGCAAAAATTCCGTGGGGAAAAGACTTTAGAAAAAAAAAAAAGAGCTCAGTGAGGAGATCACCCGCTCAGAAATCAGCGGGTCACAACTCTGAATCCAAATAAGGACTAACCAGCCTTTCATCCTGCCAAGGTCAATAAAATGAGTACCACTCCGCCGGCTAATTTTAGTACACATTATTCAGATGCCTAAAGTGAAATCAGTATGTGGTGTGAGCTACACAAATAGGCACTTTATGTTTGTAAGTCTATTGACACAAGCCAGTTTGAGCAATAATAATCTTTGCGACAAAGCTAGCACGGATAAGCGTTAGTCCCACTACCTGCTTCCTCAGACCCTACAAAGAGCTCTATCTAGATCTGCGAGATGTGATTTAAATTAACTCGGCATTTGTGGTTGGTGCAGAGATCACTCCCAAAACAAATGCCGTTTAGCATGAAGTAAAGAAATTAACCAAAATAAGGACTGGTCTGGTACATTTTAGCACCAGGGCCCCATGAGCAGGGCAGTCTTTAGGGCAGTGAAATTAGTGCAGCGGCACATGGCGCTGACCTGGGAAGGGGCCCTGACCTTTGTGGGGGTGCTGTGTTTAGTAATCACATGTTTTGGTGAGTCCAGTTTTCAGGCAGCATTAACAATGTCAAGATAACTCTTGTGATTAATGTTCCTGCTAGAGAGGAGATGAGAGTTTGTCTAGTGGCAAATTTGGCTCGCCATAAAGTAGCGCAGAGGGTTAATATGCCTGCTGCAAAGAACGCGTACCATGCAGATCAGTGATCCGTAGATTATGTGGATAGCTGAGTGGACTAATGCTTTTGTCACAGAGACCCTTTTGTTACTGCAGTTTATAAGATACAACCCTAATATAGAACAGTGACTGTTACGAACTGTCATCAAAGAGATGCATGCAAACTGCATAAAATAGGTTAGGACGTTCTGTTTTTTAACCCAGTTTTTCATAATCTATTCCTAATGCTACTGAAAAGTGTTTGGATAGATATAGATTCTTAATAGTACAGTCAACCTTTACTGGTGCTTTAAAACAAATTAAAAGTGTGTACGAGAGACTAGCTGAACCAAGCCGAGATGGCGCCGGGGTTAAGGCGCTAACCTGGAATGTGAATGGCCTGGGGTCCAAAATTAAGAGGAGCCTGGTTACTGCCTATATTAAGCGCGTAGCACCAGACATCATTTTCCTTCAGGAAACACATTTGAGGGGGAACCGCTGTGCTTTTCTGGCACGCGGACAATACATAGTCCTGGCGCACGCTGGATACACCATGGACTCACGGGGCACAGCAATTCTCATTAGGAAAACGACACCCTTCACAGTGACACGCACATGGTTGGACCCACAGGGCACATTTGCCGGGGTGCAGGGGACTTGGAGGAGGCGCAGGTACACGCTGTTGTCAGTCTATGCTACACCCAAATTGCAAACACGAACGATGCAGGAGATCACGAACATACTACTAGATACGGCTGACACGGTACAGATTATGGGTGGGGATTTCAATGACGTGATGTCCACGACACGCGATAGATCTGGGAACCCTCACACAGTGGCTGCAGAGACTGCTTTGGCGCGTAGAATGGACACGATCGGTCTCACCGATGTATGGCGGTGGCTTCATCCTGCGCAGGAAGCTTACTCCTTTTACTCTGGGGCCCACAAAGTCTTCTCTAGACTAGATTATATATTCACTTCGAGACAGGAACTCTCGGCGGGGGACTCGGCAGAGTACAGGGCGAGGGGTATCTCGGACCATTCCCCGCTGTTCGTACACATAGGGCGGGGAAGGGGGAGAGGACAGGCACTGTGGCATATGTCGCCATGGGATATACAAACTCCTGAGATTCTAGGGGGCATTAGAGCGGATATCAGAGTCTTTGTGGCGGAAAACGAGGGAAGGGTGCAGTCCGGGGTTACACTATGGGAAGCCATGAAAACCGTGTTGAGGGACCGCTTCCAATCCAGGGTAGGGGAGGCCAGAAGGAAACGCGGCGAGGCAATAGCGAAAGAGGAGGCAAACATCTTGACCCAAGAGGCCGAATACGACAGAACGAAGGGGGAGGTACATCTGAGAATACTGCTAGACACTCAAAGGTTGTACAGGGAACTAATCACGGACGAAGCGCGTACACAGGCGCTGGCTACCCTACATCGCCTGTATGATGTCGGCGACAAATCCGGGAAACTCATGGCATGGCTGAGCAGGCGGGAGCGAGCGGCCAGGTGGGTGGATTGGATTGAGCTCCCTGGTAAGGCGCGGGCGTCCTCGGATGACACTATAGCAGAGGCCTTTGCGACCTATTTCGAAGACTTCTACAGGGCTAGAGACCTAGGGGACCGCGAGGTGGTGCAGTCGTTCCTGGGTAACATGGAAGTTCCGCAGTTGACCCCCGAAGATAGCGAGGCTTTGGAAGCCAACCTGTCCTTGGATGAAATCGCGGAGGCGGTGGCTGCCCTGAAACCGGGGAAATCCCCGGGACCTAATGGTTTCCCGGCGGAGTTTTTCAAGCGGACGGGGGACCTCCTTTCACGCCACTTGAAGTCGCTATATGCGGATGCGTTTGACTCCGGGAGTCTCCCGCCGGACCTGGCCCTAGCTACCATAATCCCGATCCACAAGGAGGGCAAGCCCAGAGGGGACTGTTCCTCCTACCGCCCAATCTCCCTTCTGAACATTGAGACTAAAATCCTGGCCACTATTCTGGCAAGGCGCCTATGACGGGTCATAACGGACCTAGTACACCCAGACCAGTCCGGGTTCCTGCCGGACAGGGCCACTAAACTCAACCTGCGGCGCACCCACAACTGGCTCCAGGAAGTCTGTGACAGAAGTGAGCCACACTGGTTCCTCTCCTTGGACGCAGAGAAGGCATTCGATGCGGTCCACTGGCCCTTCCTAATGGGAACCCTAGAACGTTTTGGGTTTGGGCCCAAGTTCCAGCATTGGGTGCGACTTCTATACTCGAACCCTAGGGCTAGAGTGCGAATTAATGGGCGAATGTCGAGAGAGTTCGCGATAGAGCGGGGGACACGCCAGGGGTGCCCGCTATCCCCACTCCTCTTTACCCTCACGATTGAGATCCTTGCGATCCGTATCCGGCATAACCGAGATGTGACTGGCTTTCACTGGGGGGAATTGGCCACTGAACAGGAGAAGATCTCCCTGTACGCCGATGATGTGCTGTTGTACGTGACAGACCCGGCTAGGACAATACCGGCCTTATTCAAGGAACTAGGCGACTTTGGGGCAGTGGCCGGACACACTATAAACTGGCATTAGTCGATCCTCTACGACCCACAAGGTGCACCGCGGGGGGAGTGCCTGCCTGAGCTACTCATTCACACCACGGAAGGCTTCCGGTACTTGGGGGTCTTTATCACCCGAGATAGGCGGCGCTCCTACGCAGACAATGTCGACAGGGTGTTGGTGGCAGCGAAGGCGGAGATGGATAGATGGAGACCGCTCCCGCTCACCATTTTAGGCAGGGCCGCCCTGTATAAAATGATCCTGCTACCGAAGTTTTTATATGCCCTCCAAAATGAGTACTATCCCTTGCCGGCTATGACAATGCGGAAAATTCATGCTGATCTCCGCTCTTTCTTGTGGCTGGGGAAACAGTCCCGGGTGGCACTCACGACTCTGCAGCGCCACCAATATAGTGGGGGAATCTCGCTACCTAATCTGGAGGCCTACTACTGGGCAGAACACCTTACCCCGATCAATGATTGGATACACGCCCCGGCTGATCACCCCACTTATGCACTAGAGAGATCCAAATGGGGCAATAAGACGGTGCTACACTTCTTATATGGGTGGGGAGGGGGTCGCCAGCTCCTCCCTGCGACTAAGATTACCTTGTCGGCGTGGCGCAGAGCGACGGTTAGAATGGGCTGGCATGAAAGGCCCACCCGCCAAACACCCCTATGGTCATGTGGGTGGCTGGCTGAGCTGAACAAACTACGGGGATTTCAAAGGTGGGACGATATCGGCATCTCCACAGTAGGGGATGTCATAGCAAGGGGGTCACTTAAAACCTTCCAGGCGCTGCAGCAGGACTTTGGCCTCCAGAAAACCCAATACTATAAATACCTACAGTTGCGACATGCGTGGGGGGCACAAAACATATCTCTCACAGACATACCCCAGTTTGCACCACTCGAGGGCCGACTACTGCAGGAACGGGTACAGAGGGGGGCGGTATCTATGACATACAAAACACTGACAAATAACATGTTGGGTGATTTACAGGCTCTCAGGGGGAGGTGGGAGGCGGATGAGGGCACGCTGGAGAACCTGGATTGGGAACTCATACTCATGCACCCGCGAGAAGTGGCCATAAAATCGAGGCTTCGCCTCATACAGTTTAAGGTCCTTCATCGGGCCTACTTTGACAGAGTGAGGCTCTTCCGGATGGGGAGGGTTGCCGACACCTCTTGCTTACGATGCCAGCACCAAACAGGAGATTTCTTCCACATCATTTGGGGGTGCACTGTGATACAGGAATATTGGGACAAGGTCTTCAGTGAATTGAGTGCGATACTGGAGGTGGAGATACCCAAGGACCCCAAACTGGCGCTTTTGGGCATGTCAACGGAGGTGGACATCACACGGCACCTACTCATTTTTCTGCTGTTGGCTTTGGTAGTCGCAAAAAGAGACATAGCAAGATTGTGGGGGGCGCCTGGGAAACCCAACCTGGAGGACTGGAGAAGGGGTTTAGATATGTATATGGCAGCTGAACGAGTTACCTATAAAGCTAGAGGGTGCCCACGAAAATTTCGAAAAATATGGGCTAAGTGGAGGCACTACCATGGATTGGAGTAGGAAGTTGAGACCGATCAGGGAGGAGGGCGGGTGGTAGGGTGGATCACCGTGGTGGTACTTTTGTCGCTGATTCCAGCATAGTTGCTCCCGGAGGGTTCGGGCCATGGGATTGCTTATATTCAATGTCGCACAACTTAGAGGGCAGAGGGAGACTCGGGGTCGGGGGGGTGGTAGAGAAGGGTGTCACGCTGCTTGGGGGGGAAGTGGAGGGCGGGAAGGGGGGCTTCGAGAAGAGGTCTCTCAGTTGATGACTTTACTTGCAGTTGAGGGGGGTGGGGGGAGTTTGGGGTGAAAATGACAAATGGGTTCGGCATGATGAATGTTATGTAACTGACTATTAAAAAAGTTGCGTAATGACGGGAAGAGCGGAATGTTGACGCTCCCCCGCGATGTCTCGTTTCTTGTACATATGATTCGCCTGATGCAAAAATAAAAAGAATTTTCAAAAAAAAAAAAAAAGTATGTACGAGGGGGGCTATAGAGAGATGAGGGGCACTTTTGCCTGGTGGCCCCGAGGGAATCCGAGGAGATGGTCATGGGGGGTGGGCGCCAAAAATGATAGTTGCACCGGGCGCCAACAGCTCTAAAGCTGGCCCTGCTCATGAGAAGTGCTTATATACACTCAGTGTCCCTACTTTAAAAGGTCTCATATCCCTGCGGTACATGGTCTCTCTTGTGGCTTTTTTTCTAGTTTTATATAGCACAAACTAGACCCGAAGGTATCAAAGCGTTTCACATGAGCACCAGTTGCGTTACAGACTGACACATTCATTTTTGTTAGGCACATGGAGATTAAATGATTTGCCCAGAATCACAGGACGTTTAGCGTCTCTGCCAAGACTCGAACTAGTTCGCCAGCTCCGAGGTCGATCGCTCTAGCCGTTAGGCCACATCCTCTGCCCTGGTAGCCAGTGCCCATTTACCAAATGAGAGTACTGTTAAACATCAGGGCCAGTGGTATACAGTGGTAGCCGGTGTGGAAAATTCGTCACCCCTCCTCCCCCCGCCCACATTGAAATTAATAAAATAAAGGGAAAAAAAAGATATTTCCACTTATTTTTGCCATTTTGTCATCCCCTTAGTGGCATTTTGTCACCCCCCTCAGTGATGACACCCGGGGTGGCCTGCACCCACGCACCGCCCTTCCTACGCCACTGGTGGTGTATAGATCTTTGACGTAGGCTGCAATGTAACTGCATAAAGACAACTGGCAACATGTTGACAAAGAACGACATAAGGAAGTACCACATAAAAAAAAGCCAACATGCCAGGCTTGCATTGTGAGACCTGGCCGAATTTCCTAAAACAATAGACAGATGAAGCGGGGGGGGGGGGGAGCAAAAAAAGATTGCTTTCTGTGCTGAAGGCTTTCCTGAGATAAAGAATGAGATGAGTCACTACTCTATGCTTTTAAAAATTAAAATAGTCCCTCATTTAGAGGCAACAAATTGGCAAAATGAGCCGAGCCAGGGGTCTGGCTCAGATATTAGACCCCTTGCACGAGCCGAGCCCTGAAATTGTCTGATATGCAATTAATACAATAAACATCACGTAAAGTACGAGAAAGTTTCTTAAAAATTCAAAAACGTTTCTTTCTTCAACATGTGGAAGCTTTGACGTTAATATGTAACTTTAGAACTGAGAAGTACTTATTAAAAGTGAACCATTAGTCAACTAAGATAACCATGTACCTGGTCCAGGTTATTGTAGAGCAACATTATAGTTCAAGTAAATATAAAACAACCGGTTTTTATACAACTGGTATTCTGAACTCACATATAAAAGCCCTTCCATATGCAATAATTAATAAAAAATGTGTTTTGGTGAAAAAAGTTTTTTCCTTAAATGACATAATTGAAGCGCTAAAGCCGCAATTTATCCAGGTTTTTTGTTTGTTTCCCTTTGTACAAATCAGCACTCCATGGCGTAACAATGTGAGGGGGTACCCGGTGTGGAAAATTTCTTGTCACCCCCACCCCGCGTCTAATTCAGTCGCGTTTCGTTGCGGTTGTTGACTGAACTAAAACGTTTCACTACATACCTGAGCGGTGGCAGGGGGCCTGAACAAAAGTGGCCTCTTGTTTTCAGGTGTGTTTCACCAGTGTGAACTAATCCGTGCATTTTTTTGTTTTATCTAAGTACAGTTACGAAAACTTGCCTCTGTCAGCGACTCCCTCCCCCTTCTTTTTATAAAACTTCGCCTAAGCAGTGTTTTGCGGAAAGGCAATATGCAAATATGGGTCACTTTTTTTTTTTTCACGTGCCCGGGCCAATTTTTAATCCCAATCCAACCCTGATGGCTGAGCCATTGTGGGCGCTGTAGGGATGAGCGCCAAATGTCTGCAAAATATCCCCAAATTACATTTATTAAGCAAATAGTAAGCGCCCATGTAAAAAAAAAAACTGACATTCTTTGCACCATTCTGGTTTAGAAATCTACGACATGAAATATGGCGTCTCTTTAACAAATCAAACTGCCTGGTGGCTGGGTCGATTAGGTATTTACATACGATGTAAAGGGCCGCATATTCTACAGCCACAGTGCTTGTATATGTCATGGAAACAGCGAGACATAAAATGCACACCCTACACTTTCAATCACTTAGCATCCAAAGCTCCGGGCACAAAAAACAAACATTCTAAATGAACAGACTGTTCAGATAAAATACAGTAATCTGAGCCCTGCACCATTTCCCAACAAAACCCTAGTCATTCAAAAACACTTGTTCTTTTCATAAGGTAGCAGGTAATCATTACTGAGTACAAAAAAGCAGAGTAAACACTACATAATCACGCAAGATAAAAGAAGCCATTCAACGAAACGTAAGCAGGCCTCCTACAGTCCGCACGCACCCGGTCACATCACCAGCATCTGTCTGGCCTTCTCCCGGGGTCTTTCGGGTGATAAGCGGCCAAACCAAGCCACTTCAAGCCAACCCAAGGCCAGTTAAAGCCAACCCAAGGCCAGGTAAAGCAGTTTATAATTCGGCCTTGTTTTTCATTCGCTCCCTGCCATTGTTTTGTTGTTGTTGAGGTTTGAAGGTGACAGCCCTAAAAAAAGCTGGCCGAAAAGCATTTAATCAGAATTGCTTTAGCATGCTTAACAAACTAACACAACAAGGTCATGCTTTTTGCATGAATTTCTGGTGTTTTTCATGATATATTTACTTAAAGTACATTTGTTTTTTTAAAAGAGATTCAACTAGTTAAATGCCAGAGAAATGCAAACCTGTGGCAGCTACAGTGGCAACTTGGTAGCTGTAAACAACTTACTTATTTTCGAGCAGTAAAAAACCTCGTCTCTGATCGTTTAAGGTTCCAAACGTTTCTCTGCCCCCCTCTGAAGTCGTGGTATAACCATGTTTTACCTCAAAATAAGATGAGATGCATGAAAATGTACCCACATGTTAGAGGAAAGGACAAATGACTGAGTATTCTAACGTCAGTCATCGAATATCTGGGCAGGTGCCCTTGCAGTGGCGGCTCCTCCTCTAAGGCGTAGGAGCGTCGCCTCACTGACTTCAATAGGAAAAATGAAATGATAACATTTTGTTATTATAATTTAATTTTTCCTATTGAAGTGAGTGGCTCTCAGGGCGGGGCTGGCTAGAGCAGGGAGAGGAGTGGTTTGCACTCCTTAAGTGCGCATGACTGCTCAGCCAACCCTCTCGGGCTGGCCAAACAATCCTGCACACTTTGCATCTTCCCCACCAGGCTTGCTTTACGTCTGAGCGCCGTGGATCAGCGCTCAGACCAATTACAACGATGCATTGCAGTGTTGTGATTGGCTATAGGGAGCCTGGGTGCTTCCCGCTCCTTCTTGCAGCAAGCAGAGACAGGAAGAAGAGGACGGAGAAGAGGCGGTGGCTGGCCGACCCAGGTAAGTTTTTTTCGTCCCACCCCAATCGGTAGCAGCCGCTACTGTGCCCTTGCCATAGCCTCGGTAGGAAAGGAGAGAGTGTAAAAACACAAACACACACTTCGCAGACCTGCCGACATGTAAATACACATCACTGAGTAAGGAGGAGGTGAGGCCTTGGAGGTGGTGTGGCTTCCGACTGAGACCGACCTAAGAGGCACTCTGCTCTCCACCAAGACCACAACCATAAAACAACGTAGCTGAGGCTGTTTCCGATGTCCTTGGGTGTTTTCACGCCCCTTACTGGACGTGGGCTGCTTACTGCCTCAAAAGACAAACTGAAAAGCCACTGTGTGCAGCGATTTCCTGCTTGTCTTTTCTGCCACAGTGGGATTTTGGCTCCTCCAGGGATGACCCTGTGAAGGGAGTAGAAATCGAATGACACACAGAGTCAACCATGTGACCTGGCAGGGCCGACCTCGATGAACTTTTTGGTCTGACCATGATTGAATTGTGCCTGCATGCTCAAGAGAGGCAGTAGGGCACTGAAGCACAGGTAATTTCAGCATACTGATTGGCCCGTGATGTGGAGATGAAGAGGATGGGCTTCGTCAGTTCATGCTTGAGACAACCAGCTTTGTGAACAGAGTAGCAAACATGTGACTGCCCTCGCCTCCAGTTCATCCTGTAGTTGAAGGTCTCCTTCACGCCAACAAGGACACTAGACCAAGACCAGTTAAAACTTGTTTTACAACATTTGAATCACTCTCCATCTTTGCAATCTGATGGGAGGTTGTTTTTCAGTAGATAAATCAAGTGTGAAGGTTACCGTGCCCTTTACTGGATTGCTGCGAGATCCTAAAAACAAGGACACAACCGATCAGGCCAATGGACAAATGCCACTCGTTCTGTTTCTTTCTATTACAGATTCATCAATTGTGCTCTTAGTGATCCCTGGGATGAAAAGACTTTTAAACAAGTTCCATTTCTGTACATAATGCTCTAGCGTAACTGCTGGATCTAATTTTTATCTGCATTTGATGTTGTCCCGACCAGGCTCAAAGCCCCAGTCCCACCACAACCACACCACTTACCACACACCACGCATGGTCTTCTTCATGGACGGCGGCAGGATGCTCAGCGAAGGCTGGGGCAGCGGTGGTTGTGGATGCTCCTGGTGTCTGCTCCCCCGTATAGTTGAAGCAGAGTCCAGAGCCCAGACATACAAGCACAAAGGTCATCTTGGATTTAGAAATGTGAATGGAAAAACACCAAGAACATACGCTTCCCTTATAATGGCACAAGATGGGCCCTATTTTCTTTAGAGCTGCACAGAAGAGTGATGGATATAATTTCAGGGTTGGATCTGGAAGCAGCAGAATAAAAGGCCATTCCACAATGAGTTCTATGGCCTCGCTAAAGAGTAAGCTGCTGGGTTTTCTCACTTCTGTACAGTTCACATTTACTTTGCTAAGCTGTGCACCCTTCTTGTTGTTGACTTTGGTTTCCTTTTCGGTCATTTTGTTGCTTTCTTCTCATCCTCTACGCTTTCTTCCTTTTAGAGAGCTGTTTCTTCAGTGGTTTCCCTCCTTGATGTGTTCAAGACACCCATTTGGTTAATAAATGATGACTAATTGAAGGCTTGTTTAATTCACGGTTTCAACTTGTCATCATTTTTATATGCCCAGTTCCTACTGTTTAGCACATCTTGGGTTTACCAAATCTTGTCTTTCTCACCCTCACGCTCCCTTGTTATTATTCAGGTTACCGGGGATTTCTGCATTTCAGTGCAACATTTACAGTATAAAACAAGACCAAAGAATTTGGTGATGTTCAAATTAGCAATGAAACCATATTTAAACCCTCCTCCATCACAAAAAAAGAACGGCTAGATTAAATAAACCAACTGAAAATCGACAGCTAGTAAACTAGCCCAACACCATGGCATCAGGGAGGCTGTGGGTCACACAGCAGCCCCGGTTTGCATATGGGCCCTTTGGAACCAGACGGGTGCCTGACCGGTTACGTCCCTGCAGCCTTATTTAATCCAGTCTAGAATTAATATCCGGTCTTGCACCACACCATAAGCAATATTGCTGTCACTCAAAAACAGTACTTAAATTGAGACTGTGCAAACAGCTTAATTACCTGCTTTCATACGGCATGGATTTGCCTCACAATCGTCCCACCCAAATGAGAGACATGCCTCACTTTGAAAAAGCTATATTGGAACAGCATGTAGGGGGCAGTAAAAGCTGCATAAGGGGTCCCTATGTAGATCTGTCTCCCGTGTCCTCCAGTTGTATGCCTAGAAGACACTTGTTGTAGCTCTTTATGGTGCCGAGATCTGAGCGCATAAAGATCCAAAATCTCTTGTAATGGTTGAAAATAAGTTCACGAGGTGTCTTCGTTGTCTACCGGCTATCACTTCCTTGATTCCATTGAGATTGGACTTAGGGCTCAGGCTGATTTCGGAAAAAATCTAATTTCGACCACAGGCCTTTTGAAGCAGTTTGTAAGTTACCACTGAACTATCACAGTATCGCAGTGGTTTGAAGGAAATGCTTAAAAATCCCATTGCTGCCAAAATCCCTTGGATCAAATATGTTAAATACTCATTTGAGGGGATGAGTCTTGCCAATCTATGGCTTGACCCTGTAGGCTATTGCTCTTCTATAGGTGCAAAAAAAAATTAAGAACCAATTTAAAATATATAAAAGTTTAATAATTTCTTAATGCATGCACAAGGTTCTTTAACACATGCCCTTTTAGCAAGTTAAGGATACTTATTTTTTTAGAAACTTTTCTTGATGAAATTGAGCCTAATCTTGCCAAAAATACTATACGTTCAGTTCAGATATGGGACACTACCATTGCATGCCGTTACATCAAGATGGACAGGGTTATCAAATGCGAATAACCAGGGATGCCCTTTGTGTGGTCATTAGAAAGAAAATGTACCCCATATGTTATTCTTTTGTACAGCAAAAAGCAGGGCAAGATTAAAGTGGTTGATTCCTAGCTGTAGGAACCATGGCATTCGAAGAAACAAGCTGGCGTAGATAATTCTTCGAACAGATTTTGCTGCCCATATGGTTTTTGCTGTTTTCAGATTTTTATTGCATGCTTGGCTGATAAGGACATTGGACATTGACAGATGCGCTTTTATTAATATTTAGCAATTTTTTAATTATTAATCTGTTTGTTCAACCTATTTAAGGCCCTTAAAGTAGCATGGCCCCAGGCTTGTAGACTAGACACTTTCTTTTATATATGTTTTTGAGGTGCGACTTTATCTTGGTTATTAATCTTGTTATTTATTGTTTCATGTATCCCTTTTATGGTAATGTAAACAAAATAAAGAGTATGATATTTAATCAAAAAAGTTATAGCCTAACCATACACTGTGTTGTACTGCAGAACTAAATTAGTGAAAGTAAATGGCAGGCAGGTAAAAGAACTAGAGTACTTGACACGTTGGTAAATGCTCCAAACTGCTTGGGTGCATTCACCAAGCACTTTGCTAAACCAATGCTTAAATATTCTGCTAGAAAACATTTGAAGTGGGCGGATTTAGATTGCTGTTGGAGTTCTAGTTTTACAGAAAGGGCAGCTGCCTACCTAAAGACCAGGAACTGGTGTTTAGCATAATGTATATGCCACTCCAAGCTTATAACCATTTGGCGTTGACCTATGTTGTGCGCCTCTCGTCCTTGGACAAATCTATCTATGCTTTTGTGACTAGCTCTTTGATACAAAACATGTGTCTGGAGCTGCTTTTACTCATTCCAGGTTGGCTAAGATATTATTAAACTAAACTAAAGCTGTAATGCTGTACCTAGAATGGTAAATTGCCTTTGCCATTTTTGACTTCAGTGTGAATAACACTAGCTAATCCTATGCCTAAAGACGTTGCTGCAAAAATAGCAAAAAGGCTTTTTCAATTTTCTCGCTTGGCATTGACAGCACAGTGCTAAACCAATGCTTAAAGCTGCTACAAAAACTGACATTTTAGGTGGGCAGCTATGCAGCGCTGTTGGAGTTGTAGATGTGCCCACTCAGGTGGTCCGTGACTACTTAGAAAAGTAAATATTATTAACAGAGTAATACATTTTATATACATAGAAAAATGTAAAATGTAAAATTTTAAAACGTCCTGTAAATATGAAAGAATTTCAGTTTGGAGACTAAAAATTAAGTTGGGTGTCCTCAGATTGATCCTTGGGAAGGAGTGAAGGGTGGTTTCAATTAAATTAAAAAACGATCCAACCCTCCCATTATGATTGTTATTTTTTTTATTTTGGAATAAAATATTTCATAATTTGTGTGATGAATGCTTGTTTCTGTAATTTTGTGTATTGTTTTGTGGTTCATATCATCAACATTTCATTAGGAGTGGGTCCACAGCTTCCAGTAATGGCTCAGTAGAGGTTCCTGGATTCTAATAGTGATGAAGTACGTGTTCCCAGAAGCTAAAAGGTTAAGAACCACTGGTCTACAGCACAGATATGATAAAGTAGTCCATTGTCTTGCTTAAAATGCAATAGACTCTGGTGGTCAAAATCCTGAGCCTTTACTTTATTTTGCTGGCGTTAAGAATTAATTTGAATTTCTTTCAAGTCTTTCAGTAAGTAGCTCGTACCAAGGATTTCACCACAGAGAGTCTTAGCCTCTGTTACACAAAAGATACCACCCAAATTTTAAAGTTAGGGAACTACGAAGTTGTTTAAAAAGACGAATATCAGTGAAAAAACAACGTTTGAAATTCAGCATTTACCAAGAGAATACATGGCATAATAAGGTGACAAGCATTGGCATAGCACATAGGTCTTATTTTTGGGGCCTTATAAGTATTGAGCCATGCACCGCATTATCCTAGGTGCTACAACATCTATTGTTACTTCAAGTGCCCTGATGAACGGCCACACACACCCAAGAAAAAAACAAAATGCACACAGTTTCTGTGAAAAGCAACAAGGGGTCTTGCCTTAAGTGTTGTGACAAATGGGAAATAATGTGGTGTGAAAACAACCCAAATAGAACAAGCATTTGCAATGCAATAGGTCTCGCATTAGGTTAAGTTTGAGCTATTGGTATTGTAAATGACAATTTTTTTTTATCTATGTGTTGGTTTTGAAAATAGCGAAATTAATAGTTTGTCATTTACAATGCCAATAGTTTTAACTTTTGCAAATGTGACACCTATAGCATTTGTACTGCAATATGTGTTGTATTTACGTGACTTAGATGTATTGATATTACAAATAACAATGGCTTTTAATTTTTTTAAATAATTAATTAATACTTAAATAAAAGTTATTGTAATTTATAATGGCAATAGCTTAAACGTTTGTAAATGAATTTTGTGAAGATTATGTTCAGTGTATTTTATTGTGACCAAAATCCAAGAACAGAAGTGAAATATTAACATCTTTTTGTGACATTTGTAATAAAGCTTGAAACATTGAGAGCATATTTGAACCAGTTGTTGTTGAATGGTTGCACAGATTGAAGCTGTGGTGGTGCTGAGTGATGCTGTGGTGATGCGATAGCTAGATAGAGGGGGGCGATAGATAGAGTGAGTGCGATAGATAGATAGATATACAGACACAGACAAGACAGATACGACTGATAGAGTGAGGGCGATAGATGGATAGAGTGAGGGCCATAGATAAGATAGATAGATGGTTGTGTGTGGGGGGGCTGTGTGTGTGTGGGGGTTGTGTGTGTGTGGGGGGAGTTGTGTGGGGGTGTGTGTGTGTGGGTGGGGTTGTGGGTGTGTGTGAGGGTGTTGTGGGTGTGTGGGGGGGAGTTGTGTGTGTGTGTGTGGTGTGTGTGTGTGGGGGGGGGGATTGTGTGTGTGGGGGGGTTGTGTGTGTGGGGGGGTTATGTGTGCCAGATGAAAAAACAAACCTGCACTACCAGAGACTATGGGTGTTACAAGACAACCAGAGATCAGATGACCATACCAAACGTCTATAGACATTGGGCAGAACACGGGTTTTGTCGTTTCAATGTGCTAGAAAAACTGCTATGATAATTACCCAATGTATTCGTCCCTAAAGTGTCGACCTGGGAAGCATAAAAGACTCAAGTGGCCCTATCGAGATTCGAACTTCTGACCTTTAGTTCACAAGCAGGTGTCAGCCCTCACTGCTTAAACTACTGATCCACCGTGCTAAAAAAAACAACAAACAAAACCGAATGCTTTAAATGGTAAAACAAATAATAAAAAATAGCGAGCAAATAGGAGAGGTGCAGAGACAGAAGAAGACATAAAAACCATAACAACACAAGAAACATTGGGAAAGGAGTAAAGAAACTTAAGGGAGAGCGGCTTAAGAAAAGAACGGAGAGACGAGAACAGACATTTATTGTTTTTCACAGTTTTATATTGCGTATTGGTGGACTTTACAGGTGCACTAGTTACATTCAACACAGGGATATTGAGTAATTTGCCCAGAATCAAAGGATGCTGCGCCGACGCCGGGACTTGGAGCTGGTTTTCCCAGTTGCAAATTCGGCAGCTCTGTCTGTAACTCACACCCTCTACTCCTGGGATAACAAATGCCGATGTAAGTCAAGGGTGGTGGATGCATGCACAGAGCAGGCGAAAAGGGCTACGGTGGCGATAGAGAACATATGGGCAGAAAGGAGCTACAGAGGGGGTAAAAAGAGGGAGAGGAAAGAGTTGCTATGGGTAACTGGGAGAGAAGAGGAGGTGATGCATAAGGAGCAAAAGGGAGATTTTAAATGAAGGGCTCGGTGGAGACAAGAAAAAAGGAGGAAGAGAAAAATCTGGAGATTAATAAAGAGTACAGAGAGGAGAGAGTAGTAGACCTGAAAAGAAGAGAGTTGTGGAAGGAAAGAGGACACAGAAGGTGGCGAGAGATGCAATTTAGAGAGAGAGGGAGAAGCAAGGAAAGAAAACAGGAGTCAGGAAGATGGACAACAGAACGTAGAGACGAAGAGAAGAAAAGAGCGGAGAAATGTGTAGGAGTGCGAGGCACGATGGAGTGAGATGAAGAAAGAGCATGTCGGGCAGAAAATAGAAAGTTTACTAAAGCTGGAGACGGCGGAGCTGGGGAAGCCCCCCAACTGCGTCATGCATTACCTGGCTATGCGGACAGAGGTCACAGTGCCCCTATCCCACATCTGTATGCCGAGGAAGCCTCACCTGAGTCCGCCGCTCCTGCCTTCGTGAAACGTATACGGTGTCCATAGAAGACAGGCGTCTGATAGTGCTGTTTAAGAGCAGTAACCGACTAAAGAAGAGAAAACAATCACGCAAAGCCGTAACGTAGAGGCGCTCCATAAACGAACAAGGAAACGTGACGAATCCAATTGCTTTCAACAGGCATTTCGAAAAAATCCTTGCTCGACCATGACTTAAAAAAACAAGGCGGAAGAGACGCGAGACGCCAGCGGCCACTCGCGTGCACATCTCCTGTCCTAGTAGTGATCGGGAGGGTGCCGCCGCGCTGTCCGCGGCGACCCGGAAGCTCTTGGCCGGCCGGCCAATCCGCTCGCGGCCGACCGGATGTCCCGCCTCCTGAGGTCCGTGAGAAGAAGGCCTGCCGGTGCATGGAGCGCCCTGCCGGTCCTGGGTAGCCCGGGTCCCCAGGAGGGGGCCGGGGAGAAGGAGGAGTGTGGCGCCTGTTGCGGGGCTCCTCTGACCTGAGGGAGCCCCGATCCAGAAGAGGAGACGCGCCGTGAGGAGCGGAGCGCAAGAGGAGCCCCGCCGGAAGAGCGCAGCCGGTGAGTGGGGCCCCGGGCTGATGTGAAGTTAGAGTCCCCCGTAGGGGACTCCGTGCCTGCCTGTGTGTATGCCTGTGGGGGAGGGGGGGCAGTGTGTGCGCGTGTGCGTGTGTGCACGAGGGAATGTGTGTGCGCATGCGTGACTGTGTGTGATTGAGAGAGAATGCGAGGCAGGGGATAGTGTGCCGTGTGCCTGTATGTGTGCCGTGTGCCTGCGTGTGCATGCACGCGCCTGTGTGTGTGTGTGTGCGTGCATGCAGAGGGGTGGGGGCTGCCTGTGTCTGTGTGTGAGCAAGGGCTGTGTGTTACTCCGCGCAAGCGCAGCTCAGACGCGCGCTCCCGCGGTGAAAACTGGAAACGAAAAGCGCGTGGCACATTGCTGTCCACTTTCCTAAATACGGGTAGCATTAGGTCTGAAGCAGACACCATCAATGCTCACGCATTGAGGGTTAGGTCTGCTCGACCTAAAAATGCCTGAGAGATAAGCCTTACTTCTGAAGGTTGTATGTCAATACAACGTGGTGTTTACACCGCACTACCATTACAACGCTGGTTTTACAACGCAAGTCGTTACCACGATTTGCGCTGTAGGGTGCTGGACTTAGGAATAGTAAGATTTACTATTCCAACACCAGCCTACATACAGTAGGGAAGGTGTTGGAATAGTAAATCTACTATTCCTTAGCCTAGAGCGCCCTCCAGCGCAAGTCGTGGTAACGACTTGCGTTGTAAAACCAGTGTTGTAATGGTAGTGCGGTGTAAACACTGCATCGTAAGGAATGTTCCCCCTTCTGAAGCCTGCTGGCAACACTACAAGTGAAATTAGGTATGGCATGTTTATGTACACAGCTAACTTGTGTTTTACTATTTGACAGTTAAAGCAGATTCATACGTGAGATATTCTAGCTTGTGTGCATATTAAAAGTGAGTGTATTTATTAGATGACAAAAGGAACAGTTAGCATGGTTTGCATATTGTAATAATTTGTTGATACACAGCGGTATTGTGGAAGGATATCACTAGTTTAATTTTTGGTATGGGAGTGTGACTAGTGTCCATCATCAGAACTCGTATGTAATTACTCTAAAAGATAACATGTGATTATCAAAAGTACTGATTATATATATGTAATCAAATACGCTTTGGGTTTCTAGGAACTTTAGTCAATCTTGCATTAGTCTCCCAGCCAGCATGTGAGTCCTGTACGAGTCTGTAAGCAAACAATGCATCTAGAACTAACTGGTGGTATCTGAAGTAATAATCAAAAGAGACACAAAATTATGTGGCACAAGCCTTACTTGTAATGAGGTATCTGAATGAATGTTCTAGTAAGACAGTCCAATCTAAAATAGTAAAGTCAGTACCATTTTAAAGACGTTAAACACCATACACATCATCTTGATTCCTACAGCTGAAATGGAAGACAGACTAACCACTGTTGTGGCCATCTTCGGTTGGGAAAGATTGGCAATTGTGCCTCAGAGAAGGAATCTGGTTCTTGGGTATAATCATACTGTTTTATTAGTTGAAATGTGAGTAAACAATAACAATTCTCAATAGAAGTCATTAGTAGGAAACATTATATTAGGACTCTGTTTGGGTTTGTCTGATAAACGGTGAGTATTTTGAAATTGAGCGCCATGCTAGGCAGAGAGTTAAGTACAGATCGGTTTGTTATCATCTAGTTGAGGTAGGTGCCATAACATGGACCCTGCGTTGATGCAAATAAATCCTAACCCATTCTGTATATTACAAGGGTGTCTTTAGTATGTTTTGGTGATTTTACATTGTAATAGTTGTGGCCGTTGTAAAGGTGCACAACCAGTCCAGGTTCCAGTGTGAAAGCAATTGGGGGGAGGGGGGGTTGGGGGGTCGGGGGGCAGGGAGGGGGTTGATAAACGAGTCTCAAATATGGAGGGAAATAGGAGTTCTTTGTAAAGACAGTGTTGAAGAAGAAAATTACATTTAAACTTTTAAACCGAATTATGACATTCCGAGAGGAAAAATGATAAATATGCACGTTAAAGAAAAAATTAGCAAGAAGAGAGATTTTTTGTTACTGCATCGTAAAAGCATGCAGACAAGGGTTTCATTAGATGATATCATTCATATAAGTAATATTGACTATGTTCAGTTCAAAAGCTTTATTCGAAATGTTAAAAACAATTCATAAAAGCATACATACAGTCTACAAAACAAAGAAAGTCATTCAAATTACATTAAAAGGAAAAAAAGCCACTATTAAATATCCATGTATACAGTAATATTAGAACAACATGTGGGAATTCGGTATTCAATAATAAATTGAGCCTAAACTAGGTCAAAACCATTATATCATCAATATAATGTGACTTCTTCTAACGTAATGTCTCGTCTAAGTTTCATTATTGCTCTTAAATACATCATTACAGTATTAATTGTATAATAATCTTCCAAGGATCGCAATTTATTGTAGGCTTCTCTCGATTTTCTTATGCCCCATTTAACAGAAGGGGCCTTAGTATTTGTTGCCTTGGCTGTGCGTATAAAGTGCAGTATAAAGTGCAGTGAATATTGGATTGAATTGACAACTTATCACAGGGGCAAATTAGTTTATCTTTGGACCAATCGTTAGACCTTGGGAGAGTCATAAGTCTAAAAAAAATTTGAAATCGGAAAGATGTTAATATTCTACGATAAAAAAAGGGTTGGTCAACAATAAGATACAGCTGGATGTTTCTATGCAGTGCCACTTCATCGTGATTTCTGACTGATATCTTGGCCCTTTGAGTTTTCCATCTGATTGATTCACAATGTTCAGTCAGGGTTTTCTTTAGCGCGGATCTGGAGACAGAGTCCATGGTAGCTGGGTTAGAGAAATATTCTGGACAACCAATTTCAGAGCAAAAGTTCTTAACGTAGGTGAGCCACGTGATGTTTTTTACTCCGCTACATTGCAGGCAGTTCTCTGCTATCGCTCTGTTGAGATTTGTGGCAGGATTAGTCCAGATGTTATGCCACAATAAAATTGGTATTTACAACAAGGGGTGGTGAGGGACAGAGTCTCTGAATTAAACAGAATACTCTCACCCAGTCAAGAGATCAGGGCTAGATCCAACACCGTTTTTTAGCTCACTGCACCATCCCAGTTTCAGAACCTGGCTGTATGCAAATTAGTCTGTTCCTGTCCCAGTGCATGATGGGAACAGGGCAAACCAAACTACAAAAGCCAATTCTTACACTGGGAAGGAAACAAGCTACCGGGGACCGGTTTCTGGCATTTCAGCCGTCTTCGGCCCGGCTTGCTTGAATCCTGATGGTGCAATGAGCAAGGGACTCACATCTGAGTATACCCTTCCACGCTTAGGGTGGACAAAAATATTTACAACAAGGGGTGGTGAGGGACAGAGTCTCTGAATTAAACAGAATACTCTCACCCAGTCAAGAGATCAGGGCTAGATCCAACACCGTTTTTTAGCTCACTGCACCATCCCAGTTTCAGAACCTGGCTGTATGCAAATTAGTCTGTTCCTGTCCCAGTGCATGATGGGAACAGGGCAAACCAAACTACAAAAGCCAATTCTTACACTGGGAAGGAAACAAGCTACCGGGGACCGGTTTCTGGCATTTCAGCCGTCTTCGGCCCGGCTTGCTTGAATCCTGATGGTGCAATGAGCAAGGGACTCACATCTGAGTATACCCTTCCACGCTTAGGGTGGACAAAAATATTTACAACAAGGGGTGGTGAGGGACAGAGTCTCTGAATTAAACAGAATACTCTCACCCAGTCAAGAGATCAGGGCTAGATCCAACACCGTTTTTTAGCTCACTGCACCATCCCAGTTTCAGAACCTGGCTGTATGCAAATTAGTCTGTTCCTGTCCCAGTGCATGATGGGAACAGGGCAAACCAAACTACAAAAGCCAATTCTTACACTGGGAAGGAAACAAGCTACCGGGGACCGGTTTCTGGCATTTCAGCCGTCTTCGGCCCGGCTTGCTTGAATCCTGATGGTGCAATGAGCAAGGGACTCACATCTGAGTATACCCTTCCACGCTTAGGGTGGACAAAAATATTTACAACAAGGGGTGGTGAGGGACAGAGTCTCTGAATTAAACAGAATACTCTCACCCAGTCAAGAGATCAGGGCTAGATCCAACACCGTTTTTTAGCTCACTGCACCATCCCAGTTTCAGAACCTGGCTGTATGCAAATTAGTCTGTTCCTGTCCCAGTGCATGATGGGAACAGGGCAAACCAAACTACAAAAGCCAATTCTTACACTGGGAAGGAAACAAGCTACCGGGGACCGGTTTCTGGCATTTCAGCCGTCTTCGGCCCGGCTTGCTTGAATCCTGATGGTGCAATGAGCAAGGGACTCACATCTGAGTATACCCTTCCACGCTTAGGGTGGACAAAAATATTTACAACAAGGGGTGGTGAGGGACAGAGTCTCTGAATTAAACAGAATACTCTCACCCAGTCAAGAGATCAGGGCTAGATCCAACACCGTTTTTTAGCTCACTGCACCATCCCAGTTTCAGAACCTGGCTGTATGCAAATTAGTCTGTTCCTGTCCCAGTGCATGATGGGAACAGGGCAAACCAAACTACAAAAGCCAATTCTTACACTGGGAAGGAAACAAGCTACCGGGGACCGGTTTCTGGCATTTCAGCCGTCTTCGGCCCGGCTTGCTTGAATCCTGATGGTGCAATGAGCAAGGGACTCACATCTGAGTATACCCTTCCACGCTTAGGGTGGACAAAAATATTTACAACAAGGGGTGGTGAGGGACAGAGTCTCTGAATTAAACAGAATACTCTCACCCAGTCAAGAGATCAGGGCTAGATCCAACACCGTTTTTTAGCTCACTGCACCATCCCAGTTTCAGAACCTGGCTGTATGCAAATTAGTCTGTTCCTGTCCCAGTGCATGATGGGAACAGGGCAAACCAAACTACAAAAGCCAATTCTTACACTGGGAAGGAAACAAGCTACCGGGGACCGGTTTCTGGCATTTCAGCCGTCTTCGGCCCGGCTTGCTTGAATCCTGATGGTGCAATGAGCAAGGGACTCACATCTGAGTATACCCTTCCACGCTTAGGGTGGACAAAAATATTTACAACAAGGGGTGGTGAGGGACAGAGTCTCTGAATTAAACAGAATACTCTCACCCAGTCAAGAGATCAGGGCTAGATCCAACACCGTTTTTTAGCTCACTGCACCATCCCAGTTTCAGAACCTGGCTGTATGCAAATTAGTCTGTTCCTGTCCCAGTGCATGATGGGAACAGGGCAAACCAAACTACAAAAGCCAATTCTTACACTGGGAAGGAAACAAGCTACCGGGGACCGGTTTCTGGCATTTCAGCCGTCTTCGGCCCGGCTTGCTTGAATCCTGATGGTGCAATGAGCAAGGGACTCACATCTGAGTATACCCTTCCACGCTTAGGGTGGACAAAAATATTTACAACAAGGGGTGGTGAGGGACAGAGTCTCTGAATTAAACAGAATACTCTCACCCAGTCAAGAGATCAGGGCTAGATCCAACACCGTTTTTTAGCTCACTGCACCATCCCAGTTTCAGAACCTGGCTGTATGCAAATTAGTCTGTTCCTGTCCCAGTGCATAATGGGAACAGGGCAAACCAAACTACAAAAGCCAATTCTTACACTGGGAAGGAAACAAGCTACCGGGGACCGGTTTCTGGCATTTCAGCCGTCTTCGGCCCGGCTTGCTTGAATCCTGATGGTGCAATGAGCAAGGGACTCACATCTGAGTATACCCTTCCACGCTTAGGGTGGACAAAAATATTTACAACAAGGGGTGGTGAGGGACAGAGTCTCTGAATTAAACAGAATACTCTCACCCAGTCAAGAGATCAGGGCTAGATCCAACACCGTTTTTTAGCTCACTGCACCATCCCAGTTTCAGAACCTGGCTGTATGCAAATTAGTCTGTTCCTGTCCCAGTGCATGATGGGAACAGGGCAAACCAAACTACAAAAGCCAATTCTTACACTGGGAAGGAAACAAGCTACCGGGGACCGGTTTCTGGCATTTCAGCCGTCTTCGGCCCGGCTTGCTTGAATCCTGATGGTGCAATGAGCAAGGGACTCACATCTGAGTATACCCTTCCACGCTTAGGGTGGACAAAAATATTTACAACAAGGGGTGGTGAGGGACAGAGTCTCTGAATTAAACAGAATACTCTCACCCAGTCAAGAGATCAGGGCTAGATCCAACACCGTTTTTTAGCTCACTGCACCATCCCAGTTTCAGAACCTGGCTGTATGCAAATTAGTCTGTTCCTGTCCCAGTGCATGATGGGAACAGGGCAAACCAAACTACAAAAGCCAATTCTTACACTGGGAAGGAAACAAGCTACCGGGGACCGGTTTCTGGCATTTCAGCCGTCTTCGGCCCGGCTTGCTTGAATCCTGATGGTGCAATGAGCAAGGCACTCACATCTGAGTATACCCTTCCACGCTTAGGGTGGACAAAAATATTTACAACAAGGGGTGGTGAGGGACAGAGTCTCTGAATTAAACAGAATACTCTCACCCAGTCAAGAGATCAGGGCTAGATCCAACACCGTTTTTTAGCTCACTGCACCATCCCAGTTTCAGAACCTGGCTGTATGCAAATTAGTCTGTTCCTGTCCCAGTGCATGATGGGAACAGGGCAAACCAAACTACAAAAGCCAATTCTTACACTGGGAAGGAAACAAGCTACCGGGGACCGGTTTCTGGCATTTCAGCCGTCTTCGGCCCGGCTTGCTTGAATCCTGATGGTGCAATGAGCAAGGGACTCACATCTGAGTATACCCTTCCACGCTTAGGGTGGACAAAAATATTTACAACAAGGGGTGGTGAGGGACAGAGTCTCTGAATTAAACAGAATACTCTCACCCAGTCAAGAGATCAGGGCTAGATCCAACACCGTTTTTTAGCTCACTGCACCATCCCAGTTTCAGAACCTGGCTGTATGCAAATTAGTCTGTTCCTGTCCCAGTGCATGATGGGAACAGGGCAAACCAAACTACAAAAGCCAATTCTTACACTGGGAAGGAAACAAGCTACCGGGGACCGGTTTCTGGCATTTCAGCCGTCTTCGGCCCGGCTTGCTTGAATCCTGATGGTGCAATGAGCAAGGGACTCACATCTGAGTATACCCTTCCACGCTTAGGGTGGACAAAAATATTTACAACAAGGGGTGGTGAGGGACAGAGTCTCTGAATTAAACAGAATACTCTCACCCAGTCAAGAGATCAGGGCTAGATCCAACACCGTTTTTTAGCTCACTGCACCATCCCAGTTTCAGAACCTGGCTGTATGCAAATTAGTCTGTTCCTGTCCCAGTGCATGATGGGAACAGGGCAAACCAAACTACAAAAGCCAATTCTTACACTGGGAAGGAAACAAGCTACCGGGGACCGGTTTCTGGCATTTCAGCCGTCTTCGGCCCGGCTTGCTTGAATCCTGATGGTGCAATGAGCAAGGGACTCACATCTGAGTATACCCTTCCACGCTTAGGGTGGACAAAAATATTTACAACAAGGGGTGGTGAGGGACAGAGTCTCTGAATTAAACAGAATACTCTCACCCAGTCAAGAGATCAGGGCTAGATCCAACACCGTTTTTTAGCTCACTGCACCATCCCAGTTTCAGAACCTGGCTGTATGCAAATTAGTCTGTTCCTGTCCCAGTGCATGATGGGAACAGGGCAAACCAAACTACAAAAGCCAATTCTTACACTGGGAAGGAAACAAGCTACCGGGGACCGGTTTCTGGCATTTCAGCCGTCTTCGGCCCGGCTTGCTTGAATCCTGATGGTGCAATGAGCAAGGGACTCACATCTGAGTATACCCTTCCACGCTTAGGGTGGACAAAAATATTTACAACAAGGGGTGGTGAGGGACAGAGTCTCTGAATTAAACAGAATACTCTCACCCAGTCAAGAGATCAGGGCTAGATCCAACACCGTTTTTTAGCTCACTGCACCATCCCAGTTTCAGAACCTGGCTGTATGCAAATTAGTCTGTTCCTGTCCCAGTGCATGATGGGAACAGGGCAAACCAAACTACAAAAGCCAATTCTTACACTGGGAAGGAAACAAGCTACCGGGGACCGGTTTCTGGCATTTCAGCCGTCTTCGGCCCGGCTTGCTTGAATCCTGATGGTGCAATGAGCAAGGGACTCACATCTGAGTATACCCTTCCACGCTTAGGGTGGACAAAAATATTTACAACAAGGGGTGGTGAGGGACAGAGTCTCTGAATTAAACAGAATACTCTCACCCAGTCAAGAGATCAGGGCTAGATCCAACACCGTTTTTTAGCTCACTGCACCATCCCAGTTTCAGAACCTGGCTGTATGCAAATTAGTCTGTTCCTGTCCCAGTGCATGATGGGAACAGGGCAAACCAAACTACAAAAGCCAATTCTTACACTGGGAAGGAAACAAGCTACCGGGGACCGGTTTCTGGCATTTCAGCCGTCTTCGGCCCGGCTTGCTTGAATCCTGATGGTGCAATGAGCAAGGGACTCACATCTGAGTATACCCTTCCACGCTTAGGGTGGACAAAAATATTTACAACAAGGGGTGGTGAGGGACAGAGTCTCTGAATTAAACAGAATACTCTCACCCAGTCAAGAGATCAGGGCTAGATCCAACACCGTTTTTTAGCTCACTGCACCATACCAGTTTCAGAACCTGGCTGTATGCAAATTAGTCTGTTCCTGTCCCAGTGCATGATGGGAACAGGGCAAACCAAACTACAAAAGCCAATTCTTACACTGGGAAGGAAACAAGCTACCGGGGACCGGTTTCTGGCATTTCAGCCGTCTTCGGCCCGGCTTGCTTGAATCCTGATGGTGCAATGAGCAAGGGACTCACATCTGAGTATACCCTTCCACGCTTAGGGTGGACAAAAATATTTACAACAAGGGGTGGTGAGGGACAGAGTCTCTGAATTAAACAGAATACTCTCACCCAGTCAAGAGATCAGGGCTAGATCCAACACCGTTTTTTAGCTCACTGCACCATCCCAGTTTCAGAACCTGGCTGTATGCAAATTAGTCTGTTCCTGTCCCAGTGCATGATGGGAACAGGGCAAACCAAACTACAAAAGCCAATTCTTACACTGGGAAGGAAACAAGCTACCGGGGACCGGTTTCTGGCATTTCAGCCGTCTTCGGCCCGGCTTGCTTGAATCCTGATGGTGCAATGAGCAAGGGACTCACATCTGAGTATACCCTTCCACGCTTAGGGTGGACAAAAATATTTACAACAAGGGGTGGTGAGGGACAGAGTCTCTGAATTAAACAGAATACTCTCACCCAGTCAAGAGATCAGGGCTAGATCCAACACCGTTTTTTAGCTCACTGCACCATCCCAGTTTCAGAACCTGGCTGTATGCAAATTAGTCTGTTCCTGTCCCAGTGCATGATGGGAACAGGGCAAACCAAACTACAAAAGCCAATTCTTACACTGGGAAGGAAACAAGCTACCGGGGACCGGTTTCTGGCATTTCAGCCGTCTTCGGCCCGGCTTGCTTGAATCCTGATGGTGCAATGAGCAAGGGACTCACATCTGAGTATACCCTTCCACGCTTAGGGTGGACAAAAATATTTACAACAAGGGGTGGTGAGGGACAGAGTCTCTGAATTAAACAGAATACTCTCACCCAGTCAAGAGATCAGGGCTAGATCCAACACCGTTTTTTAGCTCACTGCACCATCCCAGTTTCAGAACCTGGCTGTATGCAAATTAGTCTGTTCCTGTCCCAGTGCATGATGGGAACAGGGCAAACCAAACTACAAAAGCCAATTCTTACACTGGGAAGGAAACAAGCTACCGGGGACCGGTTTCTGGCATTTCAGCCGTCTTCGGCCCGGCTTGCTTGAATCCTGATGGTGCAATGAGCAAGGGACTCACATCTGAGTATACCCTTCCACGCTTAGGGTGGACAAAAATATTTACAACAAGGGGTGGTGAGGGACAGAGTCTCTGAATTAAACAGAATACTCTCACCCAGTCAAGAGATCAGGGCTAGATCCAACACCGTTTTTTAGCTCACTGCACCATCCCAGTTTCAGAACCTGGCTGTATGCAAATTAGTCTGTTCCTGTCCCAGTGCATGGTCCCAGGTCCCAGGTTCTGAGCTGGGATGGGGCAGTGAGATAAATAACGGTGATGGATCAAGCCCTGATCTTTGGACTGGGTAAGAGTGGTCTGTTTAACTCAGACACTCTGTTCATCACCACCCCCTTTTTGTAAATCGTTTTTGGCCACTATAGGTGTGGCAGGGTATACTCAGACATGAGTCCCTTTCTCACTGCTCCATCAGGATTCAAGCAAGCCGGGCCGAAGAAGGCTGAAATGCCAGAAACCGGTCCCCGGTAGCTTGTTTCCTTTCTGGTGAAGAATTGGCTTGGTAGTTTAGTCTGCCCTGTTCCCATGATGCACTGGGCCAGGGACAGACTGATTTGCATATAGCCAGGTTCTGAGCTGGGATGGGGCAGTGAGATAAATAACGGTGATGGATCAAGCCCTGATCTTTGGACTGGGTAAGAGTGGTCTGTTTAACTCAGACACTCTGTTCATCACCACCCCCTTTTTGTAAATCGTTTTTGGTCACTATAGGTGTGGCAGGGTATACTCAGACATGAGTCCCTTTCTCACTGCTCCATCAGGATTCAAGCAAGCCGGGCCGAAGAAGGCTGAAATGCCAGAAACCGGTCCCCGGTAGCTTGTTTCCTTTCTGGTGAAGAATTGGCTTGGTAGTTTAGTCTGCCCTGTTCCCATGATGCACTGGGCCAGGGACAAACTGATTTGCATATAGCCAGGTTCTGAGCTGGGATGGGGCAGTGAGATAAATAACGGTGATGGATCAAGCCCTGATCTTTGGACTGGGTAAGAGTGGTCTGTTTAACTCAGACACTCTGTTCATCACCACCCCCTTTTTGTAAACAATAAAATTGGTGCCATCTTAATAGTATCGGAGATATGTTGCATGGCCAATTCTGCATGCAGTACATATATTGATGTGCTGGGCGGCACTGCCAAAACATACCTTAAGAATTTGTTCTCTATTCGTTGGATAATATCCACAGACTGTATCCCCCATAACCCTGCCCCATAAGTACCAGTGGAAACACATTTGGATATATAAATTCATCATCATATCGACTCAGGTATCATGATTGTTTCTCCAAAAAATGAATGTGCATTCCTAATTTGGGACTAATGACCAGAAAAGATCATATTAGAGAAATCTCAGAACATCAAATACTAATGCTGTTATTCTATATAGCTTTAACAGAGCTCTTAGCGTGTATGATTTTGGTTCGCCTATGTCTTCAGGAGATTTGGGCTCGCTGTGATATTCTTCTATCTTTATAGCATTGTATTAAGAATAATCTACATGAGCTTGATTTCTAGTTTATAGTTCAGTCATTCAATTCCTGGTTCTCATTGGATGACTGTTGAGACCCTTTATATCCAACCCCTCTCTGCACTAAACAAGATCCATCAGAGGACCAAGAAATAAAGAGGCCATCATTGACAGGGAACAAAGATTATCCTTTTACCCTCCCCCCCCTCCTTGCAGGTGCAAATAGGGATCTTTCTTCAACCACCATTGGTGCCATTTAGGCACCATCTCCTTTTGTCAGAGGGACAACAGTACACCTTCTTTGTTGCAAAATACCCTAGGTTGGATGGAAATAGCAACCGATGATAGAACATACTAAATCAACATAAACACAGTTTATCTAAAGCATAGCTCGAAATAGTTGCTTTACGTGAAGTTGAAGCATAAAAGCCACAAGGAATAATACCGAAGTATAACATTAACAGTCCAGTCAGATCCTGCTTGGAAATATTTCAACAAACGTTGGCAGCACAACGTTGCTCTCCCATGTGTGCAAAACCAGGCTAGTGCCAAAATTACTTTGTAACTGATTAATTTGTCCCCAAGGGACCTAGTGTGCTGTTAAAACCCCCAATGGGTTCTCTGGTTAAAAATGAATTTCAACGAGAATGAGGAACAATGAGATGTATGTAATATATTTGCCCATGTCAGAAATGTGTTACATTCAAGAGGCACAAAATGCCTTGGAAATAATCAGTAGTGTAAATATAACACTGTTCCACTGATAAATAAGGGATACAGGATCATCTACCGTATGTTATTAGGACAATGCAAAACGCAGAGGAATTCTGCAACAAATCGGAGGTAGAACTCAGGACAGATGGTATTTTATTCTATATAATACACCCTATTACACATTTCCCAACATATTTAAATCCTTTCTGGACTAGTTCTTTCGTGTGAAAGATATAGTGAGGCTGCGGATATGGACATTAAAAGTGGAATCTGCAGTGTAAAATTAAGAACTATTATGCAAAAGAAATCTCTTGCAAAAACATTTTAGGCAATGTATAGTAAATCCTTTTACAAAACGGCTGTTTTTCATCATGTGACATGGAGAGAGATTCCCGTTTTCTTGTAATGACCTCTAGACCTGCAAAAATCAAACATACGGTTCCCTTTCTAATAAGGGCTGTTCATTTCAGGAAAACATAGTTCAGAAGATCTGAGAAGCTATTTATTAATTTCATTGTCTACACAGCAGTTGTCATTCTCACTCAGTCTATTGGCACTGACAGCAGGCACCATGAGGGCTCAACTCATCTGCCATACATTTTTACAGTAAATAAGCTATGTCGATTTCCTATTACCGGCAACTAGTGAATACAAAACTGACCTGCAATAACAAAATCAAAGACATGATATATATATATATATATCGAACACATTTGCAAGGTTTGAATGATGTAGAATGTAGGCTAAACAATACAGATGGGGAAAGCGCATATTATTGCGATTCCAATTAGCTGCCATTTCGTTACTGGTGATGGATTTCACCAACATCAGCCCTTTGCAGATCAATAGAGGTTGTTGTTGTACATATGATGAAATATTGTAAATAAATTACATCTTGGCCTTTGTACATATGTAAATTAATTTATTAACATTTTTTAACATTGTACATTTTCTGGCTTTTAATGTGTGGTCATTGAAAAGTTTTCCATGTTTATTACTAAGTAACATAGCACAACCAATCATGTGTCCCCATAAATTTGCACTTGCACTTTAAAAACAGCCTGTCCCACCCCTAGCGTCATGTGACCAAGGCCTCTGAGCAGGCCGAAACGTTATGCTGGTGGCGATGCATCTAAATTAAATAAAAAACTTTCTTCACCTGAAGACTGGGTCAGCTTTCGTTTGTCTGGATCGGCGGTCCCCCGGGACATTGGGGTTTCTGGTTTGCGCTGAACGAGTGCGCTTGATATATCTATATATATATATATATATATATTTTTTTTTTTGTAAGACGCCAGATGTTATCGAAGAATACTGCCAAATGCTCACTTGTGTTGCTCTTAAATTAGTTCAAATGTGGCACTGTACATAGTAAGCACTGCAAACTCATACAAATAAAAGGGAGAGGTTTAAGACATGGGTCATAAGTGGCTTCATGAAAGAATAAGCTTTAAGATTCGAGTTTGGTGATCTGGGCATGTACGGGAGCAAGGGCAATCAATTCAACTGACAGCAATACAGCATGTATCGGAAATGTTCAATAAAGAATACAAACTGAACTCAGCCGTCTCCGTTGTGGTGAAGAATATGAAGAAAAAGCCAGCAACAAGGTTGACAAAACGTAATAGTTGATTACAAAGAGCACAGCAGAATACCAGGATGAACACTACATATTGGAGGGAGTTGTTCCCACTCTCAGCAGTGCGACAGAAAAAGAGCGCAAGCACAGGGCTCTGTGTTTTGCATACTAAGTAGTATTTGTGGTTTGGGGGCGATCCGCAATTTCTGTCTGCACGCACTTTTCAGTCAAGTTAGCAAATCAGGTTTTCGCCTAAAATAACAAAGGGGAGGTGTGCATTCTCATTAAAAAAGTCTTCTAAGAGGACAAATAAGGCTTTTGCGGAGTATCTTACACGTATTTTTGTGGACACCACGCATCCCTTTACCACGCATGCCTTTACCGAGCATCCATTACCATGCAATGCCTTTACCATGCAAGCCTGTCCAACGAAAATATAAGTATATCGCAGGTAAGTGAAAAGCATGTATATTCCAATCAAGAAGGGCGTTCAACAGGGGTGTGTTCTGGCCCCCACCTTGATCTACTGATATTTTGATGATGTAACTCTTTTTTTTTTTATCAGCATGTCCCCATCACACTCCATCTTTGCAAACCTGAGAACACCCACATTACTTTACGCCGATGACACTTTATTAGTGTTGCAGATGCCAAGTGGACTCCAGCATCTTCTAAATTGATTTGACCAATTTTGTGTCTCACATGGACCCATGGTCAATTCATCTAAAATAAAGGACATGCCTATAAACCTGTACAAGTCATTTAGAGGGAAGTTTAATCTGGGTACAGTGAAATTGAGATGGTGGATACATTTGACTACCTCAGAATTAGGCTGTTCCCTAAAAGTGCATCGAAATCCCTTATTCATAAGGCCTCACTTTAACACAGTAAATTGTGGGTGCTATCCTAAAAGAACATAGTGCATTATTTACCCGGCCAATAATTTCAGCACTTCAATTATATGACACAAAAGCAAGGGGCACAGCTCTGTATGGGGCTGAGCTCTGGGGCTTCCAAAACATTGCTTATTTAACTTAAACTGAAAACAAGTTCCAGAGGAATCTAGCCATGTTACCAACTTGTACCCTGCTATATTCGATGATTCTCTATATGGGGAAGAGGACTATTTTAAATAAGACAAGAATCAGCCCCTTCCTGTTTTGGAGGGGGCTGAAAATGACACAGAAAATTGCTCCTTATGCTAAGGCCCTCCAATAGCTTACGGAACTGGACAGGTTCCACAAAATTGAGTGGTTCAACAATACCAAAAAACTAATTAGTTCTTTGGGACTACTCGATTTGTGGAACTTTTCCCCGGTAGTCTGTATCCCTCCCAAAGAGATACTCAAGATCTATATTGTAAAGATATATTGGACCTGGGTAGCCCAGAACGATGCCAACATCTCCAATAGGGATCCTCTTACTGATGAATTTACCATGTTTCAGACCCATACTGCCATTGAACCTTACTTAGATTTTAAAACAAACCCCACAGATAGGACGCTTTACATCCAGTGCAGGTTGGCACTTTACCTCCTAATACATTAATTGCTAAATGGTCAATGTCCTCTGCACCCCTCTCACTATGATCCGCCTGCAATACTTCAAATGAATCTGTCACACACGTTCTGTTGCCTGTGCTGCTTACATTCACCCAGGATTGCACTGGATCAATCCAGTCTACCTTCAGATGAATACCATCAGATATGTTGTGGCCCTGAGAATCTTAAGACCAGACCCCATCCCACTATTTTCTTGTGCTGTAGCCACATTTTTGGGGATATTCTGGCTACTGAGACGCAAAGCAATGGCATCACACTCTTTAAGCTCATAGTTCCACAATCCGTTCTCAGCTTTGAATTAAGGCACTGGCACGTACCTTGGCTTACGCTTCCACCTGTACTGGCTGGGTTATCATCCACAGTTTACATAGCGGACCCCTGAGGTTTTTTGTAGAAAGAGTTTGTACCCAACCTTTTGACAGTTCCTTATTTCTTTTTTCAGTTAGGTTTACGTTTGAACCAATTTGTTACAGCACTTTGGACGTCCTTATACAGTTCTTGGGTTATCATCCTCAGCTTACACAGCAGACCCTTGAAGTTTTAGTAGAAAGGGTTTGCATCGAATATTCGGACAGTTTATTACTTGTTCTTTCAGATAGGTTTATGTTTAAACAAATTTGTCACATCACTTTTGTTGTTTTTATATAGTTTTCTGAACTACGCTACCTTTGCATTGCATTCAAGGTTTGATCCCCTTTTACCGGTCCCTTCAACTGGTATGGTGCATTTATTCCAAGCTGCCCCACATATCAACATTGGGATTAATTGCTTTACATTGACTAGATCGATGATAATGGGTTCTTAAGGTCTCTATTCCATTTTTATTTATTGTGTATAATGTATGATAATGGCTCGTCATATGTTGTTTTGGCTCAGTGAGTGCCGATTGCTAATTTTGCACTTTTAATCTCAATGCCTTCTTCAACCTATTTTCATGTATTTTATTGCTGTTGTGTGGTAACTTTTATGGCATGTTGCTGAATAAAGTTACCCTATAGGGGTTGAAACGCGTCATGGCGGACTGGCTGGCCGAATTTAAATAAAATGAAATTTGGAATGGCACTATTACCTGGGTCCACTATCGTCTCTTTGTTGGGGGTGAAACAACTGTGTTAAATGACGTTGGAGATTATATATATATATATATATATATATATATATATATATATATATATATATATATATATATATATATATATATAACACTTGCCACCCAAATAAAAGACCATTACCCACCCTAAACCCTAAAATACCATATACCCACCCTTAAGCTACCATTTCCACCCACATACCCTCACCTATGCCAAACCCTAAAAATACCGCTGCCACCCAAATACCCCCATCCACCCTAAACCCTAAAAATACCATTGCCACCCAAATATCACCCACCCCAAACCCTAAAAACGCCCTTGCCACCCAATACCCCCACCGACCCCTAAACCCTAAACACGCCCTTGCCACCTAATACCCTCACCAACACTTAAACCCTAAAATCATCCATACCCTAATATATACATATACACAAACTTACCTGGCATACACTTACTATTTCACTGTAGAGGCATGCATGGTAAAGGCATATGTATGGTATTGGATGCATGGTTAAAGTATTGCTTGGCAACAACCGTGTTGTAAAGGTTGTGGCCCAATGAATAAAACGATAACCTAGAAACCTAGAGACCTGGGGTGTAATGCTAGTGTCGGCATTTACCCAAAATTGTGGATTTGTAGCCCAATCAATTTATCTTCTTAGCCTTAAATCACAAATAAGTGAAAAGGAATAAAAAAGTAAATTCATAACTATGTGAAATGTAAGACAACATTTGTACCATGTGTTCACCCCTGCACGCATACAGAAAGAAGGTACACTAGTCTTTGAAAAGACTTACCTAAAACACTTCTACCACAAACCGCTGGGGTTCCATGCCCAAGGTTCCACACCTACGTCCCAACCCAACTGATGAAAAGATGAATCTTCCAGTCAGGTAAGTTTAAGGTCTTTATTACCAGTCTCCTCTCTCCACCAGGTGAACAGTTAACTGTCATACTTGAACATTCCGAGGTAGCCTTCAGGGAACAAAGTGATAAACCAGGGAGGAGAGGGGGGGGGGGCAAAGGGAGAATGTGCCATAATCAACAGTGGGGATAGGAGTAGGAAATGACTCCTAATAAACAAAATGATGAGTTAATAGAAAAGCAACATAAATACAAACTGGAATTGTAAATACAGATTGTAACACATATTTCCCCTCCAAAAGAAATTAAGAGAGACAACCAAGAATTCATTTAGACATAAAATAGTCTTGTTGCCAACTAGGTGCTTTCCGGATTCTTTGTGTCATTGGTGAGTTGTGTGGATTCAGATTATGATATTCTATGATGGAGCTATGACTGGAAGCCTCACCTTGTATAGGTTGACATTTAGTTATTCTGTCCATGCTCCACATTTGTTCATTATCCATTATGGCTGTGTTTCTAGTGATGTCTGTGATTCGCATAGGTTTGGAACATTTAGAGTCAGGATTGCTTGTTCTGGGGTTCTTAATACATACCCAATCTCCCACTTTCCAATGCGGATTTTTGGTTCCATGTTTCCAGTCATAATGGGTTTTATATTTGGCTTGGTGTGCATTTATGTTGTCTTTGGAGGCTTGAGTGTCGTGCATAACGCTAGTTCCATCTCCCAGCCATTTAGGAAAAAACGTAGTGCAAGGTTTCCTTCCTTTTAGGGCAGAAAAAGGGGAGATGCCTGGAACTTGGTTGGGAGTGGTGTGGTAAAGCCCATAACATCTCTTGTATTCTATAGGAATTCTGTTAACGTTGGCTAACTGTATGCAATTCTTGATGATTCATTCTTTCTACCAGGCCATTGGCCCCGGGACAGTAGAGGGGCATTTTGAAGTGGGTTATGTTCAATTTGCTCAAGAACTCTGTCATAGTATAAGAAGTAAATTGAACTCCATTATCAGTGATTATGGAGGAAGGAATGCCTTCTTGGACAAAGCGTCTTTGAGAAATGAAATGACCGAGTTAGTAGTGATTTGGCTGACCATCTTCACTACAGTCCAGTGTGAATGGTAATCTATTAAGACCAGAGCAAACAGTTTTCTTATTCCTCTGAAATTGCGATGACCAATTATGTCCAGGGCAATCTTATCTAATGGTTTATCTGGTACGGATACGGGAAAGATGGGTGCTTTCCTGGTTACTTTAGATTTGTCACTACTGGCACATGTTAAACTATTTTTTACTTTTTCTTCTACAATCGAGTCCATATTAGGGAACCAGTAGTGGTCACGTAGCCTGGCTTTTGTTAAACTCCTGCCAAGGTGAACCTTGGTACCAGATCAACAATTTTACTTTCAAGAGGTTCAGGTGGTATTATTATGTCATTTCTAAATAGAACACCTTGTTCAATGTTAAGTTCATGATGTACCTCCCAAAATTTCTTGATATCATCATTTATAGAATTAGAGGAAATGGGCCAGCCCTGTACAGTGTATCTTAACAGATGTGTCATTGTGGTGTCTTTGTTCATGCAATCTAACCATTCTTGAGAAGTGATGGTGGTGAGATTGAGTTGAAGTATGGGGTACTCCAGAATGTCAAATTGGTCCTCCTTATTTAGGGGACTTCTTGAAAGGAAGTCTGCTGCGGAATTTTGAACACCCGGGACTTACTCCACTCTAAAGCAGAAACCCTCTAACCCAAGTATTCATTTGGCTATACAGGGAGTATTGCATGAACTATTTTTTGGATTGAACATGAAGATTAGAGGTTTGTGGTCCGTGTGCATACAGAATTGAATGCCCCATAGAAAGAATTTAAAATGTTTTACACCCCAGAAACAGGCTAAAGCTTCTCTTTCCACAACAGAGTAGTTCATTTCTACTTTGGTAAGTGTACGTGAGGCAAACGCAACAATTCTTTCTTTACCTTCAAAACCCTGGGAGAGGGTAGCCCCCAAGCCCTTGTTGCTTGCATCCGTAGTAAGAATGGTTTTACAATTGTGTTCAAAATTACATAGATATGGGGCTGAAAGGATAGCATCTTTTACTTTCAAGAATGATGTTTGCTGTTCGACAGACTACTGGAAGTGTGTGTGGTTCTTTGTGAGTTCTCTCAGACTGAAGGTTAAGTCTGCAAAATGATTAATGTAATGTAATGTAATGCATGTGGTCTTGTAAAGCGCACTGCTGCCCTGAGGCGTCGTGGCGCTGTAGACCGCTGGGGAACCCGTCCTGGCTATCCCTGTGAGATGGTCCCTTACTGGGTATCTCCAAGGTGAAACCAGGCATCCCCGCGAATGTGGGGGGCCGTTGTAGAGATGAGGCAAGCTAATGCCCAGAGTTGCCGAGTGTGATCCCTGGTTAGAGTAGGCACCGAGGCGAGAATTATCAAGTCCGCTGACCCTGGTCCACGACCCTGCCGCGTCGGGAATTGAACCCTGGTCCCGGGCCGATCTCTGCTTTCGGGTCTGCCGCCTCTAACCAGTGAGCCACACCACTCCACTATAACATATTTTGTCATAAACTCTGCCAACCCTAGAAATGATTTTAGATCATTTTTTTTGTAGGAGCTGGAGCATCTTTTACAGCTTCTATTAAACAGTATTTTGGTTTAAAGCCTTCCTTTGAAATGCAGTGCCCCAAGTGCTTCACTGTTTCCACACCCAACTGACATTTTTCTTTCTTTAATGCGAGCCCTGCTTTCTTGAATCTGGAAAAAACTTGCTTAAGAATTTTATTGCGTTCATCAATGCTGGCACCGTAAATTAGCATATCATCTTGAAAACATAATGTCTTGGGAACATCTTCTAAGACATGTTGCATTATTTTTTGAAACACTGCAGCCGCAGAGGCCAATCCGAAAGGCATGCAGCGGAACATGAAGGTACCCATGGACGTAGTGAATGCAGTGAGTCTTCTACACTTAGGATGTAGCTCCACCTGATGATACACCATGGAGAGATCCAGAACACTGAAACAAGTGACCTCTCCCATGGTGCATAACATCTCATGGATGTGGGGTAATGGATGCCTTTCTACCAAGATGTTATTGTTTAGGTCATGTAAGTCAATGCACATTCTGATATCTTGACTATGTTTTTTTGCGATAACAATGGGGGCTACCCATTCTGAGCAATCAATGGGTTGTATGATGTCCAATTTTTCCAATCTAGATAACTCTTTTTTTAAGGGTTCCCACATAAGGTGGGGTATAGGTCTGGCTTTATGAATTACTGGTTTGGCGTTATGAATTTTGTGTTGAAAGTTTTTAATTAATCCTAAATTTTCAGAAAAAACTTCTGAGAATTCACTGGCAAGGTGTTCACTGTTGCTTGCAGGATTTACAGCTAAAACCTGTTCCGGATTATTAGGGTCTAGTTTAATACCTAGTTCTCTTTTATGTTGCCATCCTAGTAAGGTGGATCCATTTTCTACAACATATACTTTACCCACAGTAGAATGATCTTTGAATGAAATGAGAGACTGGATCATGCCTTTCATTGGTATGGGGTCTCTATTATAACCACTAGGTGAAATATCTGCTTTACATAACTTATCCTGTCCTTTACCTAATATGGATTTGAAATCTGAAAAGTTCACTAGAGTGAAGGGAGAGCAAGAGTCTGCGAACATTTTAACATCTTTGCCATCGATGGATAAGTTGCATTTAGGATATCTTTGATGGTTTTCATTATCTATTTCATTTATTTGTAGTATGCTTTTCTTCACTTGAGTTTTGTCATCAGAGATACAATTTCCCCAAGTTTTCTTTGGAAAACACCCACAAACTCTTGCTAGATGACCTCTTTTGTTACACTTCCTGCACAGAGCTGATTTGGCTTGACAACTGGGGTTAATTGCTACATGATTGCTGCTTCCACAACAAAAGCATTTAAATTTGAAATTTTCTTACTCTCTTGTTTGGTTTTGCCAATTATCACCTTTAGTTTTGGAAGGATCACTCTTTATTTTACAAACTTCTGATTCTGTTTCTAATTTAGTATTTTCTGCCACCTTATCGTTGGAATCTGAAGAATGTATTTCCTTCATGCAAACGGCTGTGTGTTCTATAGATTTGGCTATTTTAATGGCCTCTTGAAGGTTGGGTTGTTTTTCCAACAACTTTCTCTGTATTTCCTTATTGTTTGTGCAACGTACCAATTGGTCTCTGAATAATGAATCATTCAGATCATGGAATTCACATAGTTTGCTGAGGCATCTTAGAGTCACAACATAAGTGGAAACACTTTCTTGCTTGCCTTGAGAACGACTGAAGAACGTATGTCTTTCTAATACTATGTTAACTTTATCCCCAAAGTGATTTCGTAGTTTCAACAAGGTGGTATTGTAGTTATCTTCATCATCCTCCTCATTTGTATAGACTTCAGGTTCAGGTAATGTTTCAAATATTTTCCTGCCATTCTGACCCAAATTGTGTAAAAGGATGTGCTGTTTCCTTAAAACACGAAATTTCGCTACTCCGATTGCTATGAGGTATGATTAAAAAATGTTCTCCCATTCCTCCCATGGAATGATGGGTTCTCCAAATTCATTTAAGAATGGTGCAGGTTGGGACATACTTGCAGCAGCCATCATAGCAATAATATAAAATAAGAAAAATATACATAGCAAGACTTGGTAAAATAAAGGAACAACATTAACAATATGACTCCTATAAAGTAAAGATGCGCAATGTATGAAAGGGTTAAAGAACATGTAACGCCACGTATGAGCACAAACTTTAAAGTATGAAGAAAGTTGGTCTGTGTGTCATCGTGGAAGTACCCTGTGAGCAATGTGAGTGACACGCAAGTAACTGCCTTATATGAATGGTGAACAAAGAAAAGGTGAACAACTGAGTGGACACACAGTTATGATAAGTTAAACTGTGCACACACTTAAAGCTTCAAGTTGTGCGTGTCACCGTGAAAAGTAGCAATTTAACACACTCACAATCTCTTGGCATGGTAAATATGCCTATGCGTCACAGCAGAAAGGCACATAGAAGATTTTAAATTTGTACTGAAGTGCGCGTGTCACCGTGAAATTTAGCAATCTGACACGCTAAACTCCACTAGGTATGGGAAATAATGCTTATGTGTCACTGTAGAAAAGGCATACTGGTGATATTAAATTTTTGCTGAGGTGTGCGTGTCACCAGCAAAGTGCACACAGGGAAAGATGCGCTCCGATCCTATGAAAGATCGCAGCATTGAAGAATTAATTTGCCTTTGGATGTGCGTGTCACCGTGGAATGCACGCAGGGAGAGACGAGCTTCAAACGCGCTTCAATCCTCAAGAAAATTTGCAGTGTTTAAGAAATAATCTGCCTTAGGTGGTGTGCGTGTCACCGGGGTAGTGCACGCAGGAAAAGACGCGCTTTCGCTTTAGCGATTGTTGTTAGAAATGAAGAGCCTCCTCCCACACAAGATGACGCCCTGCAGTCCGCCCCCAGATAATCATCAACCTTAGCCAGAAAAGGAGGCGGAAGAGGGGAAAGAAGATGAGTGCGCTAGAGAAAAGTGCAGTGCCTCGGTATATCAAAGCAGGCACCATGGCTTTGTAGAAGTGGGAAGAGCTGAGGCACACCCCCCGAGATCGGTCTGACAGGGTTCAGCACCTCGGCTCTCGTCAATGAGGATAGAGGAAAGAGCTAATGCGCACTAGGCAAAAATGCGTCTGACGGAGTTCAGCGTCTAGGTTATCGTGGGGAAGGGAATCCCCACAAGTAATGAACACGGAGAAAGTCAAAGCCATGTGAGAAGCATAAAATAATGCATGCCTTTTGGTATAATAATGATAGAAGCCTCAGGATGTGGCATACACTCGTTCCAAAGTTCAGCGGTCACCATGAGACTCCGTAGTAGAAAGAAGCCATCTCACAGGAAAAGTCAATACGAAAGGTACCTTACAGAAGCTCTGGAGGAGAATATCAAAAGGGGAGGATCCAGCGTCATCTGTCCCCTTCCACAGATCGTCGCCAGTGATGAAAAGATTAATCTTCCAGTCAGGTAAGTTTAAGGTCTTTATTACCAGTCTCCTCTCTCCACCAGGTGTACAGTTAACTGTCATACTTGAACATTTCAAGGTAGCCTTCTGGGAACAAAGGAATAAACCAGGGAGGAGAGTGGGGGGAACCAAAGGGAGGAATGTACCATAATCAACAGTGGGGATAGGAGTAGGAAATGACTCCTAATAAACAAAATGATGCGTTAATAGAAAAGCAACATTAAATACAAACTGGAATTGTAAATACAGATTGTAACACCAACACAACTCCTCTTAGGGATGCTTCTTCCGCAATTAAATTTTCTCTGCAAGTATTTTACTGCTCCTGGCAACCTTTTGCACATTATATTAAATACCAGACAAAGATAAAATTAAAAAAGACTTCACAATTGAACATCCTAAAGTTCGCATTGCATCCAATTTTTATTCTCCAAACTGCATATTCTTTTTTCGCATTTGTATAACATTTGTGCAGCGGACGGTTTACAGTAGTCCTGAAGCACGCTGATGCTGGATCTAACCCCGTCTCTAACATAGATGCTTAGGAGAACTAGAAAATGCTCAAAATACCCTACCACCGCCAGAAGCAAATCAAGCACTTCCACATCATCTGTATGCGACAGCTAGTCTATATGCGACAGCTAGTCTGTATGCGACAGCTAGTATTTATGCGACTCTACTGTGATCGATCTGCACATCCCCTCCCTAGTTCATCCAATACACACTGAAGCAGTTCTGGCCTTTGACAAGAAGGATGAAGAACTTTAAAACTGAAACTCTTTCATGGCCGAATCATTTGCTGATGAGAAATTAAATGTGTACGTATATTCTGCTTTGAAGAATAACTTATTGTAGGACACATTAATTGAATTCCACTTTTACTCCATTTTAAACTCTTTAACATCCTTAACTTGCCCTTTTTCTTGACTCTCTTGTCTGCTTCGCTAATGTTAGCAATAACGTGCAACAGGGTTGCATTTAACAATCCACTAAGGAGGTACTGTTGTGTTATTTAACACTGACTGACAATTTTGATTCTATCACTATGACAATTCATTATCATAAACAGTACTTGACCTTACGATAACGGTTACTATTTGTTTCACAGTAAAAGCTAATAAGATACATTTCTCATGAATCTAATTTTATCAAAGGATATCAGAATATCACCCAACATCAACACAGGCCGATGTGGGTATGCAAATTCTCAAGCAGAATAAATAAATACCACTATAAAAATAAAAAAATTAAAAAAACATTTTGCAAGCAAGCTATTCATCAAGCTGTAATCAACTGGAAGCTAGGGAAGGAGAAGTTTGTGATCTCTGTAAACACAGAGCACTTATGCAAAGCTGCCATAAGCCTGGGAATTCTCCAAAGCAAATGATCTACAGTTCTCATGGGTTACTGACCAAGTCGAGAAGCTTTCCTTCCTTTGACTTATGGTTATTAAATATATTACAGATGTGTCAAGATGGCTTCCGAATATCAAGTACAATAGTTTGCAGTAGGAAAGCCTTCTCTGGCCTTCTCACTAATGTTAAACTGTTCTACTGGGAAAAGAACCTCTGAGGCAAATATGTGACCTACATGTGTGAGGATGGATACAACCTCTATTGGAGCGAATTAAAGGCAAACACACTAAATATAGTGGTCCTATTGAGGAAGTATTGCAGAGGTTTTTCAGCAACGCATTCAGACACTTTTATGAAGAACCTGGATAAAATAACACATGAGGTTGAACATGCCTGCTGCATGTGTTGAGTTTTGTTAATCACATTTGAAACAAGAAAAATCTCGTTAAGTCGCAATATTTAATAGGTTAGCCACCAAACTGAGAAAACTTATGGAAACATCAATTTAAGATCCAAACCCACAACTGCCACATACAACTTCCAAGACAGAGCTACATCTAAGTTTCATACACTAATTAAATACTAATGAAACTTTAATTAGGTCTACGCTCATAATTATAAACTCGTCCAAATGTACGTTTTATTTAAGTTTTGATTAACAAATGTTAAATAAAAATGATATTCATTGTCTATCAATTTTTACAGAATTGTTACTGATGGTAAAATATGAGTGATTTGGAAAGACTCATGTAATATCTTTTAGGCCCACAAATGACAATTCTGGGCTACACTTTTTAATGTCTTAAAGAAACAAATGCTTCTTACGATCAAAAGCTGATGATCAGAGTATATCATAGGAGACCATCCAAGAAAGATATTTTCTTCCTTTTGGGTTGCATTAAAAGTGGGGGAGAAGATGTGACTCCAAGGCCTATTACAAATAAGTATATATATATATATATATATATATATATATACTAAATATGCAGATGTAAAGAGTGACACATGCTATTTATTTCCATTGCTGAATGAGAGGAGAGGCCCTGACTTATAGGAAGTGAAGCCTCATGTGGGTCGTAGTGCTCTCCTGTTCGTCAACAATGGTAATAAATAGCATATTATACTAGGAAGATCTAGATATTTGACTCAAGCCATAGCATTTTTCATGTGTATTTGTTTTAGCAACAGGCATTTTACCACCACTGTTGAGTGTGTGTGTGTGTGTGTGTGTGTGTGCGTGTGTGTGTGTGTGTGTGTGTTGGGGGGGGGGGGGTCAGTTGGGCTATAACAAAGCCTCAAGTAGGGCCTGACATCTTTACCCCTCCTTCAACAATGATAATAATTAGCACACTCCACTCATCGCATCTGCATATATGGGTTATGCCATGGTATTTTATAACGTATTTTTTTTTGTGCATTCACTATTTTTTTCAAAAGTAATTAACCAAACCAGGATGCAAGTGGTCCTTTTGGGCAGCAAGTCACTGCAGAGGCCTTGCCACGTGTGAAGTGTTTTTCTTTTTTTAAAGACATCTTTTGCAAATGAAAATCAAAAGAACAAGGAACATTATAACAAGAGCCATCATTAAACCTGTCACAGGGAGGACAAGTACACAGGTCACAAGCAGAGCCGTAGCAACATAGGACGTGCAGGACAATAATCTAATGATCAGGTACAGGGCATCAGACGATACATATGAACCAAGTATTACGAAGCCGAGTACAGCTCTAGATATCAAGCGCTGCTCGAATAAGTAGAGCCTGCTTCCCCCGCAGTAGAGGGCGACTAAGGGGCCCCGGGGTCCAGAAACTCAGTGAGTTATTTCCCCCATTCCTCAATGTCTCCCTCTGCATTTTCATCATGTCTACACTTCCTCAATTGTTCCTCCTCTGCCACAGTCGCATCACCCACCCAACGCTAGAAACTAGGGCCCGCCTGCCCCATCCATGTTATGTTATGTTATGTTATGTTATCCGGATTTGTAGAGCGCACAGATGCCCCAGCAAAGGGGCGTCCTGGCGCTAATGTGATCGCTACTCATCGCTTGCCCAATTGCAACAGTAAATGTACAAACTTAAAAGCCATCTCCTGTGCTTTAGGCCAGGGAACAACATCCGGTGAGCAAACAAGAGATTCCAGGGAACAGAGAATGGGAACCACGGCCTGAATCCTGTGTATCACCTGCACCCTAAATGTCTATAACAATGGTCACTCCCACGGCAGATTTAAGAAGGAAGCCTGCTCTTGAAGACAGCAGGGGCGGGCGGTCGGCTTGGGGTAAAGATCCCCTAGGGTCTTGCAGGCTCCCTCCCACCAAGTAGACTCATCTAAAGAGTCTGCCAGGGTCCTTAAGGCCAGAAGGTTTGTGAACACAAAGTCCCTAGCAAAGGGAACCCTTTTCAACACCACTTTTAATGAACGCTTTTTTATAAAGTATGATATCTGGCCAGCGTCTCTCCCCCCGCCATTAGTATCTGAGAAGGGACTGAGCACCAGCAGGGCCCTGCAATTGTCTCTTCTCCCAATTACTCTCCTCTGTCATGCCAAAGCGCCAAGCGTTGTATTTGGGAGGACAGATAATATAGATCTACGTTCCAGACCACCACACCCCCCTCCTCCAGCAGCAGAAAGAAGATATCCCTTGCCATTCTTGCTCAGCCTCCCGCCCATTTCAAGGAAGTAAGCAAGGAATGCAACTGTCTGAAAACCACCCAAGGAAGTCTGTCAAACGAATTATGAATGGAATAGAGACAGCGCAGCAGAAACACTATTTTTGACACGGCCCATTAGGCCTGATTGTTACTGGCAGAACACGAATAGAGAACGTGGAGCACTCCAACTTTTAAAGTGATTAACTCACTATTGTGGAGCCTTGATATTTCATGACAGACATTGGTGAATTGTGTCCAACAATTCGAAGGACAGTAAAGTTATGTGGAATATTTAACTTCCGGCTGGAAGTACTTGATATTCATGTGCAACGTGTTCGTCCTGATGATGGTCCCAAGGATTGTATAGACCAACGGGGACCGAAACGTCGACAGTCTAACACTGTTTCGCAATTATAAAGATCATTGTTATGACCCCTAATTGATATATTGATGTTCAGCATTGAATGAGAGATATGGTCTTTTGATTGGTCCATATGAAGGAGCGAAAAGTGTTTGTATACTACCTATAATGAAATGTGAATATTGGAGTAGTATATATGTTGCCATATTTCATGTTTTTAAAACAAAACTTATTGAATAAATAATATGACAAATTGTATCTCCTGCATTTTGTTGAGCTAAGATCACTGTTTGGTGACTAAATTGCATTAACTTAAGTATTGAAAAACAAATCCTGTGAAGGCACACTGTGTTTTTCTAATTCATTAGGGAGCGAGGCAGAGGGATCTAGCAGGTTAATGAAAGACCTAAGACCCTCAATGGTCGTGACAAGATTGCGCTGCAGGCGCTGCAGTTTCGTTTGTGAAACCATCATCCCCAAGTACCGAAAACAGTCAGTTTCCCATCTGATGGGTAGGTGCGATAGTATCTTCGGGGAGACCGGACACGAGGGTCTTGAGAGGGAACACCAGTGATTGCTTGCAATCGATTCACAAGCCAGATACCCCTACGAAAGTATCTAAGTGCCCTAAAAATAGTGGAAGCGAACACCTCAGTGCCGTAAGGTAAAAAAAAAAGAGTATTGTCAGCGTATAAGGATACTAGAGGTGTAACATCACCCACCTTAATCCGTCACTGGCCAATTTCTGGTCGTATCAAAGTGGCAAGGGTTCTATAGCAATGGCAAAAAGTAGCAGGCACCTGTGAAGTAATTTTAACATGCAATCTGTGAGGCAGTTAAAAGTGATTTTCTTAAGTCTTTGTGATAATAAACTGCATTTTGACCTTTGCACTGCAGTAATAAATGTGTGAATGTTTATTAGTACAGTTGTTCTAATTAATATGTTATAAGGTCACATTTATTTTCAAGGACACTGCTATATTCTGAAAGGTATCTGAAGTTAAGCATTCATTTTATTAACACAGAGGAGCAAATTAATGCTGTACTGTTTACTACAAACAAACAGCAGCAAAAAGACAAACATTTTTATAAAAACGCCATCTTCCTCTCGCCTCCAGAAGTCCAGTCAATCCTATATAACCATTATCCATCTTACAACCAACGTTTGTTTTATGTTTTATTAAGTGGTCTAGTCTATATGATGACGGATTTGATAATCCCATCTGGGTCACTAACTAAAATCATCCTGCATTCCCCGACAAAATGGCAATCTTGTACCTGACCAGGTGCTGCGAGCGTGAGGGGTAGGTGTCCCGCCGTTCCAGCGCCTTAATGAAGGTTCCAGTAACCTAATAGCGCTGGCCTCACGGGAGTACGCTGCGAGGCCTTATCCAATTCCCCTAGGGTCGCCTAAATAGAGCAGGACCCCGTGGCCCTCTTTTTCTCCGACTGAGAGAGGTTGTATTTACCTTCTACATAATGAATGAGCATTTAGTTCATATGTGTTTTTCTGTGTAGTACTTTACTTAGGTCCTGACGAATCGCCGTTTGGCGAGAAACATGTTGACCACACTAGGGGGTTGAGTTAGAGTTCTGTACACTTTTACGGTCTCTAGTTCCCCTCTCACCCTTTTTAACCAGGGAACCAGCCACGTTAATAAAATTCAGTGTGGACTGTTTTACCATTTTTATTTTCACTCACGTTTTCACTGACTACACTCCTCTATTTCCTCACTCACACCCACCATCGGCAAGGAACTAAAGAACCCCGCTAAAAGAGTACCGGTGGGTACTCCGGCAGACATTGCAGCGCCGGTCTGTCGAGGGGCAGTGAGTCGATGATGACACTGGATACCCTCCAGTAAGGGTGTGTTCCACACCTAATACTCTGGGTGTATGAGGCTCTCCAAGTTCCGACTAGGGAACCCTTCTAGTCACGGTATTAACTATACCTACCCTTATCTCCACGCATTCACACCATCTCTGGGGAACTTTGTACTCTGCTGCTAGCTCAATCTTGTATCTGAATCAGTCATGTAATCTTTAGGAAGCCACAGCTTGAATCAAAATCCATCATATTTAACACAGCCAGACAATTCTTCAATGAATTAAGCCCAAACAGGGCTGAAATTCTAAAGTGACACTGAAGTGACACAGAAAAAGTTGTATGTTATCCAACAGTACCTACCGTAATTCATGTATGGGTTGGTTGGATCAGTCCTATTTTCTCCATAATAAGGCTCCAGGGCCAAAACAGACAATATGAACAAACAAGCATTTGCAATGCAATAGGTCTCTCATTTAAGTGAGTTTCGTAAATGCGACACCTGTTGCATTGCAAATGCTAGTTTGCAAAAATGCCCATGCAGCACTTTAACTTTATTATCGTCCGCATCCCTTTCTTTGGACGAGCCCTGTCTAAAGAAAGGGGTGTCGCCATCATTAAAGTGAAAGCGCGGTATGGGGCGCTTTTACAGAAAAAAGGCATTTGTCAATTTAACAAACAAATGCTTTTTTTTGTAAAAGTGCCCCATGCCGTGGTTTCACTTTAATGACGGTCATGCCCCTTTCCTTAGACTCGGCTCGTTTGAGGAAAGGGGCACAGCCAACATTAAAGTATAAGTGCGGCATGGGATAATTAAAAAATTAAATAAAATATGTGTTTTTTTTTAAAACATGCAGCTGCATTTGGCACGGCAAGTATAGCAAAGGCACGGCCACCACTATCAGTGTGGCGTGCCATGCTATGTAAAAAATAAAGCTGTTGTGAGAGAGCGTGTCCTGCCTGCAATAGCAGGCATGTAAAAACCATCAACAAAATAGTGCTTGTAGGTGGTTATTAAAGCCTACCGAGCAATAACACAGCTAACAAGCATATGCAATGCAATAAGTCTCACATTTATGCGAGTTTAAGCTACTGGCATTGTAAATGATAATGACTTTTTTATGTTTAAAAACAAAAACAAAAATAAAAGGCATTGTCATTAGCAATGTCAATAGCTCAAACTTGTGTAATTGCGAGACCTGTTGGCATTCGAAATGCTTGTTTAGGTAAAAGTGCCTGCCTTTCACCGAACAGAACTAACCCTTGCGTGACGTGCCTGGTTTTAGCCCCACTTGTGCCCCTCACGCAGAAAAAAACAGCAAATTAATTGAATAACCAAGCGCAGCCACTAAAGCGAGCGGACAATGCTGCAAATTAATTAAATAAACAAGTGCGGTCGCAAAAGTAAAAGCAGACAGCGCTGCAAATAAAAATAAAATAAAAATAGTGCTGTTAGCCATGGTAAAGAAGACCGGGTAGCATAACCAGTAAAAGGTCTAGTCCATATGGGCGGTAACAAATGGAGATAAGGCGGTACCAAGGAGGGACTAAAAAGCCTATTTACCAATCAGAAGCCAGCATTTAAGAAGGACAATGACACAAAGCCAATGGCAAATATGGGCAGAGAGTGGACGAGGCTTCCACAGCATACCCTACTACAGCATGCCTCGCAGAGCAATCAGTGCATGCGCGCTGTAGCTAGGCTTAACCTAAAAAGCGGGTGTCCTCATGGAAGGTTACAAATGAAGAAAAGGCGGTACTAAGGAGGGACTAATAAGCCTATTTGCAAATCAGAGGCCAGAATTCATGAAGGACAATGACTCAAGCCAATGACAAATATGGGTGGAGAGTGGGCAGGGCTCCGAGTGCATACTCCAATACCTCATGCTTCGCAGAGCAATGCATGCGCCGCCCAGGCTCTACCTAAAAAGGGCAACCCTCTCTCCTACTCTACCTAGGTCAATGTATGTGCACACCTTACCACAGATATATAAACGCACTTCAGGATTCCTACGTGCACTGTACAGACAGTGTACATAAAGCCTGCATACAGCTAGGAACATAGAAAATTATGTTATTAGTTACTGTACTATTTTTCCTGTACTGGAACTTGTTTAACATACAAGTATCTTCTAACACAAATCAGGTCAATAATTTACAGACTGGTGCACTACCCCACACTTTTGTGAAGCCATTCTACAAAGTTAATTTTCTGTGTGTAAGGTAGCTGTGCAGAGCAGTCAACAAATGTGCATTACATTGTGAGTGATCAGCAACTCAGTAAGATATGTGCCAGGTCACCCCACGTGTCACTCCTCAGATCATACCAAATAGTATTATCTGAAGTGACATTCACTCTTGCATATGCACGTAGCACATACGTTAAATGTTGTCTCGTGTCAGCACACTGCAGCAGAATCAGCTGTATGAATCGCATGTGATGTACAAATGTGCTCTTTATGATGGTTTACAAGCAAAATTGTGACTTAAGCTTGAAAAAAAGTTTGTTAAGTGGCCCCTACATTTTAAAATTATTTACTGACATCTAGAGGCCAGAATAATGATAGATTATGGTAAAGGTAGCTCTATACTGTTCGAGTCTATAAAACAAACACACCAAGGATTTTACGACATTATATGGTGTTAAAAACATTTCAGCAGTAGTCTTTCAGCGTCATCAGAAACATCAAAGGATAATTATTTTGGTCAACTACAATTTGGGCAGAATATGAAAGGTTAATGTTAATTGAAAACACTAGTGGATTTAATTGTGTTGATGTAATTTAAACTTTCTTTGATAAAAAGTTTAATACTGTTCTTTCCAATGCTGTATGTGAATGAACAACCGAGTGAGAAAGATTCCCACAAGCACAAATATTCATTGCCCCCTCACTACCTATGTACAAACTAATCAACGAACACTGGGCTGTTTTGGGCATTTTCCTCCCCATTAGAACATCTTCAGCTCTTGCACTCCAACCTTCGCCTGCTCAGATCAAATGGGTACCCACATCGACTTTTTTTTCTGTTATTTTTGTTTTTGATTTTTTAATGCTTCCATTTCGAAACTAAAATAAAATGGTTACCCGGCAGGAAACTAGATTGAATTGTATCAACATAAAACACGCTTGTTTATTAGCTCTTGTGCCTAGATTGTCACGGAACTCTTTCAGGACAAACAATTTGCGAAAAGTGAAACAAGCTCTGACTCTGGATGAAAGTTGTGCTCTGTGAAGGTTTGCAGGACTAAATAGGTTTTAATAGAACTGACTGCCATACAAACGCCCTGCAGCTTTGCTGGCAAGCTGCACCAACCACGTTACATCATCGTTTGTGGATCAGAGAGAGAGAGATACCATCATACTGCCACCTACCCAGTTTCTGTACTGACACTATTATCTCCAGCAAGGTTGTGCCCTTTAGAGTTGGTCTTACACGATTAATTGCAACGAGTTGTTTCCTATGGCTACCATAAAACACAGCACGGGGGACATTTTGATTTTTGACACCATGTCCCTATGGTGTGGTCTTTTTGTTTTAGATCGTCTGGCCATATTAGACCTGGGTGGAAAGCAGAGTACAGTGAGCGCCACGTCTAGGCAAAGTAACAAAAGAAACCCCGAGCAGTTTGTGTAACAAATACCAGCACAGCCCATTGAGTGGAATGTGGCTCTAACAGTGCATCAACAGAACCCCCACAAACTAGAACAAAGACATCAATATTGATCGCACTTAATAACAATGCAGATAGAGGTACTGTGCATTGAGAAAATATTTAATTTGATTTAAAGCAAGACATGCATCGCACCAATTAGCAATAGGATAACATTAAGTTTCCTTGTTAAGATGGTTTGGTTGTGCGTTTCAGATCTTAGGTGCATTTCCAGTAGATTGTTTTACAGCAAAAACATTCCAGCTGCACATGACAATATTTAATGTATTAATGTGTACGTACTACCAACACAAAAGAGCTCTGTATCTGGACACTGAAAATGGCTTCTAGTTTGAACAAGCATTGATGAATCAAATAGGTTTGGTTTCATTTTGAGCTCTGACTAAACTTTAAACAACCTGTCTATAGAGGAAAAAAAAACTAAACGGCACTTCTTTACGTACAGATCCATCTATGAGATAAATAATTATTTGTGTGATGGTTCAGTGTTGTTTTGTGATGTTAAGTAGTCCCCCCATGCATTTCAACACAAGCACTCTACTGGAGGTGGAATGATACAGCAAAACAGAGTAAAGCGAGCAGGTACTATACCTCTGGGAGCATCCAAATGCTAAAACCTGTATATTCAAAAGTATTGATAACCACTGGTCCTGCAGACCTAAAGAAGCAGGTTCTCTTCAACTGGCAATCAAAATGTGTAATCTTATTCTGCACAGTACAAATTAAAACGCTGTGGGTGTGCACTGATTTCTCACTGTGGGAGCAGCAGGCCTACTGCATCTGACCTCTCCTTGACAGTAAACATGTTAAGTGCAACCGCATCTGCTCCCCCAACAGTTGCTGCATAAAAATAGCACAATATTTTCGGAGCAGCATTCTGTACGTTTTTAGTCCCTGCCGTCCTGTGCTTGATTGGGAGAGGTAAAAATAAACACAGACACACACCCTAAGCGTTACACGTTAACCGACATGAATGAAATACATAACATGCTGCTCGTGCTTCTATATACGAGACCTCTCATGCTGAACACCTCCTTTGCTTTAAGCATTTGAAAGGTTAATTTCTGGTGGTAACAAGCTGACAAGCGCGTAGGAGTATACCACCTGCACTAAGAGATACAAATTCTTTGCATAAAAGAAAAAGAAAACGTCTTGTAAGAAAAACTATGTTTCTGATTTACTTATTTATTTATTTATTTAAACTTGTAAGGCGCACGGCTACCCACAGACTCAAGAAGAAAAGGACTAGCAGGCTGGACTTCTTGGGCAAAAATCTTCTACTCACTGCTGAAAGAGCCAAGTTTTGAGTCCCTTACGGAAACAAAGAAGAGAGGTCTCCGTCTTTAGGGACACGGGAAGGGCGTTCCAAATTTTTGGGCCCAAATGAGAAAAGGAACGACCACCCATTTTCACTAGCCTGAACCTGGGGACCACAAAGTCACCACTTCCAGAGGATCTCAAATTGCGGGTTGGCTTATATGACTGTATTAAGCCCTGAAGGTATTTCGGAGCTGATTCAACTAAATAATCCCAATGCCGGTAAATGGGAACCATAATCGACAGCAAAGGTACATGGGAAATGTCCCTTGCTCAAAGTGGCAAGAAAAAGATCCCGCCTACGTTTATTTTTTCCAAAATATTTAATTGAGATCTGTAAGAGGAGATAAATACCTCAGACGCTGTTGGTGTGTATTAACAGGCATTTGTGCTCCCTCCAGCACCTGTATGCGAAGGCAGATAGAGGGGAGAACATTTACTTCCTGAATGCCTCCAATTTAGACACAAAACGAAGCACAGTTAATTGGGGACCCTAAATATCGCTCAGTATTTGCCAACATTTCTTTGTGCCACATTTGAATATGTTCAAATGCAACACAACTCAATCATGCAGTTCTCATATTTATTTTTAGTGTTGATAGCGATCATGCTCTTAGATTAGAAAGTTGCCCCTCCTCTCCTCATTCTCACTGCCTGCAGAGGAGTGCTAAGCAGCACTGGAGATGAAGTTTAAAAGCCCCTAGGGGCCACCTCAAAGTCTGGTGGCAGTAGTTAAATGGTGATTCATAAGCGTTGATGTAAGCAGCAGATTCAGAACCAGTGTCTTGCTGTCTCTCCTCCATTTCTGGAAAATCGTTAGTGATGCAACAAGATGGATCCTCATGTGGCTGAATGGCGGGAGCCATTTCTATGCGTTTCTAACCTATTTTTAACCAGAAACTGATTCTTGAGATCTCACCAACTTTTTCAAGTTTGCAAAATGGGATAGCTCAGTTCCCTAGCAGTTTAGCTCCTGATCTCTTCAAATGATAAAATGGAACATCCACAACTTGACTGCCACAATACACATTCAAGATTCTCTCTGAAAATCCCAATATTCAAAGCACATCTGCAGAAGCATTAGTGAGTACAGGCCCATGTTTGAAGACACCACCAGAGGCCATCAGGCTTCAAACTAAGACAGGACAAAGACATCATAGGCATTCTTTTTATGTACTTCAGCTGCCACTTCCACTCTAGCCTTTTAGACTCCAGCTAGTGCTCCAGACTACCTCTCCTTTCCCTCAAGAAGCAGGCTGAAGGTCACAACCTGGCACTACCGGCAGGAGGATTGATGAATGGGAAACATGAGGTGGCCTGCAGGAGGGATTGAAGCACTAGTGCAAGGGTTAGGGGTGAGAAAATGTGCATGGAGAAGAGCCAAATGGGAGAGAAGCACAGGCCTTAGGGAGGGTCTCAAGCGAGAGTGAATGGAGGAGAGGACAAGAAGAAAAGACTTGTGAGCGGGTATCACGTGTGACCGGTGGGAGAAGCTGGAATTCCAGCTCTGCCAACAGTTTTCTTTTCCCCCATAGGGATCCCTTTTTGTGATCCCCCCCCATTAATGCTTTTTGTCATGAAGGCAAAAGGCCTCATACATCTGTCTTATACACATGAATAACAACAAGGTACTGTGCTTTCCAATGTGACATTCCCTGGACTAACATTTTGACAGCAGACTAAAACATACTTAAAAATCCTGCAGCTGTGAAAAAAAGCTAAACATTATTATTTTCTGTAAACAATGCATATATGAGATAAAAAATGTAATGTGCTATAATCCAGTCTCTCGATCATTGCAATGCAAGGACTCCATAAGAGGTGGAAGTATACACCAAACAGCCAACAGCATGAGGTAAGAGATAAATACTTCTCCAGCGGACAAAATATCTCTCTGTATATTTTAAAGCACTAGACTTCCAGAAAGTTGTGCGGCAAATCAAACTTAAAAACGATTGAGCCTGACCAGGAAATAAACTGGGCAAAGTCAAGTATTACCCAGCCAACCCTGGCATTGAAGTGCACTTCTATTTATGTGGATGTGCTGATGTGCTAAGGGGAAAAGCTGCCATTCAAGGTGCAAGATAGCCCAAGGCAGAAGGGTGTCTGGCCATTTGGCTCATGTTATATGCTCTGGTGATAGGAAAACAAATGTGTGAATGGCAGCTAAACAGACCAATGAACGAAGAGGTTTGACCCAAATACTCTCAATATATCTACATACATTGGTAGTCTTCTATTTATCAACTGTTTCGACTGCCTGAGGCTGCAGCTAAAGAGGTCTCTGGGCCAGACCTGAAAAAAAAAATATTCCACCTCTCCCAGCATCCAGACAAGTATGGTGTTTGAGCGACAGAACACTCACAAAGTAAAAAAAAAACAAATACATTCCTGTGCTCACGATACAATGCACCCTACCAAAGCCAAAAGCATCTAGAAGCCCAGGTAATGCAAAGTCTACATGAATAAATATTTCATACCATCAACGTGTGGATTTCTTCTTCAACATTTTCTTCTTATTCATTTTCCAAGAAGAAACAGGAGAAAATGCACTCCTCATTACAATCAAAGTGTGCATAAGAATCCAACATTTCTGAAAGCTAGTAGGATAACCTGAATAATTCAAATTATAACCCACCCTTGACTTCTCGGTATCCGAAGTATATTGTATGAGATGGAGCTGTCTCTATGCAAAACACAGTAAATGTATATAGGAAAGAAAAACAATTGAGCAAGATATAAAGGCAGATTTTTAAGTCCAGGAAAAAACACCCAGTTCCAAAAGTGTATTCAAATATCTACCCATCCCGGACTCGGTAAATTACATTAACATACAACATGTCATCTTAGTAGGACAAAAAATTAGTCAACAAAACATTATGCACACTTCTTCATGGGGTACTGCCTGTGGCAAAGGGTTTCCAGATGGATTGAGCAGTGAAGCAAGAGATAAATATGTTTTCCCTAAGAAGCCATGATGGCCATATCATATACCCAGTCTCCATGATAAGGAAGGGTATGCTTTTTCTAACTTCTTTGGATGAATAACCAGGCAACAAACATCCAACATATCTGAACATCTTTTCATATGTCACAATAGAATTGTAAAGAATAATCAGCTCATGTGCAAAATGCAAGTCTAGAGTATTGTTGGAATTAATTGTGAAGAGCATCTTCACTCAAAGGGTCTGGAGCGGGGATCAGGACCAGATCAAATGTATCTGATCACCACATCTCCAGCATTCTGATGTGTGAGTAAGATTGGACAAGCACAGCTTTTGGGGATGACCAATGTCAATCATGGAACAATCTGAAGAAACTAAATTTCAATTGTACCTCTCACAGGCCGCGATTATGTATTTCAAGCAGGTCTGTCCAGTTTCCATGTTTACAGACTTTCCCCAATCTCCATTGCCATTTGATTAGCAGTTGATTATGCAACAACATGGCAAGCAGTTTTCTGTTCCATCAGACTTGAACAAATAAATATATTTGTTTATATGCGTGATTCATTTTACAGTATTTTTAAGAAGTTAACATGTAAGTGTTAGGATGCAGCAGATGGCCTCACATTTGCTTGGCATATTTCCCATCACCATAAATCAGAGCTTTTAGGGATTCGAAGTGCTGCAAAAATCCTTAAGATTGCACAGTAATTTTGAAGACTATTTCAGGACAGGGTTTAGCTGTATGAATACGTTTCCCCACACAGTTCTAAAAGTTGAACTAATCCAAGGCCATATAATGAAGAACAATTTAAAAGAAATCTGTTACAGATCATGTAAGCAAGGAGTCACAAAGAGTAGTGCGGGGGCAGAGCTCCAGGGAGGCCCCTCCGGCACTGCACATGGGCAGCTCGCCTGAGAGCTCCTGATTGGGCCTGCGGGGGGAAGGGGCATGTACTTTGCAGGGAGCCCGCGCAAGTTTTGTTACGCTCCCGACTCCTCACTGACCTTCCTAACAGTGCTCTGGTACTCTGGTACTCTAGACGTAGTCTAGGTAGGTTCCTATCTCCAGCTACTGGCACACTTTTTATGTGTAACATACCATTTTATCTATTGAGGCGAACAATTCGAAGAAACCATTCTTTCGTATCAAATTTGACCATCTTTTTTCTGCACCATATCACACAGCCACTCCTCATTCTCCGCTATGCACCAAGAAGTTACAGCAAATGGCACATGCATATAAGATTTCTGCCATCACTCCAACAGTTGAACAAGCATTGATGAGGCAAATAGATTTCACATTTACAATGAGAGTGCTAAACTAATGGTTTTGCCAATGCTTGATTGTAAAGCATAGGTTAAACACGAAAACAAATAAATAATTCGGAATACTGGGGGAAAGCAAACACATCTTAAGGTATTTTGAAACTGAACACTAAATTCACTATTCTACATCTGTATAACTAGCACGCAATTTTTTTTTTTTTCAAGAAGGAAACTCTAAACATAGCTTAAAAAGCTTATTTCACAATGTCAAGCTTAAAAATAACACAGAGGATTAGCTGCATAAAGGACTTAACAGTGGTCTGAGAAGTTCCAGAATTTAAAGCGCACACAAGCGCTTTACTTTTCACACGATAGGAATTGGAACAAATACTTCAACCATTTGGTGCTTTGCAGCAGTCGAAACACAAGAGGAGAAAGGAAAACCATCAAATAACCAAGCAAATGAGATTGACAAGAAAGTCAACTCATGATAACCAATGAGCTTCCACTGTTATTATTTATATTGTACACATAAGGTCTTCAGCAACAGACTGCTAAAAGAACTCTAGGCACGACTTAATCAGAAACTTAAAAACCATGTTCACTTACATTAACCCTGATCGAGCTTCTTGCCCTTTACAGGCACACTGTGTATTGTTAACCCCTCTAAGATGGTTCAGTGATATAATGCTCTCTGGTGACATTTACAGCAACCTTAAGATCGCATGACCACATCCCGGCAAGGCAGACTAAGTCTTTTGAGACTGGTACAAAGTTACACCTTGCTCCAATCAAAGCTGTGCTCATCCTTGCAGCATGGCTCATCATGCACTGCAAACGCTTCGATCATATATCCCCGGCTTTCAAATCTGTTAAATGGCTCCCTATTGAAGGCAGATCTGCCTATAAAACTGCCTGCATTACTCATAAAGTCCTCCACCAAAACATTGCGCAGTACCTCTCAAAGAAACTCCTCACTGCAGGCACCACATGACCTCTGAGAAGCACCAACACCCTCCTCCTAATCCCACCACTGCAGAAAAAGGAAGCCACACAATCACGCTCCTTCTCTGGCAATGCCCCTATCATCTGGAATGCCCTCTCAAAAAACCTGTGCTGTAACCCCTCCTATTTCAGCTTCAAGAAAGACCTCAAAATCCACCTCCTCAACTATTATTGGGGACCTAACCTGTGACCTGCACTTGATCTCCAATTCACCATGTTATATTAGTCCAATAATATTTGTCCACTTCTTGAACATCATCTACCTAGTTACTTGATATGTATAGCTCTTGCTCCTGTTTATCTATTGGATTTACATATTTCGCATGGTGTTTTCATTATCTTTTTTCTACTTGTATGCCATCTTTGGCCCAAATATTATTGGGATTCCTAACCTGTGACCCGCACCTGATCTTCAATCACCATGTTATATTAGTCCAATAATATTTGTCCACTTCCTGAACATCATCTACCTAATTACTTAAAATGTGTAGCTCTTATACCTCTCTATCTATTTTGATTTGTATATTTCACATGATGTTTCATTATCTTTTTATTTACTTGTATCCCATGTTTGCTTTATATTATCTTCTCATGTAAAGCGCTCTGATACCTCTGGGTCTAGCCAGCGCTAAATAAAACTTTTAAAATAAAAAAATAAACAATCGAGGTGTAGAATGCAGTGCAATAAAAAAAACTTTTGGGGGTTTTCTGCGGTATCACAAACAATGTATATCTTATCTCGTATGAGTTTGTTACGTTTAACACTAACCAACATTACAATGTAAATCATATATTTAACATGTGCTATGTAAATCCTAATGCATGTTACCAAAGTATGTACTGTTGTTCTCAACGACCTTTTCTGAATAATAAATAAACCCCCCAAAAACTAGTTCTGTAAATCAAATCAACTACCTCGAAAACAACATCTAATGATGATAGGCTGCTGAGGACGGCGGAAGATGCGGCTGTGGAGAGCTGTGGAGGCGTATCTGTGCTGAGCCTTGGCTACACGCCGCTGCGCCGAGCCACGACTGCAGGTGCTGCCGTGTGAGGCGGTGACATACCCAGAATCGTCGAACGGCCAAGTGAAGCCCTTGTGCCGTCTGCTCATGATCGGAGAGGTGCGGTGAGTGAGTGCCCTCAGCTTAGCGTGGGAACATGTTGCCCTGGGTGAGAACCGCATAGCTGTAAAATCGCAGCCTGCAAAGTGCTGCAGCGCCTGAGACTACGGCTTTGGGGGCCATTACAGAATGGTACAAATACATCAGAACAACGATGGCATCGGAGCCGTGAGGAGCCAACACCCCTAATTGACCGCAATGGTGTTTAAAACAAACTTCCCCCAACCTATGTTATAAACTCAGTTTAACTCGCCTAAACCATAAGATCTGGGTACCCAAGGAGTCAACCGGTCTCACGATCGCCGTGATCCGCCGGCTCTACCCTCCATAACTGGATCTGCGACTCCGGACCGAGGCTGCGCTGGCTGGGAGGACGTCCGGAGCCGCATCACGAAATCTCCGCTGTTGCTGTTGGGACCTGCGGGCCCAGGGGGGCGCTCTGCTTGCAGTGTGCCTGGTGCACTGCGGGTAAGGACGGACCGGAGCTCCGATGGTGTCCCCCGTCTGTTGTCTGGCTGCTTGGTGGATGCCGCGCTGTGCCGGGTGGGCTCTGGTACGCGCAGAAGTAACGGGCTGACATTTGGTGATTGGTGATCACTTGTGGGGCTGGGGGCAATGTGATAGGCCTCCCCCGGCATATTTTCGAATCTGGGTGCAGCAAACGAAATGATGGATGTAGTGAGTGAATGGTCCGAGGAGCACAGATACCACCGCTACTGACCGCCGCGTGCTGATGGGTTCCCAACATCATTTGCAGTTTCTGACTTTGGTGCATAAGTAAAGATTTCCTCGTGGAGCCCTGCCGGACACCAAAATGGCGCCCGAGCTGGGAGCGGTCTTCTTCTTCTTGGTCCTGTCACTGCATCTTTGGGATCACAAGAGCTACGGTAGGCTGGGCACCCCTTTACATGTGTCCCTTCCAGGACTGGGACTATTATTCTCTGGCGGCCGATGTCCGGGATACTGACACTATCTACCTGTTGCCTAAACTTAGGATAGCCACCAGTGTACAGTACAGTCCCCTGCCTGACCCCAAGATGGCTTCCATAGTGGTCCCCTCCACATCGTTTTACTTCCCTGAGACAACAATTGGACATTGACCAGACCTTGCACCTATCCCCTAACCTGCTTACACATCAGGACATGGAACCTGCGGAACTTACCCCAGACTGTGGAGACCAAGCGATTTGGCTGATGCCCGGTGGAGCTACCAGGTAGCTAAAGAGGAGATTGGTTGTGGTCTCCCCCCCCCACTGCCATCACCTACCCAGCCGGACCATGGGCAGATTTTCCCCTCGTCTCTACATCCTATCATCCTCCAAACCCTTTACCCTATCCCTTTACCCTTCCTTGCTCCACTCCCCATGTAAAGCGCTGTGATTCCTTTGGGTCTAGCCAGAGCTATATAATGACTCATTAATTAAATATGTTCCCATTTAGTACTCTTTCCCTCTTTGTCTACTTCCCTAGCTCCTATCCCCTCTCCCCTGAATCTCTCCCCTTGCCCGCTACTCTGCCTAGCCCCCTGTTCTTTGTGCCCTTTGACTAAGCACTCCTTCTCCCCTTGTTGGGGAAAGATCCAATATTTATACTCTGGAGTCAAAGCGCACCCGCTGAGAGAGTCCACAGCACCAAAGTAGCCACTCACAGCTGAGGTATGGTTTGGCACCCCTTGCCGAAACACTCCCTCTCCTCTTTTTGGCTAAGGATCCAGTATGTAGGCCTGGGAGTCTCAGAGCCCCCTCTGAGAGAGTCCACTGCGTAATGGGAGCCTCACACAACAGAGATAGGGAAGTGATACCACTTCCCCAGGGATCACAGCTTACTGGACTTTAGACATTGCTTTGACTTGTCTGCCAGTTTGTACCCCAGTCGCCCTTCCCCTCCTCTTTCCATGCGATGTCTCTCACCCTCCCCTTCTCTTTCCGCCTTCATTATCTGTCTACTTCCCCTGCTCCTACCCCACCTCACCTGAATCTCTCCCCTTGCCCGCTTTTCCCCTTACGTATTTGTGCTTATTGTTTATCTCGAACTAACAAGTAACTAGGTTGCCATGCTCTTATAACTTTGTAACCGATGTAACTTGTAACTTTGACCTGATACTCATGTAAAGCGCTCCGATACCTCCGGGTCTAGACAGAGCTATATAAAACCTTTAAATAAAAAAAAAATAACTAACTAAAAATAGATTTTATTAATAAGCTATAGGCCACAAGGATGTTCATAAGTCACTTTTCCATCAAGAACGGGTGATCCTTTCTAATATTTGCAGTTTTTTGTTCACCGCTTTCATATTATTAAATGAAACGTGTGATGAAGGTACAAACGTTTGAGGGAATTAACCCTGCGTACGTTAGCTGTCAATGACATCCATTTTAAACCAAAGTTCTAACAAATTATA